>NC_141691.1:1793480884-1794882384 GCF_964263255.1 Lissotriton vulgaris
CCCCTGCTAAACAGGAGTAAAGTGCTTGGTTAGATTTGCTTACTCCCGTATTGACATATTTTACTTCACCAAGTAGCCATTTTTGACAGATGGGAAACTGCTTTTGAATATTAATAAGTCGCCCATTAGTGCACCGTGTCACCCACAAGCTAGGGTGCCAAATGAAAGTTGGCTGGTTCCTCCAGTGACTACCCCACAAAAGCTATTTTCACAAGCAGTACTGTAGCTGGATCTTAGAATGTTTCAACGTACAGATAATACATTCTAATCAGGCAGGAAATGGCTAAAATAGTAATTAGAGTACTATTTTTCATATTTAAGGTCCAATAGTTTGGTGAAGTTAGATTTTCTTTTGTCATATCTTTTTTATTGAAAGAATAACAACAGCATTTGCACAATGTAATCAGCAATATTAGGTTAATGCACATATACATGGTGAAGATGGCTTTCTTATTTTGGTTCCCATTATTTGACCGTCCGTGCATATCACAGATTTATATCCACATCTCCTCCTCTGTCTGCTCTCCCGCCCATGGAAAGTATCACAGGTCTACCCCTCCCCCCTACACCATCCCCCCGGCTCAGTGCAGAGGCCACCTCTGTATTCATTCCAACTGACCCAGATCTTTCACCGCTTTTGTGGACACCCACAAACTTTATAAATTACTTTTTCCGCCATCATACACCAGTCCAGATCTTGTTTCCAATCTTTAAGCTTTGGTGGTGACTCCGCTCCCCATAATCTCACAATATTCCTATTGGCCACCATAAGACCCAGTGTGACCCATATTTGCTCCATCTGACCCAGATCTGAGGATTCCCACACATTCAGTAAACATCTCCTCTCTGAGAGAGGAACATCCCCTCCCACTACATTATTTATACAGGACAGTTCAGTATTTCTGTATCTCTGGACAGTCCCAGATTGTATGATGGAAGGTACCATCTTTTCCACAACTCCTAAGCAGTTGGATTCAAGTCTCCTCCCCATCTTCACTAGTGTGTTGCACAACATATAGGCCCTGTGTAAGATCTTAAGTTATACTGGGCGAAACGTGACCTGATTGCTAGAGGATAGAGCTTCACACCAATCTTCCTCATCTACGTCCCTTATATCGACCCCCCATCGCTGCCGGAGCAATGTGCCTGGTATATTGTGAATCAGTTCTTATATGTTAATGACGTTGCTTTGCGAATCCTATAGTTATGGAGTAGACTAGCTTCCAAAGGGGATGCGTCAGGGAGGACCTCGCATCTGGGAACTGCTGTCATGATGGCATGCTGAACCTGGAGGTATCTAAAATTTCCCTATCTAGAAAAACTGTATTTGCACTACAATTCAGGAAAAGCTATCACTTTTCCTCCTTTCCAGAGATCCCCCACCTTGGAGATGGCAATCATGCCCCATTTATCAAACCCGGCTTTGAGTCTCAGAGTGCCTAGTTTATCGGAATACCACAGGGGTGTGAAGTGTGTCACTTTTCCCTCCTAACCAAGTGTTTTGAGGGTTCTATGCCATATTTGGACCGTTAGTGATGTAGGTCCTGTAAGGGTTTGGAGGGGTGGAAACTAGCCATTTATGACTGTGAGGTTGCAACAATTGACGGTCCATGGCATATCCTGGGGGACAGTGCATTCATTGATTGATTGTGGTAAGCTGTGCTGCTTGATAGTATTTGTGAATTTCTGGCAGCGCTATGCCCCCTTCATACCAGTCACGGGTCAGTTTTGTGAGCGCTATAAGGGGAGTCTTCCATTCCCACAACAATATCCCCAATTCAGATTCAATTTCCCGAAAATATACATCGGGGACCGGGAATGGCCATATAGAAAACTGGGCAATGCCATCATTTTAAATAAAGCCGCTCTACCCAGTAGGGATAGAGGCAGGGTCCTCCAGTGGCAGACATCCTTCATAAGGCGGACCAGGGTCCCTGGAGACAATGGTTCTCTGGGTCAGTGGTGACATAGATCCCCAGATATCGGAAGCCATCTCTGGTCACCCTTCTGAGGTTGCGGCAGAGCGTCTACCTTAAGGGGGAACACAATTGATTTAGACCAATTAATGGTATATCCTAAGTATTACCCAAACAATGTGAATATATCCCATATCCGACTCGGGGAGGCATGAGGGGATGTGAGGGGATGCCACCTATAGCAATATATCATCCGCATACAGGAATATTCTGTCTTCTTATTCTACTGTGCATCGCGGGCCCCACACCAGGGGGTCCGCACGGACCCAGATCACCAGCGGTTCCAGGACTAGGGCGAACAACAAGGGTGAGAGGGCGCAGCACTGTCGAGTCCCCCATCTGAGTGGAAATTCTCTGGAGGTTTTTGCGTAAACTACTACTCTGGCCAATGGTTCGGTGTATCCAGGACAAGAACTTGGGGCGGAAGCCCATGCGTTACACTACTGCGAAAAGATATGACCACTGCACTGTGTCAAACTCCTTACGGGCGTCGAGTGACAGGATCACGGCGTCTTCTTGGATAGATTGGGCTCGACTCAGTACTCCTTGAAGGCGTCGCAAATTCAGGGCCATTATCCTGCTGGGCATGAAGCCGGATTGATCCGGATGGATCAATTTATTAATATTTTGGACCAATTTCAAGGATAAAAACTTCGCCAGTATTTTGACTTCGGCATTAAGGAGGGAAATGGGGATGTATGAGGAGCAGTTCTCCGGCGGTCTGCCCTCCTTGTAAATGACTACTATAGATCTCTGGGAAGTCCCGCTGTTTCCCGATTCTCCATGTACATCTTCAGTAAGTGGGGCGTGATCAGCGCAGTGGTGGTTTTGTATAGCACTATTAGGAGTCCTGCAGACACCCTGGCTTAAACCGATGCAATCTTTCGGCTCGCCTTGGCTATTTTGTCTGCTGTTGGGTCATCTTCCATCAGGTCCCTATCTTCCCTAGTGAGGGTGGGGAGTTGTAGGTCTCTGAGAAGATCCTGAGCATTGCCCTCTGTTGCAGTACTTGTTGGGCATATAATGGTTCACAATAGTCAGCTAAAGCATTTGCTATATCTTGTGGGTCTGTGAGGGATTCCCCCTCCTCTTGTGAGATTTCAGTGACCCATCTGCTCACCTTTTCTCTCTTATCACGCCATACTATCAGTTTTGCTGCCTTGTCTCCCGACTCGTATACTCCGTTTTGGGCTGCACGGTGGTTAAGGCTTGCCGCATCTGTGGGGAGGTCCCTATATGCCTGCTTTTTAAGAGACAGTTCGTGTTTCATGTCAGGTCTGTGTTTGCCTCTAGCGTCAAAATGTCTTGTTCTATTTGTTCGACCCCCTAGCATAGTTTGTTTTTTGTGTCCAACAGTCAACTAGAATACTTCACCCTTGATTACTGTTTTATAGGCTACCAAGAGTGTTCGGGCAGAGTTTACAGAGCTTTCATTTTCTTTAAAGAAGTTGTCTGTAGCTTGCTTCAGGCCCTCCCTAATATGTGGGACCTTCAAGTACCATGGATTGAGTGTGATTTGTTTACTGGTTCCCTGTTTGTTGACACATTATATGGGTGAATGTTTAGATATTCCTCCTGCAAGATACCCACCTCTCGGAATCTAGGCTGTCGGTGAGCCAAAGTGAACAGAAGGTCTAACCGAGACAGGCTCCTGTGCGCCCAGGAGTGAAATGTGAACCCCTGAGTCGTGGGGTTTTGAGTGCACCATATGTCTATTAGAAATCTGTCAAGTGAGTGGGGGAGGGGCCGATGGTTCTTGGTCATGAGTGGTCAAACTAATCGCACAGTCAAGTTAAAATATCCCCCTATTAAGAGTTTGCTGGGTGGAAGCTCTAAGAGGAGTTTAACCAGGTCTGGTAGTGTAATCTTGTGCAAGGTCGGGAGTATGTAAACTTACACTATGTTAATCATTTCCCCTTCCCACGTCCCTAAGAGTGCCACATACCGGCCAAGGGGGTCAATCCAGGAGCGCTGTATCATCAACGGTAGTTGTCTCTTTAGTAGAATACCACCTTCTCTGAAGCTCGTCGTGAATCCTGCATGTGCCATTATTTTATACCCCCACAGATCAAGGGCCCTCCAAGTGTTACTCATTTGATGTGTTTCTTGGAGGAGTACAACTCCAGTAAATGCCTTTTAATAAATTGTAACACTACATCTCATTTCATTTGGTCACCCAGCCCATTATGTTCCAGGAAAGGAAACAAATTTCCAGATTGGTTTATTTTCCCCTTTCCATTCTGTACAGTGGTCAATGGTAACTTGGCAAAAAGTCTGACTACGTCTTCGTTGACATGTATACATTGTGCATCTTAAGTTATCACATTTCTCTGCTGCCATATAAAGTGATAAAACGTTCAGTTCCCCCCTCTCCCACCCACAGGCCCCTCCCTTCCAAAACTGAACTCCACCCCGCCTCCCTACACAGTGAACTCAAAACTGTCTGCCCAAAACTCTGCATAGTGCCTATCGCCCCCAACAGCATTACACTAGAAAGGGGAACGTGGACCCTCTCCCAGTTCTCCACCCAACCTCCCTTTATGTTCGCACTGTCAAGAGTGTCAAGATCACCCATCAGTTCCAAACCTAGAGGAGGGGGGGGGGGCGGCATATCTCAACCAATTATCTGTCTCAACATATTACTATGTTTTACCCTTCTAGCCAAGAAATCACAATTCTCTTACCGGCCTCCTGTCTTCAGCCTCTTACCATACATGTTGGTGTCTATTCAGTAGATCACCTTACCCTCATTCATCTTGTCTCTAGTGTATCTAGTTGTTTAGGTAAAGCAGTTTATGTGTCCTATTTATGGATCGTGTTCAGGAGATAGTCTTGCAGCTTCTTGTTGTATACTTCAGGTTTGCTGTCTTGACAATACTCCTGACCTGTGTCGCTGTTGTTCATGCTGGGTCTTGAATCTTTGGTTTCAAACGGTTCTCCATCCATCCAGCCTCTCCCGTGGTTCCTCAGGTGACTCAAAAAAACATATTTTCCCCTCCGCCTCTATAAGCAATCGGGTGGGAAAGAACATTGCATATTTGATGCCCTTGATCCTCATTTCTCGTTTGACTTCAAGGAAACTTCGCCGTAGTCTCTGTACCTTGAGCATAAAATCTGGAAAAAAGGCAATACGCTCATTTTCATATAGTATTGCGGGTGTACTCCAAGCTGTTTGTAGAATCCCATCTCTGTCCCTAAAATTAAAGATCCTGTCAATGATAGGTCTCGAGCCGGTCGTGGGGGCCTTCCTAGTATTCTGTGGGCCCTTTCCACTGAAAAATATTCGAACGTCCTCAGGCTGCAGTTCCTTGGTCACCAAATCTTCCACGAAGAGATATGTTGAAGTCTCTTCTCGTTCCGGTATCCCTAGTATGCGTATGTTATTGCGTCACGCTCTTCCTTCAAAGTTTTTCAGGCGGGCTTCCTTTGTGGTGTTAATTTCTTGTAGGTCTTGAACTTGCTTCTGAAGTGTCTTCAAGTGAGGTTTTAACCTCCTGGATTGCCTCCATTATATCTTGCAATGTTAGGGATTCTCCTTCTGCAGAGGTAGGCTCCATTGCTGCTGCTTGGTCTCTGACCATTTTACCCAGTCCCCCATCCTCTGTGAGCACAAACTGGTCTAATTTCATCTGGTGAGCGCCTTTGTGGCCTTTACCGCCCACCATTATGGCTATTTCCAGTATATGCTGTGGGGACATGTCACCAATGCCTGACTGGGTGGAACGGAGTGGGCTTATAAGAGAGAGAGTACTCACCGCCACCTGCCTGTGGAGCGGCGACTTACCCCATGCGGCCTGTTGGTTTTCCTCATGTTTGTCCAGAGTACCTGCCCCCCCCCATCCCTCCCCCCCACCCCCTCGGATATCACTGTCATGGGTGCAGTTATTTAGTGCAGAATCGTGCAGAATTTCCTGGGTCGGTCTTAACCTGTGCACAGGTATGGCTGGATAGAGTCATCGCTATGGCTCCCAATCCACTTTTGGATCCATTTTACTATGCGGTGCGGTTGCTACCGCTTTACTTCCCCTCAGCCATTCTCCTCTGTTTTCCAAGTCCTGCCTGGGTCCGCAATATCTGCCTCATTGTTCCTGCTTGATCGAATGTTCGGGTGTCTTACTGGATATTGATTTTTGAAATTTTAGGCAGGCCCCCCGTCTCGGTTTTCCCCTCTCAGCCTCCCGCCCCTGTTTCAGCTTTTCGGGTGGAAGGAGTGGGGGGGCGGGGGGGGGGGGGGGGAGCAATGCCTGTTGGTGGTGGCGTCTTCCCCGGAGTCCCGAATTACCGGAGGGCGGTGCTTCCTCTCCCCGACCAGGCTGCCGGATCTCCGCTACTCGTACCACCTATGTTCTTGGTACAGCTGGGCTCCTATGGTTCCCCTCGGTGACACGATCCACCAAACAGCACTGAATCGCTCTGAGGGGACGGATCAATGTCTGATATCCGGAAAGGGGTTATTTTGGGTGCCACAGCCGCTTAACAGAGCTGCAATTTTCGCTGCTGGCTGGCCATGCCCTTGTGAAGTTAGATTTTAATAAATATTTAAAAAATAACCTGCCTAATGCTCCTGGATGCTAATTTGCATTAGCCTGCTAGCAGCTGCCCAGCCTGTGCTTGACCTTAATGAGGTGTGAAAACTACTCCCATTCCAGAACAATGTCTTAGGCCTCATGACAGAATGGACTGCATGAGGGGTATTTGATATCTATCAGCTCATATAGGTCTGTTGGGTGGGCCCATGAACTTCATTAACGTGAAATGGACAGAGTTAAGACCTACCCATTCATAGTTTTGTGTAAGGAGAGACCTGAAGAAGGAAACCCCTTTGTCCCTAAGACTACACTAGGCACGCTGGCTCTGAGCCCAGTGGATGGGAAGCTACCCCTAGAACTGGTTTGGAGTGTACATAAAAGAGAGAGAGAATTGAATCGTGATTAATCAGATTTTGAGTTCATATTGAGCCAAAGTTATGTTTGGGCAGTACAACTGCTGAGTTAGCTATAAATTGCTCATTGAAATTTTGCTTCCTGGTTTTATATGTTAATTTATAACTATTGGCTATCAGTTTTGTTTGTTTTAATTGGTATATATAGTAACGTTTTTGACTGGCTTTACAAATAAACATATTTTGAACTGTGACGGGTCGAAAAGATAGTGATTTCTTGGCTTAACTTTATTTTTGGTGTACCATTTTGGTCTAAGTTGTGGCGCGATTATTGCAAGCAACGTTTTTTATTCCTAAAGAGGAATATGCTATGCTTTTTTGTTCTGTGTTCATTAAAAAAATGTTTTGCCTTTACTGGTGGTAAATGGTAGAGATTGCGAGCCTACCTTGAGAAGATGTGTAAATGAAGGGTTAGTTATTTTCTATACCTTGTGGTGAAAACCTCTTAGTTGAACAAATTATGTGAACCAAATGAGATGATGTTATTTTGGTTAGACAGCTTGAATTTTCACTGTTGTATGGATGTGTAATTCAGAAATAATGTCTAAATTCGAATCAAGTAAGTACAAGCATTATGCGGTGATGACTTCAGGTATATTGTATGGCTTTAATGGATTAAAAAGCTCTCTACATAGGATTTGCCTTTTCTAATCTGAGTGCGTATGGTGGGTGTACTGAGATAATTCAGATGATCATGCCTATCAACACCTGTTTCTTATCTCCACATTTGCTTTTAAGCACTGGTGGTCAAATCTAATGTAAGCTGTGGAATATTAAATTATATTTTTACTGTTGATTATCCAATCATATGTGGTAAATTTGCAAATAACCACCTTCCTGTCGCCCTCATCCACCTTACCACAAAAAGTATACTCTTTAGTAAACCTTTAGTTACCGACCTGATGTAATTTATACTCTTCTCAAAATTTTGTAGAGTAAGTAAACCTTCATAGACTCACCTTCTTCCAGTTGCTGCCTTGTGCAAGGAATGAGCTTCTGCTGACACAAAATCATTTATTAAGTTAGAGAAGTTATGTGAGAATGTTGTTTAACTTAGTTTAATTTCCTGTCAAGCACTTGCTACTGTATAATGTAGCTGAATTACTTCTGCAAATTTCCTATGGTAGTAAATTAGAATATACGGTTACATGGTTTGATGAAAGGCACACCATGCAGGCGCCCTGTTTGCAAGCGTATATAAATGCTGCTGGGCAGGCAAGAAAAAAACAAAGCAAGTGGTTATGTGAAAAGGAACTGAAATAGGTTTTAAAGGGAATGAGCAGGAAATTATAATTATAACCAGTCTTTTTTTGCAGTGTCACAAGATCAGTTTTCTTTTTTAAATCAGTTAAGGTTACAGACAGACTGGTCATTTTTGCAAATAAAAAAATGATTAAAAGGAATGTATTGTGTAACCTGTCCAACAGTACTCTGTTCTTTTGAGATGTATGCAGGTATTTCATTTGTGTCTTAACATTTAATTAACACAAAGCGAAAATTTAGGTTTGTTGCAACCCTAAATCATGTGTCTGGTTGACGGGTATTGCATCAAAGCTGCACATTTGAAGTCTTGCCCGGGTCGTCGTTTATGTACTTTTTTACCTGTTAAAATTTCGAAGCCGGGCAGATGAGGTAAAGATTTGTCCTTGTTACTAAATATAGTAAACAGGGGCCTCCTGAAGTGACTCAGCGGAGAGTTTCATGTAGGCTATTTTAACAAATTATTATGGGTTTAGCTAACTGGGAGCTTTGCACTAGTTCTCGGTTCTACCCTTCGCCTTATTTTAATAATCACTAGCCTAAAAGGATTTTTACAATTGTTTTTATCTGATTTTAGGATAATTGGTTTCCATTATTTTTATATTATAATGAATGTAGATATATGATTGTACAGTCTATTGTTATTTATCTTTTCTCTGTTGACTGAAGATTGTAATGATGTACTTTTATGGTCCTAGTTGGCCGAAATTAAGTTATTGACTGACTAAATATATTGTTGTTATTGTTAAATATTAGTTTGTGTACGACATCGGGCCTTTTTAGAATACCGTTTTAAGAGATATATCTTAAATATTTGCTCCTTTAAATACATTTGTTGCGCGTGAGAGAGTCAGGTTGTTTAATTTGCAATAATTCTTTCACATCTAAGCATCTGTTCCTATTTTAACTATGGACCAGAAAACACAATACATTCCTTTTTGGAATGAATGTTGTTTTAAAACGCTTCTTTTTTTATATATTGATGTGTCTTATAAAATATGAAACACACAAGCCATGTTCTCTGCAGTCATTCAGTGGTGTTTATTCTTTTCATTACTACCACGTCATACGTTACGATTCGACCCTGTGAACCATGGTGGCAAAATCATCTTTCCCTATAGACCTTGACTGCTAAACATTTAACACAGAACAAACACATGTTGTGTGTTATATTGTAAGCAATACACTGCGCTGTGCAGGGCATGTGATTTCTTGAGCTGCTTATTTCACTTACTTACGTGGTATACGTATTTGCGATGCAGCTTCGGGTTCAGTTTAGAATAGATTCCTAATGTCTGTTTTTTTCCAAAATGCAGTACAAGTTTAGCCTGCTTCTATAAACGGTATTAAACATCGAAAGTATCAGTTTGTGACCGTCGGGTTCACATTCTTGGCCTGACCTGTTAGGGTATGGAAATTCTTAAAGGTGATTGAAATTGATGACTGGTGGCGCGTGATGTGTGCAGGTTTGTGACATCTTTCCTCTTGATTTCCTTCAGCTATGCCAAAGCCGCCTTCTGTTTGGAGGAGCTTATGATGACTAATCCACACAATCACCTTTATTGTCAGCAGTTTGCCGAAGTAAGTGGTTTATTTTAATTTAGTAATAGTTATATTTTAACATATATTAAAAGATTTCACTGATTGATTGTTTTCTTTTTAGTTTTGCTTATTGTATTAACTGTTGCATTGTTCAAGTCAACATTTTCTACTGTCGGAGTTTTGCAAGAAAGTTAAGTAGATTATGAACTCCTTGTTATTTAATATAGTATCACTGAATACAAGAATCTTGTACATAAATAGAACGGCCTTGAAAACCAATGTGTTGGACTCCCATTATGTCGTGCTCCGAGAGACTCCCCTCACTGAGTGCTAGGCTGGGCAAATCCGTAGCATTCTATGGACAATGATAATGGCATGTCCAGCATGTCGTTAATCCCCTAGTGGTCACAGATCTTTCTGTCGTGAGACCTTGCAATCTAAAATTAGGCCCAGTAACCGCCAGTAAACCTTGGGTAAATGAGACCCCCCTTGTATGTGTGTTTTTTTATGAATGTTAATTCTCGCGGACGTTATTTCTGCAGTAATTAATCAAACATCAGAACATGTGTAAACAAATAGTGATCGCAGTCCCATTTGATGCACATTGCAATTGGGTGCCCTTGTTAGTAGGAATTATCTGTGAAAAATGGAGGCTAGCTGCTTACGGATGAAAATATTGTGCCGACTGAGTACTACTCTGGAAAAGGTGAGTGAGTGTTGGACACAGGGGACCTGTGTGACAAAATAGTCCTACATTTATACCTGCTTCATACCACACTTCTGTGGTTTCTAAGCACTGTAAATAAAAGATATTGCAATTATCCAACTTATGAGACTGGATTTAATGACAGCGGAAGGTGCAATGCAGAGTTCATTTTTCCTAAATTTAAACCTTTAACCTTCAGTTAACTCTGCCTTTGAGTGGCTGGCATTCAAATCACTCACGGAGAAACTGTGAGATCCCGTTTGTGTAAAGTAATTTATCTTCCTTTGCAGGTACCACCAGCATGTGTTGTTAGGTCTCGCATAGCGTTGCAGTGCAACGTGCTGCTTCGCTTTGTGAGGTATGCTGTATTACAGTATATTTTAGAAGTGGGGTGGAAGCCCTGCCCCTATTTTACATTGGCTGGCGTCATCGTCGATGGTAAATGCTGGCTTCCGATTGATAATAAGGCTTTTTAGTCCCTCCTTGTTACCGCCCTGTCTTCTTTTGGGACCGCTCATCAGGACTGGGTCGTTTACTTGCAACGTTACGGGGTCTCCTTATTAGTCAGTAGGCACACAGTATTTAGAAAATGGACACTGATGGGGACAATGGCGGCTGCACCGCAATGTGCTCGAAACTGTATGTTTAAAAAAAATTATTTTAATTAGCACGGCGCATGCTAGGGACGCTGCGCTCAATTTATTTATGTATATTTTACATTTATGTTGAGCGCGGCGTCCACTTCAGGAACACAGCACTGTGTTTGTATTTTTAATGTTTTTACTTTAGGGCTGAGCGCAGCGCCGCTTCAGGGACGCCGCGCTCGGTTTCTTGATATATTTTTTTACTTCGGCACTGAGCGCGGTGCCCGCTTCAAGGACACCGCGCTCAGTGTTGAGGTTGGAAAGGAGAGGGGGAGGCCGAACGCAGTGTCCTTGAGGCGGCGCTGCGCTCAGTTTTAAACTTAATCATTTGCAATGCAATTGGACCTATTGCATTGCATTGCAAATGGTTGTTATTTCCTCTGGCTCTCTTCTTGAAAGACACGTTGTGCACAGCAAGTAACTTGGGATTGGGGCGGGTATGACTGTCACAGTGAAAGGGCTGGTGTGCCCGGGAACTCTACTGAACCCCTCATTATGTAATATATTTCTTGGGACAATCCAGGGCTTTAAGTGGGCACGGTCTCACCGGGTCTGAGCACCAGCAGTTTTTTTTAAGGGGGCCTTGAAATGGGCCTCTATCGGTCTCTGTTTTGTGCCCTGGCACAGGCGGTTTATTTTTTTCCAGATTGCAGTGACAGCAGGCATATCGATGTGCGCTGCACACACTGCTCACTTCTCGCTAGTGGAGAAGGTAGGCATGACGTCATGTCAGGTGAGCGTTGTAGAGGGAGGGAAATCCTTTAAAGAGGGTCATTTTCTCCCTGGATTTCACTTCTCTTTTTGAAACTCAGGAACAGCAACATTGTTGCGGTGTCAACAGGGCTTTAAATGGAAGTGCAACTATCAACCATTGACAAAGCTAATAGTCCTGACTTGTGGATATGATGTGACTTGTTGTAGCATATATTTGGATGCAATGAAAATAACAGCAAAATACAAGTTGCTAAACTCAGATTTTTAGCTTACGTTTTTTTAAGCCACACCCTTAATTACATTGACCATGCCTCTTTGAGAGACGCCCCAGTTTTTTCATTGCACTTAAAGTTCTGGGACAATCACTACAAATTACATAGATCAGGTCAGGTATTAGTAGCTTTACCTGCAGACCTTGGGCTTCACAGCACCGGGCTATGGCCTTTAATTTCATGGCAAAGCTGACATTCGGGGAGGCACCGGCGGGAGAGGAAGAAGCAGTAACGTAAGGTGACGTAATGTCCCTCTTTGGGAGACAGGATATCGGAGCGGTCAGATCTGTGGGCATTGAGGTGGGTGCAATCACTGCCATCAGTGCTGGCTTGATGGATGCATACAGGTCAGCTTTGACCAGAACAGACCACAATGTTCCCACAACAGCTTCTGTTAGGCTAGTCCTGTCCACCAAAAAATATGGACCAGCGGCCCTCACATAGCAATTTTATTTTTTGTATCCCTCCCGTGACGTCAAGATGCCTCCAAACCAGCAAGCGAGGTGAGACTCGGGGACACACGTTCGTATGTACCGTATTCCACAGTGCGAGTGTAAGTACCGAGCACAACACATGCATTTCCCTAGGCGATTCAAACCCATGGCTGACTTTAGGAACCCTTCCTTGATTTCCCAAGCAGATGTCAGTGTATGATGCTAGACAGGGAGAAGGTGTGGTGTTACGGCTAGAATTGCGGACTTTAAAACTCGGCAACCACGTTTGAGTCTGGGCGTCGGATGAACATCCTGTGATACTAGACAAATCATAACGTAATCATCCTGTGTCGGAAAAAAAAATCTGACAGTGTGTAATGTAACTGCTGATTATCATGTAAAGGGGACCCAACGCACTTGGATGAGTTTGCACTCCAATAAAAAAAAGTAAAATGTAGTCGGGCATTCACAGGCTTGTTATGTCACGAATGGACTGACCCCTTCTTATGGACCCAATTTGTAGCTCACTTTGCAAACTTAAACACTTGCAAGCAAACAGGAGAATTATTGTCTTGTATATTTGGTGTTCATGAAAGGCGCCGGAATACTAATACTGGATGATGAAATGCTGCGCCTAGTCTTCATGGCGATCAGTTGCAGAAGCTCTTGATTCATAAGCCACGATCCAGAGTATCCTTAATATATTGCTTCAGCTGGGACACACTCCCCTGAGAAGTGTGAAGGTCTTCTCCTCCTACGATCAAAAACAAACATTGGTAAAGTCAGTAGGCCTGGGTTGTTTTATGCCGGGCAGCACAGTGATCATGAAGCCAAGGATAGTGGTTATTAGATATTATTGCTTAGTGGGATTAGTCTTGTCCTCTCAAGAAAGCCATTCCGTGCATTTTCGCCAGACTTTTCTTTGTGGTAGACCGAATGGATAGGAACCTGGCTTAGTGTTAATCTGCGACCGCATGTGGCGTTAGTATACTACAGTGAGGCAGACGGGAAGCAATCAGCAGGAGTGGACAGAGAGGGCTATAGTTGTAATCTAGTCCCTGATGCAGTGCATTATAAGCCCTCGAGTTGAGATGGAAGGATATGCTCATCCAGCCAATAGCTTTAGGTGAGAGATACTTCACCGGACTGAGCCATGTCCTGATTTACAAAGCCTCAAGGCAATGGCTGAAAGCGGCTGGGGCGAAGAGAGCCAATTGTTGAAAGGGGCAGACGAAAAGCCCACTCTGTACAAAAAATAAAACATTCCACTGCAAACAAAACATGTGTAAAAACATTACTCCTACTTCATTGCTGTCTCTCCGATCTTACTTTCACACTGTCACTTCTTTTACATCGTCACACTGCACCTCCTCTTTACCAGAGGCTCTAAGTTTCTTAGTGGACTCCTCCTTTCACCTCAGCCTTTAACTGTCTTCGAATGGCACTACCCTCCGGTACTTCATGGGCTATCTCTCCCCTCGTCATTCTGGCCCTCCTTTCACCAGAGGTTCTCAGTTTCTCACCAGTCCCACTTTTCATCCTAGCCTTCGAGCCTCTCCATCTCATCCATTCAGTCTCTCTATATGGCTCTCCCACCAGTACTTCATAGCAGTCTCTTCGCTCTACTTGTCAGACTGTCCCTCCTTTAGGCTTGCTCTTTTTATTGCCCATTAACTCGATCTCCAGCGTCCCAAGCTCATACCAATAGCACTATGCAGATATATTTACTCTACTGCAAATTTTAAAAAAAAGCACAAGCAAAAAATATTATAATTTTCAATGCCAATAGCTGCAGCGTTAACAAATGCGAGACCTATTGCATATAAATGCTTGTTTTTAAAGATGTGACCTTGTTGATCTCCTAGCAGGCGAATCTTCAGTGAAAGTAACATTAAGGACATTTACATCTGAGGTACGCCTATTCTTCAATGGCAACCAAGACCCAATGTTTGCTGGTCTTAAGTATGCAGGTTCATTCTGCAATTGACCATCAAGCTAAGTTTGGCTCTATTCTGACTGGTATTTGATGAAACTTTGACTGAAGTGCACTGTGGACCTGCTAACCAAGTGTCCGGTGGCAGTGTTCTTTCCCAAAAACAAGGTAGCTGTGCAGCGGTTCCGCAATTGGCAAGACCTTTAGCACCCAACAAATTGTACTCCTGGAACCTAGGTCAGGGGTAGTAAAGAGGGTCGATAAGGGCTGCAGCATGTCTTATGACACCCTAAGGGACCCACCACCAAACTCATGCATGACTCATGCAGACCGCCATTTCAGGTTGCGTGAAATGGAGCAGACAAATATGAACATACGACATGGCACGCACCCTGTGTGCAATGGGCCCATACAGAGCATGCAATATATGTATGTTGCTCCTACAGCAGGCCTTACAGCCCTAAGGCTGGGTGCATTATATTACATGTGTGGTCATATCTTCATGATCAGATATGCCCCTATGTTGTCTAGTACAATTACTAGATAGTACAAGTGAACAGGAAAGCCATCTTAAGTACATGTACTAGGCAGTGGTCATTACGAGTTCCCCAGCTACATGATGGCTTCACTGAAACATATGGTGGTTGGTATCCTACACCTTGTCTTAATAAATCCCTACTAGGTGCATGTCTTTATTAGAGATGCCCTCTGAAGAATTTCTAACCTCTAGTGTACTGGCTGACTGGTGTAGACCAGCCTGCCACTACAGACAGTTATCTGACCCCCTGCAGATGAGAGCCCACTCTCTCTGAGGTCAAAAACAATGCCTGCTGTGGCCAGAGGTGTTGTCACCTCCTCCAAGCAGTATGGTTGCCCCAGTATTGGAACTTTCATAGATTTCCAAGCTTTGTATCATTCCCCGTCGTCGGAATGGGAGCCTCGGTAGTATCACAATCATAGAAACAAAAGAGAAAAAATAGGCCTAGGCCTCATCTCCTTTTGTATGCTATCACCCTCTTTGTCTAAAAGAGACCAAACTTTTGTCAGGAGCAATCTGAGCAGCCTCACCCCCTAGAACCTTCCTGAGAGAGCTCAGAGCCTCAGATTTTTCTACCGCACGTTGTGCTAGGGAGTCTCCACTGAGCTCTGCTCAGTTTTCTCATTCTAACTGTTATTTCTTCAAGTTTTTCAACTTCAATCAGGACATGTCTGACAAGGAGAAGAAGGCCTTATTCAGGTCCTGTGTGTCTTGTGGAAAAAAGCGTCTTTTTGTGGAAGATAAGCATGAAATCTGTATCTATTGCTTATACCCTGACCACAAGGCCACAGACTGCAAAATTTGTAGAACCTTCTCTACTAAGACACTTCGTGACAGAGAGGGACGGCTTTTGACCTGGCTTCAAAAAATGAAGACTCAGAAGGATGTTTTCTCATCAGATGAAGAGGATTCGACATCTCTGGCTTCCTCTCACAGATCCAAGAAGAGGGGTAGGTCTCCTCCAGGTTCTTCTTCAGCTGAGCCCCCTTCTAAGGCCCCTCATAAGATCTCCGACAGGTCTGGGAGGGCTAGTCCCCTTAAATCTCCTCACGGAAGTGAAAAGGAGAGGCAGGGACAGGCTGCTGGATTACTTACAGCCTCTAAGGACAAAAAGGAGGTTTCTATCTCTTCTCCTCCATCCAAAAAGGAAAAGACTAGTGACAAACCCTCTACTGGCACTCCAGGATCCGTGCCTGAGAAAAAACAGCGTCCGTCGACAAAAACATCAGGTACGTTGACGACGATTACTTCTGTGAAACTTCCCGCTGCTTCCTTGGCTCCGTCAACGGGCTCGTCGTCGGTAGCGGTTTCAGCGTCGACGACTTCGTCGTCGTTCAAGGTTCCTGGTTCGTCGACGATAACATCTTCAACGTAGACTATGGTTTCTGGTAAGCTGCTGTCTACTGCATCGTCGACGATGAAAACTACGTCGACGACAACAACTACTTCGACGGCAATGATGGTGATGACGAGTTCGTCTACGAGACCGTTGACGATCCCCGCACCGTCGACGACGGCTCAGTCGACGAGGCCGTCGACGGGTAAAAAACTGCAAATTCCTCTGCAGAGGATGAAAATTACACATGAGATGACGTCTCCTCGACGAGTTTCGGAACATCTGCCGACAATGCTTCTGGATGACGATTCGGAGGAGGATGAGGAAAATGAGGGCCGTTTTGGGGATGCCTACAGTCCCTTAGACTTAAATGTAAAATTACAAGAGACTGACACAGAGGAATACTATGAGCAATGTGACCAACAAATGCATCAATATGTTCCACAAGGACTACGTCCACCTGGTTTAGGACAGGACATGGTGGCTATGCCCGCCTCTTTAATTTCTGACCTGCAGTTGATGCTGCAGGACTATAGGAACAGGTTTTCTTCGGAACAGTCAAAGCAGTCTACGCAACCTCCACCTCAAGCGTTGCCGCAAGCGCAACCAGTAGTCGAACTTTCTCCCTCACAAGTGGTGTCTCTCACACCACCAACGGTCATTCCTAGAGTCCTTTCCCGGACACCGGATCCAGGACCCTCCTATTCAGCAGGATACCTCTTCGGATGATGAGGTACAGGTGGATCCCTTGACTGATCCAATGCAGGACCCAGACTTCGATCAAGGAGACAGTGGGTTGCAAGATCCAGACGCCACTGGTCGGGATACTTCTATTTCCCCTCCAGTCGATATAGGGGGGTTCCATAACCTAATGGAGAGAGCTGCAAAGAGGTTTAGACTACCAACTTCAAAGGAAGAGTCTGAATGCTTCCTGTATGACTTTAAAGATCAGAACAGAAGATCCGTCAAAATCCATTCCGATTATGGAGCATGTGTGGGAGGAAGGTATGAAAATAATGCAAAATCCAGCCACGGTGATTCCAGTTCTCCCCAGGTTGGAAAAGAAGTATAAGGCTCCAGATGGCAGTCCAGCTTGTCTTCTTGGGCAGCCGAAGCCTGATTCGGTGATATCACATGCTGCTCAAAACAAGTCCAAGAACCCATCAACACCTTTGACTACGCTTCCGGACAAGGACGGTAGGCGCCTAGATAACGTGGGGAAGAGGTTTTCTTCCATGGCCAGCTTACTGGTTCGTGCAGCAAATGCTCTCGCCATTCTAGGCATATACGATCGCCAGATGTGGTGTGACATGGAGCCGTTTGTGGAACAACTGCCGGACTCCACGAGAGAAGAGGCAAAGCGGGTTCTGATGGAGGGAGAAAAATCATCCTCTGAAGTTATCGACTGTGCTATGGACATAGCGTCCACGGCTTTTCGAGCATTGGCAGGGTCAGCTGTGCTTCGTCGCCAAGGTTGGTTGAGAGCCACCTGGTTTCGTCAGGAGGTCCAAAATAAGATCCGGGACCTCCCATTTGATGGAGAGATGCTTTTTGGTAAGCATGTTGATGATGCCCTGCAGAATATAAAAAAGGATACGGACACGGCGAAGTCTTTGGGATCACTCAACTACCGTAAGGTCCCATTTAAAGGCGCTCGTGGCAGAGATTTCTCTTCATATAGAGGCAACACCCAACAGAGATATTCCTCTCAGTCTTCGCAGTCTTATAAGACTCAATATTCAAATCAAAGGCAGGGACAATCGGCTTCTTACTCTCTCCAACCTCCGCGAGGACATCAGAACCTACTGTTCCTCCTCTCCCAGTCACATCAGTGGGGGGCAGGATATCATTTTGTCTGAACAGCTGGAAGTGTATAACATCGGACCAGTGGGTCCTGAATATTGTTCAGAGTGGCCATACGTTGGAGTTCCAAGACCTTCCTCCAACGAGAGCTCCAGGCGCCACCCGCACAAAACATCTGGGACTGCTCCACCTCGAAGCCCACCAATTGTTCCTCAAGGGGGCAATAGAACCAGTACCTCTCTCTCAGAGAGGTATTTATTCCAGGTTCTTCCTGGTTCGGAAGACGGCAAAGACTTAGCGCCCCATACTAGACCTACGAGAGCTCAACACTTATCTCATCAAACTCTCTTTCAGGATGGTCACTCTCCAAGAAATTCTTCCTCTTTTGAACCCAGGCGACTATTTGGCGTCTCTGGATTTAGAAGATGCGTATTTCCACATTCCAATACACCCAGCTCACAGACAATATCTGTGATTCACAGTGGGAAAGAGCCATTTCCAATTCAAGGTGCTTCCGTTTGGCCTTCGGTCTGCAAAGTGTTGGCACCAGTAGCAGTTTTTCTACGGAAACAATCCCTGGAGGTTTTCCCTTATTTGGACGACTGGCTCGTCAAGGCTCCATCTTTCAAGGAAACCTCTCAAGCGGTTTCGGCTTGCATTCAGTTGTTCACTCACCTGGGCCTTCAATTGAACAAACACAAGTCAGTTCTACAGCCCTCCAGATCCACAAGGTTCCTTGGGGCCATTTTAGACATGACGCAATGCACAGCTCGTCCTTCAGAAGAACGTCAACACAAGTTGATCATATCGGCTCGCCAACTGGTCCACAAGAAATGCCTTTTCAATCCGGCAATACAAGTCCCTGCTCGGGTCGATGTCATCCTGCATACCATTAATACCTCATTGCAGGCTGCGAATGCGTCCTCTGCAGGAAGAGCTAGACAAACAATGGTGCCAGGCAGAGGGATCATTCAATGACAAGGTGTTGGTGACACCAGAAATGAGAAAGGCATGCAAATGGTGGCTAGTGCAGGACAATATCGCACAGGGTCTGACGTTCAGAGTTTCACCGTCCCCTCTGATCATGACAACTGATGCCTCTTTGAAAGGCTGGGGAGCGGTGCTCCGAGAGCTTCAAGTCAGCGGGCACTGGAGTCCAGAACAGCGTCAGTGCCATATAAATTTTTTGGAGCTAGCGGCCATTCGTTTGGCTTTGCAGGCTTTCCTTCCCAGAGTCCGAAATCACACAGTGCTGGTCCGGACGGACAATACGACGGCCATGCACTACGTCAACAAGCAAGGAGGAACGAGATCGCAAACTCTGTCCAAAGAAGCTCAGAGGATCTGGGATTACGCGATTCTACACAACATCAACTTAAGAGCCGAACATCTGGCAGGCTCGCTCAATGTCAAGGCGGATGCCCTGAGTCGCCAGACAGAGGTGAATCACGAATGGGAGTTCAATCAGTCCATTCTGGAGAGTGTGTTCTCGGTCTGGGGGACACCAACCAGAGACCTTTTTGCCTCTCCGGTGAACGCCAAATGCCGGTTTTACGCAAGCATGGTTCACCATCAGGAATCTCTGGGGAACGCCCTTTCGATGGCCTGGTACAGCGCATTCTTTTACGCTTTTCCGCCAATTCCCCTCATTCCTCGAATACTCAGGAAAATGAAAGCGGAACCATGCAAGACGATTCTCACTGCACCAGCTTGGCCCCGGCAATTTTGGTACACAGAACTCCTTCTACTCTCCCAAGCTCATCCGATTCGCTTGCGACCAATTCCTTCCCTATTGTCGAGGAATCAAGTTTACCACCCGGATCCGAAATCACTGCACTTGACAGCGTGGCTCCTGAACACAGAGAGTTCCGTCATCTGAATCTCTCTCAGGAATGTAGAGAAGTTTTGTCCCAAGCTCGAGCACCGAGCACTAATAAAACTTACAAGGCTAAATGGAAGAGTTCTGCCTGTGGTGTTAGAGACAAGATCTCCATCCTTACAAATCTCTGCCTCATCAGCTTTTGCCATATATACTATCATTGGCAAAGTCTGGGTTGGCGCATTCATCTGTTAAGGTACATCTTGCAACCATATCGAGGTTTAGGCGCAGTTCTTCAGGCCCTTCCTTATGGTCCTCTAGGATTGTTAAACAATTCTTAAAAGGCCTGTTTCGAATGTACCCTCCAGTTCGCCCTCCTCCACCAGTTTGGCAACTCAATCTTGTCCTGGCTCAACTCATGAAAGCTCCGTTTGAGCCGGTGCACAAGGCGGACTTGAAATTCCTGTCTTGGAAACTTGCCCTCCTCTTAGCTCTAACATCAGCGAGAAGAGTGAGTGAGCTTCAAGCCCTCTCCATAGTGCATCCATTCCTGCAATTCAAAAAAGATGTACTTATCCTTCGCACCAATCCAAAATGTATTCCTACGGTGCCGTCTGAGTTCCACTTGAATGAACCTTTGATTTTAAAGTCTTTCTTTCCGCGCCCTTCAATGCACATTACATTCTTTGGATGTTCAAAGATGCTTAAAATTCTACTTAGAGCGCACACGACCCTTTCCGAAATCATCCCAATTGTTTGTGTCCTACAGCGCACCACGGAAGGGGTTTCCTTTGGCAAAGAGTGGCATTTCCCGCTGGATCTCCAGTGCGATTCAATTCTGCCATCAGGAGGCGGGCAAGCCTTTGGACAGAAAAGTCCGTGCACATTCCACAAGGTCTGTGGCATCGTCGGTGGCTCTTTTCTCTGGAGTCGCCATTAAGGAAATATGCAGGTCAGCAACGTGGAGCAGTACACATACCTTCACGAAGCACTACTGCCTGGAGTCTGCAGGACGAGATGACGCGGCTGTTGGTCAAGCAGTTCTGCGGAATCTGTTTCATTGAGAGGTGAGCTTTCCCTACAAGCCCTCCATCCTGGTGAGCACATTTTGTTTTCTTGTCTGCTATGCTATAAGTTCATATGCTTTATGGTTATGTGATGCCATGTATCTACAAAATGTGTCTTGGTTATTACTGCTAGCTACTCTGATACAAAGCATGGGAATCTATGAAAGTTCCAATACTGGGGCAAGAAAACAAGTTACTTACCTGTAACTTTTGTTCCCCAGTATTGGAAACTTTCATAGATTCCCATGCGCCCACCCTCCTCCCCTGGGAAAGCTCAGTTTTTTGACAGAGATGTGGCGGTTTTTCACAACGGCTACGAAAATCTGAGGCTCTGGGCTCTCTCAGGAAGGTTCTAGGTGGTGAGGCTGCTCTGATTGGTCCTGACAAAAGTTTGGTCTCTTTTACACAAAGAGGGTGATTGGATACAAAAGGAGATGAGGCCTAGGCCTATTTTTTCCCTTTTGTTTCTATGATTGTGATACTATCAAGGCTTCCATTCCGACGACGGGGAATGATACAAAGCATGGGAATCTATGAAAGTTACCAATACTGGGGAACCAAAGTTACAGGTAAGTAACTTGTTTTCTTAATATTCATCATATCAAGGTAGGAATTGCCCCTCACCCCCTTCCCAAGGCCCATTTAGCACCAGAACAGACAGGAAAATTATCTAGTCAGGAGGCATTCACTATCAGGCTAGTTACACCCTTGAGGTGGGCTACCAGAAGTGAACGCGAAAACTAGAATTCCACTATCTTGGTTATTGGTAAATTTAAATACACTGCGTCAGGGTTATGCTCACTCCCCACAATTCTTGTTCTTTTCTTTCCGTGGCTCATATACAAAACACTGGCAGGCGACACTTGTTTCTTCCAGCTGACTTTTTTGAGGGCAGCGAGTCGTGGGAGGGGCGACCAGCAGCTGAGTGCACGGCGCACTGGTCAGTGTTGCGTGGGGAAAGATTCTGGGTGTCTGAGTGGATGTGGGATTTTCAGGGGCTGGACATGTGTGACTTCAGGGTTATGTGTCTGGTCACGGTGTGTTGTGGTTGAGGAGGAAGACCCAGGCGTCGGGGGAGGTCAGTGGCCTGCAGTTCCAATGGTGGCTGGCTGTATCTGTAAGTAATCATATTCTATTGTAGGAATCCAGCCCAATAATACCAGTGTACGCCTTAACAAAAACAAGCAAGTAGTATCAGTGTCTGCCGTAAAGTACCACAGCAACCGACCAATCCAAGGCCTTAGTAAGCCTGAGGAGTATGTGGACCATAAATCATTCCAAAGCCTGCTTGTTTTTAAGGCGTCCACTGGTATTACGCCCATACCATTTATAACGGTATCTAGAGGTTGACGTAGGTCTGTGTAAAACATTTTCTACCGGATGTCAACAAGACTGTGTTCGCCCTTACTGATATCGGGATGGATTCCTACGATACAATAATCTAATCCTTTATGGGTTCCGAAGCAGCGTGCTACTCACAGAAAAAGCACTTCAACACCCCTTCAGGGGTAGAAGGGCTATATGAATGCTAACCTTTTTCCATTCTCTTTCCCTCCACTATCCCTTTCAATCCAAATAACTGACTAACATATCCACCACTCAGATTACTTTCATATTTTCACTATACTAATTCACCACTAGTCCTTTCTGGGTTCCGAAGTAGCATGCTACTCGCCGGAAAAGAGCTTCAACAGCCATCAAGGGTAGCAAGCGCTATATAAATGCAAACCTTTTTCCCTCGTCTATCCCTCCACTATCCTTCTCAATCCAAATAACGGACTAATAGCCACCACTAAAATTACTTTCATATTTTCCCTATACTAATTCACCACTAATCCCTTAAGGGTTCTTGAGTAGCGTGCTACTCGCCGAAAAAGCGCTTCAACGCCTCGTCAGGTGTAGTAAGTGTTATATAAATGCAATTACAATACAATACTATACTATGAAGAAGGGACATGGGCTGCTCCACCCTCACTTGCTCTTTATTTTATGCCTTAAGACATGACAGAAAGGAATGCATAGTATTTCACGTGAGAGTAGACTACTTGAAATTGGACAGCTTGGTGTCACATAGGCACAAGGCCTGTGTTCTGGGAGCTCAGCTATTATAGCCACCATTGTACATGAGGAGCAAAAATGCTTTCTAACTTGAACGGTTACATTATTCAAACCTGTAGGATGCGCTAGCACTAATTGAATTGGGTATCCTCATCGGGTTTGGGGAAAACCTATATTTATTTACACTTTTTTAAATGTAGAAGTATAGCTAATTAGACTTTCCTGCACTCCGCTTCCTCTAATATAAGATTGTGTCCTTCTAAAATTCTGCTTGCCTTTCATACTGCTGATCTTGCCTTCATTGAAGTACCCAACCAGCTCAAGGTGCCCAGATATTTTGAGAAAGAACCAAGAATCCCTTTCTATCTTTCACAAGAGATCAGAGGAAGGCCACCCTGTTTCTGTATTCTAGGGTCTTAATTCCTAGTCAAAACTCTACTCTAGTAATCTACCTCATGTGGGCCCTCCCCACCCCCCAAACACTTTAACTCGGCATATATCAGAGAGGCTGAAGAGACCAATATATCCAGTAGAAAGAAGAACCTAATGGAGCTGGGTTTTTCGAAATATTTGGGGTGCAGAAACAACATATCTGACACAGGACTACACTGTGGCACTTTTTGTGCATAACTCTAGCCTTCTTGAGTAAAGATCAAGATTCCTAGTGACACTGAGTGGAGTCCATGTCAACAGGTCTTGTCTCTGGAGGGTGGGTTGAGGGGTGGCAAAACGTGCTTTTACCTTCTTGTTGCTGCATTTTGGGTATGGGCATTAGAACCATGCAGAATCTCTCAGAGCTTTCTGGATGCAACTAGTATACAATCCAGTGGGGTGCAGCACTTCTGTTGAGCAAGGCATGTGCTGGGGGCCCAGCTCCTAATGCGAGTGATGGGCCTGTGCTTAAGCCATGCCAACAAAAGGCTAGAGGGCACTGGAACATGGTCGTGAGGTTGGATGGGAGTTCCACAGAAGCATACCATGGCACTAGAAGGGAGTTTGCCCACCAGAGAAAGTAACCAGCACACTTATGCACATGTAAATGGATAAAGCATACTTGTAGTCCTAGTTCTGCATTGAAGGATTCTTAACTGGAGCAATAAATGTTAGAATAATTTCTAGCTTTATGCTTGGAAAACGGAACACTTTCATCACCACAAGCATCAGAGAGGGTAGAGTGTCCACCAATGCACCCTATTAAATGCATCACTAGGTATTGGAGCCAGTGAGAAATAAAGACCCCATACAGAAGTATATCGAACACCTATAACTCAACTCGCTGACTAACATTAAAAGACAAGGAAATAAGGAGCCCGCAAAGCATCTTGTCTCTTTGAAACTCCAAAGGCTTCCATCTCACACGATGCTTCGCACTGGTAGTTGCCTTAAAGAGTCGACTCTTTTATTTTTGGCTTTTTAGTGTGGGAGCTCAGAACAGTAACTGCAGTTCTGTAGTAGGGGATCTCTGTCAAAAAATGCAGACCTGCACAGACACTTAAGCGAGAATTTAAAGACAGACAATGCAGCCTATATCCACAGACTACACTGTCCGGTACTTCAACTAGAAATTCCACAAAAAACCCACAAACAGCACAGCCTGTCCAGTGTTTTCCACAGAGAAAATCCTTCCCCTACCAGCAGAAGCCTCTGGAATGATAGAGAAAGGGGTGGACAGACAAGCCCCATAGGCTGCCATTATGTGGCTCAGAACAGGATACTGTGCCTTTAAGAGAACTTTCCAGAACTCTCTCAGTATCCCAGAATGCGCAGCAGGTCCCTTTTACTTTCAGTTCTTTTTTCCGGCTCCTGCTAGCAGGACTCTGGAGCATTGAGCTCTCCCTTTTTTGGGTTTATTAAAGAACTTTTTGTACTTTTAAGTGTTTTAGAGTCTTCCCACGACGTGTTTTGATGCCCTCTTCCTTTTTTCTATCATCTGAGCACTCTATTTTTGTTAAATATGCCTGCATTATTTGATAAATGCCCGGAGTGCTCGAGGAAGAAGGCCAAGCCAGACCCACATGAGGTGTGTATCCTCTGCCTTCCTTCATCTCATGCCCCTGAGGAATGCAACATTTGCCAGTCCTTTACCAGCAGGACCCCGAGGGACAGATTGAAGATCAGGCTCCAAGGCCTGGAAGAAAGAAGACTGAAGGCACAAGGTGGGTCTGGGTCTGCCCATGCTGAGGCCTCTGGGGGGCTCCCCAAGGGCAGGAAGTCCAGCAAACGTCCCTGTTCTCCGCCCGCGTCGATTGCACCGACGAAGGCGGCGAGCGGGATGACTGCAGTCTGTTCCCCGTCTCCCCAGGGCTCTGGGTTGAGTCGACGTACGGCGTCGAGGGACCTGACTAGACCGCCGTCGAGATCACCGTTGACTATATCTTCATCGGCGTTGTCGTCAAGTCATCGACGTCGAGAGGCGTGTCGGCGCTCGCCGTCGAGGCGACACCGCCGTTCGCCGAAGAAGAGGAGGTCGGCGTCGAGGGGATCCTTGACGCCGAGGAAGACGTCGAAGTCTCGTAGACGTTCGGCGTCGAGGAGACGTTGGTCGTATAGAAGGCGTTCGCCGTCGAGGAGGCGTTCGCCGTCGAGACGGAGGCGTTCGGCGTTGAGGCGAGGACGCTCGTCGTCGAGACAAGGGCGTTCGTCGTCGAGACGAGGACGTACGACATCAAGAGAACGACTGTCGCCATCGAGGCGGCGTTCTTCGACGCCAAAGAAGCGCAGAAGGAGTTCTGATGCCAGGAGTTCCTCTGGGTCCGCTGGGACTCGACAGCGGCGTGCGCCTACAGGCTCTGCCTCACCCTCGCCGCCGCCGAAGAAGAAAAGGGAGTCACAAGGCTCTGTGTACTCCGAGGTATTTACACCTCCAAAACTGAGGACGCCCACTCCTCCGCCTCCATTGCCCAAGGGCCCTCCCCCGCGTACTCCGACCCCGCCTCCACTTCCGCCGCCTAGGACGGCTTCGCTGCCTCGGTACCCGACGCCTCCGAAGGGGACCCCTCAACCGCAGCGCCCGGTCAGGCCGCAGTCGCCTGCTCCTGTGAGGCCAGTGGAACGTCCGAAGTCGCCCGCTCCGGTGAGGCCAGTGGAGCGTCCAAAGTCTCCTGCTCCGGTGAAACCTGTGGAGCCTCCGCAGCCGAGAAGATCACGTTCTCGCTCCGACAGGAGGGTCAGGTCGCGGAGTCGCCACCGGTCGTCGACAAGATCATGACGACGCCACAGGAGGCGCAGGTCAAGATCCCGCACGCACTCTTCTGGGACCAGGGACTATTCACCGACCTTGTCGAAATCCCTGGGGACGAGAGTGTCGCCGGTAGACGACATTGTCTCTTTTCAAGAGGTTCTGCTGAGGAGTACGGCTAAGTTGGGCATTACAGTGACGGTGCCTACGCCCACGACGTCCGTGATTTTCGAGACGCTGCATAAAAAGCACCTGTCTCGGCCTTTGCTGCCTCTAGTGCCAGGATTGGTGGAACCCGCCGAGGAGTTGTTTCTCACTCCGGCAGTTACGAAGGCTTCCCCCTCCAGGCTTCTCAAGAAATACCGGGCTCCGGAGGCTGACCCGGCATTTCTGAGGAAGGATCCTACACCGGACTCTGTCATGGTGACGGCGGCTAGGAAGCAGCACGCCACCACCCCGTCATATATGGTGCCTCCGGATAAGGAAAGCCGCTGGATAGACTCGGCTGTCAGGAAGGTCTGTGGGACAGCTTCTACCACGATGAAGGCGGCCAGTGCCGGGGCTTTGCTAGGGCGATATGATCGAGCCCTATGGGAGTCCCTCCAGCAATTCGTGGAGCTCCTTCCTTGAGAGAAGAGAGAGGACTTTCAGGAGAACCTGAATGAGGGGATGTTGGTGTCTAACCAACTCATCAGCGCGGCTGCTGATGTGTCTCTTCTGGCGGCACATGGGTACTGCCATGGTATCAACCAACGGCGCCACGCTTGGCTTCGCCTTACATCCCTCAAGCCAGAGGCTCAACAGCGGGTGGCCAACCTGCCTTTCTCAGGGTAAACCCTGTCTGGCAAGCATGCGGATGACGAAATGGCCCGCATAAAGGCGGAGGCCGAGACCCTGACGGCCGTCGGGTTGGAGAAGCCCAAGGAGAAGAAGACCTACTGCCCGTTCCAGAGACGGTTCGGGGCACAGGGCTGAGGGCGAGGACAGGCTTCGGGACAGCAGCAACAACAGCAGCAGCAGTTCCGGAGGCCCTTCCAGAAGCGCCAGAAGGGCAGAGGTGGCCAGCAGTCCGCAGCAGCGAACAAAGGCCCGGTCAGGTCTAGGCCCTGAGCTGTTCCTTCCCCTGCATCCGTTACCCACTCCGGTGGGGGGAATCATTCAATTTTTTCTGGCAGAGTGGAAAAAAATTACTCAGAACAAGTGGGTGCTGAATATTGTTTGCAATGGATAGTCTTCGGTTCACGAGCCCGCCTCCTTCGATTTGACCGGTCAGCTCACAGTTTCAACTGCGCGAGCTGCAGGCGGAGGCCGATACCCTGTTAAGGAAAAGGGCGATAGAAGACGTACCTCTGTCTCAAAGAGGAAAAGGTCTGTACTCATGGTTCTTTCCGGTTCGCAAGAAGGACAAGAACAAGTTCAGGCCCATTCTGGATTTGCGACAAGCAAACAAGGGGATTCGCAGAGAGAAGTTTTGCATGCTGTTGTTGCATCAGATTTATCCTCAGCTGTAACAGGGAGACTGGCTATGTGCTATAGACCTACAGGATGCGTACTTCCATCTGCCCATTGCACACAAACACAGGAAGTTCCTGCGATTTAAAGTCGGCGCCAATCATTATCAGTACACAGTCCTGCCATTCGGGCTGAAGTCTGCACCCAGGACATTTTCAAAGTGCATGGCAGTGGTAGCTGCACACCTGCGGAAGAACAAGGTGTTTGTCTACCCGTACCTGGACGATTGGTTGATCAAGGTATCCTCCTTCTTGGAAGCTCAAGCGCATTTCCAGAAGGCATGCGTTCTTTTGAACAAGCTGGGGTTACACATCAACATGTCCAAGTCTATCCCGACGCCCGTCCAGTGCATACTGTACTTGGGAGCCTCCATCAATAGGCTGTCAGCAAGCGTGTCTCCTTCGGAGGGGAGATGATTATCACTCCTTCGGAAGGCTCAGGCTCTTATGACCGCTCCTTCTACACAGTAAGGACGGTGTCTTCTCTACTGGGGTCGATGGCCTCTTGTATCTTCCTCACGCCACACGCACGGCTGCACATGAGACAATTGCAGGAGTGCTTGGAGGATCAGTGGAATCAGAGGAAAGGTTCTTGGGACGACAAGATACGACTGTCTCTGCATGCTCTTCAGTCTCTGAAGTGGTGGTGTTCAGCGGAGAATCTCCTCAGGGGGTTCCCTTCCACCAGGACATTCTCACACAGACTATCGTGACTGATGTGTCTCTCCAGGGCTGGGGGGCGCACTCCGGAGACTTACAGATACAAGGAACGTGGTCCTCGACGGAGTCCACGTATCACATCAATTTCCTGGAACTCAGAGCTGTTCACTTGGCACTGAAGGCCTTTCATCCGTCCTTCCAGACCAACTCTCTGCTTGTACAGACGGACATTACGACAACGATGTATTACCTCAAGAGCCCGGGGGGCTCGAGATCACACACTCTGTCACAGGAAGCGCAGACGATCTGGCTTCTGGCCAGAGGGCTGACAATAACGGCTACCTATCTACCAGGTGTGCAGAATGTTCAGGCGGATGCACTGAGCAGACTGATTCAGGAAAACCACAAATGGGTCATAAACAACGAAGTACTAGGAGAAGTCTTCGCAAGGTGGGGGACTGCAGACGTAGATCTGTTCGCCACCGCCGAAAACAGCAAATGCCGAGACTTCGCCTTCAGGTACTACCAGCAGGGGACGCTGGGGAATGCGCTATGGATCAACTGGTCGAACAGCTTTCTGTACGCTTTTCCACCCATTCCCCTGATTCTGGCGGTGCCCATCCAGCTGTCCCAGTCCAGGGCGCGGATGATCCTGATTGCCCTGGAATGGCCCAGGCAGTGGTGGTTCACGGATCTGCTTCACCGGTCTCTCCTTCCTCCCATACGGCTGCCGTGCCGGCCGGACCTTCTCACGAAGTTCGGGGGGCAGATGGTGCACCCAAACCTCTCGTCTTTGAGTTTGGCGGCATGGCTCCTGAGATAGTGCAATATGGCCATTTGAATCTACCAGAAAATTGTATGGACATACTGAAGGAGGCTAAGCGACCTTCCACTGGGACTTCCTATGCTTACAAGTGGAAGAGATTCTGCATCTGGTGCAAGTCCAAGAACTATGATCCAACGACATGTAAGGAAGATGTCATCCTTCCGTATCTTCTACACTTGGCGCAGTCTGGGCTTAATTTCCATTCCATTAAGGTCCATCTCGCTGTGCTGACTGCCTACAGGAAATACCCTTCACAGACTTCCTTCTTCCAGATCCCTGTGATCAAGGATTTTTTGGAAGGCTTGAAGAAAGTGTCCCCTCCTGTCCGGCTTTTTTCGCCTTCATGGGAATTGAATGTGGTGCTGTCCAGATTGATGAAGGAGCCTGTTGAACCTATTCATAAGGCTTCGTTGCAGCACCTATCCTGGAAGGCGGCGTTCTTCGTGGCCATCACATCGGCCCGCAGGGTGAGTGAAATTCAGGCATTGTGTTGCCAAGAACCTTATACTGTATTTCATGCTGTTAAGGTTGTTATGCGTACTCAACCTACATTTTTTCCAAAGGTTATCTCTGATTTCCATGTTAACCAGACCATAACTTTACCTACGTTTTTCAGAATACTTCATCTCCAGCGGAAAGGTCTCTGCATTCCCTGGATGTGAGGAGGGTGTTGAAATTTTATCTGGATAAAACCAAGGATATTCTAAGGTCAGACCAATTGTTTATCAATTATGGATCAGTCAGGACCGGTCTTGCTACATCAAAACAGTCCATCTCTAGGTGGATTGTGTCCTGTATACAATTGTGTTACCAAAAGGCTAATAAGACCTTAGGGGGTAAACCTAAGGCTCATTCCACCAGGGGCAAAGCTGCCACGACTGCTTTGCTGCGTAATGTTCCAATTGCAGAAATCTGCAAGGCGGCCACTTGGAAGTCGGTCCATACCTTTGCTAAGCATTACTGTCTGGACACTGATGCCAGGACAGACGCTCAGGTTGAGCAGGCTTCGCTGCGAAATCTGATCGCACAGTAGTGGTGTTATTTGTCTTCTCTGAGCCACATAATGGCAGCCTATGAGGCTTGTCTGTCCACCACTTTCTCTATCATTCCAGAGGCTTCTGCTGGTAGGGGAAGGATTTTCTCTGTGGAAAACACTGGACAGGCTGTGCTATTTGTGGGTTTTTGGTGGAATTTCTAGTTGAAGTACTGGACAGTGTAGTCTGTGGATATAGGCTGCATTATCGGTCTTTAAATTCTCTCTTCAGTGTCTGTGCAGGTCTGCATTTTTTGACAACTTAAGAGATTATTTTTGATTGCTCCGGGGTCCACGCACATGGGCGGGACTATTCACTAGATTATGACTATAACAGAGATACCCCTACTACAGAACTGGAGTTACAAGACAGAAACTACTCATTCTCACCCTTCCTTCTGAACTTATATTTTAATGTGTCTTTTATGCTTTTTCATGCCATATTTTATCATGTTTTCAGCTTTTTATGAAATATCTAACCTGTGGTAGATAAAAGGCAACAATATACCCTAACCATATGTGTGTTTGTGATCAACCTCTCAGCCTCTCACTCTACAAAATCAGTAAAATGTCCAAAAGAGCACATAAAAGGCAGAGAGGGTATTGGGCTGCCCATATGACGTATAATGATGCCATCAATACATAGAAATGCAATGTATCCGTGGCTGTGCTTAAGTAGCAAGATTCTCTTTATCCTGACTCTATCAAGGAGCACATTTCCATTACTGGTTTTCACTGTGTGAGAAAGAAAAACACAGAGCCATATGGATTCAGAACTAGAAACATCCAAAGAATCTAAAGTCAATTACTGAGCCACACTGCTTTTATTTTATCTTCTTTATGTATATTTAAGGAAAAATGCATTTATTTGTGCCAAAATGTAACATTAGGATTTTTTCCACAGAGGTGTTGCTGCTTTCCATGCAATATTTTACAGTACGCTTATTGGTTTTGCTACGATTGCTCAACTTTTCTGTGTGTGTATTAGTTTTCTAAAAGGCTTCTCTCATTGTAATAGGTAAAATATACTCTGGGTGGACTTGAAAATTTAGAGCTCTCACGAAAGTACTTCGCTCAGGCACTGAAACTAAATAATCGAAATATGAGAGCTTTGTTTGGGCTTTATATGGTAAGTTCTGTACTCGTAGATGTGCAATTTACAACACACTTTTTAATACCCTCAATTGTTTTCTACATTTCCATTGTTTGGTCTTAGAAAATCACCAATTTACTAATAAACTCACTGGTCGAGTTATTTAATGAAGTACAATTTCCGTAAGTGTTTTTTCTAGAAAGAATACATTAATGATTAGCAAATTCACACTTACTTTGAGAAAGAAAACAAACAGATGCATACTTTATTTTAAGCATGTACTGAAGTAGGACTGAAGCAGAATCAATAACCTGCTAGGATGCATGACACGCTTTTCCAGAGCCTTACTCGTTTTTTGCAGTGTGTCTGACATTTGACTGTGCCCTAATCCTAATAGCCTTTTAGATGAGTCACACCAATGTACTTACTGTGCTTCAGCAGCTATGAGATTTCAATGACTAGCATGCCTACCTGTCTGTTTTCAATGACCTTTATAGGTGACTCAGTGCCATAGTTCCACAAGACCGCCTCTAGCATGACAGAAGACGGATTGGGACCTAATGTATCTGGTCTTTTAAATGACAACTAATATGTATGCTCCTACTTCGCCTTAGTTACAATAAACATATATGTCAGGGCAGACATTGCACACATTTATCCAACACAACAAGTAGCAGTTAGATTACAATAGATGACCTAACCATTTCCCCTACACTTGCCAATGTTTTTGGGGACAACCCCGCTCCTGCTGAGTGCACCAGTCCACGACCCGCCTCCATTGAGCGAGGGTTGGGGGGATAGAACTTAGCCACTTTGCAGCTATGTCTCGCTTTGCTACCAGCAGGCTGTGCCCAGGAATGCCCTCATCATGTGTGCCACCAACACCCTCCTGTACCCCCGATGAATCAGGAGGGGGGAAAGAGGGACCTCCCATCACAAAATCTCTGGGAGGTCTTTAGTCACCGGAGATCAGTAATGACGCACCCTCTGGCAAGTCCACACCATGTGGTAGAAGTTCGCTTGGTCAGCCTCACAACGCGTGCCATCTGCCAGATGACGAAGGCCTTCTCGATGTGAACAGGTGGAGAGAAAGTATGTAGCATACACATAATATGTCTGTACTAGAGGTAGCCTGGAGGAGATCGTAAACACACAATGACATCAGGGCGTCGCGCCACTTAACTCATCAAAAGGCCTCCCAGCCCTCCCATTAAGATGTTAGATGATCAAGAGAGCCAGGCGAGTTGACAACAAGAGTACCATAAATTTGAGAAATGCCTCCAAGGCCAATGTCCCCCATAAGAAGCTTGGCCTCCAGGGGGCCACATTCAGGGAGAGGTTCGTTGGTGTGGAGATGTGCCTGAGGAGCATGCCGAATCTAAAGGTATCAGTAGAATTGTTATAGGAGCTTTTAAAGCGTACTTATACCCAAAGGTGTCCTGGCGCTAAGCACTGACTCACAGAATTCAAGGAGATTGTGTCTATACTGAGAATAGCCATGTCTTCAGCCCCTTTCTAAAGGAAAGGAGCTCCAGAGCATTCCTGAGATGCAGCAGCAGACTGTTCCAGGCCTTCATGGCACAGAAGGAAAAGCTGCTGACACCCCAGCTAACTTTTTTCACTCGGGGAACAGTTACAAGCTTTCCTTCGGAGGAGCGAAGCGCTCTTCCAGGAACATACCATTCAAAGCATCTGCTCAGAAATACCGGCCCACAACCCATCAAAGATTTGAAAACCGTGCACAATGCCTTGAATTGTGCTCGTCTTAATACTGGTAGCCAGTGCAATTGCCGAAGTACATCTTGAGCTGAGACAAACCTAGGTATACCAGTAAGCAGTCTTGCTGCCGCATTTTGCACTAGCTGAAGTCTGTACAGATGTTTTTTTTCTCAGAATAAGGTACAGACAGTTGCAATAGTCCAGCCGTGACAAAATGAGGGCTGACACTGCTGTCCTAAAACCCTCCTATGAAAGGAAAAACATAATTTTCCTCAGTATTCTAAGGAGGTAGAAGTACGTTGATACAACTCCGCTGACCTGGCCTCCAAAGTCAAGTTTGTGATCCATGATTACTCCAAGATTCTTGGCTTTAACTGTAGGGGCTGGCGGCTTGTCCATTACTGCGGGCCCTAAGTTGGGTGTTCAAAGATTGGGATTATTCCCAAACATGATGACCTCGGTCTTACCTGCGTTCAATTTCAGGCAGTTAGAGGCCATCCAGCCAGAGATATCTTTCAGGCAATCATGACATCTGGAGGCCCTTGCTGCTTCAGTCCCTCGCTGTATGGACAACACAATTGCAACACTAGTGCATTATTGTTGGAGGTCAGAGAAAGACCGGATGTGTGTCCCCGACCAAACATCTCCTTACTGTGAGATTCCAATGTGGTCCCAGGTCCTAAAGCCACCTAGCCTGGCCACCTCCCCCAGCCACGTGACGTATCATAGAGGGGCTTGTTGGGTAAGTCTGCTTTCCCACTGTACATGGATGAAGTACGGCCCTACATGCCCAAAACACCACCCAATTCACCAGTGGTATGGAGGTGGTAATTGAAGAGCCGTAAACCATGGCCTGCAGGTAAGAAAAGCCCAGAGAAGAGAGCTCCAAGTGGTAGGCTGGTTCTGACCAGCCCCCGTTGAACCAGTGTTGAATAACCAGGAGGTTACATGGCACGTAATACAGATACATGTGGGACATACCCACTGTCACACTGTCCACGGGAAGGACCGCACGACTCCTTGCAACTCCTGAAACCATGACCGGGACAGCCGTAGTGGAAGATTTTGAATGATGTCCAAAAAAGTGGCAGGACTAGCATCTTATAGACTTCTATGCAGCCTAGGACATCAAGGGGGAGGGCGTACCACTTTGTCAGATCTGCCTTTGTCTTCTTAAGTAGGGGTTGTAAGTTGAGGGCCAAAGTGACTTTGGGATGGAGCGTAACCCAGATACCCAGATATTTAAATCCGAGCCTGCGGATGGGAATCAAGGATTGCCAGTCAATGCAATCCCTAAGGGCAGCTAACGGGAGCTAATCAATCCCTAGGGGCAGGACTGATATAGAAGGGTTCATCTTCAGGCCGGAGGCCCACTCAAAGGCATCGAGCAGTGGAAGGCATCGGGGGCCGCTCTCTCTGGATGTGCAAGGTAAAGGAGAACGTATCGGCCTATTGCATGATGCGGTCCTTATGTCTCCCACCCCAGGCTCCGTCCTGGTATTGCGAGTTCCCAGGTTGGACCAAGGCGGGCGTTATAGGAAAGGGATCCGAAATAACCCTGTTGATGTACACACAGGCCGTGGGGTGGGAATAGAGAGCACGGACCATACTACGGAAGCGTTGGCTGAAGCCTGCCCGGGTCAGCACCAATTGTAGGTAGGCCCAGTCCACTGTATCGAACACCTTTTCAAAATCAATTAATAGCAAGGCTAAGGATGGAGGCAGACCGTGATGGTGGGCTAGGGCCGCCTGAAGGCGACTCATGCAGTGTCTGGTGCCCCGGGAGGGCATCAAGCTGCATTGTCCTGGTGCACCAATATTGGCAACACCAGCTTTAATCTTTTTGCCAATACCGTGATGAAGATTTTTGGTTTTCAGTTGAGCAACGATGTAGGTTGGTAGTTGGTACAAGACGTGGAAAGAGGTTGGGTTTTAGGTATGACCACTGTCGTGGCAGTGTCTAAGTCATCAGGGAACAAGCCAGACTGGCGCACTTCCTCCTACAACGCCAGCAGCTGAGGGAGGAGATGATCTCGGAGCGCATTGTAGTATTCCATGCGGAATCCATCTGGGCCTGGGGTCTTCTCAGAGGCCAGGCCAGATATAGCACCCCCAAGTTAGGGGTTCGCCCAGTACATGGGAGTCCATTGGAGAAAGATTGGTGAGAAGGAACAAGTCTAGAAATTTGTTAAGTCCCTTTTGGCCCCTATCTGGCGGCATAAGGTACACTCAGGCCTAGCGCCAAAAGAGATTACCTCGAACAGCCTGAGTCGTCTACCACCTAGGGAATAATCCTGATGGTGAGAAGCTAGCCAATAAAGCAGCTTCCTATTCTTATCACCCCAGCCATATAGTTTAGCCATGGTGGCATGCCACAGGAGTTTAGCCGACTCCAAGGAGTGCAGACGAATATCCTCCCGGACAAGATGCAACTGTCTGGAGACCTCCTCGCTAGGGGTCTGCTCAAGACGACGCTCCAGGCTTAAGACTCCAGACTCCAGCTGGGTGAGGTGAGAAGAGCTCTCATCCTCCTGAAGCCTAATCAGTTACTTAACAAACCCACGGAGGGTTGCCTTGCTGGCTGCCTATAGGGTGGCCATGCGGGGAACGATCCTTCGTTATCTCTGAAATATGCACCTAACTCGGTTCTCAGTGCTTGGACAAAAGTTTTGTTTTGTCTTGGAAATACCATGCATAATGCACCACATAGGACGTAGCTGCAGGGAAGTGTGTCCAATACGGAGCAGTAGGGAAGTGGCCAGAGTTACCCGGTAGTAAGATAGCAGTTTAAGTCACCGATGAGCGGTCAGTGACGGGCAACAGTAATAGGTAGATGCTTGAGTGTGATGAGCAGACGAGGTGTGGGTGAACTGGCGGAGATATGGTTGCCAGGACCTCAAGGCATCACATAGACCCCAGGCGGTTGTCCAATCGACAAGATGGCGTGCCTAAGTGTTTCTAGAGGTGGTCGGTGGACCGTAACTATCCAGGTCAGGATTTAGAACCCCATTGAAGTTGGCTCTAATTATAGTAAGCCCCTGTGGGATCTGCACAAGAGGGTTTGAGATATCCCTGAGGCAGTGGACCAGAGAGGCTGGTGGGACGTACGCACATACTAACACAACTGATTTCCCCTCCGGTGTGCCCTCCAAGGAAGTAAAATGTCCCTGTGGGTCACGTGACACCAGGGAAACTACCAGAGGGAATGAATATATAAGATAATATAAGCCTGGATGAAATACGCTGTTAAAGCTTTTTCTTGTGTGTCTGGTAACCTTGTGATAGGAGTAGGCCTACAGTGACAGAGGGTAGCATGTTAACAAGGGCGTGGTAAGGCAAAGCTACTACTGTCCGGGTCATACACAAGTTTTGGGATGTTGGTGAGTGGTTGCCGATATGGTAAAGGAAAGCAACGCTTGCATGCTTTTGCTGCACTTTGCACCCAGACTAGAAGGCTTTTCTGGAAATGCAGTCTTCACCTTCTTGAAAGAAGGGGCAGTAGAAATATGCACCCTCTTCTCCACAGTGTGGCAATCACACGCGTGCCCAGCGCATAGAGGGCAAGATGGGATGATATAAAGGGCTCAAGGCTTCAGTGATCATGCAGGTACTAATACTGCACAGTTAAAACCACTTTCTTCAGGCTCTCCAGTTTTCTCTTCTTTGTGTGCCTCTAGAAAGGCAGCTTTCTGGCTGAGATATTGAACTCTGAACTTTCCACAGAAATCATATGGGCACCTCACATTGACCATTCCATATTGTGAAGAGACTACATAGAAAGGCACATGAATGGCATGCCAAACGACGGATGATAATGCTAGCGAGATGCCCTGTATGTTTAGAATGAGAAACCATTGAGATTCTGTCAGTGGTAGAGAGGGTTACCTGCCTTGCTGAGTTGGCAGGGGACAGAGGAGCCATGGTCTAGAGGTAGCGGTCATTCATTGTAGCTATCCCAAATAATAAGAAGAGTGTAGAAGGACCGTGAGGACTCGATGCACTGAGTGGGCGCAAACAACTTTTTACTGCATGGCCAAAAGCAGAAGAGCAATAAACCAGACATCACAAGCGTGTGTCGCATTTTGTGCAAATTGCTACTTCTATGTGTACTCTATACTGTCACAGGTTCTGCTGGGCTCTATTGATTCTGGGTCCTGTGCACCTGTCCTTCTCCTCCTACCACACCACCAATTTACACAGAGCCATCAACCCGGCGCCATTCTGTTAGCAGCCTTGCACACAAGCCTGAAACATTGTGATAGTGGTATGTGGTATATCCTGGTTATGCTGGTTGATCACTAGTGCCACTTTGGTAATTTATAACTTATTACTGTGTAACCTACTGTATGCATTTGTTTTTCTGCACATTTGTACCACTATAGTGCATTAGTGCATTCTCCCATACCCACCTAATCCATCAACGCAACATGGATCCTATCGGCAAACACACATACAAAATCAACTACCCACCATCACTCGCCAAAAAAGCCGCCAAACGCTTTAAACACAACTTCCTTAGATCACACCCTGAAACCCCCTTTGCTGACACCTACTTCTCACCGGTCAATGGATCCCTGAACACTGATATCATCTTCCACACCACACGCAGAGCTCAGTGGAGAAAAGCGTTCCTCACCCTACTCACCGTCTCCTCCACCAGGAAATCCGCTCACAGCCTATCTCTCTCCATCACACCATCACAAGTCTTTCCAGGCAGAGCCACCATCACTATTTACAATAACGGGATTGTCCTATCACAATCCACAGACAGGAACCTGGAACTGCTAGACAACTTGTTCCCCACTTTCAAAGAACACCTCTCAATTTCACGGACCAACACTCATATCTCCTCCAGTCCCACCAACCATGACCTCACAGCTACATACTCCTCAATCAGGGACACACCTACCACCCCTGACCTCCCATCCCCCACCTACAACCCCACTATCCCAATTCAGCACTCAATCACACACACTGATCGCTCCCCCTCATACACCACTCACACCCCCGCCCCTTCCACCAACTCGCGGACCTCCACACATACCTTCAGCACTCCTTTCACACCTACAGCGGGCATTAACACCCCACTCGCCGCTGACAGCACAGCTCCCACCAATAACACACCTAACTTAGTCCAGCACCAGAATAACACGCCTTCCGACAAATGCCCCCCTTTATCCCCCCCCATTCTCAGTCCCCATTACCCTCTAACCAACTACGCAGAACATACCTCCTCTCTTAATTTAACTCCCCCTTCCGTCAACAGGACCATCTCCAATCCCACTTCCCCTCCTACTCTCAGCCCCCATTATCCTCCCTGCACCCCCACCACGGCTATCAGTCTCCCAGCCTACACCTTGACCCCCCCGCCTACCACCAATGCCCTCACTCATACCACCAACCTCCTCCCTACCTCATCCACACCCCTCCCGCCCAAAACGTCTCGCCTCCCTAACTCCATCCCGCACACCAACACAACGCAGACCTGTTCGAACACCAGCCCTCTCTCCCACCTGCACACGAATTCCCTGGTCAGCCATTCACCCCTGACTGCCACCCCCACCTCCACCTCCACCACCTACCCCACGATGGAATACATCATGGCCTCCCTCACTCAGATCAAAGAAGACATACACGCCATCAAAGAACTACTCTCCACACACCCCATACACCCCCCAGCCACCTCCACCTCCCCTCCCAACTTGTCCCCTACTCCGCCGGCTGACTTCCTCATTCATCACGCCCCACACCGGGCGTCAATCCCTGCTCATAGGCGCAGCAACTGCCCTCGTCCCCCACATCGCCCCTGCAACCCCTCACACAACTACACCTCCCCGCCCAACTTGTCCCCCACCCCTCCGACTAACTCTCTCACTCAGCCATCCCCCAATCTGACCTCGATCCCAGCTCGTAATCGCAACAATCACCCTCGTCGCACCCACAACTATTCTTCTGACCTCGACACACTCACCCTTCTCCGCTCCTATGACCCAGCCCCCCAAATTCACACAACCGCCCCACACCGCAACATTCCCACGATACACTCAAATCCCCTTAGATCACCCACACTAAACAGCAGATTCTCCATTCCCAATAACCTTAGAAAAGTCCCTCGCTCTCTAGAACCATCTACCACCCTCAACACACCCCGTCTCAAATGCACTCTTCTCAACTGCAGATCGGCCACGAAACATTCCGCCGCCATTGCTGACCTCCTCTTATCGCGGGACCTTGACCTAATCATCCTGACTGAAACGTGGCTAACTGAATCTTCGACACCCATAATGGACATTCTGGTTCCTCCCAACTACCACATTATCAGGCTCGACAGAACAGGCAAAATAGGTGGTGGAATCGCATGCATCTACAGGAACAACCTCTCTGTTCAGAAAGTCAATTCCACCTCCCTACCATCCCCAACATCCTGGGAATACATCTGCCTCGACATCATTAGTGAGGGCAAACCGATATGCTCTCTTCACAGCATTTACCACCCACCCAGGGACAACTTCACCTTTTCCCAACAAATCATGGATATGATCTCAACCAATTCCGGACGGCAGCTCACCCAAATATACCTTGGTGACTTCAACCTCCACTGGAATGACCGCAACGACGCGGTGGTAAATAGTCTTAAAAATTTCCTCGATGCCCTTAACCTCACCCAAATATGCAACAGCCCGACCCACGAGAAAGGTTCTACCCTCAACCTGATCATCTCCAAAGAGGACTCTATCCAACTCGAGTCCATCCAACCCTGTGACTGGTCAGATCATCATATTTTCACATTCTTTATCAATGAAAAAGTCAAAGTCAACCCGGCTCAACTCTCCAAGCCCAAAGTCTGGAAAAGAGACTCGAAAAAGCTCAACCCAGGCTCTTTGCCCCCTAACAGTTGCAATCTCCTACTCCCACCGACAGGCGCTACGGACGTCCAAACTCTGACTGACCACTATCTCAATGCTATGACCTCTATAATTAATGAGGCTGCACCTATGCAGCTAAAAAGAGTCTCTACTAAAATCTCCAAACCATGGTACGACGGGAGCCTCAATGAGGATAGACGAGACATGCGAATGGCAGAGCGGACCTGGAGATCAGCTCCCTCTGCAATGCGCCTAAAAGATCTGAAGAAAAAGAGAAACGCCTACTTCAGGAAAATAAAACGCTCAAAATCGGACTTCTTCAGCCTCCAACTCGACCAAGCAAAAAACCGCCCGAGAAAACTGTTTGAGCTAATCAATTCACAATCCAAGGAGCAACCCCAACCACTCAACACTGGGCATGAGGCACCCTCCTGTGAAGACTTCGCTGCTTTCTTTATCCAAAAAACTGACAAAATAAAAAGAGATCTCCTCATTGACGCAAGCCTCTACTCCAAACCCCAATACCTAGCACCCACTGAACCAAAAAACAATGCTACATGGTCAACCTTTGACACATACTCGGAAGAAGAAATTGGCAAACTGCTCAGCACCCTGAAACCATCCAATCACCTCACGGACCCCCTCCCTGCCTCCGCAGTAAAAGACTTTACCCCTTTGCTTCTCCCTCTCTGGACTAAAATTATCAACAGCTCTCTCCAACAAGGAAGCATACCTGACTCCCTCAAAGTTGGTCAGGTCACACCTCTACTAAAGAAACCTACAGCCGACCCCTCTGATCTCAACAATTACCGTCCCATCACCAATATCCCCACTCTCGCCAAACTGCTGGAAAAATGCGCACAACTAAAATTGACTAAACACATTGAGCAATTTGATCTCCTCAACCCTCACCAGTCAGGCTTCCGAGCAGGACACAGCACAGAAACTGCTATGACTCACATAATTGACGACGCACTTCAAATGCTAGACCAAAACGACACCTGCCTCCTCATCCTTCTTGATCTCTCTTCAGCATTCGACACCGTTAAACATGAGAATCTACTAGAACTACTAAACACAAGAATGGGCTTATCTGGAACTGTTCTCAAGTGGTTCACTTCCTTTCTTCACAACAGGTCGCAGAAATTCAAGAGCAACAACCTGATGTCCTCGCCAATACCTGTAACGCTAGGCGTCCCCCAAGGATCCTCTCTATCCCCAACTTTGTTCAACCTAGTCATGGAACCTCTCACCACCTTGCTACAAGCATCCAATGTACACTTTCACATGTACGCCGATGACACCTAACTTTACCTCAAATTACAATCCCCCAATGACATCCTGCTCCTGAACTCAACAATCAGTTGCACCCAATCCTGGCTTGCCGATAATCACCTCAAACTCAATGCCCTGAAAACAGAGTTCCTTCTGATCTCACCTCCAGCGAAGATATCCACCACTCAAACTTGGCTTAAACTCCTAACCGCACTCAATGTCCAACCCACCATCGTGGACTCAGCAAAATCTTTAGGCATAACACTCGACACCAATCTCAACATGCAGCAACATATCAGCAAGGCAACAAAGGGAGCGAACTTCCAGATCAATGCTCTGAGGAAACTTAAACCCTACCTCCCAGCCAAAGACTTCCAAACCGCAGTACAAGCACTAGTCATTCCACGAATTCAATACGGCAGCACCGCCCTCTGCGGACTCCCCCTAACTACAACCGCACCACTAAAAGCTTCTCTAAATGCTGCAGCAAGACTCATCACTGGGTCAAAAAAGCACTCCCACATTACCCCTGACTTGAAATCCCTGAATTGGCTGCCTTTTGAAGCCAGAATACATCTGAAAATCGCCTGCATGACACACAAGGCGGTACACCTAAACTCACCCGGCTACCTCGCTCAGAAATTGACAATCTCTGGGGGAATTAGAAACACGAGAGGCACAAACAATCTTCTGCTGAAACCTCGAAGATTCCGGAAGGAAAAAACCTACAAGTTCTCCTTCTCAGGAATGGCGCCTAGGATTTGGAACTCACTCCCTCCCGAAACCAGGCTTATCTCTTCCACTACACTCTTTAAAAAAGAAGTAAAAGCTATCCTCATGGCTAAATACACTTGAACTACTATCTCGAACTCTGTTAACACCCTGCACCGATCTGTACTACATGTTTGACCCCTTTACTTATTGGTATGAGTTGTCTTATTACTCACAGGATTGGCTTTGCAGCCCCCTATTTGTACTGTGTGATCTATTGATTTACTTGTTTGACTCTGTTCCCTCATGTACCCCTCTATGTAAAGCGCTCTAATATCTGCGAAGATCTTGTTCGCGCTATATAAAACTTTGAAAATAAATAAATAAATAAAAATAAATGTGATAACCTTTTGTGTGGGGGCGCATCCCGAGAGGTAAACTCTTTTTTCCAAGATTAATGAAGAGCAGTCCTGAGTTTCAAACATACAATATATCTGTGATCTCAACTCCCAGTTCCTTTCGGCTAAAGAGCACCAGGCCTCCTCAGTTTTTTTTCCTTCTTTTTTTCCATTTTTCTTTTTAAACGAGGAGTAGTAAGCTTCATCCATCTGAACGCTGTGCCAAGCACGCGCAGCAGCTGTCTGGACAAAAGTCCTCTTAGACTTCCCATGTCACAAGATGCTTAAGATCAGGATTCAAGATGGAGAACGTCATTTAAAATAAGGTTATTAAGGCACACTTTATCGTAGTGCATAAGTGTTTCACTTTCCGAGCACATCAATGGAAGCATTCTGTAGGTGGAATTATCAGTGTGTGTTACCAGTTAAATAGCCGATAATGTGCCCTTAGCAAAAGGGCATGCGTCATGAATTACTTTTCAGTCAAGCAGTGACCCCACAGTTATAGTTGACAGTAGCTGATGGTTGAAGGGGGCTGAACCAATGCCCCTCATTCTCATTTTAGACACATCATTCGATGTTGAAAAGAGGCAGGTAAGGCTATCTCGAGGCTAGACCTAAAGAATGACTGAGCTAGCCTGCTGAGACCCATCTGAATGGTCTGTAGTTAACAAAATTATCTTCACCAACGAACTAGCTAAATTTCCCCTCTGTCTACCAAAAATAAAACCCCCTCAGTACTAATTTCACCAAATGCAAGTAAGGTACCACAGATATACATTTTTGTAGTACTTAGTTCTCACCAGCTTTGTGCGTTCCTTTCGGGAGTCACGGCTTCAGTTGCAGCATGTGCGGACGGAGCCAGGCTGACGACTCGTGGTCTCTTGATGCTAAGCAAGTTACGTCTTAAATCAATTCTTTGGATTTTTCACGTGGAACATATCGTGGTGCTGACAAGCACATTGGAACAGCTTGAGGTATACCATAGTTTTTGAGTGCTGATTGATGTCTCACAAGTGGCACACCAGTGAAGGGTGCCCACTGACTTTGGGGTTGCTTTGTTTCCGTGCATATTGAGTCCCCACCCTCTTCCTGTCTTGATGAGGACCCGTCCCTGATGAAATCAGCCACCCTGTGTGCTTTTGGGTCGAAACGGCGACAACCTTTTTTCTCCCCTGAGCCTGTAACTGTATTCTTCCAACGCCCCTTTTCCCTTGTGCTAATTAGAACACGGAGGACTATTCAATCATGTGCCAGCAAGAAAGAGTAAAAAATGTTTTGACTTAAACATCAAGGGCAGGCTCACCCATGTTTCACACTAAGGACTAAACCGTGCCCTCGTTTTAAAAAAACAAACCTTACTATATATCAACCTATATCCTCTAATAGACCTTCTTGGTCACTCTACCTACAAGAGCACTTACTATCACTCTTTTCTGTGCACGTCACTTGACCGTGAACCCCTTGTGTAAATAACTGTATTTTGTACGTTGTGGAAGTATAATTGTCATTTTTCTAAGTATATATTAAATAAGAGAGTCTCTCGGACCTTGGTGAGACAGTTGTTTGCTCTAAGTGTGTTTTTCTTGCATCAATTATTATTTTGGGCCAATATATTTGTTGTGTTTTGACTTGTATCAACCATAACGGATTCAATCGGATGGTGATCAGAAGTAAAAAGAATATTTGATATATTTTTACACTGTATTTGTTGAATCAATGTCTAGGACCATTTTTTGTCTATAATATTTGTGCTCAATCAGGACAGCCTTTGCAAGGGAACTTCCTTAGGACCAGAGTGGGGAACCGTTTAAATTCTTTGTAGCTGCGGGAAGTGCATGGACTGTTTAACCTAGGCCTCTTATAAATTGGAGGAATTTGTACGTTGTACTATGTATTGTGTATTTTTGCTGTTCAAGTTTAATTTTTAGTTCATTTGTGTTCTAGTCTGCAAGCCATATTGCTTCAAATCCCAAAGCAAGTGCAAAGATGAAAAAAGACAACGTTAAGTATGCAGCCTGGGCAGCCAGCCAAATAAATCGAGCTTACCAGGTTTGTAATTTGATGAAGTGTATTGATGTGGCTAAGGTGAATGTTATCTTTTACAACCTAATGGCAATAGTCATTTTTAAAAGAAATTGTGTGATAGCACCAATATCAAAATAGGAGTTTGCATCTGGGGCATTGTTTGACATAGTATTCATGTTGTCCAGAAGGTGAAAACGTTGTTTTTTTCTCTTTTTTTTTTAATAAAAGAATGAAAATATGTTCTGTTTGACTAATGTGAAACACATCTTGGGAACGAACGTATTCAGAATACACCTCAGTGCACAGGCTGCGAAACAAAGCACCCATGCACTTCAGTGGACATGCATTTGTGCTCAGAAGTGTTCTCATTCATTTGTTATGGTGATTTTGCAGCCAAGTGTGATTTACACTTTTATACTTATAATTGTTTCCACTTGCTTCCTTGATGTTATTTCAATTATTATTTGGTGTTGCACCTAAAGATTTATTTTACACCGAAATGTCGCTTTACACATAAATGTGTCCCTAAATGTTTATTACACTGATGTTGCTGTCAGTCAAATATGAAAACATACTGTTGCATCCCTTTTCCACCTAATGTGCCATTTTGTTACCACATTTTCTCTTTACTGAGTTATTTGCATTTTTCTGATACCACACTCATACGTAGCACCAAGGTAATTTTCACCTTACTGTGATAGTGAACCTAAATGTGATTTTTGCTCATAAAAGTGTTTTTACAGCACAAATGCCTCCAACTTTTGCAAATACACGTTTTGTTTACCCTCACAGTTTTGCACCTAAACTCACTACGCTGCAAGTCAAATATTTCTCTCACTCTCTCTCTAATAAATGGTCCTTTATGGCACCATATTGCTGATGCCCCTGCTAAACCTGCCTCCTAGGATCAATGGCTTACATGTCGTCTTTGGTGATTTATTAAGGCTACCCGCCTAAAACTGAGTGTCTCACCAGGTTAGCCTGCAAGATTAATGTAACAACACCTCAAGGATCCTATGCCCCGGCTTTTTCGAAACAAGCCTCAAATAACACAAACACCAAGCCCTGATGACCAATCCTGAAATATTAACTGATAACAAGCACCGCAGTCTCAAACTAAGCTCAATTAAAAGTGGCCCATTCTCCAAAGTTAGATGTCTGAAACACAAAAATCATTCTGCCCAAGCAAACTTAAAAGAATCACCTTGTCTCACATCAGAGAAACACATCACCTCAAAGCTGTTTTAGTGAACAGTAGCAGACCTGTAGCCTCTAATGCAATTTCCATACATTCCCTAATGTAACTTCCACATCTGCACTCATCCAAAAATGTGACCTTAAATGCGATACGGAGCCTGGCCGGCGTCGTTTGACATTGACTCCGGATTTGAGTCTGAAACAGTGTCTGCCTTTTTTGACATGCCATTTAGAGAAAATGATTAGGGCGTATTTGAGGATCCTTTTGGTTATCCTGGGCCCCATTGAGGAGCCCCTGGCCGATTATAAGCGGTGTAATGAAATGGGTGATTCCAGTGGTCTGGACACCTCACCAGACACTGGCCTGGTCTCTCCACCTTGTATGGCTATGGAGAACGGGACTTCATTTGCCATGGTGGTGTAGATCGTGGTGGAGTCCCTGGACCTTATGCTGGTAGTCAAGACCCAATGTCTTAACACAGGTGCTTCAACCTGGGGTAGCCCCCATCGAACCTCTTTCCCCCTTGAATGAAGCCTTCACTGATGACCTGCTTAGGATCTAGGCCAAGCCCTGCAGAGGTGCGTTGGTGCACAGAACGATAGCTCGCCGTCATCACCCGCTCCTGGGGAAGAAGCATTCCTCACCCTGCACCCCACCCCAGAGATCCTGGTATTGCAGTTCTCCATGTCTTAAGTTAACCGTGGCACGTTCCCTACCACACCACCAGATAGGGAATCCAAGAGGATGGACATCGTTGGTGAAAGATTTTTCACTTCCTCCTGCTTTGCTCTGTGGGTATGTATTCCCACACAGTATGAGACTCAATTGCACAAGTAGTGCCCAGGGCCTTGCCGGTAGCCCTAGCCATCCTCACCCAGGCTTTTGCTGATGGCAGAGATGCTGTAAAGTTTTTTTTTGTTGCCACGCCTGGCTGCGGTGAACTGGCTTTCTGTGAATTGTCAAGACATCCCTTATTGGCATGCCCTTTGATAGCACTGACCTTTTTGGCGAAAAGGCACATTCAGCATTCGGGCACTTTAAGTACAGTAGGGCCACAGCCCAGTGATTGGGACTCTCAATGGCCATGCCCTAAGTGAGCCCCATGGTTCCTTCCTCCCATTCTGTGGCTATGGTAGTGCTACCAACTGCGACCATTTCTACCCAGCCTCCACTGCCAGAAGGTGGCTCCTATCGTGGCCAAGGACGTGACTTCCACAGTCCTTGTGGTCCCATGGCCAGAGATCTGTCCAATCCGCCCCCTGCGCCCCAGCAGCTGGAGCCTCCAAATGCAGGCTCTTTTGGCCATAGAAACCTTCAAGAGGGTGCCAACATCGTAAGTAGGTCATAGTTGTTATTCCTGCTACTTTCTGGTGCTGAAGAAGGGTGGAGGGCTCTGCCCTATAATAGAACTGTATCCTCTTAAATACTTTCTGAAAAGGAGAAACGAGAAATAAAAAATTCTTACGTTAGCTTAGATCCTGTCTGCTGTGAACCCTGGAGACCTGGAACGTTGGCATTGCAAGATGCATATTTCTATATACCCGTCCTGCCAGCCGTCAGATGTTTCCTGCGATTCATTGTAGGCCTTGAGCACTTTCAGTGCGCTGTGCTCCCCTGCCGCTTCACCAACGCCCCTCGAATGTTCACTAAAGTGATGAACGTTGTTGCTGCCCATCTGCAGAGGTCAGGGATTCCAGTCTTCACTTACATTGACAACTGGCTTTTGAAGGTGGGCTCGCCCCAGGTCGTTGTCATCCCGCCTCCGATATACCTTCTGCAAACATGTACAGTTTAAAAAAGAACACACAGGGAAACAGAGAAATTTAAGAAATGCATTTAGCCAAACGGCAAGCCGCTGTTAATTTTGTGATTTAGATCGACTTCATCTACATTTGAGTGTTCATGTTTTCAAACCTTCAATACAGTTTAAACATTCTCATGCATGGATATTAAATATAGAGTATCTATTACAGTGTGTGTATGTATATATTTCTCAACACACATATTTCTTAGGAAACTGAAGATCCTTACGTTTTTCATAAAGGCAATTACTGTTTACGAGCTAGGTGGGTGGGTAAAGAGGTGGGTGCTAGAGAAGAAATTGAATTCTGTTCTCTTTTAACCCAGGCTTAGCTTAGTTTTTATTATGGGTAAAGGAAATAGGCAGTTTCTGTCACACTTCAAACTGTTATTTCTTTCTTTCTAGTTACGGTGAGCAGTTACAAGAAGCACTCCATTTAAAAAAATGGGTTGCGACACCTCAACTGTACTTTCAGAATGAAAGGGCACGCACATTTTACTATCCTTGGTCCATGGTAGCTACATTGCAACAATATTAACTCTTTCCGTGTCCTAGCACATGTTCAGCACCTGTCATTGACCAATTCAAATTGAATTTTAACAAGGGGTGAAAGGAAGTCTAGGTCAGACCCTAGTATAAGTGTCGGAGCGAGGTTAACAGCTCTGGCAGCTTTTGCTGCTGTGATTTTACCTGCTTTTGATCTTTTAATCATCCTCAGAAGGTCATCAGAAGTTGGCTACATTAAGTTAATTAGAAAACAGAAGGACCACGTCATAAAACAAAGTGCCAAGTAGATAGACGACATTTGATTTCAAATCATTGCATTTAAATTTATTAGGTTTTCAGATGTTTTCATTTAGCAAGCGTACTTTTCTAAGAACCAATTTAAACCAGAACCCTTTATTGTAGTTTAACTTTAGTGCAAGTACATTAAAATCGGTGTTTTGAGTCACAGACAGAACCATCACTAAGTTTTATGTGTGCCATTGAGCTGAGGAGTTAGGGGAATTGTCAGGCTGGTAGGAAAACTCATTTTGAAATCAGCATGAGGTTGTCAACAGCTGTCTTTTCACACTGTTCTAAGAAAACATTGTGTAAACTAGAACCGTTTTAAGTAGGTTCTATCTGTTTTTCACTATTTTATTGAAAGTATTAGACATTCTAGATATGCTTATTAAAATGACATTTCTGTAATTCTCAAATAACTTGTTACTTTTATTTTTAATAGAAGCAATTATGACACAAAATATAGCTAATAGACTTTGAATTTGTATGAACCCCAGAAAATTGATATGTAAAGAAAACCCCCAAAAACCTGATATGTAACCTGTTCTAGTAATGTTATTGTAAAGGCTGCAGATACTTTTTATAAGTACCAATGTGTGCGGGGGGCGTGGCTTAGCAGCCAAATATGGCGAACTCGTGAACAAGAGGCTCTGCACCGACCTTCCAAATATTGGCGGAAACAGACTGCTACCACTGCCATGCACACTCCTAAGTGTGACCGATCGCCGCCTGGAGCCCGCTGATCTCTGTGGGACCCTGCAATAATTGCAGCTGACTAGTACTGGCATCACAACGCAGATTGGCCGGGCCCGTGAGGACGGAGATTGGCGGCCTTGATGGACGAGCTGGCACTGGACTGTGTACCCGAGGGAGTGACTCCTGTGCTGTGCCTAAGCTACGAAGGCAACATACGACTGCCACAGGGCTCCTGTTGGCCTGAGGTGACCCGGTGACGGCTCCTTTGGGACATGGCGGACCTGCTATGACGCCGGGAGCGCTTGCCTGCACCGAGACTCCATCGGGAGTGATCCAGGAGCTCCCTTCCCCCTGAGGGCAGTGCTTATATAGTGCGAGGACCGGGTCTGACAACCGACCTGCCTGGGGCAACATGAGTGCTCCCTCCCCCACCCTCGTGCAGAAAACAACAAGCGGAGCGCTGTCTACCGCCGTGCCTGTTCCCCTCCTGACAACTGCAATGCACGGACGCGTGCAACGGCCTGCGCACATGTAACCTGGTGTTGCTGAGTGCTGGCTGGCCTAAAATTGCGCTGAGGGGGTGAGGGGACAGCGGGGGCCCGAACCCAGACTCTGGAGAATCCGTCTGGCTTCCTGTATACAATTGCTACTGGCCCTCTCGCCCTGACCCTGGAAGGTGGGCCGGGTATAAGAGGTGGCTTATAGGAGGACGAGCCTGAGGTGAACAACGAAGAGCAACCATAGCTAGGACCTCTGTGACTTGCTCTGCGCTCCTGCCATATAATGGCCGGCCAATTATCTGCGAGGTGGCAGTGGAGTGTGGCGGTGATGTGACACTCTGGCGATGACTCTGTGGACCTGGTGGCGGGGTGAACGATTGGCTCCAGACTTTCAACGATTTTTGTGAATCTGCTCTGAAAGGGCTCCCTCCCCACGCCAGATCTGTCTGCGGGTGTGTGACACAGCTGGTCCTAGCTGTGACTTCAGGGAGGCTTCCCTACAACGCAGGGTGGACCCTGGGAGGTGTGAGGCGCTGAATATTGTGGAGGCTTGCGCTGGTACCCTGCCCGCTTCTTCAGTGGCTGTTGGCGGTGGGGCGATCCCTCTGGAGAGTCCCTGGGGCTGCACTGAAGCGCTTGGTCCCCGAAGTGACCGCCATGGGCAAAACCAGAGCAAAGCTGCAGGAGGCTGCCCCGGAGCGGGAGGTAGATAAACGGGAGCCGGCCCAGGTTGCAACTGAGGATTCGCCCCCTACAGACCTCATACAACAACAACTGGCCCGCATCCTAGAGGCCATATCGCACACAAAGGAGATTCTCCACCAGGACATCAGCACAGTGTCTGTGGGGTTGGGGCTGCTGCGTGCTGAGCATCAGAAACTCAGTGACAGAGTAAAAGTGGTGGAGACCTACCTGGAAGAGCTGACCGCGGCGCACCAGGCGACCCTTAAACAAATGCCAGACCTAAATGACAGGGTCAAAATGCTGGAGCGCAAATGGAGCGCAGAGCAGAAGATAGCGAATGGTGCAACAGGAGAAATAATATCTGCATTCATGGCCTGCTGGAGGGGATTGAAAATGGTAACATGATATCCTACTTAGAACCATGGCTCCGTTCAGTGGTTGTGCCAGAAAGACTGACACAATTTTATACCCTAGAGAGAGCAGACCGTGTCCCGACATGACCCCGCCGCCGTGTCTCCCCCCTAGGCCAGTAGTAGCTCGCCTCCTGCACTACCGGGATAGAGATATACTTCTACAGAGTGCTCATTCAAATGGCCCGTTTTCTGTAAGTAATAGCAAGGTCTCAATATTTCCGGACTATAAGCTCGAGGTGCAGCAACATTGTGCCTCCTTCCTTGCAATTAAGAAAGAGCTGAGAGCAGAAGGTCTCCAGTATTCCCTTATCTTCCCAGCTCGACTGTGCATCATAGAGAATGATAAGAAGTACTTCTTTGAAGACCCTGCAGCCACCTGGGAGTGGCTGGAGGAGTATAAAACTGGGGCCCCCGGGTGTCTGCCGTGCCAAAACCGACGTACCGGAAAGCGCACCAGAAGACGACAAATGAGGAGTGCCCCCAAGAAACCAAGCCCTTCCCAGACGGGGCGCGAGAGAGCTGCGGCACTACAGGCAGTGGCTGAAATAATGCAGGAGGATCGGCAGCAGTCAGAGCAGGGTCACCTTCACCAAGGGGCTTGACAGGCTCACACTCGGACTCCTCTAATGTGGACAGCTTAATCATGCCTCAGATTACCCCGCAGATGGCGGATGACATCATGTAGCAAGGACTGTAATGCGCACAGAACTTGATCGTGCAACTGGGTTCGCTGGGACCAGCGGAGCAACACTTGAACACTGAGGTAGAATGGTTTAGACTCAATTTATCTAGGGGTCGGTACCTGACATGCCTCTGGATACCATACCGAAGGATGCAAGCTATTGGAATAAGCCACAACCCCCTGTAGGACCTCGCCATAGTTGGTTTGGTCCTTGTTTGTAAACCACAATTGTATGAAAGGTTTGAGTGGGTGACCGTTGCCACACTGCTCTGGGTACTGGGGATTTGGTACATATTGGGATCTTTTTCTTTCTTGCTTTGATTTTGCTTGACCCTTATATAAGTCCTGTCTAGACTGCCGTGTAGCGATTGAAATGTTTGCTGCATTGGGAGGGTTGGGAGGCTCGGAGTGGTGGGGAGGTAGACTATTTTGCAGATAATGGCAACACGCTATTGGAGGTTAAAATTCCTCACGTGGAACATTAAAGGGATGGGCTCCATCACCAAACGCCATAACATACACAACTATCTTAGGAGGCAGGGAGTACAGATAGCCCTCCTGCAGGAGACTCACTTACCTCAACCAGAAGCAGACAGATTGCGCAGGCGATGGAGGGGGCTGGTATACGCTGCGTCCTTTTCGTGGGGCATTAATCTGGATTAGAGCTGGGGTGTCCTTTGAATTGATAAAGTCCATTATTGACAAGGAGGGCAGATATGTCTTCCTTTTGGGGAGATTGTGGGGGTGAGAGATCACATTGGGCTGTGTGTATGCCCCTAACCAGGACCAGATGGCCTATATGGCTGCACTTTCCACCCGAGTGGCGGACATGATCGTGAACTCAGTACTAATAAGGGGGACTTCAATGGGGGGTCGGATGTGGAACTTGATCATTCTCATCCTCTCCTGCCCGGGGTCCAGACTCGCCGAGTCGCGGCCAGGCTCCGAGACTGGATGTCCCACTGGGGTTTGCAAGGTATTTGGAGGATCCAACATCGGAATATGGACAGGGTCCAGGAGGAAGAGGGCAGAAGCTTGGCCGTCTTCTGGCATGGTTGTTTCGGCCAGAGACACATGGTGCCCGCGATTACGCGCGTATGGACGACTGCAGGATTAACCCTGTATGATCCAGGGGAAATCAATGCCTTGTTTAGGGACTACTAGAAGGCCCTTTATGCAGCCACCTCTGGGCCTCCTGATAGTACTGTCGATGCTTTCTTGACACCACTAGGCCTCTGCACGCGAGGAGACGGGTGGGCCGGTGACCTTGGAGGAAGTGCAGTTAGTCGTTGACGATCTGGCTAATGGGAAAACACCAGGCCCTGATGGCATCCCGGGCAAGTGTTATAAGAATTATGGGGTGACCTGGCTCCAAGATTGGTGACCCTATATGCGGAGGCGCCCAAAATGGGTCAAATGCCGGACACCACGTGTGATGCGCTGGTGGTCCCAATCCCCAAGACTGCATCCCTGGAGGCTAAGGTAACGGACTATAGGCCCCTTTCCATGTTAAACACCGACTTCAAGATACTCCCAAGGAACTGGCGCTCCAGTTGCTCCCACACATGCAAGATCTCATTCATCCAGATCAGAACGAGTTTATCCCATCACCCAAAACCTCATATAACTTGTGCCGGTTTAACTCTGTGTTATATCACCCCGAGGCGCAGGCCCTACGATCAGCTGCATTTCTCTCGGTTGACTTAGAAATAACCTTCGATACAGTGGGGTGGGATTACCTCCTGGCTGTTATTAGGCGCTTAGACATGGGTGAGGATTGGATAGCGTGGGTGCGACTACTGTATACACAACCTACAGCCAGGGTGAAAACAGGCAGAACCATCTCCCCACAATATCCGGTTGCACAAGGCACCCAACAGGGTTGCCCCTTGTCGCCACTCCTCTTTGCGCTGGCCATTGAACCATTGGCAGAGCTCTTTCGACAAGGAGGAGAAGGCATGGGGCTGACCATAGCTGGTCGAGCGCATACTATCTCACTTTACGCTGATGATCTTCTGGTCTATTTATGCGACGCTACTCGGGGAGTGGAAACAGCCTTGCAGCGCTTGGATATGTTTGGGATACTGTCGAGTCTACGAGTCAACATGCACAAAACGTACTTGTTCTCACTGGCGGCTCCGCTGGCGCGCCCCCTGTGCCTGCCCGCAGCTGTTAACTGGACAACAGACATGTTTAAATATTTGGGTGTCCAGATCTCTCACTCGTTGGAAGACTTGAAGGAGGGAAACTTGGGCAGAGTACTGCGGTCACTTCGGTCTAACATGCAGTTCTGGGGCAAGTTCCGCCTCCCTATAATGGCCAGAATATCATTGGCGAAAATGGTGATGCTGCCCGATTACTATATTATTTTGCCAATATGACTGTACTGATGCCTGCGGCTTGATTCCAAAACTTGGATTCCATGGTAAGAGATCTCATGTGGGGAGATGGTTGACACAGAGTGGCACTCCAGACATTACCACGCCCTATAGACGCCGGAGGCTTAGGCGCCCCTGACTTCGAACTGCACCAACTCGCTGCCCAGTTGCAATGGCTGGCCCAATGGCTGGAGGGGGCGCACGCTGATTGGACCTTCCTAATGGAACCGGATCAGAGCCCCAACCTGCTGCTGGCAAAGCTCCTGGCGCCTGCAAACAAGGTTCCTTACACCTCAATAATGCAAACTACTGCCCTGCAGTGCTGTCGGCGTAGCCTTAGAAGAATACCTGATACTCCCAAATATTCACCAGAGCTACCATTGGTGGGACTGCCCCACGGCGACCCACAGCAGGTCACTACTGCAGAATAATTAGCACCCTGGACGGTGGTGGGTCTTGACAATGTGGGGGATTACTATCATGAGAAGCACCTGCTCTCCTTCTCGGAGTTAACAGAGAGCTGCGATTTGCCATTGGCCAATTCCTAACATATGAGGCACTGCGGCCCGCGTTTGCACAGCTCTGGGGTCAGAATAAAGAGGAACCAGGGACACATGAGGTGTTGCACTCATTAATTACTCTGGGTACAGCACAACACCAAATTAAATGGTTCTACTCGTCACTGCGTGAGGCCTCTCCGACTCCCCTATTGCGGTTTCGCGAAAAATGGGACGGAAATTTAGGAAGGGCTCTCACAGATGCAGAGTGGAGCTGGATCTTGGCATCCCCTAAGAAAATAGCGCGGACCACAAGGTTGAAATACACTCAATTCAACTACGTGCATATGACTTACTTGACTCTCCATAGAATCTCTGTCACCTTTGGGGGGGGAACCGAGGCGATGCCCGAGATGTACTCTGGAGGATTCAGATTTCCTGCACATGACTTGGGGGTGTGGGGCCACACAGACAACTTGGCAGGAAGTCCTCTCCAAACTTAATGTCACACTGGGACGGTCGCATGGACACACTGCGGATGTTTGCTTGCTTGGACTTTTCCCTAGACCCCACAAGCGGAAAGCGGGCAATAGATTTATAGATTTGGCGTTGGCTAGGGGAAGAGTAGCAATTACATGGAAGGCAGCCGTTGGGCCGCAGACACACATCTGGTAAAGGGAGATGGCTTCCTAGGCTAGCGCGAAAGAAAGAGCGCTCTGTAGGGAGGAGTTGAAAGGAATACGCCAACTCCTTATACTGGACCAATGGAAGGACATTTTACACACTTTGGAACACCCGCCTTCCTCCAGTGGCACTGAAGGAGAAAGTGAATCTCCCTCACCTTAATGCAGAACACTACAGCTCCCACGATCCTGGCCATGAAAGGTGCCATCTTTCTGTCTCCTTTATTTATTTATTCATGTATTTATTTGTTTGTTTCTTCCTGGTTCTTCCCCTTCCCACATTGGTCCACCTGCTCCCCTTGTCCCTCCCCTGGGAACCCAACCGCATGCACGAGATTCTATTGAAGAATGGAACTTTACTGAGCCCGGTCAGGCAATTTACTGCCAAGGTTTCTTACCCTGTTTGATAACATGCTTGTGAATATGATTATGATTCGGCATAGACGCCAAGTACCCCGATATAACTAACCTAAGTGACAGACACAATAAGATATGAGCCGAAGCTTATAAAAACGGGGAGATGTTGTCAGGACACTATCGTACTGTAATGATTGTACTGTGCATTGATACCTGGTACTACATATGATGGCTACGACTCACCCCAAAAACAAACTTAGGGCATGAAGTGGTTTAATGTTAAACTATATTCTGTAATACCCTACTTCAGAGAGACTGTAACTGTTTTATGCCACAATAGTACTGTATGCCTCTAACTGCATAACACAATGTCAATAAAAATATGTTTAATAAAAAAAAAGTACAAATGTGTGCCAGAGGGTGGTGCTGTGTGGCTCTGCACTGACGTTGTTCCACTCCAGAAATGACGGGCCTTCCGCCATGCTGTGTCATATCTCGGAATAATTCTAGTAAGGAGATAGGATTGCTGCAGGCTTATCAAGGTTGTCGGACCTCCTTATACACAGATTATCCACATTTGTGCTTCTCTTGCCGCATTGAAGATACTGTGTAGCCCTATACCGGACTGCGTTTCACACTACTCTGTTAATTACCACCGAAAACGCAATTATTGATTGAACTTGATTTTGTTTGGGTTTTTGGCACCTGTTGACTTGGACCCAATAGGATGATACTACAGATTGCAGTGAGACACACTTCAATTGTTACGTTACATTGCATTTGACATTATCAACATCTTGAGCCAGCCTTATGCATGTCCATGTGATGAAACATGTGTAGGCTTCTGCCGGTTTTGAATGTTGCGCTCTTTTCTACAAGGACTGAAAAACACTGGAAAGAATGAATGCGCTATTATATACTTGGATTCTGGAGTACTCTATTACTTTCTATTTACAGTGACCACTTGACTTTCTAGTCTGCTTCGGTACTCCTTATTCATGCAGCGTCATATCAAAGGGTTCCATGCAGCCAGGCTGCGGTTCTTTGGATGCCTTCTGACTCCTTCTGGTGCACCTTCGGACCCACAAGGAGCTGAGAAGCCATTCACTTGTGCTACCACCAGTGGGTTTGCCCTTGGCTCCAGCGGGACCCTTCGAGTCTGTCTTGCCACTGGGTCTTGTATCGACCTTGTGTTTGGTACCACGACCCAAGCTGGCCTAGGCCCTCTGACGCCAGCTTCACCACCTGAGTAAGTGGCTGAGATTGTTCTCTCTGACACCAAATCGACATCAGTCTAACCTCAAACAACGTTGCTCCCGAATCCACCTGAAGCATCGCTTCTTCCAATTAAATTACCACAAGGTCGACAGCAGTCTGGGTATTCAATTTTTGACAACTCACTCTCCATTCCCTTTCTGGAACAAATTCAGATAATCAATGTGACCCGAGTGATGAGTTTACTCAGCCCTACCAGGATGACTTCTGGTACAAGGACGTACAGTATGCCAGTGGCCTTGATACCTACCCGGAGACGGGTCTTTTTTCTGCCATGGGCCAGCCACTGTGGAATGCGCTTCCTACGCCATGGTGATTTGTTGATCTTTCTTGACCTCCTGCTCCCCACATTGAAGGTTAAGACAAATGTTTTGACTTAAGTCCTTCAACCAGGGTAGACATCTATGGAGCTCCTTCCTTTCCACAAAGCACTGACGGATACCTTATTGGGAGTTTCGACCCCCAGTTAGGTGTTTCAGCCAACTGGTCAATCGACAAATTACTATGTGCTATCACCCTTCTCCAGGTGACTCAGCTTTTCTTTTGCACCCCCCTCACCAGAAAGCCTAGGGGTGCAGGCTTCTACCACTTGCTCTAATCCCCACACATTTCCCACCACTCCAACTGATAGGGAAACTAAGTGAGTGGAAACATTTGGAAAATGGGTCTTTTCTTCACCCAGCGTGGCCCTCATCTCTGTTAACGACTTCGTTTGCTCAGGTTCTACTCACATGCCCTTTGGAATTCGGTGGCACAAGTCCTCACTGATATGCAGGAGACCTACGCCCTGTGTTCTCTCAGGTGGTTCAAGATGGTCATAATGCAGCAAAGTTTACAATTAGTTATGACTTGCCCATCTCAATTCCATCGGGAGGGCCATAGGCACCAGCCTTACAATTTGCTGCCATATGTGGTTGCGAGCAACTAGATTCTCCACCAATTTCCAGTTCTCCTGGATGAACATGCACTTTGATGAGTCACCAGTTAGGGGACAAAGTTTATTCCACTCTTAAGTGTTTTGAAGAGAGCAAGGATACTGCTCTCTCTCTGTGCCATTTCACCCCACCTCGTCAACCGCATCAGTTCCCTAGTTCCTTATGCAGCATTGGCCGAGACTTCCCTTAATGCCAGTCTGTCCACCCCTCACAGGTAACCCAGCAGTTTCGCAGTAGAGGCCGAGGTGCCAATGTTCTCCACGGGAATGATCAGGGTGCTGCCCAGCCTGCAGCTCCACGTGCCAAACCTCTTTTGTATGCCTTTGCACGGGCACCCATCCACCCTGTAAGTGGCAGAATTCTCTCATACTTTCCAGATGGGCAACCAATCATGTCAGACAGGTGGTTCCGAAAATCAAGAGAGGGGCCCCCCTTAACACCAAAGGAACAGGGCACCAAACAGACTGTCAGTCAAATTGAAATTTCCTTTCGGACTATATCAGATAATCTAATCATAATTCATACAACATTCATTCCAAATTCAAACCAATATCACCAGGGCTTTGTCATGGAATCCAGATTAGAATTTGTGAATTTATTCCTCAATAAAATGTTTTAAAACCAGTATGTCAATAGTACAATGAGCATATTCATAATAATATAAAATTACATTGAAAATATCACAATTTACACCCAAAAAAAGGATCTCATACTCATATTTAATATATTCAAAACAATGTCTCGAGAAGTTCATATAGAAAACAGGGAGAAAAATCTTAGACATTCATTAATTTGTCTTTAAAGTGCACTAATCGTACCACACAATCCTGGGTTGAACAACTCTGATGTGCAACCAAGACTGAGTCAATTTAGTGCATAACTGACTCGGTGTTGACGCGTTTTGGTGGATTAAAGTGATGCAACCACCTTCTTCAGGCACAAGTATAAATGTCTACAACTATTTCGAATCAGTCGTAGGAAAATAGTTCCAAATAAGGCCAAGCTCCTGAGGGTGGATTCTTGGAGGCGTAACACCTCTCAGGGATTACCTTACAAATGTAATAATTCTAGACCTAATGTCTCCAAATACTTTATAAAGTTGCATGCAGGATTAAATACTCTCCATTTATAACTTCACCCGAATATAATCACGGATGTGATCCTCAAAGTTACTGGCACCGGGAAAAAGATGCCTCTGGTCCTTTCCAGGTCATCCTTAGTTGCCAGTCTTCTTTGAAAAAGGTTAAGCCACGTGGTTCCTACAGGTTGTCACAGGTAATACATCACCATATCCTTCCTTTTTTCCTAGCCGTACCCTCCACTTTCACCCGCCCAGCGACTGGCAGAGGGCCATATCTCCATTTTACAGCAGATAGTGCTGTCCCATTTGTCCATATGGGTTGTCGAGAGTGTGTCATCGCCAGAAGTAGGAAATGGATGTTATTCCTGCTACTTTCTGGTGCCCAAGAAGGACAGAGTTCTCTGGCCTATTATAGAACTTCACCGTCTCAACACCTTCCTACAGAAGAAGAAATTTAAAATGCTCACCCTGGCCCAGGTCTAGCCTGCCCTGCCAGCCCATTGGTGCTACCTGCGGTTCGTGGTGACACAATAGCATTTTCAGTTCGCAGTGCTCTTCTCTGGTCCCTCCAGTGTCCCTCAGGTGTTCACAGAAAGGATGGCTTTTGGTGGCAACAAACCTGCAGACGTCAGGGGTACCAGTTTTCCCTTATCTCGATGATTGGCTGTTTGAGGCAGGCTAGCCCCAAGGAAGCCGTCAACCACTTCCAGACGACAGCAAATCTCCTGTCATCTTTTGGGTTCTCTATCAATGTGCCTAAGTCACACTTGGCTCCTTCTCAGATGCTCCCCTTCATCAGAGCCTTTCTGGACACTATTCGGTTTCATGGACAAAGAGTGTCCAGGACATTCTGGCTATGATCTTGACCTTTCAGCCATGGTCCTGGATTTCAGAAAAGTTGATTCCTGAGGATGCTGGGGCTGATGGCCTCCTGCATCCTGCTAAATGAGCACACCAGGTGGCATATACAGTTTCGGGAGTGGGATCTGAAGTTCTGGTGGCCCAAATTTCATGGGGACATATCCAACCACATCCTGATCTTGGAGGAGACTACAAAAGATCTGCAGAGGTCTTTGCTTGATCGTAATTAGGTGAGCAGCAGACCCATCGCCCTTCCTCAATGAATCACTTCTGGGTTGGGGCTGCCACCTGGGAGAGGTGGGGCCTCTAGTCTGAAGCAGAGTCCTCGCTCCATAACAAACCTATTAAAGCTGTTGGCCATCCATTTGGCATTGAAAACCGTCTGATCGGGCAGCTCTACCAGGAGGACCTGCTTTCGCAGCGGCAGACTTCTGCAGCCAGGCCTTAGCAATCTTCACCTTCATGCATGGAGATTTAGTGGTGACAGCGTAACTCCTTCAAGGAGGTGGCTGATGTCGTCTTGGCAGCCGGACTTCCTCATCGAAAACTGTATACGCCTGTAGATTGGAAATAATTTGTGGTTTGGTAGGGGACACGCCTGATTAAACCCCTCCAGGTCAATTTATCTAACATTCTTTTGTTTGTTCTCTCTCTTGCCCGGCAAGGCTTTGCTATGGGCTATCTTTTGGCCCTTTCGACCTTCTTACTGTTACCAGATCAGCCTTCGTTTTTTTAACTCACCAGGTCTGGTGCAATTTTTAAAAGGGCTGCAACATGTTCCCCCCTTCTCCCTTGTAATACCCAATTGGAACCTTAATCTGAGCCTAACATATCTGATGTGCACTCCGTTCAAGCCGCTTCTCAGATGTTCTTTACAGTTCGTTATTATGAATACTATGTTCCTCCTCACCATCACCTCAGCATGACATGTGAGTGACCCTCAGGCTGTTTGTCAATCCACCATACAATTCCTTCTACCCAGACAAGATCTGCTCTTTGTGGAGTTCTTTGGAGCAAACAAAATGCAAAGGCAATGCAGAAGAAAACCATTTCCAGCTGGATCGTGCTCTGCATTTATATTAGTGCTGCAAAATGTAAGCTAACTTGGCCAAAGCTGTTACCACTGCATTGGCACACGAAGACCCTGTCATAGATGTTTGCCAGTTGGCAATGTGAACTTCCCTCCTACGTTCACGAAGCACTATTGCCTGGACAGTTAAGTTCGTCGAGAGCAGCCTTTTCCCTGCTCGGTCCTGCACGACTTTCTCATTTGAGTCTACTGACAAACCCATCTCTGAGTAGGTATCGATTTGGTGCCTATTCAAAAGGTGAGGAATTTAAGGTTAGAAATCTCTATTATAAGCACAAGTTACTTACCTTTGGTAATGTGTTTTCTGGTAGAGACTTATCTAGCTACAGATTTCTCACCAACCCTCATATCCTCTCAGTTCTGTGATTGGACTTTATTCATTATTATGATCCCAAGTCTAGGAATCTGCCTACCAATTCACTTTTTGGGCTCTGCATCTGTGGCTGGTGACAGTGTTGAAAGCAACGGACATCAGCACATCAAAGTTGTGACTAATGGCTCCACACGTCATATGTGGAATAGAACAATGCCAGTGAGGCAGCACAGCATCACCTTCCAGAATGCAGAGGAACTGCTAAGAAGTTTCCGGATCTAGTCTGACGTCTAGGGAATATTCAAAAGATCCGGAATCTGTGGCGTGATAGTCTCTCTCAGAAAGAGCCTAAAGTAAGCAACTTATTCTTCACTGCAAGCTTTATCCTTCTAATCATATTACCATGGCCGGGATGCCAGCCACCCCCTCCCAACACCACTTCCCAATGGGAGAAGACAGACACAGGTTTGAACTTTTGGAAGGCGCCCCCCCCCCCCCCCCCGCCGTATTTATTAAAATATGAAACAAAATTTAAAACATTAAATAAAAGTTTCATGAATTATGTACAATATTACTTTTATTACATTTTGATGAAGACATGTTCTTTGGCTAACCTTAACAGATCTCTAATACAAAGGTTTCCTAGCCGAGTCTAGCATCCTGAAAATGCATACATTCTAAATTAAAATTGTACATCCTAGCATTAAGGGCCAACGGCAAGGTCTTAACCGGTGTCAGATCCCTACTACCAAAATCCCGCCCTCACGGTGTGAGTGGCGCATGCGCAGAGGACTTTACCCTTATTGCCAACTGTAACTTCCCTTGTCGTGGGGGCCCCCTTTCACTCGAAGCCATCTTAAAGGTCGTCCGAGTTCCCGTGTGAGGTATTCCGCCCCGCGTGACAGGCTCGCGAAACTGTAATTCAAACAAAAGACAAGAAGCGTGAGTGCATGTCAATTGCCTTTTACAACATGTGCAATCGCACATACCTTTTGAAGCAATTCGAGGACCAACGGCCTAGCTGTTTTACTTCCTCCGCACTCTGACCCCGGGCTGTAGCCTCAGTAGCAGCCCCTATCCTAAATGAGTGGGTCCCAAAATCGCACGGGTCCATGCCCGCGGCAGCGATTGACAGTGCTAGCACCCTCTGAAACTGAAATCTCGTTAGTGGGGTGCCATCATTGTGCCTAAGCAGGCTCCCCCCCCAGCTAGCCGTCCTCAGTGCCAAGTATTCCTCTAAACACTTTATCGGACAAGTGGGGGACCCTCGTGCGCGCTGCACGACAACACTATCTCCCATAGCTTCCTGGTCTGTCTTGGACCTGGCTATCGAGATTACCATCGAATCACCCCTTATTTGTAAGTGATCCCTGCACAAGCCTCCCTCCATATCCTTCTTGTTGCTTGCTACGAGCTCGCTTACCGCATAGCCCCATGGAATGCCAAGGCGAAAGCTGCCCGGAACAGAACTGCTTCGAAAGGGGAGGAGCACGTCTCATCCAGCTTTGCTAAAAGCAGAGACAATCTGTCTAAGCCAATCGGGCGCCTCGCATCCTGTTTGCGACCCTCGAGGCGTTGCCAGCCGCGGAGTGCCTTCCTAACCAAAAAGGAACCCGTCGGGTCACTTATGCCATGCAGCTGTGCCATGAACGAAATGGCTGCCCTATGTCTATTGGCCGTTGCCGCTGATCGGCCTTCTCTGTGCAGAGCTACCAGGAACCCCAGGAAGGATTCCTCCTGCCCCCAGCTCTGTCTCCCTGTCGGACCCAAAAATGTGCAGTAGGAACGAAACGCTCCTTCGTAAGCCTTCCTTGTCCTGGGAGCTAAGCTGGCTGCCACGAGGTCTTGTAATCCGGAGCACCGATTAGCCATAGCGCTTCGGGGAACGGTGCCGCCACTAGGTCCGCTGTGGGTAGATGGCCCCTGAAAGCCTGCATTTGTGAACGAGAGAGTTCATCAGCTGCATAATTCAGTACGCCTGGCACGTTTTGCCCTGAACTGTACATTCAATTTCATGCAACGTAAAACAATTTCTTTCAACAATCTCAAGATCCACTTGCAGCGGGCTGCCTGCTGATTAACGCACTCAACCACAGTCATATTATCAGACCAAAACACCACCGAGCGGTCCCTGAAGTCGTCTGGCCATGCCATCAGAGCAACCCAAATGGGAAATAGCTCTAAGAACCCAATGTTACCTGTCAGACCGCTGGAGTGCCACCACGTCGGCCATACTTGTGCCGACCATCGGTTACCAAAGATGGCGCCAAATCCCACGCTCCCAGCTGAGTCGGTCCACAAACCTAGTTCATCCGAAGATGCTGGTGGTTTGTTCCACACAACTCGACCGTTGAAGTCCGCCAGAAATGCCAACCAATTGCGCATATCCTGGCGAACCGCTGCCGACAGTCTCGTACGGTGGTGTCCCTCCTTGAGGCCAACCATAGCTTGTGCAATAGAGCGTGAGAAGGGGCGGGCCATTGGTATCACCCTTAAGGCAAAGTTAAGCTGACCCACTGTTTGTTGTAACTGGTGCAGGGTCACTTTCTCCTTGCCCAGGCATTGCGTCAAGGAAGCCCTAAACTTGGCCACCTTTTCCATCGGTAAACGGAAACATCCTTCCACAGAATCGAGCTCAATTCCCAGAAACTCCAGTGAAGTAGATGGTCCAACCGTCTTACCTGGTGCCAATGGGACTCCGAACTCCCGCATGAGGATGCAGAAGTCCTGCAGCGCCTGCGCACATTTCGTATTGCCGGCCGCTCCCAAGAACAGGAAGTCATCTAGATAGTGCATAACGTGCCTATGCCCTGTGGCCTCAGTGAATGCCCACTCTAAAAAACAGCTGAACATTTCAAAATATGCACAAGAAATGGAGCAACCCATAGGCATGCATTTATCCATGTAATAACTCCCTTGAAACGCAAAACCTAGCAAGCGCTGGTCTCGCGGGTGTACCGGGAGCAACCTGAATGTCGATTCGATGTCCGATTTCGCCATCAGCGCTCCGGGGCCCAGGTGATTTAATATGGCAACGGCATCGTCGAACGATGCGTACCGCACCGAACAAATATCCGGGTCAATGGCTTCGTTCACCGAGGAACCCCTTGGGGCAGACAAGTTGTGAATGAGTCTAAACTCCCCTGGGTCTTTCTTTGGAACCACCCCTAGCGGGGAACACACGAAATCCGCCACCGGCGGGCAATGAAAAGGCACCGCCACCCGCACCAAGCCGACTTCTTTGGAATTTTTCTTTGCCTCTACGCTTGGGTTCTGTTGGACAGATAACTGATTTTTACAAAAAGAGTCCCCCCGAAAATCCCCCGCCGGGATGTTGAAGCCATATAGGAATCCATTCCTCAACACCCCGGCGGATACATGATCAGGGTATTTGTTCAACCAAGGAGTCAGAGCCATGATATCGACAGGTGTAGGCAATCGGTTCCCAAGCATCACCTCACTCTTGCTTAGACCCTCCTTTTCCTCCCGTTCCGCTGTTCTTAGATCTACAGCTACTCTCCGGGTGTGAGGAGTTCCCACAGCCCGCACACGCATGCCTGAACCTACATGTTCCCTGGGGCCTGCTACAGTTGCCTCTATTGAAGCCCCAACAAACCCCCCGCTTGCCGCCATTTCCGCCGGTCTTGGGCTGAAATTCCCCACCGGCGCCTGCTCAAAAGGGCACCGCAGGCTTCTGGCGAACTGACCCCGACCCGCTCCCGCCCGGCGAGGACGTACCCGCCGCACCAGGCAAGAGCTGCTTGTGCCATGACACCGAGTCGAGGCAGTCCCAGGTCAAAGATGTATCAAACTCTTTCGCTTTTCGGAATTTCATGTCATATCCTTTCCACTCGTCCCCCTCATACATAGTATAAAAATCCATAATCCTATTCTGGTAACAGGACAACTCGGTCAGCACTTCCGGCTTTCGTTCACCCATGACTGCCGTAAATATCGAAAAGGCCTTTACCCAATTCGCTACGGTCTCATCGACCCTAAATTCCGCCCTCTTGGCCCGCCATACACTGGGGTGCCATAAATCTTTCTGGGATTTTGCATATTCCATCTCGCGATGGTCAGTCAACAATGAAAACATATTCACATATTTTTCCCCCCATATCAATTCCTTTGTGGCCGCAGGGATGTGCTGGGCCACTCTTTCGCGCCTTGAAGGTAACGAACCTTCCCCTGCCATTGGCAATGTGTCCTTACCGGGTTCTACCGTCGTGTCTGCCGCCTTTTCCCGGCTAACCGTAGGTACTCCTGGCGCCACCTGTGGGGGAACAAGAGGAACATTCGCCGTCCCGGCTTCTCTCGACTGCCGTAACTGCTCGATTATTAGTCTAGCCTCCTCGGCCGGGTCCCCCGCGGCCACTGCCCCCTGGCTTTCTTCTTAAGCCAGGGTAACACTGCCGCTAAATGGATGGCCAGTTCCGGGGGCATCTCCTCATCATTAACAGGGGTAATTACAACCGGGATTGGTAAACCTATATCTGGGTTTGGTACCGGGGTGTCTGCTGGTGTGATGGGGGCGACTGGGGGCACCTCAGGAACCGGATCCTCCCCGGAAACCGCCCTCCTCTTAATACGCTTCCCCCTACCCTCAGGGACGATTCCCGGCAAGGCCGGGCCTATTACCTTCTTAGGACGGCCTGAGCTGTTCTGAGCCGCTAACTGTTTTTTAACTTCGGCCAAACCTCGACCGATCGAGTCAACTTTACCGAGTTTTCGGTCCATGATCGCCATTCGATTCGACAAGGTGCGCAGTGCCTTCTCCAACTCGGAGCTCTTTCCTGCTTTTTTGCCGGCCATAGATTCATTTTACTCCGCTCTAGTCGATCAACGAGGTCCCAGATCCTTCGTACTCCAAATAACTGAAAGAGAAACAACATGATTATAAGTTCTCAAAATTGCCGCTTGTTCCGTCGAGGGCTCACGAGCAACGAGTTGGTGCAGCCTTCAGAGCACAGGAACAAGAGGACGCTTCTTCGGATTCCCGCTCTTTTATCCGTCTGCGGGAGGGCGGGGACCCTCCTCCGGTACGCCTACTGGGCGTGGTCTTCCGTGCGGGTGTCTAGGACAACCCCTCCTGGGCGGGAAAGGGTGTGCCCCGGCTACGCCACTTTGGGCATACCAGCCGAGCCACGCCCCCCGCCCAAAATGGTTTCCCGCGGGGATCGGGGCACCCATCCATACGTTCGGGGGGACCGAGTGGTCGCCCCTTTCCATTATCCTTCTAATCATATTACCATGACAGAAAGATTTAAAATTAAGGGTTCAGATAACTCTGTCATGCATATGAAATCTAACAATCTTTGACTCATTGCAAGAAAAAGGGTAGACTATATTCCCACTTTCCCTGCCAATCACAAGGGCACAGGCTCCATGAGGTACACAAAAGAAAAGAAACCACCTTATATGTTAAGTGCATTCACCCTTGAAGCTGTCTTCTACGCCTAAGCCTGCTGACTCCAAACATGCAGTATGACTTTGCAGGCTAAGACATATCTGGCCTTCATTTGGACCTCACCAAGACCCAACTGCAAATAAATGTAAACTTAAATAACAAATAGCTCATTTATTTATTAAACAACAGCCAAAAGTCATTAGCTTCACCGGAAAAATTAAGTGTACTCCATGATTCAGTTTCTTCAAGTGAATATCTCTGTCTCCTGTAAGGGTCATTCATTCTCTTACATCTCTTAGCAGAAATTTTGTTCCACACCTTCTTACAATACTGTTCAAGCTGAAAGATTTTTGATGGCATTCATTTAATTACAGCTTTCTTTACGGTCAGCCACAACATCTCATTGGGGTTGAGACTTGGCCATTCCAAAACTCTGATTCTTTTCTTTTTGCTATTCATTTGGCAAGTTAGAGGTGTGTGTTTTAGATGCTCATCCTTTTGCATGATCTGCTTTTGCCTAAGTTTTAGCAGTTTTTCCTCTAGAATGCTGTGCTTTAAACAGGAATTAAAAATGTCCTAGCTTTTGTAACTGACAGTTTCAATTCTATTAAGGACACAGAGGTGAAGATTATGCATTTCTTTCTTCTTTAATCTCAATAGCAGCAGTTTGAAAGAACAATAATCATCAACAAAGGACTTTATTTCTCATGAAACCTAGAGAAAAACATAAATTGCCAATGTTACAATGTCTGTCCAATCAGAAGATGTTATGGTTATGTTTAATCTTTACTTTTCACCAGAAATGTCTTGCATTACTATCACACAACTGCATTTTAGTCTGATCTTGACAGAAGACATTGTTTCTGGAGTTATGTGGTTCATTGTGATGGTGTTGTGCGAACATAAGCTGTGCTTGTGGCTAGAAGGATAACTGTTACAGAGCCTGTTGACCCAGTATTGATGTTTTACCACAAACCTAAATTCTTCAGACCAGTCAAACTGATTAAGTTCCATGCTAGATGTTTGAATATTTTTATTTTTAGTGCTTTAGTTATGCTTGTTTGCCCATTGCCTTTGGTGTCAAATCTAAACTTATCAGATTGTGAAGAGCTGCTAGGTGGCTCATGGAAATATCTGTTGCTCTCCTTTATGTGCATTACACCCATCTACAGTTGTCATATTTAGGAGATGCCAAGCTCCAGAGTCTCAATGAGTGGATGCCTGCTCAATTTCTTAAATAAAACCTTAAAATTTCTGGTAAGGAAGGCCCACACCACGGTTTTTACTGGTGCAGTAGTTAGTTACTGAGCATGGTTTAACCCCTTCGCTGCGGGGCTAATTTCCCCACAGCGCGGGGGAGGGGGGCCGCGCACGGCGCCGCTGTGCTCATGACGAGCCCAGGCTCGTCATGCAGCACGGTGCTCGTGTGCTGGTGACGAGCCTGGGCTCGTCATGACCACGCCCGCGCAATGGAACGCTCAGCACAGCGGGGAAATTAGCCCCGCGTGTGAGCGTTCCACGGCTCATGACGAGCCTAGGCTCGTCACCAGCACACGAGCACCGTGCTGCATGACGAGCCTAGGCTCGTCATCAGCACGGAAGGGGCTAAACCGAATATCTCCTAAGCTTATTTTGAAGGCCAAATCTCTTGCTGTTGTTTTGTATTCTAAACTCAAAATGAGTGAACATATTTAGCATCTCCCTGGTGCGTATACATTGGCTGAAGAAGATCCAGAGGTGTATTCTAACTGAAGTTCACTGCACCACAGTTTAAAATTTAGATATTTCATCATTGCACTGCTGGACTGTTGGAGAGCAGTTTTGAATATTGTGTCCAAGACATCTATGGCCCTAACAAAATTGGTGGTTCATCGTACCATTCTTCTGGCAGTGTTTGATCATGTGATCCCCGTTAGGCAAACACTTCACTGTATATAGCTAATATTATGTCCTTGAGTTTTCCAAAACCTAAAAGATTGAACTTATTGTAAAGCTGACCTTACGACATGGCATCTTCAGGTATATCAAACAAGTGTAGGCAAAGCCAGTGGATCTGGGTTGCTCTTTGAGTCTTTACTAAACCATTAAAACCTGCTGTAGTGAAAACTAAACAAAACGATTGCTTTCTGTATGCAATGCAACTATGAGAAAAGGTATATGCGTAATGATTCAAGGTACTTTCGAGACGCAAAATAGACACTTGTGCCTTGCAATGCAGGTACTCCACAGGAGGCCAGCCAATAACACAAGGTGTAATATTCCTCTGGATGGATCCAAGCTCAAACTATATTTTAAAGTAGTAGTTCTTTTAAATGAGCTGTACTCTCAAGTCAAACCTAAAAATCAGAGATTAGATTGTCATGATCTTTTTTCTAGATCTTTTTTTATATTGGGTGTTTTCATTGTCTTTTTCCATTTGTGATTGAATAGTTAAGGTTCTGAACCTGATCATCCAAAGTAGACATGCAACTTGAGTAAACTCAAACATATGATCTAGTGTTAATATTTTTGCTTAAAATACTCTTGTAAAATTTGTTGGAGATTGTACTCCCCAGAGATCATTACTTGAAAGACTGGCTTTATTTCTCTACATATTTGGAATCTTGAGATTCAGGTTGAGTCTAAATCTTCTTACAGTGATGCTGCCACCTTTATAGTGATTTCAAAGCTAGATACTTCAATAATATTTTGGCCCTGCATGCAGCTTGGGATCCCTGGTAGGGCACAATTTCAGAAACCCATACATAATCTGCATATAATATTGATGATATTAAGAGGCCACAAAATTTCTTTCCATGTTAAACTGAGCTGGCAGGTCATGTGAAGATCATGTGGTATTTATTATCTCTCTGCCGCCCTTGGCATCGTTTTTGCTACCTTTGCCCCTTCCATGCTTGCGATGAACAGCCCGAGTTGCATTCTGCTGTCGCTGCTTCCCAGCCGTCACCAGCCTGTGAGGACGTACTTCTTGGGGCAAGCTGAATAGTAACCCCCTTGTTATATTGAAGTATTTTGTTGCGGAAATGTACTATTAAGAATGGGATGCGTCCAAGCATTTAATTTTATTCCCAGTAACATTATAACTATGCTTATACCAGATAACATTTATAGCTATGAATGTACTTGCCAATATTTTAAGAAATGATCTTCTTTCATTATTTAAATCCTAGCTACAGTTTTTGGGACTTTGGCCCTATTATTATTTTGGTCTATCTATTGGGTAAATGAGTAGTTTGGTTTAAAGTGAGAATTGAGCATTACAGGCATTTACACTCTCCGCAATTAACCCTTTCCCTGCTGCCGTCGGCCAATGGCCGACGGCAGCACTACCTCCCCCATTCCTTTCCATCTACGAATATCCAGAAGGCGACCCAAAATTCTTACTGCTAAGAATTCAGCGCATCACACAGCATCATAAGGCTGAATACAATGCGCCAAGAATTGGGCGTAGAAGAGGATTAGGGAGACATCGTGACGAAGGGAAAGTACGAATACAACGATATAGATTGAGCAGTAAGAATTTTGGGTCGCCTTCTGGATATTCGTATATGGAAAGGAATTTCTATCCTATATGTTCAAGTAATTACTGTTGCTAAAGCCCTGATGACGTCCCAGAAGGGGTCGAAACGCGTCGGCTGTTGATTGTACTGTGATCACTGATACAAAACAGAAAAAATAAAAAGAATATTCAGCACAGAATAATCATTTGGAAAATCATTATTGAAAATTTGTGTTATTGTATTATAGACTGTTTAATAAGTACGCTCCTTCCTTATTTCATTTGTTTTCCTGGTATGCGGAGGTAGGGCGGTGCCTCTGAGGGTGGTACGAAATAAAGAATTACTCTTACGTGCACCTAGCTGGATGACCCAACATCATACAAATTTGAGTGAATAAATTATAAAGTGTAGCGCTGAGAAAAGATGAGTGTCAATTTTTTGCTGTTACTCTCTGACTGTAGATCAAAAAGGTGGAAGGTGATTGTCTTGTTAGTGAGAGAGAAGGCAGTCCAGCTCCGGGCTTTACCTCAAATGCCATTATCATGTAGGCTAGTAAGGAGGGTGTGTATCACCTTATCGATTATGGCAGAGTGGTCCCACAAGATGATGGTGGTAGCCTCACCCTTATATTCCACCAACCTCGATTTGTTCAGAATATCTCATATAGCAATTTCTATATTATGTGGCGGCCAGAAACCAAATTGAGCAGTGCTAAGAATAGAATTTTGTTTAAAACAAAATATATAGAGTTGAGTATTCATTTCTTTTTTACTGGTTTTGTTGGAAAATTGGAGAAGCGACATTGGCTTAGCAGGTTTCTTACTTCCTCATCTGATGGCTATAGACCTTTGAAAGCTCTCTTGAAGGCCATTACTTTAGTATTCAGAATTGTGTTGGGGAAGAGGATGACTGTTGGTAAAGATTTTCTCCATTGTTGACTATCTTCACAGCCTATGAATGCTCTATCCCGACACCCATCTCTAACTGCAGCCTTTTTCTCCCCATGGATGCTGCCCCCTCTGGTGAGAGCCAGCAGAAAGCATAAGGTTGTTCCACCGTCATGGGCCCTTTTAGTACAAATGATTCCGTTCTGTGTTTTATCTTAATGTGGGAAAGGTTTACAGGTGCTGCATGATCATTCCCAAAAAGGCACTAAGTAGCGGGACATGCCTAAAAGAGAAAAGCCTGACAGGCTGTCAATGATGACACTGTCTCTTCACGGAAGGCCAGGACCCACCAATGGTTTGGTGGGTCAGGAGCAGACACTTATCTGATGCAGAATATGTCTGAGTACACTTGTGCACTTGTGCCGGTGATACAGCAGTCTCCCCTGAGCCTGTGTGACAGGGCCATCTGCTCCTCCCATCCTGGCCTCTGTAGTGTTTTGGAAGTGCATTTCTTGATAGGAAGAAACAGTGTGCACCAATAGTTAGAGCAAATGGTAGGATGGTAGGTTTCTTCCTTGCGGCTGTATATGCACGGTGTGTTTCAGGTTAGAAGTTTCATACCACAATGCCACTCCTTTTATTGATAGCTGCAAAGTTTTTAATGGGTTTTGGTAATGTTAAGATAAAGAAGTTCTCTGATTGATGAGTCATTGGGCGGCTCATTTTGATAATCCTTAAGCACTACAAGGTTTGATCAGATATTTAACCCCTTCCATGCTGGGCCGTTTCCGCCGCTGTGCGGTAAACAAAAGAACAGGGCGGGGCCGTGACGAACCCCAGCCGTCATCAGCACACGAGCGCCGCAGAGCGTGACGGCTGGGGTTCGTCACCAGCATGGAAGGGGTTAAGACGTTTGTGTTGTTTAAAATATTGACTTCAAAATATTTATATTTTCTCTGCAGTGATAGACTCGAAGTGATGCGTTCATTATAAATTATTTGGTTTCAAGTTCTAGATTATAGGAATCGCAACAACAAAAAATCTTTACTGTGGTATATGCTTCTTTTAAAAACTATTTATTGAAGGGCAATTGTTGGTAATATTTAAAATGACTTCTTTCTGTTTTGTATGGAACAATGGCTACTTCAATTAAAGCACCCTGGTAAGGGAAGTATACGAGTGTGGGCCCTGCTCTTTCATTTGTATTTGATTTATGTTTACGACTTTTTTTTGCCAAGTTTATCAGAATAAATATTTTAGTTTGACATTTTTTTGTTGTTTTTGACCAAAAGTGGTTGCTATAGCATTTAATTTAATCTCCCTATTTTAGTTTGCAGGTCGGAGTAAAAAGGAAACAAAGTACTCTTTAAAGGCAGTAGAAGACATGCTGGAAGCTCTTCAAATTACACAGTCATAATTCGGATACCCTTCCGAGAATCTCTGAAATCCTGGTTCCAGACAGCATTTGTACTGTTATTTCTGAATAAGCATGTTTATTTTTGTATTTGCCATGGGGAGTATGTAAGATTTTCAAAGACTGTCTTTCTAACTCAAAGTCGATGTAAAGTCAGTCCACGGTTTTGACATGTTTCAGTTGCCTTGTCACAGTTTCCTACTTAAAAAATCAATACCAGCCGTTGTAGGAGCCAGGATCTCTCAAATATTCTCTGTGAAAGCAAATGGGTCCTTCTAATAATACTGTTTAAAATGTGTGATTTATGTTATTGCCTTGACATTATCCCTTCTTCCAGATTACCCAATCTGTCATTATTTTGGCTGTTTCGAGCTGCACCTGAAAATGTCCTTTCTGAGTCATTAAATTATCGCAAAAAACTTTATTTAACTGGAAAATTACATTAGATTTTAGGAAATTATTGAACATTTTCAAAAGATTATTAGGCACTCTGTTTTATTTTTTATTATTCAAGCACATTTGTGTACCAAATCCACAGGGTTATGGACAGGAATACTCACATTGTAAAGGTCTTTTGTAACATAGCGTAAATAATTATTTATATATAAATATCATTTTAGTATTCAAAATGTTCTTCTAAATCCTATTTCCCTCCTGAATGTTGAATTAACACCTTGATCAAAAGGTTTAAAGGCTCTGCCTATTTCTAGATAACACATTTGATTGAAGTCTACAGCTGCATTATTGTTTTATGTCCTAGTACACTTACCATTGTACATCAATCATGCAGCATTAGTAGAACACGCAGTGTATTGATATGAAAATGCACTATCTTGATGGTCTAATAAAAGTAATCAGTGCAAACTGAATGAATACCAAATTTAAAAAACTGCAATGTATTTGTATTCTCTGGATGTTTTAATGTACAATTGTAGAATCGACTTGCATAAAAAATGATTCATGTATATAGGTATGTCATATCTGTATACCGTAAACCTATCTAAAAGGTAGCAGAGCACTGTACAAGGTCATAGGAATGCATACAGCCAATGAGAGGTGATAGAAGTAGCTGGATTCTGGGAGCAGAATTGTACTGTTATTGCATTGTAACGTAGTGTTGCTTAAGGAGTTCTTTCTTCACCCGTTTCCTAAATTGGAGCATAGTTGGGTCATTCGTCATGGTTACAGTCATGTTGCTTAAGATCCTGGGTGCATAAATTTAAAAGGCCTGCTGCCTTGTTTTTTTTCCTTCTTCTTTACACTTCTTAGCCTCCAGTCAGATGGTGGTCTGACTGCAGGTGTGCAGAATAATTTCTCTCCTTCAGGAGACACTTTATTTTGTTAATGTTTATGCCCAATCTCTTGTGAGAATATTGAGTCACCCTGTTTTGTTGTACTGAACTCCCAGTGGGCACAGCATCAAGGGAACCTTCCTGACATCATCCAGATCTCAGAAGGAACTGCAGAAGACCTGCAGTGGTGGCTGACGAACTGCGATTGGGTCAGTGTCTGGTTCCTTCCCCAACCAGAACTGACTGTAGTGACCCGCTTTCAAGAGGCTTTGCAGCTCCAGCCATGGCTGAAACACCAGATCATATCCATAGTGGTACAACACCTAGTGGGTTCTCTGAACGACAGAGTGGACTAACTTACCCGTCGATGCCTAGCGGATTATGAATGGCATCTCAATCCATAGGCGGCGCAAGGTTTTTTCCTAGAGTGGGGAACTCCTTGGTTAGATCTGTTCACCTCTGCCTTTTACAAGGCAGCTCTCAGTTGGAGATGCTTTTCGACTCAAGTGGAGCTCTGTCCTCCTGTATGCCCTTCCTCGAATACTAATCCTGCCCAGAGTTCTCAAGAAGGTAAAGTACTTCCGGCCCAATGCATTCTTGTAGCTCTGGATTCTGCACAGAGAGTCTGGTATCCCGAGCTGTTAAGCATGGGCATTGGTCTTCCCCTTAGCTGCCTCTTCGAGAGCATCTTATGACATAGCAGCAGGGTAGGGTTTTGCACCCGAACCTGAAAACGCTTTGCTTTCATGCGTGGAAGTTGAGCGGGAACAGTTGATAGTTATCGACCTTCCGCCCATAGTCTGCAATGTTATCTTGGCAGCCGGCCATGGTAATACTCTCTTTTGCTGCCATTGACAGGTCGTATTTAAATCTGGTCATGCCAGATCTTAGAAGCATTCTCTAGCCACCCCAAGACAAATGTATCCCCCTCCTTTATCTGCCCCTTTTTTAAATCCCAGTATATCTCAGTGAGCTGGCTTCTGCGTGTAGCTCGCCTGCTTAGCGGCGCGTGAGCATTTTATGCTATTTTAATTTTGCACATTATTTCTCCTCACCTGGCTGGGAAGTACAGCGTGTTGGCAGCGTGTTGTGTGTGCCCCTTGATTTTAGCTCGGCTGAGCTCTGTTGACGGATCACGGAGGACTGGACTCGCCCCTCCCTCCCGCCTCGGTCTGACGCCGGTGATTAGCGCCGTTTGTGCAGAGGGCGTGGAGGGTCCGAGCCAGGCACTTCCGGTAGGGAACAGCAGCGCTCTAGTTGTTGGAACGCTGGGGGGGGGTATAAGGCGGATGTGCTGTCGACAGCGCAGCGGTCGAGCGCAGCGGGCGCGACGAAGGCGCGCCGGAGTTGCGCCAGAGTTAAGCCCGTCTGCGCCCGTCCGCGGCCGACTGCGGCCCAGGGCCATAACCCCTGCCTCTCCCTCCTGTCAAGTCTCATGGAGTCAAGATGAGTTACTTCTCCTCCGAAGAGAGCTATGCGGGCTATGCCCCCACAGCATTGACGCAGGGACCAATGCGGGCTGCAGCCACTGTGAGTACACCTTCAACACAGGTAAGGCGCTAACCGCAGGCCAACATACTTTGGTATGTGGTCTACTAAATGTTCGCTCCCTACGGAAACACTCCCTCGATATTCATGACCTCCTCACGGGGAAACAATGGGATCTTTTATTCCTGACGGAAACGTGGCTTGACCAAGATTCCATGCCGGAGATCATTGAGGCCATCCCTGAAGGCTACTGCCTACAAAGGCTAGATAGACCACGTGGGAGAGGGGGCGGTATAGCCATTGTTGTGCGGCAAGATTATCAATGTCAGCTGGATCGCACTGTGATTGACGACAGTGAAGCTGGCGCCTTCTCCATTTTTATTAATGGTTGCTTCACCTTGAAAGGCTTGTTAATTTATCGTCCGCCAGGCTCTTCTACAGCCTTTGTTGAAAAGCTAGTGGAAGGTGTCACAGAAGCCGCTCTACGCTCGGACAAATATCTGGTCCTAGGGGATCTTAACTTACACCTAGATACCCCCTCGGACAGAGTGGCGAGCGAGCTATGCCACACGATGGCTAGCTTACAATTTGAGCAGAAGGTACTGCAACCCACCCATAAGCTGGGTCACCTTCTGGACCCAGTCTTTGCTAACTGGAGCCAAGTGGACGCCCAAGCCCCGATTCCCATCGCATGGTCCGATCATTTCCTCGTCCCCTTTACCATCGAAATACAGGGACTCCGCCCCAATGACCCTCCCGCTGATAAACATCCGAGGCGCAGATGGACAGCGTTCTCCCAGGCCAAATTCAATCTGGCACTTACCGAGAAAGGTCATCTTGGGGGCGACGGGGTTGATGAAGTTAATTCCAACCTGGACCAACGTATTCTGGAAGCCCTGAATCAGGTGGCACCTTTGGGTATGTCGAAATCAGGCGGCCGAATACAACGGTCGGCGCCTTGGTATAATGAGGATCTGCGAACGGCCAAAGCTGCATGTAAACGCGCCGAAAGGCAATGGAGGATTGCATACTCCATGCAGGCCAAAACTGTTTACACTGATTGCAGACGTGCCTATCACATGTTGATTAGGAAGGCCAAATCATCGTATTATTGCAATAAAATTGAGGAAGCCAAGCAGTCCACCAAGGAGCTTTTCTCTATTTACAAATCTATTGCAATAGGAAAATCTGCCGCAGCACCGAAGAAATTTTGCACCACGGAGGGCTGTAATCGTATTGCGGAGTACTTTGCAACCAAGGTCTCCAACATATACAATTCCTTCCCCCAGAGGACAGATAGCGGCATTGCCCCCTTGGAACTCCCAAGAGGGGAAGGGGAACATCGGCTGACCATGTTCGTCACTCCTTCCACTACGGAGCTTCTCCGCATCTGTGGATCCATCAAATCCGGTTCCCCCAGAGACCCGACCACCCCCAGCCGGCTCAAGGACAGCTTGCCAGTGCTAGAGCCCTATGTGCGTCAGCTTCTGGACATTTCCTTTGAGTCTCAGGTGGTCCCGAAGGCCTGGAAACAGGCGGTGGTACTCCCCCTACAAAAAAGGCCAACGTTAGCTTTGAAAAGCTGGATAACCTCCGTCCTATTTCCCTCCTTCCCTACATGGCGAAGGTGGCGGAAAAAATAGCCAACATACAGCTCATGCAGTTCGTGGAGACGGCTTCGCTACTCCACGACTCGCAATTTGGCTTCCGTCCCCGTCACTCGACGGAGTCTGCTCTCCTCGTGGCGGTAGAAGCACTCAGACAGGGAGTAGACGAGGGCCAGACGATGGCACTGATCCTTTTAGACTTAAGCGCAGCATTCGACACTGTAGCACATTCCACCTTGCTACAGTGTCTGAATGGAGGCGGGGTGACAGGAGCTGCGCTTGGTTGGATCAAGTCCTTCCTCTCTGAGAGGTGCTTTCAAGTCAGACTGGGTGAGTGCTATTCCAGGGAGATTGAGCTGGGCCAGGGCGTCCCTCAGGGTTCGTCCCTGAGCCCAACTCTATTCAACATCTACGTCTCCCCCCTAGCAGCCATTGTGGAGGGTCATGGCCTCCGCCTGGTGTCCTACGCCGATGACACGCAGTTGGTCATCTCCCTATCGCGCGCGCCCGGTCTTGCGGCAGACATCTTCAGGAATTGCATGAAAGACCTTGCTGCCTGGATGTCTGCCAACTGTTTAAAGTTGAACGGGAGCAAGACCGAGGTGCTCGTGGTGGGGGGTGCACCGTCTGCGTGGTCGTCTGCGTGGTGGCCACCTTGTTTGGGGGAAGTCCCCGCTCCCTGCCGTGAGGCCAGGAATCTGGGCGTGTGGCTCGATAAGGACCTCACCTTTGGCCCACATGTCGGTCGGGTGGCGGGGGTATGCTTCAGTGTTCTGAGAGCCCTCAGGAAAGTCTTAGACCTGCTTCCCATCTCAGCTCGTCAGACGCTGGTGCATGCCTTGGTCACCTCCCGACTTGATCATGGGAACCTACTCTATCTGGGGGCCACAGGCAGGGTCATCGGTCGCCTGCAGGTTCTTCAAAACGCGGCAGCGCGGTTGGTCCTCAGACTCCCCAGGAGATCATCCGCCAAGCCAGCCTTGCGAGCGCTCCATTGGCTCCCCATCGAGAGGAGAGTGAAGTTCAAGGCCCTTGCCACCTGCCACCGTATTCTGAATGGCAAGGCACCTCTCCCGCTCCAGAGCCTAGTAGCCTACTACGAGCCTACACGCAGTCTCCGGTCCTCGCAGACCGGGCTGTTAAAAGTACCTAGAATATCTAAAGCTCGTATGGGAGGCAGGTCCTTCAGATACCTTGCTCCCAAATGCTGGAATAATTTGCCACTGGAACTTCGACTTGAACCCTCCGAAATCCAGTTCAGAAAAAAACTTAAAACTCATCTTTCTCAGTAGATAGCTTGGTTGGGAGGAGGGGGGACAGTCACTCCACTTGTCATAGCGCGGGGACACGCCAGTGGCGTAACCAGGCGCTTAATAAATGTCCAATAAAAAAAAAAAAAAGTAGCCCTTCAAAAAGTCTTGGGCTCCTGAAGAGTCCCAGATTGGAGCTATCTTTTTGTAGTATGGTGTACCCTTAAATAAAACGCTAAATTCAAGCCACAACCTGGCAATGGATCTTAAACATTTCAACCTCACTTTTTGAAAAACTTAGGGGGCCTCGTTCATGGGCTTTCTAACATTGTTTCAGATATAACCCCCACATTTCTCATTCGGACAAAAAAACCACATCCTCCAGTTTTTCATTTGAAACTCACAGCAATAAAGGGCGCCAGGGAGAGCTAAGCCACCTTATCTTTTCTCCTTCTAAGCTTCTTCCATGATACTCTTGGTAGCCCATATCAAGGTGGGTATTCTCCCTTGAATCTTAGCTAGTTTACTTCTCAAACATAAGGGGGATACTGTCAAATAAATTGGCGAGTGTAGGCAGGGTTGACATCTTTACCAGTGCAAAAGTTATTATAGTCTCTCCCCCAAACATGATGATATTGGCCCATCCCGATTTGGAAATTTGTATTTACTTACAAGTCCCTAGTAATGTGCACTACATATGCCCAGGCCCTATAAATTGAATGCTACTAATGAGCCTGCAGCACTTATTGTGCCACCGACTTAAGAAGCCCCCTAACCGTGGCTCAAGCATGTCATTGCCGGGCATGTGTGCAGTTTACAGTTCCATTTCAACTAGGCAAGATAAACCTTTTGCCAGGCCTAAACCTTCCCTTTGTAGGTCGAGCATACAGCGCACATGCGCTGTCTCTAAGACCTGCTGTCATCAATAATACCACTTTTTTCCCCAGCTGCTACTTACCATTGGTTCACTCCAGTGTTACTTTTCTTTGGTTCCTCCTAACTTGCTCACTTTGCACAATACGTCACTTCCATTCAAGGCTATGGCGCATTGGCTGTTTACAGTTTCCTTAAACTTTCTCTCTTGAGATAATGTGTGCGAGAACTTCTTTTTATTGTTACTTTCTACCACCGCTCGTTCACATATGCAAAACAACACAACAGGACGTACGAAATTTCAGATATCAAAGCTAATTTATGTAACACCATAGGGCACTAAAAATATAATGTCAGAAAACGTTATCAAAAGGCAATTGCTCAAAAGATACCGTGCGTCGCACAATGAGGGTAAAGGCGTAGTGATATGTGAGAATATTACATCTGGCTATTTTTAGCAAACAGCAGCAATTTCAGAATTGGTAATTTACAGCAACGATCATGTCATGCCCCGAACTGCAGAATAGAAACCGAAAAGAGGTTTACTTTCTCGCTCTCTAACTTGTTGTCTCCCACTAGCACTCTCTCTCTCGCTATCCCTTTCTCTTACCCTGTCTCCATATACAGATAGATAACTATAGATAAAAATGCATTTATTTCAAATATTTCAATAGAGGGAGTCTGGTGACACGACAATAAACTATGAGGCTGGAGGGGCGTGGGTACCATTTGTGCAGCGGGTGCAGTAGCATCGGAGCTCAATGAACCCTAATAATTGCTGAATGTACTAGCCCAACAGCAGTCAAGGGACCGCTTTCCTTGTTTTCACCACGACTGTTGGCATCCTTGGTATACTATGCTACTCCGGCTGATGGCAGTGTGGCTTCCAAATGTCACTAGATCTCCATGACAGCCTTTCTAGAAGCTAATGCCTGTAATCCGTTATGTGTTTTATTGCTATTTGCGAAGCGCATTCTATAATTAAAATGTTCGCCAAGGGGGCTAGTCTGTTATGGAGTGCTGTGTTGGACTTTCAGATTATTTTGTGTCTGGGTTACATTTTGCTTATTTAAGCATGCGGCCAATATTCAATGAACATTTCTAAACAAACATTAGGAGCATTGCTTTACGGAAACGGGCCTACACTGCCACCAGGGCTACTCCGTCAAAGCAACTACAGTCCCCTGTCCTGGTAGGTTAAGCGCCTAGCAAGTGTAAACCTCTTCAAATTTGTTAGTCAGAATGGGATGATGTTCTTTGGGGGTTAAGATATGAATTGTTCGGTCAAAAGATCAGATTTCTGCTTCTAGCCACTTAACTAAAATGTGTGACCCTGGACTAATCACTTTACCTCTTTGTTCTTCGGTACCTTTTTTTTATCTTCGCTGAAATCGGTGGCCTCAGGTGGTGGTAAGAAGTGCACTTCGAAATGGGGGGCACTGAGTACTGAACTGAGCGCCAGGCAAATAACTTAAGGTCATGCTGGCGCTTTGATCTGAATTGTAATTGGTGAATGATAAATACATGATAAAGGCAAACCAAACAAGATAATATCAATATATTGACAGGCTCTTGCAAACTGCATACTTTGCTTACATTCTCAAGTTAATAAGACATTGACAGTTAAACTCTATATAAAACAAAATCTCACCACTGGCTATTAAAATATATGAAAGACAAAATGCGCATTAGTAGATTAATAAAACATAATATACTTTCATAAATGTAAAATAAACAGGCACATAAAAGGCAGTAAGTTATTCTTTCCTTGCCTGCTATTGTGTGATGATTTTAAAGCAATAACATCGTTTATTTTTCACTTGAGGAGTTTTTTAACTCCCCTGTTTATTTGCCGAGACCAGTTTTTCTGCAGAGCGAGATATACATGTCCCAGAGCCTAGAGATGACCTGCCTGACAGTTTGCAGTGGAGGAGGAAGGCTTAAACAAATAAACCCTCCTATTTGCCCCCCAGGAGCTGGCCTGTCTTTAACAATGCGTGTGCGCCCACACTTACAGGCATGTCTGACTATTGCACATGTTCATTCGCAGCGCCAAACACATTCCCGAGTGCATTTGTTGTGCCGTCCTTTCTCTCATAATATGATAATTTATTTTTGTCAAAATGGCGGCCTCTTCACTCCGGAGTAGTCTGCGTCAGCCTTTTTAGCTTATACAATACATGTTGGCTTGAATTAACTTGTTTATAATTATGAGTGTTATGCATTTTAATAATGATAATGTGATATTTCTAGTTCTAAGAAAGAGCGACGTGCACCTATGTATTATATTAGCATTTTCGTCATTGATAATAAATAATCTGATATTTACAGTGCTAAAAAAAGAGCAGACATACGCTACAACTCGCCCATGCATATCATTAAAGCAATAATACAAATAATAATATTTATATATAGCCACTTCGTATCTCAATTCTGCTCCTTAGCACTACGATTATCACTTGTTACTAAAATACAATTTATTAGCACTCAAATATTTATTTGTTTGGTTTCACCCCTTTCTACACTGCTGACTACATCTTTCTATGCCACTTAAAAATTAAAGGCTGTGTTGGTGGATAGTTTTGACCAGAGTTTGTAACAAACACGTAAACAGGCAAGTTAAAGAGAGTTAATACTTTAACATCTCGGCAAAGGGCTTGGCATTACCAGCCACTTCTGCTGTGACTCGAAGCTTTGGTGTTGGAAGAACATTTTGATATATTAATTTCTAAGTGTAAAACATAATTAAACCCAGGTTAATTCAACAGCGTATACGCTGTCTGCAAAACCTGCTGTAATCAATAATACCAATTTTTTCCCACCTCCTACTTTCCTTTGGTTCACTCCAATGTTACTGTTTTTCTTGCCTCCTAACTCCTTAGCTTTGCCGATACGCCACTTCTGTTCAAGGCTGTGGCGCACATGCCAATTACAGTTTCCTTATGTTTTCCCTCTTTAGATGTGTGAGAGTACTCGTTTTTAATTGTTACTTTCTGCTGTCGCTCGTCGTTGCTTGTTAATAATTATAACCATACTTTAACTGTCAGTGCAGCGCCTGTTCCACGAGTGCCACTCTTTGTTTTGCTTTCTCTTTCTTGTGTCGTATTACTTCAGGCGCTGCATCTTCCTGTTAAGTGCCCTCCATAGTGCAGAGGGAGCTGGGTCGAGTTCACAACCCTTCGCAGAACTTTTGTTTCGGTGCCTTCTCCCTGGCTCACCTATCCCTCACACGGCTGGTGAGGTGCCGGGTTTTTAGAGACCCGGTGGTGCCAGGGGATCACACCCGAAGACCTCTAGGTTCTCCCTGTTCTGGACTTACAGAAACACGGAGTCTTCTAGGTGAAGTCAAAGATCGAATTTATTGGCTGCAACCAAGTAACATGCGTCCTAGAAGTACGACAACACGGGCCGTAAGTTCTCAGGAGACTGTTCGTTTTTACAGAACCAGACTTCTCCTTATATACACAAATAACGGCTGCAGGCAAGAATTCTTAAGTTTACGATATGGCAATACGAATATTTCCACAATAATACAAAGAGCGAAGTCATGCTGGTCAGCACATATTTTAGATGTCCAGTTTGTGATGGATTACCGCGCCAGATCCAGAACTCCCATCAGATATCGATGAAATGCCAATAAGGTCGAGCCCCCTCCCATCATAAAACGGGTCATAAACAAGAATCATGGACAGGTGTGTGTGTATGGAAAACAGGGTTTGTATGCAGTGAAAGGTTTATGACATGTTGTGCTTTGATGATATCGGGCTCGGCCACTGGGCGAGGAGCTGCCCAAACAGGCTTGGCTGGAGGCAGTGGAGTCAGCTCGGCCAGGTCATGGGGGAGTCAGCTACAAAGGACGTGTCCTTTTAGATCAAGCTCAGCTTTAATCAATTGACTTATATGAGGGCAAGCCATAAGATGGATGCCGTTTACAAAATGGAGTCTGCGGGTTCGAGACGCAAATCAAGATTTGAGGGTGTTAGCGTCGCTTAATCATGACACAAATGCATGGGGATGATGTCCTAATCATTACCGGTTCGTAGATACCAAATTCGTCATGATACGACGGTATTTTATAACACGAGTGTTGGACCCAGAGGCTGGTGAAACGGAGGGGTCCAGAATTGCAGTACCACAGACCCTCTTTTTGCCCTTATATAAGGCAATGACTCACGCTAGTCGGTGTCCAAATCGGTATTGATGAATTCACGGAGATGCTGCTGTAGCATCATTCTGTTGCTCAGTTCGTCCCTTGACATATGCTTCCTTACACATGAAGTGGCGCAGAGGCCACATATTGCAGGAGCGCACCGTACAAACAGGCAGAACATAAACAGAACGGCTAAGATCATCCCAATGAAGATCAGAGTTTTCCACCCCCAGGCAGAGATCAGTTCCCAGAACCACCCTAGCAAAGACCAATCCCCTTTCTCTGTGCGAAGGGAATCGGAGATTTTGTGTAATTTGGAGATGGCCTGGTACAGTGTCGGAGCATTATCGGGGATGAAAATGCAGCAGCTAGATTGGATCACTCTACATACACCACCACGGTCTGCAAGTATGACATCTAGAGCAACTCGGTTTTGAAGGGTCATAAGTCGATCCGACTGAAGCTCAGCTGTCAGGTTGCTAAGGGCACCGGCCGTTTCAGTCACGGCGGACTCAACTATCCTCGTTAATTGTCGAATGTTCCTGCTGTTCACCATAGGCCCCCAAAATGGCAGAAAACCCTTTGCGAAGTCTCCAAATTCTTGACCCGCAGTGTCGTCTTGACTCACGACACCCCTAACTGTCCTTGTCCGATGGTAATCTGCGCCGGCCGTGTAGGTGGGTGGCAGCAGAAACGAGATGAAGCATGTGCCCGAGAAGTCGGCAGGAAACCAAGTGTATGCCTTGTCGTGGCAGATGAAGTATGTACCCTTAGCCGCCAAGAATGGAGGGGAAGTTCGGGAGGCAAACACGTATGTTTCCGTGCATATGCTCCTTCCCAATTGTGCTCCGGGATCCCTGCCAATGCCTTGCAGACATAAGTGACCACGGTGGGGTACTACCCAGACTGAGGATGATTTCTTTGATTTCTGGCTCTCACTTAATGAAATCCCATACTTGGTGATGTTCCACCTACGGTATGGGGTAAACTCGTCTTTGGGAGTGGCTCTGATCGTGTCAATATCTCTACTCATGTTCTTGATTCCTGCTAATAATGCCTTGTTGTTTGAGTTCTCTCCCCGAACGTATGGTTCAAGGGAAAACAGGAACATGTTCTGGAAAGCCCACAAAGAACTGTAATAACTGAAGGGCAGGAAGAAGTAAGGGATACCCTTATCGGTTGTGTGCGGCATGAGTCCACATATCCAACAGTTCGTGTTGTTCATAACAGATTGGTGCTGGTGTAGGAGTAAGACAAATGAATTATTTACAAATTCGAGTCTTCTGGCAGACTCGTGTTCAGGTAGGGGATGGAAGGAGTGTGTGGAATCAGTGGGAGAAGGTGCGAGTTGTGTGTATAAATGGAACTCGAAAAATGGACAGAGCAAAGCTAGTCAAAAACATTATTATACTACACAACATTAGGATGCTTAACACTAGAAAACGTCTCTTTGCCATTATAGTACATATTTTCTTTTCAAAACTCATGTGTCTAGCAGGTCTCTTGACTCCTGGATACTCCATCCTCTGGTTGCTGCCCACGGTGGGTGGTTGCTTCTGCCAAGATGTGCGCTCCGTCCAGTCCGGGGTGATTCCCTCAGACTGACCAGAACCGTTGACCTAGGCGTCCCCGGCTGCACTCCTCAGACTTCAACCGCGGCCTTAGCAGCAGAACCGGATGGCGGTTCGAAAATAAAAAATGAGCTAGTTCCATGGGAGAGAGAGAGCTGTGGAATCAAAAATAGTTCATGGAAAAAGGGAAGATCGCACTAGTTCGAGTATGTCAGTTCTTTGGTCTTGACCTTAGATTATATCGTTCCTTTCCAGGCACGGTGTGATCTTCAAACAGTGTTTCAGGTTTGGTAGTGTCCAACTGCAGCGACGGTGGCACAGATCCTTGCAGAATACAGTCACTCTCCTTGTCGGTATTAGTTCCTTTTAATCGTGCATCGCTGAAGGGGACAAAACGTGGTACAACTTCAGTCTCGGAGTCAGTGACTCCTTGCTGGACCCATCGGTCGTATGGAAGGGGCAACGGGACCCTTTTGCAATGGGCGCCGTGCACCCAATGTTTCTTTCCGTGGACACGTACTGCAGAGCGGGTCGATAGTAAAACCTGGAAAGGTCCGGTCCAGCGAGGCTCCTCGTTCTTAGTATGTCTGAAATTCCGAATCAGGATCCAGGAGCGGGGTTCGATAGTGTGGCCTGGATCGTCAGACGCAGGTGGAGAGGAGCTGTGGACCTGTTGACGTAAAGCATGCAGTTTAGTTGTCAATTCGTGCAAATAGTCAAACAGTACAGGGTGCTCGATTTCACTTATCCTCTTATGCCTTGGCACACCCCAAATGTTAGCTGTGCGGCCGAACACTATCTCGTAAGGGCTAAGTCCTAATCTAGAATGGACAATCATCCTGGTAGACAGGAGTGCTAAAGGCAGGGCGTCTGACCACTTGAGGCCTGTGCTGGCTTGGATCTTGGCCAGTTTCAATTTTAACGTGCCATTATAGCACTCTACTAATCCTGCCGATTGGGGGTGGTTTGCAGCGTGGAACTTCTGGCGGATGCCTAGACACTCGCACACTCTCTTCATCACTCGTCCCACAAATTCACTTCCGTTATCACTCCAGACAATCCTAGGCATGCCGAATCTAGGGAAAAATTCCTTGACCAGGGCTTTGGCAGTTGACAATGCAGTGTTGTCCTTAAGGGGGTATGCTTCTATCCACCGGGAGAAGGCGCAAACAACAACAAGGACGTATTTCAGGTTATTGCACCTCTCCATGTGAATGAAGTCGAGTTGCAAGACCTCGAACGGATACGTTGGAGGTGCAAAATGACCAGCTGGGGTTGGTGTTCCTCTACCGGGATTGTGCTTCAAACACACCATACAATTTCTGACCAGATTCTCTGCACATCTTGGGATACCACTATTCTGCCATACTGGGGCCAACAGCTTACATATTCCTTTCACACTGATGTGTGCCATTCCATGGGCCATCGTCACCACTGCGAGCACATAGGCGTTAGGTAACAACCATCGCTGATGTTCTGACAGTTCGACCCAACAACCATTCGCGTCTAACCTACCCTTGCTTTCTCTCCATTCATTCACCTCTTTCTCAGTCGCGTCAGATTGTATAAATTTCACGCTTTCGATGGTGTCCCCACACATACCCACATCAGGGGTCCATCTAGCAGGACCTACAGCATACATCCGACTCATTGTGTTCCTTGCAGTCTCTTTCGGGACTTCGTCGGCAAATGCATTCCCTCGACCAACATCATCTCGGATCTTCCTATGCGTGCTACACTTCACAATCGCAACCTGTAAGGGCAAGGTCAGTGACTCCAGAAGGTCGTGTACTAGCTGGCCATGTTGTATTTTCGCACCATGTGACGTCAGGAACCCACGTTCACGCCACAATCTTCCAAAACTGTGGGCGACGCCAAAGGCGTACTGACTATCAGTGTACACATTCACTCATTTTCCTTTCGCCAACACGCACGCTCTTGTGAGTGCGATTAGTTCTGCCGCTTGTGCAGAATTCTGGGGGATGCGAGCTGTCTCTACAATCGTGTGTAATGTTGTCACGGCATATGCTGCAGTCGTGTCACCATTCGGCAACTTGAAACATGAACCATCAACCCATAAATTATCATTACATTCAGGGAAAGGAGTATCCTGCAAGTCTACTCTCCCTTTTGTCTCTTCCTCTGTCCTAAAGCAACAGTCATGTTTGTCGATTTTATCTGTCTCTGCTGGTGGAATGGGTAGTAACGTAGCAGGGTTGAGTGTATCACACCTCTTTATTTGAATGTGGCTTGCCAACAGGGTTAATTCATAGCTGGATAGTCGAGCACTAGTTAGGTGCTGTGTTTTCGTCCTGTTCAGTAGGATATCTACTGCATGTGGGACCATAACGGTCAGAGTATTATTCATGACTAACCCAGCCGACTGTCGAATACAGACAGCCGCTGCGGCAGTGTCCCTCAAACAACTCGGTAATGCCTTAGCTACGGGATCTAGAGTCGCGGAGAAATATGCACATGGGCGTTGTTTGTCCCCAAAGTGCTGTGTCAAGACTGATAATACGCAACCTTCCTTCTCATGGATGTATAATGTAAACGGCTTGCTGTAGTCGGGATTGCCCAACACAGGAGCCGAACATAATGCTTCACGCAACTCATGGAAACTCGCCTGACAATCTTCAGACCAAGGCAAAGGATTGGGTGTGTCCTTACGCATTAATGCCAGCAAAGGTTTAGCCAACAGTGAGAAATTCGGTATCCATTGTCTACAGTATGATGTAATGCCCAAGAAGGCACGCACTTCTCTTTGTGTCCTTGGGACACTCAGTTCTGCAATCGCCTGTATTCTTTCTGGGGTCAGTCTCCTTCCCTCCTTCGATAAGATGTGACCTAAGTAGGTTACTTCTTGTCGGCAAAATTGTAGTTTGGAAAGCGAGACTTTGTGCTTCATGTCACATAAATGACGCAACAATGACAACGTGGCTTGTTTGCAAATCTCTTCAGTATCTGCAGCGATCAGTAAGTCGTCTACATACTGTATCAGAGTCGCGCCACCAGGTAGAACAATCGTATCGAGTTGCGTTTTCAGAGCCTGACTGAATATTGATGGACTCTCGCAATAGCCCTGAGGAGCGCGTCTGAAGCGGAAACTTCGTCCTCCTAGATTAAAGCCGAAGATATCTCTGCTCTCCTCGGCAATCGGGATGCTGAAGAAAGCATTCTTCAGGTCAATCACCGAAAACCAATTGGCTGAGGCTGGAACCATTGTCAATAAGGCAGTAATGTCGGGGACGACTGGAAACTGCAGTACAACGATCTTATTCACTTCCCTTAGGTCGATCACGAATCGGTACACAGGGGGCTGCGAAGGATCGGTACGCTTTAAGACAGGCAAAACAGGACTGTTGCAAATGTTGCTTGTGCTTTCTTCAATGACGTCTTTCTCAATCAGATCGTATATTATTTCTAGCAAAGCCTTTTCACATTCTTTTGACATTTTATTTTGGGGAATACGTGGCAACCTAGCATTCGCTTTCAATGTTATGACATACGGTGCTATCTCCAAACGACCCACATCATTAGAACTATTCGCCCAAAGTACATCTGGAAGAGATAACTCAGTCAGAATTCTTTCTTTTGACACATACATCGGGTAAATCACTCTTTTACCAAGCGTAAGCTGTACTCCTGAAGGAGAACAGTACAAGGTCGCATATAGTCTCTTCAGTAAATCCAAACCTAACAAATTTTCGCCACAACCTGTGGTAAGAATGAGGGGTGCTTCTAATTCGCATGGGCCAACAGAAAGGGGCATGGGACTGGAGATCGGGTTTCTAACAGGGGCGCTAGAAAAACCTACTGAAACATTCATTTCGCCAGACAAAGGTGCGCCAGGAAGTTTTGAGTGCATAATCGAACTTTTTGTAGCACCAGTATCCAGCAGAAATGGCTCCGACACTCCGGATGTAATTACCTCTACATAAGGTCCATTCTGATCTACTGGAACTGAAACAACTCCCTCTCTTTGTCCATGGCTGTCCTAGCAATTATTACCCTCATTCTCAGTCTCGGCGTAATAGTCATCTGCATAGTACTGAGCTGACCTGGAAGACGCATTATTCTGTTGGTCAAAGCTGTTCATAGAATTCTGAAGCGGAAAAGAAGTGGTGTTCTGGGAGAAATTTCCACGGCCCCTACCTCTAGGAACCTGTTGAACACCTCTACCTCTTGCGCCGGAAACACCGCTTAAGCGTCGTGCAAGAGCTTGGCAATTACTTTTGAAATGACCCTCTTCTTTGCAATATGCACATTGATTCGGGCCATATGGAGAACGCTGGTGGAAGAACTCATTTCCTTGCGCGTTTCTCGAATACTGCTGTGGTTGCTGATAATTTGGCTGACTAGGGGTGCGAGGCGGGTACGCTTGCTGGAGAAGGACTTTAGTCTTTAGTTCCTTAGTCTTCTTCTCTGTCTTATCTAGCTCGTCTTTGCGCCTATTTTCATAGTACTGGGCTGTGGCTAAGATCTGCGCTGACGTGGAAACAGCCCAAGCACTCTCTGAATCTTTCAATTTATTGCATATTTCAGGAAGCAAATTATGTACAAATTTGTCTACAAACAATCTTTGGCCACCCTCGCTAGTCATGTCCTGACCACTGTGGTAGGTGAAAGTCTCCTCAAACCTCATGAAAAAGTCAGACACATTCTCATCTTTCTTTTGCTTGCACGCAGATAGCTTGTCCCAATTTACGCGTAATTCAGGCATCAACGTTTTCATGTACGCAATAATCCTACCGGGAAGATCTGCTATTAAAGGCTCGGGTTTAGAACCACCAACTTGTCTAGCATCAGTAGCGGTAATATTAGCCCATGAATCACCTAGTTCTTGATCGTGATCCGCATGAAGAATTTTACTCCATAAAGGATGCGGAACAACATTCCCAAACAACATGTCTATATCTGCTAAATTCATTATACATGAGCTGGCAGTCTGTGATAATTCCTTATAATAACCTGCTGGGTTTTTACGTGGATCAGGTGGTGTCTGTTTGAGTGCTAAAACTTCGGATCTTTTCCAGGGGACATGTACCCATACTCGCTGGAAATGCGGTGGAACAGGCGGTTGCGCGTTCGCATCGCCTTCCCTCCATACCGGAGGAACCTCTCTCATGGGGTATTGTCGCGCCCTTTTCCTACCAGACACATCGTCCTCATCAAATGATCTAGAGCTGTTTCCCGTGCTCCTATAAGATAACAACAAATCCATTGCTTTCTCAACATCTGCGCCTATAATCATGCCTTCATAAAATTTGAATCGCATGCGGGCTAGTTCCTGCATTCTGCGTTTTGGGTAATTGTCTCGTACATCTTCCCAGAGGTATACACACATTTCCTCAAATGCGTATCTTTGAGTGGACGGGTCCCACTGACGGAAAACTTCCATAACAGACTGAAGATCATATCTTACAGTATCAGTAACCCATTTGCGTGCTAACTCATTCAGTACTTCTCTTTCCCCGTAGTCTGGTAGTTGACTGCGCAACTGTCTACGTTCTGGTTTAGGGGTCGTTTTAGGCGACCCAAAGAAGGGCGAGAATAGACCAGTGACAGTTCTTGCCACTCTCTGCCTGACAGAAGGAGAAGCTTGCGGCGAAACAGATGCGCCAGAAAAGACAGGCTGATGTAAAGAGGAAGTCGAGGCAACAGCAGAGGAAGTTGAGGCAGTAGCAACGTAGTATCATAGTGAATAGCTGGAGCAGTAGGCAAGGTGTAGTAGTAGATGGAGTATGTAGCAAAGGCGGCGGCCCTTGAGAAGGCTGCGCCGGAGAAGTAGGAACCAGCTGAAGAGGAGCTGGTGTTTGTGCAAGAGCTGTATTTCGTGCACCTGGGCGCGGTATAACAAAGCGCTTCGGGGGTGCAGTAGCATCTAGCGCATATGGGGGTGGTGAATTCAATAAGTGTGACATTAAAGGATCGTTCTCTGATTTCCCTTTTGAACCTTGTCTTCATATGGCAACACCGGGTAGCATTTATCTACCGCTAACTTCTTGCTTCTGAGCATTTATTCACTTTCTTGCTCTTCCTCATTATCTCTGTATGCAATGGCAGCTTGCACCATCGACATACCTCTTTTATTCTTCTTTGCTAATCTTATTTCTTTCTGTTTGGCTTCTTTGCGCCATAAGCGAAAAGAGTCAAACATCGCCGGCCGGGCTTTCTTCTTGAACAATTTGACCTCGAGGTTGTCTATTATTTCTGAGTCGAAACTACCATATTGGGGCCATTTTAAAACACCATCTTTGCGGGTGTATTTTATCCATACCTCATTATACGTAATAGGACCTACTCCATGCTTTATATATATCTCATATGTTGGAGTTCCAATCGGAGGAACCGGATATGAAACCTCTAATGTGGAGTCCTTACTACAACCAAGACAAAACAAGTTTCGAAGTCTGCTGAGACCAGGCATCTTTGCTCACTAGTCTAGCTTCAAACTTCAAGGGATTATCTAATTATGATATTATTGTGAATACACAAACTCCTCGGTTTTGGTGCTTGCAAGTACCAATAATACAAACCGTATCTCTGGGATACCAAAACTAAGAACCAAACTAAGAACTGGGAGACGCTCCACTTATACTTAACTGAATATTGAAGATCGGTGACGTCACTAGAAGACTCGTCTATCGTTTCGCTCTACCAAGGATCACTGGGTCCAAAACAGGGCGATAGTCAGGGCAGCAGTCCTTCGTAGCCGTCGGGACGTGGGGAACCTCGCAGCAAAGACCTTCGGAACCACGTCGACATGCAGGGGTCGCTGAAGTGGCTGGCCGTCCTCCGGAATTTTCGCACGAAGCTCCTCACGAACATCTGGCTTGGACCGTCACCGCTTGATATCGCCCCACGTTGGGCGCCAACTGAGGTGCCGGGTTTTTAGAGACCCGGTGGTGCCAGGGGATCAAACCCGAAGACCTCTAGGTTCTCCCTGTTCTGGACTTACAGAAACACGGAGTCTTCTAGGTGAAGTCAAAGATCGAGTTTATTGGCTGCAACCAAGTAACATGCGTCCTAGAAGTACGACAACACGGGCCGTAAGTTCTCAGGAGACTGTTCGTTTTTACAGAACCAGACTTCTCCTTATATACACAAATAACGGCTGCAGGCAAGAATTCTTAAGTTTACGATATGGCAATACAAATATTTCCACAATAATACAAAGAGCGAAGTCATGCTGGTCAGCACATATTTTAGATGTCCAGTTTGTGATGGATTACCCCGCCAGATCCAGAACTCCCGTCAGATATCGATGAAATGCCAATAAGGTCGAGCCCCCTCCCATCATAAAACGGGTCATAAACAAGAATCATGGACAGGTGTGTGTGTATGGAAAACAGGGTTTGTATGCAGTGAAAGGTTTATGACATGTTGTGCTTTGATGATATCGGGCTCGGCCACTGGGCGAGGAGCTGCCCAAACAGGTTTGGCTGGAGGCAGTGGAGTCAGCTCGGCCAGGTCATGGGGGAGTCCGCTACAAAGGACGTGTCCTTTTAGATCAAGCTCCGCTTTAATCAATTGACTTATATGAGGGCAAGCCATAAGATGGATGCCGTTTACAAAATGGAGTCTGCGGGTTCGAGACGCAAATCAAGATTTGAGGGTGTTAGCGTCGCTTAATCATGACGCAAATGCATGGGGATGATGTCCTAATCATTACCGGTTCGTAGATACCAAATTCGTCATGATACGACGGTATTTTATAACACGAGTGTTGGACCCAGAGGCTGGTGAAACGGAGGGGTCCAGAATTGCAGTACCACACGTACAACAACACGTACTTTATAGTTTTTATTATTCAGTTCTCCAAGATAGGAGTCTAACCATCTTAAAATGGTAAATTAAAACAAAATGGATGCCATGTTATTGTGAATTTGCTCATATATGTACTGAAACATGAACTCCTATGTGTCCATAACCATGCTGGTGCCAGTCACTTTTCTAAAGTTAGCAGGTTTCACATTCTGAGTGTGTTTTTTTTAATATGTGTTTTTATTAAATAGGTAGTACCGGTCACCTGCTATACATTCCGTCCTGCATTTTACGATCCTTTAAAGAAAAATTATATTCATCCAGCCACACCCCTTTACGGTAACATAGCCATAGCTTTACTATACAGTTGCTATAAAAGCTTATATTGTGATATATTGTGCACTTTTTTCTTTAAATCTCTCCACTGCAAGCAAAACAACATAAATATAAACATTGCCATTTACTGTGGCAATAGCTCCAACTCCAACAAATGCGAGACCTATTGCATTGTCAATGCTTATTATACATATGGTACCCCTATGGTAGGTCTTTGACAACTCAGAGGGCAGGGCTCAATGTATTTAAAAGGCAGGATATGTACTTTTAAGTTTTACATGTCCTGGTAGTGAAACTTTCACATTTGTTTTTCACTACTACAAGGCCTATCTCTCCAATAGGATAACATTGGGATTACTTTATTCCATTGTTCTAGTTTAATTCCAAATTGTGAAGAGATATACTTTCCAAGTTTGGTGTCCCTGGAATCACAATTTAAATTCAAACTCATGGTAAAGTTGGATTGTAAATTGCAGTTCCGAAAATGCCACTTTTAGAAAGTTAGATTATACCTGCATGTTTTATTCAACTTTTCAATCATCAGCTGTATGCCTATTTCGGGCTTTGTACAACGGCACAAATTTATATAGGTGAATCCATTACTGAGTAAACATGATATATACGGACCCAATGCATTTTGAGCCATTGAGGCTCTTCATCAGGGGTGTCTAAAACAGAATGAAAGAAACAGCTCAACTGACCAATCAATGTAAGCAAAATAACACAAATATACAGAAACAATCTTACTGTCTCCGCAGTGATGAAATGAACCAGGTTAAGTTAAGAAAAAGGCATTGGATTAATGAATGGCATCAAGGGTTTGCTGAGGAATACCAGGACAAATGGGTTACCCAGGGGGATGGATCACACTTTTTCGCAGTGGGACAGCAAAGAGCACGAGAGGAGTGCTCTGTATTGTTGAATTTTGATGTATTGGCTGTGTTAAGGGGCGGTCCACAGCTTCTGATTGCACGCCCTTACAAAAGGAGTTTTCAAGAAATGTTTCCAAGTTGAGGGTAGGAGTGCACTCTCACATGTGTTTGTTTGACTTAGAAATTTGCCATTTTGTTACCTTAGCCATTTGCTGCCTGTCTCTGATCACTTGTCTGGGGTGGATGGCAGTTGGGCTTTGTGTATTCCCCATAGACAGCCACACACTGGGAGCTTAGGCATGACATCATGGGCCATGCTGGCTGGATGTGATGGAGGAGATGTACCTAGCCTCGCATCTGAATAGACTGTGTGTGGTCCCCCCACAAAGTGCTGCATACCACCCTATTGTGAACCTGGACCCAGGGCAGGAAGTAAAGACCTCTATGCACTTCAAAGGCATATCTTTGAAGTCTTCTCAACTTCGAAGACGCAACTCAGACACCACCGCTTCAGTACACTTCTGGACCTATGAAGACTGGCAGGAAGAAGGAAAGCCACTCTGCTGGACTGCTCCTTTACTGAACTCTTACCTTGCTGTGCTGTCCTACTGTTCACCTGCCTGGGTGAGAAGGACTGGACCTGCATGACTTGACCCCAGAGTAACTCCAAGGGCTAGCTAACCCTCCTGATCTGAGCTCTCCGGGACATAAAAGACTTCCAACCACTCTGCTTTCACACCTGGACTCTGCCATCTGTGGGTCTACCCTGCCGTGCCACTCTTGGAAGTGGGTCTAATGTGCTTGTTCCAGTGAAACTGATGAATCTGCTGTCAAACTGATGAGTAGCCACTGCTGCGTAGATCAGAACCGAAGAATCGTCTCTGCTGTACCGATCAGAAATAGCGCATCACTTCCCAATCAATCAATCATGACATTTGTAAAGCGCACTACATACCCGTGAGGGTCTCAAGGCGCTGGAGGGTGGGGGGGTTGCTGCTAGTGATTAAAGAGCCAGGTCTTGAGGAGTCTTCTGAAGGCTGGTAGGTCTTGGGTCTGCTGCAGGTTGGTGGGGAAAGTGTTATAGGTCTTGGCGGCGAGGTGGGAGAAGGATCTGCCGCCGGCGGTCGTTCTTCGGATGCGGGGGACTGTGGCAAGGCTGGCGGAGCGGAGCTAGCGGTGGGGGAGTAGAAGTTGAGTCGTCTGTTGAGGTATGCTGGGCCAGTCTTGTGGAGAGGTTTGTATGCGTGGGTGAGGAGTTTGAATATTATCCTCTTGTTGATGGGGAGCTAGTGCAGGTCTCAGGGGGGGTGTGTTGTGGCTGCGGCGCGGGATGTCGAGGATCAGACGTGCCGAGGCGTTCTGGATGCTTTGCAATCGTCTCAGGAGCTTGGCCGACATTCCTGCGTAGAGGGCGTTTCCGTAGTCCAGCCTGCTGGTGACGAGGGACTGGGTGACTGTTCTTCTCATCTCGTTGGGGATCCACTTGAAGATCCTGCGGAGCATTCGAAAGGTGTTGAAGCAGGATGAGGAGACGGCGTTGACCTGTTTATTCATGGAGAGGGTGGAGTCGAGGATGACCCCCAGGTTGTGTGCGTGGTCGGTGGGTGTCGGGGCTGTTCCTAGGGTTGTCGGCCACCAGGAGTCGTCCCAGGCTGAAGGGGTGGAGCCTAGGATGAGGACCTCCGTTTTGTCTGAGTTCAGCTTCAGCCAGCTGTTCCTCATCTATTCGGTGACGGCCTTTGTGGAGGTTGGTTTTGGCGGTCTGAGGGTCTTTGGTGAGGGAGACGATCAGCTGGGTGCCGTCGGCATAGGAGATGATGTTGAGGTCATGCTGTTGGGCGACGTGGGGGGTGTGCCATGTAGATGTTGAACAGCGTCGGGCTGAGGGAGGAGCCCTGGGGTACGCCGCAGATGATTTCGGTTGCAATGGAGTGGAAGGGGGGAGGCGGATGCTCTAAGTTCTGCCGGAGAGGAAGGATATGGTCCAGACCAGGGCCTTCTCTTGGATCCCGGCGTTGTGTAGGGGTTTTCGTAGTGTGCGGTGGCAGACCATGTCGAAGGCAGCTGACAGGTCCAGGAGGATGAGGGCTGCTGTTTCTCCATTGTCAAGCAGGGTCCTGATGTCATCGGTGGCGGCGAGGAGGGCGGTTTCGGTGCTGTAGTTGCTGCGGAACCCGAACTGGGACGGTTCCAGGATGCTGTTCTCCTCGAGGAAGCGGGTCAGCTGTTTGTTGACGATTTTCTCGGTGACCTTCGCCGGGAACGGGAGAAGGGAGATGGGTCGGAAGTTCTTGAGGTCCGCCTTGGGTTCCTTGATTAAGGCGTTGATCTCGGCGTGCATCCGGCTTTCCGGTAAGGTTGCTGTCTCGAAGGAGATGTTGATTACTTTCCGGAGATGGTGTGAGTTGGCTGTGCTGACTTTGTTGAAGATGTGGTGGGGGCATGGGTCTTGCGGTGATCCGGAGTGGATGGTGTTCATGATCTTGCTGGTGTCCTCGTCGTTGATGCTGATCCATGGGAACATGCGGTTGGTACAGGTGGTGGTCGTGGGGGCGATGGTTGTTGGAGCGTTCATGGCGTTGAAGCTGTCGTGGATGTTGCCAATCTTTTGGTGGAAGAAGATGGCCTGCGCGTCGCACAGGTCTTGCTAAGGCGGAATGTCGTTGGTGTTGGAGCTGGGGTTGGAGAGTTCCTTCACGATGTTGAAGAGCTCTCTGCTGCTTGGATCTGCACTGAAGCATCACCGCTGATGCGGGGATCAGAACGAATCATCAGCTCGACTGTATCACGCGTCTTTGATGGCGATGCACCCATGATTATGTTACTTAGGTTGAGTAGGCCTCACTGGGTCCCTGTATCCGGCTTGGCCTCCATCGCGGTCTGTCTAAACTTTTAACTTTGTCCTAGTCGGGAGCAACCAAAAATCCCCAATATTAATTTTTGATACTAGGTGCTACTTCCATCTAAAAACGTTGAAATTCAACATCACAAGTTCTAATTTGGGGATTTTTAGTGTGTTGGTCTTATTTTATTGATTAAATTAAGTCATTTTTCTAATCTAGTGTGGAATCTCATGGTGTGTTGTTTTCACAGATTTACTGTTTGAAGTGTCACACAAATACTTTACACATTGCCTCTAAAGTTAAACTTGACTGCTCTATGCTGACCTACCAGCAGGTGAGCACAGGTTATTTTAGGGTTTTCCTGCCTCTTACCCTGACTAGGACTGTGGTTGCTGCTAGACTATGGCTTATACCTTGTCTACCTACAACCCAATTTCTAACATTGGTGGCAGCTGTGGAATAGGACTGGTGTTGGCGCAGTTCAATACAGTAATATGGTGTACACTACAGATCCACATCCAAGACCAAATTCGAATTTCAAATTTTTCCTAATTGCTATTTTTGATTTTTCCTCAAAATCATGTCTCGGACTGCTGGATCTACAACTGCACCCTACAAGAGTGGAATTTGAGCTGGCCAAAATAGAGATATACGCTGTGGCCCAGTTCAAGGACTTCTGTAAGGAGATTGGTCTTCCTGCGAAGAGCACCTCCAGGAAGGTGGGGTTTCACAAGGAGCTGAGGGCCTGGGCAGAAGCCGAGCCGGGGTAGGTCTCGCAGCGAATGTTACTTCGCGTCCGAGATGCTAATAGGCATTTCCTCTGCCATCTCCTCATCGGGCTTTGACCGAAAACCTAATTGGATTTTTCTATGTTGCCCAGGCTAAGGTACAATACTACCATTTGTCCAGTTGTGTGACTGGTTACTCTAACACAATACCTCTACCTTCTGAATCCGGTCATAGTTTAGTGTAGGTTTTTTGACTTAGGTCCTGATAAATCACCACATGATCGTTTTCATTATAATCAGGCGAAAAACATGTTGACCTTGTTTTAGACCAACCTACTATGCTAACTAAGACCATTATATCCTAAATTAGTGCACAATTTTCAATTAGGCTTTGAACCTGAGTATCACACTACCTATTTTAACTCACTCTTTATCACCACTCTACACACACCTCTTGAGCCTACACATCCCCACTTCACCTGACGGCTAAGAAAAGATCTCTGGCAAAGTGCCCCCTAGTGGGTGCCTATCAGACATTACATTGCCGGCCTGATGAGAAGCTAGCCCAATGATGAAGCATGATACCTATTCTGGTGTGTAAGGCCCCATGTTACTATTGGAGCACATTTCTTCCCAACTCTAGTCTTCTATATTTTTCCTGTTTTGACGAACTGCACATCCCTTTTCCTACATCTGCTCTGGTTTAAAGGCGCCCTAAACATAACGATCACATCACCAGGCTCGGTCCACTAGGTAGACCAGGAGCAACGTGGCCGGTTCTAGCCAGCTACACACCACATCCAGACATCGAAAAAATGTCAGACCGGGAACTTTTAGCCCAGCTAAAAGTACTAATTAAAATTCATAGACAGTTAGTCCAATATGTAATGCGGACTGCAACAATCCAACCAGCTATTAAAATTGCACAGCTGAACCCTCATCAGGGAAACACAAACAAAATTACACCACAGAACATACAATCATGTCTTGGTAAAACACTCGCAAAACGGAAACAAATTCCATTCTGGCTAGCACAAAAGATAACTCAAATAGAGGCAGTATTCCCGAATACTACCCCTAGTGAGAACCACAGAATTCTGACTATCTGACTTCCAATGGGGATCGCACCACATGTGGAGGATTGTGACACTTGGGGCTCAGTCTTTGCTTCCATTTACACAAAAACACATGGTGTCCCGTCTCTGGCGGTAATACCAGGTGTACTAAGACAGATTCAAAATTAATACGGTCCAGAACCTGCTTTAACTCTGGGTATGAAATTACTGAAAGACTTCAAGCAGGTCTCGGCTATATTATTAGCCAACATAAAAGGAGAAGCAGCATCTGTGGCGATCCGCCAAAAATTGAAAGAAACAGATATAGCAGGCCAACCAATTGAACTTGCCAGAATCATAGAAAAATCCTATGAAGAACTAGGTAGAGGTAGTTTGGGTGGCAAACCGGTAAAACCCCAACTACTTGAAAATCCTGAAAAGATATTTATTAAAAATAATCTAAACACTCCGATAAAAGAGCTGGGATGGAAATAAGCAATCCACTCCCAAAGAAAAAAGATTCCAGTCCAGAGGAAGGTCTCCTCGGCGGAGAGAAAGATCTCCGAACCGAGAAAACAAGTCTCCCCAAAGGGAGCCCTCTGAAAAAAGGCACAACCTTAGAAATAGGGATAATTTGAAAAAAACCTGATAGATATCAAGATATTGATACACATCCCTCTCGATCTTTTCAGACTTCCTCGCAGAAATCGGAAAGAAGAGGACGGTCAGAACACAGGGAAGAGCACGTCAAGTCCAAAGACAAGGAACCTGCTCAAAGTAAAAAATTACAATTTCCAAGAAAGAAGGTAGCCAGTATTAAAATAATCAAACATGCTGATGATACTGAGGACACAGCTGAAAAACGGAGAGTGGGCACAGACAATGCTAGACAGCGCAGCAGAAGTGACCATAGCTCGCAAGATCCTGATGAATCATCTGGAGAGAGTGGACACTAATGAATATTTTGTGGTAAAATTAATTACCTGGTACTGAATTTCTATGCGGTAAAGTCAATAAGAATAACTCATAATAAATAAGAGGCAAAATCCGTGATATTTGAGGTTTCTCAAAAAGGGTTTTATTCCTATAAAAGGAATTGGGTGATTAGCATATTGGCTCGAGCCAAGGTGGCATACCGTTCCGTCACCACGCAGGTTCGGGAAGGGACAGACTGACAGAGTCAATGGTAATATGCGAGTATGCAAGTATGCGACAATACATTATTGACAGGCATTCATATATATAGTCAATGCATTACAGTAAAGGCATATGCAGGAGGCGTAACAGCTGAAAGGAGAGATAAGAATGCATGTACGTAATACAAAAAGGCGTTACAATAGGCGTGCATGAGGGCGTGAACAAGAACGTCATTTAACATGATGTCACAAGTAGGCGGATCCATGAGTGAATCCGGCAGTGTCAGCAAAAACACATGGCAGAGATGCGCGCGCAGCAGTATGACGTGTAATGTACGTGTAACTTGAGGGGTGAAGGGGGACTTGACATTTAGCCCTACATGTGGAGACAGATGTCTGGATGTCAGATCAACCTAATCCCAAATCGTATCTGATATCTCATGTTTAAGGAACTATATTATCTGGAAGGAAAAGGTCTCTCGGACAAGAGGCTATTCTATACTGACTGTGAGTGCGTGTATGAGCGTCTACGTGTCTGCATGAGATGCGAGGGGTGCGAGGGAGGGCATGGGCCTACCATGGAAACAGAGCCATGAATTACTTGCATAGAGACAGTGAGGCCAAGCCCTTTGCTCTGCAGCTGGAAGGATGTTGACATGAAACTACTAGACAGGAATGTATTTTCGAGGAGTGGAGCAGATAATTCGAAGGTTGAATACAGTCTTGGCAGGCAACAGGCTGAGCCAAGCACCGTTAGCCGCACAGGGAGTGAGGCAGAGGTCACGGGTACAGATGCAAGCCCAGGTTTGAGATTCAGAGTCAGAAGGCAGGAAAAGGCTCGATGGCAGAATTCAGGGCCTACTTCGCCAGAGCTGAAAAACGTGTAAAGTACACTACATAAAGACGTTGGCATGGCATATTTAGGAACGGACTATTTGACCCATTCATGGTGGATCTGAAAGAGGACATGTTAACGTTGGACGCAAATGTATTTGCGTCTTCATAACTTGAAGGGGAGGGAACATACATGTACTTGTAGCGTGTACACGGAGTCGTTGGGGTCTAAGATAGGGGACACAATCGATCACAAAATTTATATTACCTCATTCCCTCCTTGTCCCCTACGGACCCTTCATGATATATCGATCTGCATGAATCGATCAATCTGTTCATGTAACATCATTTGCTCTTCTTTCTTCTTTTGACGTTTTGAATGGGAATTTGAATGCGGAATACATGATGTGGCGCACAGGCCGCAAATCGCCGGTCCACATTGTAAACATAGGCAGCAACTGAATACTATGAGAAGGCCAATGCCTAGGAAGGATAGGATCTTCCATCCCCAAGTGGTCAACGTTGTCCAGAACCAACCGGACCAAGTCCAGGTGCCTGGATTCTGATGTATCAGACTTGCAATTTTATGGAGACGTGTTATAGCTTTATATACCGTTGGCGCGTTTTCTGGAATGAAAACACAGCAACTTGACCCGATGACCTTACAAGCTCCACCCCTATCAGCTAGGATGACGTCAATGACGAGACGATTCTGAAGAACAACAACCCGCATGGCGGACTGCTCTTCTGTTAAGTTGCCTAAAGCAGAGGTAGTTTCATTCACTACTGCTTCGAGGGTTCTAGTTAATTTGCGTATCAGTTTACTATTGAAAACAGCACCTAAGTAGGGGAAGAAACCTTTATTGAAGTCTGTGTATTGCTCCCATGCCGTTTCAGTGTAGTCGACAATCGGGAGATCTCTTCGGAGTCTATTGTTTACTAGATTGGTATTTCTGTGATAATCAGGAGGAGCTAGGAAGACAGGTGGCAGAAGGAATGCAATGTAACAGGTACCATCCCAATCTGGAGGCAAACGTATGTATGCGATATGGCCACAGACAAAGTAGGAATGACGTGTAGCTCTGAACGTGGATTTGCCTTGATCACTGAATTCGATCACAGTAGTACATTTACTATGACCTAAGTGTATGGAACCATTCTTTCTGATACATAATTCACCTTTGACTGGTAACACTGACATAGCAGGTAATACTGGTGCGGCTTCGGATTCAACAGTAAGAATCATGAGGTTAATTGTGTAATTACCTAATCCATATACTTCATTTTCTAGATCAGTTCCTGTTCTAGTGGGGAGTCCCTTCTTGTCAGGGTAACAGACTTTAAGTAGAACTAAGTTCAGGTTTCCCCAAACCCAATTCCCATCGTAAACAGCAATGTCAGAATCTAAGGAATTAATCAATCTAAACCATGCCCCACAGGAGCCATTGTGAGTGAACGGGTACGGAAAGAGAGGCAGAACTCCCTTGTATTTCTGGTAGGGAGGGAGTCGGCCACATATCCAGCAGTTTGTAGCATTGTTAGTCTGATGGGAGTGATGTAACATACTAATGAATGTGTTGTTGCGCAGCGCAAGTCTGTAAGACAATTCATGGGGAGGTAATTCGCTAAAAGAATGTTCGGCAGTGACATTGTAAGCAGATTGTGCATGCTTGAAAATAGGGTAGTACATGTGTAATAATATACTTGCAGCAATAATAAGAAGGCTTAGGAAAAACATAATCAGTAATGTCACTATACAGTGACTACGAAGTGATTTACAATATGCACGTTTCTTGAGTTGTCTCTGTCTATCTCTCTCTCTATCTCGGTCTAGGGGATACATGTCAGAAACTAATTTAACCGATTCACCTAGGGGAGGACTTAAACAATTAAACTGTCTGACTTGCTAGACCGTAACTTTAGTCTATATTCTTCGGAGGCGGTTTTCTCAACCAGGGGGAGTTTTGAGTCAGTTTGTGGAGGAGGGCAGGGCTTAGAGTCCAAGTCCGAAGGAAGTCCGTGAAATTTTTTGATGTGGCTCGAATGCAGCCATCCTTTTCTGCCCTCCAATTTAACAGCCGTCCTTGTCGTCAGAAGAACCAACTTCGGGGTCTGCCAGCGGGGCTCCAGTGGACTTCTCCGGTCAAAATTCCGCACGAACACAAAATCGCCAGGGACCACTTCATGGGGCTTCACCTCGGTGTTGTCGGGAAAGGCTGCAGCTACCTGTGAACGACAAGATTGTAGTGCAGACATCAAGGAGGCAAGGTAATCTGTCAGCATAACGCAATCAACATCTGTGATTTTACGAGGTATAGGCGTCCCCCACATATTTGGTGGCCTACCGAAGACCACTTCATACGGGGATAGCCCAGTTCGAGAGTGCGCAACCATCCTCATATAGAAAAGGGCAACTGGCAAGGCTACTATCCAGTCAACGCCTTTCTCTCTACATATTTTTGAAAGTCGGATCTTTAGAGTCTGATTATGGCGCTCCACGAGACCTGCTGCCTCGGGATGCCGGACACAGTGGAACTTCCACTGATACCCTAACAGGAGTGTTATGTGTTTCACAAGCTCGGATGAGAATGGCTGACCGTTATCTGAGTACACGATACGGGGCAAACCATACCGTGGGAAGAACTCGCGAACCAGCTGCTTGGCTGTGGTCGGAGCAGTGTAATCTGGGACTGGATATGCTTCTGTCCATCGGGAAAGTGCACATACGACTACGAGGACATACTTGAATCCTCGACAACGTTCCATCTGGATATAATCCATCTGGAGGACTTCAAAAGGGTGATCGGGAGGCTGAAATCCACCTTTCTCTACAGGAATGCTTTTACCTGGATTGAACTGACAACAAATCATGCAAGTACGCACTTTTTGTTTCGCTGCTGCTCGTAAGTTCTTATTGTACCATATGTGTTGAATGCTATCTAGCATTGCCTTTTCTCCTAGGTGTGCTGGGCTATGTATAGTGTTAATGATGACTTGAACCATAGAATCGGGGAGAAACCATGTAGATTTTCCCTTCGTCATCCATCCCTGATCTGTTTGGATCCCTCCTAATTCAGTCCACTTCTTTATTTCATCTGGTGTGGCATGTGTCTGTATGTCAATTACATCATGTGCGGGATCCTTGACTGTCATGCAGTGTGATGGTGTCGGAACTATTGTCTTTGTCAAGTCAGTTGCATGCATTCGATTCTGGGCAGTTTGCTTAGCTGTTCGGTCTGCCAGGTCGTTACCCTGGGAGATCGTATCGGTAACCTTTGTATGTGCCTTACACTTCATAATAGATATCGCAGTAGGTAGATGTATTGCATCTAACAAGGCTTGAATGAGGGGACCGTGTTGAATGTTGGCACCGTGAGAAGTTAAGTAACCTCTCTCTCGCCAAAGGACTCCGAAATCGTGAACGACTCCGAATGCATAACGTGAATCAGTGTATATGTTAACTCTCTTATTTTTGGCTTGAATACAGGCTTGTGTCAGAGCGATGAGCTCTGCTGCTTGAGCTGACAGGGTATCGATACAATTTGTTTCTATAACTTCGGTGTCTGTTGTGACTGCGTAAGCTGCCACTAATTCTCCTGTACCTGTTCTCATACATGAACCATCCACATAAAGTGTCAGGTCTGGGTCTGGTAATGGGACGTCTGTCAAGTCTTGTCTGGGTTTCGTCGTAATAGTGATGACTTCGATACAATCATGCTTCAGTGGGTCCACACCACTTAATGGCAAAAGTGTGGCAGGATTCAATGTGCTGCAGCGTCTGATTTCTATGTGTGGTTGAAACAATGTCAATTCATAACCTGTCAGTCTTGCTATGGTCAAGTGTTGGGTCTGTGTACGATTTAAAAGAACTTCCACGGAATGTGGAACTTGTACTGTCAATTGATGTCCTAATACTATGGAATCGCTCTGTCTGATTGCTAAAGCTGTCGCTGCGACTGATTTCAAACATGCAGGTAAAGCTTGGGCTACTGGATCTAATGTGCTAGAAAAGTAAGCACACGGTTTGTGTGAACCTGCTTGTTCCTGAGTGAGGACTGACAAGGCAGTACCTTCACGTTCTGTAACAAAAAGTGTAAAGGGCTTACTGTAACATGGTGTTGCTAAAACTGGTGCTTGACATAAGGCTTTCTTTAAGTCTTCAAAAGCTTGTGTATGTTCCTGAGTCCAAGGGAGGACAGTCGATGTCGCTGCCTCCTGAGTTGTCAACTGAATGAGTGGCTTTGCTAGAAATGCATATTGGGGAATCCATTGTCTGCAGTACGAGGTGAGGCCTATGAAAGCCCGCACCTCCTTTTGTGTTTTCGGTGGTGACATGTTTACAATTAACTGGATGCGATCTGGAGTGAGCTGTCTCCCCACTTTGGACAGCAAGTGACCCAGGTACACAACTTGCTGAACACAGAATTGCAGCTTTGAAGGGGAAACCTTGTGCCCCTTGTCAGCCAGGAAATTTAAAACCGTCAGTGATGCTTTTTCACATTCGGGTTCGCTTTGTGCGGTGATCAGCAGATCATCGACATACTGGAGTAGGGCGGTGTTAACAGGCATATGGATACTGTCAAGTTGTCTTTTCAGTGCTTGGCTATAGATGCTGGGGCTTTCTGTGAATCCTTGAGGTGCACGTGAAAATTTGAAACTTCGTCCATTTAAACTGAATCCGAACAAGTATTGGCTTTCTGGATCAATTGGGACACTAAAGAAGGCGTTCTTGAGGTCAATTACAGTAAAGAACGTCGCTTCTGAATCAATAGCTGTCAGTAATGAAGAGATATCTGGAACCACAGGATACTGTGGTACAATGCATTTATTCAATTCGCGCAGATCAATAACTAATCGATAAACAGGTGGTGCATTTGGATCAGTACGTTTAAGAACTGGGATGATAGGAGAATTACATACATTGGAGTCGGTTTCCACGACCACTCCTTGTGCAATGAGCTCGTCAATGATTCTCAGTAAAGCCACTACAGCATCTGGAGGTAACTTGTATTGTCGAATTCGTGGTAATACCACTCCTGCTTTGAGTGTGACTCGATATGGTGTAATGTGCATACAACCTACATCAGTGGGGCCTTTCGCCCACAAGTGTGCAGGTACACTCTGTAACCGGGGATCCATGTCTCTTAATACATAATGGCCTTTAAAATCTCGCAAGAATAATCGTACTCCTTCCGGAGAACAGCATATTATAGCTCCTAGAGCTTTCAGTGTCTTTATGCCTAATAAGTTTTCTGGACATGCTTTTGTAAGCAATAAATCTGTAGTCCGTGTCAAGGGACCAACTGCAAGTGGAAGTGGCTGTGATACTTCATTAATAATAGGCTTTCCTGAAAATCCAAGGGAAACATTCTGTGAGCCTGAGAGGGGTGCCCCTGGAACCTCATTGTGACTGATTGTGGTCCTGCTTGCCCCTGTGTCAATTAAAAACTTTCTGTCTTTTCCTAACACTTGACTGTGTACGTAAGGACCCTCTTGATCTACAGGAACTTCAATAAGGGGCAAGCCAAACTCCCTCTCTAGGCTGTTTCATGTGTATCGCTGATAATCAGGGTAGTCATTCTGTGCATACTGGTACATCTGTTGTGTCGTGTTCTGTGTTGCAGTAATAGGCTGTTGCTGTGGCACTGCTACAGTTTGTGATGAAGCTGGCATAGGCGGAATATGTTGTATATTCTGTGGTACTTGTTGCTGGGCCTGATCTTGTCTAGGTACACGCGGTCTCTCCTTGGTCTTACCCGTGGAGATATTGTGTTTCAGAACTGCACAATCGTTTACATAATGACCTGGCTGTTTACAATAGTTACATGTCCCTTTAACAGGAGCCGTCGAATTACTAGGCTGGGTCGCACCCTTTTTGTGACCATCAGCAGGAACTGACTGGGCAACTAACATTTTCATTTTCGTGTCTTTCATACGTCTTTGTTCATGTTCTTGTTCTTCTCTAATTCTATTCTGGTGGTACTGTAACATTTGTAACATTTGTGAAGGGGTGTTAGCTTGCCAAGTGCTTTCGACTTTCAGTACTCTGTTCTTAACCTGGGGCAGTGAATTCTCAACTAATTTTGTTACAAAAAGGTGTGGATATGACTCGCTACTTGGTTTCAGGCCACTATTAATACCAAAACATTTCTCAAATCGAGTATAAAAATCACTAGTGTCTTCATCGGGTTTCTGTTTACAGGCTGAGATTGCACCCAATCTTCCTTTTTCGTACTCAGTAAACGTGGCAACACTTGTACTAACAATCCTGGTAATGCTTTAACCTTCTCCCCAAGCCCTTGGCCTGGAATTCTAGTATTTTCTTCGTTTTCTAATGCAGTCCAATCAATCTTTGCATTTCCCACTTCCCATTCTTTTTCTTTAAGTTTCTCATAAATACCAGGAGGCAGTAGTACTTTCAATATCTTCATAAGGTCGGGATAAGTATAGTCACCCATGAGTAACATGTCTTTTATTTCACGGTGAAAACCTGCGGGATCTTTATCATGGCTAGGCACTAGTTTCTTCATTTCCAATAATTCTATTTTGGTTATGGGTGTGAACACAAACACACGTCTAAGTGTATTATCGGCATTCTGAACTGGGTGCACTTCTCGTAACGGATTCTGTCTATCCAGGTAATACATTTTTCTTTCCATGGAATGTGCTGAATCAGATTGTGGACATAGGAAGGCACTATATCTGTGCCGCTGTTCTAGAATTACTTTAATTAGATCGGTACCTAGACCTCTCCACTTATTCATGAGTAGTTCTGCTAATACATCAGGCAGGGGGCCTGGATCGGAATGTTGGCTTCTATACAATAGAAGTAGGTGTTGTATCATGTATGTACCAGCTAAACGCTGTTCACTTGGTGTCATGTTCAAAAATGTGTGTGCTAACGCATCATTACTATATTTCTCGGGACTGTCAGCCCATTGTACTGCCGACCTCGCTAATTCTTGTTCATCCATAGACTCTAGTACATGGTACCCCATTCGTTCTCGGAGTCTGTTATCAGTAGCTTGAAATAAGTGTTCAGGAGTTCTTGGGTTACACATGGCTTCTTGAAAAATTCTTTTACTTTCTGGACGCACTGGGCGCATTGAATTATTAAAGGGTCTTCCTTTACCTACATACGCTACCATTTCTCTAACTGGTAATTGTGTTTGTCCTGTAGCTTCTTCTGGTGGCTCCTCTTCTGAGGACTCAAACTTGTCTGATTCATTTTCTGGTTCTATCTGTCTTGTTTCATGTATTTTTATTACTACGCTTCTGATTCTTTGATACATGTTTTTTATACAATTCTGTTTATCATGGCTCCCGTCTGCTATATTCTGACCCCATCTATGAAGTGCTTTCATTTCCTCCGGGTCCATCCCCGGCCTATCTTGTTCTCTTATTAAGCAGTTTATAAAAAACCGTAATATCTTGGCTTGAATGTCAACTTTCTGGTGAGCCATGGCTTCCTTAATACTTTCAGGTCCCTGCCCTGTTTGGACGAAATGATATATTCTGTCTAGATGTTCAACCATTCCGGGTAGGGTCAACAAAAAGTTGGTGACCCGTCTTAGTCGTACTGATGCTAGTATTAGTCTTTCATCATTTCTACCGGGTACTGGATCATATCTACAATCCCCGAGACGGTCTTTTATTATATCGAAATCGGCTGATCGAGGTGTACGTTGTTGTGCTAGATCCCTGTAAGTCAATCTATGTACTTGTGGAGGTGTCTGGAAACCTATCGCCCCTCCGGACGCGCCTCCTGAGGCACTGCCTCCGAAGGGGTTGTTCGGATGTAAAGTGGGAGGAATGGGTGCGGGAAGAGCTGGAAGAACGGGAGGAAGACCAGGAGGGACATTCGGAACGGGAGGAAGAGGTGGAGGAGTAGCTTGTCGCGGGGGTAGGAGCTGATTGTCTCGGGGTCGAGCGCCGCCAGAAGGAGGTGTGCGCTGCGGTGCGGTATTAGCGTATGCGGGCGCTACATCATCTAGATAGGAAGAAAGGAAAATGTCCTTCGCGGTCTTGGGATGCATTTTAGTCGGGAGCATGGGAGGTGGTAGATCTTTTGGTACTTCCGGAGTGGCCTTAGGTAAACCTTCGGCCAGGAGAGGATACATACCATTCCTAAGGGTGTTTAGTTGTCTGTCTACTTGTTCTATTTTTACTCGGATACCTTCCTCAACTAATACGTTTTCTTGGGCCTTGTCTGAATCCTCTTTCCTTTTCTCTTCTTTTCTAAGTGCTTTTTTCTATACGCCTATGCTATTCTTTACGCCATAATTCGATGGCATCTTTCTGTGACTGTCTGGCTTTCTTTTTTCGTAATGCTTCTTCTACTCTTATGATGCAATCTGAATCCCATGTCCCTGCAGCGGGCCATCTCTGATTCTCTGCTAGATCTTTAGTGTAGTCCACCCATAAATCGAGAAATAGAACTGCATCTAGGCCGTGCTTGTGGTACATAAAGTACCCTGGAGTGTCCCTAGGTGGGATGGGAACAGCTTCCTCGAGTACCCCTTTTATAGTCTTTATCTGTCTTAATTTGGAGAACAACGGCATTTTAAAAATCTGGCTACTTAGTGCTTACTCAGATATGAACACAATGCACACAATAATCACAATAATGACGATCGAACAATCACTCATACCACGACATTTTGAGACACATTAAAACATTTTGACATGAATGATAACAATTAGAATGTAACTCGCTAACTGCATAATGCTAGATACACTGCTCAACAGTGCAGACTGGATATACTGCTAGACAGTACAGATACACTGTCTAAAACAGTGCAGACCAGGTCTGTGTACCCAAACCTGTCTTGACCGGCACAAACTAATGCGCACGTCTAGATGCGTCCCCAGCAACGGTACTCACCGGGAAGCACGGAAACAGAAGGCCTCGGAAACTCTGGACTGGACTCGACTGGATTCGGACTGGTTTCGGACTCGACTCGTGACGCAGATACTTCGGAACTTCGGAACCTGGTGGGCCTCCGTATACCTCGGATCTTGCTCTCTCAGCTAGGCTCTGGTCGGGATCCTCCGCACTTCTCACCGCCTCGTCTGGGTGTCGATCGCGGCCTCAGTCACCTCCGTTGGCCTGAGGGAGATACAGGAAATCCTGCGGGTACGCGTAGTTTCCATCCGGCTGTGGCAGGGGGCTAAGCCTGCAAAGCACCTCCGGCGGGTGAGAGGGGGGAGGGGTCCCTATTCGGGCGCCAATTTTGTGGTAAAATTAATTACCTGGTACTGAATTTCTATGCGGTAAAGTCAATAAGAATAACTCATAATAAATAAGAGGCAAAATCCGTGATATTTGAGGTTTCTCAAAAAGGGTTTTATTCCTATAAAAGGAATTGGGTGATTAGCATATTGGCTCGAGCCAAGGTGGCATACCGTTCCGTCACCACGCAGGTTCGGGAAGGGACAGACTGACAGAGTCAATGGTAATATGCAAGTATGCGACAATACATTATTGACAGGCATTCATATATATAGTCAATGCATTACAGTAAAGGCATATGCAGGAGGCGTAACAGCTGAAAGGAGAGATAAGAATGCATGTACGTAATACAAAAAGGCGTTACAATAGGCGTGCATGAGGGCGTGAACAAGAACGTCATTTAACATGATGTCACAAGTAGGCGGATCCATGAGTGAATCCGGCAGTGTCAGCAAAAACACATGGCAGAGATGCGCGTGCAGCAGTATGACGTGTAATGTACGTGTAACTTGAGGGGTGAAGGGGGACTTGACATTTAGCCCTACATGTGGAGACAGATGTCTGGATGTCAGATCAACCTAATCCCAAATCGTATCTGATATCTCATGTTTAAGGAACTATATTATCTGGAAGGAAAAGGTCTCTCGGACAAGAGGCTATTCTATACTGACTGTGAGTGCGTGTATGAGCGTCTACGTGTCTGCATGAGATGCGAGGGGTGCGAGGGAGGGCATGGGCCTACCATGGAAACAGAGCCATGAATTACTTGCATAGAGACAGTGAGGCCAAGCCCTTTGCTCTGCAGCTGGAAGGATGTTGACATGAAACTACTAGACAGGAATGTATTTTCGAGGAGTGGAGCAGATAATTCGAAGGTTGAATACAGTCTTGGCAGGCAACAGGCTGAGCCAAGCACCGTTAGCCGCACAGGGAGTGAGGCAGAGGTCACGGGTACAGATGCAAGCCCAGGTTTGAGATTCAGAGTCAGAAGGCAGGAAAAGGCTCGATGGCAGAATTCAGGGCCTACTTCGCCAGAGCTGAAAAACGTGTAAAGTACACTACATAAAGACGTTGGCATGGCATATTTAGGAACGGACTATTTGACCCATTCATGGTGGATCTGAAAGAGGACATGTTAACGTTGGACGCAAATGTATTTGCGTCTTCATAACTTGAAGGGGAGGGAACATACATGTACTTGTAGCGTGTACACGGAGTCGTTGGGGTCTAAGATAGGGGACACAATCGATCACAAAATTTATATTACCTCAATATTCAGGTGGAAACCGCAGATACCAGAGTTAGCGAACCTCATAAGATATACGAAATAACATTGCGTATAGAGGGAGATAAAACTAGGAAGGCAAGGGGTCTGTTTTGGGATAACCTCTCAAAAGGCTATGATATCCTATTAGCTGAGAAAGACTGGCCACCAGAGTTTGTCAGGGAGTGCCCTCATGGCGAAGAAATGATTATGCCTGCCTTCTCAAATCACATTCCAATTCATATAAAATATATATATGCAATAAAATGGGCTGTAGCCCAAGCTCCTGCATTATATAAAAATCATGTAGGATGGGATGAGGACTCTCCTCCTCACAAAATCCAGTTAAAATGTCAACCAACTGCACAAAGACAGTACCCAATTAAGCAAGAAGCTAAAAAACAAGTCAGGGAGATCTTTGATCAACTTGAATACCAAGGGGTGATTGAAACGTGCACCTCTCAGATGAACAATCCTTTGTTTCCTGTCTCCAAACCAGACGATTCATATCGTCTAGTCTTGGACTACAGACACCTTAACTCATGTTGCAAAACGTTTGCAGTACAAAACTCACACAGTTCAGCACTAATGAATAACAACATTCGCAAAAAATACAAAACAACATTAGACATCTCTAATGGATTCTTTTGTCAAAATATTGCACCAGAAAGCAGGTATTTAACCGCTTTCTCAATAATGGGGTCACAGAAAAATTTCTGTCGACTTCAACAGGGATTCAAGGATAGCCCAGGATTATTCTCAGCAAGGGTAACAGAGTTACTACAAATGTATGATGACGAGGCATTATCTTATGTCGATGACATCTATCTCACAGATGATGACCTGGATACTCACTTGAAAAGAGTGAACACCATAATACTTGGGATCGCAGCAGAGGGTTACAAATTCAACTTTAAGAAGTCACGAATTGCCCATCTAACTGTCCTGTTTTTAGGATATGAAATATCAAGTGAAGGCAAAAGCCTAGCAGACAACTTCTTAGAGAAGTGCGCTGTACTCCAAGCACCAAAAATGCTGAAGAACTTACAATCAATACTAGGCTTCCTGAATTTCGGAAGTACTTACATTCTAAATTATGCAGATACGGTTAAACCTCTCTACAAATTAATAAAACCTGATTTTAAACCAATCAATTGGACTCAGAAACACACAGAAATTTTGAGATCATTGCAAACAGACATGTTAGCTAAAACGAAATTACAAACTCGCGACAACACACGCAACCTTGTAATCCGAGTCATCCCAGGAAGATGCGGATTCACGTACCTGACCTCTAATTCGGGAGAAACTGTACCAATAGCTTCCAAATCACATTTGTACACAGAAGATGAAAAAACATTCAGTCTTACAGAAAATACTGTAAAGGCAGTTCAGACTGCTGTAGCAAAAGAAAGAGCCCAAGCCCATGGCAAAAGAATAACTGTTTTTACAGCAGAATCAGCCTTTGAGGCGTTATTCAGCCCGGTTAATCTAAAAACGGTGGCACTAGATCCAAAATGGAGACAGTGGGAAAATTCTCTTGCTGCAAAAGACGTGAATTACTATTTTGTCCCGAACATGAAAAAACTGAATGATTTGAAATATGAAGAAGAATATCCTCTGCCAATCGAAATTTTGCCTCTCCAACAATACTCTTGTATAATTTATACGGACAGATTTGTACAACATTACAATGTGGATAATAAATCCTACAATACAGCATGCGCGATTATTAAAGGTCGCTGACGCTGTGGTAAATTCAGACCAAAAATAACAAAAACTGAATAACTGAGAAACTGTTCGGCTCAGCGAGCTGAAATCAGATCTTTAAAGATGGCGCTTGAAAATGCAGATCGTGAATTCCCGACACTAATAGTGTGCGATTCGCATTTCTGCGTCAAATCTTACAATAATGACTTGCAGAACTGGGTTCAAAACGATTACAAAGATGACACAGGTGCCACAATAAAGCATAAGAAGCTTTGGGAACAGGTAGTTCTTTTACAAAAAGAACTACAGAAGACTCACGTAATACACACACTGAGTCATCAACGTGATGGCGTTCACGTTGCAGAGAATTCATTGGCTAATACAGCCACAGCGGAAGCAACTCAACCAGCTTCCGTAGCAACAAAAAAGCGCTCAGAAAAATACATAGACGGGGAAACCATGCTGGCGGTAAAAACGTCTTCAAAAGGCGATTTTGCAGTACTACCCGTGAACTATCCACTCAATTATACATACATAATTGATGCAAACTCTGTTCCTTTTGCTCGAATCCCTGGAGTGGGGGATAGAGTAATTCCAAACACGAACAGGAGAGTCTTCGTAATAGCGGACACACACATGGGATTGGGTCTAAGGCACAGAGAGATCAAGGAATCTCTGAATGAATTACAATCAGAATACTGGTGGCCGGGGATGAGCCTGCAACATTACAAATTTGCAAAGAGCTGTCCAAACTGCAACAGAGATCGCAGTAGCGAACCGACCGGAGTATTGCCATGGCTATTTCTGTAGTTAGCATAAGGCTATCTATACGTAAATTCCTGCATCGCATTAATTTCCTTTTAAGATTAGATGCACTTAAAAATACAGACACCAGTGCTCGGCTACGCCAGAAATGTTATAAAAGATTTGCGAGTCTTTATCGGCACATACGCAATTCTTATGCTACATTCTGACCAGGGTCCTGCTTTTAGCTCTCGAGCTTATAAGGAGGCCATGACCAGCATGGGCATTGCGTTGCGGTACTCTTGTCCCTTCCATCCTGAGGGAAATGGGATTGTGGAAAGAAAAAACCGAGACATAAAGCAATCTATAACGGCAAAGGTATTAGGTTCGGGTGATGGGTGGGTCCAACATTTAACAAGTGTCCAACGTAATCTTAACAATCTGCCAAGAAATTCTCTAAAAGGTTTCAGCCCGTACGAACTATTGTTCGGAGCTAGAATGTATATTCAGGATTTAGATAGTCAGACTTCAGTGGTAGAAGATAAGAAAAAATGCTTTGACATCAAAGATCGTTTGGCTGTTTTACAAGACTTAAATGAAACAAGAAAAGCCCTAAGAACCATAAAGTTAAAACAGCAGCCAACAGCCACTGAAGATAAGCCACCTGTCCCTGCTAGGTCTTTCTGGATTCCAAAGATTGGGGATCTGGTCAGAGAGAAGATCGCGGTGAAGAAGGAATTTGGGCCTTCTTACAGAAAAGCAGTACCTGTCTTAACTGTCAGCGGAACAAGATCAGCTGTACTACCGCCCCTTGCTGGTAAAATGGAGAACCGAGTTGTATCCATCGACCTGGTAAAACCACAAAAATGTGGCCAATAATAAGTAGTAGGCCCAGTGGACTCCCAAGAATTAGCAGAACTCCAAAACTTGCTACAATCCAAGAGGTTCAAACTGAGAGACTAATCACATTTGATAAACCTGCTGTGAATAAAAAAGGACTATGCAACAATGCCATGGAACTTGTGCCTCTTGAAACCCAAATTGAAACAGTTCGTCAAGAAACACCAGTCTACAACGATGTAGCCTCAGACTATGCTAATGAAAGAAAAATTGAAAAAACAATTCCAAAAATTGACAGAACTGCATCTGGCTACTTCATCAATTTCGATAACTTTTCTGAAGATCCAAGCGAACCTGAAGAAACGCCAGCAACAAAAACTTTTAAAGACAAAGCAACAGAACTCCGTCATCAACTCAAAGAAACCTATCTGATTTCTCCATGGATTGAATTTTGGTTTGTGTTAGGTGTACTTTTCCTCCTGCTTTGGCTCATCATGATACTTTGTTTGGGAAAATTCATTGAGGGAAAATACAGTACAATGGACACAGCAAGTCAGAACATCAACTTGGTCCTAAAGCCACACAAGTCATCTCACATCGAGAAAAGAGAACTAACATCAGTGAATGTCACAGCCATTCCAATACCCGGTGGGGTAGTTTGGGACAAAATGGATTACGAAATCTATGGCCCGGTTGAACTCTTGAAATATCCACATCAATTCAAGGTTTCATTAAGTGACATTGTAAAACCAAGTACATTCTCTGATGATTGGGACTTTGAAAGCATAAATAATATGATGTCAGATTTAGTAATGTCAGCAAAATTTACAGAACATGATTATTTACAGGGTTCATCGAACTATGAACAAATGTACTGCTATAACCACTTTGCACACCACTATTTGCATAAATCTGCTCATCCTAGAAATGTTTTTAAATACAATCAATTGGAACATGGTGCAACTCCACCTAAAAGCAGTTCGAAAACATTTTATGAGAAATTCCCATACTTCTCAGGGTTTAACACAAGTGATGCAGAAACATTTTATTATAAACTGTTAGATAAAACAGGGATAAAAACTATGTTGACAAATACTAAATTGATTTATTCGGAAACATTTTATGAAAAAATGATTACATTTGGTTTTGATTTCTGGAAAAACAACATTGAAACAAAAACCATCTGGGGTACAAAAGAATGGCATGTTCAAGGTTTAGAAGCATTATTTCGAGCCTGCATGATCCCAGAGCAAATAATGTTCTTGAATGACACCATTCAACAGACTACTTGTCTTGGACTAGCTAAGATTAAAGACCTAAACAAACCGTCTATTCCAAAGCCAGTAGCTGAAAATACGACCACAGATATTGAGATAGACATATCCCATATTTTACACCAAAACAGAACACATCCTGATTGGAAAAAGTGGTTAATCTGGCCAACAGACACAAATAACTATCAAAACAGATTCCTGAACAAAATACAGGGGTTCAAAATGACCAGACCAGACCCTAGATACTCCCAGAGACAACATCCAGGGATAGTAACAACATACAGTGTAGGTAAACTATGCCTTGAATGGCTACAGACATCCACACTGGCAGAAATTAAGCAACACTTGACTTTACTTAAGATGGTGCTGAAATGCGCGATTTCATAATGGGACCACGCAAACAGCGTCAAAAACGTTTCATAGCGGCCAGTATATACGCTGCGTACAACAAAGCTTGGAAGTGACTCAAATTGAGACAGCAGAGAAAAAACGAGAAATTGATCGTATTAATTTGGAAAAATCGCTTTCTGTTGCGGACAATGGATTAATGACTCTGTCCTCCAGAATATATTCACTGGACAGTATTGTATCATCTGCTGTCAATATAATATATCAGGACTTGCTAATGTTACAACACGGTCAGTGCCAATTACATTCTATTGTACAGCTAGGCTGGACGTTGCAAAATCTGCGTTCAGGCTATGTGCCATGGCGTTTAATCAACACAATGTCATTGTTCTCTATCTTTAACCTTACTGATAAACAAATCAGTTTGGCACGTGACTTAGTTGATGCAATGGAGAAATTGGACATGGGAGTGAATAATGTACCCGCCCCTACTTACATCGGGCGTGGGAGTTCTACCACCATCAACTATGTATTCATTTCACCCCTTCTTGAGAATCTCTTATTGAAATCTGAGGTTATCTCGTCCCCGTATAGTGATCACTATCCAATTTTAATTTGCCTCAAATCAATTAAAACGTTGAGGAACAGAATAGAAATCGGGGCCAAAAATTTAACGGCATCGACAGACAAGTTAAGGGTGGCCTGGAAGGGGATAAACAACCAGGATGTTCTGGCTAGAGTCATCAAAAAACATCCTACACTAGTCTCGGTATGTCTATCAACCTCCAGCCCGGGGCTTGACATTGTCAAATCATTCTGTGAGTTATGTAAGGTAATAAAAAGGGAAATTTCCAAACCCGCCGTTTGCCCATACTAATGACAACCCCAGGTGGTTCGACACCTCTTGCTCTAAAGCTAACTGGGAACTTCGGGCTGCCCTTACCGCTGTACCGCGCGTCCCGTCCCTGGCAAGGGCTCTGAGATCCAGTTATAAACATTGTCTAAAAACTAGATCTGAAGAACTATTAGAAGACCACTGGGACTCTTGTCCGCACATCCGCCTTACGAGACGTTGGAGGGTTCTGGAGGGCTGTTAAGAATCTTAGACTACTGGGTTCCAATATCTCCCCCATCAACTGTAATATAACAGGGGATGCGTGGGTTGATCATTTTTCTAAGATCTATGACGCTCCTGCATCTGGCAACCTATTTGAAATTGTCCCAGCAATAAAGCCTCTAAATATTTTGTTGTCAGAGGTAGAGGACGCTATTACTGAACGCGCGGGTAACAAAGCCCCCGGTCCAGATGGTTTATCCATCGATCAAATTAAATCTGAACCTGACTTTTGGGCACCTTTGTTATGTAACGTTTTCAATAATTTATTCCTCACCACTGTTCCGGAAACATGGTCTTGCAGCACTATTGTACCCATATTTAAAAAAGGCAATAGATTAGATCCTAGTTGCTACCGCCCAATATCATTAATTGACAATACTCTAAAAGTCCTAGGCAGGGTCCTTTTCAACAGAATTAGCACTTGGGCGGAAGAAAATACCATCTTACATCCCTGCCAGCTAGGTTTCAGAAGTAAAGTGGGCACGGTGGAGCAGTGCCTGAACTTAAACCTGCTTATGGCCAAATATACGATTGCCAAAAAATCACCTATATATTTTGGTTTTATGGATTTAAGTTCTGCCTTTGATTTTATTAGCCGTTCCCGCTTATGGTCCGGCCTGCTAAATTATGGTTTAGATGAATCTTTAGTTTATTTTTTGGCACACCTTCATAGCGACTTGAAAGCCTGTGTTCGTATAAACAATGACGGAGAAGTTTCTAATGACATTTTAATTGGCAGGGGGGTTAGACAGGGCTGTGTCCTGGCCCCCCTGCTTTTTATCTTATATATAAATGATCTGAGTGTTTCTCTGGGAAAATTAACTAATGATGTCCCGCAAGTCAATGGCAAATCTGTTCCTGCATTACTTTATGCGGACGATGCGGTCCTTATGGGCCACACACCAAATGCCCTGCGAATTTTAATTTTGGGTTTTGTTAAATATATGGCACAACTGGGCCTCTGTACCAACTTCAAAAAATCATTTATAATGTCTTGTGGCCCTAAAAGTTACAAAATAAGCCATATTCAATCAGGGGATGATATTTTAAAAAGCACTTGCACTTTCGCTTATCTCGGTCTGTTATTTTCCAACACGGGCTCTTGGCAACCCCATGTTGCCCTGGGAAGGAATAAAATGAGTAAGGCCATAAATTCTCTAACCTCCTTTCGCCAACCCAACCAGGCAGACGTGATTGTGTCCCTTTTACAAATCTATAGAACACAATGTCTACCCGTGGGAACCTATGGCGCTGAGGTATGGGGTTATTCCAACTGTACTCAATTACAGACCGAAGAAAACAGATTTAGTCGGAAGATTCTAGGGGGGTCATCAGTGCTCCAACTTACATCTGTCACAGGGAACTAAACCTCCCCTACATAGAAGACTTCATAAGATCTAGACCCCCATTGTTCTGGACTAAAATCTGGTGTAATTCCGCTGCCTCCCTGTCACGTGATATTATTTTGGACTGCTTAAACTGTGAGAGGGCTAACTGTATACCTTGGTTTAAGGCTGTGGAAAATAGTTTATCGAGTGTGGGGCTGGGTCATCTTTTTACATCCCCGCAACTGATTGACCACACGCATAAGAATTTAATAACAAGCATTTACAATGCAACGGTTTCGCCCTTGGAAAAGTTTGAGCTATTGGCATTGTGAATGACAAACTTTTTATTTATGTGTTGGTTTTGAAAACAGATAAATAAATGGCATTGTCATTTACAATGGCAATAGCTTAATCTCTCGCAAATGCGATTTCAACGTTCCAAGCACATCAGCCAGCGTAGTGAGGCCAAGCTGTGATAGAAGACTGTCCCGGGAAATATGGACCCCTCAGGACTAAAGGCCTGCAATATTAACTGGACTCTTCCCAGGAGCGACTCGGAAAATAGTTGTTCTTGTTGAAAGAGATAACAACTACTGCACTAATACTCTGAAAAGTGGTCACCATGGAGAGAAAGCAGACAGAAAAAGTGGTAAACAGAGATTAAGCACCGCACCGAGTCTTGTCCAAAGACACCGCTTGTTTTTTTCCTTTCATTTTTAAAAAAAAAGTGAATTTATTATCCATGCTTTCTTTTACAAAGTAGAAAAAAGAGCGATGCAAGAAGGGTCTGGAGAAATTTGGAGCAAATATACTGGCATCTGACCAATAATATATTGTATACATAAAACTGTCAGCTAGCCAGAGATATTTCCTCAAGCCTTATGAAGCATACTCTACTTTCTTTGGAAATCAAGGACCTGCCTGCAAATGAACAACTGGTCTGGCAACACTGATCAACCAAACCAGACCACCTTCCAAGTAGATAAACGCTTTTGGGTGAGGCACAGAGAACAGAAAATGGGAAACTGCTTGAGGACATAAGGCTGGTCCAGACCCTATACTCTTAAATGAGCTGTGTGACAGAGATGCTGCGGATTCCTTCTAAGGCGCAAAAAATCCAGATGATTGTTATAGATGTGAATATTAGCTCCTGAAAGGCTACGTAGACGATGATGTAAACTCATAAACCATTAAAAGAAAATGCTGTCAGGCTCTCTAACCCCTCCTTCATGCTGATATGAGATATTAACAGAATATACATATTTAGTTCAGTAATATTTCTCTATTGCAAGTAAAAGTGAGCAGTAGAAATATAAAGCTTGTGGAAAGGTTAATATAGAAAAAAGGGATATGGGGATATGAAAAACAGTAAATAGGACAAAGTGATATAAATGTGACTTTAGAAATAGATGAAAGAGAGAGGGCGAAAGAAAGGGGTAGTGTGCTGGGGAGCATACATTTAGGAGTAGCAAAAGATAATGAGTTTGAGGAAATTAGAGACAAGAAATAGATGTAATAGTGATATAAAGAACAGAGGGAGTGTTGCAAAGGATTAATAGGAAAAGTGATGGAAGATAAACAGACGAGAGGGTGCAGGGAAAAGTGCAAAGGAGTGAGTGGCAGAAAGAGGGATCTAACAAGAAAGACAGGAAGACGATTTGTGAAGAGGCTGATAGCCGGAGTGGGATGTCAGGAGGACTGCAGTACGCCTTTGCCCTTGATGAATGAAGCTTACTTACTTGAGTTTTACATTTAAAATATACATTTATTTTCTCTTATTGATTTTGAATAAATTCTCCTGACAGAGACAAGGAAGTGGATCTATTATTCTGCAAGTAGATGGTATAAATAAGACATAGATCAAGGGCAAGTTCTAATCTCCAAGCGCTACTCAGGTCCACCAACAGCAGGCAACAGAAACTGCAAATGTCACACAATTAACATCACGTTGACTCGTGGCAACACTGTCAAACACACACATGAAGCTACACACCCATTCGTCGCACATGCAACCATACACACACATTGCTGCATGTTAACTCTCACACATACACATACAGCAAACACCAGCAATCTCATGCCCACCTGTCATTAAACTATCAATCACACACACATGGTCACACGTCCATTCATTAGACACCTGTCCCTCACACACAGTCACATATTCACTCTCAGACATACAGATTTCCATATAGGGTGACCTAAAGTCGTCTATGGAGGCATGGTACTTTCAGATGGATACATTTTAGGGAAATGAGTGTAACTCGATTCGTATGTTAGTTATTCCTGTCACTTTTTCTGAAGGAATCCATACTTTTTTGCACACTGTAAACCATTTATTTTAACATACCGATTTTGTCTTTCCTTAATGTACGAGGCCCATAATTTCCCACCCATACACTTTGTATTAGTCAGCGACTGCCAGGCAGGGTGTCCCCTCGTGCGATGCGCTCGCCGCAGGCCTTGCAGACGGAGATCCAAAAGCCTTTAAAGTCTGGGTAATAAAAAAGGTCAACACTTAAAGGAAAACCATAAAAGCACGCATGTCAGAGCATAAAAATAGAAATTTGGGAAACGAGAGCAGGTCATGGGATGAACAGGAGAGAAATGCAGCTGGAGGAGAGCAAGGGAAGGAGGGACGAAAGGAGGAGGAGAGGGTGAAAGGAGAAGGAGGAGAGGGTGAAAGGAGGAGGGGAAGAGAGGGTGAAAGGAGGAGTGGAAGAGAGGGTGAAAGGAAGAAGGAAGGTGGGACGAAAGGAAGAGGGGAGGGACGAAAGGAGGAGAGGGCTAAAGGAAGAGAGAAGGAGCGGGCAAAAGGAGGAGGGAAAGTGGGCGAAATGAGGAGAGGGCGCAAGAAAGAGGGTGAAAGGAGGAGGGGAAGAGGGCGAAAGGAAGAGGGGCGGGGAGGGACGAAAGGAGGAGGAGAGGGCAAAAGGAAGAGGGAAAATGAGGACGAAATGAAGAGGGAAAGTAGAAGGATAGGTGCAGGCCTGTTTGACATCTGAGCTGCCAAAATCCAGATGTAGAAATAACCCGTCCGCTGGTGCCACTTAAAGCACTAGCGCTAGGATTTGAATTTACGAAGTGCCTTTCCAGTACCTAGGGTCTGACACATGCCTCTAGCCTGCTTCTGCTTAGAAGCGGGTAGCAGATTGGTTGTATTGGAGGCGAAGGGGGGGCGGGTGAGGCCCCCGTGTGTACACTGTACACGGAAAGCAGTAAAGCGCCGGCAGGGTGTCCCCTCGTGCGATGCGCTCGCCGCAGGCCTTGCAGAGGAAGGTGGGACGAAAGGAAGAGGGGAGGAGAGGACGAAAGGAAGAGGGGAGGGACGAAAGGAGGAGAGGGCCAAAGGAAGAGAGAAGGAGCGGGCAAAAGGAGGAGGGAAAGTGGGCGAAAGGAGGGGAGGAGAGGGCGCAAGAAAGAGGGTGAAAGGAGGAGGGGAAGAGGGCGAAAGGAAGAGGGGCGGGGAGGGACGAAAGGAGGAGGAGAGGGCAAAAGGAAGAGGGAAAATGAGGACGAAAGGAAGAGGGAAAGAGGGCGAAAGGAGGAGGGTGAAAGGAGGAGGGGAGGAGAGGGCAAAAGGAGGAGGGTAGGAGAGGAAGAGGGAAGAAGAGGAAAAGAGAAGAGGGCGAAAAGAGGGGGGAGGGTGAGAGGAAGCGAGAGGAGAGGAGAGGAGAAGAAGGGACACAGCGTCCAGCAGCGGGGTGTGTTTAGTCCGAGCAGAGAAGACCCTGGATTGTCCCGAAGCTTATTCTCCGCTTCCACAACCAGCCTGAGGAGTTTGCTGGGTACAGTTGGCGGTTTGATGTGGCACCGTCAGGGAGAAGCTGGCACTGGCGGGCAGTGTGGAAAGAGTGGGGCTGGCAGGCAGAGGCACTCTGAGGAAGGAGAGCCGCTGAGGGCAGAGGCAGAAGCCCGCAGCGCTTCGTTTGTGAAATAACAAGTGCTGGGGACTAAAGCGCTGCTCAGACACCTGTGTTTGGTGCTATAAAATGTCAGCCTGTCGAATACCAAGGGTGCGGAACCTTAAATCCACCGCTGCCCTCTTTAATTCGCTGCCAGTCACTCCCTGCCCCCTTATCTCAGTTTTACAGGTTCCTGCTTTCTCCGTTTATGGCGGGGTTTCCGTCTTTCTCTTCCCCCGTCTTTCTGTTTTGTGTTCGTTTCCTTCTCTTGCTCTCGGAAAAAGTCTAATGAGGAGAATTAATTGTTGGTGCCCACACAGGCTCAAATTAAGCACTAGAAGCATGTACCAGTGATCAGTGCTTTAAGTGGCACCAGCGGACAGTGTAAGAAGCATCTACTAGTAAACAAGCGCATAACTACCGAGCGGTGGGGGGGGGGCTTCCTCCGTTGGCGGTGGGGGGGGACAGCGGGAGGGGGGTCGGGAAGGCTTCCTCCGTTGGCGGTGGAGGGGGGGGGCGGGAGCGGGATGTAAACAAAAGCAGACAGAAAAAATACATGAAGAGCGAAAACGTGCGGGAGCGGGATGTAAATTCCTCTGTTACCTTCTTCATGTTCTGTGCCATGTCATCGTATCTCTCGGCCTGTTCTGCCAGTTTGGCTTTCTGCACCAGCTCGTTTTTAGCCATGACTGCACTAGCTAAGTAAGGTACGGTCATTGTTACCTGCCAGGTCTTGCATTTTCAACCCCTATTTGCCCTTTAATATCCCGCGGTTTCCGGCCGATCGGAGCACACCCTATTCTTTGGACACCCATTGTTGGCGCCTGATAAGCACGCCGAGGCAAAACCTAACAAGTCAGGTCCCGGGCCGCGCTGTGATTGGCTGACGTCACGGGGGTGTCCCGGCCGGCAGCCAATCACAGCGCGGCCCGGGAATGACGTCACGGGGGTGTCCCGGGCCGGCAGCCAATCGCAGCGCGGCCCGGGACAAAGGGGCGGGGCTTAAAAAAAGAGTCAGAAACGCCCCCGATTCGCGTTCTGACCGGGAAAAAGAGACTGAGAACGATGTCTTCCAACGGCTAGCCTCCATTTAGAGGAGCTAGCCAATGAAAGAAGGGGCGGATTCAAGTCCCCCATATAGTAAACAATAGCTTTCGACTGGGAGGGGCACTGCTTCGCAGTGCCCCCGCCAAGGTCGAAACCTAAAAAAGGCCCTCTATGATTGTTACCGCAAGGAGAGGCTAAGGCGTGACTTGGTAAAACCTACCACAATTAGATGCATCTCCTTTATGGAGCCAAGTGAGAAAACATCTGCCCTGCCCCAGAGCTATCTCCGCTTAAAGCTAGGCAGATGGAACAGGAGTTTGCTATTCCGGTTCAGGGACGGAAGCATTATAAATTTACTTTGCTTCCCGTTAGGCTTCAATAAATGTGTGGAAAATCTAAACTGTCCCTGTAATCTAGGCGGCACACAAAGTCTGCTCCATTTTATTTTCTTTTGTGGTTTTTATAGAATGCACACTTCGTACTTTCTAATGCCGTATTGCAGAAAAAACGCTTTGATTGATTTTAAATTAGCTTTCAAAGACTTATTAATGTTAAAGACAGATGAGGCCATCTTCAGTGTGAGCTGCTTTCTTAAAGCAGCTGTACGGTCTCGTGCTTCTCTGTTAATTGATTGAAATACTTGCACTATGCATACTTTGCACATTTGCTTACAGCACACTGCATATTTTGCACTAATGATTGTATTTTTGCACATGATAAAACTGTATATCGTTATGAAGTCGTAAATAAGTGGGATGTTTTTGTGTTTTTTATTTCTGCTGGATTTTATGTGTACTTTTATGGATGTTTTACAATTCGAATAAAGATCATTTGACTTGACTTGACATGTATTTAAGACAATTTTTTCGGGACTGTTAACACCCTTCGAAGCAGTTCTGGGCATCTTTCCCAATTTTGTCCATTCTGTCTTTGGCGGTAAGCATGGGCGGAAAATCCGTTTCGCTCGCGGATTTTGCGGATTTTCGGTAAATTCGCAATCCGCGAGATTCGCGAATCTCCTGCAAAATCCGCAAATCCGCGAGCAGCGGATTTTATGGCTTGCTCGCACTGTTCGCGTGAGTTCGCGGCTTCCCAGTACAACTTCGCGCCCCGCAAATAAGCGCTAAATTGCAAAAATACGATCTTAGCAAAACTGAAACTATTTACCAGGTTCAAAAGTTCAGGCTCATCATTAGTAGCCATTTCCTGTAGTGCTTCCTGAGGGGCCCCTCCAGAGTTCAGTTGCCAGTTGCAACTATTATGTGACCCTGCTCTGAACCTCAGAATAGTTACACATATGCCACAAAGGTCCTGAATTACAGCTAAGGGAGACAAGCAGGAGCCAGGCTGGAAGTTCAAATCCATTAATCAGCCCCTAATTCATTATTGTCAGTTGGGGCAGGGCAGGTGTTGTAACTAATTTTGCAACAATGAAAGCACTTAGCAAGTGCAAAAGATCACTAATCAGGAAGCACTAAGGAAGCAGGTGCCAGCTAAAAAAATATTCTGTGACACATTAATCAGTCCCAAATTAATTCAGGTCACTTGAGGCAGGGAAGGTGTGCTTTGCTTTGCCACAATAATGTACTCTGACTGGACAACCAGAGGGTGCTGTGATGAAACAGAGGGTGGCATGGGTGGGCCAGAGGGTGGCATGAGTAGTCAGAGAGTGGCAGTGGTGACAGAGAGTGGCAAACACAAAAAAAAAAAAATCCGCAAATTCGCGAGAATTCGCGGATTTTGCGGATTGCGAGTTCGCAAATCCGCAAAATTCGCGAACGCGAGATTCGCAAAATTCGCCCATGCTTATTTGGCGGCCTACCACTACTTTTGGGACTCGTAGCAGGAATTTTATTTTTGACTCTTCTGCTCCAATATGGCAAGCCAAAACGCAGACAAGACTCCAGAAACGATAGAAGAAACGATCCTAGCTATACGCTATCGGGACCGCATAACTAAAGTCCTTGGATTAGCCCGGCTAAGATATCTGAATATGACCTGGGTTCTTTCATTCAGACCTATATTTCACAACTGCATCTTACCTGTGCTTTGATGTATGCTATGCGGAGAAGAATGCGTGTTGGACACCTGTCTTACACTACAATCAGCAGTACCAATGGATATCGATGCTTTGCTAAGTCCTGTAACGGCTCATGCATCGTGTTGTCCCCAGCGGTTACCAATCCTGATGACGGCATTCGTTGAAACTTCACCACTATGATTAGATGGCAGTGAAGCACGAGATGATAGCAACATCACCCAGGTACGACCTTCTGTGAGCATTGCTGATCCTGACATCAATGATAGTAATCATTCTCACGACTGCAACGTGGCAGCATTTTTAACCATGGTCGAACTTTCACCTGAAGCTGTAGACTGCTTTTTTGCACATCTGTCTGAAATGATGTTCTCCCCTGAACAGAAAGAATAACTTTTAAAGCAACGAGCACACAGCGTTCCCCTGAACTCTGAATTCGGCCTTCAGCTTTGATAAACAAAAGCTACTGAAAACATTTGGAAATATTTTCTCCCCTGAAAACAAAATAATTTTTTTCAAAATTCCAAAATATTTACCCTTTTTCTGGCACATGTACTCTGCTTAAAGTAGAACTATTCTTAAAGAACAGAGCTTCTCTCTTTAGTAATTCTAGAGACAAAATATTACCTCAGCCTCTAGCACATTTACAAGCAATTGAATTTATATGTGATGAAATAGTCTCGACCTTCTTTTCTGTATTAAGAGACATTTCATGTGTAATTTTCGCAAATCGTTCTGCTAAATATATATGCATCCTTTTTTATTGAATGATTACACTGCTTGATAAACGTACAGTACCAATAATCTTTCGTGTATTTCGCATACACCATTTCAAATGCAAAATGTATTTTGGGGCGGGTTGCACCTTTAAATGTTTACTATTGCTTAGTTTTAGTAATGATGGACATTAGATCGTGGATTGGGTATTGTGTTTTTATCTAGGAACCTGAATCAATACTGCTATTTTATGCCCTTGTACGGCTATAATCAATAATATCCCTATAATGACATAAGAATCAGATCCATAGTAAGCAAATAGCCCTTGCAGTCCAAGGCACGGCAAAAGCTACTTCCTTGGATTCATAGAAAGCACAACGAGTTCTTTCGACACACCAAACCTCCAGCAACCTGGGAAATCCCCATTTGCTTTGTTTTGATTTGTAATAGAACTCCTGCGAGCACTATAAGACAGCCAGTTCTTAGTGACATCTTTATTGACGTCTTATGTCCAAACCTTACGTCACACTCGGCACCTTTCTGGTATAAATATACCAACGTTGCCTTAAGCAAAAACACGGTGGTGGTTTTGGAGCAGATCAGCTATCTACTTGCCCGAGAGCCCAGCTGATGCGAGAGCCCACGGACGCTGCCCCTCCTCTTTGACTCACTGAGAAAGACTTCCTGCCGAGAAAATCCAGCTCCGGTGTTTCCAGCCTACCCTTGCGGGTTGCTGGGATATCAAGTACTGAGGAAAGAGATACCAGACCTCCTACGTTCTATTCCCAAGGTACAGTGCTGACTAAACCCTTAAAGAGAATTCTTGAATCAGATTCTTGGCAAAACCTACTTAACTTAAACTGCTACTTACTTACTCCTTCCCACGTATTAGGCTTAGGTCAGGTACACCGGGGTAGGCGTATTTTAGAAGCACCAGTTGAGCATGTTAGTCAATGTATATATGTATGTATATATTTTATCCATTTTAAAGTATCTTATGGCTAAGAAACCATATCAATGCTTTTACAGTATTATTTCATAATACTCCTTTTACTGTACGTACTTTACTTTACATTAAGTATTGCAATTGTGGCAATTCATTTCTCTTGCATGAGAAGGAAGACTGCTCAATAAATAATACCTTTTATTGAAAACGCCCGTCTCTCTATTCTCTGCACTCTGGTGAAACTAAGAACCCACAATTGACTGAGTGAAATAGCTGTCTATTGTTTTCACATGACTCTAGAGATTTACTCCTATTCTGGGGGAGCAAAGTTGTCATGTTATATGGTTGTCGGAAGCTAATCCCTTCTTGTCTATCCAGGGAGGTTAAACTCCTCCTCGTTAAGGCAAACCTTAAGTCTAATATAGTCAGTAGAGACCCAGTCGACCTCAGTGCTACGTCTACACTGCTGAATATATTATTCCAATGCGCAGAGCCTATTGGGAATATAGGAACTACACTACAGTTGCTCTGTGGGGCATAAACCCTGCCTGATCCGGGTGGAGAAGGTCAGTAATATATGGGAGGAGACGATTGGCTAGTGCCTTTGCCAGTATTTTCGCTTCGATATTCAAGAGCGATATTGGCCTATAAGACTCGTGTTGCTCAGTGGGACTCCCTGGTTTACAGAAGACCACAATTTCGGCATGTCACCAGTCCGTCTGGAGTTGGCCACACTCTCTGGCCGCCTCCAGTGCCCTTTTATAGTACATCCCTAGTTGGAGGTGAAATTTCTTAAAAAATTCACACGAGAACCCGTTGGGTCCGTGGGCCTTACCAACATTTAGCTCTCCGAGGGCTGTGCCCAGCTCCTCAGCCGACAGTGGAAGCTCAAGACGAGCGCTTCCCTCATCTGAGATTGCTCGTGGCGGGAGGTCTGCAAGGAATTTGTCGATGTCTTCTGCCGGGAGGGACTCCCGGGGGGCATATTGGGCCGCATAGTACCGTGCAAAGCTGGCTGCTAGATCTGCCAGGGCCGTCATGGACGCCCCTGCCCCATCTCGAAGACCCGGTAGGGACTGTGCATGGAAAGTACACTGGCAAAGCCTATATAGCATAGTGCTGGATTTATCGCCCCACTGGTAAATTCTACTCTGTGTTGCCAGCCACAGCTGTCGAGCCTCGTCTAGTAGCAGAGAGGCATATGTCTGTTGCGTCAGTCCAACATCTTCCGCATCCCCTCCGGTATGGCATCTCTCTTCCAGGTCTCAGACCCGACCCACCGCTTTCACTATATCTTCCTCACGTGTCCTACGGACCGCTGCACACCAGACAATAACCACCCCGCGGAGCGTGGGCTTCAGAGCCTCCCAGAGGGTCATGTCGTCAGTATCGGGCCTGTCATTATTATTATTATTATTATTAGGGGAATTTGTAAAGCGCCTGATTTACGCCTACAGGCGTGTCCCCGCCCTATGAAAAGTGGGGTGAGCAGTCCAAGCAGCCAGCACAACCGTCAACCGTCTGAATAAGTGAGTCTTAGGTTTTCTTCTAAACATGGATTCTGAGGACTCCAAGCGTAACTCTGACGGAAGGTCATTCCACTGCTTCGCTACCAGATATCTGAAAGACCTTCCCCCCCATACGTGCTTTCTTAATTTTTGGAATTTTCAGGAGACCTGTGCAGGAGGAGCGCAGAGTCCTTGTGGGCTCATACCTGGTGACCAAACTCTGTAACGGGACAGGGGCTTTGCCACCCAGAATGCGGTGACACGTGGCAAGAGCTCTGAATTCCACCCTGCTCCTAACAGGAAGTCAGTGCAAGGCCTGGAGTGCTGCCTTTGAGGATGATCTTCTTGGAAGCCTCAGAATAAGGCGAGCGCCAGCATTTTGAAGCACCTGGAGGCGATTGAGAACCTTTCCCGTGGCCCCCAGATACAGCAAATTGCCGTAATCCAGGCGTGAGGTGACTAAGGCATGCACCAGCGTCCGACGAGCAGTAATGGGCAGAAAATCCAAGACCTTTCTCAGAGTTCTTAAAACTCCGAAGCATGCCCCCACCACTCGGCCAATCTGGGGGTCAAAGGCATGGTCAACGTCCAACCACACCCCAAGATTCCTTACTTCCTGGCAGGGAACAGGTGTCTCTCCTAGGCAGGGCTGCCACCAAGACGACGTCCATACAGATGGGCATCCCCCCACCACGAGCACCTCGGTCTTACTGCCATTAAGTTTCAGGCAGTTGGCGGACATCCAGGTTGCCAGTTCTTGCATGCACACTCTGAAATTGTCCCCCATCAGACTAGATACGCGTGGGAGGGAGATGACCAGCTGCGTGTCATCGGCGTAGGACACCAGGCGTAGTCCATAGCTTTCAACTATGGCCACCAGCGGGGAGACATACAGATTAAACAGAGTCGGGCTCAGGGACGAGCCCTGCGGAACGCCCTGGCCCAACCCAATCTCCCTAGAGTAACACTCTCCCTGGCGGACCTGAAAGCATCTGCCTGTCAGGAAAGACCGGATCCACTCAAGCGCAGCCCCTGAAACTCCTCCATCATTCAGACACTGTAGCAGGGTGGAATGAGCTACAGTGTCGAATGCTGCGCTTAGGTCCAAGAGGATCAGAGCCATAGTCTGGCCCTCATCCACTCCCTGTCGTAAGGACTCTACTGCCATTAGCAGCGCTGACTCCGTCGAATGCCCGTGGGCGGAAGCCGAACTGAGAGTCATGGAGTAGGGAGGCTTTCTCTACAAAGCCCATCAGCTGGAGGTTTGCAATTTTTTCAGCAACCTTTGCCATATATGGCAAAGGAGAAATAGGGCGAAGATTGTCCAGCCTATCATAGCTGATATTGGGCTTCTTTTGAAGAGGAAGGACTACCGCCCGCTTCCAGGCCTCAGGGACAGTATGGGTCCCAAAAGAGATGTTCAGAAGGTGGCGGATGTACGGCTCCAAAATATGCAAACTGCCCATCAGGCGCCTAGGAGTAGTGAGATCTCTAGGGGAGCCTGATTTTATCGAACCACAGATCTGAATGAGTTTTTCAGTAGGCGGGTTGACAAATGTAGTTAACATCTGGTGCCCTCCCCTTACCCCACATTCTTCTACAGTCTCAGAGTCTATGGTGGCTTGACTAGGAAAGGCCGAATAAATAGTTGCCACTTTGTTAGCAAAAAACTCTGCTACTCGTTTACAGCTATCCACCGTACAGAATTCTTCTGGGACTGCTGCAGGCTTCCCGACCGAGAGAGATTTGTAAATTAAAAACAGTTCCTTCGAGGAATTTTCTGCTTCCTTGATCCTGGTGTCAAAATACACCTTTTTAGCCTTTCTAATTAATCTATGGTAGTTGTGCCTACTTACAACATAGTCCATCCTAGTTTGAGCGGCAAAATCTAATCTCCACTGCCTTTCTGCGCGTATACATGCGCTCTTGGCCATTCGCACCTCTTCTGTATACCAAGATGCTGTTTTCAGGGCATGTCCCTCCGTTCTAATCAGGGCGAGCGGGGCAAACTGGTCCAGGGCAGCCATAATGCGCTGGTTCAAGTTATTGTTAGCTTTCTCCAATCCTCACCCCCCGGGTCACCCCCAGTCATAAGTGCCTCATTAAACCTGACTTGGGAGAAGTTAGCCCATCTCCGTCTTGGGTGATGTAATACTACCTGTTCCGGTACTCTAGCTCCCGGAGTGTAGATCGAGAAGGGCACCAGGTAGTGGTCCGACCAGGGAATGGGTACGGGGGTTGCAGCCTCCACCTGTTCCCAGTTGGCAAAGATGGGGTCCAATAAGTGGCCCCGCAGGTGGGTGGGAAGTTTGCCTATCAGCTCAAGCTGAAGCGCACTCATCGCTTTGCAGAGGTCCCCAGCCCAGAAGTGAGCAATGGCCTCCCTCATGTGAGTCTGATAACTGTCTTGTTGCAAATGCCACGTGGAACGGCGCCACCGAAATGGCTGCCGCCTCCTATCGAGATGTAAGTCTATCGTTGTCGGGGAGTGATCCAACAGGCCGCGTGTTGACATGGAAGTGGAGTCCACCCTCCCAATCCAGGTGTGGGGGACAAACAAATAATCTATCCTGGAGAAGGACTTATGCATCAACCCAGCCCATCCCTCTCACCATGTCACTCAATTTAGTGGGTGTGTCCGCTGGCAGGGATCCATCCGTCCATTCATTACATCATTCCAGTCGCCGCCCACAACCACCATAACGTCTGGTATCTTGGCCCATACACCAAACAGCTTTTCTAGAAGGGCTCCTTGCAGTGGAGGTGGGGCATACACATTCCCGAAGACTATCGGCTCAGCACCTTTCCTTCCCTTGACAAACACATACCTGCCTTGCGCGTCAACCCATTTTGTCTCATGAACATAGGACAACCTACGGTGTACCACGACAGCTACCCCTCGGGATCCCCTCACAAAACCAGCATGAAATACTTGCTGATATCCATAACGTTGTAAGCTAAGGGTCTTGGTGCCCAGGAGGTGAGTCTCCTGCAAAAGTAGTACATCTGCCTTTTCTTTCTTCCTTAGCAGCAGGACTGCACCCCTCTTTATTTTATCCAGCATCCCCCATACATTCCAGCTCACAACGCGCAATGATGCCCTCTGAAGGCCTGTCACGGGGGTGTCATCCGCCATCTATGGGCAGAAAGGTCAATGGCCCGGGCGTCAGAGACCACACACACACACCACGCTTCAATAGAACTCGAATGGACACTGTGCAGTTGAAAGCTACCACCCCTCCCATCCCCCCCTCAACTCACTCCCGGCTACCCAATTCCTCCCAACTAGCCCCCCAGTGCTCCCCTTGCCCCAAACCACCCCTGCAACTCCCCCACCACCCCCCATACCTCAGCAACATTGAAGTACCTGTCGTGGTATAGATCATCCCCGGCCCCCAACGGGAGGTCGGAGACCCACTATCCCAATGGATCCCCATGAACTACCCTCTCAATCCCAACTTACCCCCCACTAAACAAACTCCGCTAAACTGTGGGGTTGTGTCCGCCCTCCCTTTAACATCCCCCAACCCACGTCCCTTAGCTATACAATTACTGTTTGTCACGAGTCTCAGGTGGTGAATCCCAAGAGTTTTCTTCGCCCACGAGGTGAGCGCGACCCCCTAGCCACCCCTCAGGGCCCATGCAAGAAATCCGCCGAGTGACATAGGGCCTCATGCTTCCGGAGTCTGAGTGTCAGTAGCTTCGGTTGCCTCTGTCGCCCCATCATTGGGAGGAGGGTTCTTCTTAGAACGCGACCCCCAGTTGCTCCTGCTCCGCGATCGCCGGGGGGTCCTCGGGGGCCCCGCTGTGGAGGATGAGTCAGAGTCACGGCCCGGAGGGGTATGTACTCTGATTCGGACCATCTCGTCTGTCCAGGTGAAGACTTCTTCCGGAGTATTAAAGAATTGGGTCCGGGACTGGAGAACCACACGTAGGCGGGCAGGGTAGAGCAAGGCATATTGGATATTGAGGTCTCTCAAACGCGCCTTAGCCGCAGTAAAGGACTGTCGTTGTTGTTGCACCAGTCGTCCGTGAATGTCAGGATTCTGTGGTTTTCAAATAGTAGGGGCTCCTTTTTTTTGTGCCTGTCGCAGGATAGTTACAAAAAACAATTTGATGGACAGAATGTAGATCAATGTCTTACATTCATCCCAGTACAAGGATCTGGACCTAAATCCATCGTTTTTTGCACTCCACACCACCCTGGGTCAGATAATGGCTTTATGCAAATCAGCTCTGACCCTGTGCCCCATGGGAACAGTCCAGTCCGAACTACAACAGCCATATCTTTCCCAGACCGGAATCAAGCATCCGAGGACCGGACCGGTTTCGAGGTAACACCTCTCATCAGCCCGGCTAGCTTGACTCCAGTGGTGTGGAGGCTCTGGGACCCACGTCTGAGCTACCCCAGTACACTCAGGGAGAAAATTACAAAAAACAATTTTCATGGACAGAATGTAGATCAAGTGTGTGACATTGATCCACATTCGATCCATCACCTGTTGTATTTGCATATGTCGCAGGATAGTGTCGCGATCATGGTAATTGAGCAGCTTGGCTATCACAGGTCGAGGGCGAGCTCCCACCGGCGGCTTTTGGACCAGTGCTCGGTGCGCTCGCTCCATTATAAAACAGAGCGAGAGGGACTCCGGAGGGAGCCACCCCTCTAACCATTGGGTCAGAAAGGCCTCCATGTCGCCCTTCTCACAGCCCTCCGGAAATCCCACAAACCGCAGGTTGTTTCGCTGAGCACGCCCTTCCGCATCCTCAGCTCGAAGTGCAAGACCCTTTTGAATCCCTTTCATGTTGGCTACTTTCTTCTTTAGGGTCGCCACGTCATCCTCCACACCCGTGATTCTGGCCTCAGTCTCAGTAATGCGGGCCACGGGATTTTGCAAACCCTGACGTAGCAGAGTAACATCCGCCCCAACTGCCCCAATTTTTGCATCCAGCATGTCTCTAGATTGCGTTATCGCCGCCATGAGGGCTGCATTGTCCGGTCCCGGCACTTGGTGGCCCCCCGAGGCCCCTACCCCTCCATTCGGCCCTGTAAACTTGTCAATTGTTCCTTGTTTCATGGCGCCGCCACTGTTGCCGCCCCTCGTCATGGAGGTCTACGGATATGGGTACAGAGTCCAAGTTACTGCGGGGGTGTTGGACGGCTGCACTCGCCTCCCGGATGTGGTCTGTGTCAGGGTCTTCCCTGCTCTCCCGGGTGCTGGGGAGTTTATCTCCCACTTCTCGAGCAATCTGTATGGCTGCCTGTATTATCTCGTTCCCTCACTACAATGCCGTGGCGCCCCCATCCATCCTCGCCGTGCCCAGGCACTCCATCTCCAATGCCAAAGATATAAATTTCCCACCTCAGTTCAGGAGCCATTCTAGGGATGCGATTGCTGCTCCACAGAAGATCCCCCCTGCGAATCTCTGAGGCCTTGTATGCGTGGCTAACTCCAGGGCCCGCGAGGGGTGGCCTGCCTCCGCCTCTGCTCACCTCCGCGCCACCGCCATTACGTCACCGCCCAGGGCCCAGTCCTTAATTCCCAAGCCCCCCATCCTCGAAGGCCTTCCCTGTGGTCCGATCTAACCGCCGAACGGGGGGCATTCAGCGGCGGCGCTGTGTGTGGAGCGTAATTTTACTCGGACCCCGGCCAGGCCTGCCACGAGCCACCAGCCTCAGCCGTGAACAGCGCCGCTTCTGCCTTCAAATATCCATTGGAGGGCGCGGAGGGGGAAAGGATAAATGTCCCTTAGTGCTTACAGCCCACCAGGTCCCCGCGGTCCGATATGACCGCCGAGTGGGATCTGCCCGGTCTCCCCCGTGCGCCTTCTGTCTCCAGCTTACCCCGCAGCCTCCGGTGGTTTGATTCTGCAGCGATGCTGTAGGTTTCGCTGTCACCTCTGTGCCGCACTGTTTGATCGCCCCGGGCCACTGCTATCCGGAGGTGCGATCCAGCCCACTGCTCCTCGCCGGCCCCGGCGTCACCGCACTTCCGCCCGGGCTCACCAAACTCGAGGTCCCGGCTTCTGTGTGTGAAGGAGGCTTCACCGCCTCAGGGCCCGGACCACCGTTGTTCCGGCGTCGATGTCGTTCAAATCGCCGTCGGGGCTCTACTGTCGCCTCCGATAGCTTTTCACACAGATTGGAAGTCTCTGGGTCGGGGAGACGCAGGATAATCAACGGATATGTTGTTGGCGGGACGGAGCTCTCTTAAGCTACGTCCGCCATGCTTGCTACCTTGGCCACGCCCCCGTTTTTGTATTGTTTCAACAAAGCAACATATATGGATTTCTCTTCAGGGCCATATGTACGTCTCCAACGGCGTTCAGCCTGACGAAGGGTCAATTTGTCCCTCTTTAATTGTTCAGTGAACCAGCGTTGGGCGTCATGAGGGCATTTGGTTTTTATTATTTTCAAAGGTGCGACCCTGTCACTGGCTGATTCCAACCACAGCTCAAGGCAGGAGGCCTGACAGGTAACCGAGGCCTGACCACTGGGGGCGAAAGGAGCCAATAAAGAGTGGAATTCGTCCAGATTGGCCCGTTTCCAATTTTGAGCTGAGAGGTTGCTAACCAGAGTAGGGGGAGTGGGAGAGATGTGGGCCATGGTGAAAGAAATAAAAAAGTTATCAGACCAGGGACAAGGGGAGATAAGGTGGGGGGGAAATGCCAATGTTAGAGGTCCAAACTTGGTCCAGGATGTGTCCCTTGGTGTGCGTAGCTACCTTAACATGTTGGGAACAGTTCATTACAAGCAGGAGGACGGAGAACTCTTCCGAGAGAGTACTCTTGCGAGTGTCTGTGGGCCAATAGTTAAAATCCCCAATAATGACGATCTTAGCATGGTTAATTACAAGCTGGGAAATTAGGTCACCAAACTGCTGAGGAAAAAGAGGCATATGATCTGGGGGACGATAGAAGAGGGTGCAGATAAAATAAGACCTCGGAGAGGAAAATTTCAAAATGAGACTATCCACCCTGGGGAGAGTAGTACTTTCCAGGGTCGTGAATTTATACTGTTGGCGGAAGATAGCTGCAACCACCCCCCCCCCCGCTTTACCCGGAGGCCTTTTACTTTGCAATATATAGTATCCGGCGGGGATAGCAGCAAGGATATCTGGGGCTGAGTCGTCTGTCAGCCACATTTCTGATAAAAGAAGGATATCCGTCTCGAGTTGATGCTTCACAATTGAACGCGTGTTTAGAAAAATCACCACGAGAGAATCGGTATCCAGGGGCTTGGTGCCGGAGGGCGGCTGGGGGGGCTCACGGGATTGATAGGAGATGACATAGACCAATGGCTTTTTGCCTATGAAGTTGCACTGAGGGCTTACAAGGACCCTGAGAAGCACAAGGGGGTGGTCTGTGAAAATGCATGACTACTATGGGGAAGGACACACTTCTGACATTACAGGTGGCGGACCAAACCAATTACACTCCTTTGAAGGCCACTTTGCTTTCTAAATTTAGGCTGACCCCTGAGAAGTAGCGCCAAAGATTCAAGGACAACACATGCTTCCCAACCAATCTTCTTCCAGCACAGAGAACCTTTATCCAGGCCCTTGTATTTCAAGACTGGATTACAATAATGTCCTTATTTAGGAGCCGATAAAACGTCCATCCAGAGGCTACAGCTGGTGAAAAACACAGTAACAAGGCTTCTCTGTCTCAGGGATTCTACGAGACTTAAACTGGTTGACGGTGTCTAATCGGGTGATATTGAAGGCTCTGCGCTATATGTTTAGAATCAAAGCAGGCTCGGCCCCTAAATACCTGCAGGACTTGGTTCAGCTAACCATCCTTCTCGCCCCCCTGTGCTCCGCCCATCATATTCCGTTTGTTGTCCCTAAAATCAGATTAGCCCCTAAGAGATGCCAGTCTTTTTCATACCTTGGACCGACTGTGGAATTCCTTACCAGCCTCCTTTCGAGATTAGACTTCTCTTCTCGCTTTCCTTAAAGAATTGTAAACCTGGCTGTTTTAGTCAGCTATCTCATGTACTTCCTTCTTTCTTTCCCTACCTTGACTCTGCACTGGGAAACCCAATGGGGTAGCTGTCTGCCCGGCAAATCTTGTAATAATAATAATCGTGGTTAGAGTTTGTGGACTACTCCAGCCGGGCACTGATTGGTTTGGTGTGAGGCAACAAAGTTAATGATTATGTTGGGCTGTACAATATAATATTGAGAGAGGACCTGCCCAGTATCTGTTTTACAGAGTTGCGCCAGCACCTAGTGGACAGTAAGCTGACTGACCCTTGGAAACTTGCTATGGAGCCAGATCGCTGGGCTAACACCAGATTGTCGTAACAAGTATCGGGAGGAGGGCGGGGGAGGGACTCTTACAAAGGTGGTCAGGATTTCAACCAGAAGAAGGGGGAGGCTTAAAGTAAGGAGTTCACTAATGGCCCCCAAAATAATTCTGAAGGGACTAGTGTAACCAGTCCCTGTCTTTTACTAAGAAGAAGGGGTTCTTTGACAAGCAGTACCTTAGTGTACTGAGTGCTACAAATATGGGCACTTCAAGGGCGATTTCAAATGTTCCAAGAGGGCATAGCCTCCACTGGTTGGTAGACACCTGGGCTGGGGAGGGTAGCGCTTGGTAGCAGGTAGTTCCAGTTAGCTTTGGGGACCCAACAGAGATGACCATAGTTTTCAAGGGGGATAAAGAGATGGTGCCAAAAGCCCATGTACTTGCTAATTCTTCCAAGTATAGGTAGTGCATCACCATAAATGAGCAACGGGTGGAAGCTCTGCGATGCACAGGAGCTAGTATGACTACTGTCAAGAGTCAGCTGGCATCTGCAGAGCAGGTCCTTCCAAAAACTTTCCACCAATTCCTAGTCGCTGACAATCGTGAGAGCCATCCACCAGTGTCTCTGGTTCCCTTTCAGTGAGTGTGGGGGTTCTCTGAAAGTAGCTGAGATCCCTGCCATGCCTGGAGATTGTCTGTAAGACTCTGAGCCAACCAGGGAAGACATTGCGCCCTAGGTGACTACCTTAGCTTGCTGGCTGGCAAGTTGAGGGTGGACCCATCAGGGAAGAAGTCTGCAAAGTGCAGAAGAAGTGTCCTACTCTTCAGGGCTTGAGGCAGCAAGCCTTCCATGCGGCTGGTGAAACCTCTGGGGGTCACCTAATTACTTCGAGAATGATCTCTTCTATAGCGAGTCTAAGGATCTTTGTGCTGGAGCATCCCATGTGCTTTTGGTCCTCCAGGACCTTCCTACTGGATTTCGCTCCAGATATCCCCCTGGTAGGACATTTAAATCAAGACCAGATCTTCACCAGGCTTATCTTCCACTTTTATGTCCCCAGAATGAAGACAGTCTCAGATGCATCCTGCTAGGCCAATGGAAATTCAGAAAAATAAAAAAGCTCCCCTAATCCCATTACCAGTCATTGGCACCCCATTTGAAAGGGTGGGCATCAACATCATTGGACCCTTGTACCCCAAGACAGCCTTAGGCAACAGATTTGTCCTGATCTTGGTGGCCCATCCCACCTGCTACCCAGCGGCCATTCCTCTGAGGTCAGTTCCTGCTCCTGGCAAAACTCTGATGGGGATCTTTACCCATTTTGGATTCCCCAAGGAGGTAGTGTCTGACAGAGGAACTAACTTTGCACACATTGTATTGTATTGTAATTGCATTTATATAGCGCTTACTACCCCTGCCGAAGCGCTTTTTTGGCGGGTAGCACGCTACTCTGGGACCCATAGAGGATTAGTGTTGAATTAGTATAGTGAAACATGTAAGTGCATTTTAAGTGGTGGATAGGTTAGTCAATTATTTAGCTTTGGAATGGTAGCAGGAGGATAGAGGAGGAAAAAAAGGTTTGTATTTGCATAGCGCTTGTTACCTCTGATGCTATTCCCAAAGCCCATAAAGGATTAGTGGTGAATTAATATGGTGAAATATGAAAGTAATTTCAGTGGTGGATATTAGTCTGTTATTTCGCGTGAGAAGGATAGCGGAGGGATAAAAGGTGAATGAAGGTTTGCATTCATATATCACTTTTTACCCCTGATGGATGTTACAGCGCTTTTCTGGAGAGTAGCACGCCACTCCGGAACTCATAAAGGATTAGTGTTGAAAATCAGTAGAGTAAAATCTGAAGTAATTTGAGTAGTGGATATGTTATTCAGTTATTTGGGTAGAGAAGGGTAGGTGGCGGGATAGTGAAGGGAAAGAGGTTTGTATTTATATAGCGCTTGCTACCTCTGATGGGGTTTTGAAGCGCAAGTACCACGCTACTCTGGAACCCATCAGGATTAGTGTTCAATTAGTATGGTGAAACATGAAAGTAATTTTAGTGGTGGATATGTTAGTCGGTTATTTGGATTGAGAAGGGTTGGGGAGGGGTAGAGAAGAGGGAAGAGTTTAGAAAGGTTTGTTTTTGGGGGTCGGTATAGTAAAAGTTGTAAGATGATGCAAGGAGGGGTAGAGTAGGAGAGAGTCTAGAAAGGGTTATTTTGGGGATCATAGTTGTGGTTTGTGGTTAAATGAGAAAGTGGATGTAGAGGATATATTGAGTGAGGTATAGGCTGAGAAATAGGGAAGTGCATTGGAAATGCTAATTAGAAGAAAGTGATAAATATATAGATCCATAAGTACATTGAAAGTATATAAATGCATAACGGAGGTATGTATATTGGGCAGCATTTCTGTCCCTGTCCCTGGTCAGTCTCGAACAGGCTCAAACAGGCAACTGCCCTTGTCCTCTCCGCCCTTGTCCTCGACGCCCGGGTTGAGACGCCCTAAGCCTGGTCTTTTATAGCCCTAGTAATCAGGTGACCCCTTCAGCCAATGGGAACCCTAGCCCTAACACTATCCAATCACAACACTAGCCCTAAAATCTAGAACCAATAGGATACCAGGACCTTAAAGCCAATCTTAGCACTAGTCCAAGCACCCAATCAGTTTAAAAACTCTAATCTCTATGTACAATAGAGGTCCTAGCCCTACCAGTAGTCCCACCCCAAGTCCAAGCAACCAATGGCACAGGAAGCCCTTGACCCTACTTCCAATAGAAATCGTAACCCTAACCCTAGTCCCAACCCTACATTGATTGAATCACAGACCGAGAAACCAATCAGAACACTCAAATACCCAACCAATGAGGACACTAACCCTAATCCAATAGAACCATCTGATACAACCACCAATCAGTGTACACATGTACCAAACAATATAAGACCATATAAGGTCCCAGTGACCTCAGACAAGGTTTGCTGGCCAGGGAGTTGGAAGCTGCTTTTCCTGTTCATAATCTCCTAGGAGACAGACAGGCTCAATCCACAATTTGGACTTCTGCAGGTAAAGGCCTCACTAACTTGAAATCTAACATTATTGTTTGAATAAAACTTTACTCCCCCTACTGGCCAAAAAAACTAAGTGCACAGTCCCTAGTAAACACAGTTTAAACAGCTCACAGAATCACCCTCTGATATAGAATATCCCTGTTGCTGAGGGAGAGGCAGGGGGGCTGGTTTCACTGGCTTGTGAACACAAAATGGTGGACGGGGGTGCACTGCTTTAACATACAGGTCTTAGCACAGAGCAAAGGAGAAATGTGGGGGGAAGACTGAAAGTCATCAGCAATGAGAGGGAAAAACTACAGAGTTTGGACTGCACGTTAAATGGAAGCAATCGTGGGCTGAAAAAAAACACAAGTTTAAAACACAAAACAGGTGATAAAATATCCAATCACAGGCAGGTTAAAACTACAATTTTAAACTGTAACAACCACAGGCAAAGACAGAAATCACAGAAAGGGAAAATCGTTTTTTTTTTTACTTTTGTTTTGTGGAAGAGACAGCACTAGTCTGCCTCCTTACCACTTCCTAGACTCTGCTCACTGCAATCTGGGGCACAGGGAGGCTGCAACTCACAAGATAGAGGAGAATGATTGGGGTGCACCTTAAGGGGCCTGGGCTAGTGTGAGGGGGCTGCTCAGAGTTGCCTGGTAGATGAGTAGCCAATCCCCAGTCCTGGGTCTGCTGGCCTGGGAGGGGGCTGAGGAGCTGCTTTTCCTGTTCAGAATCTCCTAGGAGACAGACAGGCTTAATCCACACTTTGGACTTCAGTAGGTAAAGCCCTCACTAACTTGAAATCTAACAATACTGTTTGTATAAAACTTTAATCCCTCTACTGGCCAAAAACAAAGTGCACAGTCCCTAGTAAACATAGTTTAAACAGCTCACAGAAGTACCCTCTGATGTAGAATATTCCCGTTGCTGGGGAGGGAGGCGAGGGGCTGGTTTCACTGGCTTGTGAACATAAAATGGTGGCTGGGGGTGCACTGTTTTAACATAAAGGTCTTAGCACAGAGCAAAGGAGAAATTTGGAGGGAAAACTGAAAGTCATCAGCAATGAGAGGGAAAAACTACAGAGTTTGGACTGCAAATCCCACAATTCAACACGTTAAATGGAAGCAATCATGGGCTGGAAAAACAAGTTTAAAACACAAAACAGGTGATAAAATATCCAATCACAGGCAGGTTGAAACTCCAATTTTTAAACGGTAACAACCACAGGCAAAGACAGAAATCACAGAAATGGAAAATGTTTTTTTAATAAAACTTTTGGGGAAGAGACGGCACTAGTCTGCCTCCTTACCACTTCCTGAACTCTGCTCACTGTCACCCTCAAACCAATGGTCTTGGGGAGAGATTCAACAAGACCTTGAAGGACATGATTATGAGCCTGCCTGAGCACATGAGGCTTACATGAGATGTCCTCTTGCTATGACTTCTCTTTGCCTCCAGGGAGGTGTCATAGAAAGAGTAGGATTTAGCCCCTCTGAATTCTGGTGGGATCAGGATTCCAGGAAATCCCCACCAGGATGTGGTCAACAACATGCTGGCCCTCTGCAGCTATATGCACCCCTTCTGGAAAAAGGCAAAAAGTAATTTAGAGGCATGCCAAAAAGTCATGAAGCTCTGGTACAACCAGAAGGCCACTCTGGTGGAGTTTCAGCCTGTCCTGAGTGTGTGGGTCATAGAGCCAGTAGAATGCAGAGCTCTCCTTCATCAATGGACCCCCCCTACAAAATAAAGGAGTGAAAGAGGGAGACCACCTTCTTGGTAGACTACCAGACCCCCTGAACCCCTAAAAGTGCTCCATGTGAAGCCTCACTTTTCAGAGGTCCGAAGTGACAGTTGAGTGGAAGAGGAGAGTGAGCCTCTCCCGGACCTCCTCTCTGCATTGGAACTTGATGGTTCAGTGGTGGGTGGCAACCTCTCTTCCACCCTGACCTCAGAACAGAAGCGTGACCATTACCAGTTACATACCTGTGCCTTCACACTAGTGACACTGGAGACATTCCACCAGTGAAGAACAACATTTATAGGTTGCCAGACAGGGTGAGGGCTAGCATCAAGAGGGAGGTATCCAAGATGCTGGCATTAGGGGTGATTGAGCCCTTCAGTAGTCACTAGTCCCACCCTGGGGTGCTGGTACAGAAGGCTGCCCAACTGGCTGCCACACCAGAACTCCGGTCCTGCTTAAACTACCTAGGACTCAATTCCATCACCAGGGCTGACGCGCGCCCCATCCCCACAGCTGATGAGCTCATGGAGCCAAATTCTACAGTACCTTAGATTTGGCATCAAGCTACTGGCAGATCGCTCTGACTGAGAGGGCTAAAGAGACGTTGGCATTCTCAACCCCACTAATTTTGGGTTATCCCCTTTGACTTAAAAATGCCCTGCCCTTCCAAAGATTGGTTAACCGGATCCTGGCTGTTAAGAGGGCCTTTTGTGCCACCCACTTAGACAACACTGCTATCTACAGTTCCAGCTGGGACACCTCCACAAAGTTCTTTAGGCCCTGTACCACGCAGACCGGACCATCAAGGCCAGTAAGTGCTAGTTTAGGCAGGGTTCCATGGTGTGCCTGTGTCACCTAATAGGTGGGGGCAAGGTGAAACCCCTTCAAGCCAAGACTGAGACTATCTTGGCATGGCAACCACCTAAAACTCAGACAGAGATGAGAGCCTTCCACGGCCTCACAGGATACTCCAAAAGATTTAAGGGTTATGGCACCAATGTTGCCTCCTGAACAGAGTTGACTTCTAAGCAGCAGTCAAGATTGGTGATCTAGACAGACGCTTGTAAGAAAGCCTTTAATACCCTCAAGGAAGCCATGTGTAAAGCACCTATACCGAAGGCAGCTGATTTGTCCAAGAAATTCTTTGTGCCGAAGGACTCTTCAGAGCATGGCATAGGGGTGGTCTTAGCACATCTAAACGAAGAGGGCCTAGACCAACCGGTAGCCTTCATAGCAGGAGGCTACTTCCACAGAAACAGAGGTGAGTGAAATTTAAAGTGAAACTTTTGCTGTGGTTTTGGCACTGAAGAAGTTATGACCCACAACTTCCTGTTTGGGACTCACTTCCTGGCTCAGACAGAACACAAGTACTTCAAATGGCTCATGCAGGTGAGAGGAAAAAATCCCAAACTGTTGAAGTGGTCCATCTCCCGTCAGGAATGGACTTTATGTTGGAACAGCATCTGGGGTCAGACCACACCAGTGCTTATGGTCTCTCCAGGTTTTTATGCCTTAGTGAAGAGAACTACTAAGGTGTTTGGTAGCTCTCCCCAGCTTTAGCAGGGGGGTGACACATTTTGGACCTGACAGCCTTAGGATGGTCTTCCCCCAATGTATTGCCTTCCTCCTCCACCTTTTCTGATATCATTTTTGCTTGCCTTCGGTCTCTGTGCACTTTACCACTGCTAAAGTGCTTGTGCGCTGTAGGAAAGGGTCCTTTTGACATGTTTACTCCTCCATTTTCTGCCTAGTATATGATGCAACTTTGCCTGAATGTGTGCTGAGTTCCTGATGACCAGGTCTCCAGCGCCAGTGTTCTTTCACTAAGCTTTCACCATTGCTCCACAAATGGCACTACTTTAGGCTCCTTGTAAGTCCCTAGTAAATAGTACCCCTGGTATCTAGGGCATTGGGACTAAAGAAGGTCCCTAAGGGCTGCTGCATGTATTGTGACACCCTAAGGGACCCCCCACCAAGCTCATGCAAACTGCCATTACAGCCAGCCTGTCTTGGTGCAGAGAAAAGGAAAGAGCCGACTTGGCGCACATTCATATGTGCCATGCCTGCGAAAAACTGCATGTGGTAAGTCACCCCTACAGCAGGCCTTACAGCTCTATGGCAGGATGCACTATACCCCATGTGTTGTCATATCTGTGTGAGTGGATGTGCCAGTGGGATATCAAAATCAATTCTTAGGTACCACAAGTTCACAGGAAATCCATACCAAGTACATGGGCTGGAAACTCGTGAATATGAGTTCCCCAGGTACATGATGGCTTCACTGTACTCCCATAGGCTAGGTACCAAACATCTCGTTTTAATAAACCCACACTGGCACCAGTTGGATTTTTTCCTAAATGCACCCAGAGTACACCTTAGAGGTGCCCCCTGAAAACCCATGACTATTAGTGTGTTGACTGACTGGTCCCTTGAGGTGAAAGCCTTTGCTCTCAGAGGTCTGGATCAAAGCTTACTCTGGGCAGAGGTGTTTACACCTCCTGCATGCAGGCTCTGCATTCTAGGGAATCGGAACAAACTTACCTGCATCACGCCACAGCTTGCCAGCCCTCACAGCCCACGCCGCCACCGCCGAGAGTCACCTTACCTGCAGTTTGGACGCGCCGCCGCTCCGGGACTACGAATCCCGGCAGCCTACGCGGCGGCGCGCGCTGTGACACCGCAAGGGCGCCAGGGGAGGCGCACAAAAGCGCCGCAGGACCGGCGGAGCTCTGGGAATTGGAACAAACTTACCTGCATCACGCCACAGCTTGCCAGCCCTCACAGCCCACGCCGCCACCGCCGAGAGTCACCTTACCTGCAGTTTGGACGCACCGCCGCTCCGGGACTACGAATCCCGGCAGCCTACGCGGCGGCGCGCGCTGTGACACCGCGAGGGCGCCAGGGGAGGCGCACAAAAGCGCCGCAGGACCGGCGGAGCTCTGGGAATCGGAACAAACTTACCTGCATCACGCCACAGCTTGCCAGCCCTCACAGCCCACGCCGCCACCGCCAAGAGTCACCTTACCTGCAGTTTGGACGCGCCGCCGCTCCGGGACTACGAATCCCGGCAGCCTACGCGGCGGCGCGCGCTGTGACACCGCGAGGGCGCCAGGGGAGGCGCACAAAAGCGCCGCAGGACCGGCGGAGCTCTGGGAATCGGAACAAACTTACCTGCATCACGCCACAGCTTGCCAGCCCTCACAGCCCACGCCGCCACCGCCGAGAGTCACCTTACCTGCAGTTTGGACGCGCCGCCGCTCCGGGACTACGAATCCCGGCAGCCTACGCGGCGGCGCGCGCTGTGACACCGCGAGGGCGCCAGGGGAGGCGCACAAAAGCGCCGCAGGACCAGCTACGCGGGACGCGAGCGGGACGCCCGGGGCGAAGTCCGGGCAAAGGGCGGGCCCTCTACGGCCCTCATCGGCACGAGGAGGCAGGGCAGGGCCAGAAACTCTACAGGACCACATTCAAGTAAGCTATATCGTTGCTCTTAAAATATATTAAGTACTTAAAATCTCAAAACGTGGGCTGTGACTACATTGTAAAAGTATGCCTGCAAAATCGAAGGAAGCCCCACAGAAGACCCTTGATAATTATATAGTCCAGACAGTCAGGAAAATCAACATGCAAAGGAGAGACTCTCTTGGTCTAAGCCAATCCCCAGACCTTCGCTGCTTGTCACCTACTGCTTCCACTATGATTGATGACACTATTCTGCAAGAAACTAGCCAGGATAATGTAATTAGCGGCCCCATTCTCCTGGATGAAAGCAGTGCTCCAGAAAATGCAATCACGGCTATCGAGACCTCTAACATACAGGCTGAGGGTGGTACTGACATTGACACTGACTCTGACCAAGAGACACATGCACAAGCTGCACCCAAGGAGATGACACCAAAAGGGCGTGCAACAAGGCCAAGACGCTTATGCACCAAGATTCCTCCAAAGTTGAGTGGCTCGCGTCTAGGGGCAAGAAAGAAAAGGGTCACCACTCCAAAGACTAAACAAGTAAATGTCGTGGAGGATAATCAGAGTCATAGCTTCGAGGACGCTTTTTTCGAAAGGATTTCTGACTTTCTTGAATAAAAAATTAATGCCATTGTCAAACCCTTAATATCTAAATTAGACAAATTGCATGCAGAGGTTAAGAAGCTGGGTGGCTTAAGTACTAAGGTAGTAGATGGGGTGGAAAATATCACTAAGATAGTCACAATCCTGCCAAACAACATAGGGGGAGATGTGATTAACGAAGTCTTTCAGAATAATGAAGGGATTCAGTTACCTGTTGACAATTCATTGCCCCAGCCATTAATACCTTTGTCTACCATCTCTGAGGGCCCTCTTTTGGTTACCATCCCAACAGATGTTCCCACCTCTGTGGGACCACCCCCAGCATCTACCCAAACTACGGTCCCCCACCAATTTTTAGTTGAGGCCACCCCAGTGGTTTTGGTGCTTGCAAATGTACCCCCCTTGGAAGGGGGAACAGTTGAAAGCCCTACCTCTCTTACCAGCAAGGCTCTGCACTGGCTAACCAACAACATGCGGTTAGCCCCAGGGGGGAAACATCATCTGGCAAATGCCATTAAGTCTGCGACCAGGGTCCCTTGGCTGGGAAACTGCCCGAAAAAGTTTAAGGGGGACTGTGTGGCAGTGACCCTCTCGAACCAAGATGTTCTTCCTAACATCCTGGCCAATCTATTCCCCCCCCAACGCAGAAAAGGCACTGTTGTTCCTCTAACTTTGAAGTTTTTTTATGTGGAGCAACAAAATGTCACGTATCCTAGGACTCCAGCGTTGGGGTGGGATAGACCCTGGGACTTCAACCCCAGACAAGGGCAGGATATAAGGCATAATTCTGTAGCCCAATATCCCCTTTTAGCACAGCAAAACTCCTTTGTTGAACCTCTCCAGTTATTTAACCGCTACGCCCCATTGTCCATGGATCAGAATGATTGACTCGCTCCTATAGAAGATACTAACCATGAGGATTTTTTACCTGTTTCTTTTTCTGCCCCTGTACATCCAGATCTAAAATATAAAAATAACAGGGAGTGCAGTATCCTGAGCTGGAACATCGCTGGCATTAGCTCTAAAATTAGTAATAAGAACTGGCTGGAAATGGTTAGATCTCACGACATTCTTGTATTCCAGGAGACCTGGGAGACGTCCGACGGATTTGCTCTAGACGGCTTTTCCCAGTTCTCTGTACCTGCTGTTTCTAGCACATCTGGAAGAGCAAAGGGAGGCTTGGCTATATATATTTCCCTGAACGTTCAGGGAAAGCCAAGACAAATTAATTCTAACTCAACAAATATACTAGCAGTTGAATTAACTACTTTTAACTCACAGCCTACCTTATTAGTCAATTTTTATAATTCTCCTGTCAGTCAATTGCTCAACGAGCATTTGGTAACCTTAGAGGATTTCTTGTCTACCCACAGCGCAAATAGTGCCCACGGCTTTTCCGTGATTCTCATGGGAGATTACAATATCCACCCATGCGACAGGGATTGCCGTGAGGAATATGAAGATTTTCCCCCTTATCTCTGTATTCCGCACTTCGAACACCCACCGTGTGGGGAGGCTCTGGAATCACTTTTAGCAACTTTTAATCTTTATGAACTTTCTAGTAGTAACAGAGACTTGAGGTTACCGACATTCATGGGTAACAACTCTGGCACAATAGTAGATTATATTTTTTTGTCGTCTAGTGTTTTGTCTGAGGTCTCAACCTATAAGGTAGAAACCTCAGTCTTTAGTGATCATAACCCAGTAATTTTAGAGATTTTATCTCAGGGAGTTTTTGGAAAGAGAGAAGCTGCAGCCTTATGCGCAACTAATTTAGTCCTGGGAGATCAGAACCGTAGGCTGAAGTGGGATCGAGTTACCCTGATCACTTTTATACAGGACACCCTGTCTAAAGTTGAGGGAGAGGTTGCAATCTGCCTGGATAATAATAACCCGTCTCCTACCTTGATAGAGGCATTTAGTATTATCTGCAGCCAGGTCGATCTGGATCTGACTGTAAGGAATAAGGGTCGGACATGTAAAGGCAAAAAATGGTTTAATGTAGATTGTTCAAAGGCACACTCAACTCTCTTAAAGGCTTTAAAAGCTGAACCAAGAGATAAAGCACAGATAGCGTTGTTAAGGAAAAACTATAATGACGCTATCAGGAAGAGAAAATCAGAGATCAAAACTGAGGCCTGGAAAGATTTGCTGTCGCCCGACACACAGAGAGACAGCTCCAAATTTTGGACGATAATAAATCATCCCTTTTTTGTCGACCCAGATAAGCAGAGAGCAGATTGCACCATACCGGATGATCAATGGGTCACACACTTTAGTAATATTTACAGTTGTCCTGATAATATCTCAGGCTGTGGATTACAATCCACACTAGCAGTCTCTCCCATTTCTTCTTTTAGCATAGAAGAGGTTAAAAAAGCTATCAGCGACACACATTCTAAAAAGGCTCCAGGCCCCGACGGGGTTCCCGCTGAGTGCCCCTGAATTAAGCGCTAAAATTCTTACCAACATTTTTAATGCCACAAGAGATTTAGTTTTTCCTATTAGCTGTTCGAAGTCTACCATTATACCTATTTTTAAAAAGGGACAAAGAACAGACCCAGCCTGTTATAGGCCAATCTCCCTAATCGACTCAAGTGTCAAGATTTTGGGAAGAGTTCTCTTAGGTAGATTGACTCAGCTTCTAGAAGAAAAGGGCATTTTATCGAATGCACAATATGGCTTCAGAGCCAAAAGAGGAACCTTAGACCAGTGTCTGAATTTAGAACTGATCATAAGTAAATATGTAGCAGCCAAGGGGGGCTCTCTGTACATGGCCTTTATGGACCTCTCCTCAGCCTTTGACCTGGTCAACAGGGCTAAGCTGTGGGGAGTCCTTTTGGCCATGGGTTTTGATGCCCCACTAGTGGGATACTTGGCAGAGTTACATAGAGACCTCAAGACGTCGGTCAGAGTGACCAGAGAAGGGAGATGTACCTGCCACTTTGAATCAGGAAGAGGGGTTAGGCAGGGATGTATCCTTGCACCCCTTCTCTTTACACTTTATATAAATGGTCTTGAGGCAATTTTGGCTGCGTCCCACATGGACATTCCGCGTGCAGGAGATATAAAGATTCCTGTCCTCCTGTACGTGGACGACGCCGTCCTCTTAGCACGCTCTGGAGTGGCACTGAGCAAACTACTCTCATCTTTTGGGGATTTCATGTCCTCGTTGGACATGAAAACTAACGTAGAAAAATCCCACGTAATGATAGCAGGAGCCGCAGGCAGGAAAAGAAAGACTAAAACCTTCTTTTGCTCAGGGAAGGAGGTTAAGAGAGTTCCATCTTTTCCCTACCTGGGTGTGATCTTTGACGAAAAAGGCAAGTGGGGCCCCCAGCTTCTGGCCAAAGGCAACGCAGTAGCAAGAGCGGCTGCTGGGCTGCTTGGTTTTGCCAAAAAGCTTGGTGCTCGCCCCATGGAGAGCATTATAAAGGTCTACAAATCTAAATGCTTGTCGGTTGCCCAATACGGCTCTGTTATCTGGGGGTACACTAATCATGAGTATGACAAAATTCAAAAAGTAGAAAATAAATTCTTGAGAACTCTGCTTTCTGTCCCCCAGTCAATTTCCACATACATAATACACACAGAGCTCGGCCTGGACTATATTACCGACATCCTGAAGGCAGCCCCAGTTATTGGTTGGTTGAAAGTGTGGCTCAATCAGGAGCTCACTCTAAACCACAATATTTTTAAAGATTGCTTAGCCTTGGACAATGTTTATAACATCCCTTGGTTAAAATATGTCAAGACGCAGTTAACTCTAGTTGGCCGATCTGAACTTTTTTCCTCCCCACATTTGATAAATCTAGAAGACGTAAAGACAGTCAAAAATCTTTTGACTGAGCACTATGTCCTGGAGAGGGAAGCCACAGAGTTAAACAAGCATACGGTTAGGAAACATTGTACGATAATAACTGTTCCAGGTATGGAACCATATCTTTTTTCGGTACACAAACCATACCATTGTTTCCTCCTAACAAGATTCCGCCTTGATTTAATTCCTTTTATACTGGGCAATTTTAAAAAGTGGTCTAGACCTGAAAATGCCGATCCATGTGATTGTGACCATTTTTCTATTCAAGACACAACGCACTTTATCCTGTTCTGTGGTCATTACAAAGAGAGCAGAAAAAAATTCTTGCTGCCTATACTGTGCAATATGGGTTTCACCCAAGTCAAACCAGCTATGCTATTCCTGCAACTTTTACCCAATTTAAAAGTGGCATTTCATGTTGCTAGTTTTTTGGTTGCTGGTGCACGTATAAATAAGCATTGTTTTAGCATCAGGCACTCTGTTCCTCACTAAAGATTACCTTTTATATTCAAATGAATTTTTTAAGATTATGGTACAATTTTATTCTTGTATAATGTGTTTTTAGGGTTTTTTAATAAAATTTTTATAAATTTTTATAAATGTTATAGATCTCATAAATTTATAAATTCTTTTGTATGTATTACTATGTGTCATGATGAAATGTTACCGTGTATTGCTCGTTCTTCTTTTATGATTTTAATTAATCGAATAAAGAAATTTTGACTGACTGACTGGCATTCTAGGGTGGGAAGCTTCAATGACCTCACCACCTTTGTTACGCGACACTGGCCTCTCCGGATAGTTCAGATGCCCGACCCCCTATCCAGAACCCACTTTTAGCAGCAAGACAGGTGGGTTGATTAATAAGATTAGGAGGTGTGCCCCGCATAGGCCAGCACCACTTATAAAGTGGACTACCCGATGTGGACACCACCATTTCAGATTCCTCCTTGTTTTGGATGGAACTGGCCGTCTAGGGTCAGGGCTATGCTCACATCCTACAGATGTAGGAAGTGGTCATATAGAGGGTGTAAACACCATAAAGGTAGTTAGCCCATGGGTTACTAACTGTCACTCCCCTTAAAGCCCCTAAATTGAGTATTTCAGTCGAACCCCTGAAACTAAGAGCTGTGATTTGAAGGACCGAGAGAAGGACGAAGAAGAGCCCTGCTTGATGAGAACTGCAGAAGAATTGTGAACTTATGTTGCAAAATCGTGCCTGCTTGCAACTCGTGACAGAGTGACCTGTCCTGCAAGCTGGAGATCTCTCATGGGTAGCCTGCCAGTACTTCAAAAATCGCCTACATTCTCCATTGGAGTGTAGGAGCTTCTTCCCTGCAGTCCACTGGCGCCAACAAGCAGAATCCAGTCCACCACCTTGCAGCTCACCGCCCCGATCGACGCCACAGATGTTATGCAAGCCCTCCCACCAGGATATACCATATCCAGACAAGATAGAATTGGGCAAAGAGGGGAGACCTAGCAATAATATACAGGAACACACTGACATGTTCCATACTAAATATCACAGATTTAAAAGAGGCAGAAAGCGTTGGTTTCTGTCTCCAACCAGATAGCTCAATGTCCTTTGGCTGGTGCCTTGATCTACAGACCTCCAGGGTCCAGTCTCAAGTTTCTAGATACCCTGGAGGAAAGTATGAGCTCCCTTGTGGTCAGATACTCCAACTTCACCATCTTGGGAGACTTTAAGATACACCTAGAATCAGTTGACACCCCTATTACGAATAACTTCATAGAAATTATAAATACCCTGGGTCTGAAACAACAGATAGAGGGGTCAACACACTATGCAGGACACACCCTGGATGGACTATGCACCAACTCCACCAGTCTCAAAGTAGACCCTCCTGTCACTATATCCTGGTCGGATCACAAGCTTATTCCTTTTAGGATTGGCTGCTCTTCCACACAACCGGTGGAAAACTCCAGGCAATCTGGCCTCACACTGAAACGAAAGTGGAATAAAATGCTAACCAATCCTTATTTGCATGCCACAGCAGAATTAGGTAAACCCGCTCTAACAGGGGACCCCTTGACAGATATTGACATTTTTAATGATTGGATGTCCTCACTAGCTAACATCTTGGCGCCGCTCGCCCCTCCTAGTAAAAGCACTTTCCATAAAAACGTTGCTCCCTGGTTTACCCCTCATCTAAAAGAACTACAAGGCCAATGCAAATAATTGGAAAGCATATGGAGAAAAAATTACAAACTAGAATAGCTTTCCCCTTTTAAAGCCGCTCTCAAACAATATCATCAGCAAATCAGAATAGAAAAGAAGGAACACTACTCCAATCTTATCAATAAGGCAACGTCCAATCAGAAAATCATTTTCAATACCGTCAAATCTTTCACTGATCCAAAAATGCTAGAGCAGGAAATCCCTTTGTCACAAGAATTATGTGACCAGATTGCAGAGTTTTTCAACAAGAAAATCATAGACCTAAAAAAAGACTTTACGATTAAGATCGCCTCGCCTATTGAAGCAGCTATCTTAGAAAACAAAATAGAGCTCAACTGCTTCAAGGAGATTAGTCTTGAACACTCCCAACAAGCTATTCTCTCCTGCAAATCAAGTTCCCCTCTCGATCCCTGCCCCCATAAAATTCTGCATGCACTCATTGACATAAACCCTACCATCAACCAAATAATCAACTCCTCCTTCAAGCTAGCAATAGTTCCTGATAATTGGAAAATTGCTGCTGTTAAACCCCTCCAAAAAAAAGAAACTGCCAGACCCGACCACTATCTCTAATCTAAGACATATCTCCCTGATACCATGTCTGAGTAAAATAACAGAGAAACTAGTCAACACGCAGCTTTATGACTTTCTGCAGGAAGTGAATATCCTACACCCCAAGCAATCGGGTTTTAGGCCTGGTCACTCAACAATCGGTGCTGCTTCATACCACGGAAATCTTTAAGTTTGCCCTAGATCAGGGAAGAGACGCAGTACTGATTCTGTGGGATTTATCGGCCGCATTCGATACTGTCTCCCATGACATTTTGAGAGACAGGCTTGCGGATCGTGGCATTGCTCACAAGGTGCTGGCCTGGCTAACATCTTTTTTGGAAAACAGGCGACAAATAGTAACATTAGCCAGCTACAAATCAACAGGAAAACAGTTGCCATTGGGAGTCCCACAGGGCCTGTCCCTGAGCTCAGCTCTTTTTAATCTTTACATGAGATCACTGCTTACCCTTATTCCTTTCTTTGATATCGAATCTATCTCGTATGTGGACGACACCCAGCTAATCTTCACCCTTGACAAAATCTCCACAACAGCCGAAGAAAAATTCCGGCACTGTCTATCCGCAGTTATGGACTGGATGAAATCAAACCATCAAAAATGTAACAGTCAAAAAACAGGCATCATGCTGCCTGGGAAATCTAAGCTCTTTATGCCCAAGCAGTGGTGGACGACGAACACGTCTCCACCTCCCAATACAGGAGACACTGTGAGGAGTTTAGGGATTAATAGATTCGATTCTGCACTATCTTTCCGCCAGCAAGCCCTCGCTCTGATGGGCACGTGCTTCCACATGATAAAAACCCTCAAACAAATTCTTGATCTACTACCTGTCACTGCTAGGAAAACAGTTGCTGTAGCACTAATCCTGTCACGTCTGGATTACTGTAACTGCCTTTACGCAGGAGCAAAAAAGACAGTTCTGAAAAGAATACAAATAATCAAAAATGCGGTAGCCTGGCAGGTATTAAAACAACCTAGGGTGTCCTCTTCTGTAGCAGCACTTAGAACACTTAATTGGCTGCCCAAACATAAAAGGATTCTCTTTAAAATGTTAATAATCATCTCCAAGGCCATCAGGAATACGGGACCAAAATATCTAACATCCAGAATCAGACCCTATATCACTCAATGGCTCTTGCGGTCATCCTTTGAAAACCTATCTAGCAGCTCCCCCTTCCACCTGACATCCAGAGGGGGCCCTGAAGTTGATGCCTCCTGTGTCGCCAGCACCAACTTCATACCCGAAGAGTTGGAGTCAGATCGATGTCGCTTGACGTCAACTCCAACGCCAGGGGAGTTCAGAGGCTCTATGTTATTGCCTATGCATTTTGAGGAAGTTTTGGACCTGGGTGAGGATTGGGAGGGGTCTATGGACATTCCTGTGGAACAGATGTATTGGTATGGGGTTCTTTGAGAAGCCAGTGGACTGGACACATCTCCAGATACTTGTATGCCCTCTCCACCGACTGTGGCTATGGAGGATGGAGAACCGGGCCTTATGGGCTGAGCGGCGCAGGGCACGTCTTAATCTCCGGGTTCACCTGCCTTGTCGTACAGAGACACGAGACACTCCGTTGGGCGTAGAAAACCAGGTTTATTAGCTGCATCTAAGCACAATTGTCCCAGAACTACATACAAAATGTAAATTCTAAGGAGACTGCCACTTCAATCCGTGGCGCACAATTTCTTATACTTCACGTATTTACAAAGTTTACTCCCTACACATTCAAAGCAAGCCAATAGGAAAATTTGGAAAACAAGCTATCGGGTGTCCCAAATACTCCCCTTTCTCAAACCCCGTGTATTACCCCTCCCAACAGTGCTAGTACCGACAATCCAATTTGCAGGTGGCAGGACGTATTTGTGTGCCTCAAAGGATAGATGTGTAACAAGAGAACACAAGGAGAGAATAGCGAAGGCCAGTTGGATAAGATAATGTGAGGAGAGAATAGGAGAAGCCAAATAGTCAGTCGAGACAGGGATCAATCAACCCAGACATTGATTAGCGAGCTCGGCCAGACCCTGACATCGGTTTCGTATACAAGGACAGGGAGTTACTCTTTAACAGAAGAGACAGGTAGCAGCTGAGAAAAGCAAAAACACTCCGTTCGCTGTGCTGCCTGATTGAGGGCAACACAAAATGGCGACGAAACACAAAATGGCGGCTAAATACGAGGCGAAGTCAGAAACCGAAGAACCTCAGACCCTCCTTTTGCCATTACTCAGGCAAAACACAAAGGACTAAAGTTAGTCTGAGTCAATGTCTATGGCCATGAGGTCATCGAGCTGTTGCTGCAATATCATTTTAATGTTCTCTGCTTTCTGTGACACAGGCTTTGGGACACACATGGTAACAAAAAGACCGCAGATAGCAGGGCCACACTGTAAACAGAGACAACACGAAAAAATTATGGCCAAAACCATTCCAAGGAAAGTTAGTATCTTCCATCCCCCTAAGAGGACAGTAGTCCCCAAAACCATCCTATCACAGACCAATCTCCTGTGTCCTGATGTATAGACTCGGAAATTATGTGCAACTTAGAAACGGCTTGGTATACCGTAGGGACATTATCAGGAATGTAAATGCAGCAACTAGACCCGATCAATTTACAGACTCCTCCACGATCTGCGAGGACAATGTCTAAAACCATCCGATTTTGCAAAGTCGTAAGACGATCCACCTGAAGTTCAGCTGTCAGATCACTCAAGGCTCCAGAAGTTATATTTATGGTAGCCTCAACAACACGAACTAGCTGTCTAATGTCTCTGCTGTTGGCCATTGGGCCCCAGAAAGGAAGCAACCCTTTAATAAAGTCACCTCCCTCTTGTCCTGCTGTGGATCTGGAATCAATAACCCCTCTGCCATATATCCTTCTATAATGACCTGAAGGAGCAGTATATATTGGAGGAAGAAGAAAAGCCACATAGCAAGTTCCCGAAAAGTAGGTAGGAAGCCACGTATAGGCTCTATCATGACAGACAAAATATGTGCCTTGAGATGGCACTAACGGTGACGAAATCTGAGGTGAATAGATATAAGTATGAGAACAAACACTCTTCTCCTGTTGATTTTAAACATTTTGGCCATTGATCTGTAGACAGAAATTACCTCGATGAGGTACAGTCCAATTCCGTTTGGATCTCCTCCGTCTAGCCTTATCTGTAAGACTAGTAACATAACGAGTCACATTCCAGCCATCATATGCTCGTTTCTCATCACCGGGAATCTTACTAATCTCAGCAATTTTAGCCATAGTCAGTATTCCCTTTATCAAAGCACTATGACTAAAGTCTGATCCACCACCATATGGACTACCAGGAGGATATCGAAGTTGATTCTGATATACATTAGAAAACATGGCTAAATAAGCCCAAGCGGAACCTTCGTAGGAAAATGGAAGAACTAAATATGGCAACCCACTCTCTGTGTTATGGGGCATAAGCCCACAGACCCAACGATCAGTGGTGTTGATTACCAATTGATGCTGATGCAATAACTGAATAAATGAATTATTGAAGTATTCTGTTCTCCTAATCTGCTCATGTTCCGGGAGTGTATGAAACTGATGCGGGGAGGCAGTAGTAGGAAAAGACAAGGGAACAGAAGTTGGAACAGGTGCTTGCTGCATAGTGTAAACAATCCAACTTACACAAGCTAATAAAATACATAAACAAATTAAAATACATAAGGTTATGCCACATGGACTAACCAACAGTTATTTACATTTTCTTTTTACTTTTACATTCTTATCATTACTTTCCACTTCGATATCCATACTTTAAAGCGTTGCTTACGGCAATCTTCCTAGATCACTTGGCTGTGATTGTTAGCCGTCCTATGACACTGCAAGTCCTGCAGACCTATGTCACTACTCAGGTCACAGCCTAAGACTCATACCATGACCCTGCAACTTGATGGATAGTGGAAAAGAATGTCTCTCAAAAAATGTAATCAGAAAAATGGAAAAAAGAAAAGTTCAATTGTCTTTAGTTAACCTGGGTCTTAGGTTGTACCGGGTCTTATTAGGGATCGTTTGTTCTTGGAACAAAGTTTCTGGTTTTACTGTGTTCAATCGCAGATGGGATGGTACAGCTTCTTGCAACACGTCGTTGTCTTCTTTCTCAGAGTTCGTCCGATCCACGCGTGCACTACTGAAAGGTACAAATTGAGGGGCCCTTTCGCCTTCACTATCATTTATACCCTTACGAACCCACTGATCAAAAGGCAAAGGTACCCTCTTACAGTGCACGCCATGGACCCAATTCTTTTTCCCAACGACCTTTACTGCTGTACGTGTCGCCAACAAAACTTGCCGCGGCGGGCCCCAACGAGGTTCCAGATTCTTTTTCCGTTGGAAATTCTTCACGCAGACCCAGTCACCGGGTTGGATGGAGTGACCTGGGTCTGCAGAGGCCTCAGGCAAAGAGTTTTGAACCTGTTGATGAAGAACACGTAATTTAGTGGTAAGGTCATGCAAGTAATCAATCAACATTGGGTACTGGATGTCAGAATACTTTTTAGGTCGAGGGACTCCCCAGACATTGGCTGGGCGCCCGAAGACGACCTCGTAAGGACTGAGCCCTAAACGAGAATATCCAGTAGTTCTCGTGGATAAAAGGGCCAAAGGTAAGGCGTCAGGCCAAGCAAGACCAGTGCTGGCCTGAATCTTCGCCAATTTAAGCTTGACAGTGCCATTATAGCACTCTACCAAACCTGCTGACTGAGGGTGGTTTGCCGCATGGAATTTCTGCCTAATACCAAAACCGGCACACACTTTTTGCACAATTTGGCCTACAAATTCACTCCCATTGTCAGTCCAGACAATGCGCGGCAAACCAAACCTCAGGAAATATTCCTTCAAGAAGACTTTGGCAGTAGACAAAGCAGTATTGTCCTTTAGTGGGTAGGCCTCTATCCATCTGGGAAAGGCACACACCACCACCCGAACATACTTGAGGTTATTACAACGATTCATATGAATGTAATCAATTTGTAATACCTCAAAAGGGTAAGTAGGGGGAGCAAAATGACCTGCTGGAGTTGGGTTTCCCTTTCCTGGATTATGCATTAAACAAACAATGCAATGTTTCACCACATTCTCCGCACATTTAGGAATTCCTTCATTCTGCCATACTGGAGCCAAAAGTTTGCATATGCCTTTTGCACTAATGTGGGCTGGACCATGTGTCATAGTAACTACGGGTAGTACATAGGCATCTGGTAACCGCCAACGCTGATGTTCTGACAATTCCGTCGAACACCCTGTCGTGTCCAACATTCCTGTACTTCTTTCCACTTACTCAAATCCTTCTCAGTAGCCTCTTTTAAAGTAGCGACTAAGGCTATTGTTTTTACAACGTTCAGTGTGGGTGAATCACTGTGCATTTTCATTGCTGCTTAGTTACTCTCCCACTCCCGCCCCGGTCTGCCGCGTCCAATCATGGACGTTTGATGCGGAGGGCGAGGAGGAGCCTTGCACATCCGGGCTCTGGGAGCAGAGGTCAGCGCTCTAGCGACCCCTCCCTCTAGTATAAATGTGCTTAGGGCAGCGACCGCGCAGCGGACGCGTGCAGCGGGCGCGCCGGAAGCGCGCCGAAGTCGAGCCAATTTCCAGCCCGTCTGCGCCCGTCCGCGGCCGGACGGGGCGCGGGGCCACAGACCCTGGTAGACTTACACAAACTCCCATAAGGTATGATAGACATACATTACTTGAATTACAACCCGATACGTCTGCCATCTGCAAGCACACCATGTTGGCCCAGTCACTCACAAAATGCTGGAGGTGCCGCTTTGATCCCCTCCCCCAAGCCCCAGATACTAGCTCCGGGCCTATTATCAAAGCAGCTTTACTGAATTGCAGATCACTGCGCAAACATGCTCTGGAAATCTACCACTTGCTTGACGACCAGAATCTTAACATCCTCTTCTTAACGGAAACCTGGCTGGATGAATACTCGGATCCGGACATTATCCAGGCCTTACCTAACGGATATTCTATATCTAGGCTAGATAGAAAGGACGGTAGAGGTGGTGGCATCGCCATTGTTACCAAAGCACCTTTCATCTGCTCCCTTGCACACATACAGGTTGATCATAGTGAAGCTGGCATCTTTACAATCAATACTGGTCCCAATCATTCGTTCTCTGGTATTTTGATATATCGACCACCGGGTAGATTATATGACTTCACATCCTCCCTTATGGAGGCGGTCACCCATCTAGCATTAAGGAAATCTAAACTGTTAGTTCTGGGAGATCTTAATGCTCATTTCGAAGATCCTTTAGATAAAGATGCAGCTGATATTCGTATGAAACTGCAAGCGGTTCAATTTGACCGTAAAAACAAAGAACCCTCACATCAACTAGGACATTTGTTAGACCCCGTTTTTGGAAACTGGCTGCGAGTGCACACTACCGATCCTATACCCATACCCTGGTCGGATCACTATATTATCCCCATCTCAGTCCAACTTGACAAAACGGAGCTCTTTCGGCATCAATCCCTGCGTTATAAACGCAGGAAATGGAAGAATTTTACTTTAGATTCTTTCATTCAAATTGTCCAAGAAGAAGGTCCTCCGAAAGGAGCGGACTGTGAGGTTGCCAATGACATCACAGCCCCTAGCCGCACCATGTCCAATGTTAGGAGACCTAAGAAAACTGCTCCTTGGTTTGGCCAAGAATTACAGACCTTAAAAACGGCTTGTAAGAAACTTGAGAGAGCCTGGCGCCATAACTTCTGTGCAGATACTAAAATACAGTATAAAACAGCACAGAGAGAATACTACAAAGCCGTTCGCCTGGCCAAAGCTGAGCATTATCACATTCGGATCACGGAAGCAGGCAACTCCTCTAGGGAACTGTTTCAAATATATAAAGAGATATCCATAGTGGAGATGTCCTCCTCCACCCAAAATGACTCAGTGGAATCGTGCAACAATATTGCTCAGTATTTTGCTGGTAAAATTAGTAAAATCTACACCAGTTTCTCTAAACAGGGAGCCCCGGCTGCGGACTTTACTGAAAATGATAAAATTTTAAACCCTCCGGTGTGCCTCAAATCTTTTGTAGTTCCCTCCCATGAGATGTTGTCCAAAATGTGCAATAAAATCAAATCAGGATCGCCCCGGGACCCGGCACCACCAAAAATTTTAGCTGAAGCTTTTTCAGTACTGGAACCTCATCTGAAGCACCTACTACAAACTTCCTTTTCAACCTCTTGTCTCCCGGAGGAATGGAAACAGGCAATAGTGCTACCCATTAAGAAAAAGCCCAACATCAGTTTGGACATAATGGATAATTTACGACCTATATCCCTACTACCTTATGTGGCTAAGTTGGCAGAGAAAATCGCTAACACTCAACTGATGGAACATCTTGAGACCCATAATGTTCTCCATAAATCCCAGTCGGGTTTTAGATCAGGTTTCTCCACGGAGACAGCTCTCCTGAGGGCTACAGAAACCCTACGTGAGGGAGCAGATGAGGGAAAGACTATGGCCCTCATCATGCTTGATCTCAGTGCCGCTTTTGACACTGTAGCACACTCCATCTTGCTACAGTGTCTAAACAAAGCGGGAGTCACCAATAAGGCACTGGGATGGCTGAAAGCTTTCTTGCTTAACAGGAGCTTCCAAGTCCAAAGGGGGACTTCTCTCTCCGATAGGGTGATGCTTGAGCAGGGGGTTCCTCAGGGCTCCGCCCTGAGTCCCACCCTGTTTAATCTATATATGGCCCCTCTGGCAGAGGTAGTGCAGTCGTTCGGCGTGGAGCTTGTCTCCTACGCCGACGACACGCAACTTCTTATATCTCTGACCCAAGCCCCTTCTAAGGAAGCTGATAACTTCAATGCCTGTATGACCAAACTTGCCACATGGATGAATGACCACTGTCTGAAACTTAATGGGACAAAGACAGAGGTCCTCATTATTGGAGGCAATGAGGTTAAATGGACGAAAGAATGGTGGCCTAGCTGCCTTGGTCCTTTGCCCTCCCCTTCTCGAGAGGCAAAGAATTTGGGTGTGTGGGTGGACAATAAATTGTCCTTTGATAGCCACATAAGAAAAACTGTAGGCAAATGCTTTGGGGTGATGAAAACTCTGAACCGCACCCTTGACCTGCTACCCATCAATTCCAGGCGTACCATGACGCAAGCACTGATAACGTCCCGTATTGATTACGGAAACGTGCTGCTCATGGGAACATCTGAGAAAAATATTAAAAAGCTACAGGTTTTACAGAATTCGCCAGCTCGCCTGGTCTTAAGGCTTCCTCGCAGAGCACCATCACGCCCCTCTCTCGCAGCCCTCCATTGGTTACCTATTAGGAAGAGGATTGATTTTAAAGCTATGCTATGGTGCCATAAAATAATACATCACAGAGCACCGGCTTATATGTCGGATTTGGCATCTGTTTATGAACCTAGCAGGGCGCTTAGATCTAAAGGAATGGGTCTGCTTAGAACTACCTGCCCCAAAAAAGCTAGAATGGGAGGCAGATCATTCCGGACTTTAGCTGCTAGGAAATGGAACCTTCTTCCTGTGGATATCAGGATGGAGAATAATGAAATCCTGTTTAGGAAGAAGTTGAAAACCTGCCTTTTTACTCTGTGATCGGTTTCCTCTACACTATCTCACACTCTCTCCACAGCGCGGGGACACGCCGGGAGGCGTCACCGGGCGCTTTACAAACTCCTTTAAATTAAATTAAATTCTTGAATCGTTCTCACACTTTCTATTGTGTCCTCACACATTCCTCTCTCTCTGACCCATCTTGCAGGGCCTGCAACATACATGCGACTCGTAGCATCTTTTGCTGTCTCTTTCGCTACCTCGTCTGCAAAAGCATTTCCGCGACCCACATCATCAGTAATCTTCCTATGAGCACTACACTTTATTATCACTATTTGGGTAGGCAAAACAAGTGATTCGAGAAGGTCAGTTACCAACTGACTATGCTGTATCTTAGTCCCATGGGAAGTAAAGAATCCTCTTTCCTTCCACAAGCGACCAAAACTATGAGCCACACCAAAGGCGAATTGGCTATCAGTATAGACATTCACTCTCTTTCCCTTGGCCAACACACGCTCTCGTTAATGCAATTAATTCAGCTGCTTGGGCTGAATTGTGTGGAATGCGTGCCGTCTCCACTACCGTATACAAGGTGGTAACAGCATAAGCTGCAGTCGTCTCGCCATTTGGAAGTTTGAAACAAGACCCATCCACCCATAGGATCCCATCCGGGTCCACAAGTGGCGTGTCTTTTAAGTCTATTCTGCCTTTCGTTTCCTACTCCGTCCGGAGAAAACAATCATGCTGTTCTTGAGTGTTTTTCCCTTCCGGAATGGGCAACAATGTTGCTGGATTCAAAGTATTACACCGCTTAATGTGTATAAGGCTAGCTAAAAGCGTTAGCTCATATCCAGACAAGCGAGCACTCCTGAGGTGTTGTGTTTTCGTTCTGTTCAAAAGAGTATCCACTGCATGTGGTACCATAACAACAAGAGTGTTATCTAGTACCAATCCAGCAGATTGACAAATGGAAATCGCTGCCGCTGCTGTAGCTCTGAGACAACTAGGCAATGCCTTGGCTACTGGATCCAGCGTAGCCGAAAAATAGGCACATGGCCGTGGTTTGTCTCCAAATTGTTGCGTTAAAACTGATAATGCGCAACCTTCCCTTTCGTGTACGTAAAGTGTGAAAGGCTTAAAGTAATTTGGAGTACCTAACACAGTGGCAGAACACAAGGCAGTACGTAAATCAGAGAAACTCTTCTGACATTCATCAGTCCAAGGAAGAGGTTGGGGTGTGTCTTTCAGAGTAAGTGCCAGCAGAGGTTTAGCCAACAAGGAAAAATTCGGAATCCACTGTCTACAATAAGAGGTAATGCCCAGAAAGGCACGCACCTCCCTTTGTGTGGATGGTACAGACATTTGCGCGATTGCTTGAATTCGTTCTGGGGTCAATCGCCTTCCCTCCTTCGTCAAGAGATGACCTAAATATGTAACCTCTTGGCAGCAATATTGCAACTTAGAGGGTGACACCTTGTGATGCAGGTCAGACAAATGACGCAACAGTGAAACAGTCACATTCTTACAAACATCCTCCGAATCAGCAGCAACTAACAAATCATCCACATACTAAATAAGAGTGGCACCTGGAGGCAAAATGAAAGCATCGAGCTGAGATTTCAAAGCCTGACTATAAATGGAGGGACTCTCACAGTAGACTTGAGGTGCACGTTTGAATCGGAAACTTCGGCCTCCAAGATAGAAGCCAAAAATATGCCTACTCTCCTCAGCAATAGGAAAGTTGAAGAAAGCATTTTTGAGATCAATAACTTAAAACTATGCCGCTGAAGCTGGTACCATAGTAAGCAAAGCAGTGATAACTGGGACAACAGGAAACTGGGGGACAACAATCTTGTTGACCTCCCGAAGATCGATCACAAAACGATATACAGGAGGCTGAGAAGGATCAGTGCGTTTAAGAACAGGGAGAACAGTACTATTGCAAACATTACCTCTCGTCTCTTCGACCACACCCTTCTGAACCAGATCATAGATAAAGCCAACAAAGCTCGTTCACCGTCATTGGAAATCTTATACTGAGGAATGCGTGGTAGTTTAACATCTGGCTTAATAGTAACCACGTAAGGCGGAATTCGGAGCAGACCAACATCATTCGGACCTGTAGCCCAAAGCGTAGCAGGAAGACAATGTAATTTGGGTGGGAATTGGTCCTTCGATAAATACATAGGAGAAACCAATTTCTCGCCTAAAGTAAGATGCACACCAGAGGGGGAACAATACCGCGTTGCATGAAAGCCTTTCAACAAGTCCAAGCCCAACAAGTTCTCTCCACAACCAGTCGTCAAAATAAGCGGAGCTTCCAGATTGTAAGGACCAATCGAAAGAGGCAAAGGACAAGAAACCGGGTTTGTAACTGGGGCGCCAGAAAATCCTACAGAAACTTTAGTTAAGCCAGACAAAGGTGCCCCAGGGAGTTTGGAGTGAATGATGGAACTTCTCATTGCACCAGTATCCAAAAGAAATGGCTCTGCAACACCCAATGCAACAACTTCAACATAAGGCCCATTCTGATCCACTGGAACTGATACAACTCCCTTCTTTGTCTACGGCTGTTCTAACTAGAATGAAAATCCTGAACCTCATCCTCAACACAACAATAGTCATTGTAATATTGCGCAGACTGACTATTCTGCTGATCAAAATAATTCACAGACTCCTGAGGGAGAAAGGAATGCTGTCCTTGAGGCAATGCACCTCGTCCTCTACCTCTCAATGCTGGTGAAAAACCACCACGTCCTCTTTTCCCTGGGAATCTACCATTACGCTGCAATAAAACCGGACAGATATTCTTAAAATGACATTCCTCTTTACAATAGGCACATTGATTAGGACCTAGCAAAGGTCGCGGAAGCAAGAGTTCAGGTTTCTGTAACAACCTCTGAAATTGTCGAGGCTGTTGAAATTGGCCCTGGGTAGAACGAGGGGGATAAGCCTGTTGCAAAAGAACCTTCGTTTTTAAGTCCCTAGTCTTTTTCTCCGCTTTATCTTTCCCTTCTTTATCCCTATTCTCGTAATACTGAGCAGTAGCTAATATCTGTGCAGACGAAGAAACGGCCCATGAACTTTCTGAATCTTTCAGCTTATGCGATAATTCTGGAAGTAAATTAAAGACAAATTTATCCACAAATAATCACTGTCCACCTTCAGTACTCATATCTTGACCACTGGGATCGATAAACTTCTCCTCAAAACGAGTAAAGAATTCAGAGACACTCTCATCTTTCTTCTGCTTACACGCAGCTAACTTATCCCAGTTAACACGCAAAGCAGGCATCATCGTCTTCATCAGAGCGATGATTCTACCAGGCAATTGTGTAATCAAATCATTGGGTTTAGCACCACCTACTTGTGCCGCGTCTGCAGCAGCTATGGCAGCCCAATTACCACCTAAAGCTTGGTCATGATCTTCCCTACGAATCCGAGCCCACAACGCTTGTGGAACTACATTCCCCATCAAAATATCAATATCAGCCAAATTCATAATGCATGCATCAACAGTCTGGGACAGCTCTTTATAATATCCCGCAGGATTTTTCCGAGGGTCCGGTAGGGACTGTTTAACCGCCAAAATGTTAGTTCTTTTCCAAGGGACGTGTACCCATATACGCTGGAAATGAGCAGGGATAGCCTGAATAGCACCTGCTTGAGGAACTTCTTCTCTCCATATTGGAGGAACTTCCCTCATAGGATAATGTTTCATTTCCTGTTTAACTGCAGGATCAGGTCCGGAAGCAGTCTGAGAGAAAAATAAAGACCTGAATGTGACAAGTGTTTTTACAGCGTCCTCAACTGCAGGACCCACAATAAGCTCTTTTTCAAACCTATCCTGTACATCCAACAGACCCTGAGGAGTTAAATCCAACTCCATATTCTCCCATCCTTTGACGAGAATCTCGCACATGACATTAAAAACATATCTCTGTGTGGGCGCTTGCCACTGGAGAAAGGTACTCAGAATGTCGGGTACACTATACTGTGGACCACTCATCATCCATTTGTGAGCAAGAGAGTCCAACGTAACTCGTTCATTAGAATCTGGTATTTGATTACGGGATTGCATTCTAGAAAAGGCAGGAGTCCTATTAAAAGACCCAAAGAGAGGGGAGAAAAGACCAGTAACAGTATCAACCAACCGTTTGCGAGTTGAGGAAGAATCAGTCAGTATTAAGCGAAGGAAGAGAAGGACTAGTCGCGACAAGAGAAGCCGAAGACGAAGGAGACTGAGGTACAGGAGGTAGTGGCAAAGGAGGCGGAGGTGGCAATACAAGAAGAGGCAATTGCGGAAGAACCAGACCAGCTGGCTGAACAACAGGTTGCTGGGCAGGTGGCAACAATAAGGGTGCATTAGCTCCTGGTGCATAAGGCGGAGGCAATTTCAATAAATGGGACATTAAGGGATCGTCGTCAAGATCCTTATTCTGTGGGGAAGTAGGCAACGCAGGGTAGCATCGATCTATCGCCATGCAATGATGTCTATCGGAGACCTCAATCACTCGATCAGTCTCATTGTCTTTAAACTGCTGGGCAGCCTGTATGATCGTCATATCCTTCATTTTTCTAGCTCTTTTTGCCTGTTTAATTTCTCTCTGTTGGCTTCTTTACGCCAAAGGCGGAAAGAGTCAAACATTGCCGGCCGGGCTTTTCTTTTGAACAAAATTGATTCCAAATTGTCTAATATATCAGGCTCAAAGCTACCATTTTGTGGCCACTGTAAAACACCATCTTTCTTCGTGTATCAGATCCATGCCTCATTAAAGATAATGGGGCCAACACCATGTTTAGAATAGAGCTCAAAGGTGGGAGTTCCAACTGGAGGAATAGGACAAGAGTCCTCGAGCCGGGAGTCCCTATCACAAGAAAGGCAACAACACTTCCTAAATTTATTAAGACCAGGCATCTCTTAATGCACTAGTCTATTCACATTAATGTAGGGTAGGTGTGGGAAGACTCCCACACTGGTTACTGTAGGTGCTCCTATGGGAGGCAAAAGTAACCTCTCTTTTTTTTGGGGTTTAATCAAATTCAAAAAGTCCGATCAGTTCATCCAAATTTATTTAATCATGTAGGTCATATATTATTTTCATAATGACTCAAGTGACGTTTTTCAAGATTTCATCCATCAAAGCAATTCGAAGTACATAAATCCCTATGCATTTCGGGACAAAAGTCCCTTCATCAGGGGACTCAAGGTAATCTGTGGGGGAAATAAACACTGTTTCAGGAAGTGGACGTGACCTTAAAAGAAAATAGAGAATAGAGAGTAAAAGGTAGAACCAAAAAACCTAGTGAAAAACGGGATAAAAGCAGGAAGGTGGGGACCAAAAGTTGTGTGACCAGAATCGCGGAATTGCATAGGCAAGAGCAGAATAATGAAGAGAGTGAGAGCCTGGTGCAAAGGAAAAAAACTGTACGAAATTCGTGCAACTGTGTATACCATCACTCGGTGGGGAAATGTGTAAAACACCGTTCTGAGTCGCCCAAGTAAGCACCCGAATGTGCGCGTTGATTACAATGTAAAAGGCGGCCAAAAGTCAAGGCTGAAGTTAAAGATAGAGGTAGAAATTCTCACCAGAGTAGTGCAGTTACCGCGTTTTGTAGCGGGTGTTTCAGCAGGAATCGTAGCGTGGAGGGAGGAAAGTTTGTTTTGAAGACGTGCCGTGTAAACATAGAAGAAAGACCAAGAAGTATACAGTACATAGTGCGAGTGTTGTTGAAAACGGTGAAATACCCTGAGGATATCGGGGAAAGTGATTAATGGGAAACAGGCGAATTATGATCCACAAAAGGAGTTACATTAAGCGCATTGAAAAAATATTGAAAAAATACATTAAACAAATTAGAGGAATACATTAACTTTGGTTCGGTGGGACACAGAAAGTGTCGGCCATCTTGGGTAGGGAATACATGGGATCGGAGGAATAGTAAGAAACTGAAAAGAAACGAGAATAAGGTACGAGAACTAAGAAAAATGGAAAGATACATTAAGAAAAATACATAAGAAAAAATGTCATATGTCCATAACATTCGTCATCATCAAATGTAAGAAAATTCTTTTAGGAGAATCCAGGGGGAAACATAGGAAAGTGAAGGAAAATAAACATGAAGGAATAAAAGTTCAAACAGCGAATAAGATACATAAGAGGGGAAGGAAGGATTTAGGAGAAGTCAAGTAAAATGAAGTGAAAAGGAGTGACTGAAGGAAAGATAAATAGCATCAAAAGACAGCATCACAAAACAATTACGGATATAGCAGGCAAAGTGGTAGAAGCATGTTTAAAGGAAGCAACTATATTCCATCCGTTCATTAAGTCCTTTTGGTTGGCACTAGTCCAACAACTTTATCCAAAAGAGTTCACGTTGCAGTAATTTTTTGCGATTATCAATGCCAGGTCTCATCGGGACAACCTCCAGTACAAGGAACCTTAACTGGCTGATGTTGTGTTGAGATGAGATGAAGTGAGCAGCTAAGGGAGATTTCAAGGTCCTGTTTCTTATTGTACTTTTGTGCTCAGTAAGGCGAATTTTGATTTTTCTTTCGGTTTTCTCAACGTAGGGTAAGCCACAAGGGCACTTTAGTAGGTAAACCAAGTTCATAGAATCACATGTGGCGTTAGTTCTTAGTTTGATCTGTTTGCCGGACAGTGGATGGTTAGTGGAATTCCCTCTAATGATATTGTTGGAGTGACTGCAATTGTGACATGGTTTGGTTCCAGAAAAACCGGTATCCGATAGTTTCAGTTTGCGTTCCAACAGATTTTTTAAATTATTCGCTCTTTGGTATGCGAACAGTGGAGTGCAATCGAATATACCACAAAAGTCTGGTTCAAATTGGATCTTCTGCCAATTGTTTAAGATAATGTTCTTAATTGCCGGACTTCTGGAGGAGTATCTGGACACAAATACTGGTCTTTCATTTTTAGTGAAGTTAGTGCAGGGGGTTAAGAGATCATTTCTGTTCTCGAGCGAAATGCGGTATCGAGCAGCTTGCAAGGTGAATTCAGGGTATTTCCTCTCCCTGTATTTTTGCAAAATGTTCTTTTCAGTGTGTAGATATTCTTCAGGTTCTGAGCATATCCTTTTGGCCCTCATCAACTGAGAAAAAGGTAGATGCTTTTTCAAAGGGGTTGGGTGACACCTGGTGTATATGAGAGCACTCTTCCGAACAGTAGCTTTCACGAACAGTGAAGTTTTTATGTTGTCATTGTCGAGGGTGACTAGGATGTCGAAGAAAGGTAAACGTTTGGTGTCCGCATTATAAGTGAATTGAATGTGATCATCAACACCATTGATGTGGGAAATGAATTCAGGTATCTCTTCTGGTGGTCCTGCCCAAGTTAAAAAAATATCATCTATGTATCGCCAGTACGTCGCAATTTTTTTAGACCAATGGGCATTGTTCAAGATGTAGTCAAGTTCAAGACGATGCATGAATAGGTTCGCGTAGCTAGGAGCTGCACAGTTATCCATTGAAGTACCCACCAGCTGCATAAAAAACTCGTCATTCCAAGTGAAATAACTATGGTATAGCGTGAATTGCATGAGCTCAAGTAGTAACACTTTCAAATCATTCATGGGGTACGAAAGTAGAAAAGATTCCAAGGCTTCAGTGCCCCTGTTGTGTGGTATTGAAGTGTATAAGGCACACACGTCGATAGTAACCAGAGTGTACGGAATATTTTGATTCAAAGTCACTTTTTGTAGTTGGTTGAGAAAGTCTGTGGAATCACGTATGTATGTAAACATGCCCCTCACGATGGGCTGAAGGTACATGTCAACAAATTTCCCAGTGGGTTCATGGATAGAATTCCTCGTAGACGGCAGTTGGTGTAAGTTTTTATGAATTTTAGGCAGCATGTGTATGCTGGGACATTTGGGATGAGGATGGATCAAGTATTTTAAGTCTTTTTGGGTGATGGTCCCCATTTCCATGGCTTTTTCCAGGATAGTCTTTAAGATCTTCAAGAAAGTATCAGTCGGATCCGAAATCAGTTTCATATAGAGTTCCTTGTCATTCACATGGGCGGTAACACTTTTATGGTAGAATTCCTGGTCTAAAATGACAAGGGCTCCTCCTTTGTCGGCCTTACAACAGATGATTTTATTGTTATTTGTGGTTTCCCTGAGTGCTCTGGATTCTCTTACATCAAAGTTGCTGATCTTCAGAGAAGGTTATTTAAAGTGCTCTTTTAATGCATTTAGAGTTCTAGTCTCGTACGAGTCAAAAATCTTATGGCTTACAGGAGCCATGAAAGAGCTCTTGCTTCTCAGGTCTTTGCAAGTGTGTTGTATAGGAGGACCAGTCGGAGGATTCACATTGGTAAAGAAGTGACGTATTCCTAAGTTACGCATGAATTTAAATAGGCATACTTCCATCTCAAGTTCGTTGGCATGGTAGGTAGGGACAAAAGAGATTCCTTTTTGTAAAACGTTCAATTGATTTTTTGACAAAGGTACTTTTGAGATATTGATGACTAGGTTCTTTTGCTCCTGGTTGCTTGAGCTATGGACGATGTTGTTGCTGCAGCTGCGGCTTCTGCCCCTCCTGGTTCTATGGTAATGGTTGGGCCTTTCTCTAGAAAAGGAACACCAGAAGTTGTGGGGATGGTTTGAGTGGTGCTTTCACCCCCTTTGCCAAGGGGGGCTGTTCTTTGGGGTCTGCTCTGTGGTTGGGTACTTCTTTGAGCTGTAGATCCATCAGAAGAGCTGCCCTCATCAGATGAAGGATTATTGAAGGGTCTTTGTTGTCTACGTTGGGCGTAAACCTCAGCCCAACTGTAGACCTCCCCCAGTTTGTAATCCATAGTGTCTCTTTTATATTTTCTTATCTTTCTGTCGGTAATTTCTTTAGTGTACTTATCCAACTGGATGTTAATATCCTCCAGGGCTTTATCAAGTTCATCTTTATTCATGTTTTGGTCTAAGTTATGTTGAATCTGGTTTATTTCTTTCTCAAGGTCATTAATCACTTTGGAGAGTTCTTCAACGATTAGAAGAATTAGGTCCAAGGAACAACGATTTAAGATGGCATACCAGCGTTCCGTGAACTTTGGGTTGTTCCTACAGAGAGTCGGCTTTAGGGCGATACGTCAAGTCAAGTCAAGTCAAAAAGGCTTTATTTCGACATAAAAAATATCTTAAAAAGCATACATACATATAAAATTCATTTCAAAGCATTAAGAATAAAACGTATAAAAGACCCCTTGCATGATGTAAATCTGCAATTTTTGCTATTATTTTTTAGGGGAAGAATATATAAATTACCTAAAAAAGGTATGTTTATGAAACAGACCGCAAAGGTAAAAACATGATTAAACAATTTGTCTAAGTCTTTTTGACCGAATCCGCCATGCCCACCCAAGATACTTCGAGGTGGCGCATGCGTAAAATGTGCGAGTGTCTGAAAGTAATATCCTTAGTGCCACATTACAATGTCTTGTTCCCAGTGTAAGACACATGGGTTTTAGCCATTTCATCCGTGGAACTTTATAGGCAGGACACTCGAATAAAAAGTGAGGGACAGATTCATGGCGCTGTGGGCAGAAGGGGCACCACGGAGCAGTCTGGTAAGGAATTTTCCAATGGCTTGTGAGTTCCATTACGGGGAGAAGACCTATTCTAAATTTGAAATACAGGGATCTTTCCCAAGGGGCTGAGATAATGTCCAAATACAGTTCTCTAATGGGGACATCTTTGGACTCCATAAAGTTTCTAGTCGATTTACAAATCGAGGCAGAAGAGTTTCTTCTGTTTGCCACCCAATTCCAGTAGAGTTGTTTTAGCAATGATTTGGGCGGGGCTGTCTGTTGGTACCATGCTTCTTCCAGCCCCAGATTGGTAAGTAGTACTTTGATGTCCGTTAGCCACTTTATTTTTGCCCAACCTGTAGATCTGATTATCTCCCGCAGGCCATCCGCATAACTTGAGAGCTCAGGAACTCTCCAGATGCGGGCCCACAGAAGCAAAGGGCGTAACTTTGCTTGATCTTCTATCGCCCGACAGCCCATGTCCAATTGCAGTGGCAGAATGGGGACAGATGGACCGAGGGACATCAAACTTCTCAAGAAGGTGTTCTCAGCTCGAGTAAGCTCTTTCATATTTGACATTCCCCAGAGTTCCGCCCCATAGAGAGCGGCGCTTACTCCTCTGGCCGAGTAAATGTCCATTACAGCTGCTATAGGTTTAGTGGAGGCAGCTCTCTGCTCTTTCAGCAGGGCCCCAGTTACTCTTTTCAAATTTAGCAACATTTTGGTCAAATGATAGTCCCATTTCATGGAATCCACCAGCCGGATACCCAGATAATCGAATGTCTTGGTCCTTTCCAGTGCAACGGACCCCAGTGTTGGAGGAGGGCCAAGTTTTTGCGGGGGATTCAAGATAAGATACTTCGTTTTATCTGTGTTAATGCAGAGTCCTCTTTGCTTGCAAAAGTCATCAAAACCAGAAAGAAGCTGCTGGAGGCCCATTGGGGATTTTGACAGAAGCAAAGTATCGTCCGCAAAAAGCAGAGTGGGAATTAAACGACCTGCCAAGCGGGGTGCATCTGCTGGTATCCTGGTCAAGTGGTCCACCACCCCATTAACATAGAGCGAGAAGAGTGTTGGGGCAAGTACGCACCCTTGCCGCACGCCTCTATTCACGTCTATTCTTGAGGTCTTTTGACCATTCGGACCCCAGCGAATTTGGGCATAGTTTTTTTCGTGGAACCTCATGATCAGGTGGAGCAGGTAAGGTGGCAAGCCAAGATCGCATAGAACCTTCCATAAATTATTTCTGGGGACCAAATCGAAGGCCGTCCGGAGGTCGATGAAGGCCAGATATAAAGTACCCTTCCCAATCGTGACGACCTTCCAGTGGATCATAAGTAGCCTTAACGATTGTTCAATTGTTCCTGTACCAGCTCGGAACCCAGCCTGAAGATCCGAGAGTATCCTGTTTTCGTCTGCCCACTGCTGAACTCTGGTTAAAAGGACCTTGCCCGCTACTTTTTGCGAACAATCAATCAGGCTAATCGGCCTGTAGTTCGCTGGGTCTTCTCTTGAGCCTTTTTTGTGCAGAGGGACCACCTCGGCGGCCATCCATGAGGCGGGCAGTGGAGCACCCGCCATAGCAGCGTTTAATACTGATGTAATTAACATACTCCAATCGCCTAAGTCGGCACGAAGCAGGTCGCCCGGAAGGCCATCGGGACCAGCCGCTTTGCGCGGGACAAGAGATTTTATGGCACCTTCCGCTTCTTTCCTGGTAAACAGACTTTCCTCATAACTCCCGTCACCTCGTGAGATCTGTGGTAATGCGAAATCCATCGCTTCAGCTACAGATGCTGTATACAATTTTGAAAAATGTGAGTACCATAGATCCTCAGTTATGTTACATGTGATGACAGTATCTAGGGGTCTGTTTTTCTTGCGTATTAAGTCCCAAAAACCTTTTGCATTTTTTTCAACGCTGGCGACACGGAGTTCCTGCCAAAATGCATCTTCCCAGTCTCTCCTTGCTGTCTTTAACTCTGCTTTATAGCTCTTGCGTTTAGTGGCTATTAGGGTTGCGTCTCCACTTTTTACAGCCAATATTAGTGCTCTCTTTCCAGCACGACACTCCGTCGAGTACCAGCCAAATTTGCCCTTTCGCTTATCAAGGTTGTTGTTTCCCTTTTTTATTTTAACCTTGAATAAGTCCCCAATCGACATCGAGACCTCGCTAAACATTGCTGAAATCTGATTTGGGCTGACAGGCTCATTTTCCAAAATGGCACAGGCTGTAGAGGTAACAGCTCTAATGCATGATAGTTTTTCTTCATCTATTGCCACTTTGTCCCACTTTAAGCGTCTTAGGCAGTTTGAGGGGACCACCCCTCCCGATGACCCTGACTCGGGTATATCATGATCTCCACAAGCTACGTGACTCTCCCTCCACCAGTATGTTAGGGATAGTGAAAGTGCGTTGTGGTCGCTATCCAGGGAAGGTAAGACTATCATATCCTTCATGTGAGCCCACAAAGAAAAGTTTAATAGGATATAATCTATCCTGGATGAGTGACCAACCCTATTATATGTATGTGCCCCCGCTAAGTCTGAGCGTGTTCTCCCGTTGGCTGCTCTCAAGCCATGCTCAAGTGTAAGGGAATTTAGCTGAATAATTCTGGGGGTCCATCTATTTATGATTGGGAGATCAAGTAATGGGACACCTCTCCTTGAATCTTCGTCAAACAAGTCCAAAGATTCATCGGACAACAGGGGCTCGAATGTGCAATTAAAGTCCCCCATGACCATAATTAACGAGTCTCCACTGCACTCACCTAGGGCTACCTCCAAAGCCGAAAGAGTTGGTGACAAAGCTCTCCCAGAGGCCCCACGTGTGTAAATATTAATAATCTCCAGTTTTTCAGCTTTCCTTGGGCATGTTACGGTGAGGCGCATCAAGTCTGGAGATTTTTGGGGATGATGGTGTACTCTCCATCCTAGAGAAATATCTACCCAAACTAAGAGACCTCCATAAGGGCGACCTCTTCCCGATGCTGGAATACCTGCCGGGACAAAGAAGGTGGCATGACCCACTCTATGCCTTGGTTCCACACACCATGTCTCTTGAAATGCACAGACTGAATGGGGTTCGATGAGCGCCACCCAGTCCGGGGCATCTAACTTATTATTTAAGCCTGCCACATTCCAACTGATGGCTTTCAGGGATGCATGATGCAGGGGCTCGGCGCGTCCTGCTTCCCCACCCTGTGTACCGGGAGTTTGTGCTCCATCCACTAACTCAATAGTCTCAGACCCATCGCCTGAGAGAGGGGGCATAATTGGGTTGAGCGGGGGTTGGGGCGCAGAAATGGTAGACAAGGATACCCGCCCACCTGTGCGTGGTATGTTAACCCTAGGAGGGGAGGCATTAGTTACTGCTATATCACCAAGTCACCAACCCCAGCCCTGCGATGGGGCTGCTTGGGTAGGTGTCCATGCCCTTGCTCTGACATCCAAGGTTGGGTAATGTGGGAACCATGCACCTCTACCCCCATCTTGAGAAGATTTCTTGGGCCCCATTAGAGGAGGGGGGTGATAGAAGTACCCCAGGTCCCTAGTTTGAATGTCGCAGAAGTTGTTATGCGACTGCTGACTGCAGATCATGCCTGCTGCTCTGGGATCGTTAAAATTGATCAGCACGCAGTCCCCGGTGAGATCCTTACGTCTATTTCCAATCCATCCCACACGGCGGACAAAGGCTATTCTACCATCAATGTGCCCTGGGAGGGGTCTACTTGCTTTGAGCCAGGAGAGCGTCTTGTGTTTGAGGTCGGAATACAGCTCACAAGAACCCTCTTCAAGCTCAGGAACCCCCGTTAAAATTACCACATAAGGCTTACAGCCTGGGGGGAGACTAGCATTTGGAGTGTGCCTTCTTACCCTGTCTTTAGCCGGGGATTTAGCTATGGTTTTCGCTGGAGGTTTGGGCACAGCCTGTTTGGCAGGAGTTGAAAGGGATGGGGTTGTATCACCCTTTGTTGTGATCGCTGTGTTTCCTGCTACCTTAGTGTTTGGCACTATGGGCTTGGAGTTTGTGGCAAAATTAACCTTAAGAGCCTTAGGTGCCTGGGTACTAGCTTTATTCCTTGGACGGGCCAAACTGGGCTCAAGAGTAAGAGTTAGTGGTGTGGGTATGGTTCCACTATTGGGTTGCTGCGGTTGGGAAGCCTTTCCCAGGGCAGGCGTCTTTTGGCAAGATATAGGCTCAGGGTGAGCTATGGTGACAGAGGGAACTAAGGGGACAGCACCACTCGTTAGCCCTCCATTTTCTTCAACCTGAGCCTTAGCGTGAAATTTGACTAGTGATTTCACAGCGTAAAAGTTATCCAGCATTGACTGTTCAAGTGTAGCTAATTTGCGTGTGAGACTGTCAATCTTATCAACGAGAGGCATCACCACAGACTTAATTATGCTCTCAACTTGGGGGAAAATGCTGGTATCTAAAGAAGCCAATGGACCTGGTGTGCCCTCCGACGCAATATCTCCGGTGTGGGTCGCATAGGATTTTGGATATAGGGCTTGGTTAGAACTGGTACCCCCTTTGGTCGCAGTATTCCTACTTACTTTACTATGTGGCTTTTGAGAGCCTCCCCTGCGGGGGCTAGCAGGACGCTTTCTCTTCTGTTGTGGGACTGGTCCTAAAGCTAGTTTTCCTACGGGGGTGTTTTGATGAGCCACTACTCTGGGAGTGCTAACTTCAGTGTGTACTACAGTGGGCGGGGAATTCACGGCTTCGCTAGACAGCACAGGGGGACTAAAAGCTTCGTGGATTTCAGGGTTGCAATCCAGTATTTGCCCCCCGGCGAAGGGTCAGTTTGGGCGGGTGAATTAAGGTGTGTCGGGTCAAGAACAATGCTTGGTGCGGTGGTAGTTACCCTTTCTAAACTAGCCCTAATTCGACTCACCCTCTCATCAATGTTTGGGGAATCAATTATTACCAGTGGGGTTGGGGAAACATGTGCAGGACTAGGGGCTAGGGCAATGGCGCCCAGAGATGAGCGCTTGTTGGACATGCTCATAGAATCCCGGGATAATCTTCGTTCTGCCAAGATTATCTCCTTTTCTACTATAGAGACTGCTCGAGTTATGAATTGGTCCATAGTACCTAAAACAACGTCTCCTGCAGATTTCTTTGTTTTACAAGATCGGGTGCCTGAAGCCATTCTCCCGATAATTGCGTGCCCACTTTGCGGAGCCAAGAGATGTGGCCCGGCCTGGCCTCTTCTGGCCCCTGATGGCCTGAGATGGTCCCGCCCTTGTCCCGGGCTTCTCCCGCGATACTCCCGCGTGCTCCCGCACAGCGGGGACTGGGCGTTCCTTTATGGGGGCGTGAAGCGAGTGGTGGGAGGGGCAATCGGTCTGCAGGTGTGCCGTGGCGCAGGGACTCCTGGTTAGTTGAGTCCCTGCAGCGGCAACGGCAGCGCTGGTGTGTGGAGCGCGACCCTGCTCCCTGAAGACCTTCCCTGGGGCTGTGAGCAAACGTGCTCCCAACAGCCTTGCACTTCCAAACTGCGACGCGGCACCCGCGCAGCGGGTGCGGCTAGCTGTAGCTGATGACAGAAGGCAGCTACAACGGACTCTGCTGACAACGTGGGAAGACGCCGGTAAGCCCTCGGCGTTTCTGTGTCCCGCTGGAATAGGGGAATCTGCTTCCTTTTCTCCTCTCCTTCAGAGCGAGTGGTGGGAGGGGCAATCGGTCTGCAGGTGTGCCGTGGCGCAGGGACTCCTGGTTAGTTGAGTCCCTGCAGCGGCAACGGCAGCGCTGGTGTGTGGAGCGCGACCCTGCTCCCTGAAGACCTTCCCTGGGGCTGTGAGCAAACGTGCTCCCAACAGCCTTGCACTTCCAAACTGCGACGCGGCACCCGCGCAGCGGGTGCGGCTAGCTGTAGCTGATGACAGAAGGCAGCTACAACGGACTCTGCTGACAACGTGGGAAGACGCCGGTAAGCCCTCGGCGTTTCTGTGTCCCGCTGGAATAGGGGAATCTGCTTCCTTTTCTCCTCTCCTTCAGTGCGAGTGGTGGGAGGGGCAATCGGTCTGCAGGTGTGCCGTGGCGCAGGGACTCCTGGTTAGTTGAGTCCCTGCAGCGGCAACGGCAGCGCTGGTGTGTGGAGCGCGACCCTGCTCCCTGAAGACCTTCCCTGGGGCTGTGAGCAAACGTGCTCCCAACAGCCTTGCACTTCCAAACTGCGACGCGGCACCCGCGCAGCGGGTGCGGCTAGCTGTAGCTGATGACAGAAGGCAGCTACAACGGACTCTGCTGACAACGTGGGAAGACGCCGGTAAGCCCTCGGCGTTTCTGTGTCCCGCTGGAATAGGGGAATCTGCTTCCTTTTCTCCTCTCCTTCAGAGCGAGTGGTGGGAGGGGCAATCGGTCTGCAGGTGTGCCGTGGCGCAGGGACTCCTGGTTAGTTGAGTCCCTGCAGCGGCAACGGCAGCGCTGGTGTGTGGAGCGCGACCCTGCTCCCTGAAGACCTTCCCTGGGGCTGTGAGCAAACGTGCTCCCAACAGCCTTGCACTTCCAAACTGCGACGCGGCACCCACGCAGCGGGTGCGGCTAGCTGTAGCTGATGACAGAAGGCAGCTACAACGGACTCTGCTGACAACGTGGGAAGACGCCGGTAAGCCCTCGGCGATACGTAGTCCTCTAGGGATGCGTTGGTCTTTGTGGTATCTAATCAATGTTCCAGCGTGCAAACGTTGATTAATTATCCTTTTATCTTCTGTTGGAGATTACCTATTTGAACTTCGAAAACACTTCAGGTGTGCCACACCATCTTTATCTAGTCTATTCACAAACATCAAGGGGATAAAACAATAAACACAGCACAAACGTACTCACCCCTTGGCTTCGACTATTGCAATTGTCGAATAACAAATCAAGAAACAAAACAAAGAAGTGGGCGCTACCCACGAATACTTAACTAAATGGTCTTCTCACGCCAACAGAGGTCCGTCTAACGTCTCGCAATACCAGTCATCACCAGAGGGTCCAAGGCAGGGCGGTAGTCAGGGCAGCAGTTGTCAGCAGCCATCGGAGAGGAGTAGCCTCGCTGAAAAAGACGTTTGGTCCACTTCGACATACAGGGGTCGCTTTACGTGGATCGTGAATCCTCCAAAATTTTCTTGCGAGGCTTCTCACGACCCTCGGGCTGAACCGCTACCACTGAAACCGCCCCACGTTGGGCGCCAGTTAGAGAACCGGGCCTTATGGGCCGAGCGGCGCAGGGCACGCCCTAATCTCTGGGTTCACCTGCTTTGTCGAATAGAGACACGAGACACTCCGTTGGGTGTAGAAAACCAGGTTTATTAGCTGCAGCTAAGCACAGTTGTCCCAGAAGTACATACAAAATGTAAATTTTAAGGAGACTGCCACTTCAATACGTGGCGCACAATCTCTTATACTTCATGTATTTACAAAGTTTACTCCCTACATATACAAAGCAAGCCAATAGGAAAAGTTGGAAAACATGCTATCGGGTGTCCCAAATACGCCCCTTTCTCAAACCCCTTGTGTTACCCCTCCCAACAAATTAATTAGTGCTAGTACCGACAATCCAATTTGCCGGTAGCAGGACGTTTTTGTGTGCCTCAAAGGATAGATGTGTAACAAGAGAACACAAGGAGAGAATAGCGAAGGCCAGTCGGATAAGATAATGTGAGGAGAGAATAGGAGAAGCCAAATAGTCAGTCGAGACAGGGATCAATCAACACAGACATGGATTAGCGAGCTCGGCCAGACCCTGACATCGGTTTCGTATACAAGGACAGGAAGTTACTATTTAACAGATGAGACACGTAGCAGCTGAGAAAAGCAAACACACTCTTTTCGCCATGCTGCCTGAGTGAGGGCAACACAAAATGGCGACGAGACACAAAATGGCGGCTAAATACGGGGCGAAGTCAGAAACCGAAGAACCTCAAGGAGGGGGCTTCTTATGCCATGGAGGTAAGTAGGGCAGCAGAAGTCCTTGGACTGGAGCTGCCCTCTGTGCAGGTCAGGACTAATCTCTTGAGTGAGGTGCTTCAGCCTGGGGCTTCTACGTCTGAACTCCTATTGCACTTTAATGAAGCACTAGCAGATGCCCTTCTGGGCACATAGCCCTGTGAAATTGAACACCGCCATTGCTTTGTGCCGGGCAATCTAAGGTCCCTCAGCCAACACCCCACCCCTGAGAGCATGGCGGGTAAGGCTTCTACGTCCCATGGCACATTCCCTTTTGCACCCCCAAGATAGGGAATCCAAGAGGCTGGACACACTTTAAAGAAAATGTTTTCTTCTACCACCTGGCATTGCGGTTGATTAATACTGCATGCTTATTGGGCTGTTTCTCTCACACCCTTTGGGAGACAGTTGCGCAAGTGCTGCCACTGGTCCCGGAAGAAACCCGGGTCGTGCTCTACCAGGCAGTGAAGAATTGGAGCGATGCAGCAAAATTCACCATTAGGTGTGGTTTAGACATGACTGGCTCGCTCGGCAGAGTTGTTTCGGCAACCGTGGCTTTACGGCACCACACCTGGATCAGAACATCTGGCTTCTTGAGTGATGTCCAGGCTATTCTCATGGACATGCCTTTTGACGAGACTCATCTTTTTGGAGAGAAAGTGGACTCAGCCTTGGAGTGCTTCAAGGGTTCTTGTGCTATGGCCGGATCCTTGCGCCTTTCAATCCCACCTCATGGCCAGTCTGGCATTAGCCCCTTTTGTGGCAGTGGAAAGAGTTTTCAACTGCATCAACCATATCCCAGCACTATCCTGTGCTGACACCCCAAGTTGTGCAAGGACGTCAATGCTGTTCATTGCGACATTGGAATGGTAACCAGAAGTCGTCTGCCACTCAGTCCTTGGCAGCCGCAGCCTCCAATTATTCCGAGTTTGGGTCTGCAAGACCATTCTACTCAAGTTGGAGGGAACAAATTAGCTGAGACAAACTTTGGGGGGGGCTCTGTAGGGTAGTAGAGCTGTTACACAAACCACTTAATAACTAAATAAGAGCAGGCAACTAAAGTAAAGTGACTGGCAGATACACTAAAAGTATAAAATTCAATAGCAAAATTTATTTTCATCCTCCCAACTGGGTTACAATCTAAAACATAATAAAAAACAATTAAAAAAACACCTAAAAGTACTTTTATTTTTACTTTGACTGTAACTATATCTATTGCATCACCATTTTAGGTGTTTTTTTAATTGTTTTTTATTATGTTTTAGATTATAACCCAGTTGGGAGGATGAACATAAATTTCGCTATTGAATTTTATACTTTTGGTGTATCTGCCAGTCACTTTAATTTAGTTGCCTGCTCTTATTTAGTTATTAAGTGGTTTGTGTAACAGCTCTACTACCCTACAGAGACCCCCCCCCCCCAAAGTTTGTCTCAGCGATCCTAGCCTGCTACATTTGTTACAGGGACCTAAAACTTTTTCTGACTAAATATCCCTGGTACACATAACAGGGGAACCTCCCCTTTCTTTGAGGGAACAAATTAGCACCATATCCTATACTGGAGGGCCATAACATCGGACAAATGGGTCTTTCAGATCATTCAGGAAGGCTATTTTCTTCCTTTTCTTTCTTTTCTTCCCCCTTTACCATTATCTCAAAAAAGACTGGCGGAGGATCATCTAACTTTACTCCAGGAGGAAGTTACAGCTCTCCTGGCCAACGGGGCTATAGAGAAGGTAAGTAAGTAGTGGTTGTTATTCCTGCTACTTTCTGATACCAAAAAAGAACAAAGATTTGTTACCTATTGTAGACATCAGAACTGTCAATCTCTTTCTCAGAAAGGAGAAATTCAAGATGCTCACGTTGGCTCAAGTCTTGTCTACCCTAGACCACGGAAATTGACTAGTAGCGTTGGACTTGCAGAATGCTTATTTTCAAATCCCCATTCTGTCTGCCCACAGACGTTACCTGAGTTTCATGGTAGGCCACGAGCACTTTCAATTTACCATGCTCCCCTTCGACCTTTCCAGCACCCCTTTGGTGTTCACCGAGGTGATTGTAATGGTCATAGCTCATCTGTGCAGGTTAAGGGTGTCAGTCATCCCCATCTCAATGACTGGCTGTTAAAGGTGCCTTTGCCCATGGCTGTTGTCTCCCACCTCCAGACTGCGGTCAATCTCCTTCATTTACTGGGGTTCTCTATAAACGTGCCAAAGTCGCACCTGACTCTTTCTCGGACCCTCCCTTACATCTGAGCTGTTCTGGACACAGTGCAGTGTCAGGCTTATCCTCCCGAGCAGCAAGTCCAGGATATTCAGGCTATGATACCGATGTTTGAGCCTCTATCCTGGATTTTGGTGAGAATGACTTAGGCTGCTGGGAATCATGTCTTCATGCATCCTGTTGGTAAATCACACCAGATGGCGCATGCAGACTCTGCAGTGGGACCTGAAGTTCCAGTGTACGCAGCAGATGGGGAATCCCTGGTCTGCCGCGGGGACTCCCGTTTGAGCGGAGGGAGATCTGGGCTAAATTCACGGCATTTGGCGCAGACGCCATTTTGGTGGTAGAAGGGTTGTCACTCTAGTCGCTCTCTGCTTCCGGGAATACCGGATATAAACAAAATGATGGCCCGGGCATGCAGCGGTCATTAGTCGAGGTATGCGCAGAGAAATTTTGCTTGCCAGTAAATTTGCTATTTGCACAGCTGCTTAACTGTTTTAAAAATGTTAATCATTTTAAAATCATTTCAAAATATAACCACTTACTTATATTTGTATGGTCACAGCATTTGAACTGTTGTATTGCCGCTGTACTCTTCATCTATCCTATACTCCATGGCCTGACGCGGGGGCTCCCGTTTGGGTGGAGGGAGATCTGGGCTAAATTCACAGCATTTGGCACGGACGTCATTTTGGTGTTAGAGGGGTTGGAGCTCTAGTCCCTCCCTGCTTCCGGGAATACCGGATATAAACGGAAGGATGGCCCGGACGTGCCCATCATGGTAATTTGTATAGCGCGCTACTCACCCGGAAGCGTCTCAAGGCGCTGGGGGGGAGGGGTCCGCTACTGCTCGAAGAGCCAGGTCTTGAGGAGATTCCTGAAGGAGAGGTGATCCTGGGTCAGTTGGAGGTGGATTGGGAGGGAGTTCCATGTGTTGGCTGCCAGGTAGGAGAAGGATCTTCCCCCGGCGGTGGCCTTGCGGATGCTTGGTACGGCGGCGAGGGCGTGGCTGGTTGATCGTAGCTGGCGGGTGGGCACGTAGAAGGTCAGGCGGATATTGAGGTACTTGGGGCCCAGGTCGTGAATGGCCTTGTGTGCGTGGGTGAGGAGCCTGAACGTGATTCTCTTGCTGACGGGGAGCCAGTGTAGGCCTCTCAGGTGGCCGGAGATATGGCTGTGTCGGGGGATGTCCAGGACGAGTCGTGCGGAGGCGTTCTGGATGCGCTGGAGTCTTTTCTGAAGTTTGGCTGTGGTTCCGGCGTAGAGGGTGTTTCCGTAGTCCAGCCGGCTGGTGACGAGTGCTTGTGTGACCGTCTTCCTGGTTTCAGTGGGGATCCATCGAAGATCTTGCGGAGCATGCGCAGGGTGTTGAAGCATGATGATGAAACGGCGTTGACTTGTCTGGTCATCGAGAGTGAGGAGTCCAGGATGAAGCCCAGGTTGCGTGCATGGTCCGTTGGTTTGGGAGTGGTGCCCAGGGCAGGGGGCCACCAGGAGTCGTCCCAGGCAGAGGGCGATGATCCTAGGATGAGGACTTCCATCTTGTCTGAGTTCAGTTTCAGGCGGCTGTTCTTCATCCACACTGCGACGTCTTTCATCCCTTCGTGAAGGCAGGTTTTGGCGGTGGCGGGGTCGTTGGTGAGGGAGAGGATCAGCTGGGTGCCGTCGGCATAGGAGATGATGTTGAGGTTGTGTTTGCGTGCGATGGCTGCAAGAGGGCTCTTGTAGATGTTGAAGAGGGTTGGGCTGAGTGATGATCCTTGTGGTACGCCGCAGGTGACTTCGATGGCCTCGGATCTGAACGGGAGAGGCGGACTCTCTGGGTTCTGATGGTGAGGAACGAGATGATCCACTCCAGTGCCTTCTCTTGGACTTCGATTTTGTTGAGGCGCTGCACTAGGGTGCGGTGGCAGACGGTGTTGAATGCTGCAGAGAGGTCCAGGAGGATGAGGGCCGCTGTTTCCCCGTTGTCGAGCAGGGATCTGATGTCGTCAATTGCTGCGATGAGGGCGATCTCGGTGCTGTGGTTGGTTCGGAAGCCGGACTGCGAGGGGTCGAAGGCTCCGTTCGTCTCGAGGAAGGCGACGAGTCTCTCTGTTGACGGTCTTCTCGATGACTTTGGCAGGAAAAGGGAGGAGCGAGATGGGACGGTAGTTTTTGAGGTCGGTGGGGTCTGCGGTTGGTTTCTTCAGGAGGGCACTGAGCTCGGCGTGCTTCCAGGTCTCTGGGAAAGTGGCGGTGTGGAAGGAGGTGTTGATGATGTCCCGGAGTTGGGGTGTGATGATGGAGTCGGCCTTGTTGAACACGTGGTGGGGGCAGGGGTCAGTTGGTGATCCGGAGTGGATCGTGTTCATCGTGCTGGTGATGTCTTTGGTGCTGACCGGGGTCCAGGTGCAGAGGGTGGTGGTGGGGAACGTTGGTTCGGTGGTAGGGTACGTGGTAGTTGCGCCAAAGCTGTTGTGTATATTGGCGATCTTGCGGTGGAAGAATGTGGCGAGTGAGTCGCAGAGGTCTTGCGAGGGGGTGATGTCATTGTTTCCAGCGCTGGGGTTGGAGAACTCTTTGACGATGCTGAAGAGTTCCTTGCTGTTGTGGGCGTTGTTGTCCAGACGTTCTGTGAATGCTGTCTTCTTGGAGGTGTGGATCAGCTGGTGGTGTTTGCGGGTTGCACGCTTGAGGGCGGTCATGTTGTCTGTGGTCTGGTCGTGGCGCCAGTCTTTCTTGAGGGTGCGGCAGTTCTTCTTGGAGTTCTTGAGTTCGTCGGTGAACCAGGAGGCTTTCCTGCTGCCGAGTCTGCTGGGAGGGTTCTTCAGGGGGGCGAGGTCATTTGCACATTTGGGGAGCCACTGTGTGAGGTTGCTGGCTGCTTCGTTGGGGTCTGTTGTGCTGGCGGGAGGGTTCTGGCTGAGGGCGGTGGTGAGTTGCTCGGTGGTGATCTTACTCCAGCTTATGCGAGGAATCTGTTGCGGGTGGTGGTGGGTCGTTGTTCTTCTGAAGCTGAAGTGGATGCAGCTGTGGTCAGGTCAGTGGAGTGCGGTGGAGTGGCTGAAGGAGATGTGCTAGCTGGAGGAGAAGATGGGGTCAAGTGTGTGGCCGGCGTGGTGGGTGGGGGTGTTCACCAGTTGCTTGAGTCCGAGGTTGGCGAGGTTATCCAGCAGGGCGGTGGTGTTGCTGTCCTTGTTGTTCTCCAGGTGGAAGTTGAGGTCCCCTAGGAGGATGTAGTCAGCGGAGGGGAGTGCGTACGGGCTGATGAAGTCTGCGATGTCTTCGCTGAATTGTGTGCATGGTCCCGGGGGTCTGTAGATGAGGGTTCCTCTAAGGGTGGTTTTGGGGTCAGTGTGTATCTGGAAGTGGAGGTGTTCAGCCGCGGTGAAGGTGTCGTCGGGGTTGGTCGTGATGTGGATGGTGTTCTTGTGTACGATGGCGATGCCTCCTCCAGTCTGGTTGACGCGGTCCTTCCGGGTGATCTTGTATCCGTCCAGGATTACTATGGCGATGTCAGGTGCTGAGGAGGCGTTCATCCAGGTTTCTGTAAGGAATGCGACATCTGGTGATGTTGTGTCGAGCAGGTTCCAGAGTTCGATGGCGTGTCTGTGGATGAAGCGGGTGTTAAGCAGGATGCACTTGAGGTGTTTGCTGCTGGTGTTTGGCTTGTCGGGTGTGGTGCCGGTCCGGGTGCAGGGGAACTTGCAGGTTTGGCAGGTGAAGGGTCCGTGGGTGCGTTTCGGGGCGGCTCAGTAGCAGGGGGGTTCCGGCCGGGGTTGAGTGCGTTGAGGGTGGCGGCGTCGTAGGTCCGTCGTGTGGTCTGGCGTCGACGGGGGCCAGGGGTTCTGGCGCGGTCCAGGCGCGGACGGGTGTAGACGGGCTTGCCTTTGGCGCAAAATCGGCACGCCCACTGTGCACGTCCGCTGCGCTCCCGTGCGGCGGCCTCCATAAATGGCGAAGTGGGACGGTGGAGCAGCGGGGAGGCGGGGTACAAAAAGTAAAGTGGGCGGGCCGCAGGGGAGCAGCGGCGGGGAGCGAGGAGTGGGAGAAGCGGCAGAAAAACCACGGAGATGGCAAAATCAGAACGGTTGGGAGGCAGAGACCGGGCACAGGCTATGGCACACAGAGAAACAGAAACATATAATGTTACTGAACACAGGAGCACAGGCAATGGCACACAGGGAAACAAGATCAACAAAATTCTTTACTGAACACAGGGGCACAGGCTATGGCACACAGGGAAACAAGATCAACAAAATACTTTACTGAACACAGGGGCACAGGCTAGGGCACACAGGGAGACAAGATAAACAAAATACTTTACTGAACGCAGGGGCACAGGTTAAGGCGCAGGCTAAAGAGCTGACAGCAGCACTCCAGGCGCACGGCTGTAGCGAGGCAGCAGCGGGGGGGTCACTCACGGGGGGAGCCGCGCGGTGTGTTGAGCGACCTGCCCTGCAGTCAGGGACAGGTTATGCCCATTTGTGCCCATCTGGGCCCAGGGGCCAGGACCCCTGGAAAATCACTAGAATTAAATATACCAAAGAGGAACTGCTTGGCCATATCCTATTTAGACATGAGGACTGAGAAATAAGATGGTATTTTACGAAAGGCATGCTGAGTGTAAGAGATTGTGAACACTGGAAACAATGATGGATTACTCCTCACGACATAGGGAGGACAAATAAGGCTCCAAACAGGTTTGAAATCTCCCAGAACTGGAATCTGGGAATGGTCAATAGCAGATCATTGCCTAAACACACTACTGAACTCTGTCTATTGATAGAGGACACTAAATTAGATATCCTGTTTTTAACGGAAAGCTGGCTTTAGGAATACTCGTCCCCTGATATAGTCATTGCACTACCGCCAGACTATGACATACATAGGTTGGACAGGATGGGCCAGATAGGAGGTGGATTAGCTATTCTCCTAAAAAAGCAATATAAATGTAATTTGGAACCACTGACTCTGAAAAACTGTGAATGTCTCCTCTTCTCAATGCAGCTATCTCCTACTTGTACTCAATCAGGCCTCTTAATATATCGCCCACCGGGTCCATATGGGGAGTTCTTAAAAGAACTACCCGAATTGATGGCCAGTCTCTCACTTAAAAAGTCCTACATCACGATACTTGGGGACCTAAATATTCACATGGAAAACAAAAGCCAACCAAGCCTAAAAAGATTTCTATCAGACCGGGAAAGCCTACAACTGACGGAGCTGGTTGTAACAGCCAAACATGTTAAAGGACAAACGTTGAATGTGGTAATTTCCAATGACCCTGACTTGGCAGTAGCCACTCCCATACCGGTACCATGGTCGGATCATTATTTTATCCCTTTCAATGTACGAAAGTTAGGAAATAGAGACGCCGCCTCTAAAGTTATAACAATGAAAAGGTGCTGGGATATGATCAACCCGGTAGTATGGGAGGATATCTCAATCAACTCCGCAAGTTTAAAATCAGAGATGCCGGGGTTTGTGGAAAAAGGCAACTCACAATGGGAATCCTGGAGTACGCAATCCCTAGAGTAGTGGTCCCTAAGGTTGCTCATAAGTCCAAAAAACAGAACAAGAACAAAAGGAAGGTTTAACCCTCAGTTCTTGGTGTTAAAGAAAAACTGTAAAAAAAATTTAAGGGATTGGAGAAAAAACTATTATCCCCAACTCAAATTGAAGTATAATTCAGCTATCAAAAAATATCATACTAATATTAAATTGAGTGAAGTGAAATTCTATGAGGAAAAAATTATTGGGGCACAGAACTCAGCAAGGGAACTGTTTGCAGTAATTAAGAACTTGACTAATCCACCCACTAACAGTGGTCCATCCGAAACTTCAGAGGAGATGTGCAATAAGCTGGCCTCATATTTCCTCTCAAAAGTTGCAGATATCTATAGCTGTTTTAAAACGGATGGAGACTATACAAGAGAACGGGAAAATGACCATGAACTATCCCCCCTGCAACAAGTACTCTCTAACTTTCCGAGTATGGAACAGAAGGATCTAGACACCGTATTAGAGAAGATGAAGTCTGGCTCGCCCGTGGACCCAGCACCTCCGCATATTCTTAAAATAGTAGCACCTATTATTACACCTATCTTAATGGAGATCATGAATCAGTCACTAGAAACAGGCATAGTTCCAATACCCTGGAAACATGCAGTGATAAAACCGCTATTGAAAAAAGCCAATGCGGATCAGTCGCAACCAGGAAACTTTCGCCCCATCTCCCTGCTACTATTTGTAGGCAAGCTAGTAGAAAAACACGTCAATAGACACCTATCAGAATTCCTAGAGATCAATCAATGCTTGCACCACGCACAGATGGGAATCAGGGCACATCATAGTAAAGAAACTGCCCTGTTAGTTGTGGTAGAGGAATTAAGACAATCATTGGACCAGGGAAAACCAGCCGCACTGCTCTTATTAGATTTGAGTACGCCTTTTGATACAGTGGATCATTGTATATTATGCAGAAGGCTTGCTGACATTGAGATTAGGGGCATGGCACTCAAGTGGGTGACATCATTTCTTAGTGATCGAACATTTTAAGTGCAGGAAAATGCCGTTCTTTCCAAATCCTTGTCCCTGAAGTGTGGAGTCCCACAGGGCTCGACATTAAGTCCAACACTTTTTAATGTCTATGTGGAGCCACTTGCTAAAATTGGATTGGAATTTGCAATATCCCTGACTTCAGATGCTGATTATACGCAGCGGATCATCTCTCTTGACCCTAAGAACTGTAAGGATGGTGAGAGACTATCTTCTTGCCTGGTAAAAGGTAAAGATTGAATGACAGCAAACTGTGTAAAGTTAAACAATGATAAAATGGAGCTACTTCTCCTTGGGAATAAAGCAATACCCAGACCAATCATAGATTGGCCTGCATGCCAAAGTAAGCCACCGATCCCATAGAGATAGTAAATAACCTGGGATTCTGGCTAGAAACTGATATTTCTATGGGGACACAGGCCAGGAAGGTCACAGCAACCTGCTTCGGACTTCTCAGAAGTCTGCGTAAAATCTTAGACAGAATTCCCATACAATCAAGGAAAACAATGGTGCATTGTCTTGTCACCTCGCGATTGGATTATGGGAACTCATTGTTCTTGGGGGCACCCAAATATGTCATTAAGAAGCTGCAAGTGGCCCAGAATGCAGCCACAAGACTGCTATGCAAAATCCCTGTACGGGAATCAGTGAAAAAGCATTTACTTAAATGACACTGGCTCCCAGTAGAAGCCAGAATAAAATTGAAGGCACTGGTAATCACACACAGAGCACGACATAATAAAGGCCCAAAAAGAAATGAAGAGCCTAGTCTCTCCATATATCCCTAAGAGGCAGTTGCGGTCTAGCACGGAAGAACACCTAAATCAGACATAGGTTAGGAGGGAAAAATGGGGAGGAAGATCTTTCTCCCACCTAGCTCCGAAACTGTGGAACTCGTTACCGTTGGAATACAGACGGATAGACAGGGAACTACAGTTCCGTTAAGAGATTAATACCTGGCTGTTCAAGCAATATCTTTAAGGCATGGCCTGTTCGCACTTAGCACCTGACTGCCTAGCGCTGGGAAGTCCTTGGGTAGCCATGCGCTTTACAAGTCCTCCTATAATAATAATCTCTCAGATGTTGACCAGATCTCAGAGTTAAAAGCAAAAGACCTGCAGTGATGGTTGATACAGGAAGCTTGCTCTGTATATACTTTACCAAAAAAAGGTATAGTGTGCACAGAGTCGAGGGGGTCCCCGGAGGTATAGCAGAGGCTAAATTAGATAATCACTAACAGCTCTCTATGTGATAATGTGGTCAAGCGGTTAGGCTTATCAGGAGGGTGTGTTAAGCATTTATTGTATTCACACAATCAAGACTGGTGGCACACACTCAGAGACAGAATTCACATCAATTAGTTGAGTATAGAAAGGTATACAAATGTTTTATTTCTATAACCAAGCAGGACTTGGCACAGGTAAGCAAAATACACTTTCATATGATAAACTTTACATGGAAATGCAATTGTGAATGTAATTGGAATCGTTACAAGTTAGAAAACCTAGAAATTACTTTTAGATTACTTTTCAGTTACTTTGAGCATTTGGGGTGATATGCCGAGATTTATCGCACTGGATCTCACAAAATACAGGTAAGTACAACAGTTTTGGGTTTAAATTTACTTTGTTTTCAATACAAAAGTTAGTTAAACACTTAGAAACTTTTTGGGACAAAAATCATAACAATGGTTCCTATAGAAGAAAAGAATGTTATCGATTTGCGGGTAAGTATTCAAGAATAGTTTTTTGGGGGTTAGAACGAAGGTTTCCCAAGGTTCAGTTTGGCACACAAATTGCACCAGCAGGGGCAAAAGGGCACAGAGTGCAGGGGCCCAATGTTAGCCAATGAGGCTTAGGGGGCCTTCGGTCAGGGGCTGCTCACAAGCAGGCAACACGGTTGTGGGATCAGAGCTCCTGGGTTTAAGATCAGCACTGCAAGGGACAACAATTATTACAGGAGCTGCACCACCAGCGGCACAAAGGCAATCGGATGCAGAGTGCCAAAAAGATTTTGGGAGCATTGATTTCCAATTTAGAGCTCTAGTTTGAAGAAAAATCTGCAGACTCAGGCAGGGAGGTTTCCTGAAGGCGACCACCAGCAGGAGAGGTAAGCTGGGTTCTTAGGGGATGCCTGGACACCATTGGTTTGGGCCACCCAAGGCCGTGGGTCTCCGGGTGCAGGGATGGCTTTAGGCATCAGATTTTCTTACCAGCTCCGGTCACGGTCAGGGGGACCCCTCAGGTTGAGGCTGCAGGCGAGGGTCTGGAGCTCATGGTAGGTTGGGGATCACTAGATCCCAGGTCAGGATCACTGATGTTGGTCCACTTGAACTCAGGCCATGGGCATCGCGTGCAGAGTGATGCAGAACCACGTTCTCTATTGGAGTCCTTTAGTCGAGCAAATCCATTGCTCACAGGAGACAGAGTCTTTTAGATGAAGACATGGCAGGTCCTCTAGGTTCTGGATGGCTGTTGGACACGCCGGGGTTTTGCATTCAGCTGGTCAGAGTTGGTACAGGCCGGTAGGACTGACCCCAAAGCAGTTGATGTTCTCATCTTCCTGGGTCAGCACAGCTCTTTGGTCCTTATTCTTTCTTCCTTGATTCTGAGGCAAGGTTCGAGGTTGCCCCTAAATACTAAATTTAGGAACGTTACAAGGGAATGCAGGTCGGGACGAATAGGTCACTTCCTTGGGGTGAGTACACCCCATATTATGCCACACTTCAGTGGGAGGGGGCATGAGCCTCTCTCTAATTGGCGGGGTTCCCTCATCTTCAAGAAGGAGGGGATTGAGATGTGTGCTTCACCTTGCCTCCTTCACCTGAGGGGTGGGGTTGGCAAAGGTGGGTGCGCTTCTCTCCCTACCTTGGTATTTTCACCCACTCTCCCACTCAAAGTGGGGGCCGGATCCAGTGGGAGCCAGCTTCTTGGGGCAGCAAAAACCAGGGTCAGCTAACAAAGGCGGCAGGCCTTTGAAGGTTTCTTTTCATGGACACCTCTGCCCAGGAAGTGCTTTGGTTCTGGACCCAGAGAGCTGAGGTCCTCTACCCAGGGGTCCAGAAACCTGTCTGGTGGTGGCAAATGGCAGGCAGCCATTCAGGAACTATACCAGAGCCGGTCGGTTTTCTGGGGCATCTCTAAGATGCTCTCTACATGCATTTTACATTAAGTCGCACACTGGTATCCGTGTAGGGTTAATGTGCGGAGATGTTTGCTACTGTCTGCAGCAGCGCAAGAATAGATAAACACCACTAACCTTGTTCTGGTGACCAGCAGAGACGATATTCGAAGATAAGCCCCCCAGTCCCGTCCAGACACGATCCTAACCGAGGAAGTACTAACCCTCTGCGTGAATTCGTGCCAAGGGGGGAAAAGGGGAGTGGATAAAATAATAAACAGGTTGTGGTGGTCTTCTGTGGGTTTCTCAATGGTTTGGGCCAAAAGGACTGCATGATACCAGGAGGAATGTCCACACTGCAAGGGGGAACGACAGGACACAAAGATTATCACCAATCCTCTTGTGAGATATAATAAAGTCAAGAAACCTTCTCCCTTTACTCACCAGAAGGTCGCACAACCAAACCATGAATTCCGGCCCTTTGCATAACTGCAGACAAGACAAACAGGGGAAACGACTTTCCACCCAAAAGGGAGTTGCTGGGTTGTAGATTCACCCTAGAGGACAGTCTACATATGCTGCCAGAGAGCAGACTGACGGGAGGCACTAGAAACGAAGTTCACCAAGGAATAAGGTTTTTGTTGTTGATGGCACAACACGAGTCCAGAAAAATGTATTTTAGTACTGCTGCTCTTTGAAACAGAGACGAAACAGCAGCCATTCAAATAAGCTCCCCAAGTTCATGAAAACGCAATACAAAGTTCACTGGTGTACTTGACACCAAAACGTGACCCCAGCTACAACTGAAAGGTATTTTAGAGAGCGCGTCTTGGAAATCAGACGCGTTCTCTAATAATGACCTTTCTTTACTCGCCAATGCTGTGTAAACGCAAACCGCGCGTTTAAAAGACACCGCAGCTTTTCTAATGACGGAGTAAACAAGAAACAGAAATAAAAGCGGAGGAGGCGAGCCCGCGCTTCTTCCGCTACAGTACTTAGCGCAATCCACGAACTGCACCAGAGATCCAGGAGACAAGGTTCAAAACGCTATTCAGAAACAGCAGGCTTCTATCTTCAAGCTGACATCCGGCGGGGATCACCATCCGCCATATCTACACAATCCAGGTTGTTTGACAAGCACCTTCCCCTTGTGAGGGAGGTGCTTTTGTAAATCCGCCCTGTGCCTCCGAGTGCCTGCCCCTTAGCATGCTGGTAATCGTAGTGTTTCCGGCCGTTGTTGCTCACACCAGGTTGGACACACAAACAACGAGGTACCCTAGGATGGTATGACATTCGCCCGCTTGACCACGAGATCGCTACAGCTACTAAACATCCCATGTTTCAGTAAACCCATTATGGAGATATGGAGTTTGTAGTGACCAACTCCCAGACCATATACTCTTTATGGTTTTACTGCACTTACAATGTCTAAGAATGGACTTAGACACTGTCGGAGTACAGTACTCATGCAACTGTACCCTCGCTTGTGGTCTAGTCTACCCTGCTAGAGATATGACCTATCTAGGCCACAGGCAGTGGATTGCAGGCTTGACACACATGGATGCGTGTCATGCCGGCACTTGTGTTTTTCTTTGCACCAAAACACGCAGCCTACAATGGCAGTGTATGGATGTTAAGGTGCAGGGCCCCTAAAAGTGGCCCAATGGGATCTGCAGCCTTTAAAGGCCTTCTCTGATCACTGTGCCATTGGTACCCATGGTACCTGTTACAAGGGTCTTACCCGAGGCCAGAGAGGTGCCAATTGTGGGTGCAAAGGTACAGCTTTGGGAAGAACACAGGCATGGGGAACCCGATTGGCAAAGACCCAGGGAACATCAAGTCAAAGTGCATCAAATGTCAGGCAAAAAGTGGGGAGTAACCGTGCAAAAAAGGGCACTTTCTTACAGTTGACGAACTGTGATTGGATCCGTGTCAGACTCTTCTCCCTTCCCCAACCAGATCTCACAGTAGTGACAGATGCGTCACTCCTGGGATGGAGCGGCCATCTTGGAGAAGTGGAGATCAGTGGACACTAGTCTCTGGCAGAGCCAGGGCTCCACATCAATTTGTTAGAGCTTCAGTGATCCGACTAGCACTGAAAGCGATTTCTTCCCTCTGTCAAGGGTTAGTTAGAGCAGGTGTTCACAGACAACATCACCGCCATGTAGTACTGCAAAAAGCAGGGCGGAGATGGATCGTGGACCCTTTGTCAAGAGGCCCTGCATCTCTGGACATGGCTGGAACAACAGGGCTAACTCTGGTGGTTCAACATCTTGCAAGTTCTCTGAACACCAGGGCGGATGAACTCAGCCATCGATGCTTAGTGAATCACAAATGGCATCTCCAGTTGGAGAAGGCACAAGGTCTCTTTCAGTGTGGGGAGAGCCTTGGTTAGATCTGTTTGTTTCTGAGGAGAACATGCAATGTCTGCAGTTTTGCGTGCTGGTGTTTCCAAGGTGGCTATCGCTCAGTGCCAACTTTCATCAAAGGTGGAGCTCAGGCCTCCTGTATGCCTTTCTGCCCATACCACTTCTGTCCAGAGTTCACGAATGATCGGGCCCAAGTCATTCTTGTGGCTTCGGATTGGGCATGGTCTGGTATCCAGCGCTTCTTTGAATGAGCATCGATCCTCCCATCAGGCTGCCCCTTCAGGAGGATCTTCTGTCACAGTAGCAGGGGAGGGACCTCCACCAGAACCTGACAACACTCTGCCTCCATGCTTGGAAATTGAGCGGCGACAGTTGAAAACTTTTGACCTTCCTCTTGAAGTATGTACTGTTATTTTGGTGACCAGATGGCCCTCTAATAAGACGGTATACTTCTGACAATGGCAAAAATGTGTCAAATTTTGTACAGAAAGGTCTATTGACACTTTCTCTTTTTCTTTATCTGATATTCATTATATTCTTATGCTTGCCCAGCAGGGCTCTGCTTTTGGCACTCTTAAGGGTTATCTTTCTGCTCTGTCCGCTTTCTTGTGGTTGCCGGACCAATTCTCCTATTTTCAAAATTCAAATCCCCTATTGTAAATTAGTTCTTAAAAGGGCTTGTACATATGTTTCTGCCTACGCCCTTTGCCATGCCACAGTGGGACCTTAATTTGGTCCTCACATTTCTCATGTGTGCTCCTTTTGAGCTGATACATAATTGAACCCACCAGCTGGTTACCATCAAGATAGCCTTTCTGGTGGCATCAACATCTGCCCGGAGGGTGAGTGAGTTGCAGGCTTTAACATGCAAGTCTCCCTACATGATGGCTTTTATGGATAAGATGGTGCTTCGCACCGGTGCTTAATTTTTACCGAAAGTGGTAACGCCGTTCCATCTGGGGTCAATTGATCAAGCTGCCCACCTTTTTTGCTCCCCACATTCCTCTAAATAGGAGGAGTGTCTCCACCTTCTGGACCCAAAAAGAGTGTTGACTCTTGATCGTACAAAACAGTTACAGGTGGACAACCAACTCCTTATGGGTTTTACGTGGGAGGTAGAAAAGGTTGGGCAGTGCATGAATGGACCATTTCCCGCTGGGTCATTCTCTACATTAAGATCGCTACTCCCTGGCTAGGAAGAAGCCTCCTGAGGGCTTGCGAGCTCATTCCAGCAGGGGGAAGGCTTAGACCATGGCATTGGCTTGGGTGTCCTAGTCCTGGAAATCTTTTGGGCAGCAACGCGGCTGTCTCTGCATTCGTTTGCCAAGCACTACTGCCTGGGCAGTCAGGTCCACGGAGACGGGCATTTCGCCTGTTCAGTCCAGCAGGACATTTTAGTGTGAAAATGTTTCCACAGCCCACTACCAGGAAGGCGTGGCTTGGGTATCTCTTCAAAGGTAAGGGATCTACAGCTAGAATTCTCTATCAGATGAACACTTTACTTCGGTAATGCATTATCTGGTAGAGAAAATATCTAGCTGCATATTCCTTATACACCCACTAATGCCTCCCCGCTCTGTGGACTCATTTGATAGGGCTAGGGTTGCTCCCTTTTCAGGGCCCTAGTTGTGAAATACACACAAGTCAGTGCACTTCATGGCTCTGCGCTTCTGGCGTGGAAACATAACTGACGTTCAAGTGCCTGAGTGGCACCTATATAAGTGAACACAACATACTTATCAATACTAACCACGCAGACAGAATCACGTTGAGTCACACAGAGCCACCCGACGGCGCGCAGAGGTTCTGATCACGCAAATGTGTCTGGGTCCAGCCTAATGCCTGGGAAATTCAAAGGTAAGGAATCTGCAGCTAGATATTGTCTACCAGATAATGTGTTATCGAAGAAAAGTAACTTGTCCATTAAGAGCAATTTTTCAAATGAGGTGTGGAATCTTTTAGTTTGGTGTGTTCACTGATTTACTGTATGAAGTGTTGCACAAATACTTTACACATCGCCTTTCAAATTAAGCATGACTTCTTTGTGCTAAGCTACCAGAGGGTGAGCACAGGTTAATTTAGGGTTTGCCAGGCTCTTAACCCTGAATAGGATTGTGGCTGCTGCTTTACTAGGGCTCATACCCCAGTCAACTTACAACCCAATTTCTAAGAGACAGAGTCTGTCACTTTCTCATCACTCTCCTTGCTCACACTCTCTAGATTGTCTTTGGTAAGTGTGTCCAAATCCTGGACTATGTTTACCCCCAATATCTTTTTTTGTGTTGTATTTGTTTATTTTTAAACAGAGAGAATCAGTACAGCAGTATATGTAATAGGCATCTGTTAGTCAGGAAGGACAACGCTATACAGTGATGGGGAAGATGACAAGATACATAGTAATCTTCCTGTTCTGAAGGGGAGGGGTAGGGACAGGGAGGTTGGGGGGAGGAGTTAACCCTCAGATGTAAGGTCTAAGGTGTTGTTTGTGGGGTGCTGGGCAGTATCTTTGAATGATCCTGAAGAAAGCCCTAAGTCTGAGAGGGTGACATGAACCAGGGAAAGGGAAAAGGAGGTATGTGCCCCTGGAAAGGGTTACACTCTGACATCCTATGTGCATCCGTGACTATGGTTTTGGGCACTATTGGACAAAAGGAGGATAGTACCATGCTAGAAGAAGGACGATTTTCTGCGCTACACATCGCAATGATTCTGCCAGGTATGGGGGATGTGTGTAGACCTCCTTTGAGCCAGGGGGATGTATGTCAGGTCTTGTCATGGGTAGGGGGTCTATGGTTGACAGTGGTCATTGTTGGGCTGGGGGAGAGGCCAAATCCTTAGTAGTGGATGGGGCATTGGCAGTAAATGCGAGGGGAGGAGAAGGGAGGTTATGGGAGTAATGTGTGCAACAGGATTTCGGTCTGTAGCTGCCAAAGAGTAGTGGGCCTCTTCCCTGTTTGGGTAGGACAGCGATCACCACTTTGTTGGAAAGGGGTCCTAAGGAGGACTCTCTCTCTGTTTCTTGGAGTGCAGCATGCAGAGTATTAATTGCTTGCTCCCCAGGCCATCCATAGAATTCCGAAAGGAAGCCATCTTCCCCTGGTGCCTTATGGTAGGTAATTTGGAGACAGTGAGCGCTACTTTCTTTCTGCTGATTCCCCCTTCTAGAAGTTCTCTGCCCTTGTCTGAAAGACAGGGTCTATCCACCATGGTGAGGAATGCACTTGGTCTGCACTAGCTAACTTATAGTATGCAGCAAATTTGTTCACTATGTGCTGGGGGTGGGTGAGGACTGCGCCCACTCATGTTTGAATGGCCAGATGGCCATGGCGGCTTCCCGCTGATGGTATTAAGCTGCTAGTAAGCACAGGCCTTCCCTCCCTGTTCGTAGTGCCTGCCTTTCATGCATTGTAGGGCATATTCAGCCGTAGAGGTGTAAAGTGGAGTGGTGTGGCTCACTGGTTAGAGGCGGCAGACCCGGAAGCAGAGGTCGGCCCGGGACCAGGGTTCGATTCCCGACGCGGCAGGGTCCTGGGCCATGGTCAGCGGACTCGATAATTCTCGCCTCGGTGCCTACTCCAACCATGGGTCCCACTAAGCAACTCTGGGCAATAGCTTGCTTAATCTCTACTAACGGCCCCATCAGTGCCGGGGATGCTTGTCTTCACCTTGGAGATGCCCAGGAGGGACCATCTCACAGGGAAAGCCAGGATGGGTTACCCAGCGGTATACAGCGCCGGGACGCCCCTTTGCTGGGGCAGCTGTGCGCTTTACAAGTATACAACATTTAACATTTATACAACATTTAAAGGCTGTTAAGTGCTATCCGGCTTCTGCGATGGTTGAGAGGGATAAAGGTGGGTATACAAACTGATATCTCTCTCCAGTTCCAGTTCATTCTGACGTGCTGCTGATTGCTTGTTGGCCAATGCAGCATCTCACATTAGTTGGCCCCTGATTGTGGCTTTCGTGGCTGCCCATAGTATTCTTTCTGAAGGAGCCGAGGTAGAATTATTAGGGAGGTAATTGTTGATATGGGCTTGTAGTTGGGATTTTCCCTGCAGTGTGTGGTGTTGTTGCATGTTTATCCACCATGGCTTACGTCCTGACGAGACAAGGCCCATTTCCAAAGACAGTATCACTGGGGAGTGGTCTAAGCTTGCCGCTTCAAGTATGTGAGGCTCCTTCACCTGCGTGACTGTCCTCTGGAAAGCAAGGAAATAATCCAGCCTGGATAGTGTGCCATGGGCAGGGGAGGGAAAAGTATAGCTATTATCTGTGGGGTGATTGAGATGTCAATGGTCCACTACTCCATTGTCTATGAGCATATCTCGCATCAGGGCACTATCGGCCTCATTGTTTTTGTCCAGCGGTCCTGATCTGTCCAATGTTGGGACTGGCGCCTGGTTCCAGTCCCCACCTATGAGGTATTGTGAGGCACATATTTCCATCAGTAGGCGCTTCAGGTGGAGTAGAATTTTTTTTGCCCCAGTTGGTGCATAAACAGATGCTATCATTCACGTTGTCTCCAAGATGGAGTATCGCAAATGTGTACCTATCGTCAGATGACTGAAAGTGACATTGTGGTGGTGATAGGGTCTTGTAAATATGCCTTTCAGTCTCTCCATGTCAAACTGAGCAAAAAGAACACTTGAAGCAACGGTTCCACATCTATGTGCTAAGATGACATACGATGTGTAGGGGTATAACTAGCTGCCTCGACCACACAGACGGACTGGAAAACGACTCCAACTTGATGAGGTTGCTGAGGGCAGATTTTTAGTCCTAGCATAAGGTGGAGGGGGGGCTGTTATGGCTAGGTAAGGAAGTTATCAAAATGACAGTGTGCCCAGATGGCATTGCTTAACCCTTCCCATGCTCATGACGAGCTCACCTTGTCATGAGCCACGGTTGCGCTGTGCTCAAGACGAGCTGAGCTCATCATGACCGCTGTGGCACTCACACGAGGGTATAATTCCGCTGCTGTGCTGAACGTTCCACGAAAACAGGTGTGGTCATGACGAGCTCAGCTCGTCATGAGCACAGCCCCACGGTGCTGCATGACGAGCTGAGATTGTCATGAGCACCGGGCGCTGTGCGCGCCACCCCTCCCCCCAGCACAGTGAGGAAATTACCCCCGCGGCGAAGGGGTTAACATAACCAATCACTATCATGTGTCGTATTGCTGCTCCGCAGTGGAGTGGCACCACAAGAAGAGCGAGAAATACTGGTGCTTTATAAACCAGATGACTGCTGGGTTACATATCTAAAAGGTTTTGTCTGACTACCCAAGAAACACATGGCATTGGGCTGTAGTCCTCACCAGTAACGCGAGTGACCTTGGCACCATGTGACGCCGTAGTGATTAAGTCTGGTCTTTCTAGTATCCAATCGACCATTATTAACATAATTGGTAACCCAAACTTTATACATGCTAAGGGTTGGGGGGTCCAGGTGGGAGGCAAGGATTTTACAATCTGGCAGGAGGAGTTTTGTAATGATATTGGCGATCTGTATGATCACAAGGCAGTTAAATTCTAACAAATTATGGTCCTGAGAAAAGACAGCTATACTTCCAAATACAGCACTGGCTGATTCATAGCACAATCAGGTCTACAGCTAACAAATCGGTATTAGTCTTTGAAAAGTGGCTGATCAAAAAATCCGGAAATAAACAAATACGCTTTGAAATCTACAAACACATATCCCACAACCAAGTTACTGACAAAAAACCTGGGCAGTGAAGGTGGAGCTGGGAGAACATTTGTCGCCAAACGAATGAAGTACCGTCTACCAGGGGACAAAAATTACCCCTGTGCGCAAAACCAATATGGAGACACTAATAAAAATATCAACTTATTGGCATTCTTTACCAGAGAAAATTCTTGCATGGGACAACTCCACATCCATATAGTGTTAGAGAAGGGTGTGGAGTGAACTTCATGCTCATACATCTGCTGTAGCCTTGTCCTAAACTCACAAAATATTTGGTGGGAAAGGTTGCACAACATTGGACAGCGTTCTTTCGGGGCTATTTGCAAAAGTAAGTTACACTTGTGTGTAATTTACACATGTAACTTCACTCTTTTGGCTGTTCCCATAATCGGAGTATAAAGTCCCTCAAAAGTGTAGACTTAGTGTCTCCTCCCACTAAAAAGGGGGGGTGGAGCAAATTTACGAGTGGAATTTAATACTAAAAAAAAGAATAATATAAAAATAAAACAGTAGTAAGTCCAGCACCATATGTAGCCAACCACTGGACTGCAACACCCTTCCATAGACAATGATGGAGGCAGGGTCTTAAATGTAAAACCCATAAAAAATAATATTAGTTTAAATTGAATAATTTTAAGTAGTTAAACAAATAGAAATAAATGTAACTTAAGGTTAACTTTTCTAAAATAGAACATATTTTATTTACTTATAAAATATGTAACAGCCTTTTTTGCTTTTAAAAATGAATGTAACAATGAATGTAATGAATCATAAGTAAATTACTTTTAATATTTGTTTGCATCACTTTTAATAGTTATTAATGCATGATAAATTATTTCATATTTTTTTCTTTAGGTGAGAAAATGTTATCTTAACCATGTTTGAAGTCATGGGCAAAAATATTTTGGGTTCACCTATTTAGAACATCTATGAATTTTATTGCCAGTTTTCTGCTAATTAATGCCCCATATTGGCAAAAAATTGGAACCATATGTTAAAGGATAAGTTATCTGGTGCACTGGGAACACGTGATACCACACTTAGTACTTTGTTCTTTTTTTTCTTACTTCACCACATTTTGTGTTATGGGTTGGCTGTCGCTGATGAGAACCTGAAAATGATGCTGGTGAGAACCAGTCTGAGAACTCCCATGGTGTTACTCCTGTGAGGCACTGCCAACCTCTTTCACCATTTTATCCTTTCTATGTTTGGCCATTCACACTAGAGGGTGGTACAGACCATGGAGACAGAGCCCACAGACACATCTGATTGTAAAGAATAGCAGGTAATTCAGGTTACCCTAGAATAGATGGTATAAGTATAACCGCTGTTTTGTCACACAGAGTTGGGTGACTGTAGACTCATGGAGGAATCACTGAACAATGTATTCACCTATAGAACAGGTCCTTCATTGTGTATGGCATAGAGAAATAGACAAAAGTAAAATAGAGGAAAAGTTCACTTTCCTTCCTTAAAAAGTGGGGACCCTGGACAATTGCCCACTTTGTCTGAAGCCTAGAAATGTCTGTGCCAAATAGGGCTGTTTACTGCAGTTGTATAACTTTACAAAACACGATTTTACCATTCATCACATGCATTTGCCATTACCATGCAAGTAAGTATAAATAAGGTATTGTAAGTGAGTAGGTAGTTATAGTTAGGACCTTGTTTCCATAGGAAATCCACAACATTCTATTTGAAATAACTTTGGCGCCGGTGGACGAATCTTCGTGAATTTCTCCAAGAAAATGGCCTGTTTGGTTCGGCTCCTTCCCTGAAAGTTTGGGGGTGATTCGTCAAGCGGGGGCTGAGAAAAAAGGGGGTCCCAAAACGTGTTTCCCCATGCGACTTTCCATAGGGACCTTTAGCCAGGGCTACAGCCCGAACAGCTAAACGAAATTATACGAAATTTGGTAGAGAGGTAGAGTTCTGTTCGCAGATAGTGCTTTTTGGTGTAAATCCGTACAGTAGTTTCTAAGAAAATTGCAAGTAAAATCATAGCGATATCTAGAGACGGAGTGCAGCACGCGTACTGAAATCCGTTCAATTACGAGCATGAGCTTCATGCTGATTGGCTGTCAATTGTCTGTCAACACTCGAAACCTGGAAGTGTTGGTGGCCATCTTGTGCCTCGGTAGAAATGAGTCACAAGAAAACAGTAAAACAAAGTTGCGAAGTAAGGAAAGGGGTCAGGCTAGAAACATTCTGACACTCTAGGTTTGCTCAGGGGGTCGTACATGGATGTTTAGGCTCTTTTATTTATTTATATTTTTTTAAAGAAAAACCATGGCGTACGCGTACGGAAATCTGTGGAATTACGAGCACGAGCTGCATGCTGATTGGCTGTCAACTGTCTGTCAGCACTCTAAACCAGGAAGTGTTGGTAGCATTGTTTATTTTGAAGTATGCGGGGAGTCACGGGTCTCCTACATTCTTCGGGGACCGCCACAGTCCTGGGGCAGTAATATTTAAAATATGGGGTCTGTGATGGCACGGATTTCCGAGCTCAGGGGACTTCCACTTCTCTGGACTTTTAAATGTTGGGAGGGGGTCCCGCAGCCACCTTACTGGAACCCTTGATGGCCCTGGGACCATCATTTCCCAGGGTCGGCTATTGCAGTGTCTCGGGGTGCCTATCCCTGGGACACTGCTGTTTGCTATGGTAGGGCGGGAGTGCTGCAGCTCCCACTTTAGCACAGCAAACCGGTTTCCTATTTGAAAGAGAGAGCAAGTTAATCTGCTGTGTCTTTCAAGTGGGAAAACAGATTGCTTTTCGTTAGAGAGAGCAGCATTTAAGCTGTTCTCTCTGAGAAAGCAATGCCGGCTTTCGAAGTATGCGGGGAGCCGGCTGGGACCTTGGGGGCATTAGCGTTCTCTCCACGGTCCCCAATGTTATTTTTTGAGTCCTGGGGGATGGGGTCCCTTTGCAGCTCCTTAAGCATTTGTTGATATAACTTTTCCAAAATCTTTTTTTGTGTTGGGGAACAGAGTATTACTCCAGTGACGTTGTCATCCATTTATCTTTTTTACTTTTTTTTTATTTGAATTCCGCTTACTTATAGTATGTTTCTACCTTTCTTCACAATGAGTTCCACAGCATAGCGTCCGTTGCAGTGTTCTTAGCCTTTTTGTTCTTTTGGTGACTTACCAGTTTGTGTTTAAGATTCGGTGATCTATTTGTGTTGCTTTCCTTTGTGTATCTTTTATGCAGCCTTTTTTGTGTATGTTGTTTTGTATCTAACTTTATTTATTCAGTGCTTCATCCAGTGTTCTAAATATAGGAGTACATCTGTAGACATGTAGTTTACTCCTTTCCTATGCCTCTCTCAACCCTAATTGAGAACGTAATGGGGTGAGTCAAACTAAGGCAGTGCTGTCGTTAAGGTTGCAAAACTGTAGGTAGTATAAATAAATAAATAAATAAAACACTTGACACAGTGACACTGTATTTATTGTATTTAATTTTAGAATATTTTGAAAATAATATACTCATGTACAAAATATTGGTTTAATTGTAAGATATTTCATATAAATCATCACATATGCTGATATTACAGTGAAGATAAAATTAAGTGTTTATGTTTTTGTACAAGGACCTATAACATAAGAAATTCAGTATGGAAAATCAACAAAATTTGAAAGACGGTTTCGACATTAGTAACAGTGTCATGGAAGAGCTAAACATAATTTTTATAAGTAGGGAGAATGAAGAGGAAAATATATGGCTGAGATACCCGCCACCCCCTCTCAACACAATCCCCGAAGGAGGGAAACCGGAAACCGTTCTTGAAGTTTTTGGAAGAGGGAGGGAGTGACCCTCCCCGGCCGTATTTATTAAAACAAAATTAAACGTTTAAACAGTTTCATATTAATGTACAATTTCATGACCACATTGCGATGTTTGGCTAACCTTAACAGATTCTCTAATACAGAGGTTCTCCTAGCCGAACTACCAACCTGCAAAACATTTTCTTGAAATAATGAAATTGTACATCCTAACGTTTAAGGGCCAACGGCAAGGTCGTAACCGGTGTCAAGATCCCTAACCAGAAATACCCCCCCCACTTGGGAGGGGCGATAGCACTGAGGCGTACCCCAAGTGCAACTACCAATTTCCCTTGACTTGACGGGGGCCCCAATAAACTCGACGCCACTTAAAGGTCGTTCGAGGACTCGTGTGAGTATCTAGAAGGTAGCGTAAACCTCCCCCCAAACCCCACACAACTTACCACATCTGCCGTCGCAGACGTCACTGGCCCCGGGAAATTCCCCCGGAGGGGGCTGTAACCCCTCCTACACAGGAAGGGGCCTTGACCGCCTTTCCTTTCCTTCCGGCGGCCTCTCCTTAGACAGGACCGCCTCCCCGTTGAGGGGCCAATGGCCACCTCTCCCGAGCGCTCCCATCCGTGTTGGGTGACGCCCACTCATAGGGATCTTCCAATTACTGCTCACCGATCATGACCTTACCGCCTACCAAATAAATACGACAATGCTACCTAAAACCAACACTACATTGGCCACTACCCGAAAGCATGCTTATAAACGGACTCTAAAAACCGAATATCTTTAATCACAGAACATACATAAAATCGACCAACTTTATTACACACTCAATATCAACATGATAATACCACCACCTGTAAACGAAAATAGAATTATCGAACCATCTTAAAACAACTGGCTGTCTTCAGGGGCTGGTGGGTGGGTCAAAATTGGCTCTTCGTTCCGTCTCGAGCTCACGTGCAGCGAGGAGGTGCAGCTTCAGAGCACAGGAACAAGAGGATGTCTTCCGGTCTTGCGTCCCTTTTTATCCGTCTTCAGGGCGGGCGTAAACCCGCCCCTGCCTGCCCCGAGGGCGTGGCCAGCCGCGTCAGTGTCTAGGCCAGCCCACTCCAGGGCGGGAAAGAGCGCGCCCCGGCTACGCCGCTTCGGGCATACCAGCCGAGACGCGCCTCCCGCCCAAAAATGGCTTCCCGGGGGGATCGAGGTACTCTGCCATACATTCGGGGGGACCGAGTGGTCGCCCCTTTCCATATGGCTGAGATACCCGCCACCCCCTCTCAACACAATCCCCAAAGGAGGGAAACCGGAAACCGTTCTTGAAGTTTTTGGAAGAGGGAGGGAGTGACCCTCCCCGGCCGTATTTATTAAAACAAAATTAAACGTTTAAACAGTTTCATATTAATGTACAATTTCATGACCACATTGCGATGTTTGGCTAACCTTAACAGATTCTCTAATACAGAGGTTCTCCTAGCCGAACTACCAACCTGCAAAACATTTTCTTGAAATAATGAAATTGTACATCCTAACGTTTAAGGGCCAACGGCAAGGTCGTAACCGGTGTCAAGATCCCTAACCAGAAATACCCCCCCCACTTGGGAGGGGCGATAGCACTGAGGCGTACCCCAAGTGCAACTACCAATTTCCCTTGACTTGACGGGGGCCCCAATAAACTCGACGCCACTTAAAGGTCGTTCGAGGACTCGTGTGAGTATCTAGAAGGTAGCGTAAACCTCCCCCCAAACCCCACACAACTTACCACATCTGCCGTCGCAGACGTCACTGGCCCCGGGAAATTCCCCCGGAGGGGGCTGTAACCCCTCCTACACAGGAAGGGGCCTTGACCGCCTTTCCTTTCCTTCCGGCGGCCTCTCCTTAGACAGGACCGCCTCCCCGTTGAGGGGCCAATGGCCACCTCTCCCGAGCGCTCCCATCCGTGTTGGGTGACGCCCACTCATAGGGATCTTCCAATTACTGCTCACCGATCATGACCTTACCGCCACAGGTCCGGATAGTTGACCGGCTATCCGGACCCCCCACAAAGCTCCTACCTAAAGGTCATGCTTCAACGTTTTTAACCATGCTAAGAAGTCTCCTATGAGTAACTCATTCCCCACCGAGACAAATGCACACCATCCCCCGAATACATACTGACATCATTAATACAGCCATGCGAAATAGAATGCAATGTCCCGGAACGGAACAACCTACACACTTTGTTGTTAAGCTTTCTAACAGACTGATTCAAAGCAGGAATAGAAATAGCCCCCCGCCACACCTTTCGTGGGATCATATGGGACCACGCAATTGTGCACCCCGGAACTCTCCTCGCCAACCAACTTACCGTGGAAAGCATTGCCTCCAGGAGAAGTCGTCTACCGGTGGTGACCAAATCATTGCCCCCTAGATGCACTATGACTATAGACGGCGGTGACCTCGTCCGCCCTAACAAATCCTCAAAATATGCTTGAAACTGGTCAATACAGAGACCGCCTCTTCCGTAGAAGGACACCCTGTACCCGTATTCCCCAGCTACGTGAATCATGTCACCTGCTTTGAATACGTCCGCGGCACGCCTCACGTATGAGTGGCCCACGACCCACACCTCCTTTTTCACAGCCGGTGATGTCTGACCGCTGGCCCGGTGTTGGGTCGACTGCAAAGTCCGCCCCGCCTCGTAGGCTTGCGTAACTGAAAACCAAACAAAAAACAAGAGGCGTGAGTACGTCATTACAGCTTTACAACATGTGTAACCGCACATACCTCTTATAACAATTGGAGGACCAACGCCCCACTCGTTTTACTTGTTCAACATTAAGACCCCTGGCTGTAGCTTCCGTAGCAGCCCCTATCCGAAAGGAATGGGTCCCAAACTCGCCCGGGTTCAAGCCCGCAGCGGCAATTGACATCGCAAGCACCCGCTGAAACTGAAACTTCGTCAGTGGGGTAGCGTCCTCGTGTCTCAACAAGGTCCCCCCCCATAATGCCACCCTTCGTGCTAGGTAATCTTCTAAACACTTTACCGGGCATATGGAAGACCCGGGAATCCTGCGTATGATTATGCAGTCACCCATCCCGTCTTGATCGGTCTTGGACCTGACAAAGGAGACCGTCATTGCCTCTCCTCTGATCTGAACGTGTTCTCGGCACAAACCCCCTGCCACATCCTGTTTGTTCCTTGCCACCAGTTCGCTTACTCGCATCGCCCCGTGAAATGCTAGCGTAAAAGCGGCTCGGAACAACACCGCCTCAAACTGAGATGAACATGTGGCAGGGAGTGTAGCCAACAACTGGGCCAACCTATCCAAACCTATCGGGCGCCTCTCATCTACTCTGCGACCCTCAAGGCGTTGCCACCCACGCAGCGCTTTCTGTACAACGAAAGACGCAGTCGGGTCCTGGATACTATGAGCCCTGGCAACAAAGGAAATAGCAGCACGATGCCTCTGAGCCGTAGCTACAGATTTCCCAACCCTACGTAAGGACATCAGGAAATTCACTACCCATTCCTCGTGGCCCCATAGCCTCTCTCTATCAGTCCCCAAAAAGGCTAAATAGGACCTAAACACCCCTTCGTAAGCTTTCCTCGTCCGTGGTGCTAGACTCTCTCCCACGAGGTGACGAAGTTCGGGGCACCGAGAGACCAGAGAGCTTCGGGGAAGGGTGCCGGCTCTGGGTCCGCTGAGGGAAGGAAACCCGAGAAAGCCTGCATATGAAAATGAGACAGTGCATCAGCCGCTTGATTCAGTACCCCTGGGACATGTTTTGCTCTGAACAGCACATTCAGTTGCATACACAGTAAAACAATTTCTTTGAGCAGTCTTAAAATCAGTTTACATCGTGCTGCCTGACTATTGATGCACTCGACCACAGTCATATTGTCAGACCAAAATATCACCGAGTGATCTTTGAACCCTTCTGGCCAGGTTCTCAGGGCAACAAAAATTGGAAAAAGTTCCAGGAAAGCAATATTACTTGTCAGACCATTGTCATGCCACCATGTCGGCCACCTTTGTGCCGACCATTTTGTACCGAAGATGGCACCAAAACCTATGCTACCTGCAGAATCTGTCCATAGCCCCAGCTCCTCCGAGGATACGGCTGGTTTGTTCCATATGACTCGACCGTTAAAGTCCGCCAGAAATGCTAACCAAATACGCACGTCCTGGCGGACCTCAGCGGATAGTCTCGTGCGATGATGGCCCTCATGTAGGCCGACCATAGCTTGGGCAATTGAACGAGAAAATGGGCGGGCCATCGGTATAACTCTAAGGGCAAAATTCAACTGTCCCACTAACTGCTGTAATTGATGCAGCGTAACTTTAGATCCATTTAGACACACTTGCAGGGCTGCCCTGAACTTCCACACTTTGTCAGGTGGCAAACGAAAACAACCTTCTCTGGAGTCTAACTCGATCCCCAGAAACTCGAGGCAGGTCGTAGGACCCACCGTCTTACCTGGTGCCAATGGCACACCAAACTGTTTCATTAATACACAAAATTCGGCTAAGGCCCGTCCACATTCGGGATCCCCGGCTGCCCCAAGGAACAGAAAATCATCAAGGTAATGCATTACATGTTGGAAACCCGTCTTCCTCGTGAAGACCCATTGTAGAAAACTACTGAATTTCTCGAAATAAGCACAAGATATAGAACACCCCATCGGCATACACTTATCCATGTAATAATAACCCTGAAAGATAAAGCCTAGGAGACGCTGATCGTCCGGGTGTACCGGGAGCAACCGGAACGCTGACTCGATATCTGACTTCGCCATCAGCGCCCCGGGCCCCAGGCGATTTAAAATGGCTACGGCCTCATCGAAGGATGCGTACCGCACCGAACACACTTCTGGGTCTATTGCATCGTTTACAGAAAGACCACGTGGAGCTGACAAATTATGAATCAATCTAAACTCACCTGGGTCCTTCTTAGGAACCACTCCCAAAGGAGAACAGACAAAATTCTGTACCGGGGGTACACTAAACGGGCCGCGACACGACCTCGGATAACTTCTTTCCGGATCTTATCCTGCACTACATTCGTATGCTGCAGGACGGAAAGTTGATTTTTACACGTCCCGACACCCTGAAAGTCCCCTACCGGGATGCGGAAACCATATGAAAAACCGTTTCGCAGCACCCCAGCAGAAGTACGATCTGGGTATTCGCTGAGCCAGGGAATCATCGCCAAGGTATCAATCGGGGTTGGTAAAGGCGCCCCTCGGACTATACTAGACCTGCTTGGCGCCTCCCCTACCCCCATTCTCACCCGTTCTGGCTCTGCACGAAGACTCAGGATGGGACGACCCGCAACCACTACATTCGTGCTTGAACTTACATGATCCCTGGGGCCTAGTACATTTACCTTTGTTGAAATTGAAACAGAAACCCTTTTTTCCTGTATTACTGGCAGGTCTCGAGTAATCGTCGGTACTTGTACCTGATCGAAAGGGCGTCCCCGCATATTGGCGGGAGGACTCGCCAACATTGCTCCCCACCAACGGCATTTTCAACATTCCTGACTCTTTCATTTTATCCCATGTCAAAGAATCATAACAATCCCAGGTTAAACTTTTGTTATGCTCCTTCGCCTTCCTGAAGAGATTATCATAACAGAACCAATGGTTGCCCTGGTGAGACGTCGAGTACCCCATGATTCGTGACTGATAGATCGGTAACTCGGAAAGCAACTCGGGCCTACGTTCCCCTAGGATCGACGTAAAAATCCCCCATGCATTGCCCCAATTGCCAATATTCTCATTCACTTTAAAGGCGGCCATTTTTGCGCGCCAAACACTCGGATGCATTAGATCCTTCTGACCCTTAACATGCTCCACCTCATAATGATCGACAAGCAAGGAGAAAATGTTCACATACTCCCCCGCCCAAATCTTTTCCTTTATTGCCAAAGGAACATGTTGCCCCAATTTTTCTCTACGAGAGGGTGCTGACTCATCCCTCGCGATCGGCAATGGCCGCTTACCTGCACCGGACGCTGCTTCTGCGGTCGCAACCGCCACTTGCGGCTTGTCTATCACTGCAGCCGGCGCGGGCACCTTGGCTGCATCTCGTTTCTCGCGCAACTGTTTCATCAGCGCTTGTGCCTCGGCAGCCGTGGCTCCCTCGCTACTGTCGCCCAACCACGCTGCTAGCTGTGCCGCCAGCTCGGGGGGCATATCCTCAGTGGATGTCGGGGTGACCATGACGGGAATCGGATTCCCCTCCACCGGTACCGGGGTTGGCGCCTCGAGCGGGGTACAGGGAACCGGAACGTCTCCCCCGGCTGGTCCCCTTCTTGGCCTCTTGGCTTTCCCTCCAGGAGCTGCTCCAGCCGATGGACGCCCCGACCCCCCCTCCCCGTCTCGCTCCGCCACCCGCTTCTTCAGTTCGGACATCTCCTTCATGAGGACCCGAACCATCTGTTCAGTCGTCATTCTCTTCGCGCCTTTCTTGGGCATCTTTCCGACCAAGTATCTGGAAGACAAAAACAAAGATCAAAACGCTCAAAATTGGCTCTTCGTTCCGTCTCGAGCTCACGTGCAGCGAGGAGGTGCAGCTTCAGAGCACAGGAACAAGAGGATGTCTTCCGGTCTTGCGTCCCTTTTTATCCGTCTTCAGGGCGGGCGTAAACCCGCCCCTGCCTGCCCCGAGGGCGTGGCCAGCCGCGTCAGTGTCTAGGCCAGCCCACTCCAGGGCGGGAAAGAGCGCGCCCCGGCTACGCCGCTTCGGGCATACCAGCCGAGACGCGCCTCCCGCCCAAAAATGGCTTCCCGGGGGGATCGAGGTACTCTGCCATACGTTCGGGGGGACCGAGTGGTCGCCCCTTTCCATAAATGCTGTAGATATCAGGTGTGATTTTCTAAACTAAACTTTAGATGCTGATTTTGTGGAAGCATTAGATGAGATCAAGGATGATCATATGAATTTGTGTAATCGAGAAATTGAACTAAATCATCCCAAGCATAGTCAGCAGAGCTTAGCGTAAGGAACTATGTAGGAGTTTCTAAGTTCCTTAGCATACATTTTAGTTGTCTATGATGATGGTACCAGTACTCATTACTACAACGCTGACATGCCATGCGATTAATGAGATGAGATTTCAAAATATTATCTTTCTGCTGTACTTTATGCATACATTTGTTTGCAGAAACATTTTGCAGATGTACCCGTGTTTTCAATACATTGTTTTGTGCATAAGAAGTCAAGAAAAATCACTCTCAAACAAAAGATGGAACAAATATGGAATACATTGTTGAAATCTTGGATTTTATGCATATAACATTGATATCTGGTATTCAGAAGCAGGAATCTGCACAGGTCGGTCATCTAATCGTCCTCTTTTTCGTGTGGGAAGGAACTGAGGGAAAGAACGATCTTCCAAGCTTTTTTCGCATACAGTAATGGGACTTTCCTTTGCTTCTTTCATTTGGAATAACTTCTTTAGAATGAAGTGGATGAATACTGTAATATTCGTAGATTTCGTCAGTTATGGAAACATCCAGTTTTTCAATTTGTCCAGATGGGAAGTCAGTATCTTCCACTGTTATTTATTCTTTTCCCACATACACATTTTTGTGATATAATTTATTTTTATAGCAGCTAGAACAGAACGTTGCCTTTTTCACTTTTGTAATATCTGCAAATTTTTGCCATATTTTTTTACTCTTAGTAGGAACGCCATTGACAAGAATAACTAAATGTTCACACTGTACATTTTCTACACCAATTGTCTGTGTTTTAAGTAAATCAAGATTGTATTGAATGTTTTCTGTAGTGCTAGCGCTCTTGGTATCTAGTTGTGAACTGTAATGAGCTGAGAATTGATTGAAGGCACTTCTAAGGACACCTAGTGAAGAGAAATTTACATTGAAAGCTGAATTAAAGTTGTGAACTCTGCTGTGTGTAATGTAGATTGAAGGTACTAATTGATACAAATTTTAATGAATGCTATTTTGTACTTTTTAGCAGAATCTGAGGACAGAGTACAATTGTCTCTACGTTAAGAAAGCAAGGGTAGATCCAACGGTGTACTTAATGTACAAGGAAAGCTGAATTGAAGTTGTGAATCCGGCTGTCTGAAGTGTACATTTAATGGTGGACTGTATCATCTGTAATCACGATTGAAATTAAAGATAGATAATTTATGGAATGCATTGTCAAAATATGTATGTTTTAGGGACATAATAGTTCAAATTGTGACCTGTGTTGTTTGTAGTGTAGACTGTCATTCAGTGTTTTTTTGGACTTGTAAGATGAATTGCGTTATTGTACTAAACCTATAATTGATATAAATCAAGTTCATGAAATTCAAGAATAATACCCTTAGTCAAGTAAGGTAGCAAGTGTGCGCATTTTGTAACTGTGTTTGGGTGGGGTAGTAGCTACATCAAAAAGTTTCAATAAAGGGCCTCCAGTTTGAATTAGAATATACAATTGAAGAATAGTTGATAACCACAGTGAAGAAAGGCATCAAGTAGGTTTGTGTATGTGTGGATGATATGTTGATTGAGTGGAAGATGAATAAGGTGAAAAATAAGAATTGCTGAAGATGTGCAAGCTACCCATTTCCTTGTAAGGGAAGTGGGTGTTTTAGTTTTCCAGTCCATTACACCGACGGGGTTTTGGATTCTGCAGTGGGAGCCTGAGAAATGGGTACCATATATAAGGAGGCAAGCTAGTGCAGAAAGTACACACACTGTGCGGTAGAAAGGACGCAAGAAAGGACGCAAGTGTGCAAATTACCAGATGCTATTCATGGGCAGTAGTTAACAAGAAGGGTCAATGAAGGGCCTTTAGTTTGAATCTCAATTTCAAGAAGAATAATTGATAACTCTAGTGAAGAAAGGCTGCAAATGTGGATACTTCTACAACAAAAAGGTTTAATAAAGGGCCTTGACTTTGAATCAGAATATGAAATTGAATAATAATTCATAATCCCAGTCAAGAAATGCAGCAAGTGTTCTCTTTTAATACAATAAATACATTAGTAGATAGTGCTCAAAGCTTTATTATTTTTCAATATTAAATTTATTCTATTAATATCTCATAATTTAAGAGACATTTCAATGCAACTTCATCAGATATTTCCGTCAGATCAATTTCCTCATCAGTAATTTGTACTAAAATGTCAACATAATTTAAAACTTTCAGAAAATATCCATCAAAGCTTTTGTCTTCAAAATCACAATTCATGTCTGCAGCACTAATTTCTCCTTCTTCACTCTCATTGCCTGTGACAGCTACAATTAGTTCTTCAATTATACTCAAAGTAATATCCAAAATCTCCTGAGTATGAGGCTCAATGAAGGGCCTGTAGTTTGAATTTCAATAAGAAACAGAAGATTTGATAACCATAGACTATACTGGCTCTTTTTTAATATCGTTAGACATTTAAGCTTTTGTTTATACATGAACGGCGGGAAGTGCTCAAATTACCCACTGCCATTCACAAGTAATAGTTACCAAGAAGGCTTAATAAAGGGCCCGCACTTTGAATTTGTATAATAAGAAGGACAATTGACAACCCCAGCCAAGAAAGGAAGCAAGTGGGCAAACTTCCCACTGCTTTCGGCTGGGGTAGTACGTACAACAAAAAGGCTTGATAAAGGGCCTTGACGTTCAATCAGGATATGACTTGAGGAATAATTGATAAACCCAGCCAAGAAAGGCAGCAAAGTTCTGTGGAGTGTGTGATGATGTGTGGTGCAAGCAGCACGGATTGGTAGGAAAATCTTTAAAATCCAGTTTTTTAATCAATATTGGTTGTCCTTTCACAGAAGTAGGTTTAAGGATATTTTCAAAAAGTATGATGTATTTTTTTCCAAATAAGTCATCTCATTCAATATTGTGACATGGTGATGATTTGTAGTGCACTGAGTTAGTAATACCTTTGGCGCTGAGTCTGTGATGATGTGTTGTTTGGGGTGAGGTACAGTAATTGAAGTAATGTATTTTGTTGATTGAATTCTGCATCAATTCTATTTAAAAGGGACAATGTGTTTCACTGTGACATAAAAGTGTTCACTCTCGTTTCAGATTTTTTTTTTATTAACAGTTTTTATATTTTACAGATAATCCAACCAGTATTACAGCACACTTAATCAAACCATTACATAGCAAATGTTCACACTTTCCATCACATATTTGTAATTATACATATGCACTTTCTACTTCGTAAAACCCTCCATTAACCAGAAGCCACATTAAACCGGAAGAGTAGAGCTAAGCCCCCAGAGGAGTATCCCTTAAAAAGGCTACTAAGTAGTGTGTATGGGTACAGCTCTAGCCGCAAAAGCAGCGTCCATCCCTTTTTTCCATTGCTCTATCGGTTGCCAGATTTCCCCCCCCCCAACGCTCTGGCTCTATGACCTTTCCTATCATATATTGCTTTCTCTAGATTATAGGTAGAGAGTAACCTAGCAATCCAAATTTGAAATGTTGGCGGAGCTCTATCCACTCACGCCTTTGCTAAGCAGATTCGAAAAACTGCCTTGCCATAAACAGAAACTCTGTAGGGTGCCCCTCTGCCCCTCCCAGCACCCCCAAGATTATCAATTCAGATGAGATTGCCACCCTCACTCCCAATGATACCTCCATGAATTTCTCAGTTGCAACTATAAGGGAGTATAATTGTGGACATTCCGCAAACTGTTTGTGATTATTTATGGTGCGCCGAGTAAGTAGTATCTTTGACGATGAGCTTGTATGTTCCCTGCCCAGTGTGGATTGAAGGCAGTTGTTAACAGACCTAGATTAATGTTTTTTGTCACTTATTTAAACAAAATGTGAAACACATATAGTAGAATTTTGTCTGCATTAATTTAATGAAGGCTGAATTTCCTAGTGTTCAAAGTTTAAGAAAATGTGAGGATATTGTGCAATGGTCTGTGTTTTAAGTAAATCAAGATTGTATTGAATGTTTTCTGTAGTGCTGGCGCTCTTGGTATCTAGTTGTGAACTCTACTGACCGCAGAATTGATTGAAGGCAGTTCCCAGCACACATAGTGAAGAGAAATTTACATGGAAAAGTGAATTGAAGTTGTTAACCCTGCTGTCTGTAATGTAGATCGAAGGTACTAATCGATAAAAACATTGATGAATGGTATTTTGTACAGTTAACAGAATCTTAGGACAGAGTAAAATTGTATCTGCGTTAAGGAAAACAATGTTGAATGTAATGCTGTTCTTAATGTAGAAGGAAAGCTACATTGAAGGTCTGAATGCAGCTGTCCCAGTGTAGATTGAAGGCAGTTGTTGACACAAAGATGGACGAATGCTATTTTGTACAGTTAACAGAATGTGAGGACACAGTATAATTGTCTCTGCCTTTAGGAAATGAAGGCTGAATGCAATGTTGTCCTTTATGTAGAAGGAAAGCTGATTTGAAGTTGTGAACCCAGCTGTCTGGAGTGTAGTTTGAAGGTAGTTGTTGACAGAAAGATCTGTCAAGGCAAGTGGTACAAGTTTACACTATCTGTGGACGCAGTATAATTGTGTCTGTCTTTAGGAAAGTAAAGCTCAATACAATGGGGTCCTTAATTTAGAAGGAAAGCTGAAGTCAAGTTGTGAACCCAGCTGTCTGCAGTGTAGATTGAAGGCAGTTGTTGACTCAAAGATCGATGAAAGCTATTTTGTCACTGTTTGCATAACCTGAGGACACAGTATAATTGTCTATGCCTAAAGGAAAGCAAGGCTGAATACAATGCTGTCCTTAATGTATATGGAAAGCTGAATTGAAGTTGTGAAACCAGCTGTCTGCAGTGTAGATTGAAGGTAGTTGTTGACAGAAAGATCTGTCAAGGCAAGTTCTGAAAGTTAGCAGTATCTGTGGACGCAGTATATTTGTGTCTGTCTTAAGGAAAGTAAAGCTCAATACAATGGGGTCCTTAATTTAGAAGGAAAGCTGAAGTCAAGTTGTGAACCCAGCTGTCTGCAGTGTAGATTGAAGGCAGTTGTTGACACAAAGATCGATGAAAGCTATTTTGTCACTGTTTGCATAACCTGAGGACACAGTATAATTGTCTCTTCCTTAAGGAAAGCAAGGCTGAATAGAATGATGCCCTTAATGTAGAAGGAAAGCTGAATTGAAGTTGTGAAACCATCTGTCCACAGTGTAGATTGAAGGTAGTTGTTGACAGAAAGATCTGTCAATGCAAGTTGTGCAAGATAACAGTATCTGTGGACGCAGTATAATTGTGTCTGTCTTAAGGAAAGTAAAGCTCAATACAATTGTGTTGTTAATGTAGAAGGAAAGCTGAACTCAAGTTGTGAACCCAGCTGTCTGCAGTGTTGATTGAAGGCAGTTGTTGACACAAAGATCGATGAAAGCTATTTTGTCACTGTTTGCATAACCTGAGGATACAGTCAAATTGTCTCTGCCTTAAGGAAAGCAAGCAAGAATACAATGTTGTTCTCAATGTAGAAGAAAAGCTGAATTGAAGTTGTGAACCCAGCTGTACACAGTGTAGATTGAAGGTAGTTGTTGACAGAAAGATCGGTCAATGCAAGTTGTGAAAGTTAACAGTATCTGTGGATGCAGTATAATTGTGTCTGTCTTAAGGAAAGTAAAGCTCAATACAATAGTGTCTTTAATGTAGAAGGAAGGCTGAATTGAAGTTGTGCACTGAGCTGTCCGTAGTGTAGATTGAAAGCTCTTGTGAGCAGTTATAGATGAATACTATTTGTGACATTCTTTTACAAAATCGGAAGACATGAAATCCATTAGTCTTTACCTTAAATAAAGCTAGGCTGAATTCAACGTTTTCTGTAGTAGTGAAGCTCATGGTATGAAGTTTTAATTTTTACTGACCGCAGAATATATTGAAGGTTGTTGTAAGGACAGATATTGAAGATAATTTTAGTACTAAAGCTGAGTTGAAGTTGTGAACCCTTCTGTACGCAGTGTAGATTGAAGGCAGTTGTTTACACAAAGGTCGATGAATGCCATTTCATCACAGATAATAGAATCTCAGGATACAGTATAATTGTCTCTGCCTTAAGGAAAGGAAGCAATAATACAATGCTGTCCTCAATGTAGAAGGAAAGCTGAAGTGAAGTTGTGAACCCTGATGTCTGCAATGTATATTTAAGGTGCTACTCGACACAAACATTGATGAATGATATTTTGTACAGGTAACAGAATCTGAGGACATAGTACAATTGTCTGTGCCTTAAATAAATTGAGACTAATATGTCATACTCTCTTTTAAGACTTTGCAGCATTCTTAAATGCAGAAAGGCAAGCATTAGGTTTGATACCATGCTTATGTCATCAATAATGAGAAGTTTCATTTTCTTCAAGAGTCTTCACAACAAGCTTATCCACATATCTTGTGGTATTGTAATTTGTTGTTATGCTCCATAGGTAGTATAAGTAAATTATGTAATGTAGCATTGGTAATGTTAACATTTAGTTATATTTTTAATATAAGGACGTTATTACAAATATGCAATAAGGAAATGATGCTGAATATGGAACTATTCTACAAGAAATAAGAATTGGAGAAATGACTGAACATGTCAAAAAAGTTTTACAGAGACGATTAGTTTGAAATGTGTTTCCAAAAGAAAATATTGTTGCTAAGCTTGTAGGTACTTTTAAAATAATTGACAACCCCAATGAAGAAAAGCAGCAAGTGTGAAAATATCCTACTTTGTTCGGCCGGGGTATTAGCTACAATAAAAAGATTCAATAAAGGTCCTTGACTTTGAATCAGAAAATGAAATTGAACAATAATTGATAACCTCTTGCCAAGAAAGGCAGTTAGTGTGCAAATTTTCACTGCCTTCGGCCGGAGTTGTAGGTACAACAAAAAGTGTTAAAGGGCACGAGTTTGTATCAGAATATGAAATTCACGAACAATTGATAACCCCACCCAAGAAAGGCAGCAAGTGTGCAATTTTTTACTGCCTTTGGCTGGGGTACTTGTTACAACAAAAAGGCTCGATAAAGGGCTTGTAGTTTGAATACAAATATGAAATAGAATAGTTGATAACCATAGTCAAGAAAGGCAGCAAGTAGGTGTGCGTATGTGTAGATAATGTGTTGATTGAGTGGAACATGAATAATGTAAAAACTAAGAAAGGCTGTAAGTGTGCAAATTAGCCACTGCTATTCATGGGTAGTAGTTTGCAAGAAGGCTCAGTAAAGGGCCTGCACTTTGAACTAGAATAACAAAGAGAATATTTGATAACCATAGACTATACTGGCTCTTTTTTGATATTGGTAGACTTTTGTTAAGCTTTTTTTCATACATGAACGGCAGGAAGTACACAAATTACCCACTGCCATTCACGAGTAATAGTTACCAAGAAGGCTCAATAAAGGGCCTGCACTTTGAATTTGTATTACAAGAAGGATAATTGATAACCCCAACCCAGAAAGGAAGCAAGAGTTCAAATTTCCTACTGCCTTCGGCCGGGGTAGTTGATAGAATAAAAAGGGATCGCTAAAGGGACTGCAGTTTATAAAAGGAATATGAAATTGAACAATAGTTCATAGCTCCTGTGAAGAAATGCAGCAAGTGCGCAAATTTCCCACTTCCTTCTGGCAGTGCAGTATGTAGATTAAAAAGGCTCGATAAAGGGTCCGCACTTTGAATACAGATATGAAATAGAAGAATAGTTGATAACCATAGCCAAGAAAGGCAGCAAGTAGGTGTGTGTACGTGTAGATGATTTGTTGATTGAGTGGTAATTGAATAATGTAAAAAATATGAAAGGCTGAAAGTGTCCAAATTAAACACTGCCATTCACAAGTAGTAGTTAGCAAGAAGGCTTAATAAAGGGCCTGTACTTTGAATTTCAATAAGAAACAGAAGATTTGATAACCATAGACTATACTGGCTCTTTTTTAATATTGTTAGACTTTTAAGCTTTTGTCTATACATGAATGGCAGGAAGTGCGCAAATTACCCACTGCCATTCACGAGTAATAGTTACCAAGAAGGCTCAATAAAGGGCCTACACTTTGAATTTGTATTACAAGAAGGATAATTGATAACCCCAGGCAAGAAAGGCAGCAAAAGTTCACATTTCCTACTGCCTTCTGCCAGGGTAGTTGGTAGAATAAAAAGGGCTTGATAAAGGGATTGCAGTTTGAATAGGAATATGAAATTGAACAATAGTTCATAACCCCTGCGAAAAAATGCAGCAAGTGTACAAATTTCCCACTGCCTTCTGCCAGTGCAGTATCTATATGAAAAAGGCTTGATAAAGGGCCTTGAATTTAAATCAGAACATGAAATTGAACAATAATTGATAATCCCAGTCAAGAAAGGCAGTAAGTGTCTAAATTTGCCACTGCCTTGGACTGGGGTAGTAGCTACAACAAAAAGGCTGAATAAAGGGCCACGAGTTTGAATCAGAATATGAAATTGAAAAAGAATTGATAACTGCAGCCAAAAAAGGTAGCAAGTTGGTGTGTGTTATGTGTAGATGATGTGTTGATTGAGTGGAAGATAAAAAAGGTGAAACATTAGAAAGGCTGTAGACACGCAAACTATCCACTGCGTTGTCAGGGAAGTGGATCTTTGAATTTCCAAGACATTATATGGATAAGGCATCGAATTTTGCAGTGGGAGCATAAGAAATGGCTACGACATCGAAGGAAGCAATGTAAGTGCATTAAGTTAGCATTGTCAGGGGTATGGCTGAAAAATGACATTAGCGGGCCCTTTTCAGGGACTCTACTTTGAATTAGAATAATACTTGGCAAAGGCTGCAAGAAAGTTAGGCGATATGTGTGTTTTAGCTAGTGGATGCTGAATAAGGTGAAAAGGAAGAAAGGTAGCAGATTTGGAAACAACCCCCTGCTTTGTAAAGGAAATAGGTGTTTGGTTTTCCAATCCATTACAGACTGTGAGATGGATTCCGCAGTGGGATCCTGAGAAACAGGTATCTCATCTAAGGAGTTATGCAAGTGCACAAAGTACACACACTGTGCGGTAGAAAGGACGCAAGAAAGGATGCAAGTGTGCAAATTACCCACTGCCATTGTCGAGTAATAGTTACCAAGAAGGCTGAATAAAGGGCCTGCACTTTGAATTTGTATTAGAAGAAGGATAATTGATAACCGCAGCCAAGAAAGGCAGGAAGTAGGTGTGTATATGTGTGTCGCGTTCTAATCTAGGACCCCGATCAATACAGTGACCGTATGCCCCTATATGGCTATAATCCCTTTGTACCCCTATATTGGCATAACCGATCAAATGCAATATTCAGAAACTCGTCTCTGGCCTCACACGATCAGAGCCACATTTCAGAATCTCTTCCTCTGCAGCTTCCTCTGCAGCTCATTAGAGCAAATGACACAGCAGAAGCCACTATCTAGGATTCCTAGATTACACTCCGAGTTCTTCAACAAGATAAATACTCAGCAACCTGGGAAAACCCCGCTTGCTATGTTTTGATTAGTAATAGAACTCTAATGAGCACTGAGAGACGATCACTTCCTAGTGACATCTTTATTGACGTCTTATGTCCAAAAACTTACGTCAAACCAGGCACCTTTCAGGTATAAATATTACCAACGTTGCCTTAAGCAAACGCTGCCACGCTGATACTGATGCTATCGCTGCCTCAACGACATCGGCAAACGATGGTCTGGTGAACATAGGAGCAGAACAGCTGTCCCCCTGCAAAGCCCAGCAGATACAAGCTGCCCACGGACGCTGCCCCTCCTCCTCTTCCTCGACACGCTGAGAGAGACGCTGTCTTTTCTCCTGCCGAGAAAATCCAGCTCTGGCGTTTCCAGCCTACTCTTGCGAGTGACTGGGATATCGAGTCCTGGAAGGAGATACAAGACCTCCAACATTCTATTCCAGAGGTATGGTGTTGACTAAACCCTTAGAGAGAATTCTTGAAGCAAACCTTGGCAAAACCAACTTAACTAAAACTGCTACTTACTTACTCCCTCCCAAGTATTAGGCTTAGGTCAGGTACACTGGGGTAGGCGTAGTTAGAAGCACCAGTTGAGTACGTTAGCTAATGTATATATGTTTTATTCATTTTAAACCATTGTATGGCTAAGAAACCATATCAATGCTTTTACAGTATTATTTCGCAATCCTCATTTTACTGTAAGCACTTTTTATAATAACTAGTCTTGCAATTGCGGCAATTCATTTTTCTTGCACGAGTAGAAAGACTGTTCAATAAATAATACCTTTTTATTGAAAACGCCCGTCTCTCTATTCTCTGCATATTGGTGAAAGTAATCTGCACAAAACTGACTGAGTAAAATAACTGTCTATTGTTTCACACGACTCTAGAGATTGACTCTTATTCTAAGGAGCAAAGTTGTCATGTTTATGCGGTTGTTGGAAAACTGAATCCCTTCTTGTCTGTACCAGGGAAGCTGATCACTTCCTATTCAGTCAAGAAAGTTTCCAGTGACCTCTGAGCTAGTTGGTAACAAACCCAATTAAGTTTAGCATAGTCAGTGGAGACCTGGAAGATCTGCACTTCTACGTCCATACTACTGTTTATGTTATTCCAATGCGCAGGGCCTATTGGGAAAATAGGAACTACACTACATGGCGCCCAAACAATTGGTAAGGTGATAAACTAACGCAAGACGTTAGAGTAACTCAGTCGTGCATTTTTCACACAGACCCCTTTCTCCCGTAAATACTCCAATAGACGTCTGGAGTGGGTGAAAGGTTAAAATCCGACCGACCTTAGTAGGAAGAGATTCCTATGTAAAGCTCTGGTTTATTCAACGTTGAAGGATACAGTGTTCCAAAATATTGTGCACCTAATCTTTGTCTCCTTGGAGACCTGCCTTGCAAAACCTGCATTTATAAAATCCCAGGAGAAAACGGAACCGCTGCACCAGCAGTAAATGCGACTCAGCAGGGTCCCGACGGTACTAATGAACCGGGTGCAATAATCATCCCGGCACATTTAAGAAAATCTATAACGTCAAAACTTATAGAAAATGGACTGACCACACAAGGTGGTACAGTCGTCTTCGTGATAGAGGCACACGAATATCGGCAGACAGAGGTATTCTATTCATGGATAAAATTTCCAGCCGCAACACACGAGTTCCACTACTATATATTAGGGGATCCACCGGAAGAGTACGCTCCTTTCGATGAGATTGAAATTCCATTAAAATTCAAAGAGCACCTGCTCTGGTTTAAAGGCGCCCTAAAACACAATGATCATATTACCAGGCTTGGTCCACTAGGTAGACCAGGAGTAACGTGGCCGGTTCTAGCCAGCTACACAACACATCCGGACATTGATAAAATGTCAAGTGAAGAACTCTTAGTTAAAATAAGAGAATTAACAAAGGCATATAGAGAGTTAGTAAAATTATTTATTAAAAATAATTCAAACACTCCTAAAAAGAGCTGGGATGGAAATAAACAATCCACTCCCAAGGAAAACGTTTTCCAGTCCAGAGGAAGGTCTCCTCGACGGAGGGAAAGAACTCCGACTCGAGAATACCAGTCTCCCCAGAGGGAGCCCTCTTAGAAAAGATATAACCTTAGAAATAGGGATAATTTGAAGAAGCCTGATAGATATCAAAGTATTGATACACGTCCCTCTCGATCTTTTTCGCAGAAATTGGAAAGAAGAGGACGGTCAGACCCAGGAGAGCACACCAAGTCCAAAGACAAGGAACCTGCTCAAAGTAAAAAATCTCAATTTCCGAAAAAGAAGGTAGCCAGTATTAGAGTAATCGAACATGCCGAGAATACTGAGGACACAGTTGAAAATGGGCAGTGGGCACAGACAATGCTAGACAGTGCAGCAGAAATCACCATAGCTCGCAAGATCCTGATGAGTCATCTGGAGACAGTGGACACGAAAGAATACATTCAGGTTGAAACTGCTGACACCAGAGTTAGCGAGCCTCATAAGATATACAAAATAACATTGCGTATAGAGGGTGATAAGACTTGGAAAATAAGGGGTCTATTTTGGGATAAACTCTCAAAAGGCTATGACATTCTGTTAGCTGAAAAAGATTGGCCCCCAGAGTTTGTCAGGGAGTGCCCTCGTGGCGAAGAAATGATTATGCCTGCCTTCTCGAATCACATTCCGATTCACAAAAAATATAAATTTGCAAGGAAATGGGCAGTAGCCCAGGCACCAGCATTATATAAAAAATCATGTAGGATGGGATGAGGACTCTCCTCCTCACAAACTCCAGTTAAAAAGTCAACCAACTGCACAAAGGCAGTATCCCATTAAGCAAGAAGCTAAAAAACAAGTCAGGGAGATTTTAGATCAACTTGAATACCAGGGGGTGATTGAAACATGCACCTCTCAAATGAACAATACTTTGTTTCCTGTCTCCAAGCCAGACCATTCATATCGTCTAGTTTTGGATTACAGACACCTTAACGCATGTTGCAAAACATTTGCAGTACAAAATTTGCATAGTGCTGCACTAATGAATAACATAGTTAGGAAAAAATATAAAACGACATTAGACATATCTAATGGTTTCTTTTGTCAAAAAATTGCACCAGAAAGCAGATACTTGACCGCTTTCTCTGTAATGGGGTCACAGAAAAATTTCTGTAGGCTCCCACAGGGATTCAAGAACAACCCAGGACTATTCTCAGCCAGAGTAACAGAGTTACTACAAATATATGATGATGAGGCATTATCTTATGTAGATGATATCTATCTCACAGACGACGACTTGGATACTCACTTGAAAAGAGTGAACACCATTATACTTGGGTTCGCAGCAGAGGGTTACAAATTCAACTTTAAAAAGTCTCGAATTGCCCATCTGACAGTATCATTTTTAGGATACAAATTATCAAGTGAAGGAAAAAGCCTAGCGGACAACTTCTTAGAGAAGTGCGCTGTACTCGAAGCTCCAAAAACGCTGAAGAATTTACAATCGATTCTAGGCTTTCTGAATTTTGGTAGAACTTACATTCTAAATTATGCGGAGAGGGTTAAACCTCTCTACAAACTAATTAAACCTGATTTTAAACCAATCACTTGGACTCAAAAACACACAGAAATTTTGAGATCACTGCAAACAGACATGTTAGCAAAAACAAAATTAGATACACGTGACAACACACGAAATCTTGTAATCCGAGTCATCCCAGGAAGATGCGGATTCACGTACCTAACCTCTAATGAGGGAGAAAAGGTACCAATTTCAATTAAATCACACTTGTACACACAAGCGGAAAAAACATTCAGTCCAACAGAAAATACTGTGAAAGCAGTAGAAACTGCATTAGCGAATGAACGAGAACTAGCACATGGTAGAAGGATCAATATCCTCACAGCGGAATCCGCCTTCGAGGCGCTATTCAGCCCAGTAAACCTGCCTACAGTGTCGCTGGATCCGAAATGGATACAGTGTGTAGATTCTCTTGGAGCGGAAGATGTGAAATACTATTTCGCCCCGCAATTCGAAAAACTGAATGATTTAGAATATGAAGAAGAATATCCTCTGCCAATCGAACTTCTGCCTCTCCCACAGTACACCTGTATAATCTATACAGATAGATTTGTACAGCATTTCAACGTAGAGAACAAATCCTACGATGCAGCATACACCATTGTTAAAGGTCGTTGGCTGTGCGGTAAATTCAGACCGAAAATAACAAAAACTGAATCAGTGAGGTACTGTTCGGCTCAGAGAGCTGAAATCAGATCTTTAAAGGTGGCGCTTGAAAATGCAGAACGTGAATTCCCGACACTAATTGTGTGCGATTCTCATTTTTGCGTCACCTCTTACAATAATAAGTTGCAGAGCTGGATTGAAAATGAGTACAAAGATGACACAGGTGCCACAATAAAGCATAAGATGCTTTGGAAACAGGTAGCTCTTTTACAGAAAGAACTACAAAAGACTCACGTGATACACACTCTGAGTCCTCAACGTGATGGCGTTCACGTTGCAGGGAATTCATTGGCTAATACAGCCACATCGGAAGCAACTAAACTGGCTTCCGTAGCCACAAAAAAGCGTTCAGAAAAATACATAGACCGGGAAACTATGCTGGCAGTAAAAACGTCCGTAAAAGGCGACTGTGCAGCAGTACAGTGAACTATCCACTCAATTATGCATACGTAATTGATGCAAACTCCGTTCCTTTTGCTCGAATCCCTGGAGTGGGGGATAGGGTAATTCCAAACATGAACTGGAGAAAGTTATTAATCGCAGACGCACACATGGGTGAAGGTCCAAGGCACATACAGATGAAGGGATCTCTGAAAGAATTACAATCAGTGTACTGGTGGCCAGGAATGAGCCTACACCACTACAAATATGTAAAGAACTGCCCGGACTGCGACAGGGATCGCAGCTATGAGTCAAACACATTAATGCCATGGTAGGCATAATGTTGTCTACATGCCATCCAGCGTCCTATTAATCATCAAGGCTAAACACACTTAAAAAATGTGGCCCCAGCGCTCGGCTGATGCCAGAACGGTTATAAAAGATCTGCAAGTCTTTATCGGCACATACGCAATTGCCATGTTCCATTCTGACCAGGGTCCTGCTTTTAGCTCTCGAGCTTATAAGGAGGCCATGGCCAGCATGGGTGTTGTATTGCGGTATTCTTGTCCGTCACACCCCAAAGGGAACAGTGTAGTAGAAAGAAAAAACCGGGACATAAAGCAATCTATAACAGCGAAGGTATTAGGTTTGGGTGCTGGGTGGGTCAAACATTTAATAAGTGTCCAGTTAAGCCTAAACAACTTGCCAAGAAATTCTCTAAAAGGTTTCAGCCCATACGAACTATTGTTCGTAACTAGAATGCGAATTCAGGACTTAGATAGTCAGGTATCAGTGGTAGAAGATAAGAAATCAGACTTTGACATTAAAGATCGTTTGGCTGTTTTACAGGACTTGAACGAAACAAGAAAATCCTTAAGCAACATAAAGTTAAAGCAACAGCCAGCTACCACTGACGAGGCACCACCGGCCCCCGCAAGGCCTGTCTGGATTCCAAAGATTGGGGATCTAGTCAGAGAAAAAGTAGCGGTGAAGAAGGAATTTGGGCCTTCTTATAGAAAAGCAGTACCTGTCTTAGCTGTCAACGGAACAAGATCAGTAGTACTACCGCCCCTTGCTAGTAAAAAGGAGAACAGAGTTGTATCAATCGACCTGGTAAAACCACAAGCATGTGGCCTATAATCAACAGTAGGCCCAGTGGACTCCCGAGAAACAACAGAATACCCAAACTTGCAACAATCCAAGAGGTTCAAACTGAAAGACTAATCACATTCGATCAGCCTGCAGTGCACAGAGAGGGACTATGCAATAATGCCATGGAACTCGTGCCTCTTGAGACACATATTGAAACAGTTCGTCAAGAAACACCAGTCTACAATGATGTGGCATCAGAATGTGCTACCGAAAGACAAATTGAAAGAACAATCCCAACAATTGACAGAACTGCCTCTGGCTACTTCATCAACTTCAATAACTGTTCTGAGGATCAAAGCAACCCCGAAGTGATGCCCGAAAAAAAAGACTTTTAAAGAAAAAGCAAGAGAACTCTTTCATCAACTCAAGGTAATTTACCTTATTTCTCCATGGTTAGAGTTCTGGTTTGGAATAGGTGTATTTTTCCTCCTGCTTTGGCTCATCATGGTACTTTGTTTGGGAAAATTCATTGAGGGAAAATATAGTTCAATGGACACAGCAAGTCAGAACATCAACTTAGTCCTCAAACCACACAGATCATCCCACGTGAAGAAAAGAGAACTGTCAACAGTAAATGTCACAGCCATTCCAATACCCGGCGGGGTAGTATGGGAGAAAACTGACTATAAAATATATGGTCCGGTCGAAATCCTGAAGTATCCTCATCAATTCAAGGTTTCCTTAAGTGACTTTGTAAAACCTAGTACATTCTCTGATGATTGGGACTTTGAAAGTATTAATAATATGATGTCTGATTTAGTAATGTCAGCTAGATTCACAGACCATGATTAATTACAAGGTTCGTCTAGTTATGAACAGATTTTCTGCTACACACACTATGGTGATAATTACTTGCATAAATCTGCACAGCCTAGATATGTTTTTAAGTATAACCAATGGGAACATTGTGCTACACCACCTAAAATCAGTTCTAAAACATTCTATGAGAAATTTCAGTACTTCTCAGGGTTTAACACCAGTGATGCAGAAATGTTTTATTATAAACTGTTAGATAAAACAGGATTGAAAGCAATGCTGACAAATACTAAATTGATATATTCAGAAGCATTTTATGAAAAAATGATGACATTTGGTTTTGATTATTGGAAAAATAACATTGAAACAAAAACAATCTGGGGTACAAAAGATTTGCAGGTACGAGGCATAGAAGCACTATTTCGAGCCTGCATGGTCCCAGAGCAAATGTTTTTAAATGAAACTATTCAACAAACAACTTGTCTTGGCCTAGTTAAGATCAAAGACCTTAACAAACCGTCTATTCCAAAGCCAATACCTGATAATGCAACAACAGATATTGAAATAGATGTATCTAAAATTTTACATTTAAACAGAACACATCCTGATTGGAAAAAGTGGTTAATCTGGCCTACTGACACAAACAACTGTCAAGATAGATTCCTGAACAAAACACAGGGGTTAACAATGTCCAGACAAGACCCTAGATACTCCCAGAGACAACATCCAGGGATAGTAACAACATACAGTGTAGGGAAGCTGTGCATTGAATGGCTAGAATCATCCACACTGGCTGAAATTAAGCAACACTTATCTTTACTTTAAGATGGTGCTGATTTGCGCGATTTTATTATGGGACCACGCAAACAGCGTCAAAAACGCTTCATAGCGGCCAGCATCTATGCTGCATACAACGAGGCTTGGAAAGTCACACAAATTGAAACAGCTGAAAAAATACGAGAAATTGATTGTATTAATTTGGAAAAATCACTTTCTGTAGTGAACAATGGGTTAATGACTCTGTCCTCCAGAATATATTCGTTGGACAATATTGTATCATCTGCCATAGATATAATAGACAAAGACTTGCTAATGTTACAGCATGGCCAGTCACATTTGCGTTCTATTGTACAGTTAGGCTGGACGCTGCAAAATCTTCGTTCAGGCTATGTGCCTTGGCGTTTAATCAACACAACGTCATTGTTTTCCATCTTTAACCTTACTGATAAACAAATCAGCTTGGCACAGAAAGGAGCAGACTATACAATCCTGAGCATCGAAAAACTTGAGAGATTACCTTTGACAATGTCAGAAAGTCCTGTCATTGAATGGATAATACACGGGATTATCACAATTCCGATAACAACTTTCCGATTTAAAAATTGCCTTGAATACATACCTACTGGCCAGTATGAACGATTGGGTAAAGGATACATTAAGTCAGCATGGAAATTACCATACACACACACATGCTATAGTGACAGCAACAAAAATGTATTTCTTAGTGGTGAAAACTGTAACCATTCACTAAGCGGTATACTTTTGTGCCAGGGTATTAATTTACACGGAGCCTGTGAAGGAAATTCTAACAACCTTTCATGCCACCAACATGTCACACCTGCAATGCAGATAGAGCCTTTCTTTATGCAACTCGCAAATGGGAATTACATTCTAATAACGGATCACAGCTGTTGTGGCCTTTTGCCAGGAAAAGCCTATCTCGTAAGCGTAATATCCATGGTCAAATGCTGTATGCAAGCATTGTTTCCAAACGGCCCTGGAGACACTGAGACTCCCTTATGGCCTCGTTTGAATTTCTCTTCTATACGAATTGATACTTTAAGCAGAATGAAGTCTGTTCTTTTGCAGACAACAGTGCCCATCACGTCATCAAAAGAGACGTATGATCTCCTAGTTGCAAGGACGGCTACAGAGATTCATGACCTTTTATCAACAAATTTCCCCGTGCATTTCACAGAAATGCTTAGCCAACTCCTTAACATGTCTACTGCCACAGGCATCCCAGGCATATTTAAGACGATTTTTACGGGACTGCAAACACCATTCAAAGCAATTCTAGGAATCATTCCTAATTTTGTCCATTCAGTCTTTGGCGGCATACCCCTATTTTTGGGACTTGTAGCAGGCATTTTATTTTTGACCCTCCTGCTCCGATATGGCAAGCCAAAGCTCAGACATGACTCCTACAAGGATGGAAGAAACGATCCTAGCAATACGCTACCGGGACCGCATAACTAGAGTCCTTGGATTGGCCAGGCTGAGAGATCTGAACATGACCTGGTTTCTTTCATTCAGACCGATATGGCAGACCTGCATCTTACCTGTGCTTCGATGTATGCTATGCGGAGATGAGTGCAAGTTGGACATCTGTCTTTCACTTCCATCAGCAGTACCAATGGATATCAATACTTTGCTAAGTCCGATAACGGCTCACGCATTGTGTTGTCCCCAGCGGCTACCAATCCTGATGACGGCATTCGTTGAGACTCCTGTGCTACAACTAGGTGGTGACAGTGGAGCGAGAAATAAAAGCGACATCTCCCAGGTACGACCCTCTGTGAGCATTGCTGATCCAGACTTTGATGATAGCAATCACTCTCACACCTGCCAAGTTACAGCACTATCGAACTTGGTCGAACTGTCACCTGATTTTGTAGACCAATTCTTTGAGAGCCTGTCTGATATGATGTTCTCTCCTGAACAGAAACAATAATTTAGAGAAGCATTCCGACACACAGCGTTCCCATGAACTCTAAATTCGGCCTTCAGTTTTGATCATCAAAAACTGCTGAAAAACGTTGGAACTCTATTCCCCCGTTCACCAAGAATTTCTTTTTTGAAATTGAACACTTTTTAAAAATATTTACCTTTTCTGGCACGAAATTCTTTGCTTAAAGTAGACCTATTCATAAAGAACAGAAGCTTCTATTTTTTAGGTAATTCTAGAGACATAATAACTTTACACCAGCCTCTAGCTCATTTTATAACAAATGCATTTATATGTGATGAAATTATCTCGCCTTTCTTTTCTGTATTAAGAGATATTTCATGTGTAATTTTTTCGCAAAATCGTTCATTGATTACATATGCTATGATTTTGAATGATTTCTATGCTTAAAGACGTACAGTACCAAAATTACCACGTATTACGAATACGCCATTTCAAATGCATATATGTATTTTGGGGTGGGTAATGTTACACATGCATCTTTTGCTATAGTTTTAGTAAATTGATGGACATAAATTCGTGGAGTGGGTGTCGCGTTCTAATCTAGGACCCCGATCAATACTGTGACCTTATGCCCCTATACGGCTATAATCCCTTTGTACCCCTATATTGGCATAACCGATCAAATGCAATATTCAGAAACTCGTCTCTGGCCTCACACGATCAGAGCCACATTTCAGAATCTCTTCCTCTGCAGCTTCCTCTGCAGCTCATTAGAGCAAATGACACAGCAGAAGCCACTATCTAAGATTCCTTGATTACACTCCGAGTTCTTCAACAAGATAAAAACTCAGCAACCTGGGAAAACCCAGCTTGCTATGTTTTGATTAGTAATAGAACTCTAATGAGCACTGAGAGACGATCACTTCCTAGTGACATCTTTATTGACGTCCTATGTCCAAAAACTTACGTCAAACCAGGCACCTTTCAGGTATAAATATTACCAACGTTGCCTTAAGCAAACGCTGCCACGCTGATACCGATGCTATCGCTGCCTCAACGACATCGGCGAACGATGGTCTGGTGAACATAGGAGCAGAACAGCTGTCCCCCTGCAAAGCCCAGCAGATACAAGCTGCCCACGGACGCTGCCCCTCCTCCTCTTCCTCGACGCGCTGAGAGAGACGCTGTCTTTTCTCCTGCTGAGAAAATCCAGCTCCGGCGTTTCCAGCCTACTCTTGCAAGTGACTGGGATATCGAGTCCTGGAAGGAGATACAAGACCTCCAACATTCTATTCCAGAGGTATGGTGTTGACTAAACCCTTAGAGAGAATTCTTGAAGCAAATCTTGGCAAAACCAACTTAACTAAAACTGCTACTTACTTACTCCCTCCCAAGTATTAGGCTTAGGTCAGGTACACTGGGGTAGGCGTAGTTAGAAGCACCAGTTGAGTACGTTAGCTAATGTATATATGAATGTATATATGTTTTATTCATTTTAAACCATTGTATGGCTAAGAAACCATATCAATGCTTTTACAGTATTATTTCGCAATCCTCATTTTACTGTACGCACTTTTTATAATAACTAGTCTTGCAATTGTGGCAATTCATTTCTCTTGCACGAGAAGAAAGACTGTTCAATAAATAATACCTTTTTATTGAAAACGCCCGTCTCTCTATTCTCTGCATATCGGTGAAAGTAATCTGCACAAAACTGACTGAGTAAAATAACTGTCTATTGTTTCACACGACTCTAGAGATTGACTCTTATTCTAAGGAGCAAAGTTGTCATGTTTATGCGGTTGTTGGAAAACTGAATCCCTTCTTGTCTGTACCAGGGAAGCTGATCACTTCCTATTCAGTCAAGAAAGTTTCCAGTGACCTCTGAGCTAGTTGGTAACAAACCCAATTAAGTTTAGCATAGTCAGTGGAGACCTGGAAGATCCGCACTTCTACGTCCATACTACTGTTTATGTTATTCCAATGCGCAGGGCCTATTGGGAAAATAGGAACTACACTACATGTGTAGATGATGTGTTGATTGAGTGTTAAAAATAAGAAAGGCTGCAAGTGTGCAAATTACCTAGTGCCATTCACGGGTAGTAGTTACCAATCAGGGTGGGCGTAAAATCCGTTTCGCGGGCGAATTTGCGGATTTTCCGCGATTTCGCGATCCGGGAATCTCGTGAAATCGCGGTAAAAACCGCGAATCAGCGGGGACGAATTTTAAGCCAAGCAAGGGTTACAGCAGCAGGTGCAAAAGTTGAACCTAATTTCTTTGTAACCTTTTACAAAAGGGTTACAAGCAAATTAACTTCAACTTGGACACCTGCTGCTAATTGCTTCCTGGCGCCTCGTTGCCTACTTGCAACTATTCTCTGACCCTGCTCTGACCCTTGAAGCAGGGTCAGAGAATAGTTACAAGTAGGCAACGAGGCACCTGTCCAAGGAATTAAACCTCATCAGGAAGCACTTACAGATATAAAAAACAGGAAGAAGGGAGAGGATGGCAAATACACCAATTTTGAGTTGTAGGGAGAGGTTAAACTAAAAGAGACCTTTACAGCACAATTTTCATATGCATTTTGCTAAAAATAAAAAGCTGTATGTTCTGTAGGGGCAACTCAGGAATCTGGCCCTTCAGAGATCCAGCCTCTCTTTCTTTCTCTCGTTCTCTCTCTCCCGAACACGCAAAAAACCCAGCGAACACGCAAAAAAACCAGCAAACACGCAAAAAACCCCGCGAACACGCAAAAAAACAAAAATCCGCAAATTCGCGAATTTTGCGGATCGGGAATTCGCAAATCCGCAAATTCGCGGATCGCAAATTCACAAAATTCGCCCATGCTTAGTTACCAAGTAGGCTCAATAAAGGGTCTGTACATTGAATTACAATAACAAACAGAAGATTTGATAACCATAGACTATACTGGCTGTTTTTTAATATTGTTAGACTTTTAAGCTTTTGTTTATACATGAACGGCAGGAAGTGCGCAAATTACACACTGCCATTCACGAGTAATAGTTAGGGCCTGCACTTTGAATTTTATTACAAGAAGGACAATTGACAACCCTAGCCAAGAAAGGCAGCAAGTGTGCAAATTTCCCACTGCTTTTGGACGGGATATTAGGTAGAACAAAAGGCTCGATAAAGGGTCATGAGTTTGAATCAGAATATGAAATTTAAGAGTAATTGATAACCCCAGGCAAGAAAGGCAGCAAGTATGCACATTTTCAACTGCCTTCGGACGGGGTCGTTTTTAGTACAAAAAGCTTGATGAATGTTTAATAACTAATGTTGAGGACAGCGCTGCTGCTGTTTCTTGTTTTAGATGAGGTTGATATAGTGTTCGCATAACACAAAAGGTCATCACAATAAATGCATAGAAATTTAAGTTTACGAAACTCAAGATCAATATGCGAGTATGGACTGTTTGCTAAAGATGGTGTTGCCACTGTTGATGTGCTTGGTGTAGCAGCAAGTGGTTGTCCTGCAATCTCTGTGTTGCAGCTCAAGCAAAGTTGTTGGGGTGCAAGTAGTTTATGTGTTTTGTACTATATTTGATGTGCAAAGGAGTATTTTGTGGATTGATCACACCTTCAAAGAGTTGTTCGGCATATTTTATAGGTTACTATTGGTTGGTGTGTTTCAATTAGTATGTGTTTGGACTTCTCTTGAATGTTTAAGGGACGCATTAGGGATTCCATATTAGAGAAATACTTTGTACTTAGTGACATCCAATTCTATTTTATGAAGAACGGTTGAATTCTACATCCACCTCTAGGACTAGTAGGAGGGTAGTATTTCAAAGTGTTTGACAGGTTACACTACATGTTTCTATGTAGCTCAATAAAAGTTAGCTTGGTTATGTATGGGCATGCTCTCACACATAACTCAGCACTCAGCATTCAGGATTGTAAAGGCTTACCATAGGAGTGACTGATGAGTTTACATATGTCAGTTTACAAAAGAGAAAACAAGTACGATTGTTTTACATTAGAGATATACAGACCTGAAAGACTATGCATGTAAACTCATGAAATCTTTTTTGAAGGTTTGGAAGAAAGCAGTGAAAGGGTGTTTAGAAGCAATACTGCCCAGCATAAAAAGTGCATAAGTATTTGCAGTCTAGTCTTGTGTCCAAATTATCTTAAAAAGTAATGTTGAATCACACTTTTTTTCACCTGTTATGATTTCCACAATTCTTTTAGAGTTGGAGCAGACTTCGTCTAACATTCCTACTTAATTTTCTTTTTGATTGGTGTAATTTGTTTGTTTATCTATTGAAATATAAAATTAAATCTTCCTCTTTGAAGGTAAAAAAGCAACACCGCTCCTCTACACAATATTGTTGTCTGAATAGTAGTGGTATTTCCACTATCACCAAGGTAGATATCTGACAATAGAATGAATTATATTTAGAGTCAACACAATTAATAAATTTTTTGCATATACAGTGTCAGGCCTGTCGTCGTTGCTCCTCAGGATTGGATTGATGCTATAAAAGGGGCCCACCTCTAGATCATCCCAAGTCTGGCTATCAGTAACACAGACTATTAAGGAGATCAAGCGGGGGAAAAATAGGGAAGTCCGGAGGGGAACAGCTGGGCGACTGGAGCTGGAATTGCAAACAAAACAGGTGATGGACCGAATGTGGATCAATGCCACACATTCCACCCAGTCCAAAGATCTGGGCCCAAATCCATCGTTTTTTTGCACTCCACACCACCCTGGGTTAGACAATGGCGATATGCAAATCAGCTCTGACCCTGTGCCCCATGGGAACAGTCCAGTCCGAACTACAAAAGCCATGTCCTTCCCAGAACGGAATCAAGCATCCGAGGACCGGACCGGTTTCGAGGGAACACCTCTCATCAGCCCGGCTAGCTTAACTCCAGTCGTGTGGAGTGCCTGGGACCCACGTCTGAGCATCCCCAGCGCACTTATGGCAGCAATTGCAAACAAAACAGGTGATGGACCGAATGTGGATCAATGTCACACATTCCACCCAGTCCAAAGATCTGGGCCCAAATCCATCGTTTTTTTGCACTCCACACCACCCTGGGTTAGACAATGGCGATATGCAAATCAGCTCTGACCCTGTGCCCCATGGGAACAGTCCAGTCCGAACTACAAAAGCCATGTCCTTCCCAGAACGGAATCAAGCATCCGAGGACCGGACCGGTTTCGAGGTAACACCTCTCATCAGCCCGGCTAGCTTGACTCCAGTGATGTGGAGTGCCTGGGACCCACGTCTGAGCATCCCCAGAAAAATGGTCCTCGGATGCTTGATTCCGTTCTGGGAAGGACATGGCTTTTGTAGTTCGGACTGGACTGTTCGCCATTGTCTAACCCAGGGTGGTGTGGAGTGCAAAAAAACGATGGATTTGGGCCCAGATCCTTGGACTGGGGTGAATGTGTGACATTGATCCACATTCTGTCCATCACCTGTTTTGTTTGCAATTGCCGCCATAAGTGCGCTGGGGATGCTCAGACGTGGGTCCCAGGCACTCCACACCACTGGAGTCAAGCTAGCCGGGCTGATGAGAGGTGTTACCTTGAAACCGGTCCGGTCCTCGGATGCTTGATTCCGTTCTGGGAAGGACATGGCTTTTGTAGTTCGGACTGGACTGTTCCCATGGGGCACAGGGTCAGAGCTGATTTGCATATCGCCATTGTCTAACCCAGGGTGGTGTGGAGTGCAAAAAAATGATAGATTTAGGCCCAGATCTTTGGACTGGGTGGAATGTGTGACATTGATCCACATTCTGTCCATCACCTGTTTTGTTTGCAATTGCCGCCATAAGTGCGCTGGGGATGCTCAGACGTGGGTCCCAGGCACTCCAGACCACTGGAGTCAAGCTAGCCGGGCTGATGAGAGGTGTCACCTCGAAACCGGTCCGGTCCTCGGATGCTTGATTCCGTTCTGGGAAGGACATGGCTTTTGTAGTTCGGACTGGACTGTTCCCATGGGGCACAGGGTCAGAGCTGATTTGCATATCGCCATTGTCTAACCCAGGGTGGTGTGGAGTGCAAAAAAATGATGGATTTAGGCCCAGATCCTTGGACTGGGGTGAATGTGTGACATTGATCTACATTCTGTCCATCACCTGTTTTGTTTGCAATTGCCGCCATGAGTGCGCTGGGGATGCTCAGACGTGGGTCCCAGGCACTCCGCACCACTGGAGTCAGGCTAGCCGGGCTGATGAGAGGTGTTACCTCGAAACCGGTCCGGTCCTCGGATGCTTGATTCCGTTCTGGGAAGGACATGGCTTTTGTAGTTCGGACTGGACTGTTCCCATGGGGCACAGGGTCAGAGCTGATTTGCATATCGCCATTGTCTAACCCAGGGTGGTGTGGAGTACAAAAAAAAATGATGGATTTAGGCCCAGATCCTTGGACTGGGGTGAATGTGTGACATTGATCCACATTCTGTCCATCACCTGTTTTGTTTGCGACTGGAGCTGGAACCTGTAAATATATAAAGCATGGGATAAATGGAAGAGTCACTCTAGACCTAAATTCTCTCTACCTAATGTGCTATGCTTTTCACCCACCTGAAAGATCATACAGGTATGTTGGAACGAAGAGTGACAGAACAGGCGTCTTCTCAATTCCCAGACTTTCCTGCTTAAATACACAAAGAAGACCATAAATATGCCCCTTTCTGCCCGCCTCTATGGATAGGGTTCAAAAGCACAGTTTATATGAGGAAGAACATTAAACACCTACCCTACTGAGAATGGAAGAGGACCTGAAGGCCAAAGAGAATTCACATCACCTATCACTCAGTCCAGTGAAAAGAAAACAACATCCCCTCCGATGTGGAGTTAAATATAGTACAGGCAAGTGCACCTAGCACCCTATGCGTTTTCTCAACCACCTAGAATGGGAGTCTGTAGGGTGCTTTTCAGAGAACAAAGAACAAAAAGAAAACAGCCCAGCATAAATCAAAATTTGGAAAGAACTCAACTCCCATGCAGATCAGTCTCTGCAAGGAAAAGCAGGAACCACAATTCTCCACAAGTACAAGGACACTTAGCCTCAGTATCCGACCGGGAATAGAACACAACAAAGTTGGAGATAACGGAAACAGTACTTTTATAAGTCAGTACAATACAAGCACCCCCCTGATCGGGGAAACCTGAATACGTAGCTTGCCAAACGCGATGTGGGTGCTTCCTAAGCCCCTCCCAAGTATTCCACAAGGCGGTGAAAACGGAGTTCCAAGAATCGGAATACCAGCTACCGATACGGGCGCTTCCTAAGCCCCACCTAGTATTCCAACGGGTCCAAAGTACAATCCGGTGTGAGCTTCCCTCAGCCCACCAAAGACAGCACAAACGAAGAACAAGTCACACGAGCAATCCTTCTTGCTTGCCAGGAAGGAATAATCGGCAAGGCGTCTCTCCACTAGCGCCGTGATATCCCATTTCCTGGTCGCATATCGTCATTCCTATGCGCCGCGCTAGGAATCATGGGAATTGTAGTTTTCATGCTCATTACAGATTCGCGCTGCAGGCAGTGATCTACCAGCGGCCGGGGAATCCTGACATACAGGCACAAAAAGACAAGTATGATTTACATTTGATTTTGTTAATTGAAGGTGGTCATCTGCTGCATTCGAAACATTGGGCCTGTTGAGAAGAAAGTGAAAAGTATGTTGTAATTAATATTGCATTGTTTAAAGGTGAATAGCTTATTGAAATAAAAACTTTATATGTATTTACATGGTAAACATAGTTCCAGGGTCAGAGTGGCCTTTTGAGTCTGTGCAAACCCACTAACTTCCATGTTTTATTCGTTTTTAAGAACTCTTCTCTAATCTTTTGTTATAGTGAAGAATGTTGGAAATTTCTTCCCGACAATGGCAGACATCAACCTTCTTTCTGAGTTGGGAAAAAAGGTGTTGGAGGAAAAGTGAATTTGTAAACATTCAGATTTTCGCATGAGCAAATCTACACATGCAAATTTGCTCATGCTAAAATGTAGTTCACAAATACTTTCTAGGAGTACTATTTCTTGTCCTACTTCTGTACATTTTTGGGAATTCACAAAAGCTGTATAGCTGCACTTAATGCTAGGACATATTCCATGGGTGCACTTTTGAGACTTTCTCGAATAATTGGGCCCCTAATTTGGTCTGGCATTAACCGTGACCTTTTGCTTTTATTACATCTCTCTCTCTATCTCTCTCTCTCTCTCTCTCTCTCTCTCTCTCTCTCTCTCTCTCTCTCTCTCTCTCAGATGCCTTCACTGTGTGTGGCTTATTTAACCAAGACAAGGGAACCCAAGGCGCAATATGCTAAGGACCATGGGTAGGTACTTTATTTCAAAGACAGGGGTCCTTAGACAGAGAAATATTTAAGGAGAATGAATATAGACCAAATGGAACTATATTTTTTGGGGAAATGTCCAGCCGGACAATTTATTACCCTAATACAAAAGTAGTCATAAAACAATGAAACACTGCGTGTGATAGAAGCGGGACACCAGCCGATGTCCGACTAACACACTGAGAGAACATAAACAAGAAGGAAGTAGTAGGCAATAGCAGGTCATCTGATTATTGTGAATCATATAACAGACAATCTATAACATACACATATGCATTAAAAGTATATATCAACTATGCATTTAGTGCATTTTTGTCGACGACGTTTCGAACCACAAACAATTTCGGTTCATCCTCAGGACAAAGGGTAATTGCCTTAAGGTTACACATTTGCAGTAGTCCCACGATTGAATGAGACTAAAAAGGATTCAGCCCAAGAAACAATATTCGTCAAAATTCATGGAGAGTGTCCAAGGGTTGACTGAAATAGGGAATCAGGTTCTCGCAATGCAGTCAGCAAGTCCACAATGGGAATCCTTCACTGTGTGTGGCAGCATTATGCTGTTTCACAAGGAGTATATCAGCACACAAAGTAGTTTTGTTCAGTGCCACTAACTACTGTGGATGTTTGTGCTTTTTAAAATCAAAAATATTTTTTGCGTTTGCCAAAGTTTGTTATAATAGTGAGGGGGCAGCAGCTTACATGGCAATTAAGTTTTACAAACACAATGCCAAAACGAGTCACACAATGACAAAAGTAAAAAGGTGACCGTCAATTTCAGACCTACTGTGTTTGCCAATGGCTGTTGAATTTTGTTTCCCATAATCTTATTGAAAGTAGTTACAGAGATTTTCCATAATGAATATTTTTGGGAAATACTAGCATGGATGAACACGTTATTAAATGATGCTGCAAAAAAATGGTATCAGAAATGTTATAGTAGTTTAGCAAAATGTTTTTTTTTCCTGCTTTCCCTTTTTTATGAACAATTTATTTTGAAAGCAAAGTATTATCAAACTTGCTTTTAAGCTTCTGCAATTATTTGCGTCAAATCACAGAGTATTGTGGGAGCAGTATACATACCCTCATAGTGCTAAACTTTGGAAGTGTGTGTACACTTTTTTTTACTACAGAAATTGTTAGTAGTGCAGTCTGACTTTACAACATTTATTTGGGAGAGTCACTCTAACTAATAATAATGACTGCATCAATGTTGTACAAGCTTGAAGGTCTTTAACATTTGGACAGAAATATTTACTCGGCAGTAGACATTCCTGATAAGTATACGTGGGTCAGGCGTGTTTCAGAGCTGCACGCTTTTGTATACTGGAGCAACTGACAGTTGTGCACTCAGAGGTTAAAACATTTACTTAGAGTGCGCTCCCGAGAAATAAATGCATTCAATTAATGAACCATAAATACAGTTTTGAACAGTATTAAAATATGGGCAAACATATTACATTAACTACAGACAGTGCCCTTCTCTGACCCATTATGTGGTACTGCTAACTGTTATGCGGCACCGGAATGCGAAGACGGCACAAGAGGTACTCGGCAGGCTCTGCCCAGTAAAGCTGGTCATCCCCTTGGCGCTTCTCTCCTGGAAGCACCAACAGCCAAAACCTAGCGTATGCTTGAGAAGGGAATCCCCCTCTCACACCTAGAAAAACGCCTTAGCGAGTGTAACACATAGTCTATATTACACAAACCCACTTTTTTCGTCTGCACCATCACCCTTTTATTTAGGTCCTGAGGAAAGCCAGATATGTAAGGCACTGGCTGAAACATGTCGACCCACGTATGGATATAGTAGGTGGTAACTCACCACCTTAACATCCTCCAGCCTTATTTTTAACCGCTGACGGTGGTCCAATTATTAAAGTGTAATTTACCCTCGGGTATTGGGACCCCCGCCAAGCCGTTTTAACTGTCACTTCATGACGCACCCTACAGTGCACTCTCAGCAATATGCCAGCTCCGCTGCAATCAGGTGTCGCAGCACACCCAGGACACATTAGGTGTTACTGGGTGGGACCGATGATGAAGCATGCCACCAACTAGGTTGGTGGGTGAGGGCTTCATGAGCACACCAACGAGGTGCCCACTGAAAAAACCAGTCAGAGTCCTAACATAAAAGTCATATCGAGCTAGTCTCCGTTGATGATACACTGCTAACTGTTAGCCATTGGGTTTGTGCTGGTGGGAGTTGGGGCTACTTGTGCCAAAGACACAATACACATATAAACTTGTTGCCCTTGACCTCAAACACTATGTGCTGTGTGTCGGGCTATAGGAATTACACATCCTTGACGGTGCATAGTCAGCTTTCAAATATAGTGTATGCAACCCAGAAAAGATTCTTACCATAAGGTTTTCTGTAAAAGTTGCTGAAGCTTTTTGGTTTCAGACACCACAATACTTTTCAATAGACTGTAAATGTAAAAAAGAAGTATATTAGGGAAGCATAATAGCAATGCTAACCATTGAAAAGGTAGTATGCACCATCCACAGGGACACCATCCACATCACGACCAACACCGACGACACCCTGAAAACCGCCGAACACCTACACTTCCAGATCCGCACCGACCCGAAGACCACCCTCAGAGGCACCCTGATCTACCGACCCCCGGGACCACGCACACAATTCAGCGAGGACATCGCCGACTTTGTCAGCCTGCATGCCCTCCCCTCCGCTGACTACATCCTTCTGGGGGACCTCAACTTCCACCTGGAGAACAACAACGACCGCAACACCATCACCCTGCTTGACAACCTCGCCAACCTCGGACTCAAGCAGCTGGTATCCACCCCCACCCACCTCGCCGGACACACACTCGACGCCGTCTTCTCATCCAGCAAAGACATCGCCTTCAGCCACGCCACTGGACTCCACTGGACGGACCACAGCTGCGCCCACTTGACCTTCAGAAGAACGACGATCCACCACCACCAGCAACCGGTTGCTCGAAGAAGCTGGAACAAGATCACAGCCGACCAGCTCGCCGCCTCCCTGAGCCAGCACCCCCCCTCCAGCTCAGCGAACCCCAGCCAGGCCGCCGACAACCTCACGAAGTGGATCAACAACTGCGCGGACAAACTCGCCCCACTGAGGACCCCGCCTAGCAGACCCGGCAGCAAGAAGGCCCCATGGTTCACCGACGAACTCAAGAGCTCCAAGAAGAACTGCCGAGCCCTCGAGAAAGCCTGGAGAAGGGAACCAACACCGGACAACATGACCTCCCTCAAGCTTGAGTTGCCACCCGGAAGCACCACAAACTGATCCGCGCCACTAAGAAAACTGCATTCAAGGACCGGCTGGACAACAACGCACACAATTGCAAGGAACTCTTCAACATCGTCAAAGAGCTCTCCAACCCCAACGCCGGAAACAACGACATCACCCCATCGCAAGACCTCTGCAATTCACTCGCCTCCTACTTCCACAACAAGATCACGGACCTACACAACATTTTCAGCACTCAACCGACGCACGCCACAACCGAACCACCGCCCCCCACCACCACCCTCCGCGCCTGGACTCCGATCAGCACCGAAGACACCATCCGCATGATGAACTCCATCCACTCCGGATCTCCGACCGACCCCTGCCCTCACCACGTCTTCAACAAGGCCGACGCGGTCATCGCACCCCACCTGCGGGACATCATCAACACCTCCTTCGACACCGCCACCTTCCCGGAGAGCTGGAAGCACGCCGAATTCAGCGCCCTACTAAAGAAACCTACAGCGGACCCCACCGAACTCAAGAATTACCGTCCCATCTCGCTCCTCCCGTTCCCAGCCAAAGTCATCGAGAAGACCGTCAACAAGCAGCTGGCCGCCTTCCTCGAGACGAATGGATCCCTCGACCCCTCATAGTCTGGCTTCGGAGCCAACCACAGCACCGAGAGCGCCCTCATCGCTGCCACCGATGACATCCGAGCCCTGATGGACAACGGAGAAACAGCCGCCCTCATCCTCCTAGACCTCTCCGCGGCATTCGACACTGTCTGCCACCGCACCCTAGTGCAGCGCCTCAGCAACGTCGGAATCCAGGAGAAGGCACTGGAATGGATCATCTCCTTCCTCGACGGAAGAACACAGAGAGTCCGTCTACCACCGTACAAGTCAGAGGCCACCAAAGTCATCTGCGGCGTCCCTCAAGGATCCTCGCTGAGCCCCCCCTCTTCAACGTCTACATGAGCCCCCTCGCGGCCATCGCACGCCAACACAACCTCAACATCATCTCCTACGCTGACGACACCCAGCTGATCCTCTCCATGACCAACGACCCCGCCGCCGTCAGAGCCAACCTTCACGAAGGGATGAAAGACGTAGCCGAGTGGATGACGACCAGCCGCCTGAAACTGAACTCTGACAAGACGGAAGTCCTCATCCTGGGTTCCTCGCCCTCCGCCTGGGACAACTCCTGGTGGCCCCCCGCCCTGGTTAGCGCACCCAAACCAACAGACCACGCACGCAACCTGGGCTTCATCTTGGACTCCTCCCTCACCATGACCAGACAAGTCAACGCTGTCTCCTCGTCATGCTTCAACATCCTGCGCATGCTACTGAAGATCTTCCGGTGGATCCCCACCGAGACCAGGAAGACGGTCACCCAGGCCCTCATCACCAGCCGACTGGACTACGGCAACACCCTCTATGCCAGAACCACCGCCAAGCTCCAGAAGAGACTCCAGCGGATCCAGAACGCCTCAGCCAGACTCATCCTCGACATCCCACGACACAGCCACATCTCCGGACATCTGAGAGACCTGCATTGGCTCCCCGTCAACAAAAGAATCACCTTCCGCCTCCTCACCCACGCACACAAAGCCCTACACGATCAAGGCCCGAGCTACCTCAACAACCGCATCAACTTCTACACTCCCAAACGACATCTCCGATCAGCCAGCCACGCCCTCGCCGCCGTCCCCCGCATCCGAAGAACGACAACAGGAGGAAGGTCCTTCTCCTACCTGGCCGCCAAGACCTGGAACTCCCTCCCGACCGACCTGCGCCTGACCCAAGACCACCTCTCCTTCAGGAAGAAGCTCAAGACCTGGCTATTCGAGCAGTAGCAGCACTCCCCCCCCCCCTAGCGCCTTGAGACCCTCCGGGTAAGTAGTGCGCTATATAAATGTCTGTGATTGATTGATTGATTATGCAAAATAAATGTTATCCTTGAAACCCTCTTGGTATTTACGAGTAATTTAAAGAAGTTGCATCAAGCAAAAAAACGGTGGCAAAGGGGCAGATTCTCAGAATCTTTCCATTTGTGACCGGTATTTTTGCATTTGGGAATCTCTAAATTGAGATTCCTTAAATTGCGATTGCATTTAAGCAGACACGGCTCGTGCAGGGCGTTACACCGGGCGGTGACGTCAGGCAGAGGAGGGGCAGGGTGGGGGTTGTAAAATGCGGGATATGGACGATGTCAGGTAAGTACCGAAAAAAGTAAAATAAAACGAATTTCGTTACCCGTGCTGCATCGCCAAATGTGATGCAGCGCGGGCAACAATTTTTTTTTCTTCGGTACTTACCTGACATCGTCCATATCCCGCATTTTACAACCCCCCACCCTGCCCCTCCTCTGCCTGACGTCACCGCCGGCGTAACGTCCTGCACGAGCCATGGCTGCCAAATACATTTGTTTAGAGTTACAAGTATTCGAAAACTAATACAGGCTTGGGAGTGTCACGTGAGGCAGTAATAAATATTAAAACTAATGGGAGAATTAGGAGGAAGCAAATATGATGAACCAGAAAGCATATATTCCAGAAAAATAAAGCAAGGCAGAGCTGGGAAGGCCACGTGATGGATAGAAAGAAACATTCACGCAATAACTCACTGTCCACAACGTCTTGGTTAGCAAGAAAGGCCACTTTATTAAGACATGTGCAAATTAACTTCTAATCAAACATCTTGCAATTCTTTATTTAATAAACCAAAAATTCCTTCAACTTATCTTAACATCCTTATGAAAGATGAAACCTCCACCAAGTTAACCCAAACAAACTCAGGAGCATCTGACTCTTGTTGATACCCCCCTCCTTTCCTTTAACTGCCCTTTGAGGATGGACCAACCCGGTCTAGGCTGCCCACCCCTAAGAAAAAGCGCCTACCAACTAAAATTGCACCTAGACCTGTCTTAGCGTGGCAACCAGGAATAAACAGCTTCGACAGTACCCAAAGCACAGTAAAACAACAAACAAATAGGACCTGAAAGAGCAAGAGGGTGGGTGGGGCAAAAACAAACTTCACCACCCACCTCCCCGGCACAGTTCCTTTTCCCACCCTTTCGACCCCTATTTATCCCTTTTCCCTTCCGCTCTAACTAGCTAATCACCGCCCCTTGCACCTGTGGCCAGTTCCCTTGCGCGAACTAACCCAGGGGAGAGAGCCTCTCACGCACGGCTCCCCCTGGGTCTCCCTCATACTATGTACATAGAAAATCATTGAGGTGTAGGAGGGGCACGTGATGCAGAAAAGAATACCATCATGAACATACAATAAAAAGAACACATTGTAAAGCACGTGGCACACTTCAAAAATAGGATACAGAAATTCATGGAAGCTCAATTTATGAAAAAAAGCCGTAGGAGTGCTCCGTAAGACAGAAGGAAATATTAGGATCAACAAAGGAAGATCAAAAAGAATAGAGGCCTGGGACCTGGTCGGACTGGGAACAAAAATCGGCCCTGGCAAAGTGCTCGCCCGCCCCCCTCACCACCTCCCCCGGGAGGAGAGGAGTTGGGGGTGCGACCAAGCTTTTTGGTGGGGCCAGTTTTCGGCCGATTTTGTTACAGGGCCGCATAATTTATAAAATTAGAGGTGTATAGGACCTCGTGACGCAGATAGAAACTTTTATACTATGTGCATACAATTTTAAACCATTAAGGGGGAGGAGAGCCAAATGATGGAGAAAAAAATAACATCATCCATACACAATTTACAGCGGAGTCTGATGTTTTGACGGTTTCTCTTACCTTTGCTTCTGTCGTGTTTTGTCGTGTCTTCAAAGGCTGCGGTTTCGCTGGGTCTGGGGCGTTTTGGGTGCGGGCGCCACCGCCTCCGCGCCTATGGTATTGTGGCTGGGCAGCAGCAGTAGTGATACCACCTTGAGCGCCAGGAGTACTCCTCAGCGGGAGCTGTGAGTTTGTAGTGAAATCAATGACGACACTCTGTCTGTTACCGCAGCACAAGCAGGCAAAAGAGAGCGTGCTCACGTTGGTGTTTGGATTATATGGGAATTGCGGGGGCTGAGCAAACCAAGCCCAGGAGCATCATTGGTAGCGTTTTCGCTGTCTATAAGAATGATGGCTTTGCGGGACATCACATTGGCTAATGTATTGGTTTCCAGGCTTAGTGATAGCAAGCATGCTAGGTGGTGGCATGTGGGGAGTGTGGGCGGGCGTGTACCGCGCATGTGCAAGTGTGAGTATGTGCACCAACAATTAACAACAGAGAGAGATGGGGGCAGTGCTATTTTGTGCCCAGAGGCAGGCCCAATATCGGCTCTCCAATGAGTGACTACTTCTAATCATTCTCGTTAGCGCGCCCTGTGCTCTGATTTTTCACTGAGAGGGTGATCGCACCATACATGTACTGCTAATCACAGTCAGCGTGCACCCGCGCATACAGTACGAATATGGTTTGACGTTACGCTTTGGTTAAGTGTGACATCATGAACGGCACCCTGTACGTGAAAGGCGCCAATATTTCTACATGGTTAAAAAACATATATTTATATATTTAACGTACATACTAAGGGAATATATTATTTGGTATAACTATGATTTTTTTTGTACAGTTTTAACAATCATATATTGCTTTTAAAAACAATTACACAAATCACAGTAGAACATCATGCGTACTGATACCGAAACAGCTGCGTAAACGCATCATAAGCGTACATAAAGTCATGTGACTTTAAAAGGAAAGATTTGATTGGTTCACAAGTTTTCCTATTGTAACTGTTGAAAGTTCCGTCCCATTATAATCATTAGACTTTGACTTTCTAAGAAGAATAATTTCTTCTGACAATTTTTTCAAATAAAAGGAAGATCATTATAAGAGCAATTCACTCATCTTCCAGCAGTTCTTCAGAGGGAGGTTTCTTTCCTGAAGAACCTCCAAATAAGAGGAAAGAAGCTCTAATTTGGCTATTTTTTACTTTTCCAGAAGGGCAAAAAAAGGTTAATGCTCCAAAAGTAACCTGTAAAATTTGCCAAACAACTCTTTCAAGGGGTGATCCATCTAAAAAAAATACTCCTTTGGCACAGCAAATATGGTGCGACCTGTGAAGAACTTGCACCCCAATAACTTTGCTCGAGCTGCAAGACGGAAGTTGCAGGAGAACCCACCTGCTTCTGCACCAAGCACATGAACTACTGGAGCAGAATATTCAGCAAGCAGTCTACACACACAAATTGTTCCTGATTTTGCTGACGTTAAAATTGTATGCATTCATTGCGATAGACTTTTATGTTATAGGGAGCAGTCTATTGATCTGATGAAACACAGGATGCAGGAGCATCGCTGTCCTCGACATTAGGGTTTTTTTTCATTCTTTTGTTCCTGTTTGATACTTTTCGGGTTCCAGTTCAATTTTTTTTAGTTTAAAAAAAAACTTGTTGACAAAACACAAAAAAAATTAAAAAGTAAAAACAGAAAAAAACCAGTTCTTTTTAGAACTACCTTCACTGGTCAAAGAAAGAACCATATTTCTATGTTAGTGTGTATAAGTTTGTCAGAATGAATGTGTAGTTTATACATGAATGAATGAATCTATTACTAGTGTATGGAGAATGTTAAAGTGCAGAACTATAAGGAAGTGCTACAGCATAAATCTATAAGGCGTTTACCGTAAGTATACTGTAGTATGTCCGAAGCACTTGAACTTAACATATGTACATAAATGTGTTACAAGTCTGTGCTTGAATTTGATCTGCTGGTGAAACTGTCTGGTTGGATATGTATGTGTGAGGGGCGGATTTACAATCCCTTGTGCCTCCTTTACACAGCTGATGCATCACTTTTGTGACACAGCGGTGGTGCGAAAGATGTGCCATGGTGTGTTATATTAAGAATGTGATGCATGTGGAGAGTGCATTACATTGTAACGCCCTGTGCCAGAAAGAGGCTTTCCTGTGCAGGAGGGGGTGCAGCAATGCCTCCTAAAAGTGACTGAGTGAAATGTATAACATTTCATTCAGTTACTTTTGATCTTATGCTGCGTCAAAACCTTGCATATGCTTGAAGCAGGTGTAGGGATTGATACAGCATTGTGAGCATACGGCCCGAGAGCTTTGCTGGAGTTGTATTATGGTTGCAATCGAAGTCAATCGAAGTCAAGCAATAATTAATCCCCAAAATATTTAGCAATTTAGTTTTGTTAGTATTTTATAATAAGAATATGAAATATAATCTAAAAAGAAAATAAATATAAATATTTCTAATGAAAATATAAGAAATTAGTATAAAAAGAAAGACATAATAATTAATACATTTATAAAATATTATTTACAAAACCTTTGAAATTCACTGAAAAAACAATAGGTTTCAGGCACGTTATAGTTAGGAATTAGCATTTAAAAAAACTTAGAAATTCAATGAAAAAAACATAGGTTTCAGCCATGTTATAGTTCGGAATTCGCATTTAAAAAACCTTAGAAATTCTCTAAAAACACCATAGGTTTCAGCCACGTTATAGTTAGGAATTAGCATTTAAAAAACTTTAGAAATTCACTGAAAAAACCATAGGTTTCAGCCATGTTATAGTTAGGAATTTAGCATTTAAAAAACCTTAGAAATTCACTGAAAAAAACATAGGTTTCATCCATGTTATAGTTAGCTAGACATTTCTCTCATACAAAGCAATTGAAATTACGCTGTTATAGTTAGTTCAGCTAACTATAACTTGCACGCGTAAGTGTAGTGGTGGGTGTATAGCTGTATATGCAAGTAAATGGTTGTTTATTTGCATGTGTCAGTTTGTGTGTGAGTAACTCTATAGATGAGTGTAGGTGTGTAATAAGATGTATAGGTGTATGAGTACATATGATGAGTGAGTACATGTATGAGTGCCTATATAGAACTGTTAGTGAATGACTGGATGTGTATGTAGATTTGGAAATTACTGAATAGGTTGTTCTAACTGGTATTGGTATCTCCATTTTTGTGAAAATTTTTGTTTCAATTTTTGTATGTGTGTATCAAGGGTTATATTACGCTGAGAGGAGGTCTGCCACTCTTTCACAAGGATGATGTCCTCAGTGATATCATCAGTGATGTCATTTGAGATATCATCAGTGATGTCATGAGTGATGTCACTGACCATGTCATGAGTGATGTAATATGTGACGTCATCAGCAGTGCATTGCGGGCGCGCGAGTTATAGTTAGCTGAACTAACTATAACGGAGGAATTTCAATGGTTTTGTATGAGAGAAATGTCCAGCTAACTATAACATGGATGAAACCTATGTTTTTTTCAGTGAATTTCTAAGGTTTTTTAAATGCTAATTCCTAACTATAACATGGCTGAAACCTATGGTTTTTTCAGTTAATTTCTACGTTTTTTTAAATGCTAATTCCTAACTATATATATACATATATTTATGTATATTCACAACTCCTTTTCTCTACCAATCCCTTGCCTCCAGAATCAAAAAGGTAACGGACACCTCTTATTTTGTTCAAATTATTTTCTTAATTTTCAGTCGTGCTCTGCCGCAATGACGCATTTAAGCTCCTAGAGGCCTTGATCACATGACGTGCCACCATTTCCCTTCAAATTTTAAGTGCCAAGTGCTGTTAAAAAATAGACTGACCGTCTGTTTTCGACTGCCATTACCCAAACTTTCCGCATGATATGACTTATGTCCATAATTGGCCAATACATGTGCAAATTACGCAAAAATAACTGTATAAATACAATAAGGTATTGCCCATGGTAAAAAAAAAAACATAAAAAGTCTGATACTTAAAACTTAATATTTGCTTTTCACGAGTGGCATATGTAACCAAATTGTCCCAGTGTGCATACAATTCGGCAATGTGGACACATCCATGTGCAAACTACGCAAGATTCCTATTTGAATACAGTTTCTTCCAATTACACATAGTAAAAACTGGTCTGTGTACCCTGCTTACATTAAAGGGAAATTCCAAATCCACTGCCACTTATTTACCTTCGATGTACAAATGGACTTGTCACTATGAAAGTATATTCTGCTGTTTGTAAGGTGCTGCGCAATTGTGCAAAATAGTGCATGAGTGATGATGTAAACATAGTTACTCTTATGTATAATCTGTTGGTGAACCTCACCGATAGTACATACAGAGTACTAATGTGCTCTTAGTAATACCTAAGCAAACTAAAGGTGGCCAGATGGAAACGACCTTCGTAGCATGAAAAGAAAAAAGAAAGGGAGGGCTATATAAGATTGAGGCAGTGTTACTACAAAAATAGGTGAACCTGTACTGCTGCTATCCTTATAAAAGCTGAACCTGGAAAAACTCTTAAAGATTACTTAAAAGATGGGGGAGTGGCTTGGACGGCAGTGGAAATGGCTGCCTGAAGCCGTCGCTCGGGACAGAGGAGAGCGAATTAACCCATTCCCAGGAAGTAAATCTGCACCTTTCATCCCAGGTCCACGGGCTGCAAAACCGCATGTCTTCTAGCGCGTCCCGATGCCTGAATTTTGTGCCTTAGTCAACTTAAGGAGCGGAATTCAGCTCTAAAAAACGGACCGTTGCAGACTCTATTGAGGAGCCCCAAAATGGCGCCGAGCCTCGGCACTGGTTAGCCCGCGATATCCACACGTTTGGACCTTCTGACCCTCTGTCCACGGCAAACGAGCAAGCAGACAAGCAAACTTCTCACTCCTAAGGCGAGTGTCTCTTGCATACAAGATTTGGAGTTAAAAACTTGTGAGAATTATTTCATGAGGTCTGATAACACTGCCTACATGACCTCCGTTGTGAGGTCCTCTAAAGGAAATCTACTATCATACAGCCTGTTTGCATTCATGTGAGGCATTAAGCGCTGTGTCTCGTATCGAAAGTGGGAACAGCAAGGAACCCCCACACAGCTTTCGCGATCTACCTGTGACCTACCTGCGAATGTACTGGCCCGTTCTATTTGCGACCTACCTGTGATCTACTTACTACCACAGAGTCTCTATGTGAGGTTCCCACCCGTTGACAGCAACCTACCTGCCTCAGCCAGGAAATTATAACACTGTTTGCAAACTGTCTGGTAAGCATTTGCCAAGTGGTTACAACCGGTACACTGTGGTGAGTGGTGTTTCTCAAAACCCTCGATCTGCCTGGCATCAGTGTCTTTTTCCATTGCTGTCATCCACTACCAGACACATCCAACCGCAAGAACATTGCTCACAAACTGGGTTTGTCAACCTCAGAGTGGTTTCTATTAAATGGGGAACTGATCCGGCTTCCTATTTCCCTTTTGTATAGGCTTAAGAGTGGCACACTGAAACCTCTTTCACCTATCTCACCGCTATATCACCTGTGAGTTGCAGCCAACTCCACTAGTGAAACAAGTGAGGAGCCTGTACCTCCAGCCTTCCACCAGGTCACAATCTAACCAGCAGTGCCAACTGCACCCTTACGTCTCATTCCATATGAGCGACACTCATTTTTCTACCACTTACCTACCAGCAGCAGTGTGCTCACCTTCATCAGCACCCTAACTCGCAGTCCTGGTGCAGTAAACCTTCATCCTACACAAAACCTTCTGCTAACCAGCTAAGATGGCCACAAATAATTAAATCACAAGCAGAATAGAGTGAAACGATCATATAATCGTGTAAGCAGGTACTCAATTTCAAGTTCTTACGGTGTAAATTCGCACTACATTGTCTTTCTCTCACCTCCTCTGAGTCTGATGGACCCACTAAAAGAAGGATCGGACAGAGACAGCAAGACCAATAATAAGAAAGTAAGATCTGAACCAACAATATCTGAATCTCCAATCAAAGCTAAATCAGACCTGACTAGCATGATGGACATGATTCCTAAAAAACTGGCGGAGGTCCACGACTTAGCTAAATCAGCGAAAAGCAATACAGATACCATGCAATTGGAGATCACAGCGATCAGAGCGGACATGAGTTCTATGAACAAGAGCATTAGTGAAGCGGAGCAACGTATAAGTGACGTAGAAGACAAAAACCTCCCAATCATCCAAAATAATACAGCATCTTCAGAACGCTACAAATGATCTCAAACGCCAAAATGCTGAGTTAGAGGATCGTAATAGGAGAGGTAATGTACGTATCTTTGCTGTTCCGAACGATTCAGAAAAGTATGCAGAACCCTGCGTGGCCTTTCCTTGAAAAATGGATCCCAACGGTCACGGGGATTAATTTCCACTGCGGTCTAGAACTGGACAGGGCACACAGAATACCAACATTCATCACCCAGGGAAAGAAAAGCCCTCGTCCCTTTATCTGTAAGCCACTCCGCTATCAACACGCTGAGGCCATCTTGCAATTCGCCAGGAAAAACCCCCAAATCGCCTGGGAAGGTTATCTCATAATATTTACTCAAGACTATTCCAAAGAGACTGTCAAAACAAGAAAATGATTCCTGTCTCTAAGAGATAAACTGAATGCGAAATGCATTCAATTCTCCTTTGCTGGTCCGTCAAAGTTCAAGATCATCGAGCATGGCAGATCACGTTTCTTCTCGAGTCCTCAAGCCCTTGCACACAAACTAGAAGACTCGCCTCCACAGTGCATGGACTCCTCTAGCGGCTCATCAAATAAACGGAAAACTGACACCCACAATGTTACTGGCTACTGAACTGTTGATCCGTTGAGCTCCACTGGAACCTTCACTTTCTCACTCTTTTTACATGTCAGAGGGCTCACCATGCTGTTCCTTAGTCACACATTTTTGCCAAATAATGTCTAGCTTCAGGCCGTAAAGTTGGTTTCATGTCATGCTGTGATAGACCCCCCCCCCCCTTATTGGGGTGGTCCACTGGATTAGTCAGAGCTATGTAGTCCTACTTAGTTAGCATGGACCATGACACTATTAGATCTGTCAGCGGCATTCGATACTGTCAGACATACCCTGCTCTTGGACAGATTGGCCGCGTTTGGGATACAAGATGTAGCCTACGAATGGCTCAAATCCTTCCTCTCTGAAATATCTCAGAGGATTCAATTGGAGGATTGTACATCAAACCTGGGTACTTTGAGATGTGGGGTGCCCCAGGGATCTGCCCTGTCCCCACTCCTTTTTAATCTATACCTGCAGCCGCTAATTGACTCTTTAGTACGCATGGGCTGCAAAACCCATAATTACGCGGATGATACCCAGTTGTTATTCAGTATCGATAACACTGCATCGGCGCAGACCCATGCTCAAAGGATACTTAGTCATACGGTGAATTGGATGACAGCAAACTCGTTGAAGATCAATCCCGAAAAAACTGAGGTCTTGGTGGTTTCATCAAAGGTATCCCCATGGGGTGATTTGTTTTGGCCGCAAGATCTTGGCCCGACCCCTAAACCCTGTGCCAATGTTAAAGGTTTTGGCATTAAGATTGACCCTGAGCTGTCAATGGTCAGCCAGATCTCCTCAGTGGTTGGGACCTGACTAACTTAATTAGACAGCTACGCAAGTTAGCCCCTTTGCTTTCCCCCTCTTCACTTCGGACAATTGTCTCGGCTACAATCATTTCGAGACTTGACTATGGGAATGCCGTGTCTTTGGGCATTCTCCAAACCCTGATAAAGAGACTGCAGGTGGTCCTGAACGATGCAGCTAGGTTGATCTTTCGGCTACCTAGACGCACTCATGCATCACCATTGCTGTGTAAGCTGCATTGGCTCCCAATAAAACACGGGTGGAGTTTAAAAGTCTGTGCATTGCATATAAGGCAATTTATGGTCAAGCTCCGGCTTACATTAAAGAACGCCTCGGAATCTATAAACCGACACGATCACTAAGGTCTTCAGATACTCAATTACTGTCCTGCCCTCGTTATAAACTAGCTACAAAGGGTGGTAGATCTTTTTCGCTGGTTGTCCCACAGGTTTGGAACAAACTTCCCGAATCTCTTTGTAAAGAATCTAACCTGTTGCAGGTCAGGAAATCCCTGAAAACATGCCTGTTCAAAGAAGCTTTAATCTCCACCTAGGGTTATAGTTTTTATGCTTTTGTTGTGTTGGCTTAGCTTCCTTCTGTCAATAAAAGCGCCTTGAGACCTGTAGGTGATTTGGCGCTATATAAGCTGTAGTTAACATTAACATTAACATATTGGTTCACTCTTCATGAGTAGTTACGTTCCTAGATCTCGTATGTGATCACTCAATTTCAAAGCTGTTCAAAGCTGTTAAAAGGTGCTCACATGCGTTAAAATATACTTGAGGTATGCCTGAGTTTCATTTATGTACTAAGAACCACATATGATACTGTGTGCTGTGATACTATGAGCTTCAGGCCACAGAGTTGGTTTCATGACATATGATATTGTGAGCTTATATACTAAGAGCTTCAGGCCGTAATGCTGGTTTCATGTCATGCTGTGATTGACCCCCCATTGGGGCAGTTCACTGGAATAGTCAGAGCTATGTAGTTCTAGTTAGTTAGCATAGACCATTATATTGGTTCACTCTTCATGTGTAGTTACGTTCCTAGATCTCGTTTGTGATCACTCTACTTCAAAGATGTTCAAAGCTGTTAAAAGGTGCTCACAAGTGTTAAAATATACTTGAGGTATGCCTGAGGTTTACGTATGATACTGTTTAAAATATCGCACAGTTGTACTGGGGTTATCCCGTATGTGCGTTTCTCCTGTTGAGTCATACGCAGCTCCTAAGTTTGAGTTATCTGCGGGTTGGGGGAGGGATGGGAGGGGTCAAGGGTACTGTGGGAAGGGAGGGAGGGGGAGAATGGGGTTTTGGGGTAAATGTAATTTTGGTCATTTCCTTATTGCTTCTATTTTCTCTTTTGTTTGTCGCTGCCCAGAATTCAAAAGTAGTATCGTACGTGCCTTAATCATTATGCAGTCCCAATACCGGTCACCACAGGTTTTCTATCATGAGTCGGTCCCTCCAGTCAACAGTCTCCAGTCATGTAGCACATGCCTCTTCTGCGATTTACACTGGTCCCATTGCTTACACAGCAGCACCCACTATAAAGCTGGCCACTTCCCTTGCGACCTCTACTATATAGATGACTCAGGCCAAAACCCTGGCAGAAAGCCTTAATATAGTTTCCCTAAATGTCAAGGGACTTAATCACCCAGTAAAACGTAGAAAAGTCTTTGATTATTTGGCAAAAACCAAAGGAGATATCATCCTACTTCAGGAGACAAAACTGTCAAAAGAAGACACTGAATTCATTAAGCATCATTTCATCTTGTACACCCTATGTTCCCCAACTGTCCACAAAAAGAGGGGGGTGATCACCCTAGTTTCAAAAAAATCTAACATTTCCATCATCTCACACACTCAAGACAATGATGGCAGACTGTTAGTTGCACACCTATTGAGAGATGAAGACCCCATCCACGTGGTGAACATCTAAGGGCCAAATTCTGACGATCCTGAGTTCTGGGAATCTGTCTCATCTTCCATTGAGGGCATTCCCCAGGATGAGCTCTTGATAGTAGGTGGGGACTTCAACATCCCTCTAGACCCCCTTCTGGACCACCAATCCAAATGCACATATCACCCCTCACGATCCCATGATATACTCAAAAGTCTCTGCTCCAAGTTTAACTTACACCACTCCTGGCGTCTACAACACCCTGACGGGAGAGATTATACATTCTATTCAGCTACCCACAACTCTTACTGAAGAATTTACTACATTCTAATCTCCAGCCCTTTCACTCACCTTATAGAAGAAACGGACATAGCACCCAAACTGGTTTCGGACCATTCCTGTATCAGTACTAAACTCGCAGGTTCACGCTCTATCCTACCCCCGAAATGCTGTTGCTTTCATTATGACATCCTCTCAGACCCAGAAAACAAAAAAAAAAGAATAGAGAACGCCATCCGTGAATACATTACATTGAACGATATACCACGCTTGGACATCTCTGTTGTTTGGGATGCACTTAAAGCCACAATTAGAGGCGTCATTATAGGCTTCCGGGCACAGACAAAATGTATTTTTAACTCAGAACTAGAAACACTTGAGAGAGTCATCAAAACATTGGAAATCTCCCATTCGGCCGACTTAAACAATAATTCCACTCTAGACCTACTCACTAAAAAGAAATACATATATAAGGCAATTTTGATCAAACGTGCTGGTGTATGGATAAATAAATTCAAAGCACTGAAATCATGCAAGGGTAATAAAGCAGGGAAATTACTTGCGTCTTACTTCAAACATAAACAAAAACATTCAACATAGCTTCAATAAAGGACCCCGCCAGCAACATCCATACCAAACAAACCAACATTCTAGACACCTTCCAGTCTTTCTACAAGGACCTGTACAAAAACAAGATTACGTTTAACCCAGAGGCATGCTCCAACTACCTAAGCTTGTTAAACCTCCCTAGAGTCTCTGATGATGACAATTCCAAGTTAAGATCCCCCTTCACGGACAAGGAACTCTCTTCCTCCATTAAATCAGTTAAGAGCAATGAAGCTCCGGGCCCTGATGGCTTTTTCGGCCAGCTTCTTTAAAGAGTTTGAAAAAACTCTCAGCCCTGTCCTACTAAAACTGCTGCAGTCCTTTACCGTAAAAGGTAGTGTCTCTAAATCAATGAGTGAGGCCACCACAATTGTCATCCCGAAAGAGGGTAAAGACCCTCTTTTAACAAATAATTACCGCCCAATTTCGCTCATAAATCTAGACTGCAAGATATATGCAAAAACCCTAGCCAACAGACTCAATGCAATCCTCCCTAAACTGATTAGCAACTCTCAAGTGGGTTTTCTTAAATACTGCATGTCCAACAATAGCACGAGATTACTTTGTCATGTTCTGGAAAAAGCCAAAATAACACCCTCTACCTCTGTTGCCATCACCCTGGACGCGGAGAAAGCGTTTAACAGGGTGTCATGGCCCTTTTTAAAACAATGCATGCAATCTTTCCACCTAGGGAAGCTCTATATTGACATGGTAATGACCCTTTACTCCTCCCCGACCGCCCGGATCGCCATAAATGGCTCCCTGTCAGATCCATTTAGTTTAGAACAAGGAACCAGGCAGGGCTGCCCTCTTTCACCAGCTTTCTTTCTCCTGGCCCTCCAACCCCTCATCACGGATATAAAACGGAATGATGATATCATGGGTATGGAATTCGGTGAGACGCGAATAAAACTGGCCGCATATGCGGATGACATCCAGGTTGTTACAAAACATCCAGACTCCTCCATCGAGGCTCTCATGTCCACAATGGAAAATTACTCTCTCCACTCTGGCTACAAATTAAACCGGGACAAGTCTGAGGTTGAACCCCATATACAGCACCAGAGACATGCTGGAAAATTCTGGCCTGTCCTAGCAGACCAGCTTCATTAAATACCTCGGTTCTTGAAACCCTCCAGCGCAACGAAAAAACCACCTTAGAGAAAATTTAATCGCAACTTGATGGATGGTCTCCTCGTTTCATAACTTGGTGGGGGGGAATTAAGACTATTAAGATGATGATCTCCCCTCTAGTGAATTACCTCATCACGATGCTGCCCCTTACTTTATTCCCAGACTTTCACCACAAATTAGATGCCATATTCACCAAATTTCTCTGGAAAGGAAGTAGAGCAAGAATTAGCATAAAAAAGCTCCGCTTGGACAAGTCTCTTGGAGGGGTCAACTTAGCGGACTTCAAACTGTACCAAACTGCTTTTCTTGCCAAACAGGGCTCTTACTGGCTGTCTCCTCCTGCCGATTACACCCCCATTTGGCTAGAGATAGAAAGAGCCCTTTTTAGAGATATTGCCCTAGGGGCTGTTTTGTCCGCAAGTCTGAACACTGCCACTTGCTCGAAATCCATTTTACAGAACACAAAAATCACTCTGTTAAAAGTAGATAAACTCCTAGATGCCAGTATCCGATGCTCTCGTGGGAATCGATCTGGCATAACCATACCGTGCTGTACAAGGACAAACCATTACAAAATGACCTCTGGGTTAAAAAGGGAATTTTTTGCCCACACCACCTATACAAGGGATCGTACCCCCTCTCCTTGAAGGAACTCCAATCCAAATATAGCCTCGCCCCACTTGAATTTTATAACTTAATGAAGATAAAGATGGCGATCACTAGAGCAAAATTCTCTGCTAGCCCTCCCTCTCTCCCGACCTTCTTCTCTAGACTAAACAGGCTAGGCCACCAGGTGTCCTGGATATATAAAGTCCTACTCCCGAAACAATCCAATCTTAAAAAGCAACTCACACAGTTCTGGGAATCACACTCCTCTTTCCCTATATCTGACATAGAATAGGCCAAAACCTGGGTATCAGCCATGAGACACAAAATCAGACCTACTCTTTCCCAGGCAAAGTTTTGGCTGCTCCATAAAGCTTTCGGGACACCAGCACGTCTTTTCGCTCACAACATCAGAGCTGTTGCAACCTGTTGGAACTGTAAGGTTGTTGACAGGTGATCTTGAAAACCTCATACTCCATTGAGAGTGCGTGGTCCCCTTTTGGGATAAAGTCTTTGAATTTCTCAATAAGGTCTTCACTTTCTCCCCCCCCAGAGAAATGTCCTACCTAGTCTTTGGTTTCCTCAAAGCCACGTCCCTCAATGACAGTGATAGGCCTTATTAGAATTACTCCTCATGGCTGCAGTGAAAGTTGTTCTCAATAACTGGAAAGATATCAGAAAATCCTCCTTTGCCTGCTGGTTAAATTGGGTAATCAATCTTAGAGGTGCTGACAATATATCACTTCAACACTCGCCATGGCGACCCCCTCAGAGACGATTGTGGGACACTCTTGACAACTATTCTAGCGCCTACAAACCACCATGATCCACCTACATACACCCTCGGCCCCGGTCACCTTAACTTCATTTTAGATCTGCCCGTGCGCCCCGTTCTATCTATCCAGTTAACTGTACTGTCTCGACAGAAGCCTCAATAACCTGTGGACCAAGTCACTGATGCTACTGTTTCTATTGACACGTTATGTACATTCAATTTTATGATTTTCTTCATTACGTTGTGTTTAGTTATGCTCCTGATTGTTTGTGCTTATTGTCTCCCATCCAATTGCCAATATTATAGCCACTACTTTAATCCTAGGTACCACAACCGTATGCTTATTGCTTTTATGCACTCATTGTGTGTATTGTTCGGCATTTTTTCTTTTTGTATTATTTGGAAACTACCAATAAATACTTTTGAAATGAAAAAAAGATTACTTAAAATATGAAAATTGAAACTACAAGTCCTTAGTGGTATTTGAACCATTTGTCCTTTTGCAATCCAATTCTAGAATGTATCTAGTCTCCAAACGTCTAAGCATAGCCGCTCTGTTGCCTCCGCATCTTAAAGGCAGGATGACGTCCACTACATAATACTTTAGTTTGTCCAGGTCATTGCCATGGATCTCTTTGAAGTGGTGCGCCTCAGGATAGGTCTCATCAAAGTTGGTGATGGCCCTCAGGTGCTGGAGCACTCTCTTGTGGACTGGCAGTTTCGTGCTTTCCACATACCGCAGTCCACAAGAGCACTCCAGCAAGTAGAGCGCAAATTCCGATTTGCATGTTAGAAATTTGTTTATTAAGCAGGGCTTGCTCTTAAATGGTGAGCTAAAAGTTTTACTAATCCCATATTTACAGGCCCTGCAAGTGGAGCCAACTGGAGCATGTCTTGATCTCAGGGCCACTGCTTACCACAACATCGTTGGTGTTTAGGGCCCTTCTATATGTTATCATGGGGGTGTGAGGAGGTTTCTACCCCAGGCTGGGAATATCGGGCACAGCTCTGCAATGGCTCTCATCTTTTTTGAGCAAAGGCACCACACTGTCCAAAGAAATCCCCCTCCAGTGTGGTGTCCCTCAGGGCTCTTAATTGAGCCCTACTCTGTTCAACGTATATATGGCCCCTCCGGAGGATAGACTACACCCAGCTAGTTGTCTCGCTATCCCAAGAGGAGAAGTACTCGGAAAATCTATTTGCCTGTCTCTCGGGAATACACTCCTGGATGACCAGATCTCTGCTCAAACTGAATGGAGCCAAGTCAGAGATTATGTTTCTGGGTCACCAGTTAACATCTCTACCCAGCTCCATCTGGCCTGCCTGTATGGGTGATCTTCCTACTCCTGAAGACGAAGTTAAAAGCTTGGGGGTCTGGTTTGAGCGAGACCTGTCCTTTAAGACCCAAGCGAAAAAAACAGCAGGCTTATGTTATGGCCTTCTTCGTTCTGCCTGTAAAATTCTTCCCCTCTTGCCATTCCAGTCCAGGAAATTGTTAATTCAGGGGCTAATATTATCTAGGATGGACTATAGTAATGCTTTATTCTTGGCGGCACCCGAAGCCACCCTTAATACCCTCCAACGTGTCCAAAACTCAGCAGCAAGGTTGCTTACTGGCTGTTCAGCAAGATCTTCAGCCAGACCTGCACTTAGATCCCTTCACTGGCTACCTATACGTGAGAGGATAAAATTTAAATCTCTTTGCATTACCCACAAGGCACTACAGGATAAGGGACCCCCTATTCTTGGAGGTCTGATCTACCCTTATAAGGCCATGCGGGCCCTACGCTTTGACTTCGGAAATCTTGCCAAGGTGCCCAGAGTGAAGAGGGCGCGCTCTGCGGGTCGTCGATTCTCTGTAAATTCGGCTATGCTATGGAATGCTCCCTGTCAGGATTCTTATTGAACCCAACTACATGAAATTCCGGAAGCTTCTTAAAACATTTATTTTCCCCAAGGACTCCTAATTAATCTGGGCCTCCCTCAGTTTGCTCTTGGTTCTTTCAGCGCTGGGACGCCTCCGGGCTAACATGCGCTTTATAAATTTATTTTCATTTCATTTCATTTCCTGTACCAGATCACTAAGAACTAGATGCCAGTTGTTTTTAAAGATTTCAAAAAGACTGTTCTTCTGTTTGTAAAAACTAAGGATAAGTCTAGGGTTATTAATGTTTGGGACCGTACTAGTCACAGATTTGTTTTTGCCTCGTGATGGTTTAAGGAGAAAGTCCTTGCAAGACAGTGCCCTGGTCTGCTGAATGGCATCATCAATTATGTGTTTAGAGTAACCCTTTTCCAAAAATCTGTTTTTAAATGCTTCCTGTGCTACCACCAAATCGTGTTCCCTGCTGCAGATTCTGCATATTCTCAACATTTCCCCATAGGGAATACTGCAGATGCTGTGTCAAGGGTGAAAGCTGGTGGAGTGATGTATCATATTTCCTGCTGTGCGCTTACAATGTAATTTAGTTTTTAATCTCCCATTGGCCACATACACTTCAACATCCAAGAAGCTGATGGAACTGTTACTTATGTTGTGTGTAAAGTGCAGGTTTTTATCATTAAGCTTGGCTACAAACTCCTCTGCACTGCCTCTGTCCCCACTCCATACCACAAACAGGTCATCGATGTAACGGACCAATTTTTCCACATTTTCGTGCCATATCAGCGTACGTATTGGTTAAGATCATCCACTCCCACCACCCCATGTGTAGGCAGGCGTAGCAAGGGGAAAAGCTTGCCCCCATAGCTAAGCCCCTTACTTGCTGATAGACCTGATGTTAAAACAAGAAGTAGTTATTTTCTAAACAAAACCTGTTTAAGCTGATAAGCATTTTGTTATGTGAATAACATTCAATCGGTATAGTGCCTAAATAAAATTCAAGTGCCCTTAAACCATCATTGTGTTGAATGGAAGTATATAAATTAGAAACATCCAATGCTATCAACAAATAGTCATTGTACCATTCAAAATCCTGAATTTGTTCTAAAACGTCAGTGGTGTTGTAAATGAAAGATCGGGGGCTCTTACATGTTCTTGGAGGAAGGAATCAATATTGACCAAAACATTTCCCCTAAGACTCTGTTTGGCAGAAATTATTGGCCTTCCTGGTGTTTGAGAGGTGTCTTTGCTCACTTCTGGTATAAAATACATATTGGGCATGGTGGGGTTATCGTTTTTCAAAAATCTAATCTCATCCTGATTGATGAGCCTTGCACTCCTCCAGGCTAAAAACTTAGAATGTAGTTCATTTTGTGCAGTCCGGGTCACTTGTCTGTTGCCCAATCTGTAGCAATAGCCGTCTGACAATTGGCACATTGCTTTCTCCAAATATTGCTTTAATGGCCAAATGACTACATTGCCGCCCTTGTTCGAGTTTCGCACCACCACAGATTCGTTGTCCCGTAATTTTTTAATTAGTTGTTGGTACCAGTGTTGATAATCTGTTCGATTCCTAACTTCCCTTTGGATTTTGTAGTTCAATTTTTTTACTTCCGCTGTTATTACTTCGTGGAAGGTATCAATAGAATCTCTGGGCATTACGGGCACAAAAGTGGATCTGGGTTTAAATCCTGTCTATGGTGTGGCATTGATGTTTATGATTTGTTGTTTCCTAGACCTTTGAGTAAATCCCTCCTCGACTTGATTGGGATCATTGTTTTGTAGAGCATGAAGATCTCGGAATGTGCTGAGATCCAATGCTACTTGGGATTCTACATGCCTTGGGGAAGCTGTTTCTAGTGTTTGTACCAATGTTTTGTTCCGTCTCTGGTGTTGAAACTTTTGTAATTTAAGCTTCCTGATACATTAATATATATCAGCTCTTGTGTGGGGTTAATCAAAATTGCTCTCAGGGCAATGAGTAAATCTCAAAGCTAGAAGTTGTTGTTCAGCCTGGTCAAGATTAATGTCCGATTAATTAATGATCACATTGGTGCCTTGGGTTTGTTTTGTTACTTGCGGCGCCACCCCTTGTTGTTCAGTTTCTTGTTTGTCTTTATTTTTCCGTCTTCTTCGCCTTTGTTCGTGTTGCCTTGCATTTCTCCTCTGTCTGCTCTGGGATTTGGATTCCTTGGGCACAGGGTCTAGCGTCTCTCCTCCCTTAAAAAATGTAGCTCCTCAGCAATGTGTGTTTGCATGACTGGGATTAGTTTCCTCCTGTTGCACCAGGATTACCCTCTGATTCTGACTCTGTTTCTACAGACAAGCTCATATCTGACATTGATGATGCAGTTTGTAGTTCTCTGCCGGGGCCAGCTACAGCCCCCAAATCCGTCCTGTTTTTATTCCCTTTTGTGTGCTGCTCTTGCTGCATCATACTTGCGAGCGAAGGTGAATATCTGGCACTAGTCGTAATCATTTTTATCCCGTTGAAACATAAATGTTTTGCGTTTTTTATTATGTCCTCCTCTTTCTTAAGATGTGTGGTCATTTCCTCCCTGAGTTTGGTGTAAACTTCCCGGCATTTGTAGGTCTCGATCAGTAAGTTTAGTTGGTCTATTTGTTTCTTCAAATCCCCTCTGTCTATTTCGGCATACTTGATTAAAATTTCCATTAGTTTTCTTGAGGATTCGAGATTGCCCTCTCCCCCATCCCTGAGCATGTTGGGATTGGGGTTGTCGTTGCTTGGAGCGAGCATGATATTGAGCCCCCAGGGAACCCTGCCCACTTTCAAGTACTTAGAGAGGGACCGGTGCTCCCACCACTTGGCCTGCTCTGACCTCATAAGTTTTCCCAGTTTTTTGCTTAGTTCCTTTACATTGGAGACAATTTTGCCATTGCTAATGCTTTGCGTTTGAATCTAAGCGCTGGCAACCTCAGTAAACATCTCCTCCGCTGCCTCTTCTCCACCTCGTAGCACGTCGACGGACATTTTCTAGCATTTTGGATCTTGGTAGCGGTAATCAGCCACAACTTTGCCGACACTCCCCATGCACACCTCTCACCAGACACTGACAGATCTCCTACCTCCTGAGCATCCACTGTGGCTCCCTGCGTCCTCTACAGTCCGTAGGTGTTTTACCACCATCCGGGGGCTGCGCAGCCTTCTACTGCAGGAGAGCTTGCAGTTCCGAATCACCACTGGATTCGACTTCCTATTGCTTAGCCCTGATCGAGAGGGGATTTGTTTTGTCCAAGGAAGCCGCCTCAGACCAATATTCACGACTCCTTTTCTCCACCGATCCCTTGCCTCTGGAATCAAAAAAGTAACGGACACCTCTTATTTTGTCCAAATGATTTTCTTTATTTTCAGTCGTGATCTGCGGCAATGATGCATTTCAGCCCCTAGAGGTCTTGATCAAGTGACGTGCCACCATTTCCCTTAAAATGTAAAGTGCCAAGTGCTGTTAAAAAATGGAAAACAGACATGTGTCCATAATTTGCCAATACCTGTGCAAATTACGCAAAAATATCTGTATAAATACAATAAGGTAATGCCCATGGAAAAAAACATAAACAGTCTGATACTTAAAACTTAATATTTGCTTTCACGTGTGGCATATGTAACCAAACTGTCCCAGTGTGCATACAATTTGGCAGTGTGGACAAAGCCTACATCACAGCTCCAAGCATAATGCCTGATAACTCAAATTTGATTACGATTTTAAAACCAGGTGCAAAATACATATACCTATATACGCATGTATCCATATCCATTCAAGAAAAACACTCCTTCTGGAGACCCTTGAAAGGTGGCGCGTGAGCCGGTGAAGCAACCAGCAGTCATCCACAGTAAATTGCCACAATACACACGCTCTCAGGAACCACATGAGGGAACATTTAAAAACAATATAAACACGTATTATGGTCAGCGAGGTATAGATCACAAAAACCTCAACTATAGCTCAACTGAGACAGTATGAAATAAATAAAATAGAAACTGGTAGTTGAATAATGTGTAGACATAGTGTCAGAGCAAAAGACTGAGACGGCCATCTTGCAATGAATATCATATCAAAGTTTAATGCAGTAGACGGCTTCGCAGAGTCATGTGATACATGTCAATGACTGCCTCCCTCCCAGACACAAAAGAGGTTAGTGCAGCTGATAAATACCCAAGGACATAAAGCTTGAAGTTATGGTATATAAATATTCAAAGTGAATATCATGAAGAGTCCCATAAAGAAACAAGTCACAATGCTGAATGCAAATCCCCAAGTCGTAGAAGGCATATGTGCTCTGTGTGGCAAGTGAAAAAAACAAGGAAAAATAAAAATATAAAAAATGACTAAGAACAGTCAATTCTTATCTGGGGCAGAAGAGACAACAGGTGACAGATTCAAAGAAAGAAAAGGGTAGGGTTCCCAGAAGTCAATGGTCCTGATCTGTGGGGCCCTTCCTTTGCTCTTGAAAAATAGAAAGAGACACTGTCAGAGAGTTATTGACAAATGCAGAAATATTCATAAAGTTCCATAATATTGGAAAAATGGTGACCAAAAGTTGATAAACAGACAGATGTACCAGAAAGGTCATGCAAGTGACAGAGTGATACTATGGCTAGGTGTTACTAATACTACTCTGTATGTAAATGAATAGTCAATTCTTCAACAATGTTATGACCTCCAGGGCAATGGGTGCCTAGATCAATAATATGCATGGATTCACATTTTCTCAACTTTAGTTCCCTGTTGCCACCTAGTACACCCATATTGACCTGTTTTATTACAAAATATGTAAGCTTGAAACTGTCAGAATAGTGGTGCGTCTCTAAGTGTCTTGCAATGGGGTAGTATGGATCTTTGTTAGATATGGACCTCATATGTTCTATGACTCTCTTCTTAGCCATATATTTAGTACGTCCCACATAGCGAAGTTTGCATGGGCATTCGAGTACATATATATAACAAGAGCTACATGTGAGAAATTGATGGATATATTGATGTTCTTATTAGGGTTGGTGTACTTCTTTCTCATGGTACTGTTTCAGCACGCCTTGCAGTGACTGCATGGAAAGAAACCCTGCAAGTTTATGTTGTTAGTGCCACCACTAGTCATGATATCGCTGTACATGAATGTGTCTTTCAAATTCCGTCCGCTCCTGTATGTGATTCTGGGTCTAACAGGGATTGATACTTGGTAAGGATCTCCCAATTCTTGGCAGGGATCTTCTGGCCATCTTTGGTGTCATTGTTGTAGGTGACAATAACCCTGGTGGTGCTGTTATACTCTTCTATGTTGTTGACAGTCTCATTAATAGTGGCTGCTCTTTGAAGGACCCACCCAGGATAACCTCTCTCAGTGATTCTGATAAGCATGGTATCTTGTTCCGAGAGGAAAGCTTCCTCAGAGCTATGGTTCGTTTAGCTCTTAGGAGTTCCCCATAGGCGATACTCCATTTTAAGTTATCTGGGTGACTGCTTATAGCTTGTAGTTAACTGTTGCCAGCAGTGGCTTTTCTGACCAGTTTAGTATGGACCTGGTTGTTGATGATTTCAACTTTAACATCGAGGAATTCAACAAAGATGCTGCTTATGTTGCTAGTCAATTTGAGATTGATGGTATTTTGATTTAATTTCTGAATAAAGTTAGCAACTTCAAGTTCTGTGCCTTTCCAGACAATAAACAGATCATCTATGTATCTCAGCCATACGATGACCTATTCAAAATCTTTCATTTAGTCAGGGTTGTTCACGATCTTTTCCTCCCATACCCCCAGGAACAGATTCACAAAACTGGGGGCAAAACAAGTACCCATGGCAGTTCCAAGAGTCTGTCTATAGATGACACCATTGAAGAGAAAGAAATTGTCTTGGCAGTAGTGTATAATTTCGAGGAGCATGTTGTTGTGTTCCATGAAACGTAGAGGACGCCTGGTGAGATATTTGGTACATGCTCTAAGACCTACTTCATGTTCTATGATTGTGTAGAGAGAAATGACATCCATAGTCACCAACAGGAAGTCAGTGTGCCATTGTATGCCTTGAATTTTATTGAGGAAGTCCTTTGTGTCTTTGATATATGAGGGTAAGGTAATAACGTGGTCGCTTAAGAAATTATCCACATATCTAGAGACATTTTCAAGCGTACTTACTCTGGAAGATACAATTGGTCTTCCCAGGGGGTTGGATGCATTCTTGTGGATTTTGGGAAGGAGATAGAGAAATAGGAGCCTGGGGGAAATCATGCTTAGGAAAGGCCGTCCGTATGGCGGCCTATTAATTTGGGCTAGTGTCTCCCTGGGTCTAAACATCAAGTCTATACCAACCACATCATCTGACCTGCAGAGAATATTAGTCAGAGGGCCAGGTGGGGGGAGGAAGCTCGAAGTCTTTAATATCTATGTCAGAGGGTCAAGGGGTAGTACATCTATGCTGTCCCTTATGGGCATCGAGGAGGATCTTGTGGTGCTGATTCCCTTGTCATACTAGCTGGGGATTTCAATTGTACATTTGAACCCCTTGCTAGTGAGGATATCTTGGGCACCAGGGAAGATGATGTTAGGAGAGGCATCACCCCCCTCACTTTACCACCTATTAGAAGCTGGACCCAAAGCGCCATTGACCCTAATGCCCTTTGCCTGGAATGTGGCTTCAGGGCAACTAATGGTAGATCAAAGTCAGACTCCTCCGGGGCACATACATTTAATAGAGTGGGCCACTCCTCACGAATCGACTACATTCTCTTGAACTACAGGATTTGGGCTTACCTGATAGACATGGTGGTTTTACCATCTATTGATAGTGACCACAACCCCCTAGTTCTGACCCTGTCCCCTCCCTGGACGGGAGCGATCTCAGCCCCAACCTCACACGTATGGAAAACAACGCACAAAGTACGCCCTTCCAATTGTGGTAGGCGTCTGAAAGGGAACAAAATTGCTGTCAACGAGGGAAAGATCTTGGAAGTAAAATCCATAATGTCCAACACTATGCTGCGTTTAGACTCCCCTGGATTCAGCAAGCATGATGTTCCAACCTTGTTTGCCGAAGCCACCAACCGCGTTAGGTGAATTGTTTGCGGTTCGCCCTGTAGGCACAAGGGGCAACGCAAGAGGGGGACCCATGGGTAATGCGAGTTGGTTCTCTTCCGCCTGCCCTGTTGCCAAAAGGGAGCTAATTAAAGTGGTGAAAGCCAAGGATGGTGACCTGATTAGCCTTGCTAGGAGAAAATATAGGATTCTATCTAAGGCAAGGGTTGAGCATGAGAACCAGTTTTGGAACGATCTGAAGGTGGCTAGCTCAAGGAAGGATTCTAAGGGATTTTGGGAATCGTTAAGAGCGAGGGACAAACCCGTAGACTTGCTGATAACAGGTAATAGAGCTGGGGGAGTGTGGTTTGACCACTTCTCCCAGCTTTATAGACTGCCTGTGGGTCCTGTTGCTACCCTGATGGAACAGCCCCCCATAGAATGCACAGAGCCCAATGAGGAAATACTCTTTTCACCTGAGGAAGTAGTGGGGGGAGCGGTTAAGTGCCTTGTTTTAAACAGGGCAGCGGGCCCTGATGGCCTTCCGGGGGACCTGCTTCGGGTTAATCCAGATGAGTGGGGGAGACTCATTGCTTCCCTACTGAATTCTGGCTTGGCTGGTGGGACTCTCCCGGACTCATTGAAGGGCGCAGAGGTCATCCCGATCTTCAAGAAAGGGAGTCGGGACAACCCTGCTAATTATCGCCCTATAAGCCTTTTGGACTCTACACAGAAGGTGGCAGGCAAAGTGGTTCTAGGAAGGGTCTTACAGTGGGTAGAGGAGAAGCAAATTCTCTCAGACTTCCAGGCTGGCTTTAGAACTGGTATGGGGACCATTGAGCAATCATTCTGGTTAATTATGCTTTTTTGGAAAGTGGTTGTACTGGGCAAAGGCAGTCTGTACCTTGCATTTATAGATCTTCGGACTGCCTTTGACCTGGTCCTACATACCCAACTCTGGAGTGTACTTGATGCATTGGGTATTCCCCCATACTTACTTAACATGCTTATAAAGTTACATGAAGATAATTTTGCGCAGATCAGGTGGGGTAACCAGGGACAAAAAACTCCACGAATTCCTGTAAATAGAGGTGTCCGCCAGGGATGTGTGCTAGCCCCCACCCTGTTTTCATTGTATGTTAACGGAGCGGTGGAGCATTTGCTACAACATCCAGCAGAGGCACCCTCCATGGCTGGCAGGAAAATACCTACCCTCTTATTTGCCTCCTGATCTCGAAAACTCCAGCAGGCCTGCAGAGTCTCCTAACTAGTTTTAAGACCTTTTGTGACTCAAGGGGTCTAGCTATAAATACAGGGAAGTTCCTGGTCTTAAACCCCCCTAAGAAGACCGTTAATCCACCTACCTTGGAATCAGTTCCACTCGAGAGGGTCAAGGAGTTCGATTTCCTAGGCATTCGCCTCTGTGACTCTATGAGTTGGAAATGCCATCACCGAAAGATGTTGTTGACCCATAAGAGGGTGGTGGGGGCCCTCCTCAAGGAACAACGTGCCTCATCCCTTAAACCCATTGCACCGGTACTTGACATCTACATGGCAAGAGGGGTTAGTGCAGCTTTGTATGGGGCAGAACTCTGGGGTGTACAGAATGTGGATCAATTGTCCCGCTCAGAAAATAAATTCCACAAAGACCTCATGGGCCTCCCATCTGCTGAGGCGGAGGCCGGGAGACCACTTAATTTTAAAATTGTATTTTGTGTCACTATTTTGCTAAAAACTCGCATTTTAAGCTCACTCACCCGTCTGCCACCACTGGAGCGGGTGCTAGAAACGCCGAAACAGCGACCCCTTCGCTGCAACATAGAAATTGTCAACAAACAATTCTGCCGCCATTGACGGCGAGGGAGAGAGGCCACGCCTACTTCTAGGCCACGCCCACCCGCCGACTAGAGTATAAAACGCTGCCTTCAGCGCCACGAAGCCAGAACCTCGTCATCTCCTGAGGCGGAAGCCGGGAGACCACTTAATTTTAAAATTGTATTTTGTGTCACTATTTTGCTAAAAACTCGCATTTTAAGCTCACTCACCCGTCTGCCACCACTGGAGCGGGCGCTAGAAACGCCGAAACAGCGACCCCTTCGCTGCAACATAGAAATTGTCAACAAACAATTCTGCCGCCATTGACGGCGAGGGAGAGAGGCCACGCCTACTTCTAGGCCACGCCCACCCGCCGACTAGAGTATAAAACGCTGCCTTCAGCGCCACGAAGCCAGAACCTCGTCATCTCCTGAGGCGGAAGCTGGGAGACCACTTAATTTTAAAATTGTATTTTGTGTCACTATTTTGCTAAAAACTCGCATTTTAAGCTCACTCACCCGTCTGCCACCACTGGAGCGGGCGCTAGAAACGCCGAAACAGCGACCCCTTCGCTGCAACATAGAAATTGTCAACAAACAATTCTGCCGCCATTGACGGCGAGGGAGAGAGGCCACGCCTACTTCTAGGCCACGCCCACCCGCCGACTAGAGTATAAAACGCTGCCTTCAGCGCCACGAAGCCAGAACCTCGTCATCTCCTGAGGCGGAAGCCGGGAGACCACTTAATTTTAAAATTGTATTTTGTGTCACTATTTTGCTAAAAACTCGCATTTTAAGCTCACTCACCCGTCTGCCACCACTGGAGCGGGCGCTAGAAACGCCGAAACAGCGACCCCTTCGCTGCAACATAGAAATTGGCAGAAAGATGCAAGAGAGGTGCAGAAACAAGAAAGAGAAGTGCAGAAAGAGGCAAGAGAATTGCTGAAAGAAACAAGTGCAGAAAGAGGCACATGAGGTGCAGAAAGAGGCAAGAGAGGTGCGGAAAAAGGCATGAGAACAGCAGAAAGAGGCAAGAAGAATGCAAAAAAACAATGAAGCAGAAAGAAGCAAGAGAAGTGCAGAATTAAGCAAGTAAGGTGCAGAAAGGGAATACGAGTGCAGAAAGTGACAACAGGGGTATAGAAAGAAGCAAGAGAGGTACAGAAAGAGGCAAAAAAGTGCAGAAAAAAGCAACAAAGTTGGCGAAAGAGGCGAGAGAGGTACAGAAACAGGCAAGAAAGATACAGAGAGAGGGAACAGGGGTGCAGGAAAAGGGAACAGGTGTGCAGACAGAGGCAAGAGAGATGCAGAAAGAGGGGTACAGAAAGAGGCAAGAGGGGTGCAGAAACAGGCAACAGAAGTGCAGAAAGAACCAAGTGATGTGCCAAAAGAGGCAAGAGGGGTGCAGAAAGAAGCAACAGGAGTGCAGAAAGAAGCAAGTGAGGTGCAGAAGGAGGCAGGAGAACTGCAGAAAAAGACAAGAGAGTTGCAGAAACAGGCAAAAGAGGTGCAAAAACAGGGAACAGGTGTGCCGAAAGAGGCAAGAGAGGTACAGAAAGAGGCAACAGAAGTGCAGAAATAAGCAACAGATGTGCAGAAAGAAGCAAGAGCAATGTAGAAAGAACCAACAACGGTGCAGAAAGAGGCAAGAGGGGTACAGAAAGAGGCAAGAAAAGTGTAGAAAGAAGCAAGAGAGGTGTAGAAAGTAAGAAAACTGTAGAAAAAGGCAAGAGAGGTGTAGAAAGAAGCAAGGGAAGTGCAGAACGAAGCAACAGAGGTTCTGAAAGAAGCAAGAGAGATGCAGAAACAGGCAAGAAAGGTACAGAGAGAGGGAACAGGGGTGCAGAAATTTACAAGAGAGGTGCAGAAAGAAGCAAGAACAGTACAAAAATCCCCAACAGAATTGCAGAAAGAGGCAATAGGGACAGAAAGAGGCATCAGAGGTAGAGAAATAGGAAAGAGGGGTGCTGAAAGAGGCAAGAGGGATACAGAAATTTGCAAAAGAGGTGCAGAAAGAAGTAAGAGCAGTGCAGAAAGAACCAACAGCGGTGCAAAAAGAGGCAAGAGGGGTGCAGAAGGAGGTAGGAGAGATGCACAAAGAGGCAAGAGGGGTACAGAAAGAGGCAGCAAGGGTACAGAAAGAAGGAAGAAAAGTGCAGAAAGAAGCAAAAGAGGTGCTGAAAGAGGCTTGAAGTGTGCAGATAGAGACACAAGAAGTGCAGAAAGAAGCAACAGCGGTATAGAAAGAGGCAAGAGAGGTACAGAAACAGACAGGAATGAAGCAGAAAGAGGGAACAGGGTGCAGAAAGAGGCAAGAGAGGTGCAGAAAGTGGGAAGAGGGGTGTAGACAGAAGCAAGAGGGGTGCAGAAAGTAGGAAGAGGGGTGCAGAAAGAAGCAAGAGCGGTGCAGAAAGAGGCAACAGAGGTGCAGAAACAAGAAAGAGAAGTGCAGAAAGAGGCAAGAGAATTGCTGAAAGAAACAAGTGCAAAAAGAGGCACATGAGGTGTAGAAAGAGGCAAGAGAGGTGCAGAAAAAGGCAAAAGAACAGCAGAAAGAGGCAAGAAGAATGCAAAATATCGATGAAGGGTGCAGACAGAAGCAAGCGAGGTGCAGAAAGAAGCAAGACAAGTGCAGAATTAAGCAAGTAAGGTACAGAAAGGGAACACGAGTGCAGAAAGAGACAACAGGGGTATACAAAGAAGCAAGAGATGTACAGAAAGATTTTAAAAAGTGCAGAAAGAAGCAAGAGGGGTGCAGAAAGAGGCAAGTGAAGTGCAGAAAGAAGCAACAAAGGTATCGAAAGAGGCGAGAGAGGTACAGAAACAGGCAAGAAAGATACAGAGAGAGGGAACAGGGGTGCAGAAATTTACAATAGTCGTGCAGAAAGAAGCAAGAGCAGTGCAAAAAGAACCAACAGAAGTGCAAAAAGAAAGAGGCCACAGATTTTCAGAAAAAGGGGAAAGGGGTGCAGAAAGATGCAAGAGAAGTACAGAATGAGGCAAGTGAGGTGCAGAAGGAGGCAATAGAACTACAGAAAGAGGCAAGAGAGTTGCAGAAACAGGCAAACGGGGTGCAGAAAGAGGGAACAGGTGTGCAGACAGAGGCAAGAGAGATGCAGAAAGAGCGGTACAGAAAGAGGCAAGAGGGATGCTGAAATTTGAAACAGGTGTAGAAAGAAACAAGATCAATGCAGAAAGAAGCAACAGAGGTGCAGAAGGAGGCAAAAGGGGAAAGAGTCAAGAAAAGGGCAAACAGAAGCAAAAGAGGTGCATAAAGAGGCAAGAGAACTGCAGAAAAAGACGAGAGGTCCAGAAAGAGATAGGAAAGGTGCACAAAGAGACAAAAGGGGTACAGAAAGATGCAAGACTGGTGCATAAAGAAGTACGTGAAGTACAGGAAGAAGCAACAAAGGTGGCGAAAGAGGAAAGAGAGGTACAGAAACAGGCAAGAAAGGTGAAGAGAGAGGGACAGGGGTGCAGAAATGTACACGAGTGGTGCAGAAAGAAGCAAGAGCAGTGCAAAAGAACCAACAAAATTACAGAAAGAGGCAACAGGGGTGACGAAAGGGGCAAGAGGAGTGCAGAAAGAAGGAACAGAAGTACACAAAGAGGCAATAGGGGGGCAGAAAGAGGGGAGATAGGTGATGAAAGAGGCAAGAGGGTAGCACAAAGACAGAAGAAGGGTGCTAAAAGAGGCAAGAGGGTTGCAAAAAGAAGCAACAGAGGTGAAGAGAGAAGTAAGAGAACTGCAGAAAGAAGCAACAGAGGTGCAGAAAGCGGCAAGAGGGGTGCAGAAACAGGCAACAGAAGTGCAAGAAGAAGCAACAGAGGAGTAGAAAGAGGCTAGAGAAGTGCAGAACGAGGCAAGAGAGGTACACAAATAGGCAGGAAAGGTGCAGAAATAGGGAACAGGGGTACAGAAGGAGGCAAAAGAGCGACAGAAAGAGGGAAGAAGTGTTCAGAAAAAGAGGCAAGAGGGGTACAGAAAGAGACAACAGAGGTGCAGAAAGATGCAAGAGAGGTGCAGAAACAAGCAAGAGAAGTACAGAAAGAGGCAACAGAATTTCTGAAAGAAACAAGCACAGAAAGAGGCACATGAGGTGCAGAAAGAGGCAATAGAGGTGCTGAAAAAGGCATGAGAACAGCAGAAAGAGGCAAGAAGAATGCAAAAAGTCGATGAAGGGTGCAGAAAGAAGCAAGAGGTGCAGAAAGGGAACACAAGTGCAGAAAGAGACAACAGGGTTATAGAAAGAAGCAAGAGAGGAGCAGAAAGAGACAAAAAAGTGCAGAAAGAAGCGAGAGGGGTGCAGAAAGAGGCAAGTGAAGTGCAGAAAGACGCAACAAAGGTGGCGAAAGAGGCGAGAGAGGTACAGAAACAGGCAAGAAAGGTACAGAGAGAGGGAACAGGGGTACAGAAATTTTACAATAGTGGTGCAGAAAGAAGCAAGAGCAGTGAAAAAAAGAACCAACAGAAGTGCAAAAAGAAAGAGGTAACAGATTTGCAGAAAAAGGGGAAAGGGGTGCAGAAAGATGCAAGAGAAGTACAGGAAGAGGCAAGTGAGGTGCAGAAGGAGGCAATAGAACTGCAGAAAGAGGCAAGAGAGTTGCAGAAACAGGCAAACGGGGTGTAGAAAGAGGGAACAGGTGTGCAGACAGAGGCAAGAGAGATGCAGAAAGAGGGGTACAGAAAGATGCAAGAGGGATGCTGAAATTTGAAACAGGTGTAGAAAGAAACAAGATCAATGCAGAAAGAAGCAACAGAGATGCAGAAGGAGGCAAAAGGGGAAAGAGTCAAGAAAAGGGCAAACAGAAGCAAAAGAGGTGCATAAAGAGGCAAGAGAACTGCAGAAAAAGACGAGAGGTCCAGAAAGAGATAGGAAAGGTGCACAAAGAGGCAAAAGGGGTACAGAAAGATGCAAGACTGGTGCATAAAGAAGTACGTGAAGTACAGAAAGAAGCAACAAAGGTGGCGAAAGAGGAAAGAGAGGTACAGAAACAGGCAAGAAAGGTGAAGAGAGAGGGACAGGGGTGCAGAAATGTACACGAGTGGTGCAGAAAGAAGCAAGAGCAGTGCAAAAGAACCAACAAAATTACAGAAAGAGGCAACAGGGGTGCCAAAAGGGGCAAGAGGAGTGCAGAAAGAAGGAACAGAAGTACACAAAGAGGCAATAGGGTGGCAGAAAGAGGGGAGATAGGTGATGAAAGAGGCAAGAGGGTAGCACAAAGACAGAAGAAGGGTGCTAAAAGAGGCAAGAGGGTTGCAAAAAGAAGCAACAGAGGTGAAGAGAGAAGTAAGAGAACTGCAGAAAGAAGCAACAGAGGTGCAGAAAGCGGCAAGAGGGGTGCAGAAACAGGCAACAGAAGTGCAAGAAGAAGCAACAGAGGAGTAGAAAGAGGCTAGAGAAGTGCAGAACGAGGCAAGAGAGGTACACAAATAGGCAGGAAAGGTGCAGAAATAGGGAACCGGGGTACAGAAGGAGGCAAAAGAGCGACAGAAAGAGGGAAGAACTGTTCAGAAAAAGAGGCAAGAGGGGTACAGAAAGAGACAACAGAGGTGCAGAAAGATGCAAGAGAGGTGCAGAAACAAGCAAGAGAAGTACAGAAAGAGGCAACAGAATTTCTGAAAGAAACAAGCACAGAAAGAGGCACATGAGGTGCAGAAAGAGGCAATAGAGGTGCTGAAGAAGGCATGAGAACAGCAGAAAGAGGCAAGAAGAATGCAAAAAATCGATGAAGGGTGCAGAAAGAAGCAAGAGGTGCAGAAAGGGAACACAAGTGCAGAAAGAGACAACAGGGTTATAGAAAGAAGCAAGAGAGGAGCAGAAAGAGGCAAAAAAGTGCAGAAAGAAGCGAGAGGGGTGCAGAAAGAGGCAAGTGAAGTGCAGAAAGACGCAACAAAGGTGGCGAAAGAGGCGAGAGAGGTACAGAAACAGGCAAGAAAGGTCAGAGAGAGGGAACAGGGGTACAGAAATTTTACAATAGTGGTGCAGAAAGAAGCAAGAGCAGTGAAAAAAGAACCAACAGAAGTGCAAACAGAAAGAGGTAACAGATTTGCAGAAAAAGGGGAAAGGGGTGCAGAAAGATGCAAGAGAAGTACAGGAAGAGGCAAGTGAGGTGCAGAAGGAGGCAATAGAACTGCAGAAAGAGGCAAGAGAGTTGCAGAAACAGGCAAACGGGGTGCAGAAAGAGGGAACAGGTGTGCAGACAGAGGCAAGAGAGATGCAGAAAGAGGGGTACAGAAAGATGCAAGAGGGAAGCAGAAATTTGAAACAGGTGTAGAAAGAAGCAAGAGCAGTGCAGAAAGAACCAACAGAGGTGCAGAAGGAGGCAAAATGGGAAAGAGTCAAGAAAAGGGCAAACAGAAGCAAAAGAGGTGCATACAGAGGCAAGAGAACTGCAGAAAAAGACAAGAGAGGTCCAGAAAGAGGTAGGAAAGGTACACAAAGAGGCAAAAGGGGTACAGAAAGATGCAACAAAGGTGGCGAAAGAGGCGAGAGAGGTACAGAAACAGGCAAGAAGGGTGCAGAGAGAGGGAACAGGGGTGCAGAAATTTACAAGAGTGGTGCAAAAGAACCAACAGAATTACAGAAAGATGCAACAGGGGTGCAGAAAGAGGAAAGAGGAGTGCATAAAGAAGGAAGAGAGTTGATGAAAGAGGCAAGAGAGTAGCACAATGACGGAAGAAGGGTGCTAAAAGAAGCAAGAGAGTTGCAGAAAGATACAAACATATGTAAATCATCCACATTTGGAGCTTTACATTTTGGACATCCCGCAATTCCTCCTTCTTTAAACTTAGAAAGTCTATACGGAGACCAATATGCCCTGTGAATGGTAAATAAGAGGTTTCGCCTTAGGTTTGCAGGTTTAACAATACTATATAGCATGCACATAGATACTTGCTATTTGTTTTCTGTCGCGATCCTACAGAGGTGCAGAGAGAAGTAAGAGAACTGCAGACTGAAGCAACAGAGATGGAGAAAGCAGCAGAAGGGGTGCAGAAACAGGCAACAGAAGTGCAAGAAGAAGCACCTGAGGGGCAGAAAGAGGCTAGAGAAGTGCAGTGAGAGGCAAGAGAGGTACACAAATGGGCAGGAAAGGTGCAGAAATAGGGAACAGGGGTACATATGAAGGCAAAAGAGGGGCAGTAAGAGGCTAGAGAAGTGCAGAGAGAGGCAAGAGAGGTACATAAATGGGCAGGAAAGGTGCAGAAATAGGGAACAGGGGTACATAATGAGGCAAAAGAGGGACAGAAAGAGGGAAGAAGTGTTCAGAATGAGGCAAGAGGGGTACAGAAAGAAGCAAATGAGTTGCAGAAAGATGCAACAGAGGGGCAGCAAGAGAGGTGCAGAAAGTAGAAGAGATGAGCAGAAAGAGGCAAAAGAAGTACAGAAAAAGAAAGAAAGGTGCAGAAAGAAGCAACAGAAATGCAGAAACAGGCAAGAGAGGCACAGAAAGAAGCAAGGGTGGTTTGCACACCATTAGTATCAATTTAATACCCACATTTAGCACTAAGTAACAGGTGACTATTCTAGGTTTGCAAACGGCCTTCCACCACTAAGCATGGGCGAATTTTGCGAATCTCGCGTTCGCGAATTTTGCGGATTTGCGAACTCGCAATCCGCAAAATCCGCGAATTCTCGCGAATCTTTGCGGATTTTTTTTGTGTGTTCGCGCGGGTTTCTGCCAGTTCGCGAGGGTTTTGTACAATTCGCAAACGCGAACTTACCTGTCGGGTCGCAAGTTTTGTGAACTTGTTGTTTCTACATGTCCAGCCTGTTTGGGACACTCTTCTTCATCACTGCCACTCTCTGTCACCACTGCCACTCTCTGACTACTCATGCCACCCTCTGGCCCACCCATGCCACCCTCTGTTTCATCACCGCACCCTATGGTTGTCCAGTGTACATTATTTTCGGCAAAGCAAAGCACACCTTCCCTGCCTCAAGTGACCTGAATTAATTTGGGGCTGATTAATATGTCACAGAATATTTTTTTAGCTGGCACCTGCTTCCTTAGTGCTTCCTGATTAGTGATCTTTTGCACTTGCTAAGTGCTTTCATTGTTGCAAAATTAGTTACAACACCTGCCCTGCCCCAACTGACAATAATGAATTAGGGGCTGATTAATGTGTCACTGGATTTGAACTTCCAGCCTGGCTCCTGCTTGTCTGCCTTAGCTGTAATTCAGGACCTTTGTGTAACTATTCTGAGGGTCAGAGCAGGGTCACATAATAGTTGCAAGTAGGCAACTGAACTCTGGAGGGGCCCCTCAGGAAGCACTACAGGAAATGGCTACTAATGATGAGCTTGAACTTTTGAACCTGGTAAGTAGTTTCAGTTTTGCTAAGATCGTATTTCTGCAATTTAGCGCTTATTCGCGGGGCGCGAGGTTGAACTGGGAAGTCGTGAACTCACGCGAACAGTGCGAGCAAGCCATAAAATCCGCTGCTCGCGGATTTGCGGATTTTGCGGGAAATTCGCGAATCTCGCGGATTGCGAATTTACCGAAAATCCGCAAAATCCGCAAGCGAAACGGATTTTCCGCCCATGCTTATCCACCACGCTGTAACACTTGTCGCTGCATTTTTGGTAAGGTTTGAGCCAGAGACATGTTTTTTTTGTGTTCAAATCTGCAGACTATGCAGCAGATGATGGATTATGTGGCAAATGAGGAAAATGTATAATTATGCAAAATTCGGTTCAGCCAAACAGTCACATAAATCCAGGGCCCTGCTCATACCTCTGACTAGGTCCAGAAGTGCTCCTCTGTGGTTCCTTCTTTTTTTGTCGTATTGAGTTCATAGTTTAGCTTCTATGGAAATGAGGAAGACTACATAATTCCTATACACTAAATACCACATACTTTCTATCCACATCAAAGTCATTCTGTCCACATAATTTCACTACACATCATACTGCATAACTCCACCACACACAACCTACATCAACTCCACTCCAAGCAACATTAGTAAAACACTTTTTCATTTACAATGTCAATAGCTCTAACTCTTGCACATGTGAAACCTATTACATTGCAAATGCTTCTTTAACTAGTAGTCACGTTTGCAGATAGGTTGAGAAAGGGGGCTGGCCCTCCAATCAGCACTCAGGAATTCCACTGCATAGGACTTACAGGAGGTAATAGAATGGGCTTCTTGGCCCCCAAAGTCCCTCAGGAGTAAAGTGGACTTCATCCCCCAACCATTACTATGCCAGGAGGCATGTTTTCAGAGTTGTGGAGAAAGGTGAGTATGGCATTCGAAGATCTCCTTGCAATCCAACTGTGTGGGACTTCGTGGAGGTAACAAGAGGGGTAGTTGGCCCCCAAGGACAACCTTGGGGCCAACTACCCCTCTTATTACCTCAAGTAAGTTCCACACAGCAGGATTGCTAAGTACTCATAGCAGGCCACACCTCCTTTCCCCACCACTCTGCAAACGCACTCCGTGGCGTGCGCTTGGATTGGGATTAAAGTCCATTTTGCGGCTGGGGGTCCTTAAGGCCAACTAGCCTACCTGATATCTCCTGTATGCCCCAGATAGTGGAATTGCTGACAGGTGGACACAGGCCATGCCCCCATTCTCCTCCACTCTGAAAACTCGCCTCCTGATGTGCTCTTGGTTGGGGGATGAAGTCCCCTTGCCTCCTGAAGGTCCCGGGGGCCAACTAGCCCACCAGGTACCTCCAGTAAGTCCCACACAACTGGATTGCTGAGAGTGGTCTGAGACCACACCCCCTTTTGCACCTCCTGGCTCAGTTCTGCTTGGGGGATGAAGTCTACTTGTGTCCTGAGGTCCTCAGGACACAAGAGGACCTCATCGCCATGGTAGAACTATATCACACTTTTACTTTCATAGTACTGTTAATCATTTATATCGTATACTGTTTAACGGTTTTTGCAGCACATCTATCCTACACCAGAATAACAACTGTTCAATAAATGATTATTGAAAAAGCCTAGCTTGTTGTATTCGGTGTATCTCTCTGAGAGCAACTAAGTAAGCACGAGTGACTGAGCGAAAAGTAGTACATTGTTTCCACAGTCCTGAGGGATCAGGGTTGTCATGTTCTGAGGTTGCCAGAAACTATTCTCTCCTTGGTAAGAGGAAATTATAGTGGCACTGTGAGCTAGCTATACAGAAAGGCTAACATACACAGTGGTGGTGACCAGAGTTCGTCTAACACCAATCCTAAAGTGTATGTTGTCTAAACATGCAGATCCTGCATATTTTCTATAGGAAGTACACAGCACTATCTCTCTGCCACATTGAGTGTAATTCGTTTCAGCAATTCGGGCTGTAGCTGTGACAAAAGTTCCTATGGAAATTAACAGGAAGAAAACGTGTTTTGGAACCCCCCTTTTTTTCGGACCCTGCTTGACAAATCACCCTAAACTTTCAAGACAGGAGCTGACAAGAGCGGGCCATTCATTTTGAAAATGTTGCGAAGATTCATCAAACGGCACCAAAGACATTGGCAAATCAAAAAACACTTTTCCTCTGGAAAGTAGGTCCTAACTATAACTAGTAACTGGCAACGGCCACTATATAGTGATGTATGTTACCTCCCACTATAGCGTGTTTACCTATTTATAGGTTACATAATGTCTCATTGCATCTGTTGTGAGTAATGTATATGGTGGATATTGACCATTACAAGATGGAGCTCGCAATTGTTGGGAGGGATATAGTCCTCTGTCTATGCTCATAAAGAGGCGTAACCCTTACACGATTTGAATGCTGACCGAGATAAATGTACCTGGTTGTACGTGTGGACACACACACACTGATGAAGGCAAATCGCCGAAACGCGTCTGTGGTGTAGCTTGTAGTCAAATAAACTAACTCCTTGAGAAGGAACCTCCCGAGTGCTGTTTTCATTCCTGGGGATCTGCCGGGATTTGACGAGAGCAGTGTTTCGCGGTTTCCTTCGAGCCGCTGACAGCACCCGCCCACGAGTGCACGGAATTTCGAGGGGAAGGAGCGTTGGACGTAGCAGTCTCCTGTGCACCGCTTCAGCGCTAGCAGGAAGGTCTATTGGAGGACGGCCCACGCCCACCGTGGATAGTACGAGAGGACGCCTGGAGGACGCCGGCTCACCCCGGTCTTCACCCGGAGAATACTCGGAACAACGCGGCGGGTAAGCGAACCGTCATAAGACCATTTTTTCTGCATTCCTCGTTTAATACCATAACGAGTGTAGCGGTTATTGAGCAAAGCGTCAGGGAGTGTTCACTATCCACGGAGCTATTGCAAGCTACACCCATCTAATTGATGCGCCCGGACTTTACCTTGTAACGGGCGCCTCTCAACCGGTGCAATGTTCTCAGAGACTGAACGCCGCAATGCGGCACAGGACATGTTTAAGCATCGTGATAGACGAGAAAAGGTCATCGAAAAAGTGCCCTCAGTCGACCCACAGAATATGAAAATAAAAGAAATGATGGTCAAACTAGAAAAACTGCATGAACGGGAGATACGCAAGTGGTGGGAGGCCACCAGTCTCATTAGCTATGTGGAAGTAAAAAGGGTGCCACGCGGTCTTAGGGTCCATACCGTACCATCGTACGAGAACCCGGATCCGCAGCTGCTAACTGACTGGGAAAAGCATACAGCCTCTTACACGAAAGGTACACTCAAGATATTAATTAAATATGCTTGGAGTGACCGAGAGAAGGCGCTGGAAGAGATAAAAACCTTGGAGGACGAGCTGGAGAAGGAATCGGATAAAGAGCTTGTGCTCCAGCTCAAAACCCAGATGAAACCTCGTCTGACCAAATATGAACAGAAAATTCGTACAAGAAAGCAAGAAAAGTACGAAAGGGATGAAGATGACTACCTGCAAGGCCGCATATTAACGTATGCCAAAAAATACGATGCCTCGCGTCAAGCGCTTCAATCCAGCACTACCTCAACATCTGAAACTGTCACGTCAGAGTCCGACGTGACTGAAAATGAATCCGGGGACGAACATCAAAATGTAAGAGTAGCAGCGAAAACACGACAAAGAGCACGGACTGACATCCCCAATGACAGTGAGAAAACTCCTTTTCATCAGGAATTCGATGTAATAAGGGAACCTGGCTACGAGGTGGCAAAACAAAACCACCAGATATGGTCCAACAACAACATACAAAAAAACAAGGCGGACAAGGAGATCAGGCGGCGGCAAGCGGCGGCGCAAAGGGCAGAGGCAGAGCGAAGCCCAACAACTGGGGCAATCGAACCCGCAGCAACAAAAAGTAAATTTTGGCCAGGATATCAACACAAGCCATAATTTAACGGTGGTTAATTTAACGGACAGAACTCTAACTGACTGCGAAAAGAATCTACTTAGCCTTGGACTCACCTTTTGCCCCAATACCCCCCTTGAATACACCCAAACCCGGATCGATCTCTTTCGATTTACACGCAAGCTCAAATTACACAAACACTTCAAGCTACGACCTCACCTGAAAGAAACTGGTGACAAGGGTACAAAACTCACAGCTACGGATGCCCTGATGGGCAGAGAGATTGAAGCTCTCGAAACTCTTGAGGAATTGCGGGAATAAAAGTCTGCACATAATCCATCAGAGATCCTCAATAGAGCACAGAGAGCGCAGGCCCTTGGAATTGAGCAAGATCGGGAAGAGAGCGGGTATAAACCTCCTTCAGTATTCATCCCACAGATGCCTTGGGATGCTATTGACGCCTTTACTGAGGCCATGACTCAAGAACTAATGCAGTATAGAAAAGTGAACCATCCTATGAAACACAACATCACAGAGCAACAAAAACTGTCTCTACATAACCTCATGAAGGATAATAACATCATAATTAAACCCTCGGATAAACGTGGTGTTGTTAACGAGAGACTATTACAGATATGAAGCACTACGCCAGCTTTCTGACACCAACTTCTACATCAAGTGTACCAATGAAGTATACCAAGAAAGTATCCGGAGTTATGACAGACTTACAGGGAAATGGCATGAATGCAACATGCTGAGTAAGGACGAATTTCTCTTTCTCCGGAACAGCCAACCACTCACACCGACATTTTACCATCTGCCTAAACTGCACAAAGACAATAAACACCCACCGGGCCGCCCCATTGTGTCATCCATTGGCAGTCTCACTGAAAACATGTCTCGTTTCATTGATAAGTTTTTATTCCCTTTGGTACTAACTCTACCCTCATATGTCCAGGATACCAAGGACTTTCTTAACAAAATTCGGAATGTGAAATAGGACGACGACTGCCAGTTAATTGTGTTGGACATCACAAGCTTGTACACAGTCATAGAACACCAGCATGGCCTGGAGGCTATACAGCATTTCCTGAACTTAAGACAATTAAGATTCACCAAGCACAACACTATGATCCTCGAATTTACTGAGTTTTGTTTGAGCAACAACATTTTTTTGTTTGAGGATCAACTGTTCAGGCAGGTGTCTGGAACGGCGATGGGTACCTGCTTCGCTCCCAGCTATGCAAACCTTTTCGTTGGCTTGTGGGAGGAGCAGGTACCCAGGAGCTGTATTGTAGATGGTTCAGAAGGCAGGACTGAGGGTTGGTTCAGGTACATTGATGACCTGTTTATTTTCTGGCGGGGCACATCTGAGACAGCACAGGCCTACATCAACCTACTCAATGAGAATGACTATAATCTACACTTTTCAGGGACGGTGAGTCCGGTGGCTGCGGACTATCTTGACCTGAAAGTGTTTTCAGAAAATCATCACATTCACACAGCCCTACACAGAAAAACCACTGCTGGTAATTCTACACTTTTTGCCAGCAGCAGCCACCCCCACAACTCATTAAGAGTATTCCTTACGGAGAGCTACTCCGACTCCAGAGAAATTGCTCGAGATTAGAGGATTTTGAGGTGGCGGCGAGGGAATGTGTGAGTAGATTTGTCGCCAGGGGATATGGAGAAGTCCTACTCAATTAAACCTTGAAAAGAGTAAGGGCTATCCCTAGAGATTCCTTGTTGACACCTAGATCCACCACAAGGAATGATCCCAAATCATCACTGGCTAACAACGGAAAGTTTAGATTAATAACTCCTTTTTCCGCTGGAGCTGATGATCTGAGGGCTATGCTCCGTAGAAACTGGCACATTCTCAAGACAGACAACATACTCAAGGAGGACTTACCTACCCACCCACTCATTACCTTCAGTGAAGCCAGATCTCTAGGTGACCACTTAGTATTTAGTCACTTAGAGAAACCTCCTCCGAAGAGCAATACCTTAAAAACCATGAGTGGGTTCTACCCATGTGGAAAATGCAAGGCCTGCGCAGGGAGTAAAAGGGTCCTCTCTATTGAGGTGCCTGAAACCGGTAAGAAGTTGCAGATCAAGCAATTTATTACATGTAGTACACCCCTAGCGGTCTATTGCCTGACCTGCCCATGTGGCCTCCGCTACATAGGGAGCACCATCAATATGCTAAAACTACGGATCCTGGAACACCTAAGAGCGATCGATAAAGCAGATCCATCTTATCCAGTCGCCCGGCATTTCGCCGAGAAACACAACAGAGACCGTAGTCAGTTGCAATACTTTGGCCTTGACACTATCAGAAATAACGTTAGGGGAGGAGATCGCCTACGACGATTACGTAGGCTAGAATCACGTTATATTATAGATCTTTCTACAAAATGGCCTAAAGGTATGAATAGTGGGGAAGAGATGGTATTTCATCTAGGTAAATTATGTATGTGTCTTCTGTAAGTCTCACTTTATAAGATAGGTTTCTGTTTGTCGAACTTCTGTGGATCAATTGTATGAACTGTATATATTTTATGTGCTAACGATAATTGGCAGAACATTTAATCTGATGAATCTTAGATCAGACAGCTGTTGTCATACAGAATCTATTCACATGAATGATTATTTATGGTTCCAAGTAACTGTAATGATGATTCATAGGTTCAAATGGCTCTTTGATTCCTAATAGAACATGACATCTGTATTTAAGCATGATCTAGATATGGCACTTTTTCCTTGTTGATCCTTTTCTTAGTTTATACATGCTGACACAGACTCTTTTCATTATTTTGGTTATACACCCATTCCAGTGTATGAGTTGGACCCACCTCTAATGAGCTAGAATATCTCCGGAGGACAATTGCCGATCCTCGGCTGTATCCTATAATGCAATCTCAGCATAGTGATGTATGTTACCTCCCACTATAGCGTGTTTACCTATTTATAGGTTACATAATGTCTCATTGCATCTGTTGTGAGTAATGTATATGGTGGATATTGACCATTACAAGATGGAGCTCGCAATTGTTGGGAGGGATATTGTCCTCTGTCTATGCTCATCAAGAGGCGTAACCCTTACACGATTTGAATGCTGACCGAGATAAATGTACCTGGTTGTGCGTGTGGACACACACACTGATGAAGGCAAATCGCCGAAACGCGTCTGTGGTGTAGCTTGTAGTCAAATAAACTAACTCTGTGAGAAGGAACCTCCCGAGTGCTGTTTTCATTCCTGGGGATCTGCCGGGATTTGACGAGCGCAATATATATATATATATATATATATATATATATATATATATATATATATATATATTCACTGAAAAAACCAAAGGTTTCACACCAGTTATAGTTAGGAATTAGCATTTAAAAAACCTTTGAAATTCACTGAAAAAACCATAGGTTTCACACCAGTTATAGTTAGGAATTAGCATTTAAAAAACCTATTAAATTCACTGACAAAACCAGTTATAGTTAGCTGGAAATTTTACTGACATAAAACCATTGAAATTCCCACGTTATAGTTAGTTGGACTCACTATAACTTGCGCGCCTGCAATGCACTGCTGATGACGTCACATATTACATCACTCATGACATGGTCAGTGACATCACTCATGACATCACTGATGACACCATCCTTGTGACAGAGTGACAGACCTAATTTCAGTGTAATGTAACGCTTGAAACAAATATTCAAAAATAGAAACAAACATTTTCAAAAAAATGGAGATACCCAAACCAGTAACAACAACCAATTCAGTAATTCCACCATCTATATACTCATCCACTCATTCACCAACAGTTCTATATAGTCACTCATATATATACTCACTCATCATATGTAGTGATACACCTATACATCCTGTTACACATCAGCAGTCATCCAAAAGTTACTCACACACATACTCACACATGCACATAAACTATTGAACATCCATTTATTTGCATATACATTTATACACACACTACCACCTTACTTCTAAGGAAACTTACACATACTTACTCTCTTAAACAATCACTTATAGAAACACATACTTATTTAAACAGGAACTCCTACAATCTCTCACTATATATACTATACTCACTTAGATACATCAATACTCACATATACTAGATTAATACATATGTCGTTAGTAATGAAGACACTAGTGAGACAGTCATTCACTCACTAACACACACATATACACACTCGTCCACCCATACAGTCCTGCACATATTCTGTCTTCAAAACACATACAAACAGTGAGTCAGTCACCAACCCCTGCAGCCACTTATACACAAAGAGAAACACTGATACAAACATTTAAATATTTAAACAATACTCGCTAATATATGTATTCACTAAGATACACTTAATAAGCCAGTTAACCAACCAATTTTTTTTAAAAAAAACATCCATTTACACACTTATTTAAACATTTATTCTTCCATCGACCTTTACAAATACATATATAAAACAAATTTATTTTTCAGAAAGACACACATTCACTGGATGGTGTCATCAGTGATGTCATGAGGATGTCACTGACCATGTCATGAGTGATGTAATATGTGACGTCATCAGCAGTGCATTGCAGGCGCGCAAGTTATAGTGAGTCCAACTAACTATAACGTGGGAATTTCAATGGTTTTATGTCAGTAAAATTTCCAGCTAACTATAACTGGTTTTGTCAGTGAATTTAATAGGTTTTTTAAATGCTAATTCCTAACTATAACTGGTGTGAAACCTATGGTTTTTTCAGTGAATTTCAAAGGTTTTTTAAATGCTAATTCCTAACTATAACTGGTGTGAAACCTTTGGTTTTTTCAGTGAATTTCAAAGGTTTTTTTAATGCTAATTCCTAACTATATAAGACCTGAAAGCCCACCAGGAATCTCCAGTATGCGCCAGGGGACTGCATTGCAGAGAGGTGTAATGAAGCCACAACCCTTTTTACACCTCTCTGCAACGCAGCCCCCGTGCATGTTTGTAGAGGGGGGACTAATTCCCCTTGCATACTGGGGGTCCCTGGATCATATCTGCCCAAACACCGATATTCCGAACGATTGTAAATGACTTTTCTTGAGAAACATTTGGATTTGGATTATCATGTCCTATACTTTGGAATTTTTGAAAGACTGACTTTGAGGATGCTATAAATTACTCAAGTCTGCCCGAATTGTGTGGGTAAAATTGATACCTAGTCACTTTTAATAAGAATATACTTATGTCTCGTCTAACATTTGGAAGAAATATCTAGTTATATGACAACGGGATACCGACATAACTTGAAGGAAATAAGAACGCCCTGAAGAAGTTCTGTTGTACAGAACGAAACGTTTCGGCTGGCTGTGGTACATAAACTTAAGGAAAATAAAAGCATTTGAATATACACCAAGATTCAGCGCTTCAATAAGTACTCTAAGTGATATGATTTGATTGGACTCATTGTGAAAGTGGTGCTGTGCCAAACTTTGGAATATTCTCCACTACTCTCTACTACTTACTCTCTCCTACTCTCTACTACTCACTCTCTACTGCTCTCTACTACTCACTCTACTACTTACTCTCTACTACTCTCTACTACTCACTCTCTACTACTCTCTACTACTCACTCTACTATTCACTCTACTACTCTCTACTACTCACTCTGCTACTCTCTCTACTGCTCTCTACTACTCTCTACTACTCACTCTCTACTCTCTATTACTCACTCTCTACTCTCTACCTCTCTACCTCTCTCTTCTTCTCTCTCTACTAATCTCTACCTCTCTACCGCTACCTCTCTACCTCTCTACCTCTACACCTCTACCTCTCTACCTCTCTCTACACGCACACATATAGACATATATGCATATATATATGTGCATATGCATTTATATATATGTATGTGTATGTATAAAAAAAACAACTAAACATTTTTTTTTCTAAACAGCTACTTTTAAAACTGTCATTCTTTTTTCCCATGGTACGCTCCCCGGTACGCGCACCCGTGCGCGTACCGGGCGCTCCCCCCGCGAAAATCAAAAAAAAAAAAATTTTTTTTTTTGCCTTGCGGGGCCCTTTTATGGCCCCCACATCAAACCTAGGGGGTCAGGGGGGGTCTACTCTGCCCCCTTATGTTCATTTCCCTCTTTGTTTTGGCCACCTCTTGTGTCTCGATTTTACCGAGACACAAGATGGCGGCCGCTCCGGACTGTTTAGAATGTTTACAGACACCCGAGAGCCAATCAGCTTTCCTCGCGCAAGTCGCGTGGCGCGCACGGTACGCGCACCCGTGCGCGTACCGGTGCGCTGCTATAGATATATATATTTTTTTGAACCTTAATTACTCAAAATCCACTGGAGCACATATCTTGAGACATAGCAAAGGCACATCGGGCTACCAGTCCCTACAATTTTGCCAAGTTTGGTGGAAATCCATTCAGCCGTTCGGGCTAAAAGTGAAATCGACCGCCCTATGGAAATTAACATGGGGAAAACGCGTTTTGGGACCCCCCTTTTATCTCGGCCCCCGCTTGACGAATCCCCCCCAAACTTTCAGGGAAGGACCGGACCGCCATGAGACCATTTTCCTGAAAATTTCAGGCAGATTCGTCAACCGGCGCCAAAGTTATTCAAAATAGAATGTTGAGATTTAACATTGAAAATTATCCTAACTATAACTACCTACTGGCGACCGCCAGTAGGTATATATATATATATATATATATATATATATATATATATATATATATATATATATATATTAACAACGCCAAACCCCACAGTCCTCGGGGATTCAATATATATATATATATATGAACAATCTCAGCTTTCTCTCGCCAGGAGCCCAATTCACGGATACCAGCGGCGCAGAATAAGAGAGGAGACCCAAGTGCAGGTGAGCAGTGATTTATTCAGTCGTGTTGAAGGTGCACCTCAGCATAATATATATATATATATATATATATATATATATATATATATAATTATATATATATATATATATATATATATATATATATATATATATATATATATATATATATATATATATATATATATATTGGCTAAGCAGGTTTGAGAATGGCAACGGCTCAACAGAGCAGCCCATCCCAGGTGTGTCATGATTGATTAAATAAGGACGGAGGTCAGATTGTGCACTCATTTCACCGTCGCAAGCCTCTGAGGAAGGAATACCAAAGTGCGCAAGGCATTGAATGGCGAATGAGCTGGAATATGTATCGGCATGCTGAATCCGTTCATATCAATAAAGGCTTGTGGTTGAAGGCTGGCTTCTGAGCATTTGGTCATTTGGGGCAATATATACATATATATATAAATATATATAAATATATATATATATATATATATATATATATATATTTATTTAAATATATATATATAAATGTGTATATATATATATATATATATATATATATATATATATATATATATATATATATTCACTGAAAAAACCATAGGTTATAGACCATATATAGTTAGGAATTAGCATTTACAAAACCTTATTTTACTCACACAAAACCATTGAAATTCGCATATATAGTTAGTTGCACTAACTATATATCGCGCACCCGCAATCCACTGCTGATCATGTCACATATTACATCATTCATGACATGGTCAGTGACATCACTGATGACATCACTGATGACATCTCAAATGACATCACTGATGACATCACTGATGACAACATCCAGTGACTGTATGTTTCTGTAAAGTTAAAATATGTCTTACATATTGAAGAATGAGTGGATGTATACGTGTCTGGATGAAGGATTTAGTAGGTGCATGACTGACTGTATGAGTGAGTGATTAAATGTGTCTCACTGAGTGCATGGGTTAGTGACTAAACTGTCTTACTTTGTGCATCATTATGTCTGTTGTTCTGTAAACTGCTGCATGTGTTGATCAGTAGCTATATGAGTAACTATATGGGTTATTGATTGGTTGCCCAAGTATTTGTATGGGAGACTGAGTGTGTGTGTGTGGGTGGCTGGGAGGTGTATGACTCTGTGCATAGATGTGTGAGCAGTTGATTCACTAGATGTATGGGTTTAAAAGGGCATGTGGAAACAGCTGTATGGGCGGTTGACTGTGTGCATGAGTGTATTGGTGAGTGAATGGATATCTCCGTGCTACATGTCAAAGTAAGGACATATGTAAAACACAGTACATGTGAGAGTTGACATATATAAATAACTGTGCATAAGAGCCAGTGAATGTGTGAGTGGCTGTATGGATCATTGTGAACTTGTATCAGGGATTGTATAAGAGAGTAAATATGTGTTAGTATATGTTTGAATAAGTAAGGTGTGTATAACTGTATAGTTGAGGAAATGGAGGTGTGATTGATTCTTTGCATGACTGACTAGGTGTGTGAGTAACTCCATGGATGAGTGACAGTCTGTGAGTGTCTGTTTACAATGAATGTATCTAAGGTTATATTAGAGTCTGAAGAGGTTCATCGTATTATCACATGAATGATGTCATCAGTGATGTGATCAGTAATGTCAAATGAGATGTCATCAGTGATGTCATCAGTGATGTAATTTGAGATGTCATCAGTGATGTCATCAGTGGTGTCATTTGAGATGTCATCAGTGATGTCATCAGTGATGTAATTTGAGATGTCATCAGTGATGTCATTTGAGATGTCATCAGTGATGTCATCAGTGATGTCACTGACCATGTCATGAATGATGTAATGTGTGACATGATCAGCAGTGGATTGCGGGTGCGCGATATATAGTTAGTGCAACTAACTATATATGCGAATTTCAATGGTTTTGTGTGAGTAAAATAAGGTTTTGTAAATGCTAATTCCTAACTATATATGGTCTATAACCTATGGTTTTTTCAGTGAATTTTCAAGGTTTTGTAAATGCTAATTCCTAACTATATATGGTCTATAACCTATGGTTTTTTCAGTGAATATATATATATATATATATATATATATATATATATATATATATATATATATATATATATATATATATATATATATATATTACCTACTGGCGATAGCCAGTAGGTATATATAGTTAGGATTTTTTGTCTATGGAACTTTTGAAAATTCTATGTCTAATAACTTTGGCGTTTGTGGACGGAATCGGCTGAAATTTTCAGGAAAATGAACTTTGCGTGCAGAAAGCTGATTGGCTCTCCGGTGTCTGTCAACATTCTAAACAGTCCGGAGCGGCCGCCATCTTGTCTCTCGGTAGGATCGAGAGAGAAGAAGAGGTGAAAAACGAAGGGGGAATTTAATGAAAGGGGGCAAGGTATACCCCTCTTGACCCCCTAGGAATGTTGTTGGGGTTATTAAAGGGTCCCGTGGGGAAAATAAAAAAAAAAATGATTTTTCACGGTAGAAGTGCTTCACGGGCCGCGAACTGGGCCGCAAACTGGTAGCGAAACGGGAATTCGCCATTTTGTGCTTCGTTAATTAAATTACTAGGTATAAGGGGGTGCGGGAGACGTATCCTAATCCCCTATGTTTTCTGAGGGTGGCTGAGGAGGCTCATATATGTTGATACATCTCTTCCAGCGGCTGTGCGTGAGCTTTTTTTTTTTTTGCTGCGTGACAGTCCGGAGCGGCCGCCATCTTATCTCTCGGTAGGATCGAGAGAGAAGAAGAGGTGAAAAACGAAGGGGGAATTTAATGAAAGGGGGCAAGGTATACCCCTCTTGACCCCCTAGGAATGTTGTTGGGGTTATTAAAGGGTCCCGTGGGGAAAATAAAAAAAAAAATGATTTTTCACGGTAGAAGCGCTTCACGGGCCGCGAACTGGGCCGCAAACTGGTAGCGAAACGGGAATTCGCCATTTTGTGCTTCGTTAATTAAATTACTAGGTATAAGGGGGTGCGGGAGACGTATCCTAATCCCCTATGTTTCCTGAGGGTGGCTGAGGAGGCTCATATATGTTGATACATCTCTTCCAGTGGCTGCGCCATCTTGCCTTTTTTCCAATGCCACAATTTTGTCGTGCACGGCAGCCATTTTAGATGCCAGGCTGGTCCCAGGCTATCACCTACCCCTGCGGATGTAGTTTATGGCCCCAGCTGTAGAGAATTCAGACATGCCAACCCTCCCGATTCAGGCGTGAGACTACTGATTTCAGTGCTAGTCTCCCGCCTCCCGATTTCTGCAAGCAAAAACCCGGGGGCATATTACGAACAACTAGCGATAATTTTTGTCTCTAACTTGTTTAGAGACAAAAATTATCACCGCACATAGGTGATTTTTATCGCAGATAAACCTTGCTATTATCGCAGAAAAGTCAGCGATATTCATGTATTATCGAGCAAATGCTCTTAGCCATGTTATCCACCTCCCATTGGATAACATGGCTAAGAACTGCTCAGGGCAGGTGTTAGCTTTTGGAGATATTCGCGCTTAGCGCGAATATCTCCAAAAGTTGGTATTTCCAGTCCCTAACATCTTGGCACGCCCACTTTGCATGTCATTAGTGATAAGTATCACTGACATGCAAAGCGGGGCCCAAGATGGTCGCTATCTCCTTTTAGCTGTCACTAACTGGTGTTAGCGACAGCTTGGTAATAGGGAGATAATTTTATCTCCGCTTTCATGGCTTTTAAAGCCAAAAAAGCGGAGATAAACCCCCTTGATAATATGCCCCACGATTCCTTGGGGGTTTCAGCTGACAGGGCTTGGTATTGTGTTACGTGGTAATTTTTCCAGGAAACGTCAGAGGGTCGATGCAGGGGTTCTAGAAGAGGTGATAAACCATTTAAGCCTCATGAACAAGCGCATGGTCTTTTAAAGATTTGTGAAGTACTCGGGCGGCGGTGTGTGTGTGCCCTCTTTCAGGAGCAGGCGGGCACTGCCAGCAACTTGCCAGGTCAGGTAGTGTTCAACACGTGCATCACCCTTTCTCTGCCTGCTATTGCGCTCCATGCTTCGGAAAGGTAAGAAAAAGAACGTGCATTTGAGTTTGAAATGTCCGATCCTGCAGCAGCACACTTCCAAAGCCCACACATGACAATAACCCGATTCAAGGCCCCATTCACCCGTTTTAAAAAAAATATATAACACTCCAACAAAGTAAGATTATAAAACTTTATTAACTTTTAACTATAATGAACGGAACAAAAACTGTAAAAACATTTAAACATTTTTCACCCAAAAAAGCAACAATGGTCAGAAGCTGTCTTTTGTGCGAATAGTCCCAAGGCAGCACAACGTGCAGAGTTCTGGACGGCACCCAGGTGATGTCGCCTGGGTGCCGCACTGGTTTTGGGATCCTACAATGCTGCTCCGAAAATTGGCGTGGGGCGTCCCGGGTGGTGCGGGGGGAGGCCTCGTCAGTAGCGGTCTGTTGTGCGAATAGTCCCAAGGCAGCAGAACGCGCTGAGATGTTGATGGCACCCAGGTGATGTCCAGTAAACTGCCGCACTGGTTTTGGTATCCTACAATGCTGCTCCGAAAATTGGCGTGGGGCGGCCCGGGGGGGGGGGGGGCGTGGGGGAGGCAGCGTGAACGGGCCTCCCCAGGTGGCGGCCATCCAGCTGAGTTGCGCCCGCTCTTGCGGCTACAGCGTCTCGCTCACCATTTTGTTGAGTTGCTCCCACTCTTGCAGTGCAGCGATAGGCGGCTGCCACATGACTCTTAAAATGGCGGACGGCTCTTCGGTTTTGGGCCTGGTCCACTGAAATGGCCCTGGGACACCTTGGAACTCGCACGCTTGCCTGCTAGGGCTTGGGCTCCATTCTCGAAAAGCGTCCCCTCAGCCGTGAAGATTCTACAAAAGTCCCGCAGGCTTCCGGTGGGGAGCGGCTGCCATGATTGCTCACGGAATGACCACGACGGAGCCACGAGATGGTGGTGCTCTCATGCTGACGCCAGCTTCAGTCTGAATGATCCAGAAACAAGGTGGGGCTTTCTTCGTTTGGGAAAAAAAAATGTTCTAAACCAATGAAAAGTGTTATTTTTAGGTCATATGACCAAGCCTTCCATCTTTAGGAAACCAAAAGTAAAATGAACCAATGAAAAGTTTTATAAACAAGTCACATGACCTGTTATGCGGCATAGGGCTAGAAAAAGCGTAGAAAATCCGTTGGCACGTGAGGCGGCGTCAGTAGCGGACCGATGTGCGAATAGGCCGAAGGCAGCACAACGCGTCGAGATCCGGATGGCACCGAGGTGGTGTCCAGCAAATTGCCGCACTGGTGTGGCCATCCTACAATGCTGCGCCGAAAGACGGCGTGTCCAGCTGAGTTGCGGTCACTCTTGCGGTACAGTGACTCGAACGCGCCGAGATCCGGATGGCACCGAGGTGGTGTCCAGCAAATTGCCGCACTGGTGTGGCCATCCTACAATGCTGCGCCGAAAGACGGCGTGTCCAGCTGAGTTCCGGTCAGTTTTGCGGTACAGTGACTCGAACGCGCCGAGATCCAGATGGCACCGAGGTGGTGTCCAGCAAGTTGCCGCACTGGTGTGGCCATCCTACAATGCTGCGCCGAAAGTCGGCGTGGGGTGCCCCATTGGCTTATGAGGTGATGTCAGTAGTGGACCGATGTGTGAATAGGTCGGAACCAGCACAAGGCGCCAAGATCCGAATGGCAAGTCCTGGATGTTGAGTGCCATAGTTGAGAGTTCTGAGCAGTGCTTGTAAGACTGTCTGAAGCTTATTTGCACCTGCTGCAGCTTCACTATTGCCCTGGTGTGGCCAAAGGTCGCACATGACATAGGCGGCCGGCTCCCGAGGTCCGGCGGAACTTTTTTCCTTTTCCTTTCTGCTTCTTTTCCTACAATCCGTTTCATCTGAAGACACGACCAGGTCCCTGAATGTGTGCAGGGGGACGCTATTGATTGAATGAAAATGGCGGCTTGACACAAAGCTGACTCAAGCGTTGCTGTTGATGCTATACAGACAAAAATTGGTTTTCAGTTTGTACATTCTTCAGGATTTTTTTTCCATCCAAGTCTGATTGAGAGTTTGTAGAAAAATGGCTTCAGATTTTCCACATACTACTCTTCAACATTCTTCCTAAATGTAACAATGTGAAACTCACTAGGAGAACGGCTGTTTCTGTTTCCTTTCAAAATGCTGCCAACAATATTTTCTGAATGGAAGACACCATCTTGTAGCATAAAGGGCCGAAAGGGGTTCTGGTCTGGCCGATGGTTGGTGGAGACATTTTGACTATATCTTGGACCTGCCCGGACTCGCCCAAAATGGCGCCGGTATAAATGGGACTCGTAACTCATTGTTGTGTACTAGTTGAACAACCTTGATATCATGAGATATGAATGCAGTTTTGATGCTCATGGCGGGCGGGGACGAGAATTGATTGAATATTTCGACATCCCTATTGATATTAAGTTCTGATGTGTTATTGATTACTGTACTATTGAAAGTTCGAATTAACGTCCCCCATGGTACTTGCACGCAAATGTATATCTAGATAACTTTTTTGTAAGTGGCCCTGTCGTATTTTAATTACAAAATGTACGTCCACCGATTCCGCAACTGTTAGACACCTTAGTTCTTGCAACCTAATGGCCCGCTCGTTACGTTCCTCTACAATGTAAATGTCTCCTCATCATATACGATTCCAGTTTGCTCCGTGGCCGGCCCACGTGGTTATAGGCCCGTATTTGTATACTGACATTTTCACAATAAAGGTTTTTAAAACAAAACATGGTAGTAGTATTTACATTGGTAAAGTTTTTACTTTTAGTCACTGTTTTCGAATCAGTAAAAGGCAAGTGAAATAAAGTAGTCCAATTACATGACGGATAAAAGGTATAATATGTAGGAACGCAGTAAAGATAAATGGTCAAGGGCAGTTGTGTTTTGCACTCCTGCAACATAAAGTGATCGATAAGAATCTGATATTCAGGCGTATCAGCGACTAAGACAGCAGGCCGAGCCTCTTTTGCTCAACGGCTCCGTCATGGGACGAAGAAACGCCCTTTTTCTCGAAAAAGGAATATATTTTACTTGCAGGACAGTTGTAAATTTTCCGGGAAAGTACATTAGCCTGGAATATTATAACCTATATGTTTAAAAAAAAATAATGTTCGAAAACAATAAAAAGCGTAATTTTTAGGTCATATGACCAAGCTTTTCATCATTAAAATAACAAAAGTAAAATGAACCAATGAAAAGTTTTATTAACAAGTCACATGACCTGTTATGCTTACGTTGCGCGCTGCGCGCCGCGCCCCGGATCACTTCCGGGTGCGCTAACGCGGCGTGTCATATAACGCATTACGCGACAACGTAGGTCAAGAATATAGTCAAAATGTCTCCACCAACCAGCGTTCGGAACACAACCCCTTTCAGCAGTCCAAAAAGTTCTGTTAAATGACAACAGAGGGGACAGGCAACAAGAACCATCAGTCAAAGAGGGGAGGGCAAGTTCTTCTCTTCCAGGTCATGTTGGGGCGCTACCGGAACTGATCGAATTGGTAGTCTACAGTGTTTCTGGATGTTTCAGACTAAAGCTGGCGTCAGCATGAGAGCACTACCATCTCGTAGCTCCGTCGTGGCCATTCCACGAGCAGACATGGCAGCCGCTCCCCACCAGAAGCCTGCGGGAGTCGGGGGCCCCCAAGACTTTTGTAGAATCTTCACGGCTGAGGGGACGCTTTCGAGAATGGGACCCAAGCCCTATCAGGGAAGCGTCCGAGTTCCAAGGTGTCCCAGGGCCATTTTAGTGGACCAGGCCCAAAACCGAAGAGCCGGCCGCCATTTTGAGAGTCCTGTGGCAGCCGCCTATCGCTGCACCGCAAGAGCGGGAGCAACTTAACGACATGGTGAGCGAGACGCTGTAGTAGCAAGAGCGGGCGGTAAACAGCTGAATGGCGGAAGATGCACAGTGTAGCAAAAGCGGGCGGAATGGCAACTAAAACGGTAAAGGGGCGCCCCACTACAGCGTGTCTTCAGGTGAAACGGATTGTGGGACAAAGTCCAGAATAGAAGAGTCATCAAAAGGCAAAAAGTTCCGCCGGACCCCGGGAGCCAGCCGCCTATGTCGGGGGCGATCTCAGGCTACACCAGTGCTATAAGACTTGGGGAGGGGGTCGGAGCCAAGCATCTTCTCCGAGTCCGTGCCATCACACCGTCCCTCGGGGGCCTCCGTCAAGCGGTTTAGGGAGGTACCATATAACATTGTTTTCAAATGCAGTCAGGTCCACAAACGACCCTCACTTACTTTGAGAATAGTGAAGCTGCAGTAGGTGGAAATAAGCTTCAGACATTCTTACAAGCACTGCTTTTGTAAACATTTTTTGTTTTTTTTGTATTTTTGCACAGTTTTATATATTTTTTTTGTTTTTGATGGAGGGGAAACAACAAAGCACAGGCATTGAAAAAGGCTTAAACTCAGAACTCTGAACTATGGCACCCAACATCCAGGACTTTCCATCCGGATCTTGGCGCCTTGTGCTGCTTTCGACCTATTCACACATCGGTCCACTACTGACATCATCTTATAAGCCAACGTTATGTAAATAGTTTTTTAATAAAATGTTTTACCCTGTTTCTTTGCTGGTGTGTTGTCTATATTTTTAATATTTGCATAGGGTTTGTCGTTATTTTGGGCGGGATGGGTGATGGAGCCGAGCTGTCTTGCAGCCCTCATGGTGTGGAGCTCAGTTCATCTCACTATTTTCGTATTTCTCATGAAGGGTTGTTTATAATATTTCTATTTTAGCGAGGTCAAAAAAAGATCCAATTAGTGGCGTACTGATTTTGCTCGATTAATTTTATTTTTTTACACGATTTTTCCCGATCTGCAAAGACTAAACAGAGTATTGCGACTTTGTGCTTGTTTGTAAATAGAGAATGAACCAAAGAGAATCAATTGTAAAACAGTAAATGCTTGGATAATAATCAATCAAATGGAGAGACAAGCAGGCAGGATGGATTACAACGGGGGTAAAGGCCTGCGTTAACTACTCTTCAGTATCTGCAAAGAGAGAGTACTACTAAGAGAAAAGAGGGAAGGGGGGCAGCGTTCAAAGCACATCAGCGTGCATAAACACGAAAAAGTTTTTATCTATCACGTACTTGACATTTTAAAGCTTTTCATATTTGCTATTAAAAAACCATTGAAATTCACTGAAAAAACCATAGGTTATAGTGGATATATAGTTAGGAATTTGCATTTACAAAACCTTGAAAATTCAATGAAAAAACCATTGGTTTTAGGCCATATATAGTTAGGGATTTGCATTTACAAAACCTTATTTTACTCGCATAAAACCATTGAAATTCCATATATAGTTAGATGCGCTAACTATATATCGCGCACCCGCAATCCACTGCTGATGATGTCACATATTACATCATTCATGACATGGTCAGTGACATCACTGATGACATGGCAAAATGAAACCCCTCATTTTGTTCCTTTGCAAATTAAATGTTTCAAGTGTTAACACTTTATTCCAATCAAGATGACTTCAGGTGTGCCATACTTTTGTCATAAGTAAGACTGTTAGCGCTCTAGTTGTTCTTTAGAACACTCTGGGACATTCTGTCACTGGGCTATAGTTGGGCTACATCTGGCTGATATTTGGGCTACATTTGTTTTTTTTTGTATCTGGTGGCCATCTTTGAGCTACATTGGGCTACATTGGGCTACATCTGGGCTCTAACATATATGTAGCCCAATATATATTTTTCAAAGTTAATTTTCGTAAAAACCACGGCAGCATATATCTTGAACATAGCAAAGGCACATCGGGCTACCAGTCCCTACAATTTTGTCAAGTTTTGTGGAAATCCATTCAGCCGTTCGAGCTAAAAGTGAGTCCAACCGCCCTATGGAAAACTCAATGTTAAAAACACGTTTTTGGACCCCCCTTTTTTCTCGGCCCCTGCTTGACGAAACCCCCCCAAACTTTCAGGGGACGCTCAGAAACAAAATGTGCCATTTTCCTTAAAATGTCAGCCAATTCCATCCATCAACGCCAAAGTCATTCAACATAGAATTTTCAGAAATCCCTTTTCAAAAAAATCCTAACTATATATACCTACTGGCGACCGCCAGTAGGTAATATATAACATTTCTATGGCAAAATGAAACCTCTCATTTTGTTCCTTTGCAAATTAAATGTTTTAAGTGTTAACACTTTATTCCAATCAATATGACTTCAGGTGTGCCATACTTTTGTCATAAGTAAGACTGTTAGCGCTCTAGTTGTTCTTTAGAACACTCTGGGACATTCTGTCACTGGGCTATAGTTGGGCTACATCTGGCTGTTATTTGGGCTACATTTGTTTTTTTGTGTCTCTGGTGGCCATCTTTGGGCTACATTGGGCTACATTGGGCTACATTGGGCTACATTTGGGCTCCAACATATATATAGCCCAATGTAGCCCAATATATATTTTTCAAAGTTAATTTTCGTAAAAACCACTGGAGCATATATCTTGAGACATAGCAAAGGCACATCGGGCTACCAGTCCCTACAATTTTGCCAAGTTTTGTGGAAATCCATTCAGCCGTTCAAGCTAAAAGTGAGTCCAACCGCTCTATGGAAAACTCAATGTTAAAAACACGTTTTGGGACCCCCCTTTTGTCTCGGCCCCCGCTTGACGAAACGCCCCCAAATTTTCAGGGGCTGCTCAGAAACAAAATGTGCCATTTTCCTGAAAATTTCAGCCAATTCCGTCCACAAACGCCAAAGTTATTCGACATAGAATTTTCAGAAATCCCATAGGAAAAAAATCCTAACTATATATACCTACTGGCTATCGCCAGTAGGTAATAAATATATATATATACTCCAACAACTTCTCCTTTTCACGAAAAGGAAACATTTATTTAAATATATCTGCAACCCAGCCAGTGCCGGTGTGCCTCTTTGAAAGGAATGGGGGATTCGACTTTACATTTCCCTGGAAGCCTCGCACCAGTTTCACTGGCCGCCCTGCCAAGGTTCAGGTTACATATATATATATATATATATATATATATATATATATATATATATATATATATATATATATATATATATATATATATATATATATATATATATATATATATATATATATATATATATATATATATATATATATTCCAACAACTTCTCCTTTTCACGAAAAGGAAAACATGAGTCACACACAAGCTTGGATTTCCATCAGTTTAATGACGAGTTGCAAACAGCTTCTTACGACTTTATCCTGACTAGTTTGGTTCCTGGCTAGGAACTTTCTCAAAGGTGCGCCGTTGCATGAGCCTCTGCCGATCTTCATGGAAACACAAAGAGAGTAAGGAGTTACATCCGTGGTTACTGGCGATCTTGCCACGGTTCGTTTTCCGCTTTGCTTATATGCCTCCAGTGGCGATGTTTTATGGAATCACTTCCTTTGTTGAGTAGCATTGTGGGAAGCGTAGGCCATCTCGACAGTGTCTTTTTTGCTTGATGTATTAATAAAGATGCTGTTCTCTGTTACCGCAATTGTTCGTCATATCTGGCAAGTTCCCCATTTTCAGCCGACTTTTCCGGTTGAATTGGATCCACGATCGCCAGTAGGTAGTTATAATTAGGAATATTTTCAATGCAAAATCTCAACATTCTATTGTGAATAACTTTGGCGCTGGTTGAGGATCTGCCTGAAAATTTCCTCAAATTTGCCTCGCGGCGCCCCGGTCCTTCCCTGAAAGTTTGGGGGGGATTTATCAAGCGGGGGCCAAGATAAAAAGGGGGTCCCATAACGTGTTATCCCCATGTTAATTTCCATAGGGCGGTCGACCTCACTTTTAGCCCGAACGCTGAATGGATTTCCACCAAACTTGGCAAAATTGTAGGGACTGGTAGCCCGATGTGCCTTTGCTATGTCTCAAGATATGTACTCCAGTGAATTTTGAGTAATTTAGGTTAAAAATATATATATATCTATAAGCGCGCCCCGGTACGCGCACCAGGGAGCGCACCGGGCACACTACGCGAGTTCGCGCGTGGAAAGCTGATTGGCTCTCGGGTGTTTGTGAACATTCCAAACAGTCCGGAGCGGCCGCCATCTTGTGTCTCAGTAGGATTGAGACACAAGAGGTGGCAAAAACAGAGGGGGAAAAGACCATAAGGGGGCAGAGTAGACCCCCCCTGACCTCCTAGGTTTGATGTAGGGGCTATAAAGGGGCCCCACGGGGCAAAAATAAATATTTTTTTTTTTCGATTTGCGCTGTGGAGCGCCCGGTACCCGCACCGGGGAGCATACCATGGGGAAAAAGAATGACAGATTTTTTAAAATATGGAGCCTTTTTTTATAAATTTGAGGTAGTTCTAAAAATAACTGTTTTTTCTTCTTTTTGTTGTTTTATTTTTTTTATTGTTTTTGTGAACATTTTTCACTTTTTTTGGCTTTTCTGAACGGTTTTATATTTTTTTTGTATTTTCTTTGGGGAGAAACAAAAAACAGGGAATTGAAAATGGCTCAACTGGAGCACAAAAAAAATCAGGAAAAATGATGGTTCCCTCGGGCATTTGTGGTAATCAATAGCAACATTAATTAGTGTGATGCTTTGTTGACCGTAACTAATTGTTTTGTTCCAATATATACAAACAATTTTGTAATCCTTTAACTTTGTTTGTATATTTGGGACTGTCTCCCTTGCCTCTGGACCCGATGGAGTGGGTTCTTTTGATGTTGACGCTCTAGATGTTGATTGGGGTAGCTTACTGCAGAGGTCCCTTAGCTCTGCTGAAGAATAGTTGTTAGGGTGCAAACACATCATGTGCCGAATCATAGTATGATTCCCAAAGGAATATTTTTTGTTCGGGTTCCCCCTGGACAGCTCAGCTTTACAGATCAGACAAGTCACCTTCGCAGCGTTGACTTTTTTGAATCCCCTTGGGATTTTGAAAAACTCCCATATGAAGTGCTCTTTTGGTTTGTATGGAGGATTATCTTCAGGCAGGTACTCCCTTGTCTGTTGCTCCTCTTCATCATCCTCCTGCTCTTCTTCTTGACCACCAATGTGATCTTCTGGTGGTCTTTTTGATGGCGGTGGTGGTGGTGGTGGGGCAGATGCTCCAGCTGCTGATATGACTGTAGCCATCTCTGTAAGGAAAAAGCAGGTCTTCCTCAATCAAATAACAAAGTGAGAATGAGGAAAAAAGGTGGGGGCTTTGATCATTTGGAAAACAAAACTGTTCTGAACCAATGAAAAGTGTTATTTTCAAGTCACATGATCCGGGCTTTCATCATTTGGAAACCAAAACTGATCTGAACCAATAAAAAGTGTTATTTTCAGATCACATGACCCGATGCGCTTACACTACGTGCCCCGGGGCGCGCCCGTAGTTGCGCCCCGGGCGCACTCGGCGGTGCTTACGTTGCGGAATCGTATGCGCTCGGGTGCTTCCGGGTGCGGTTACGCCGTGCGTCATATGACGCATCACGCGACTACGCGATACGTCACGATGTTGTTTTCGTTCGCGGCAATAGCACTAACGGGACGCTCCTGGTACGCGCCCCGGGGCGCGCCGTAACATTGCGCTCAATGGTGAGCGCATCGGTAAGCGCACAGGGAGCACTCCTGGGTGAAAAATAAAAATATATATATATATATGAATATACTTTTTTAAAAAAAGTATTATATTAATATACAAAATAGGATTTTTTTTTTTAAAATTACCTTTTTAAGCTATAGACATTTGCTATTAAATAACCTTAGAAATACACAAAAAAATACATGGGTTAGAGGCCCTTTATATAGTTAGGAATTAGCATTTAAAAAACCTATGAAATTCACTGAAAGAAAACATAGGTTTCACACCAGTTATAGTTAGGAATTAGCATTTAGAAAACCTATTAAATTCACTTAAAAAAACCATAGGTTTCACACCAGTTATAGTTAGCTGGAAATTTTACTGACGTAAAACCATTGAAATTCCCAAGTTATAGTTATTTGGACTCACTATAACTTGCGCGTGCAATGCACATATTACATCACTCATGACATGGTCAGTGACATCACTCATGACATCACTGATGACACAATCCTTGTGACAGAGTGACAGACCTCCTTTCACTGTAATGTAACCCATGAAACACATATTGAAAAATATAAATTAACATTTTTTTAAAAATGGAGATACCCATACCAGTTACAACAACCAATTCAATAATTTCACCATCTATATACACATCCACTCATTCACCAACAGTTCTATATAGTCACTCATACATATACTCACTCATCATATGTAGTGATTCACCTATACATCCTGTTACACACCGACAGTCATCCAAAAGTTACTCTCATACATACTCACACATGCAAGTAAACTATTGAACATCCATTTATTTGCATATACAGCTATACACACACTACCACCTTACTTCTAAGGAAACTTACACATACTTACTCTCTTAAACAATCACTTATAGAAACACATACTTATTTAAACAGGAACTCTTACAACCTCTCACTCTCACATATACTCACTTATATACATCAATACTCACATATACTAGATTAAAACATATGTAGTTACTGATAAAGACACTAGTGAGACAGTCATTCACTCACTAACACACACATATACACAGTCATCCACCAATACAGTCCTGCATATATGCTGTCTTCAAAACACATACAAACAGTGAGTCAGTCATTGATGCATCTATGTAATACCCCCACCAAACCATACAGACACTCATACTGATACTAAAAAACATCTAATAACCCATGTACACACACATGTAGCTACTCACCAACTCATGCAGCCACTTATACACAAAGTGAAACACTGATACATATATTTAAATATTTAAACATTACTCGCTAATATATGTATTCACTAAGATACACTTAATAAGCCAGTTAACCAATCAATTTTTTTTTTAAAACATCCATTTACACACTTATTTAAAAATGTATTCTTCCATCGACCTTTACAAATACATATATAAAACATATTTATTTTTCAGAAAGACACACATTCACGGGATGGTGTCATCAGTGATGTCATGAGTGATGTCACTGACCATGTCATGAGTGATGTAATATGTGACGAAATCAGCAGTGCATTGCACGCGCAAGTTATAGTGAGTCCAACTAACTATAACGTGGGAATTTCAATGGTTTTATGTCAATGAAATTTCCAGCTAACTATAACTGGTGTGAAACCTATGGTTTTTTCAGTGAATTTATTAGGTTTTTTAAATGCTAATTCCTAACTATAACTGGTGTGAAACCTATGTTTTTTTCAGTGAATATATATATATATATATATATATATATATATATATATATATATATATATATATATATATATATATATATTTCTTTTTTTTCACTGAAAAAAGCATAGGTTTCAGGGGTGTTATAGTTAGCTGGACATTTCACTCATACAAAACCATGAAATTCCTCCGCTATAGTTAGTTCTACTAACTATAACTCGCGTGCCCGCAATCCACTGCTGATGATGTCACATATTACATCATTCATGACATGGTGAGTGACATCACTGATGACATCACTGATGGCATCTCAAATGACATCACTGATGACATCATCCAGTGATTGTGGTTTGGTACGTTATTTAAATATGTATTATATATATAGAGATCTGCATTGACTTACCCACTTGGGTAAGACTTTAGCTAAATTGGGGCATCAGCAGCAACCACTTGGTGTAAAAGGAGAAAACAACAACTACCAGCATGCAAAGGTGCATACACGCTCACTAGGGCGGTGCTTGGTTCATTATCAGGTGTTCTCTTCGTATGCTATCCACTCCCCTTGCATTTTCTCTGCCTGTGAACAAGGACACTTCATTGTTTGAAACTTGTAGGGCTGAGGAGATTGAAACTGAGATGCTGTCAAGGACATTGCACCATTAAGGTCTGGGGTTAAAGATGTCAATACTCACTGTGTGTGGCGTTTCTATTTTGGGGCAACCCTGTATGTTGGAATGTTAGCGGCCTGCTTCGGTCGCAGAAACACCCCGCTACGCTCAACAGATATGGCAGTTCGGAACCCCAATTTTGCCAAATGGAGCGGTGAGGTTTGTGTCCCAGTAACAAGGAATAAACAATGCAGCGGTTTTCCTGTTTGCGCATCCACCCACTTGGGTAAGACTTTAGCTAAATTGGGGGCATCGGCAGCAACCACTTGGTGTAAATGGAGAAAACAACAAGTACCAGCATGCAAAACCAGTGAATTTCAAAGGTTTTTTTTTAAATGCTAATTTTTAAATGTAATATTAGTTAAATTTATTTTTTATACTGATTTTTATATAGTTTTTTAACTAATTATTTTTACATGTTTTATTTTTTAAATTACATTATATATTTTTAATATAAATGGAAAAAATGTTTTTTAAAATATTGAAACTCTAGTATTGGTTTTTTTGTTTTATATATTTTTCCATATATGTATATTATTTTCTTTATTGTTTTTTTTCCACATTTTTTTTTTGAGTCGCGCACCCAAAAGCGTACCTTTCTCGATCACTGCGTGGAACCTAGCCGCCATTTTAGGATCCGCGTAGGGTGTGCGATGGGTTCGTATTTTCTTGCGCGATCGCTATGCGACCCGTACGCGATTCCAAGCGCATAGTGACACATAGGCATTACTTTACGCAACGCTTGTGCGCTTCCACGTGACATCATATACGTGTTTGACACGGTGGGTGCGTGACTTCAGCAAAAGTTTTTTAATGTCTAAAATGATATATATATATATATGTATTTCATATACATATTAGGGCAAGACATTATCTAAGCTAATCATAAAAATAATATACTTTTACTTTTAATAAACCTATATTACTTTTAAATGCAATTTTGCGAAGTCGCGTTGGGTGCATGCTGCCTGTGTGCTTTCTGCGCGGACCCCCGTGACCTAAAAAAAAAAGATTAGATTGGTTCATAACATTTCCTATTGTAACTATTGAAGGACGCCACCCATTTCAATCATTCTTCTTAGACCTTCTTCGAAGGAATATCTCACACCTGAGAAGACATTTTTGTTGATTTTCTTTGTTCTATTCACTAAATTCTACAAACAATGGCTTCCGGACAGCAGCCAGCACCAGATTCAGAGCATTCTTTGGTGAAGAATTTGTTCCTGAACCTGCACGCCCTGAAAGAGCTACTTCAATCATTTGGAAAAAAAATTCCATTGCAGAAGGACTCAAAAAGGTAAATGCCACCAAAGTGACGTGCATAATTTGCGATAGGGTTCTTTCAAGAGGTGATCTGAACAAGAAATACTTGTGCCGTACAACAAGTATGTTCAAGCACCTGAGAACTCAGCACCCCGTCAGCCTGGCTCGGGAGAAGTGCAGAAGACTTCGAGAGAACCCTCCGCCTGCGGTGGCTAGTACTTCTGCTGGATCTTCATCACCAGCACATCCGGACATTAGTCCAGAATTTGGACAAATAAAGATTCACTGTATCAAGTGCAACAAACTTCTCTGCTACGGAGAGCAGTCCGTGGATCTGATCTGCACAGCAAGGAAAATTCATCGTTGTTGGACTTTTCTTTATTTTTTTTCCTGAAGTTCTGTTTCGTTCGTCCTGTTCTCTTTTTTTTATAGAGCCCAAAAAATCACAAAATTGTTCAAAAAATTAAAAAAATATATATATATTAAAAAAAGTTCTTTTCAGAACTAACTTCTCTGGTTAAATAAAGAGCTACGGGGCATATTACCAACAAGTTGCGATATTTATCACTAAATAGGCTTAGCGTCGATTTTTTTATCACTGAGCATCGCCAGAATTTATCGCTGAGATAACGTGCTATTAGCAACGTTTATCTCCAAAGGGATATATTTTCCGGCGATAGCGGTGAAATGCGTGAATATCACTGAGAATACAGCGATATTCACGCATTAGCGACAAAATGCTCTTAGCCATGTTATCCACCTCCCATTGGATAACATGGCTAAGAACTGGTCTGGGCAGGTGTTAATTTTTGGAGATATTCGCGCTAGGGGTGAATATATTTCCATCGCCATGCCTGCCTTGCTAATAGGCGATAGCGACGTTAGCGACTGCTTTCAGTCGCTAACAGGTTGGGTACGCCCACTTTGCATGTCATTAGCGATAAATATCGCTGACTTGCAAAGCGGGCCCCAAACCGCTCGCTATCGCCTACAAGCTGTCGCTAACTGCTGTTAATAGGGCGATAGAATGATTGCCGCTTATCGACCGAAAATGGCCGCTAAAGCTGCGATAATTCACGATCGCCGCCCTTGATAATATGCCCCTAAATTTGTATGATAGTGTGTGAAAATTTGGTTGAATGTATGTGTAGTGCATAATTGACTGAAAGAATGCATTAGTAGTGTATGGTGAATGTATAAGTGCAGAGCTATAAGGAAGTGCTGCAGCATGACACTGTAAGCTCTTTAGCTGCAGTGTGCTGTGGTACTTCTGAAGCACAGGAATGCAACATATGTACATAAATATGTTTCAAGTCTATGCTTCCCTCTTCACTGCTGCTTAAACTGCAGCCATGCGGTGACACAGGCAACCTTGCACCATGGTGCAAGGATATCTGTGTCGTGCAGGGTTTGTTTTTGTGCAGGAAGACACACCTTCCTGCACAAAAACAATCAGTGAATGCATTATTCTCCTTCAATGTATGCTGTGCAATGCATCATACATTGAAAGAGAACAAATGAGGAGAAATTAAAACAATTCTCCTTGTTGTGCCCTGCTACACCAATTGGAGGATGGTGCAGCATTCACACACATGTCCCGATTTATGATTTGTGATAAATCTGGGGATGTGTCTTGTTCTATGAGTGTTCATTTCATTCATTCATTTCTGTGCAAACACGCACAGCAACACCTATAGAACGCCCCTATAACGCAAAGTGGTGTGTATGATGAGGTCATAATTACATGGAGAAGAAAAGCTACACAGAGTGCCTTTTCCTCTCCTTCTAAATATGAAAGAGTGTCTTGCACTATGACTATGTTACAAAAAGTGGCATTTTGTTGGCACAGGATGCTTCTAAATTTGCCCCTTAAGTTCTTAGGTATTGGCAGACTGTTATAATAAGAACATATTACTAGTTCATTGATTTAAAAATTGCATGAAAGTGTCAGGAGGTAAGCACAGAGTTATCTCCCCAAAGATGTTCAAAGAAGAATGATTGAAATGATTACGGTTCTTCAATAGGTACAATGGGAAATGTTATGAGCCAATCAAATCTTTTTTAATTTCAGGTCACATGGTATCCTATGACAGAGAGATTGCAAAACTGCATAGGTATAAATTGGTTATTTTGAAGACTGTATTAATACTTGGTAGCTTCTTGCAGGTCTGCATGCATAGTATATAAAGAAATTGACTTGTACTAGGGTTAGTGGCTAGGCATATCCTTAACTATATGACTAATAAGTAGAGTAATTTCAGTACTGCAAAGAGAGAACAAGATACATTTATAAGTACTTACGTTTTGGCAAAATGATAGGACAAGTGTATAGTGTGGTGAAGGGAAGGAATGGGGCCTGATGTGATATGTGCAAACACACACTGTGACGTGTTTTAAGTTGAGGAATTCAGTCTCTTTTAATCCTGAAAGTCCCTGGGTCCTACTAGCCCACCATGTCTCTCTATTGAACACCATAGAGCTGCATTGCAGAGAGGTGGTCCGAAACCATGTCCCATTTTACACCTCTCTACAATGCAACACTCTGGCACTTTCTGCGCATATCTGGTGGGTTAGTTGGCCCCCAGGGACACTCAGGATTCAAGGCAACTTTATCCCGTAACTTAAAATGCCCACAAAGCATCTTTCCACACATATGGTATGTTATGTTATGCTATGATGATGATTTATATAGCGCATGGCTACTCGGGCAGAGTGTCCCGGCGGTGTACAGATCTGTAGAGGGAGTCAGAACACAACATAACACACTAAAGGCCAAAAAGCCAGGTCTTAAGGCTTTTCCTGAAAGTCAGGACACTGTCTGTTCTTCTCAGTGAAAGGGGGAGCTTAGTCCAGAGCTGCGGAGCACGAGCCTTGTAAGAGCGGCCTCCAATACGTGCATGCTTTACTGCTGGGACGACAGCCAGGGCTTGTGTGGCCGATCGTAGAGATCTAGAAGGATGATAGAACTGGACATGTTTCCTAAGATAGACTGCACCAGTGCCATGCAAGGATTTGAAAGTCATGGTCAGAGTCTTGAAGATGATATCCGCTCCGTCCATCCCCCCTTTCTTCACCAGTGTGCAAACACAGCCCATTTTCATATTAATACTTTGTTAATCTTACCTTCACAGTAATAGGTATAAAAAACGCAAAACATTTTTTTCAGTTGTATTTATAATTTAAATTTCTGAAAATGTCATTTTTCAGAATTAGGATCTGTGAAAGTGAAGAAAAAAATATAGTTATAATATATAATATTATATTTTTTACAACACAATATAATTCAAACATTATATAAAATATTTAGTTTGCCTTTTTTGCTGTTTTCAAAATATATTGAATTTCACTACAAACAGTGATTTCAATGTTACTCAAATAACAGCGGGCAAAAAAACCCAACAATCAATAAGATTGTTTAAAAAAAAAGTGTGTTTAAAATATTATTAATACACTCAACTATTTCTGAACGTTCCATAAAAACTACATCCTCAATTACAATTACATACCATTTAATACAAATCACTAATATTGAAATGCTTTCTTCTAAGAAAATGTTCTTACTTGAATATAAAAGAACTCAAATAATAATTCAATAAAGAATATTTTTTATTTTCTGTACACTGTAAATGATGTTCTTTAAAAATATATGCTGTGAGAATGTGCAACAAAAAATCCAAAATTCAAATGTATACCTTTCCTTTGGGCCAAATGGTATTGCTGAAATCCTTTAAATTGAAATTGTCCAATAGTAATCGTATTAATACATTTTAGCATATTCCTAACAGGCTGAATTATGTTCCTAAAACTTTGGCTTTAAAAATATTAGGTAGGAATTTGGTAATTCGTAAGGCAAAGGTTGTTTAAAAATCAATTGAGCATCATTACAATATGTCCATCCTTTATCGCATTTTAAATAGGCAGTGTAATGTCCAGATGTTGTAGAAGGACCATCATGGAAAATTATTGCTACTGCTACAAAAGTTCTTCCTGATATTGATAGTTGACTTGCTACAAAATGTTTTATTAAAGTTTCCAATTTTCTTCCACCATCTGTACAACGTTGTATCATTAAAATGATATATTGTCCATATCTATGATAACATTTCTGCTTTGCATTGGCTACACTCCGTGTTTTGATTTGCTGCTTTAACTAGTTTATTGAAAGACACTGATTTACAGTCTGGTAAAGTCAAATATATAAATCTTTCAGTGTCTATGTTAGTGCTAGATGTAAACATTCAATTTTCACATTGATGTTCCCATTTATAACGAAGGCCAAAAAGGTTTTCAATTTCTATTCCTTCATTTTCCAATACTGCAAGCATATTCATTAGAAATTCCTGAGTATCTTGTCGGATATTCTGCGTAAATTATGTAGAACCAGAACATATATCCAAAAGATTACGAATATCAGAAACACTGTGCATTTTACTTTTATCACTTCTTAATTTTTCATAAATACAATGCAACAAGGAACAAAATCTTTTTTCCCGATTCTTCATAATTTGCTGTTGCAAACTTTCTAGAAAAAAAACAACATTGACCACTACATTAGCATAGTAGTTGATACCTGAACTATTTTCAAACTGTTAATCAACAATCTATTCAACTGTGTCCTTTTTCTTTTTGCTTGCAATCTCAACATTATCTTGACTTTTTTCCTTCTCTATAACTTCACTACATTTATTCTCATATCTTCTTTTTCGACCCTTTTCAAATAGAGGATCTTGACCTAAATTGGAACATACGCTCGCTCTTCTTAACCTATTATACTCTTTTACACAGTTTGCATCTGCAGTGATTTTTGTCTCATCAAAATCAATCAAAAACAAACCAGATAAAGTTCTAACTCGATACAAAGCAACATGTGCCATACGCACTTTAAACACAGCACTTCCAATGTTCACCAAAGCACTGTCTACATTTAATCCTTGAGATTTATGAATAGTCACTGCATATGCCAGAAAAAGTGGAAACTGTTTTCGACGGACATATACATCTTTAACAAGCAAAAAATGAACTGAACAACAACCCATTTGTTTTCTTTCTTCAATTTGATCAAATTTTATTTTTAAAAATTCAATTCCATCTCTATTTGATAATTAACAAAATTTACAACTTTGCCCATTGATCCATTCATTAAACCTTTTTCTGCATCCAAATTATGCCTTAAAATTACCCAACAGTTAACACATACATATAGATTCTTTTCTAAACCAGCAGTTTTAGATATTGATTTTTCTAAAGAATCCAATTTTGTTTTCAATTTTTCAGTCAAAATAATAGTGATTCCATCATGCTCTATTTTATCAATGGCTTCCAGTTTTATTATTTCTTCATTTTCTAGCTTTAAAAGTTGTTCATTGAATATAGAACACTCGCGCAGTGTTGGCATCCAGCAGATTACAGATGAATTTTTCTGCAATTCATATACATTTTCTCAGGAACTATATTTTCATGTGAATTTTTTTTTAAAGTAGTCGACTTTGCAAAGCTTGTTTGCCATGTTCTGTCAGTACTCTAATTCTTATATCTCGAAGAATAGTTCCATAATGAACATCACTTGCCTGATGCATATTTGTAATGAGTTCTTTGTATTCAAAATATGTCCAAATATTAACGTTTCAAACGCTTCCTAAAGACTTTCTGGTGTCTTCATGCACAAGTATTTTAAATACTGTCATTTTACGGGAGTAAGTTGCAGTAGATCTCCAAAAACTATGACATGTTTTCCTCCAAATAAGACATCATACTCTGTTTTAAGGATTTGCTGCATTCTTACATGCACAACAGCAAGCAGTAAGTTTGAGACCATGCTTACATTATCAATAATCAGAAGTTTCATTTTCTTTAGCACTCTTGAAATTTCCATAACAAGGTTTTCCAGAAAGCTGGTGATATTCCAATTTGTTTTCATGCTCTACAGGTAGCATAAGTAAACAATGCAATGTAATTCCTTTAATGTTGTGTGCTGCCAACCCAGTTGGAGCAGTCACAACACAAGACAAATGTAAATCAGGTTTTTTCTGTAGATAACTGGTGATTACTTTAATTAAGAAACTTTTTCCTATTCCAGCTTGTCCACTCACATACATTCAGGTAGGTTGAAATGATGTGCATGTGCATTCTTTCTTTTCATGAAGAAATTCATGGTCAATCTGTTGTCTCACTTGCTGATATATTTCTTTCTGTTCAACATTTAATTGTTCTTCCAAGTTTGCTAAGTCCATTACATCTTCTTGAGCTTGATGCATTACTGTTTCTACCTCATTCATGGCGATTGCTGCTTCATTTTCAACAAACGGTTGTCCTAGTGGATCTTGACTCAGCGCAGCAGAACTTTAACTGTCTTGAGAACTGTCTCTAGCAATCTCAGCTGCAATAGTAGGTTCTTGATCAATTTCTTCATTCAATATTTTCACATAATTTGCAAAAACTGTGCATTCAATGGTATCTTTAAAAGCATTGAAAGAATCTTCATAGCTCTGAAAATCTCCAAGTAATTCCAATTTAGTACGCCATTGTTTGAATAGTTGAAAAATTGCTAAATAGTAAAATTCCCTTTTATCAGGAGTGTCACTGTTTTCTGCGATTAATCAAATTTCCTTTCCTTTGTTTCACCAAACATCCTTTGTTACCAATTACTCCATATTTTCCATCATTGATGTTTTCTATAGCATTGCGTGTAAAAGTGTAGTTTTGCAGCACTTCATAGAGACATATGTTCTCAAGATGATGACTTCTATTTGTATAATATGTGTCGAACATGTTTGGTTTGACAATATCTGTACTTTACTGATCTTTTTCTGCTAAATATTTGATTTCTTGTACAGATTTAAGTACTCGATTTCCCTTTGCAGCAAGACCTAGACTTAACCAAATTATTCTTCTAGATTTTGAGTATAAACTTGCAGATGATAACCGATCTAAGCATTCATACTCTCCAATTTCTCCATGGCATAACATCTTCAAACAGAAACTGTGTCATTTCTTACTAAGACTCTTCTCGTGAGAAATTTCTTCCCACATTTCTTTCAATACCTTCTTTTCTGATTTTGTAATGTAGGATGTTACATACAGAGCAACAGCAATGGAATTATCCGCAACATACTGAATATCCATATTTGCATTCCACATTGAGAGAATAACTGTATTATAATCATTTATGTATTTTGATTCTTCACTTCTTCTTAAATTGTATTTATTTTTGGGAGATTTTCTAGTGATGGTATGTCTCATAGCTGACATAAAACTGTTTACTCTTCCTTTGGATATTACAAGACGTGGAAATCCAGAATGACATTTGGTATAAAACTTTTCCCTAGACTTGTACTTTCGTCAACAGTATTTGCCACATATATGACTTGGGAATCGTAAGACTTGTTGTCTTAAGTTGTTTTCTTCTGTTCTTTTTGGTATAGCACATGTGGCATATTCTTCAATAAAAGACAAAACAGTATCATACAAATCAGTTCCAAATTTGAGTGCATCCTTGATCCATAAGAGCATATGTATATGAGGAGCACCTCTAGCTTGATAATCCTTTCTCCAAAAGAAATCCACAACTTCTCCAAGAGGAGGATTCTTCTTATTGCAGATAAAATACATCAAACTTCAAACCTATGATTGAAATATCTGCATACATTGACAGGATCCAAAGAGCACAATTCTCCAGGTGACTTGTATTCAATATTTTTTCTACTCGAATTTGCCTCTCGAAGAAATTCAAGTAAATCATCCCAAGCGTATTCAGCACAGTTTAGGGTAAGGAATCACTTAGGAGTTCCTAAGTTCCTTAGGATACATTTAAGTTCTCCAAGATGACGGTACCAATACTTATTAGTACCACGTTGACATGCCATCAAATTAATCAGCTGAGATTCTAAATGATCATCTCTCTGATGTAATTTATCCAAAAATTCATTTGCTGAAATATTTTGAAGATGTACTCCTGTTTTCAATATGTGGTTGACTGCATTTGAAAGTCCAGATAAGTCACTCTCAAACAAAAGATGAAATATATATGGGATACATTGTTGAAATCTTGGATCTTCTGCATACAATCTTGTTGTTCGATATTCAGAGGCAGGAATCTGCACTGATCTCTCATCATATCGTCCACCTTCTCCTGTTGGGAACAACTACGGAAAACAACGAGTTTCCAAACTTTTTTCCCTTTGCTTTTTTCATTTGGAATAATTCAATAGTATTTCCCATCACTTCTTTCAAATGAAGTAGATGTACACTATAATGTTCATAGATTTCTTTACTTTTGGACATATTCACTTTTTCAATTTGATCACTTGACATTTCAGTATCATCTCCTAAAAGTATTTCTTCTTCTCCACATACACATTTGTATAGTGCTCATTGTTTTTTAATAGATACAATGTTGCCTTTTGCATTTTTCTAACATCCACTAATTCTTGCCAGATTTTCTTACTCTTAGGGCCTGATTCTGATGCAGTTAGGAAAGCATTTCCACCTAGAGCCTGATTCTGATGCGGTTAGGAAGTCCTCCTAACTGCATTTGCTCCTTCCAAATTGGATCAGGTTCTTGTTTTCCCAACCGAGGACCCAATTATCATGTGGTTTAAGAACATATGCTCCCATTGAAGTCAATAGGAGTCCAACCAAATCGTATCGGGAAGTAACCGGATACATCGTACTCCGCCAGTCGGCCTCTTCCGATCCAAGTGGGTCGGAAACCATTTCCAAATCGATTCAGTTGGGAAGCTTTCCAACCCGCATCAGAATTGGGCCCTAAGTAGGAACAACATTAACTAGAATAACTAGTGGGTCACTTTCTACATTCTCTACACCAATAATTTCATTGTTTTTTTTAAATCTAGAGGTAAATATACAACTCTTCCTTTTAATCCTCTCTGTAAATCTGTAGAAGGCAATTTACCTGTTTTAGGCTCCATACGAACAATAGCCTGAAATGGGTGCACTCATTGAATCAGAATAGACGCATACGTATTTAAATCTATCAGTTCTGGAGGAATAGTTACCAACTCTAGATTATTATGGACAGCTATAGCGGGCATTTTATTTTCGTATAATTTGTTGTAACAATTTTTACAAATACGCTGAGCAGAACCCAAATCAAAACAATTTTCTACCAACAAATAGGTTGCAAATTCCTACCACTTATCATTATTTTCTCTTTCACTTTTTAAATACAGATCAACAACAGTCCTAGTCTGATTTTCATAGTGAGTTTGCTGGCAACAAATACAATAATAATTTAGTTTTTCACCTGAAATCACCTTAAACTTTGTAATTTGTTCTTCAACATTTTTTGTAGTTGTATGTTGCACATTCTCCTCAACATTTTCCTCTATTAATCTGTCAGTTTATGCACTATCTTGATCAGGACCAAAGTAACAAAACTCAACTTAATCACAAACCTTCTTCACATCTGATACTGACCCACGTAAAAGAGCACTGTTCAGCTCATTTAACATTAATGCTGGACTTTTTGCATAATACAATCTTCTGACTAACTTCTGCATTTGAGAATGATGTACTGCTAACATCCTGAAATGATGAAAAACACTTTGACATACTTTTCTAGAAAGACAAGCCATAGAATGACCTTGCAAACCAATATTTTTTCTCACTCTGCATTGATCTAGTCCTTGCAACATCTTAATCTTTTGTTAAACACTTTCTTTTACTATATTCTTGTAAGAAATTTCATAAAATGTCAATAGATTCCTGTGTATACTACAAATACTACTGGAATCCCAAGTGTACAATGGGGCTTTAGAACATCTCTCTAGAACTTCATCAGCTATCACTCATTCTGCATTTCTGGGAACCATCTTCTCTTTCTCAATTGGATAACCATTTCTAACCTCATAAGCTCGACCACTGGTATCAACTGCATGCCTTGCTCACCATATGAGTAGTCGGGTACCAAAACAATGATCAGAGTACTACAAGTAGAGTGCCTAGGTGAATGTATAAATGGTTCAGTTTTGGTACAGTGAATGGATTACTACATGGTCCTGAATATGTCACTACAGGAGTGCAAGGGTAGTAACAGGGTGTTTGTAGGAGTGTATGGATACTAACTAGGGAATTGAAGGCCTGAAACACAAGTGTGTGGCTGATTACAGGACTACATGCATAGTGGATAGGAGTTTGAAGCAGTCCATGGATTACTGTATGAGTACTTGGGTACTGACTAAATGATTACAGTAGTACAAGGAGAGAGACTGGATGAATTTATAATTGGTTATGTTTCAGAGCAGTGCAGGGATTAGTACATGGTGCTGAAAGGGTTACTAGAGGAGTGCAAAATAAGTAACAGGGTGTTTGCAAGAGTGTAAGAGGGAGAGGTGTGGCTCAGCGGCTAGGGCGACTGACTCCGGAATCTGGGGATCACGGTTCGATCCCGGCACCAGCGGCAGATTAGCCCAGCACCATGTGACTCTGGGCAATAGCTTGCTTAATCTTCCCGACGGCCTCCAGCGCCTAGAGACCCTTACGGGTGATTGTGCGCTTTACAAAATGTAGATTATTATTATTATTATTATACCTACTGACTGCAGAATTGAAGGCCTGAAACACAAGTGTGTAGGTGGTTACAAGACTATATGCAGAGTGGATAAGAGTTTGAAGCAATCCATATGCTAAGGCCATGGATCACTACATGAGTACTTGGGTACAGACTGAATAATTAGATTACTGTAAGGAGACTGCCTGGGTGAATGTATAAATGGTTCTTTTTTGGCACAGTGAATGTATTAGTACATGGCGCTGAATGGGTCACTAGAGGAGTGCAAGGTGAGTGACAAGGTGTTTGCTGGAGTGTATCGATACTACCTGGGGAAATGAAGATGTATAAGATAAGTGTATAGGTGATTAAAGGACTGCATACATAGTGGATAGAGGTGTGTAGCACTCCATTTGTAAGACCTGGATTACTGCATGAATACTTGGGTACTAACTAAATGATTACATCGATGCAAGGAGAATGCCTGGGTGAATTTATACGCGGTTACGTTTTGGCACAGTGAATAGATTAGTACATGGTGCTGAATGGATCACTAGTAGAATACTAGGGGAGTGACAGCGTGATTTCTGGAGTGTATGGTTACTGCCTGGGGAAAAGGAAGGTGTGTAAGATGGTAAGAAAGTATGTAGGTGGTTACACAATTGCATGCATATTCTATAAAGATTTGTACCAGTCCAAGTGCTAAAGCCTGGATCACTGCATGAGTACTTGGGTACTGATTAAATTATTACAGTACTGCAAGGAGAATGCCTGGGTGAATTTATAACCGGTTGGGGTTTGACACAGTGAATGGATTACTAAATGGTGCTGAATGGGTCCATATAGGAGTGCAAGAGGAGTGACAAGGTGTTTACTGGAGTGTATGGATACTGACTGGGGATTTGAAGGCCTGAAACACAAGTGTATAGGTGGTTAGACGGCTACATACATAGTGGATAGGAGTTTATACAAGTGCATGTGTTAAGGCCTAGCTCACTGTATGAGTAGTTGGGTACCAAAACAATGATTAGAGTACTACAAGGAGAGTGCCTGGGTGAACTTATAAGTGGTTCAGTTTTGGCACAGTGAATGGATTAGTACATGATACTGAATGGGTCACTACAGGAGTGCAAGTGAAGTGACAGTGTTTGCTGGAGTGTATGAATACTGTCTGGGAAAATGAAGGTTTGAAAGATAAGTGTATAGGTGATTAAAGGACTGCATGCACATTGGACAGAGGTTTGTAGCACTCCATGTTCTAAGGCTTGGATTACTACATGAATACTTGGGTACTGACTGAATGATTAGAGTACTGCAAGGAGAGTGCCTGGGTGAATTTATAAGTGGTTGGGTTTTGGCGCAGTGAATCAATTTGTACATGGTGCTGAATATGTCACTAAAGGAAAACAAGGGGAGTAACAGAGTGTTTGTAGGAGTGTATGGATACTGATTGGGGAATTGAAGGCCTGAACCACAAGTGTGTAGATGGTTAGAGAACTACATACATAGTGGATAGGAGCTTGAAGCAGTCCATGTGCTAAGGCCCTGGAACACTGGATTAAACCCAGATCTGTGACTGGGGGTGAATGTTTTGCCATTGTGCAACATTCCATCCATCATCTTGGGTGTTTGGCTGTTCACCCTATGTGGGAAGGGTATGCCCAGACGTGGGTCCCGTGCTCACTAAGCCACTGGAGTCAAGCTATCCTGGCTGAAGACGGCTGATAGTCAGAAACCGGTCCTAGGATGCTTGATTCCGGTACAGGGAAGACAAGGCTTGGCAGTTCCGGCTGGACTGTTCCCATGAGGCACAGGGTCAGACAGATTTGCATATGGCCATGTTTGAACTGGGGTGGCGGAATGAGCTAAAGAATGATGATGGATTAAACCCAGATCAGTTGATTGAGGGTGAGTGCTTGTAATGTTAAACACTTCGTCCATCATCCCCTTTGGTTTTGATATACTAATTTTATGTCATTACGCGAGTAGGAGAAACGTACGCTGACAGCAGCATTACAGTTAAACTTTTGAAATGATATGCAGTGCTTATCCACGACACAAGTGAGGGAGAGATGTTCCATTATAAAACTGACCTTTTTATGCCGTCCCATGACATAATTTGAACAGCAGTTCAGAGCAGAACCCTTGCTAGGGATCACTCAGACTAAGCACGTAGGAATTCCCATTCCTAACGTGCCAGCCGTCAATGAGGATGCATGGTACGCGTCAACTCCTTTTAAAAGAGTTCAGTTCAAAGCGATCCTCCACGCGGACTGCGAGCCGAACTCAGGTATCATTTTTAGAACATAATAGACCTGGCAGTATATAGCAACCCCCTCATGTGAAGAAGTGAATCCTTCACTAAAATAGTGCTTCTGCTTTTTCTTTACACAGAACCCACAGGAACAAAAAAAAGAGACTCGTGTGTGTCTTTATTTATTGAAAATTGGAAACAGAAACGCCTGCATTTTTAGACAAAACCTCTACCAATCGGAGGTCAGTACCCCTCTCAGTTTTCTTTTAAGGGGCATATGATGTAAATATCCATCAATATATTTGTAATACGGCGTTCCTTTTTCAGATAACTCATGAACCTCGGAGTTTATCATTGAACTAAACAGATGCATTGAGAAAGTGGGAAGCGGACTACCCTACCTTTTCAGTAATCCATTAAGGCACTGAGCACTTGATGCCAGAGGTCAGTGGAACTAATTCACTAACAGTTTATAATTTAAATTAACTGCCTGGCTCTTACCTGACTTGGTTTATGCATTTATTTGTATAATTATAGAGCACTTCATGCCCATCCAGTTTTGTTTGCCATCTACCAATGAGGTACGTAAGAGCTCCATGAAGTGTCTATATCTTGGATTCCTTTGGAACCATACTGACAAGGTGGACATAACTGATAGGTCTCACCTTATCCTGACTCGAATAGTCTAAACACATGAGCTCTAAAACAAATACATCTCTTATTTTTGGGCAGGTTACACACTATCTATCTTGTTTTGTCCTGACGAAGACCCGCGTTTGATGCTTATATGTTGACGCACAATTAGAAGCACCATATTCCATTTTTACTATTGTAAATTGATCAAGAATAATTCTAGGTTATTGTGAGAATAAATATAGGTTTTTTTACGTGCCTGGATGTTAATGTCATTAATGTATCTATCCCATACATTTGTTATGATTTATTTATGTTATACACTTTACTTCACCTTGGCTCACAATATTGATGCCCACGAGTGTGGGCCATGATTTGCAGACGCCGATCGCCGGACCCAGGAGTGCGGAGGCTCGGCAGCGCTGCCCACCTGAGGCCGGGCTTCTGGGCCACAATTGCAGATCGGATCGCTGTTAGCCAGCGGTACGGCGTCCAGTACCGGTGATCTCGAGGCCTCCCGTGGAGAGGTGGCGGCAGGGCTCCTACAGCAGGTTGACAGGTGAGCTGCAGCAGAGGGGAGCTTGTGGGGCAGGAGCTCTGACTCACCCGGCATCGCCACTGGGGTGTGTCTGGACCGGCGCGGGCCGAGTTGAAGCATTGGCACTAGCCTGAGTAGCCTGCGGCCTAGTATGGCCTGCATTCAGAAGACGGCGACCCTACACGGCCCGTCTGGATGGTGCTTGTGGAGGTGAGAGGCGGAGGGGAGCGGCGTACCTGACAACCTGCGGTAAGGAGCAGTGGTGGGCCGGTGGCCATCACTTCTAAGGCAGCCTGCGGCGGGAGCGACCCGGCGTTTCTTGGCAGACCTACCTGGGGGTCCAGCACAGCGTTGCGCCCCCAAGCTATCCATTGCTTCGGCGGGCGACTTGGAGTGGGGTGTTTGGTGGCTGCGCTGAGTGGTGGGTCGGAGCTGCGACTCGGTGGACACGTGGAGCACATGGACCTAGCTGGCTTGGAGCAGGGGCCCCCCTACTGGTGTATATAACAAAGGAGAGAGTAAGGGAGATTGCCAGGCTATGTGTGGTGGGAACTCCTGGTCCCCTAAGATAGATTAAACAACAATGGAGGAGTACCCCCTTGGAAGGAAAATACAAAGAAGGATTTCTTCTGTATCTGGAGCTTAAGGCTCAGGTTAGCACTAGGTGCCCCAAACCTTTACCGGACAGTGATTGTCCTTGAAGAAGACCCCTCACTCACCAACCTGGTTGGTGACATGCTTCATCATCGGGGTCCCACCTCATAGGCCGAGTGCCCATAGGGTGTGCTGCGACACCTGATTACAGTGGAGCGGGTTTCTTGTTTTTTTATATGTGCAGAAAAGTTATTGTGATACGTGTATTAAAAAGGGCCAAGACTACTCACTCCAAGACTTTATTCTTGAGTGCTTGAACCCTGCTAAAAACAATGTGGCACCTGTGCCTATTTAGGAAGGCTTTGGTGTCTCGAGAAGTGTGATAAATTAAAAATAGCGTAGTGTGCTATGTGATTTAGTTAAAAATAGGTCTACATGTTTCAACCATATGGAAAAATTATTTGGTTTTCGTCAGGACCGTGTGTTTTGAGCGGGGTGGTCCGCACACGCTAAGGCGCGTCCAGCCCTCGTTCAAATGAAGACCACAAATTGTGGTCTGGTGTAAAAGAGTGTCTTTTCCTGGATCAGGAGAAAACCTGTAAGAAAAAACGTATAGGGTTGGGTTTACGTACTGGGGAGGACAAAACAAGGGTACACACTTAACAGATAATGTGCTTGGTGGGTTCACCAAAACTAAGGTGGTATTAGAACACCTTATGTATCAGGTCGTACCCGTGGTCTGTCTGTAGTGAAAGACAGCAGTGCTCAGGCAGTAATTACCGGAGCGTGGATGTGCTTAAGTAAAGGAACAACCCAGCATCTTGTTCATATGCTGTTTACTGGGAAAAGCGAAAGGTAGGAGGAGGTGTGGGAGAGCGATCGCCACTGAAATCCGGCGTCAAGCACGCCCAGGCATTACTGGAAGTGATCGGCAACTAAGGGATTGTGCTGCAGATAAGCGGGTAGCTTTGTTGTTAAACTCCAGATACAGAAGAAATCCTTCTTTGTATTTTCCTTCCAAGGGGGTCCCCCTACTGGTGCCTGAACGGCGACACTTCCCTGCGCGGCGGAGGAGACACCACCTTGCCCCCAGCGTCTCCCAGCAGCGGTGTGCGAAGTGGGTCAGCATGGCGGCAGCCAGACTGAAAAAGGACAAATTGGGGAAAGACGGACTGCCGAAGGGTGTGGTGCAAGCTGTGTCACCGGTGGCCGATAAATCGCCGGGACAGGGGTCGGCAGAGGAACCTGCAACCAAAGCCTTCATGGTCGAACTCTTCACGGCCATTAAGGAAGACATTGCGGAGCTCTGCTCTCAAATGGCGTCGGACTTACGGGAGGTTCGGAGAGACAACGCTTGAGGAGCACGACCTGGGAACGGCGGAAGACATACACCAACTTCAGCAGGATGTCATATGGCTGACGGAACAGAATCTGGACCTTCAAGCCCATGCTGAGGACTTAGAAAATTGGTCCCGCCACAATAACATACGGATCAGTGCATCATTTTCAACTGAAAGAACGGATCCTCAGGAAGGCACGCAACCTCACTCCACTGCAGTTTCGAGACCATCGCCCCTTGCTATTCCAGGATTTAGAGGCGTCGACATTGCAGAAAAGGAGGGAATTCAGACCTGTCACCGCTCACTTGAGGGAGCACAACGTTGCGTACGCTTGGGGGCACACGTTCCGGCTCATCTTTCGGTGGCAGAACAAACTGGTCCAAGTGCGCTCACTCACAGCTGTCATGGAGCTCTTGGGCATAGACCATCCGGGACCCGAGTCGGAAGGTAGTGGTGCAGCCTCTAGACAGCGACGACATTCCTCGGAGTGGCAGAGAGTGGGTAGATCTGTGCCGGCGAGGGGGCCCGACCCGTCGGCACACCTCCAAGTGAGAGGAGCCACGGTGGCTTCTGTAGCCCTAGTGACGGAGGCAGCAGCGGACAATGATGGAGCGGTGCTGTGAGGTCCTAGGAGGTTGGATTGCTGGCGTCGGAGGGGACCACCCCCTACAGGTATTTCTTGAACTCTATGTCCTGCTGCGTGAGTGAGTTCCACATCGGGAATTGGAAGGTTGACAACTGGTGTTCACCTCCCTTTGCCTTTGAAGCCTGTATTACGAACTTTCGTATGTTGCTTTCTCTTTGTCCTACTTTGTTCTGTAATGTTGGGACTGGGTTTTGCATGTGGGGGGCGTTGAGGGTGGGTTGGTGGGGAGGGACGGAGGGCTCTGCATCAGATATTGGGGGTTCATGGAGGAGTCTGCACTGAGCTGTCCCCTGTCTACGGCAGAAGGGTGCCTGGGAGGTTGGTCTGGAGCTTGCTGCTCATCCCTGATGGGTCTTTGTGTGATAGTGTTCTTATCCTGCTTGTGGTGTGATGACTAGGGAACTGAAAGTGGTGAGCCTCAATGTTCGAGGTCTCAACAATCCTGTGAAGCGCTCAGCTGTTCTATCCCTACTTGAGAATGCGGGTGAGGATATATGCCTCCTGCAAGAAACCCATCTCCTCCCTAAGGATGAGTGCCACATGCGAGACAGGTGTTATCCCTTACAGCTGTTGTCCTCGGGCCCTACTAAGAAAAATGGGGTTGCCTTGCTGTTTAGCTCTCGTGTAAGATGCAAAGTCCTGACCCAGCTGGTGGATATCAGAGGGAGGTTTCTGGCGGAGCGGGTTCAGTGGGGGGACACGATTTTTACCATTGGGTCCTTATACGCCCCAAATACCCAGCAGGAGCCATTCTTGTGCATGGCCTTGGCACAGGTTCTTGCTTCCCCCGATGCCTCATTTTGATAGGTGGGGATTTTAATCTTGTGATGGACGAGGGACTAGACAGGTCGGAACATAGGATGTACCACGCCGGTGCTTGGTCCCGGGAGGGGAAGCAGTGGCTGGCGGAAGGTGGGCTTCATGATGTGTGGCGCTTGCAGCATCCCCAGGTGCGCGACTACACTTACCACTCCGCTGCGCACACGACTTATGCACGTCTCGACCACTTCCTAGCCGCGTCAGCCCTTCTGCCTCACCTTTCTGAGGCTGACAGTGCCCCCCGCTCGCTATCCGACCATGCGCCTTTGTCGGTAAAGGTCTCCCTGAGCAGCCCGCGTCCCCCCTCAGCTGGCTGGCGGCTTAGAGACTCTATGCTGCACGCTGACTCCGTAGTTTCGAAGATCAGGGACACTATCACCCACTATCTAGCCAAAGCTACATATGCTAAACTGCGTAGGGAGAAAAGAGAGGAGCTGGAGGGCGAAGTACCGGGGCTAGACGCTATACATAAGAGGACGGGTGCGCGTAGGGTAAGGAGGGAGCTCGAGACGAAGAGGCGCATGCTCAAGCACTTGGACCTGGATAGGGCAGAACACACGCTGTTGCGCTTGCGCCATAAATTCTACCTGAGCGGGGATAAAGGAGGCAGGATGCTGGCTCATCGCTTACGCGTGCGGGCCCAGGCCTATGCTATTACCGAAATCAGGGATCATGAGGCGACGTCTCACACTAATGATGCTGCAATGGTTGACTCCTTTCGCCATTTTTACAAGACACTGTACACGAAGGAGGAGACGTTACCGACAGATATAAATCAATATCTTGAGACGGCGGGTATTACTCCCCTGTTCCCTGATGCGGTGGAGGAGCTGGAAGTGGAGATCTGCGTGGAGGAGGTCATCTCTGCCATCTCCCGGCTTAAGTTGGCCAAATCCCCCGAGCCCGATGGCTTCTCTGCCATTTTTTACAAAACCTTCTGCAGGGAATTGGCTCCATTCTTAACCCGGCTCTTTAACTCTTTCCTTGACACTGGTCCGGTCACCCCTACTATGTCTGACGCGGCCATCATGGTCATCCTTAAGCCTGGCAAAGACCCTGCCGAATGCAGCTCCTATAGGCCAATTTCGCTCCTTAACATAGATGCTAAACTATTCGCGGGAATCCTCGCTGCGCGGCTAAGCCCCCTCATAGACGGATTGATTGACCCTGACCAGGCGGGCTTTATACCCACCCGGCAAGGTTGTGACAACTCCAAGAGACTGCTACATCCGCTGGGCGTGGTGCATTGGTCGAAGGCGCAGGCCTTTCTGCTGTCCATCCATGCGGAGAAAGCCTTTGACCGAGTGGACTGGGGTTTCCTCTTTCAGGTGCTACAGGCATATGGTTTTGGTGCCAACTTCTTGCGTTGGGTTCAGTGCCTCTACGCAGCTCCCGAGGCAGTGGTTTGAGTCAATGGCTGCAAGTCGGCTCCCTTTCCCATCGCCAGGGGGACACAGCAGGGGTGCCCCCTCTCGCCGCTCCTCTTCGAATGTTACATGGAGCCGTTCGTCCAGTGAGTCAGGTCACACCCTCATATTACCGGCATCCGCTTTGGGGCAGACGTGCATAAAATTAGTCTTTATGCAGACAATGTTATCTTGGCGCTGCAAAATCCCTCCTCCTCCTTACGGCACCTGTCCGCAGAGATCCAGGCCTTCCACAGAGCGGTGGGGTTTAAAGTTCACTTTACTAAATCACAAATTTTTAATATATCTATTCGTCCTACTGAGGTGACGGACCTGCAGAGGGACTTTGACTTCCGCTGGACCCAGTCCGACATCACGTACCTCGGCATTCGTCTGGCCCCGACATTGACTAAAACGCTCTCTCTGAATTATACCGGACTGATCGAGCGGTCTCCAAATCCATATCAGAATGGTCCCGCCTCAACTTAGCTTGGCTTGGCAGGTTGGCGGCCGTTAAGATGACCCTCCTCCCCAGAATTCTTTACGTGTTTCAGAGGCTGCCTCTGATGCCGCCGAAGGGTGCACTGAAGAATCTCCAGGGATTGCTTAATAAGTTCTTTTGGAACAATAAGCGTCCACGTGCTATGTTCTCAACAACTATTTCCCCGAAGGCAGATGGTGGTTTGGGCTTCTCGCAGCTCTTGGCCTACTTCCAGGCCTCCTGCCTACGATAAGTAGTAGAGTGGAATAGACCCATGCCCAGTAAACACTGGCTTTTCATGGATCAAACGGTGGCAGGATGCAATATCTGGAGAGATTTTTTGTTGCCGCATAAAGATAGGGCGTGGGGGTTGTACTCCTCGCCGGTGACATCACCGACGCTGAAGGCCTGGGACCAGTTGGCGCTTCGTAAGGGGTGGACCTCCTTCCCCTCGCCAATGACGCCGATCATAGACAACCCTGACTTTCCCCCGGACACGCATCGCCGGTCTTCCATCGCTGGCGGGAGAAAGGTTGTAAGAGGGTGGGCATGCTCTTTGATCTGGAGGGGCTGATCCCCTTCCCTGTGCTGCAGTCAGAGTACTTCCCACTGGATGAGGAAGATGTCTTTTTCCACGCACAAGTAGCGCACTGGGTGACCCGCCCGGCCAATGTGGCCCTTATGTCGCGGCCTCTTACTGCATTTGAGTGCTGGCTCATGTGTAAAAAAGACGACCGGAGCCTTATCTCCAAGTTATATGCTATGATCTTACGCTGCTCTCTGAAGCAGCGCACGAAGGCACAAGTGTGGTGGGAGGTAGAGTTGGGGCGTCCCCTCTCATCCAAGGAATGGGAACAAGTGTTCTATTGTGCGCATCACACGACCTCTAACACGGCTGGAACTGAGTCGGCCTATAAAAAAGCGACATACTGGTACTACACGCCAGCCCGCGTCACAAAGTGGGATAAGGCAAAATCAGGTCTCTGCTGGAGGGGTTGCGGGATGTCCGGTAAACTTCTTCACTTGCTGTGGCATTGTCCGAAATTAGAACGTTATTGGAAGATGGTGATTAATGAGTTAGAGAGAGCATTCCAGATCACATTGCCCAGGCTCCCCGAACATACATTGCTTGGACTACCTCATCCTACCTGTTTTCCACTACGCTTGTTGACTGGGCGGCAACTTGCGCTGGCGTTACTGGCTGCGAGACAGGTGCTGCTGGCGCAATGGGGCTCCTCGGAAGTGCCTGACATGCGCGATTGGCTGATGCGGTTGTGGCACGCCCTTGCTATGGAACGTCTTTCTCTGAGTATAGATGGTAGGGGCGCGAAATATGCTACCCTGTGGGCGCCGTTTTTGCAGCTCCTGTCCAAAGACCTTCGGGAAGTAACATGCCCGAAGTACCTGCAAATACTACAGCTCATACCCTTGGAGCCGGTGGGTGCCGTGCCAGGCACTTGAGATGCTGGAAGTTGTGTGGCCAGGAAAGGGGCATGCTTATGGGATGGCGGATCCTAGTATGTCTGATGCGGAGTGGGGTGGGTGGGACCGGGCGGGGTGGGTGGGTTGGGGGGAGTTTGGCTGAGAGGGTGGGCAACAGGGTTGTTTGCGATGTCTTTCTCTGTTTCTGTTGGACTTTTCCTCTGTAAAACTGGGGACAAAGTGCATACGGTGGAGGGTTGCTACTGCCTCAGCCACGCGGGACCGACCTCCGGGTTGTAGGTCCTGTGTGTGATATCTGCTTGAGTACGCCCTGCCGGTGAGCCGATGTAGGCAGCTGGGCTGTGTACAATGATATTTGGCAGCATAATAAAATGTTTGATTCTAAAAAAAGCATTGTTTCATTCCTATTTCACGAGTGACAGATACAAAAATTGTAGGAGCTTTGTCCTAAGATCAGATGACATCTTGCACCAGATTTTCTCTCTTGTCCCATTCCCCTTTCTCCCTTTGGGAAAATGGAATGGGAACATTGTCATTGCTATACTTATGGACCTGGGATTCTGGTGTGGGCAAGTCACATTATTCATCTAAGGATTTCATGTCATTCCTGCAGAAGGATTCTTGTGAGAAACTGAATTAGGTTCCCGGATCCCAGAGGTACTGGCAGTGAGTGGAGGGAAGGAAGGTGGGTAGGTGAGAAAGGTGGATGGTTATGGGTTGCCGACCCTAGTCATCATTGACCCGTGGCAACCCCATAATTATTAGGTCGCTGTAGTTAGCTAATTCCTGCTCTATAGACTTGGGGACTATTGTCTCATAAGAGACAGCAATTAAAGATTGCACTAAGACGCCGATATGGTATTTTGCTTTCCTCCCACAGATGCTCCAGGAGAAAAGAGATTAAAGCCACAGAAACAGAAAAGTTCAGGCCTGTAAAAGACTCTTGTTTTCAAGCCTTAATATTACTCTTTTACTTGTTATTGAGCATTTGGTAATTTCAAACGTTTTATACAAAATTCTAAAAACGGTTGCTAAAATTCTATCAGAGCATGGTAAGCAGAAAAGAGACTGAGGGTATAGAGATCTCCCAGTGCCCAGAATATGGAATTTGAGAAGTGTAAACTTGAAATGATGTGATTTAGAAGACACTGTGACCCATTCCATGAACAGGCTAAACAAATTATTATAACTCAGGTGTTTCTTTCCATGCCCTTGACATTTTCTGATCTTTTCTTGAGGTGCATCTGCTTTTTTAAAATTGGTAAGGGGCCTACAAATTGACAGAGGACACCCATTGCCCCTAAATGGAAACACAAGAGAATTGGGGACGAGATAAATGAGCAGCCTTTTAAAGATTGTGCTCGACTTTGTGACTATGCTTATCTGGGTTAGTGATTAGCTTCAGTAATCAAGTATATGTACGGTTGACTTTTGGACTCCTGATGGATTCTTCAGTGTTGGATCCCAGGTGGCAATTTTTGTGCTTTTAATTTTGTGCGCCACCCTAAGGAAGGCCACAACTTTCTGTGTAATTGGAGGGAAGTGGTCTACCAAAAGAAATGAAAGAATGCAAGAGTGGTCATAGAAATGAGCTAACTTCAGGATATCCTCATAGAAGAACCTCTACACATTTGAATTTCTATTGCAGTTGCACTCTGCCTGAGCGGTCTTGTTCCATAGTTTCATTTGTACTAGTACAAAAGTTTGAATCTTCCCATGGCCAATTTCCTGTGATCATGTATCCCTTGCAGTCAAGAGTTATGATTGCTGTTATGGTTGCAGTTCAGACCTCGATACATGGAATACTTTTGGCCATTTGATTTGGGGAAAATCTATGAGAGATAAACAACTGGGGTGGTAAATTCAATTTCCTAGCATCTTAAGCCAACTGCGCATTCTTGTTGTTTTAATTTGTTTCTACAATTTTAAATCAGCCATGTGGGATGAGCATTAGTTGATACTTTTGGCCGCATATGCCATCATCCTTTTCCTGAACTGAAATTTACATCAATTATCATAGATATAAAAACTAATTGAGATACAAAACCAGCTTTGCTGATTGAAGCAGGTCAGCTTTTGCAGCACACTGCTGGTAATACTAACACGCTTATGTTCAGATTCAGGTAAAAGGACAAAGGAACGGTGAAGAACAGGACAAGTGAAGTCCGAAACTAAATGCACAATATTAGACCTGGCTTCTTTTGGCTTAGTTCCCCTGTCTTTTCTCTTCTGACCTCAGGTTTGTGATTGTGTGTTGAACTTTGCTTTGCTGGTTTTAGGACTCTGGGCACTTTTTCAATGCTGGCAGGTGCTCTGTGTCTAAATGTTAGGGCATTTGGTTTCTCCATGATTGACATATTTGATTTACAAAATAGTCCCTAGAACAGTGCACTACATGCGCCCAGGGCATGTACATCAAAAGCTACTAATGGGCCTGCAGCACTGATTGTGCCACCCCCATGAGTAGCCCTTCAAACCTGCCTCAGACCAGCCACTGCACAGCCTACACAGTGTCTGTAGTTTAAAACAGCCATATCGACCTGGTAATTTCACTTCCCTACCAGGCCCAAACTTTCCCATTAATTACATGTAAGGCACCCCTAAAGTAGGCCCCAGCTAGCCCCATGGGCAGGGTGTGATGTATTTCAAAGGTAGGACATGGAGACCTGCGAAACCACTCAACACCACGTCTGTCACACGATTTTGGCTCCTTTCACACAGTCACCCGGTGAGGTGCTGAAATCCCACAGTGGCAGACAACGTGGGTGGAAAACATTTGTAGCGAGTATTTCTAACTCACATTGTGTTCAAGGCTAGCACAGCTGATGTCCATCGAGGTTTTACAACCTCTTCAGGACATCAGTGGCAGCCTTTGAAACTTCTGAATGTTGTGTTTTTATGGGGGGGGGGGTGTTAGAGGTTACAGTGGCTCATGGGCAGTCACCTGCCAAAAAACCCACCCCCTTACTTGATAACCAAACCCCCTCAGAAGCACTTTGAACTTCAGAGGTAATTAGACTCCTGGGTCCCTCGTCTCACACAGTGAGTTTTATTAGGAATTTCGCAGATCAGACATATCCTTTTAAGTTTTACATGTCCTGAGAGTAAAAAAACAGCTACATTTGTTTTTCAGTACTGCAAGGCCTATCTCTCCTATAGGTTAGCATTAGAGCTGCCTTGTAACACTTTACAAGTGTATAATCCAATTGGGAGCTGATAGAAAATTGCAGTTTGGTGTCTCCGAACTCACAATTTAAAAACACATATTTTAGTGAAGTTAGTTTTTGAATTGCAGGTCTGAAAATGCCACTTTCAGAAAGTTAGCATTTTCTTACTTTGCCTGTCCCCAGAATACATGTCTGGGTTGAATGCCAGTTGAGCTTTGTGAATTCACTCTAGATAATCACACATAATGGGAGCTGAAGTGTGCCCTGTATATCCTGATAGCCCATCAACCAAATGATGGGTCTTCCTGAGCTAGCACTTGCACCTGAATAGGGCTGTGGCTATCTCCACACAAAGAGTTGCATACCTCCCTGTAGTATGTCTGGAGCCAGGGCCAGGAAGGGCAGGGTCTTGTGCACTACAAAGACCTTTCTTCTAAGTCTCCCTCATTCAAAAGCCAAAATGGGTATAAGGCATGGATCTCTGACACCATATATTCAGAACAATTCTGGACTGAGGACATTCTGCCAGGAAGGACTGCCACTTTGATGCTTGCTTTGCTGTGTTGACCAGCTGTCTTGTGCTTCTTGCCCAGGAGTGAGAGAACTGGGCTTTGCTCTCTGCTTCCTGCTATCTAAAGTTTCTTCAAGGGCTTGAGTTGAGCTTGCCTCTAATTGAAAGTCTCAGGACTATTAAATATTTCACCTGCATCTTCCTACCAGCACCTGGGCTCCTCTGCTGTGCGACCTGACCTGCCAAGTGGTCCCAAACCCAGTCCTAGGCCCTTGGAGGGGATTCTGATAATGCAATCATGAAATCAACTCTAGGCGTCACTTCAGACCATCCACATCCCTGCGAAATCCCTGCATTGCTGCTGCCTGAATCAAAGCAGTGGTCACCGTCTGCTGAGTGTGTGGGTCAATGACTGTGACTTACAACGCCAGCCTGACTTTGCTGCAGTGCCTCCGAAGTACTGCTGCTGCATGAGTCTTGAGCACTGCTTCACCAAAGTTTGTGATGCACCCCTCTGAGTCAGATGCAGCTCCTGCGGCCTGATGGTTCGACATCATCGATGTGAAATTGATGCACTATGCTGTGAAATCGAGGCATGATAGACACTGTGTTGCCTTCAGGAACTGAGGACTCTCACCTGCAACCAACACATCACCTCCCCTAGACCCCGCATCGTCCCCAGGCGTTAGTGGGTCAAACTTCCTGAATTGCGTCCAGGAACCGATGCGTCACTTTGCTATGGTAACACCTCACCTCCTTTGGGCAACGTATTGTCCCCGAGTGGCAACATTCCAATGACCTGCATAGTAGTAAGGTACTGACATATCATCTGCCTTTGCGATGCCTCACCTCTTCTGCACATTGGACCGTCTTTCACTTTTTGACACTTAAAAGGTACTTTATCTGGGTCCCTGCGACTTGTGCAGCTGACCCATACTCCATTGTGGTCAGACTGCACTTGTGGATTTGTCTCGGTCAAGTGCAACAAGATTGCCCCAGTGAGAGCTATTGTTTTCTAAGTGCTATACTGCTATACTGCTATACTGCATTAATGTTAAAAAATTCATAGCTTGACTTGTGTATGTTTGATCTTTGTTGTTTTGTTCTTCTTTTACTCAGATAAATATTGGCTATTTTTCTAAACTGGTGTGGCCTACTTTTGTTGTGTTTTCACTGTGTTACTTTGTGTATCTGCGCAAATACTTTACATATTATTATTATTATTATTATTAAAAATTTTTATAGAGCGCGTAGTCACCCAGCGTTGAAGATCCCAACATCTGTGGGTCCGGGGGCGGAAAAGGGGGGGTGGGACAAGTTCAGATTGGGAGATAGTTAAGTTAAGGGAACAGGTGAGTTTTCAGCCGTTTCCTGAAATGTAAGTAGTTAGGTTCTATTCTCAGGTCTCGGGGGAGAGCATTCCAGAAGCGTGCGGTGTGGACCGAGAAGCGTCTTCCACCCGTGCGAGCTTTCTTGAATCTGGGAAGGATGATAAGGGACTCCTTGTCCGATCGGAGGGATCTTGGGGCTTTGTATGGTTTTATGAATTTCCTAAGAATAGGGGGGCCTTGATTCTGCAGTAGCTTATGGGCCAGGCATAAGGCTTTGAATATCACTCGTTCCCTCACTGGGAGCCAGTGAAGGAGCTTCAGTGCAGGTTTGGCTGAAGCTCTGGCAGGGGTGTTAGTGAGGATCCGGGCAGCCGCATTTTGGATTCGCTGTAGTTTGTTCAGAGTTGCTTCGGGTGCGCCCAGGTAGATTGAGTTGCTATAATCGAGCCTGGAAAGTATGAGGCCTTGGATGAGAAGTCTTTGCGAGGTGAGTGGAAGTAGGGGCAGGATCTTTCTCATTGATTTCAGTAGCCCGAAACAAGTACCAGCTACTTTTTTTGCTTGAGTGGTGAATGAAAGGTCGGTTTCGATCCATACACCCAGGCTTTTTACTTCCTGTTTTGGGTCAGGGGGGCGCCCAGACAGGGTGGCCAGATGTTTTGGGGGAAGGAGGTGAGTCCTTTCTGACCCAAAAGGAGAATGTCTGTCTTTGAGCCATTCAGTTTTAAGGCTGAGCTGTTCATCCACCCTTGTATCTGCGTCAAGCAGTTGAATAGGTCCGCAGGTTTTTGACTAGGGTGGGATAGGGAGACAACTAGTTGTGTGTCATCCGCATAACTGACGATGCTCACTCCGAACGGGGTAACGACCTCCTCCAATGGGGACATATAGATGTTAAACAATGTGGGGCTCAGGGAGGAGCCCTGAGGCACCCCACATTGGAGGGGTATTTCGGAGGAGCGGGTGTTATTCTCCCAGATCTGGAAGGAACGTTGGGCCAGAAAGGAGGAAAGCCAGGATAGAGCAGTGCCTTCCACTCCGACCCTTTTGAGCCGTTTGATCAGGAGTTGGTGGATGACGGTGTCGAAGGCCGCGCTCAGGTCGAGGAGGATCACTGCCACTGATCCTCCTTCGTCTAAGAGTGCTCTGGCCTCCTCCACCGCCGCCAGGAGGGCGATGTCAGTTCCCTGCCCTGGACGAAAACCTGTCTGCGAGTTTTTTAACCGGTTATTGGATTCAAGAAACTGGGATAGTTTCTTGTTCACCAGTTTCTCAGCAATCTTGCTGGTCCCGGGGAGGAGGGATATTGGTCTGTAGTTGGCCAATTCCGCAGGATCCAAGGAGGGTTTCTTTAGAAGCGCTTTAACAACTGCCGCTTTCCAACTAGCAGGGACGACTCCTTGTTGTAAAGACGCGTTGATGGGTGAGGGGGGATAATGATGGGAGCTACTTCCTTGAGGGTCCGTAGCGGGGCGGGGTCCTTGGGAGATCCGCTTTTGATGGTTTTTAGCGTATTCTCAACTTCTTCTGTGGTTATTTGCCCCCAGGAGGATAGGCGGGGGGAGATCGGAGTGTCGGGGGGATCATCAGTCTCGCTCGGATTAGTGGAAGGGATGGAGTCGAGGATTTTTTGAATCTTTTCTTGGAAAAAGCTGGCTAGCTGATGGCATTTTTCCTGGTCTGCTTTAGGGTCTGGGGGGTTTCTCGGGCCGGGGACCTTGAGGAGTTCTTTCAGGATGGTATAAGTTTCTTTGCTAGAGCAGGCAGCTTTTTCAATTCTTTCCTGAAAGAATAGACTTTTTGTCTTGCCAATAGAAGATTTGTATATTGATAGGGAGGTAAAATAGGCATCCTTGTTAGCATTGGATTTCTCCTTCCTCCAGGAACGTTCAGCTCTTTTACAGTCCTGCCGTAGCGACTTGAGCTCTGGAGTATACCACGGGGCCGAAGGTATTAGTTTGGTATGTCTAAGAGTGGCGGTTTTGGGGAGGAGTGTGTCCAAAGAGGATGTGATCCAGGAGCTGAACTGTTTATCGGCCGTAATTGGGTCAGAGGAAAGCGTTGGAATAGAATTAGAGAGAATGGTGGACCATTCGGATGGTAGGAGTTTGTGCCAACGTCTGTCGGTGACTTTGATTTTCGCAGACTGGGGGGTAACAGAGGGGGAATCCCAGGAGATGGGGATTAGAAGGTGATCGGTCCATGGCAGTGGCAAAGGAGGACTGGTGGTAATATTGGCGGCATTGGTGAGGATGGGATCTAAGAGGTGTCCCTTGTCGTGGGTGGGTTCGTTATTCACCAATCGAATGTTAAGTGACAGAAGGTCCACAAGCAGGTCGGAAGCGGTCCGGTCAGTGGGATCTGTGAAGTGGAGGTTGAGATCGCCTACGATAAGAAAGTTGGAAACAGAGGAGGCTAATGGAGAAACCGTTTCGGTGACTGCGTTGAGAAATTTCCCAAGAGTACCCGGAGGGCGGTAGATTAGTAGTCCCGAAAGGGAGTGCGCCGGGGAGGTTTGGAGGGAGAAATGGCAGCTTTCAGAGTCTTCAATGTTGGCGTCATTGGTTCTACAGATGAGATGTTCTCGGTAGATTATAGCCAATCCGCCTCCTCTTCCTCTGGGTCTGTGAAGGGTTTGGATGAGGTAACCTGGGGGAAGGGCGGTGACAATGTCCGCATCGGTACTGTCGGAAAGCCAGGTTTCTGTGAGAAACAATGCGTCTATGCCTTGATCTTGGATCATCCCATTGATTTCAAGTGCATACTTGGGGAGGGAGCGACAGTTGAGGAGACCCAGCTGTAATCTAGAATTGGCTGGGGTCTGAGTGACTGGGTTGCAGCGCGTGCAGTTTGTGAAGGGTTTACCTGCGTCGTGAATGTAACGACATCCTTGTTTTTTTTCAGGTCGGAGATCCAGAAGCGTGTCTGCTGGGTACATCAGACGAATAGGGGGTGGATCTGGCAGAGTCCCTGGGCCTGGGTCCGTCCGGGCCCGGACGGGCCCAGACGGGCTTGCCTTTGGCGCGCCTTCGGCGCGCTGACGGCGCGCCCGCTGCGCCTGTCCGCTGCGCGTACGTAAGATACACATGTTTAAGAAGGCGAAGGGGGCGTGGCCTTGAGCGAGCGGGCGTGGCCACAGGACTGGCTCACTCGCTGCTGGCGGCGAATCTGGGCGTTCCCGCTGCAGCGATTAGCTCTGCTGCGTGGGGAAAAGAGAAGCGATAAGCCCAACAAAGGATCGATCAGGTGAGGAAGGGGGGTGGCAGTGACGCAGTATACAACACACAAAGTTTTTAAAATCAACAAAGTTTCAAGTTTTTTAAAAAGCGCTCCCGGCTGTGCCTCAGGAGTAGTGATCTGGCCAGAGCTCGTGATCAGCTCTGCTTAAGAAGGCGAAGGGGGCGTGACCTCGAGCGAGTGGGCGTGGCCACAGGACCGGCTCACTCGCTGCTGGCGGCGAATCTGGGCGTTCCCGCTGCAGCAATTAGCTCTGCTGCGTGGGGAAAAGAGAAGCGATCAGCCCAACAAAGGATCGATCAGGTGAGGAAGGGGGGTGGCAGTGACACAGTATACAACACACAAAGTTTTTAAAATCAACAAAGTTTCAAGTTTTTTAAAAAGCGCTCCCGGCTGTGCCTCAGGAGTAGTGATCTGGCCAGAGCTCGTGATCAGCTCTGCTTAAGAAGGCGAAGGGGGCGTGGCCTCGAGCGAGTGGGCGTGGCCACAGGACCGGCTCACTCGCTGCTGGCGGCGAATCTGGGCGTTCCCGCTGCAGCGATTAGCTCTGCTGCGTGGGGAAAAGAGAAGCGATCAGCCCAACAAAGGATCGATCAGGTGAGGAAGGGGGGTGGCAGTGACACAGTATACTACACACAAAGTTTTTAAAATCAACAAAGTTTCAAGTTTTTTCAAAAGCGCTCCCGGCTGTGCCTCAGGAGTAGTGATCTGGCCAGAGCTCGTGATCAGCTCTGCTTAAGATGGCGAAGGGGGCGTGGCCTCGAGCGAGTGGGCGTGGCCACAGGACCGGCTCACTCGCTGCTGGCGGCGAATCTGGGCGTTCCCGCTGCAGCGATTAGCTCTGCTGCGTGGGGAAAAGAGAAGCGATCAGCCCAACAAAGGATCGATCAGGTGAGGAAGGGGGGTGGCAGTGACACAGTATACTACACACAAAGTTTTTAAAATCAACAAAGTTTCAAGTTTTTTCAAAAGTGCTCCCGGCTGTGCCTCAGGAGTAGTGATCTGGCCAGAGCTCGTGATCAGCTCTGCTTAAGAAGGTGAAGGGGGCGTGGCCTCGAGCGAGTGGGCGTGGCCACAGGACCGGCTCACTCGCTGCTGGCGGCGAATCTGGGCGTTCCCGCTGCAGCGAATAGCTCCGCTGCGTGGGGAAAAGAGAAGCGATCAGCCCAACAAAGGATCGATCAGGTGAGGAAGGGGGGTGGCAGTGACACAGTATACAACACACAAAGTTTTTAAAATCAACAACGTTTCAAGTTTTTAAAAAGCGCTCCCGGCTGTGCCTCAGGAGTAGTGATCTGGCCAGAGCTCGTGATCAGCTCTGCTTAAGAAGGCGAAGGGGGTGTGGCCTCGAGCGAGTGGGCGTGGCCACAGGACCGGCTCACTCGCTGCTGGCGGCGAATCTGGGCGTTCCCGCTGCAGCGATTAGCTCTGCTGCGTGGGGAAAAGAGAAGCGATCAGCCCAACAAAGGATCGATCAGGTGAGGAAGGGGGGTGGCAGTGACACAGTATACAACACACAAAGTTTTTAAAATCAACAAAGTTTCAAGTTTTTAAAAAGCGCTCCTGGCTGTGCCTCAGGAGTAGTGATCTGCCTCTTTAGTATAGCCTGACTGCTCTGAGCCAAGCTACCAGGTGAGCACAGTTAAACTTAGTGTGCACTATACTTAAACCTGACTGGAGTGTGGGTCTCTAACTAGACAGGGGGCAAACCACTGCCAACTAGAGATCCCATTTCTAACACACAAGAAGGTTTGTAATATTCTAAGGAAGTTGCACCCACCTCAAAGTTCACTAGTGGGAAGCAAGCATATTTTGTATGGTGTCACTTGGAACGGCTGTGCTCTTTGGGGTATTCTACACAGGCATTAAATACACTTAATTAAAGGACTATTACCACCCAACACACTAGTTTATAGGTATTTCTTATCTCCCATATACAATCGCATTGCTCCTTGTACTACTGACCGGTGTATGGACCGAATGACAGTAGTGAGTGATTCAGAAACATCAAACGGGACTTTAAGAGGTGGAGTGCAGTGGGATGAAGTCTAGACTAATGTATTTGTTTCTTAGTGTTGTTTGACTTTTTCATAAGAATCTGGTAATTTATTGACATTTGGATGGGCAGATTTTCTGCTGTCATATGTTAATCAACAGTGGTGGCAGCTTGTGCATTTCCTTACAGGGGCAGCGGTGCCCATTAGGAATGTGATGAGGATTCATACAGTTTGAGCTTTGCTGGAAATCACAACCCTTCCAAATAGTTTCAACACACAAGTTGCACACTTCACTTCATGACAAAGAAGACTGGAAGAATTGGGTGTCACAAACACCTGTATATTTACAGGAGTTGCAGTGGGAGAAATGTCTCCAAATGGACAAATACATTCCAAAATTATAAAAGTAGAAACAAAAAAGGTATAAGTTGTTTTTTTGTGTTGTAATTCTTTATTAATTATTTTGCAAATAAATTATATCTTGAAGACAACAGCATCAGAGGAACATTTATAATGGACTAGTAAACAGGTTAATGAGAACTTGTACAGTTGTATACCTCTTAGGTGTTTAAGAGAGAGATCATTTAGTTTTGGTATAAGTTGTTTTACAACTGAATCCGTTTTATAAAACTGCCAGACATTTCAACAATATGCTATGTTAGATTTAGGCTACATGCTGATTTGTATAATTTTCCTAGAAGCAAATGACAAACGATAAAAGTAATTTTAGGAAACTTTTATGCATAATCCTAGGACTTTCTTTCTGAATCGGTTCAAGACTGATGTTGTCAATTAAGCATTTTTAAATATAATTGCCTAAAACACAGAGTCTGTTGTGAAAATATACGAATACTGTGTTGTGTCAGGATGCAGGTGTTAAACAGATTCCTCAGCCTTTTTGGTGTTTATATTGTTTGTGTTTCTTTAGCCCTCCCTTGGGCAAATCTAAGGTCAGAGTGTAATCAGCAGGAGAAGCACACCATAACAGTATTGTAGCTCAGGCCTTACATTTGATAGGTAGTGAAGGTTCACACAACAAAGTTCTTTTGAAGGTCTACATCAGGTTACATGCAGTTGCAGTCAATTGCAACTGAATTGTAAATGTTTACAATTCAGATTTCATTGCTTTAATTTTAGCTGCCTCTTGTTGAAGAAATGTGCCTCAGGCCCTTCTAGTGCACCCGCCAACAGGACATTGATGAGGTCTGCACTGCAGAGGACGCTGCCAGAAGCTGGAAAGGTGCGAAGAGCTTAGGTTTATAAACCAATTTTTATTTGCTAAGGTCTTTGGCAAGCGCCGCAGATTGAGGGAGCCCGTAACATTGTTCCGATATGGAGGAAGAGTTTTTTTTTAAAGTAAAAGAAAGTCATTTGCCTTAGAGAAACATGCTGAGCTGCTAAACTGCCTTCTAGAGAACATAAACACACGGAGAGCCCCTTCCGGCTTCACCTGATGACGCTCCTGTTTGATATTGACGAGGATGCCTTCATTTAATCAGTACAAAGAGGGGCATGTTCTGTGTTTTCCTTTCCTTAATGAGTTTGCTGTCCTGATAGAGTAGTCACATATGCCATCCTAAGTCTGTGATTTTTTTTTCTTTTTGAGTACGTACATTTTGGAACCATGAGCATACAGACGCCACATATCACAATTTGATAACCGGAGGTACTAATTATTAAAGTATCCCTTTGTTAAAAGCCGTAAAGGTAACTGATAAGTCTTTGCACCTATTGAAATGGCCTGCACACAGTGGCTGTTGGTGGCAAATCACACAGGGGGGGCGCAAAGATATGTACATAACTTGCACACTTATATACATATACATATACATATAACAAATGGACACACTAATATACACATTAAAATATGCATACACCTTATAAAAATCAATCACTCATCTTACACTGCTGCTCGTTCTGCAGTACTTCCTGGTTGTTCTGCAGGAAGCACGTCCTCAGAGCGCAAAGCCCACAGACAACGCTCATCCAATGAAGGCGCTGTTCTAAAGTGTCTTGATTGAGTGGAGCGGGCTGGCTCAGCAATCTAAAAGGCACTGTAGGCCTATGCCTTCTCTCCAACCCGGCTGTCTTAAGGTTTGAATTGCCGGATTGGTAGTAACAAGGTAGCCAGTGAAACCAACTTGCGCAATACAAACCTTAGTGGCCACTCCTCACTGCTGCCCATTATTGGTAGTAGTGATGTTCTGGCTCCGCCCTGCCCCCCCTCACCCTCCCCCCACTCCATTTGCTGGCAGTATGTCAAAAATAATATGGTAATATAGTCATTTTCAAATACCTTCTGTGTTTCTTCTTATATGGTGTTAGTTCTCAGACGAATTTCTAAAAATAGTGATTCCAATAATGATAAATTTGTTCAGTTTTTGTAAGAATACCTTTATTCCAATCTGAGCTGCAGCTAGCTTTGGTTCTTGGGTTATATTCTACTTCCTACTTGCTGGGTGTCTGCGCAGTGATCAGAATTTAAACACTTTGGACTTTCATCTATTGCGAATCATCTGTGGATGATAAATGCTGCTCTTTCAGTGTCCTTGTGGACTAACATCTACGTCAATGTCAGTGAATGAGTGTTACAATGGTCACAGTGTGCTCTTCTTTTCTTGACCTGCGGTCCTGTGGGATGAGGCCGTACTTACATCCTGTAACTGAATCCGGGTATATATTCCTAAAAGGCCCTTGGCTTCCAGGTTCTAAAAACCTCTATTAGAACATTGAAATGTTGGTAGCTGCATTGAAGAGAATGGAGTAGTTCCGGGCTTCTAATGGCTGGTATTAGCCCGGAGCTTCCACAGTCCAATGTTTGGTTCCAAGTTTCTCCCTTTTGAGTTTAGAACATTCTACCCTTAGTGGGTGGAATGTTCTAATAGCCTTACAGCCCTTTTGCCGAGGGCTACACCAATTGTTAAAGGCCTTGCCCTTCGTTATAGGCCTGAGCCGCTCTCGGTTCAGGGCCTTTGACAACTGGTATAGCTCTCTGCAAAGTGCAATAAGGCTACATTCGAAATTTGGAACATCATGCGCTCCACTGAAGACAATGAAGTGGCTCAGGGCTAATAATGGCTGGTAAAAGCCTTTGCTCCAAAATTCCAATATTTTTCTTTCCGTTTCTCCCTTTTTAATGTAGAAGATCCTATCCTCAGTGGGTGCTATGTTCCAATAGCCTAATAGCCCTTATGCCTTGGGCCATGTTGGTTGTTAAAGGCCTTCTCCCTCATTATATTCTCTCACCTGTGGCTTAGGCCTATTACTCAGGCCCTTTAACAAATGGTGTAACCCTTGGCAGAGGACTATAAGGTTATACTAATTTATTGTTGCTCATGTGTCTGAAAATAATTCAATAACCTACTTGCTGTCAGCCCGAGTTGCGTTCCATGTTCAGTGACCTTTAGACAGCAATAGCAAAAGGTGTTTGTGAGTTAGGTCTCTTACACAATTAAGGACCTCATTTAGAGTTGCGCGGACCTTCCGTATATCAGCAGCAGAGACTGGAAAGGGGCGACCATTCGGTCCCCCCGAACGTATGGTGGAGTACCTCGATCCCCCCGGGAAGCCATCTTGGGCGGGAGGCGAGTCTCGGCTGGTATGCCCGAAGCGGCGTAGCCGGGGCGCACCTTTTCCCGCCCTAGAGTGGGCTGGCCTAGACACCGACGCGGCCGGCCACGCCCTCGGAGGCAGGCGGGGGCGGGTTCACGCCCACCCTGAAGACGGATAAAAGGAGCGGAAGCCCAAGAAAGCATCCTCTTGTTCCTGTGCTCTGAAGCTGCACCTCCCCGCTGCACGTGAGCTCGAGACGGAACGAAGAGCCAATTTTGAGCGTTGTAATCTTTCTTTTGTCTTACAGATATCCCGTCTGAGAATGCCCAAGAAAGTCGGAAAGCGGGTCGGTACCGAGGAGATGCTCCGCATGCTCATGAAGGAGATAGCCGATCTGAAGAAAAAGGTCGAGGCTAAGGACGGGGAGGGAGGATCGAAGCGGCCTTTGCAGGGAACAATCCCCGGTGGAAAAAGCAAGAGGCCCAGAAGGGGAGCACTTGGGGGAGAGACCCCGGTTCCCGAAACTCTACGAGAGGAGCCAACCCCGGTGCCGAAAGAGGGGAATCCAATCTCTGTGGTGGTCACCCCCGTGAACAGGGAAGATATGCCCCCCGAGTTAGCGGCACAATTGGCAGCGTGGTTGGGAAACGAGAGCGAGGGCGCCACGGCTGACGACGCCCGAGCAGTAATGAGGCAACTGCGTGAATCTAGGGAGGCTGCGAAGGCGCCATCTTCTATTCCCCCACAGGTCCCGGCGGCTGGAAGTACACCAGGCCCAAGTTCGGCGACAAGCGCGGGGTCTACTTCAGGTAAGAGGCCATTGCCGATTGCGGGGGAGGAGTCTGTACCTTCTCGAAAGGAGAAGATTGCCCAGCACGTCCCACAAGAAATCAAGGAATTGATCTGGGCGGATAAATATGTAAACATGTTTTCATTGCTTACCGATCATTATGAGATCGAACATGTGAAGACTCAGAAGGAGCTCATGCATCCGAGTGTTTGGCGCGCAAAAATGGCCGCCTTTAAGGTCGACGAGACCATTGGTACTTGGGGCAGAGCGTGGGGTATTTTTACTTCCATCATGGGTGAGCGCAGGCCCGAGTTGTTGACCGAGTTACCCATTTATCAGTCACGTATTATGGAGTATTCAGTGGCATATGGGGGCAACCAGTGGTTCTGCTATGACAATCTGTTTAGAAAAGCTAAAGAGCACAACCCATTGTTGTCTTGGGATTGTTACGACTCCGTGTCTTGGCAGAAAATGGAGAGTACAGGGATGTTGAAGGTTCCATTGGTAGGGAGTAACGGGGGGGAATCCTCCCGCCAAAACTCTGGGACACCCTTTCGGACGGGTGCAGGTAACGAGTACCACTCGAAGCCGAGTGGCAACACAGGTAAAAGGGGGATCTGTTGGAATTTTAACAGAGGCAAATGTACTAGGCCCCAAAATTCAGACATGAGTGTGGGGGGTGCGGGCAGCCATCCCATCCTGAGTCCATGTGCAGAGCCAAAACGGGTGATAACGGTGGTAAGGGAGGCGCCAAACAGGTCTAATATAGTCCGAGGGGCGCCTTTACCGACCCCGATTGATACCATGGCAATGATTCCTTGGCTCAGCGAATACCCGGATCATGCTTCCGCTGGGGTGTTACGGAACGGGTTTTCATATGGTTTCCGCATCCCAGTGGGGGATTTTCAGGGGGTACCAAACTGTAAGAATCAAATGTCGGTCTTACAGCACACGGCGGTGGTGCAGGTAAAGATTGAGAAAGAGGTGACTCGAGGTCGTGTCACCGGTCCATTCGATTTGCCACCGGTTGCTAACTTTGTGTGTTCTCCTCTAGGGGTGGTCCCCAAGAAGGACCCGGGTGAGTTTCGGCTGATACATAATTTGTCAGCCCCACGTGGTCTTTCCGTGAATGACGCGATAGACCCGGAAGTATGTTCGGTGCGGTACGCATCTTTCGATGAGGCCGTTGCCATGTTGAATCGCCTGGGGCCCGGGACGCTGATGGCCAAATCGGACATCGAGTCAGCGTTCCGGTTGCTCCCGGTACACCCAGACGATCAGCGTCTCCTTGGTTTTCAGTTTCAGGGGCGCTTTTACATGGACAGATGTATGCCAATGGGATGCTCGATTTCATGTGCCTATTTCGAGAAGTTCAGTTGTTTTCTGCAGTGGGTATTCATGAGGAAGACAGGTTTTCAGCATGTTATGCATTATCTCGATGACTTTCTGTTTTTGGGGGCGGCCGGGGATTCTGAGTGTGGACAGGCTTTACATGAATTTTGTGTCCTAATGAATCAATTCGGCGTGCCATTGGCGCCAGGTAAGACTGTGGGTCCCTCGACCTTGATCGAGTTTCTGGGGATCGAGCTCGACTCGGTGGAAGGTTGTTTTCGATTACCCAAGGAAAAAGTGTTCAAATTCAGATTTTCCCTTGAGAAATGTATTCGTGCAACGAAAGTTAACCTGCATCAGTTGCAACAGGTGGTGGGTCAGTTGAATTTTGCCCTAAGAATAGTGCCAATGGCGCGCCCTTTTTCCCGCTCGATTGCACAATCCATGGTCGGCTTGAAGGAAGGACATCATCGCACAAGACTCTCGGCAGAGGTTCGCCAGGACATGCGCATTTGGATTGCATTCCTGGCGGATTTCAATGGTCGAATTGTCTGGAACAAACCAGCGGTGTCTTCCGAGGAGTTGGGGCTCTGGACAGACTCGGCGGGGAGTATGGGTTTTGGCGCCATATTGGGTACACAATGGTCGGCTCAAAAATGGCCGTCATGGTGGCATGAGTGCGGGTTGACGAACAACATTGCTTTTCTCGAACTGTTCCCTATTCTGGTGGCTTTGAAAACATGGCCAGAAGGGTTTAGGGATCACTCTGTGGTGTTCTGGTCTGATAACATGACCGTGGTTGAGTGTATCAATAGTTAGGCAGCACGATGCAAATTGATTCTGAGATTGCTCAAGGAAATTGTGTTGTTATGCATGCAACTGAATGTACTGTTTAGGGCGCGACACGTGCCGGGGGTGATGAACCAAGCGGCTGATGCGCTTTCTCGTTTCCGTATGCAGGCCTTCTGGGGTTTTCTGCCCACAGCGGACCCGGTGGCGGCACCCTTTCCCGAAGCTCTCTGGTCTCTCGGTGCCCCGAACTACAAAACCTCGTGGGAGAGAGTTTAGCATCCAGGACGAGGAAGGCATATGAAGGGGCGTTCCGTTCCTATTGGGCCTTTTTGGGTACTGACGGGGGGGAGCTTTGGGGTCAGGAAGAGTTTGTAGTGAAATTCCTGCTCTCTTTACATCAGGCAGGCAAGTCAGTAGCTACGGCCCAGAGGCATCGGGCCGCCATTTCCTTTATGGCAAGGGCTCATGGGATCCAGGACCCGACAGCGTCTTTCGTTGTGCAGAAAGCGCTACGTGGGTGGCAACGCCTTGAGGGTCGCAGAGTAGACGATAGGCACCCGATAGGTCTGGATAGGTTGGCCCTGTTATTGTCCGTGCTACCGGTAACATGTTCATCCCAGTACGAAGCAGTGTTGTTCCGAGCCGCATTTGCATTAGCATTCCATGGGGCTATGCGGGTAAGCGAATTAGTGGCAAAGAACAAGCAGGATACGATGGGGGGACTGTGCCGGGAACACATTCAGGTCAGGGAGGAGACAATGACGGTCTCGTTTGTCAGGTCCAAATCCGATCAGGGTGCAATCGGGGACTGCGTAATCATCCAGAGGATCCCCGGGTCTTCCATGTGCCCTGTTGTGTGCGTAGAGGAATATTTAGCGCAGAGGGTGGCAGCATGGGGGGGGACCTTGTTGAGACACGCTGACGCCACCCCACTGACGAGGTTTCAGTTTCAGCGGGTGCTTGCGATGTCGATTTCGGCCGCGGGCTTGAACCCCGGCGACTTTGGGACCCATTCCTTTCGGATAGGGGCTGCTACAGAGGCTACAGCCAGGGGTCTGAATGTTGAACAAGTGAAACGTGTGGGGCGTTGGTCCTCGAACTGTTATAAGAGGTATGTGCGGTTGCACATGTTGTGAAGCTGTAATGATGTACTCACGCTTCTTGTTTTTGTTTGGTTTTTCAGTTGCGCAAGCCTACGAGGCGGGGCGGACTGTGCAGTCGACCCGACACCGGGGGGCCAGCGGTCAGACATCACCGGCTGTGAAAAAAGAGGTGTGGGTCGTGGGCCACTCATACGTGAGGCGTGCCGCGGACGTATTCAAAGCAGGTGACATGATTCACGTGGCTGGGGAATACGGGTACAGTGTGTCCTTCTACGGAAAGGGCGGGCTCTGTATTGACCAGTTTCAATCATTTATTGAGGGTTTGTTAGGGCGGACGAGGTCACCGCCGTCTGTAGTCATAGTACATCTTGGGGGCAATGATTTGGTGGCCACTGGTACACGACTTCTTCTTGAGGCGATGCTTTCCACAGTAAGTTGGTTGGCGAGAAGAGTTCCAGGGTGCACAATTGCATGGTCCCATATGATCCCACGGAAAGTGTGGCGGGGGGCTATTTCTGTTTCTGCTCTGAATCATTCAGTAAGGAAGATTAATAATAAAGTGAGTAGATTGTTCCGTTCAAGTACACTGCATTCTATTTCGCATGGTTGTATTAAAGGGGACAGTATGTATTTGGGGGATGGTGTTCATTTGTCCCGGATAGGGAACGAGTTACTCATAGGAGACCTGATAGCCTGGCTAAAGACGTTATGACATGACCTTTAGGCAGGAGTGTTGTGGGGGGGTCCGGATAGCCGGTCAACTATCCGGCCTGTGGCGGTAAGGTCATGATCGGTGAGCAGTAATTCGAAGATCCCTATGAGGGGGCGTCACCCATTACGGATGGGAGCGCGCGGGGGAGGTGGCCAATTGGCCCCTCAACGGGGAGGCGGTCCTGTCTAAGGAGAGGCCGCCGGAAGGAAAGGAAAGGTGGTCAAGGCCCCTTCCTGGATAGGAGGGGCTACGGCCCCTCCTGGGGAATTTCCCGGGGCCAGGACATCTGCGACGGCAGATGGGTAAGTTGTGTGGGGTGCGGGAGGGGGTTTACGCTACCTTTTAGACACCTCACACGAGTCCTCGAACGACCGTTAAATGGCGTCGAGTTTATTGGGGCCCCCGTCAAGTACAAAGGGAAATTGGTAGATGCACTTGAGGTACGCCTCTGTGCGGTCACTCCTCTCACAAGTGACGGGGGTATTTCTGGTTTAGGGATCTGACACCGGTTACGACCTTGCCGTTGGCCCTTAACGTTAGGATGTACAATTTCAAGTCAAATGTTTTGTAGGATGTTAGTTCGGCTAGGAGAACCTTTGTATTAGAGATCTGTTAAGGTTAGCCAAACATCGTAATGTGGAAATGAAATTGTACATAATATGAAACTGTTATTTTAATGTTTTAATTTTGTTTCATATTTTAATAAATACGGCCGGGAAGGGTGACTCCCTTCCCGCCTTCCAAAAGTTCAAGAACGGTTTCCGGTTTCCCAATTCTTGGGGATTGTGTTGAGAGGGGGTGGCGGGTATCTCAGCCATATGGAAAGGGGCGACCATTCGGTCCCCCCGAACGTATGGTGGAGTACCTCGATCCCCCCGGGAAGCCATCTTGGGCGGGAGGCGAGTCTCGGCTGGTATGCCCGAAGCGGCGTAGCCGGGGCGCGCCTTTTCCCGCCCTAGAGTGGGCTGGCCTAGACACCGACGCGGCCGGCCACGCCCTCGGAGGCAGGCGGGGGCGGGTTCACGCCCACCCTGAAGACGGATAAAAGGAGCGGAAGCCCAAGAAAGCATCCTCTTGTTCCTGTGCTCTGAAGCTGCACCTCCCCGCTGCACGTGAGCTCGAGACGGAACGAAGAGCCAATTTTGACCCACCCACCAGCCCCTGAGGACAGCGATTCGTTGTGAATACAGTTGATATAGTATTTTGTTTGTTTTCTCTGTTTGCTTACAGGTGGTGATGATGTCGTGAAATTTCTTAAATGCGATAAAGATTGGTTAATTTTAGTATGTTTTGCAAATAAAGTTTTGGAACAAAGTTTGAACAGTATTCACGCTTGGTAATAAGTGATGTTTGCTTTATAATCTTAGTAACTTAGTTAGACTTGTCGTATTTATTTTTGGTCGGGCGGTAAGGTCATGATCGGTGAGCAGTAATTCGAAGATCCCTATGAGGGGGCGTCACCCATTACGGATGGGAGCGCGCGGGGGAGGTGGCCAATTGGCCCCTCAACGGGGAGGCGGTCCTGTCTAAGGAGAGGCCGCCGGAAGGAAAGGAAAGGTGGTCAAGGCCCCTTCCTGGATAGGAGGGGCTACGGCCCCTCCTGGGGAATTTCCCGGGGCCAGGACATCTGCGACGGCAGATGGGTAAGTTGTGTGGGGTGCGGGAGGGGGTTTACGCTACCTTTTAGACACCTCACACGAGTCCTCGAACGACCGTTAAATGGCGTCCAGTTTATTGGGGCCCCCGTCAAGTACAAAGGGAAATTGGTAGATGCACTTGAGGTACGCCTCTGTGCGGTCACTCCTCTCACAAGTGAGGGGGGTATTTCTGGTTTAGGGATCTGACACCGGTTACGACCTTGCCGTTGGCCCTTAACGTTAGGATGTACAATTTCAAGTCAAATGTTTTGTAGGATGTTAGTTCGGCTAGGAGAACCTTTGTATTAGAGATCTGTTAAGGTTAGCCAAACATCGTAATGTGGAAATGAAATTGTACATAATATGAAACTGTTATTTTAATGTTTTAATTTTGTTTCATATTTTAATAAATACGGCCGGGAAGGGTGACTCCCTTCCCGCCTTCCAAAAGTTCAAGAACGGTTTCCGGTTTCCCAATTCTTGGGGATTGTGTTGAGAGGGGGTGGCGGGTATCTCAGCCATATACGTCCCCGCCACTGCCATGCACCTCTTACAGCCTGACGGAATTAGGGCCACAAGAGTCTTTGCCATTTATCTGCTCACTCAATTTATAGTGGGCTAAAAAATTGTCACGTTTTAACTGTTCATCCGTGGCAGATGAAACGAGGGAGTAAATGGGAGTGAAAATTCCAAAATGTCCTTGAAGCTAGGGAAGAAAAAACCCATGGCATGGTGTCATTGCTTTTTTTTATTTTCCAAAACATTGTTTTAAACACATCTACAGGTACCGTTGGGACAGAAGTTCCTGCCATAATTAATTCAATAGATATCCTTAGGCTGATGGACACCTCTAAATTTGGGAGGCAGGCACTTACTCATGGCGAGGGAGTACTTTACTCTATCACCCTGACAGAGTAAATCCAATCCAACAACTTTTATGTCAGGCCCCAAGATACTTCCAACGTCAAGTAAATGAGATTTCATTGCTAGACAATGGGTGCTGCTCATAACTCCCCAAGATGTGTGTTACATTATCTTCTAATAAAAAGATAAGTACAGATTTTTTGGGAGAAAGTTGGACTTACTCTTGTAATATTGTTGACTTTCTACAAAATTTCAGGAATACTAGAGTATATTGCAGCAAAATATTTGTGAAATGGGTCCACCGCCAGTCTCTGCCTGTCGCTCTCTCTCTCGCACACGCACATACTGTTTCTCTGAACACACTCTCTCGCTCTCTGTCAACCCTTCACTTTCGCTTTATCTCTTTTTCTCACTTTCTCCTCCACATCCTTTAACGCCTCTTTAAAAACACAAATCTTTTTTTCTCATGGTTTTGGATCTTTTAAAATACAATTAAGCATGCAGTTCATTTTTCAAACAACTGCTTTATATACACAGATGATATGAATCTGTCATTCATAAACCACACACTTTGGAGACAATCTCCTCTCAAGTGTTTTGTACATGTTTTATTTCTCTTCTCTGAAATGTTGCTATAACAAAATTATCCTAAATAAAATGAAATTCAGCAGACATTTAAGACACTTAACATGTTTCTCTGTACAGCATATTATTTGTGGGTTTCAAAATTATCTTTATCAGGCGATAAAAATGTAGCATCTCAGTGGATATGCTGCTTGAATCCACCTGGACTCCTGGACAGTCCTCCTCTGCTGCCCAAACCCCTGAAACTTTCAGCCATGTCAAACACACTTCCTTGCAGTCCACGTTTAATTGTGTTTGAAAGAATCTATCAGAGCCCCGGATAAATCGACTGGAAGACTTTACATAAATATGTCAATGCATTCTTCCAGAAAAATGAGCATTTTCCGTAGGGGCTGGATTATAATATTCCCATCTTGAAACTATCAGTAATATGGTTCAAAGCTTTCCTGAACCCCCTCAAATGATACATTAATATGCAATAAATTAGTCGATTAAGTATCTACCTTTTTGATCTTGCAAACCAGAAAGTGGCATTCTAATTCATGCATGACTTTCTAGCAGTTGCCACTGCCCCTCACCTAGTTTTGCAAGGAGCTATTGAGTTCAAAGGTTAGGAATCAAACAACAATCCTGCTCCGCAACTATTATAAGGTATGGAGTTAGCCAAATCCTTTACATTTGAAAAAATTATATATATTTCACATATTTACTTACAGGGACTCTCATCCAACTGCCTTCATCCATTGGCCAACCGATGTGTTATTCCCACTGTCCGCTAAAGCTTAGCAAATGAGGCGGTGGGTCAGGAAATTCAGCCATTGGCTGCCTTCCCTGTGAGTGGCAGTATTCTGCGCTTTCACGAGGAGAAATGCCACATAAAATAAATTCTTCGGTGCCGGAGAGAACCATAGAAATGAGTGCAGCTGTACGCCCACAAATATTTTTACCCTTAGCTTGTATGTTTATCTTGGAGAGTGCATGGCAGCTCTACCAACACTGCTGCCAGGCCTTTAGCGTCTTGTCACATGCATGCATCACACACATAATACATTATTTTTTAAAGAAAATATTCTGAACTGGCTGCCCAGGTGTGTACAGATGGATGGCCATTCCTATAAGGGGCTTTGTAAGGAAAGTTTACAAACTTTACAAACAAGCACCAGCAAACCCAAAAGATTAACAACCACCACAAGAACTATCTATCGGCTTTGCGAACAAATGTTACATTTGGTGCTCAGTCTTCAAGGTGATAAATGCAGCAGAATTTTTGATGAGGTCACTATTTGTTTTCTTACTGCACTGATGATTATTCAGTTGAAGAGAGTATGAAAAACTCCCATCCTTTGCAAAGTTAAACACGTGCATTATGCTTGAGTACTTGGAAAACCAACCCTATCTTCGTTATTTTTGCCCATTGGTTAAGTTACTTGAGGTGTTTGGGAAGATGAAGGGTTGTTTTTAATCAACATACTACTTCAAAATGTGTTACTGTAATTTATTGAAAGTTTTCATTGCATGAATATCATCACCAACTATGTTGGTTTCTTCTTTTACATCATCCCCACCCCTGGGGTTGTACATTCCACAGCTTGAGGTTGGATGCAATATATTTCACTTGACTTCAAAACGATGCTGTGTTTCCTTATGATTTAGAAAAGGGGGTGGGGGGGTTTCCTTATATCACTGGCGACCAAGACAAGGCGCTATGCACGGGACCGCAAGCGTCCATCTTCACCCCTTTTGTGTGGTTACTTCTCCTCAAGATTACTGTGAAAGAGAATGTTATTAAACTGAGGTGAGTGTTTGACTTGACTATATGTTGGAGAGTTCCACACATTATGTATATTAAGGGTTAATATTATGCAAAATAAGTTTATAGTTGGATCTACATTTCTACGATACAGATTGCAAGAGTTTCGAGACGTGAATTGTGTGGTGTACTAGTGTGCACTCAGACCTGTGGCATAACAGCCACTGAACAATTTAACAACAGTTTTACTTAATATAAACTTGAATGTAGTTTAATGGTCACCGAAACAATGCTGGCAAGACCTTACCCTAAATTCAACATTTGAACAAATCCACACGTACCAACGCAGGTCTACATATAAATACCTTGAGCACTTGGCTGTGGGCGGCATTGAACCTAGCATAATATTCTATTAATTACCATGTGTAACTGTTGAACTCCCGGACTCGCTGAGGTGTTGGTGACCCTGTCAGGGACTTCTGACCATCCAAAATATCCCACTTGTGGTGGCGTCCAGCTTCCTCCACCCAGCGTGAATAGAGTACCCCCGCTCATCCGTTCTTCGGAGGTGTATGCTACAAAGGACTGGCTCCTTCACACCTCAGGAATAGGGCTGTGTTGGAGGATATCTGGAGACAGGCACCTAATGCCCTCCCTTCCAAATATTATGCAAGCATTGTCAAAGCCTGTAGGTCTGGCTTTGGGACTTTGGCCATTAGCCTTTTGGCAATTCTTAGTTTGTTGTGTCATGGTTTTCGCAAAGCTTTATTGTTCGGGAAGCTACTGGGCCCTCATCAAATCTATAAAAAGAAATTTAAAGGTTTTTTTATCTCAAAAAAGTACACATTACCATAGTAATCTCTGGCAATGAATGGGAACTACTTTGTGGATATACTTCTTTTGAAAGGACAGCATGCCATAACTTATAGTGAAGCGGCTGACACATTTACCCTTAATGCATGCTGGAGAGGGTGGATGAAAAATGTAAATGACACGGTTAAAGACTAATGGATAAAGTTTGTCTGAAATCCCCTATAAATAACTATGTTATACATACTTTAAATAATATCAATATGTCTTGGCTAACACATAAAAAAGACAGTCAGCCTGGCATTGGCTACCAACCTCTTGTCATTAAAAAAGAAGGCAAGAAAGAAGGGAAGAAAATAAGGAGGGAGGTAAGGAAGGCAGGCAAAAAGAGCAAGGAAGGCAGGCAATAAAGAAAGGAAGGCAAAAAATGAAGCGTTTTAACGACCATTGCTAGAATACGAGTGACGATTTATTCGTGCGCAAATCACATACCTGACGCTGAATACTGCCACAAAGGATCTCTCTGCTGCCGAACGAAGGGCGCCTTCTGTGCTAACTTTGTGCTAACTTTGCCCAGCTGTGTCCAGACTTCTTGGAGGTCGCGCCGCTGGTGGGAGCTCTTCCGTGGTCGACGGATTGCCTACCAGCTCCCAGCGAGCGCTTGACCCCATTTCCATTGGCTGCCTGCACAGGGGGACTGCGAGGACCAGAAGCCTTTGCTTCTTTCACCTGGAGCCTCTTCCCCCGGCGGTAACGCCCCCTACCTGCCGCCTATTTACTTTTCGCGACACCCGCTTCGCGGGTGCCGCTCACATACCTGACACTGAATACTGCCACAAAGGATCTCTCTGCTGCCGAACGAAGGGCGCCTTCTGTGCTAACTTTGCCCAGCTGTGTCCAGACTTCTTGGAGGTCGCGCCGCTGGTGGGAGCTCTTCCGTGGTCGACGGATTGCCTACCAGCTCCCAGCGAGCGCTTGACCCCATTTCCATTGGCTGCCTGCACAGGGGGACTGCGAGGACCAGAAGCCTTTGCTTCTTTCACCTGGAGCCTCTTCCCCCGGCGGTAACACCCCCTACCTGCCGCCTATTTACTTTTCGCGACACCCGCTTCGCGGGTGCCGCTCACATACCTGACGCTGAATACTGCCACAAAGGATCTCTCTGCTGCCGAACGAAGGGCGCCTTCTGTGCTAACTTTGCCCAGCTGTGTCCAGACTTCTTGGAGGTCGCGCCGCTGGTGGGAGCTCTTCCGTGGTCGACGGATTGCCTACCAGCTCCCAGCGAGCGCTTGACCCCATTTCCATTGGCTGCCTGCACCGGGGGACTGCGAGGACCAGAAGCCTTTGCTTCTTTCACCTGGAGCCTCTTCCCCCGGCGGTAACGCCCCCATGCACAAACCTACCCTTAAATTGAACCGCATCACACGCAACGCGGGACGCGCGCGAGGCGAAGCCCGGGCCAAGGGCGGGCCCATTTCAGCCCGTTCCAGACTGTGAGAGACTGGACTGGGCCACGGTATTTGTGTTTTACCATTCATTCTTAGACTTGTTCTGATAATAACTGCGGGGACTTACACCCATATCTTAGTCAACAGTGAGACCAGTCTGTTTTTGCCCTATCATCATTGTGTAGTTTGAGACGCATAGCGTCCGATCATGAGTAGAGCCACTAGAAGTAAAAAGACAGATAAAACTACTGACATAACCGGACCCATTGACTTATTTCTAAACAAAGCCAATGCAGTTATCGATAATACCATTCAATTGATAGATCGACGGGTGTCACACGAACTGGAGATTGCTAGAAAAAGATTGTCAATGGGCCCCTTGGCTCTAGCACAAACTCCAATTCACAAGGGTCCGATCACTCCCTTGTTGAATCAAGCAAGTGCACTAGTTCACACAGTTCCAAATACTGTGGACTTGTCAGCAACACAATTGTCATTAGGATCTGATTCTGTGGAGGACTTGGAAAAAACTCCGGACCTACAACTCCTACACAATCAAGACATGGCATTAGAACCTAACTCCACGGGTGAAAGGGAGGGTGCCATATCTAAGAGGTCAAGTAAGGGGTTGATTATACAGGAGATCACATCGGCTCCACCTAACTGCGTGAATCCTTGCAACCTGAATATGAATAGTAACAATATTGTAGTACTGCAAACCCCCCCATCCACCAATAGAGTGGTCCCTAACATGCCCCCACAGAACATTGAGCCTCGGGGGAACCTAGATGCACTAGGTGCTGTAGGTGGTATACACAAACCATGCACCACATGTGTGACACTACATGATTTTCTTACAAATAGCATGGGGGAATTGTTAAAATACCATCTGAAACCCTTGGAAAAAAGTATAAGGATAATTGAAAAACAACTTGCAAAATTAAATACTCCTGCATTTATTCAGAAGTCACTGGGCACCCTAGATACGGGGGAGGGGAAAATCAAAGAGCCAAGTAAACCGGCTAAACCGGCTCAACCGCTTACCTTACCAGCGGCGTGTCCAAAGCCCCGTGTTCAAGATAAAGAAGTAAACACCCAGACTAATAAAAGTGTCAGACCAAACTCACAAAATACCCCTAAACCCCTAATTGTAGAGGGGAAGGGCCAATCCGATAGCACCAGTGATAATGCGCAACCCACCCCAGCCCTTGTGGCGTTAAATACTCAGCTAGCTAATCTAAAGGAGACTTCACACACATCACAAAAAACCCAGTCCCTCCAATCTCAGGGAAAACAGAGGACGGGCACTAGGTTCAGGCGGCCGTTTCATCTGCCACCTGAGGCTACCCCGTACACTGTCGTCCTAACAGGGGTGTCAGAACTGCCAGATGGTTCGGATGAGCCCCCGTGGTCACTGAGGAACAAAGTTCTGCAATGGTTAAGTCAAAACAGACCCATACAGCCATCGCATCATAGCAGAATAAATTCAGTGAGAAGAGTGTATTGGATTGGGGACACGAAAAAAAGCTTACAGGGTGACTGTGTTATAGTCAATTGTGACGATCCTGCCATGGTTGACTATATTTCTTCTTGGCCAGCGCTCGAAAAAAGGGGGGGGGGTTGACGTACAGCGTCTTTCCTTCTTCTATCCACCTTTAAATATTCCCAATTATGGTGATACAACTGGGTGGGATGAAGTCCAAGACTGGCCTTGGACGCAGGTGGGGTACACCAATAGAAGTAGAAACAGGAACAGCAATAATTACTGGAACAGAGGCTGGGATTCTCGCCCCTGGTGCCATAGCAGAGGAAACCCAAATCCTGATCATTGGAGGGGGGCTCCTACAAGGAACAGATACGACTGCTTAGACATGGTCGATTGACCAACAAAGGTCACTACAGGGGTATCAGTAATCTTAGCTCCCCAATTTAAGATCCATGATGTCCTTCCCCAGGTAGAAAGCACTAATCCCGTGATGACAGAGACTACATTAGATCATGACACGGGTGGTGTAAAATTGTCAGGCCAGCATCTAACAGATAAATCTAGTAAGCCATTGAAGGAGAATGGACTTGAGTCCACAACCGAAACCACCTGTATGCATTCACACCTGAGCACAGTAGATAAGATTAAGAGTCAAATTCATAATGAGATTGGAGCCCTGCCAGTGGGCATTGTCCCACTAATTAGTCAGGAAGAATCCAGTCCACCCAACGAGGGGAAATGTTCGTTAAAAATAACATCATGGAATATTGCTGGGCTGGCTAAAAAAATGCGGGACCAGTTATTCCTAACTTTTATGGAAAGGCAGGACATAATCTGCCTACAGGAGTGCTGGGACTTAGACGAGACCCACATCGAGGGTTTTAGCACTTTTTATGTTCCCTCGATTCAGGGCAACCGAGGCAGAGGCTCTGGGGGACTGTGTATTTTCACCTCTAACCTCTGTAATTTAGAACAGTGTATGTATGAGGCAAGCGGACCGAAAGCAGGCGCAGGGACCTTATTACAAGGCCTGTTTATTAAATCAAACGGGCGCTCCTTTTTCCTGATCAACCTTTATAACAACGCGCCAAAAGTTGAGGTTAAAACCTTAATAGCGGAGTTGGACTCACTGTTAAAGAGAGGTGGGCAGGCGGCAGACTGCTTACTCATAGCAGGGGATTTTAATTGTCACTTATGCCCCTATAGTCAAACAACAAATTGTGGCATTTTTGACTTAAAAGGGGATCCTACTACGCACTTTGAACACTCCATAGGGGGCAACCTGTTAAATCAACTCATGCATGAGTGGGATTTGGCCTTCGCAAATGAACTTTGTCAGCCACCCGTAGCGTTTCAGACAACTTTTTTTGGCCATGGGGCAGGCACTGTAATTGACTTTATTTTAGTCTCTAACAGGAATCAAGGCTGGGTGGGGGGTTTTGATACGGAGGATCTAGCAATAAGCGACCATTTTCCTATCAGCACCTCCCTTAGTCTAGGGAAATCGGGGACCCAAAAAATAAGTACTATGAATATACTTCATGGTCGTTCAGTGGCGCTGGCCAGAAAAAATGGCTACGCCATTAAATGGGCAAAAATTGAACCCACAAACTTTCTAAAAGACCTGGTACGGAAAGAATCTAGACAATTTGCCACCTGTTTGGAACCAAGTACCAACCCCGAGCTAATAATACAGGCGTATGAAGGGATCAAAGCCACAATAAACGCCAAGTTAACTAAAAAATTAAAGTTAGGGGAAGACACAAGATTACATGGCTGGTTCGATCGAGCCTGTACTAAAGCACACAAAGCCCTTCTACAGGCCTTAAAGACCGTCCCTAGGGATAGCGGCCGAGTTAAGGAGGCTAGACAAGCTTATAAGCAGACCCTTCGAACTAGACAGAAAGAACTCAAAAACGCAGCCTGGGAAGCCCTGATAAAGGCAAGCGCTCTAAGGGACAACACGTCGTTCTGGAAAGAAATAAATGCCCCCTTCTTTTTGGATAGGAAGGTAGACTCCATGGAAATAGGCATATCAGAAGATGTTTGGGTTAATTATTTTACCTCCCTCTATAAGAAAGAATCACTTGCTTCGATCCCACAAGATGAGATGGATGCGGGGCGAGGGGTTCTTTCACCGTTTCAGGGAAATTTCCCACTAAAAGTAATGTTTACCCCTGTAGACGTGGAACAAGCGATTTGTCAGAGCGCTAGTTCAAAGGCCCCTGGACCTGATGGAGTCCCCATTGATTTGTTTAAAGGGAACGTAGATCTTTGGGCCCCCTTACTAGCAAATGTATTGAATGCTTACACTAAACTAGGCTTTCTCAACACATGGAATGAAGCAATAGTCATCCCAATATTTAAAAAAGGGGACAGACAAGATCCAAAATGTTACCGCCCCATCTCCCTGTTAGATAACCTAATGAAAGTAGCAGGCAGGGTGTTGCTAACCAAATTACAAACCTGGTCCAAGAGCAATGGGATACTCTCAAAATTCCAATATGGTTTTAAGTCGGGTTTGGGAACCATAGAGCAGGGTCTAAACCTGTCCCTCATAATGAACAAATACATTGGAACAAAAAAAGGGAATCTGTTCCTAACATTCGTTGATTTAACTTCGGCGTTTGATTGTTTGGATCATGGAATGCTGTGGAAAACCCTGACCACAATGGGGATAGATAAAAATATCTTAAGTTTTATCCAGGAGTTGTATAGAGATGCAGGCGCCACGGTGAGATTTGGCAAAAATGGCGAACAAACTAGAAAATTTCCCATAGCAAAGGGTGTTCGCCAAGGCTGCATACTTGCGCCATTTCTATTCAACCTGTACATCAACGAGGTAGCAGCTTTTTTGAATGATCTGGAGGTGGACTACCGCAAGATAAATGGTCTCGCAGTCCCACTATTGTTATACGCCGATGATGCGGTGATCATGGCCCGCACACAGCGGGGACTCCAAAAGGCACTAATGGGCTTTGCAACCTTCATGAGCTCTAGAGGCCTAAAAATACACGTGGGGAAAACTTTCACGATGTCATGTACCACCAGTAAAAAAGTTCCTGATTGCAAAACCTTTGTTAATGATTCAAAGATAGCTATGTCTAAAACGTTTTCTTATCTGGGTATTATTTTTAACAATAGGGGGACATGGTCCTCAGCGATCACCTCCCGGAACTTGGCCCTTGCCCGCTCAATAGGGGCGGTCAAGCAATTTGCTAAAAGACTCGGCGGGAAACCGGTAGACACACTACTTAAGATTTATGCAGCAAAATGTGTGTCTACAGCTGTTTATGGGGCGGGGATCTGGGGACTTGCAGACAGCTCTCAAATTCAAAGGGTGGAAAATGCTTTCCTGAGGTATCTTTTAGGAGTCCCGCGTTCCACATCTACTACCATATGCCACAATGAACTTGACAGATCCCATATTGGTGATCTGATAAAGATAGCGCCAGTCATGCTGTGGTACAAGATTTGGACATGCGAGGACACGACCTTCAATAGGGAAGTAATTTATGATTGCCTGCAGCAAGCCAAGGGCTCTAAGCAGCCATGGCTGGCCTATGTTAAAAAAAATTTGAACTCCATCGGCCAACCAGAATTCTTTTCAAACCCAACCTCATGTGCCCAAATGTCAAAAAAAGTATTAAAAGAGACATGCCTTGGCCTATTGGAGGAGAGGAGATATTATCTAGATGGGAATAAGTCTACCATCGTAGCCCATCGCCAGATCCTCCATGATCACGGCCTTCATCCTTATCTGGCGCCAAATTTTTCATGTTATCATAGAATGCTTATAGCACGATTGAGGACGGATTCTTTTTTCAGGCTAATAACGTTCCCTGTTCCAAATGACTGGTATGGGAATTTGATAAAATGCCCGTGTGATGGAGTAGCCACCCAGTCTAATATACATTGCATTCTTTTCTGCCAGTATTATCAGTGGGGGAGGAAAAAACACCTGCTACCACTATTAAAGCTGTGGGGTTTGAGAAGTTGTAAAACTGCCCTCCATAGATTGTATTTGCTCCAAGATGAGCTTACTATTGTAGTGGTGATAAAATTTCTGTCGTTCATTATAAAATGTAGAGGAACCATGAGAAGTGATTAGAAGGCTGAGGGTTTGTATGAGTATTATTTTGTGCCTAATAACACCACATAATACATAAATATGTTATATTTACCTCAACCGTTCTACCAACCCAATGAACTTATTTTCCTACCAAACGTATTTTATGAAAAGATTTTATGGCTTTTAAGATTAGATTAATTGATTGATAAATGTAACGAAGTGTATTTGTTGCAGTGATTTCTTTTTAATTATCAAGTTTCTAATGTTGTGTTTTTGACTGTACTTTGTATTGTTTGCTTTTATGGTGTTTGCCAAATACCGAATAAAGCTATCTTTGAATTTGAATTTGAAAACTATGTTATACATACTTTAAATAATATCAATATGTCTTGGCTAACACATAAAAAAGACAGTCAGCCTGGCATTGGCTACCAACCTCTTGTCATTAAAAAAGAAGGCAAGAAAGAAGGGAAGAAAATAAGGAGGGAGGTAAGGAAGGCAGGCAAAAAGAGCAAGGAAGGCAGGCAATAAAGAAAGGAAGGCAAAAAATGAAGACAGAAAGGAGAAATGCAAAAAGTAAAGAAGGATGAGAAAAAAAGAATGAAAACATTGGGGTAAGAAGAAAAGGAACAGAAAGAAGAAATGAAAGGAGGAAAAAAGAAAGAAGGAAAGAAGGCAAAAAAAAGAAAGAAGAATGTAAAAGAAGGCAAAGAAGGAAAGAAGGTACAAAATATGGAAAGTAGGCAAAAAGAAAAGTGGAAAGAAGGAAAGAATGAAAAAGGCAAAGAAGTAAGAAGTGAAAAAACAAAGCAGGAGATAATAAAATAAAGAAGGCAAAAAAAGTAAGAAAGTAAAAATGAAAGAAGGCAAAATAGATAGTAAGAAAGAAAGGATCAAAAAAGAAAGAAATAAAGAAGGCTCACAAAAGAAGGGAAAGAAAGAAAGAGGACAAAATAAAAAGAAAGAAGCCATTTCACTGCTACTGAAACATGGGAAGGGCCTCATGCTCAGTTCCTCCTACAGGCCAGTATCTCTTTTAAATAACTAGCTAAAATCATAGCCAACGAGCTCACTCTACTTATGGAGCGACTGATTGCCCCTGCCCAGTCAGGCTTTGTGCCCCTTAGATAAACATCTATAAATGTATGCACTATTTTTGCCACCCTACATCAAGTGTCTCCTGACCTTAAGGCAACAGTCATGCTACTAGACTCTAAAAATGCATTTGATTCTTTGTATGGCCCTTCCTGATGGAGACACTGAATAAGGTTGACATGCCCACCAGCTTTATACCGTTGATTTGGCTCCCATAGTCTCAGCCAGTAGCTCGGGTTTGTTTCAATGGCCTGTTTTCAGACCTCCTGGCTATCACTAAAAGGACCAGGCGGGTCTGCCTCTTTTCTCCTCTTTTGTTTATATTAGATGTGGAACCATTGGTGCATCTGCTTCAGAAGAATCGTATACATAGAGGATTGTCCTTCCGCACAGGACTCCTATAGTTCTCACTCTATGCAGACAATATTTTGCTGTTTATCAAGAACCCGCATCAGAACTTTGCCCCAGTGAACCAGGATATCAACTTGTCTAAGTATGAATTATTCCCCCTCACATCATGCACCAATCAAACTGAGTTGGAATACAGGCAAAAACTTCTATCACACTACATAGAGATAAGGACATACTCCTCCAGCTGAATTACGGTTCATTGATTGAACAACTGTCCACACAGGTGGACAGCTGGATACAACCCCCTGTCCCTTTCAGGAAGAGTTGGCGTAACTAAAATGGTGGTGCTCCTGCAGTTGCTCTACCTCTTCATTAATATACCCATATCATTTACCAAAAACTTTTTCTCCACATTAATAGGACTGTTTAGCAGACGGTTCTGGGCAGGGCGGCAACTGTGATTGAGTTGGGACACACTCAAATTGCCCTATAAAAAGGGAGCTGCAAAGTACCAGACATTGTGTTACAATATATAGCTGAACAGTGCCTCTTCATCTCGGCACTGGTACCAGCCGGATACTAGACTCACATACCTTAGGCCTGAATGTGATCAAGCAAATAACATACTGTTGATGTACTATTACCAGGAGGCATTGTAAGGGACCCTAGAGAAATTATATATGTTGAGACCACATGTTGGGCTTTGAAGAGGCTCAGCGCTATTCACCAACAATCACTCTGGAACTATTGTAAAGATGGGGCTTTAGCATCACACACATGTAAACATGTTGTACATTTGTGTCATTAGATTTTACCCCATTTGACCGTTACACATACATACAATTCAAACTCACTGTCCTAGAACCCTTACCAGGTTTCCCGGCTGGACCAGAAGAATTTTCCCAGTTAACACAACTCATCCATTCCCCTGATGCCACGAAATGGGCGTCTAGTTTGTACTCTTTATTCATAGCACTGTAAAAACAACTTAGCAGACTTGCATGAGTAAGATATCTTGGCCCACCATACCTGATGAAAAAGGAGGTACTGTTGCATACAGACAAAAATAGTGCCTATGAGCCACTGGCACAATTGGTTACATTTAATTTCCTTCCTCAGGTATATTCCACGCCTGAGAAACAGGTCAAGATAGAACCCAGTAGATAACATCACTGTCCTAGATGTAATGCTGACCATGCAGAGATTTACCATTTAGCTTGGACTTGCCCCCCCCCTCATACAGTTCTGACATCAGGTACTGTCATATGGATACTTCATTACATATATTGCGTTAAGTTAGCATGAGTGTATTACATGTTTAAACAGCCGTTTTGCCTTCGGCTTCAGTTTTGCACACGACACGTACTTGTTGTTGTAGCTTTCACCCTAGAAGCGGTGAGGTGTTTTATTTGAGAATAATATGTTATTCCTATGCTATCAGCTTTGCCTCGTACACTTGGTACAACTGTCTGCACACTGAGAGCTGCACACTCTAAGATTAACCTAACACAAGGTTGCTGGGAAGTCTGATCCTCGCACCACATTAGACATTAGACATAACACAAATAATGTTGATGCCAACATTTTGGGCTCTACGCGGGTTTAAGATAGAGTTACACGGAATGAACGCAGACACTTGGTGCTGCGCATGGAGAGAGCTGGTAGCTGTTGATGTGAACTGCTCCTACTGACATTGAGAGGTATGGGGCCGCCCTGCTAAAGCCCGAATGAGACCTTCTTAGATATAAAATAATATACTAGATAGGGTGCGCGAAATATAGGTGATATCGATTCTATAGGTTTTGCATTATAACATGCTAGCACCTTTTGCTTACTATGGATTAGTGACTATGCTGCTAACTCTGATTTTTATAATCTGCATTTTGGTATTATACAAGATACTACGTTTGAGAACTTTGCATTGAATAATAAATATTTCAAACTTGCATTTGTGTTCTTTGACTCCCAGTTTTGGTTTGAAATGATTATATAACGAAAGAGTGTTCATGTGTTCCACGATTCCTGAGGTATTCTAAAGATCATGTTCTGGTTTGTCTAAGACATGGTTCATTCCATAATGATCCATGAGACACTGTAGCTAGCTAGGTAAGGAGATTTCTGACACTGAGATGAGTTTTGGATCATCCTAACTCACTGAGGTTCTAGATCTCTATGCACAGTTCTGTGGGAGAACGGAAACCCTGCTACATGGCGCCCAACGGATTGGTTGGCCGTATTTCATGACACTCGAGTAGTATATCATTCAAAACCTTAACACCTTCATACCCGTTTCCGGTAAACGGTGGTGTCGGAAAAACCTACCTATTTTTGAAATAGGTCTTTTCAAGCTTGAATTCTTCTGTAAACGGTTTCTTTGAATTACTACCCAGTTGTGCTACAAATTGTTCTTTGTCTCTTTTCGCTTCCTTTGCTACCATGGCCGTGGAAATTGCGCAGCATAGCCGCATCGCGGTTCGCGACCACTTGCGGACATACAATGTCCCTGTGGACGGCTTGGCTGTGGTTCTAGTGGTGAGTGCGGAACATGCGTACCCGTACGAATTATTTTATTCCTGGGTAACATTTCCGGCTGTGGACGCTAATTCGGGCGTCTTCCATTCATACACTGCCTCGGCAGTACCGGCGGCTTATGCTCCGTACAGGGCACTGGAAGTACCTATAGACGCTTGGCAGCACGGAGTTTGGTTTGGTGGCGCCCTACCCCATTCTTTGAACGCTACGAGGTTAGGTCCTTTGTCCATTCCGGGCACAAATTGGCCCGCCTTGGGTGGATTTACTCCTCATCCTAATCGCGCCACTTGTAACGTAGGTGACCTGAGGCGTCTTCATGAGGTCTCGGTTGGCGTGATTAGGGCGCTTGTTCATTACATTAGTCGTAATATTCAAGGCGCAGCTCCCGCAGGTGCGCAGCTTCGAGCAGAACAGGCTGGTTTGAAAATCAGTCCTGTCTTGGTGAATTCCGTTATGGGCAGAAAGCCAGAAAGTACGGATGAATTTCCTTACTGGCTTGCCGAGAAATTCGACCAGTTAGAGGCTGTGTTTCCTAATACGACTCCGAGTGAAAAACACCGGATTCTTACGCTTAGTTTACCGAAGGAAATAGCCCCGGAACTTGCTGACTGTGAGACATGGGGTAAGACTTTTGCAGCGGTTTACTCGAGGTGCTTTGGCACACCGTCAGTTTCGAACCTGTCTGCGATCCTCAAACGTGTTCAGGATGATCACGGACCTGAGTCGGCGGTTGAGTTGGGTATGCGCCTGAACGGTTCATTTGAGACAGTTTGCGGTATTATCCTTGCCAATGTAAAAGGGGATGCAGTGAACTTTCAGGTGGCCAATGGTCTGGCGTTAGTACCCGATGCCGAGAAGCCCCGTCAGCTGGCAAGAATTATTGTGGCGGCTTATAAAACGGTTGGCCGCAATTCTAAGGGTGCGAAGGTTTTTCTTGAAAAAGAAAAGAAGCAGCCCCAGGGGCAGTCTTCGGAAACAAGTGGACAGCCCAAGTCCAAAAAACAAACTTGGCCCAAAAAGCAGAATAAGGGTAAGCAACAACAACAACAGACACAGGTCTCTAGTCCGGCGCCTTCACAACCTGCGCAGTCAGAGCGTGTTTATGAATTGCGCGATCGCGCTACGATTAAATCGCCTGAAAGATATCAGGCATCTGACCAACGCTCTCCTCGTTCCTTTCAGGACTCATCGGCTCCGTCAACCGGTGGTGGAGGGGGCGGCAGGGGCAGGGGTGGTCAGCAAGGACGTGGCCAGCCCCGCACGCGAAGTGAAGGGGACCAGCGGGACGACTCTACGCCAAAGAGACCGCAGTTTGCCAAGAAGAAAGTCGCTGCCTTAACGGCGCATCGATATGCCCCAGATAGTGAGAACGCGGCTTCGGAATCTGACGTGGGCTCTGACCTTGCTGGACAGCGCGGCGGAGATTACCATAGTGAGAGAGGCCCTCCGTCCACTGTTGAAGGTGACAGCGACTGACACTTATGTTGTAATCGAAACGGCTGATACACATGTTGCTCCCCCTGAAAGGCTTTTTGACATTGTCCTGTTAATCGAAGGTGACATGCAGCGAACTGTAAAAGGGGTATTTTGGGAAAATCTTTCAGATACGTATGACATTTTGCTTTCGGAGGCTGACTGGCCCCCACCTTTTGTTCTCGCAGCTCCGCGAGGGGAGGAGGTAATCCTCCCCAGTTTCGCGCACACTGTCTCGAGAGTGGAAGCGCTGCATTTTGCAGAAGAGTGGGCTCTGGCGCTTGCGCCGGCTGTGTACCGAAATCAGTGTGGCTGGGATAAATTGTCCCCTAGCCATGAGATTCCTTTAAGGTCACAGCCTCAGCCACAACCCCAGTATCCCATACGACGTGAAGCTAAAGCTTCGGTCGCGGCTATCCTTGAACAATTGGAATATCAAGGTGTAATTGAAACATGTGTGTCACCAATGAATAATCCCCTTTTTACTGTTAACAAGCCGGACGGCTCTTATCGTCTAGTTTTGGATTACCGGCATTTGAACTCGCATTGCCGTAACTGTGCGGTACAGAATACTCACGGCTCTGCCCTAGTGAATAGTCTTGAGCGTAAACGGTTCAAAACCACGCTTGACATTTCCAATGGTTTTTATGCACATAGATTAGATGGTCTAAGTTCCCAATGGACCAGTTTTACGTGCGGCGGCGTACAAAAAATGTTTAAACGACTCCCAATGGGATATAAGAATAGTCCTGGAGTGTTTTCCGCCCGCATTGTCTCTCTTTTGGAGCGATTCGATCCAGTTGCATGTTCGTATGTGGATGATATTTATCTCACAGACGACGAGCTTTGGGTGCATCTGTGTCGAGTAAACAGCATAATTTGTAACTTTGCAGACATGGGTTACAAATTTAACTTTGCAAAATCACACATTGCGGAGTACACAGTGTTGTTTCTAGGTTATGAACTTAACCATGAAGGAAAGGGGTTAGCACCTCACTTCCTGGAGAAGTGTGCGCAGTTGCGCTCTCCGACAACGCTGAAAAAATTACAGTCTTTACTGGGTTTTTTGAATTTCGGGAGAACATACATTCCGGAATATGCCCAGCGTATCAAGCCTTTATATGCCTTGGTACAACCATCTTTTTCCAAATCATGCTGGCTGCCTGAGCATTCAGCCATTCTGCAGTCATTGCAGGCTGATTTGCTCACTTCTGACTACTTACGGACCCGTGATAACCAGACTAACCTAGTGATAAGAATTGTCCCTGGGACGGTGGGTTTCACGTACCTGACTTTTAATGAGGGGGATACTGTACCTATTGCTTACAAGTCACACTTGTACACTTCGGCTGAACTGCGTTTTTCCACTGTGGAGAAAGTTTTAACGGCTGTGCAGATGGCAATTCTTAAAGAACGTGCCCTGTCGCAGGGAAAGCGCATATTAGTTGTTACCCCGTGTCCTGCATTGGAGGCGGTCACGAAAGCCAGTGTACCTAATTCTAAAGCTTTGCACCCTCGGTGGATTCAGTGGGCTACATCCTTGACATCTCAGGATGTCACGTTTATTTTTGACGCCGCTTTACGGTCGCAGGAGTATTTACAGTATGAATTTGTTCATCCTGCTCCTTTAGCAATGCGGCCGTTGGAGGATTTCCATTGTATCATTTACACGGATGGTTCGGCGCAGGTTGCGCATGGCTCTAAACATGCCTACGTTTCCGCTTGCGCCATTGTAGTCGGTGCAATGGTGAACGATGAGTTCAAGTCCAGTGTCGTGCACACACAGACGCTTGGAGACTGCACCGCTCAATTAGCAGAGCTCCGTGCTCTTATGCTCGCATTGGAGTACGCTGATCCTAGTGTGACGACTTTAATCGTAAGTGATTCTTACTACTGTGTCCAGTCTTACAATGAGAACTTGTTCTTTTGGATTCAGAATGATTTTCGTGATTCCAAAGGTAGTACAATAAAACATAAAATGATCTGGGTCCGAGTGGCGGAACTTAAAGAGAAACTGCCACTCGTGTTTGTGATTCATACTCTCGGCCACCAGCGCGTGGGAGTCCACGCTGTTGGCAATTCGCTTGCTGATGAGGCGGCGAAGTCTGCGGTATCAAAATACTTAGTTGCAGCGGTCACGAGGTCCAAGAGCAAAATAGATGACGACATCTTGGCGGCAGTTGCTGCCACGGCGAAGGGAGGTAAATATCCTGCGGGGTTCCCTTCGAAGTACACATACCACTTAAGTCCCGATAAGGTTCCTTATGTGAAAATTCCTGAAGTTGGAGAGCGTCTGGTTCCCAACTCGGATCGCAGAGCTTCTCTGATTACAGCGGCTCATGAAGGTGTGGCGTCTGCGCATGCGGGCGTCTCAGCCACTGTATCACAGCTACAACAGAGGTTCTGGTGGCGGGGACTGTACAAACAGACGCGCGATTATGTCCTTATGTGTGACATTTGTCAGCAGATTAAGCCTTCTACTGCTGCGCGTCCGCCTCAGACACAGTTGTACATCTCTAATAAACCGCTTGGTTGTGTTTATTTGGATCACTGCGGTCCTTTTTCTTCTGATACTGCATGTAAATACATCTTAGTAGCAGTTGACTCATGCACACGCTTTGTATGGGTATGGCCGCATCGAAGCGCTGATTCGCGAACTGTCATTAAGGATTTGCGTGTCTTTGTGGGAATCTTTGCTTGTGGTACTTTCCATTCGGACCAGGGTCCGGCTTTCGCCTCTAAGGCGTATAAGGATGCTATGGTTTCGTTGGGAGTACAGGTGAAGTTTTCAAGCCCCTACAGGCCTGAGGGCAATTCTGTAGTAGAAAGAATGAACCGCGACTTAAAGCAATCTTTGACAGCCCGTGTTATAGGCACTGGTAGAAACTGGCTGACCCACCTCTATGGCGTGCAGCGTGCGCTTAATAATCTCCCTAGAAGGTCTCTGGGTGGGCGGACCCCATACGAAATGCTCTTTGGTATCAAGATGTACGTCCCTGACCTTGATGGTGCAGACTGCCAGGCCCAGGCCGCGGCCTTTGACGTAGATGAACATTGCAATGTTTTACAGGATCTACAAAAGACCAGAGACAGTCTTGCAAAGGAACACTTGCCCTCCACGTCGGATGATGCGTTGCAGATCCCGGTAGTTGGCTGGCTACCCCAAGTTGGAGAACTGGTTCGAGAGAAGATCGATAACAAGAAAGAGTTTGGTCCCTCATTTAGAACGCCGGTTCGAGTCCTTGGAGTGAAGGGCACAAGAACAGTCATTTTACCACCACTTCCAGGTCGTAAAGAAAACAGATTTATTTCTATTGACAATGTCAAGATACACAGGGTGGCCGATTCTTCATAGTATGACACCGGCTACATCCTGTCCTTCCATGGTGAGGAACTCTGTGCTGGCTATTACATCTGGTGCAGATCAGGAGGTGTCCCTCGAGATGCCTGCTTTATCCAATCCTTTATTAAATACAATTCCTCTTGCTAACATTGATGAGCGGACATATGCAGATCCTGCTGATTTATCTATGTCTGATCTAAATGCTCGTTTGGCTAACCAGTCCAGATTCTCTTTTGACTCTGTTTCGGAACTTTCAAAGAAACCATCGACTATTGCAAAATATGCCACGTTATTTAAAAAACATTTTTTAATTCCTCCTTGGACCTACGTTTGGCTGATACTATTTTCATTTTATCTTTTTATGTCAATTGGTTTTGTGTTTTATTTTTTCCGCTTGATTGATGGCCATTATGTGAAAGAAAGAACAGGAATTCGGTACCTTAATGGAACATTGGCCCCTCTATCCTCCTCACATTCAGCACACAGGCTAAGGAGAGACTTGAAAACAGTACAAATTACTGCTTGGCCTGTCCTTGATGGGATTGTGTGGGATGCAGTTAGGTTTCAGATACATGGCCCCACAGAAGTTATTAATGTTCCTAATGTGCTTAGAGTAAACATGGGAGATGTGGTTAAGCAAAATATTCATTCTGATGACTGGGATCTTCAGGCCGTAGAAGCATTGTTCTCTGATTTAAAATATTATTCGGCCTTTGATGCTGAGGATTTGTACTTAGATTCTGTCAATTATGGTGATTTGTTTTGTTATCAACATTATGGAAATCATTTCTTACACAAGACCAGTTCCAGGAGGGTTCCTGTGAATTACACTCAGTGGGAACATTGCCCTGCTCCTTTACAGGGGAGCTCAAGTACGTTTCTGGGAAAATACTCTTATTTTACAGACTTTAATCAGTCAAATCCTGAGTCGTTTTATTTTAAAATAAACCAGAAATTCATGCCCAAAGTCAGACTTACTGATACAAAATTGCTGTATTCAAAGTCCTTTCTAGAAAGGTTATCTGTAGATGGCTATGAGTTATGGAAGGATACTGTTGACCTTAAATCGGTTTGGGGTACCAAAGATTGGCAGGTACAAGGCACTGAGGCTTTGCATCGTGCATGTCTCATCCCGAATCACATGTTGTTTTTAAATTCAACTATTTCCCAAACAACATGTTTTGGATTGGCTACATCTAAAAAATTAAATACCCCTACTATCCCTGATTTGGAAGAATATTCCGGTTGGAGTAATTTCAGTACATCGTCCATCAGTGAGATACAAGCACTTTTGCAGAACTCCTCCTTTAATGTTTCCCATTTCGACCCGGAGGGGTGGCTCTTGTGGCAAAGAAGCTCTGATGCTTGCCAACGTCGTTTTTTGGGTTTGTCTGAAGGGTTTACGCACATCAGGCCAGATCCCAGGTTTGAAACAGATCACACTGTTACTACTTATTCAGTAGGAAAATTGTGTCAGAACTGGTTACAACATTCCACTTTGGCTGCAGTTAAACTGCATCTGTCCCAGTTGAATGAAAATATAGACCTAAATGATTTTATAAAAGGCCCAGCTAGGGGTAGATCTAAACGCTTTCTTTATGCTATATACAATGAGATTTGGAAATTTTCACAAGTTGAGGCAGCAAAGCGCCTGAGAGCTATTGATCAAGCAAATTTGGAAAAAGTGCTTGCAGTGGTCGATAACAGTATTAACATGCTTTCGTCCAGAATTTACACATTGGATAATATTGTTTCTTCTGTTGTTGATATTGTACATGATGAAGTGTCCACGTTATACCATGGTCAAAATCAATTGCGTTCTGTAATGCAGTTTGCATGGACGCTACAGACTCTTAAGGCTGGTCGAGTTCCCTGGACCTCATTGAACGTTTCATCCCTTTTTGCTCCTTTTAATCTTACTGAGAAACAGCGCATGCTTTCAATGCGTGATGCTTCATTTTCTATGCTACATATTGAAAAGCTAGAGTCCTTGCCTTTCTCTGTTGCTGAAACCACTACTGCCACATGGCTCATTCATGGATTAATTACATTACCATTCCCTTTATATAAATTTGCTAACTGTATGCGTTATATTGCTATAGGACGATATGAACCACTAGGTAATGCATTCCTACATGAGGCATGGTCATTACCATACACATACAGATGTCTGAAAGATGGCAAAGAGGTTAATCTTAATGGTGAGGAATGCACACAGTCACCGGACCATTCATTAATATGCAGACACATTCAGTTACATGGTTCTTGTAATCAGGACCGCCCAAATTTAGCATGTGTTTTAAAAGGCACGCCAGTTCCAGCAGTAGTGCCCACATTTACATTATTAACTAATGGTAGTTATTTGCTTTTAAACAACGAATTATGTTGTGGTTTATTAATTGGTGTGGCTTATATAGTTACTGTATCAGAGCGTGTAGTGTGCTGCAAGAACGTGCTATACCCACCCACGCATGGCTCCTCAGATGTCTCCATCTGGCCACGGATCCCAACCTTGGAAGCGAAATTCAATGGTTTGAGCAGAATAAGGGCCCTTTTGTCTCAAGAACAAGTGACCCTGACTTCGGCCCGGGAAACTTATGTCCTTCACATAGCCAACACCCGCACAGAGGTGCAGGCGCTCTTAAACACTGATTTGCCATTTCATTTCTGCGAGCTGGTACACCAGATTTTTAATGCTTCTTCAACGAATGGCCTTGCACATTTTTTTAAACTAGTAAGCAGTGGCCTCGTGACTACTTTTGAAAAAGTTTTTGGTATCATTCCCACGTTTTTCCACACTATTTTTTCGAGTTTGTTTGGTGGAATACCTGTTTTGCTGGCTGTGGCCGCAGGCTTTCTGTTGGTGTTTTTCTTCATAAAACATGGATGCCCATCCTGCGCAAGACGCCGTTCAACGCCTCCTGACCCTGTGTCGTAATCGGATGCTCAATTACTATGGAACATTGCCGCTTGCAGCATTAAGCACGGCCTATAGATTGTCATTTCGGTTCACCGACTTCACGTGTGTCCAACCTGTGTTTCACTGCCTGAGCTGCGAGTTCGATTGGGCCATTGATTTATGCCTATGCTTGAAGACTGCTCCTGACGTCGATTTTGATCAGCTAATGCGTCCCGTTGTGGCTCACGAGCTGATCTGTTCTGGCGAGAGAGTTATGGCCTTGGCAGCGATAAATGGAGTTCTGGGCCAATGGGAGATCTCTGCAGCGGCGAATGCCTTTCTGACACACAGCGATCTGGTGAACCCACCGAGTTGTCCTCTGACGTTGCAGGAGGATCCGATGCTGGAGGAACACGTATGTTCTTTCCCATTACTAAATTGGATGGCTGAACTATTTTCGGATGATGGCAGTGATTTCATACTGGAGGCTGTTGCGACTTTCTTTGCATATACTTTCCAATAGTGAGATGCCTAGAAGGAATGCTTTGTTGTGAAATATAACTTTCCCCTCGCTGAATTGGAGGGATGGACTATGTTCAGCTGATGGAGAGTTCACTCACGTGATGTCGCTGGAGATAACGTCTAGGTGGCGCATTGACTTTGGATATCGGATAAGTGCCTTGCTTTTTTCTCTTACAAACAATTGAAAGGATGCGACCTGGTCATGCATCTCATTATTTTTGGACCTGGCGGAAGACTTTTGGTTCAAGACTTTTGCTATTTTTTAGATTTGAGGCCACTGTAGGCATTCATACATATTCATACATACATATTCATTCATACATATTTTTAGCTTATTTTAGCTCAAGATTATTGAATTTTGCTTTCAATTTTTGTATCTGATTTAGTATTGCCTTTTCCCTTATGATTGGCGGTGCTCGGACCAATGGGGGGGTGTCATATGGATACTTCATTACATATATTGCGTTAAGTTAGCATGAGTGTATTACATGTTTAAACAGCCGTTTTGCCTTCGGCTTCAGTTTTGCACACGACACGTACTTGTTGTTGTAGCTTTCACCCTAGAAGCGGTGAGGTGTTTTATTTGAGAATAATATGTTATTCCTATGCTATCAGCTTTGCCTCGTACACTTGGTACAACTGTCTGCACACTGAGAGCTGCACACTCTAAGATTAACCTAACACAAGGTTGCTGGGAAGTCTGATCCTCGCACCACATTAGACATTAGACATAACACAAATAATGTTGATGCCAACATTTTGGGCTCTACGCGGGTTTAAGATAGAGTTACACGGAATGAACGCAGACACTTGGTGCTGCGCATGGAGAGAGCTGGTAGCTGTTGATGTGAACTGCTCCTACTGACATTGAGAGGTATGGGGCCGCCCTGCTAAAGCCCGAATGAGACCTTCTTAGATATAAAATAATATACTAGATAGGGTGCGCGAAATATAGGTGATATCGATTCTATAGGTTTTGCATTATAACATGCTAGCACCTTTTGCTTACTATGGATTAGTGACTATGCTGCTAACTCTGATTTTTATAATCTGCATTTTGGTATTATACAAGATACTACGTTTGAGAACTTTGCATTGAATAATAAATATTTCAAACTTGCATTTGTGTTCTTTGACTCCCAGTTTTGGTTTGAAATGATTATATAACGAAAGAGTGTTCATGTGTTCCACGATTCCTGAGGTATTCTAAAGATCATGTTCTGGTTTGTCTAAGACATGGTTCATTCCATAATGATCCATGAGACACTGTAGCTAGCTAGGTAAGGAGATTTCTGACACTGAGATGAGTTTTGGATCATCCTAACTCACTGAGGTTCTAGATCTCTATGCACAGTTCTGTGGGAGAATGGAAACCCTGCTACAGTACTAGATACCCGTACACCATAATTGGGAGAAAAATTGATCCACAACTGTTGACTGCATTGCAGAACTATGTAAAACAAATCCCATCTGGGGTGTGCCGCCTTGCTGCAGTTGATGGCAAACACATGGACTGCCACGCATTTGTGAGGGATGTGTGCAACACGCAAGCGTGATTGGCTTGCAGACAAAGCAATATGTAATGATTAGAGCGCAACTTTTGCTGAGCTCCAGCCCCCCACTTCGCATCCCAAAGACATTTGGGCTCCGTTCAGACTTTTTCAAATTAGTTCCTCCGAGAGCGACACACCAAAATCACCGGTATCACAATTTGGAAGTATAGAAACAAACCACTGAGGTGACAATATGTCCCATTCCAAAGAATATATTAGTTATCTATGATAGATATTGAGGGGAGGGGCTATCTACTGCAATGCTGTGTATGGCTTGCCTGGCATTGTGTTGGATGCTACGAGCTATAACCAAACCTCTCAAAGTTAATGTGCTATGTTTCTCTGGACTGGACCCCGCTTTAAGTGTTAAGATGGCTGGTAGCACAACTGCACTCATATTCGAACTTCACTGTTCCTTGGGATAGACATGTATACCGTGATGTATGATGTGACAATACTTGCATACTTTCAGTGTTTATTGAAAAGTCAATAAACAAGAAAGAAGTCGACAGAAAAAATAAGGAAAGAAGGCAAACAATAAAGAAAGAGAAGGAAAGACAGAAGGAGAAAGAAAGAAAGAATAAAAAGGAAAAGTAGGCAAAAAAGAGAAAGAAAAGGAAAGAAAGAAGGCAAAATGGAAAGAAATAAGGCAAACAATAAGGAAAGAATTGAAGAAATAAGGAAATAAGACAAACAAGTAAGAAAGAAGGAAAGAAGGCAAGAAAGAAGGAAAAAATAAGGAGAGAAGGTGAAAATAAAGAAAAGAAGACGAGAAGAAGGATATAAAGAAAGACGGTACAGAAAAGCACAGTGAGGAAAAAAGAAGGAACAAAAAAGAAGGAATGAAAAAAGTAAAGAATACAAAAAAGTAAGAGGGAAACAAAGATGAAAGCATGCAAAAAAGAAAGAGGGAAAGAAAGGCAAGAAGGAAGGAAAGAAAAGGCAAGAAAGATTGAATGAAAGAAGGACGGAAGGAAAGACAGTTCACGGTATAAAATGTTGGGTACTAAAACCCATAGTACACCCCACTTACATTGAAATAAAAGGCTTACAAGTGTACTTACTTAAGTGTGCAGTTACTGCGTGTTCAAAGACAATTTGTCAAACATCATACAACTTTTTTTTCATACCGACTGTTTATTCTTTTTTAACATTTGTTAGTTTTTGCATTTTCTACTACGAATTGTAAAGTGAGACTCTTGTTTGGGTGTAGGAGAATATACAAGATGACTTAAGTGCCATGTCTCACCGAGACATGGCTAACAGACGACACCAACCCCGCTATACATTTAGCCATCCCTACAGGCTATAGTATATTGTGTGCCAACAGACAAAGCTCTCACCCCGGGGGTGGAGTGGCCATAATATACAGATCCCACTGGACCGTCTCATCCTTTCCATTTGTTCAAACAGAGCGCATTGAAGCTCTTCCTTTTTGTATTAACATCACACCCAATTTTACCTTTTCTGGTCTTTTGGCTTATCGACCACCTAACTCCAAACCAGCCTTTCTTCCAGCTTTTCTAGACCTCATTTTACAAGCTTCACTACGTTACGCCAATTTTACTCTTCTTGGAGATTTTAATCTCCATGTTGATAATTCTGAGGATACCGCCTCTATCAACTTTGTATCCACACTGACTGATGGGGGTTTGAAACAACTTATCAGCAGTTCCACCCATAAAGCGGGTCACACTCTCGACCTGATCTGTACCAACTTGACGGGCTTGGAGGTCCTTGACCTAGTCCCTATAGTATGGTCAGACCACTTGCTTATTCCTTTCACAGTCCCCTGCCACCCCACTAACCGTCATATTCGTCCGGCTAAACAATTAGGTAGGAATTGGAGCAAGATCTCCCCGGAAAGTTTAACTTCTGGGCTTTCACTGGTCGTTGTTCCAGACACAAACTTAGATCTTGACACTCGCTTGATTAATCTCAATGACCAGATTACTTCGGTAATTGACCTCATTGCCCCAGTTAGACCTATTAAAACCTACTGTTCGGCTCCTTCGGCCCCATGGTATTCGAACGACCTCAGAGTGCTCAAATCAGAATGTAAACGTCTAGAGAGACGCTGGAGAACCACCTTTTCCCCTGACCGCAAAAGCCACTATAAAGCCGCTTTGAAAAATTATAGAAGGAAGATCATTGAACATAAAAGGAAATTTCTAGAAGACAAAATAAACCGTTCTCAAGGGTCATCTAGGGAAATCTTTGAGACAGTAAGGTCCTTTACGGATCCCCTTGCCCTTAAACGTCCTCCAGTGGTTTCACAGACTCTGTGACAACCTCTCTACTTTCTTTGAGAATAAAATAGCCACAATTTATGATTCCTTCCCCAGTAACATTCAAGTAACAAAATGTTCCTCCCCCTCCTCTCCTGCGGCTTCAGAGTCCTTGTTTTCTGAGTTCGCAGAGATCTCATTGGAACAATCTCTTGGGGAACTCTCTAAGACTAAATCTGGCTCCCCACTAGACCCTTGGCCCGCTAAACAGTACAGCTCATTAGCCCCCGTTCTTAACCCTTTTTTGAATGGGATTTGGAATGATTCGTTTAAGCTGGGACTCTTTCCAGATACCTGGAAACAAGCTCGATTGGTTCCTATAATAAAGAAGTCTACCGCTGACCCCAGTGACCCCGCCAATTACAGACCGATTTCCCTATTACCTGCCCCGGCTAAAGTACTAGAAAGACTCGCTCAACAACAGCTAGCGACCTTTCTTGAAACTTCAGGCGCGTTCCATGACTCTCAGCATGGTTTTAGGTCTGGTTACAGTACCGAATCTGCACTCATTGAGATGTCTGATGCTGTAAGATGGAGCTTGGATGGGGGGTCTAGAGCGGTGTTGGTGCTGCTTGACTTGTCAGCAGCATTCGACACCGTTTCCCACCCCCTGCTCCTTGAACGCCTGCACTCTAAGGGCGTTCGGGGTACAGCGTTAGGGTGGATATCTTCCTTCCTGTCCAACCGAACCCAGGCGGTTTTCACTCCCCCGTTTACCTCTGAAAGCCGTCCGCTCCGGTGGGGAGTCCCTCAGGGATCCTCCCTGAGCCCGCTTTTATTCAATATATATTTTTCCCCACTTTTTGATATCATTGCTCAAATGGGTATAAAAGTCACTTCTTATGCTGATGATATCCAGCTTTTGTTTTCGTTTAACAGCATCACTCCCACCACTTTTGACCCCTTAAAAAACTGTTTACGAACCATCGCCCAGTGGATGGATCATAACTTCTTGAGGTTGAATGCTGGAAAGACGGAGGTCCTTTTCTTCCATCAGCCAACCCCATTGGACTCTAACATCTGGTGGCCTCTGGATCTAAGCGTACCTCCCATCCCCAAGGACTCAGTGAAAAATCTAGGAGTCAGATGGGATTCCAACCTCTCTTTTAACCATCAAGTTCACACAGTTTCCATGGCCTGTTTAGCAAAAATCCGAATGATAAAGAAGTTTATTCATTTTCTGCCCAGTAACACCAGGAAGACAGTGGTACAGGCGTTAATCACTTCACACCTTGATTACGCCAATGGCCTTTACACTGGTCTGTCTGTAGGACTTTGCCACCGCCTTCAGACGGTCCAGAATGCCGTGGTGCGACTGGTCCGCGGCATCCCTCTGCGTGAGCACATAACCCCTCATCGTCGCGACCTTCACTGGCTTCCAGTTCATAAGAGGGCAGAATTTAAAGCTCTGGTCTTGGCTCATCGAGCCTTGCGAGGCAAGGGCTCTGCTTATCTCTCCACGTGCCTTATTCCCTATAACAACTCCAGGACCCTTCGTTCTTCTGGCAAAAACTTACTTTCCGTACCCAGATTCAGGAAAACCCGCTCTGGGGGGAAATCCTTCCCAGTACTGACAGCGGCCATCTGGAATAAATTACCCAATGCCATTCGGCTGATCAAGGATGAACAACCCTTCCGGAGAGCTTTAAAAACCTACCTGTTTTGCTGATTCTCTTCTTTTTCAACCATCTCATGCAGCATGAAGTTACTCAGAAGCGTCGGGACACCCCGTTGGGGTAGCTGTACGCTATATCAAGATACACTTAAATAAATAAATAAAAATAAACGTTGTATTACACAAACTTACATAAAAAATTGCTCTCTTCAAAGTCTAAACTTTACAAGTATTTCAAAACAAATCAGCAGCACACGAAGTACCAATGACGCACTTTCCTTCCTAAAGTGTGATGGAAAAACACTTTAGTAGGACCTAAAATTACCAAGACAAATGTCTTTTACTGTCTTTTCTTCATATATTGTTAAAACCACTCTGATTTATTATTGCATCAAATATGTCCAGAAGGTAAAACCACTTCCGAGCAGCAGAAACTGTGCCTCATTAGCAGCAGCAAAATGCTCTTAGTAAATGTGTAGGCAAAAATATGCAAAAGATTGCAGTAACTGTATTACCACGCTTCATATTTTACTTTTACCACAAAAAAGCTGCATTGGGAGGTAGAGTCAAAAACTCCTGATCTTTGACATTCAACATTGTTTCAGAGTATCAAATTTTATGTCATTTCAAAAAAAAAATTCGTCTTTTTACCTACACTGTATAAATAAGTCCTGCTCAGCTGCTGCTAAATCATTTACTCCTGGTTCCTTCACACCTTTATTTAGATTTTCTGAGTTTTTTGTTATGAGCAGGGTATCAGAAATGTAGGGGCAGATTTATAATTATTTCATACAGCACAGCGTGAAAGTGAAAGGGCAGGAATGCTAACAAGAGGGCGCATTCCTGTCCTTTGTGCACTGGCACACGATGTGCTGCCTTGGACCAATGCAGGCAGGCTTGCATCATGGTGCAAGGGGGCCTGGGTTGCAGGCAGGATTGCTTTTGTGCAAGAAGGGGCACCTTCCTGCACATAAACAATCATTAGAGTCATTTTCGTCTTTCAAAGTGTGCTGCAGAATGCAGCACACTTAAAAAGAGGAAACAATGAGAAATAAAGATAGTTCTCCTCATTGCACGTCCCCTGGGAAGGCGCAGCATTTTGACACATTCCCAGGTTTACCTGTGTTGGTAAATCTGGGATTGCGCAAAAAGGATCTGTGGATGTATGGGAACACCCCCCGCTCCACCCATGGAATGCAAACATGATCTGTGGATGTATGGGAACACCCACGCTCCACCCATGGAACACAAACATGATCTGTGGATGTATGGGAACACCCACGCTCCACCCATGGAACGCCTCCCCGGGGCAAAGTAACACAAGACAGCGATGCGCCCTGCCTGGCGCTACTCTAGATTTGTCAAGCCACGTAGGGCGGCCCTGTTTGGCTCCATAAATCCCACTTAGTATTGCGTCGCTCTTTCTCCCTCTTCCGTGGCACAAGGGGTGCTGAGGTCTTGTATCGCACTTGCGTCCCCTTCCGTGGTGCAGCAGCAACGCAAACCCATAATACATTCGCCCTTAGTGCTTAACAAGTCAGAACACTCTTATAATACATGAAATAACTAACCTTTATTTATGCTCAATTAAACTAATTCTGTTTAAATCATACTTTTTAACATATTGTGCAGACACACAGCAAACAGTAAGTGAACACAAGTTCCTTGAACCAGTTAATGCAGGTTTATCACAAGTCATTTGCCGGTGCCACCCCTATATAAGGTGATGTGGGGGCAGCTAAGCAAGGCTGTTCCTTAGCATGGGTGCTGTGCTGCATGAGTTCTGCTCTCATTTCACTGTGGCAGGCATTGGGGAAACTGGTTGTTCTATATTCGTTGGGCACCATATTTCCGGTTCTGGGCTTTCATGAATAAAACATTGCATTCTGTGAGTTATGTAGTTCAGTCATTTGAAATGAAATCTAATGATATAGAGCAGCTGAGAACAATGATTCGTAAAAGGAAGGACTGAAAGTATGATGCCCTTCTGACTTGGAATATTCTAGCAACCCTAATGAGGCAGCAGAGGATGGCACAGGTCCAAAAAGTGTGCTTAGCTGAAACGTGTCGCTGCCGCTGTATTTTGTGTGCAAATATCAACTCTTCCATGGTAAAGCGTGCACAGGTCTTACTCCAATGTGCAATGGCATACACATTCTGCAGGGCACCCAGTACTTTGGAATTGGTTTAATTTCACTTTTTATTTCACAATATTGTTATTCATGACAGCCATTACTTCTCCTGGAATAGTATTAAGGATGGACATTACATCTGACATGGCTCAATGTTTCAGAATTAGATCATCATAAAATTACACAACCTGGGCGCAAATTGTTTCCATTGGGCTTCTATAAATAAAGCCACAGTGGATTAATGCATGGAGGCATTGTTGAAATTTATGAAGTATTACATTATTTATTGGGACCGGTATCAGATCTTTGTTACACGATTCGAGTTTTTTGTCCACAAAGAGAGATCAAATAGTACGGACCGAAAATTACTACATCTCAACCAACAAATTTAAGTTCATCTTTTCGCGCAATGCAGGTGGCAATACCAAGTAACTTCCCTTCGCTTCTTTTTGTCACACTTTGTTCCTTTTTGAAAACTGAAGAATGTGCGGATTCTATTACGAGACAGAGATTACATTCTCGCAGTTAAATTGTTCCCTTACCTCAACATTGGGGCACAACCATTTAGTTTTTTGTATGTCTCAAACTGGTGAGGGCGCGTGAATTGAATTCTGATCATAATAGAAATCCCAAAGGGACGCCGGTACTTGGACCTAAAAAAAGTCATTTTATGTCACTTGTTTTGAGACATCCAATAAATATGGCATAAGCTCCAACAAGGAGACCGTTTTGGGGGAGTATGTGCAGCCTATAAAGTAAAGCACTTTGGGCCATATGTATCATCATGACCATTTGCGATTTCTAAATAGCGATTTTTAAGGAATCGCTATTTAGAAATCGCAAAATGGTATGTATGTAGGAAATCGCTTCTTTTTAGCGATTCCTTAACATTCCTAAATTGCGATTAGCAAATTGCTAATCGCAAATTTCCCATTCATTTCTATGGGCCAGGAGGCCCATAGGAATGAAGGGGAAATTTGCGATTAGTAATTTGTTAATCGCAATTTAGGAATATTTTCAAGGGTGCAGGGGTGTCACAAGAACACCCTGCTGCCCCCCTGAAAATGACATGTGTGGGCATATGGCGCACATACATGCCCTAAGGGCATGTATGAGCGTCATATGGCACCTTTGGATTTTAAATAAATTGCTTTTTTTTTTAAATTCGCAACTTACCACCAACTAGAAGTTGGTGGTAATTTGCAAATCCTTATGGGCATTTTTGCATTAATTTTCCTTTGATACATTGGCCCACATGCATCAAGGGTTTTTGGAGTCGCAAACGGTGCGATTCCTTAAAATCGGCCGTTTGCGATTCCAAAATCCATTTTTGGAATGCATCATACATTTTCAGAAATTGCAACATTTTTGCGATTTCTAAAAATGCGATTGCTTTCAAGAAATCGCAAATTTGCGATTTCTTAAAAGCAATGCATGATTAGTTTTAAAATTGCGAATTCGCAATTAGGGTGTCAAATTTACCGAGTGGTTGAACCACTCGGTAAATTTGCAAAAAGTGTTAAAAACGCAGCAAATGCATTTTTTAAACATTCATGTTACGGACACACATGTCCTTAGGACATGTGTGTGTGCAACATGATGCGAAAACAACATTTCATGGGTGCAAGGGGGGGTTCATTTGAACCCCCCTCACCACCCTTGAAATGCAATCAGGATTTGCGATTTTCAAAGTGCGAATTCGCAATTCCCATTGATCCCTATGGGTCTTTTGGCCCATAGGGATCAATGGGAATTGCGAATTCGCACTTTGAAAATCGCATAATATTTGCGATTTGGTAGAAATTGCGATTTCTACCGAATCGCAAATAATTTGCGAAAATATTCATGCATCCCGTTTTGCGAATTCTAAAATGCGAATCACTATTTTTCGCACTTTAGAACTCGCAAAATCCCGGGATGATGCATGTGGGCCATAGCATTTAAGGAATCGCACAATTTGCAATTCCTTAAGTGCAATCGCAAAATAAGGAATGGCAAATTCCTTATTTTGCTGCCAAAATGTTTCATACATACCATTTAGCAAATTAGCATTCGCAAAGGCCGAAATTCTGCGAATTTCGGCCTTTGCGAATACTAATTTGCTTGATACATATGGCCCTTTATGACCTAATGTTTTAGAAAGATGTTTGTGCAAAACGTACGTAAAAGTGCATGGTTGAAGCTCTGTAACCCCCACCAACCCCTCGCAATAAAAAAATAGATTTCATTTGGTACACTTGCTTTTGTAGCAGTTCGATCTTCTAGATCCCTGTGACTTTAGGGAGCACCCAATTCTGAAACTTGAACTAGCAGCACTGTACCATGTGCTCACACTGACATCCTGGAACTACATCGCCTGATTGTATGTGAGCAGGGCTTTAAGTGGGATGAAACAACTGGGGGGTCTCTCAAAGGGGCGTGGCCAATGGAACTAAGGGCGTGGCTTAAAAACATGTAAGCTAACAATGTGTGTTTACCATAGTGTGCCGCCTAACTTGTATTTTGCTGTTTCTATCATTGCAACCAGATATTGGATTCAACAAGTTACATCATACCTACAATAAATCAGGATTATTGGCTTTGTCAATGGTTGTTAGTTGCATAAGATAAATAAGCAGCAACTATGGCTTGTATATAATATTGAAAGAGCTTCCACTTAAAGCCCTGGTGACACCATGACAATGTTGCTGCTCCTGAGTTTCAAAAAGAGAAGGGAAATCCAGAGGGAAAATGACTCTTTAAAGGATTTCCCTTCCCCTACAAGGCTCACCTGACATGACGTCATGCCGTAACTTCTCTACTAGTGAAAAGTGAACAATGTGAGTGCTTGCATGATGTGCCTGCTGTCACTGTAGTCCGAGAAAAAATGGACCGCATGTGACAGGGCACAAAACAGAGCCCAATAGAGACCGGTTTCGAGGCCCCCTTTAAATAACTGCCAGTGCTCAGACCCGGTGAGACCGGGCCCACTTAAAGCCCTTTAAGTGGGCATAGATGTTGAGTCTGCAATGCCTCAATATAATTGCAGCTTTACAAAGTGCGCGGAGGCATCTTCCCGTTCTGTACAGTGCTTTACAGCTTTAGTACATATAATGACAGGTTAATTTATGCGAAAATGCCCTGTATGCAGGGCTTTAACTGGGGTAAAACAACTGGGGGTGTCTCAAAGAGCGTGGTCAATGTAATTAAGGACGTGGTGCGAAAACATCCATGCTAAAAATCTGTGCTTAGCATAGTGTGCCGCCCGATTTGTATTTTGCTGTTTCTATCATTGTATCCAGATATAAGATACAAGTAACTTCATACCTATAAGAAGCAGGACTATTGGCTTTGTCAATGGTTAGTAGTTGAATAAGATAAAAAAGCAGCAACTATGGCTTGAATATAATATTGAAAAAACTTCGACTTAAAGACCTGGTGACACCACGACAATATTGCTGGCGGCCCCTGGCAGGGATTTGGTGGCCTCTAGCTCTGTTCCACTTCCAAACACCCAGACCCCCCCCTTCACTGGCCTCCATTCCACGCCGACCGGACCCCCTCTTCCGGGGCCCCCTACGTACGCTCCCTGCCCAGGGCCACCATGAGCCTAGAGCCGCCCGACGGGCGGCACCCTATGCTAAGCACAAATTTTAGCTTGTTTTTAAGCCACGCCCTTTATTACATTGGCCACGCCCCTTTAAGAGACCCCCCCTCCAGGTTTTTCATCCCACTTAAAGCCCTGGTTATACCACATATCAGGCGGGCAACTAGAGCCAAATTTCGGGGGGAAGGGGGGGGGGGGGGCTGGCTGACAAATATTTCCGGGGGGGGGGGGCTAATTCTTCCAACCACAGACAGAGTGGCTGTAAGAATGGGTGAACACGCAACAAAAGCCTCATTTACAATTAATGGTCTTTTAAAGACCTGTTAAGTACTCAGGTGCGGCTGCAATTAAGATGCTGGGGGGGGGGGGGGCAGAAGCCACGTGAGCCCAATGGGTGGCGCACCTGCCACATATAGACTATATTAATACAGATATTGTACGCGGCCATTACTCTTTATACTGTGCTTGGTAAATGTCGTCACATGCGCTACATTGTGTACGTGCGCCACCTAGTGCATATATTAACAACTTGACTTTCTCAGACATGACAAGAAACGGAGCGGCAGCATCTGCCACATGCTGTCTTCAAGATATAGAATGCAATAAAAACATAACATAACTTCATGGCTTGCTCAGGAGAAAACGCACTTCATAGGTGCGTTTCGCCCATTATTAATCCGTCTTAAAATAAGTCACTGCTCATAACTCTCCCCGCAGTATGTTTTTACAGCTCCCAGTGCGTTATATTCAGCTGGATTTCTGCTGTGCTCGTAACACTTTATAGCGTGTTGCTTAGATGTTGCATACATTGGCCTCACGTTTACTTAGCTGTGGTTATTAATGGGGAAATGAGCCTTGGTGGTTAAGTGGTGGTTAAATTGCTGACTTTGGCGCTTCATGGCCTGCATTTTAATCCAGTTTTGGCGCTTGTCAAGCGCTTTGAATCTGTGCTCACCACGTCTTCTCCATGTGCCTTCTATTGTGAATATCTGCAGTGTAATATTAGGTGCGGTATAGTGTCCTGTTCACCACCTCTCCATGGTGTCCTATTCACAAAGGTTCAGGTGAAAGGATGAGCAGGATTCTATCGCGTTAAGGATTCACAGCGTGTCCCATGAGTACATCAAGACACCTCTTACAATTAGCATAGTTTCCTGTGGGACCCTAATATAAATAATGCACGCATGCACAATTTCACCAGATGAAAAGCAGAGCATGCATTTAGTGCGTGCAACAATGAAATGTAAATGAACACTTGCACATGTAACTTTTTCTTCTTTTCTCTTCAAAGTGAAAGGATATATTTCACATGAGAAACATTTATAAATATTGGGGTGTTGCTTCCATTTTCCCACCTAGAAAGGTACATAGTCCTAATTGGCTTGTATTTCCCATCTAGAGGAGATATGGGATTACCCACAAACCTACGAATTTCTGGACGTTCACCCACATACATTTAATCTAGCACCGACTGTTGGGTACTGTCAGGTACACGAGCTGTCACGAGCGTGGTGATTGTCTGTCACAGCTCGTGACAGTCTCGTGTTATGCAGGAATGGTATCTTTCGAAATGGTGGAGTGTTCGTATTTGTGATGCGGTTACGGACTGTGTCATTCTCAGGCTGGAGCTCGACCTGTGCACTGCTACTAAATAAATCTCGTCACTCCTCAACCTGTCTCCAGCGGCTCCTTTGCTTCCCTTACACCGACCATAAATTGAAACCAGTGATTTAAGCAATACCGCCTTGTGGTGGGTGTTACACACTCATAAATGCACTTTTTGCATTGTAAAAGCTCACTGATACCCATTCTGTTTATTACTATATGGAATGTCACCTGGGCTAGGGCTGTTTTTGCAAAATTGAGTTGACCATAGGTACACCAATATTTTGGTGAATCTAGACCTATGTAAGAAGCTATTATATAAAGAGAGAGTCAGATCTTATAGTAGATTAGGGCTATAGCATGAGAAATAAGTTTTCCCTAGGATTAATTACACAGATTCCAACAATTTAAACTAGGAAAGAGGGAGTTTTCGACAACAAATTGGGGGCATGTATTGTCTTTATTTCAGGAGAGAGCTAAAACAAAGCCTTTTTCGGTGGCTTCAAAACGCGGGAGTCTCCCGCCCAAATCAGGCTTGTTGGCATGTATGTAATACATTGGTGAAAGCGTATAACTCTCTCCGTGGACTGAATATAGAGCCTGTCTCACAAAGTTAAACTTACACCTTTGTGTAAACTACTTCTTAGTACAGTGGCGGCTCCTCCGCAGTGGCAGAGGTGTGTCACCCCACTGCTTGTCTCAGAGTCAGCAAATGAAAAATAAAATGATGGTATAACAACACTTTTTTTTCATTGCTGGCTGTGAGCCAGCGCAGTAGGGAGGGGTGGGGCCAAGGCATGGAAGGGGGAAGGGGAGTGCTATATGCACTCCCTTACTCCCTTACTCTGCATACATGTTTTGGACGGCCGTCTCAGGCCGACCAAAACACACATGCGCACTTAGGTTTCTCCAGCCCGGCGGCATTGAGCAGCCAGACTGGAGAAACCCCACAGACTCCCTGAATGGAGCATCTTTTAAGCCTGCTCAGGCTAATCTCTGCGATGCTTTGCAGCACAGTGATTGGATGGGAGTCTGTGCCATGGGCTGCTGGGACCAGGAAGAGGAGAGAATGCGCGTCGAGGGAGGCGGCTGGTGGCTTCAGTTAAGTTCTTTTTTTTAATCAATATATTACTACTACTCCCTGCGCGACACATGACCTCTCCTGCGTTCCCTCCACACGACCCACCACGCGCTCCACCACATGCCTCACCACCCTTTGTTTGTGGCAGATGCCACTGTCTTAGTATTGACAGACAACAAGCAGAGTTTTACTACTGTGCACTCCCTATACTTATGTTTTCAGAGTTCTCTGCACCTGGTGACTCTGCAGCAGGGGCAGAGATAAGGTGACATGGCATCCCGGCTTTGCCGTGGCAGTCCCAGTTTTTCACTAGGTGTCCCGACAGATTTTGGAAAATTTAGCTAATTTCCCAGTTTTTAGAGAGGGTCAACCGAAAAGAGTGGAAGGTCCGTCTTTCTGTTTTTTAAACCAGGTATAGTTAGCAGCTGTTATAAAGAAAGCAATTCAATTTACAGGCATGATACAGGCTTAAAAATTGCATTTGATATATTTTCTTAGTCCCTCTTCTGTAATTCTATGATTATGAGCGCTGTCATTCTGTGAGCTTGGGTGATGTAAAATTGTATTCCTTCTTCTATTTTTGCCAAATGTCCTAGTTTTTAGTTTTAAAAATATATTCACCGTAGGCAGAGAACTCCGCACAGGGAGGGTGGTCTTCAAAATACACACATGTGGATTCCGAAAACTAGTAAGCTTACACAAAAGTGCAAGTTTACCTTTGTGAATATGTGCCTCAACTCTGAGACAGAAAAAGTCCGGAGTATCAGAAGAGGAAGAGGAGAAGCCGGCTCCTAGGGTAGCCCCAACTCCTGCAGCCACTGTGGCCACTCTGCAACCTGGGTCCCCCTCAGTACCGGTATTAAAGTTGTGTGACAAGAGAGCAGGACAGTGGTATCCCAGGGCCAGTTTCTAGAACTCTCCTGAAACTGCCGAGGGAGACAGCGAGACCTGTGAGAAGGGGGCAGTGGAATAGGGCCCTCCCTATTGTGTTTGTGCTACAAAGCGGGTCTTCATACCCCTTTCCGTGGGACACTCCTGAAATTGCTCAGGGACTCCAAGTCCCAGAAGACTGTGAGACCTGCAAGGAGGGGTGTGGGGGAGGCGAGCCCCTCCCTACTGTATGTGCCCATTGTAAAGCATGTCTTCATTCCCCTCTGTGTGGGAAGCATGAGGGCTGCGCCGGACAGTCTTCATCCAGAAAAGTCCAGGCCACCCCTCTTGGCATTCAATTAGAGTATTTTTTTTTTTCCTGTTGAAAGACCTTTTACCAGGCTGAGAATCTTGCAGGTGGTTGACACCTTCACCATCTATGCAGCAGGCCCGTCTGAGACATTTAGTACATGTGTTCTAGTAATCCAAGCTCTTTGTTGGCACTTTGCCTGTGAGCCAGTTTTGGTTTTGCGGGGCGATATATGTACATCACAAAAATTGCAGTCCACACCTTCGTTCTTCTATTTATGCCTTCGTTTTACCAAATCCTTTTAAACTTGCTCTTTTTGGCATTCTCCCCGAGTTGCGTGATCTACCCTGGTATCACGCTGAGTTAAACATCATGAATTGAAGGGGCGAAGTTTCACCCCTAAACGAGGTGCACAGCTTTAAATTGGGGTTATCCCACATTTTTATCCACAACTTTCCAATCTTTAACGAAAATTAATCAACGTATTCCAACGTGTTTATTCTGTTTCATTTATTTTCTTCGTTTCATTCACACGTGAAAAGCCCATGAATTTTACTGCTTCTTATGATCCAGATATGCTCAACCGAGCCTTTTTCTGGTCACGCCAAAATACATGAAAACATCCTCAGTTGGCAGATCATATTATACCCAATGCATTTCGGGCTGTTCATAAGCCCTTCTTCAGGGGTTCACTACATTAAAAGAATATTTGCAATTAGAATATGGCTTCATACCCTGTAGTTTACAGCAAATCTGTTAAAAATCAATCTTATTACCCCGAATGTTGACAGCGTTTTCCCTCTAAAATGGAGCATAATGCTACCTCGACAATGCCTGAAAACCACCCTTCTTCCACATCGAGTTTTAAACTTTCCCCAAATGTAACATCACAGTGTGGAAAATGGCAATGTATGTGTACATAAGCGGCGTTCATTTGTGTTCACCATACCCCTCGCTGTAAGCAGAACGAATACCGTGAAGCATTGACCGCATCATCCCGCCAGCGTAGGCCCATGCACGCACGTACGCGACAGCCATTTTAGGCACCATGGCCTCCCTGCCCGTTTGTTAAATCCCAGGCCGTAAAACCCTCTCCCTCTGCGCGACCCTGCTCTAAAAGTGACACCCCTGCCTGACCCACACCCCCCTGCATTCCTCCCAGGAACACCCTTCCCCTCTTCTGATGATCCCCCCTGGCCACACCTGGCCTCTCGACCCGGTCCCAAGTCATAAAACTAAGTCTCGTGGATGTATCCTCCCCCCCCTTTTGGCCCCGCATAGCAAAACGTGATACACCAACCGAAGTGCCCGATCTTATCGCCTGCCCAACCTTAGATCTGACTATCCCTTCTCGCCCTCGTGTCCTGTTGGAATGTCCGGCTGCAAGATTACAATCACTTGTTACATTTGGGAGGGGGAACGACATCCGAGCGACGGGTATGGGAATAGGCCTGAAGCTGGGATTCCAAACATGCCTTTTTCGTACTTCAAAGTGTCTTTATTGCAATAAGGAATGTTTGTGCATCGTAAATCTGTGTATAAAAGACAAAGCCTCAGAGAAACTTTTTAGAGCACCTCTTGAAGACACTTTGTGCGTGTCCGAAATGACAGGCTCTCCTCATGAGAAATAAAACTCTGTTCTTGCGTCCCTGCTTCCAGCGCCCGTCTCTTTATTTGATAACTGTTCAAGATGGGAACTAAGAGGCGTCTTGTGCCAGCAGCCTGGGCATCGGTTGTAATTTGGGCTGATTTTCCTCAATTGGCGCCCAACGTGGCGCCCATCAGCGACATAAGGTCCGGTAAGAGAGGTCCAGACGATGGGGTGAACATCTAAACAATTGGAGTATACCTGCCTTGAGAGGACCCTCGTCCGGCTGCCGATTGAATGAACTTCACCGATTCCGAACGGACCTCTCTCAAGCGACCTACTGTCCTGACTAGAATCCCACAGGAATGCTGCGGTAAAAACATGGAGTAAGAGAACGATCGGGCGCTGGAAAGGGAAGGCGAAGAACTGTCCACACGGTCCGGTCCGTGTAAGGTTAAGTAGGACGTCTTTACGTCTGATTGGTAGGATGGCTTTATCCATCTGATTGATTGATTGATTGTTTGTATTGGAATCGGTATTTAAATACTGGTATTGTTCATTGATTGGTTCATTTAGCCTTGGTCGCTACTTGAAGTATTGGTTCTCTTTGAGACATTCTCTGTTTGCAAACAGCGACGAATAGGAATGTTCCTCTCTCTTTGCAAATAGTGAAGGATAGGTAATGCAGACTTTTGTCTCCCGTTGTAATCCGTCATGCCTATTTTTCTCCCCACTGATTGATTGGTTGCTCTGTTGCTCTTTGAGACATTCGCTGTCTACAAACGGGGAAGAATAGGAATATTCTGTCTCCCTTTGCAGATAGTGAAGGGTAGGTAATGCAGACTTTTGTCCCCCGTTGTAATCCGTCATGCCTATCTTTCTCCCCACTGATTGTTTGTTATCGATTTTTATCGATTATCGCTCTTTTGAGATATTCCCTGTCTACAAACAGAGAAGAATAGGAATATTCTGTCTCCCTTTGCAGATAGCGAAGGATAGGTAATGCGGACTTTTGTCCCCCGTTGTAATCCGTCATGCCTGTTTCTCTCCCCACTGATTGATTGATTGTCTGGACATTTATTGTTAAAGGAATAGTTCTTTTGAGGTATTCTCTGTTTGCAAATAACGTGGAATAGAAATATTCTGTCTAGTCTTTGCAAGTAGTGAAGGATAGGTAATGCGGACCTTTGTCCCCCATTGTAATCTGTCATACCTATCTACTCCCCACTGATTGGTAAACTAGTTCCACCCGGACCATTTATTAGAGGTGGATCATCTGGCTCAACCGGAGGGCACCCCTAATAAAAAGGACATATGAAAAATACGAAGTAATCACTGTATCCTGTTAACAGAAACTTTAGCATGAAACACACTAGAAAAGGAAGGAAAAAGAAATTGAGCAAAATCAGTAGGCCACTGATGAGTTTTTGACTTCGCTAGAAATAAGAAACTTTAGAAATAACCCGCAATAAGAAACATGAAAGTGGTGAGAGAAGCCAAGCTTGACATCACGGCAGCCACGAGGTAGCTAGGCTCCGCCGCCCCTCACTGCTCCAAACATGTCTGTCCCACCGCCCGCCACGCCCAATAACGGTAACATGAGATAGATACAAGTCAGCAGATACCTACCCCCATTCCGGAAACTCCCGAAGTGCAACAGGTCCACGGTTACACCCATCCGGAAGACGAGGCCTCGACACGTGCAGGGCTGGGCCCGGCTGGCCACCATCGGCCGGAGAAGTCGTGGGATGGTCGGCCCGGAATGTACTGGTCCTCCCATCCTCTTCTGGTGCCTTGCAGGCCACGGGGGGGGGGGAATGTCTTGCTTATGCCTCCGAACCCCCCCCTCTCTTATCGCCTGGTCCGGCCATCACGAATGTCTGCGCCGGGAGATGGCGTGGGGTGCACTGGGAGGGAGAGGCGGCGCGAACGAGCCTCTCCCACCTCCCCAGGTGGAGGCCCCTCAGCTGCACCCCCAATGCTCCACTCACCCGACAAGGGTTCGTCCACTCTTGCGGTGCAGCAACGCTCCACTCACCCAGCGGGGTCTCGTCCACTGTTGCGATACAGCGGCGCTTCGCCCGAACCAGCTGAGTTCATGAAATAGGCGGTCGACTCTGCAGGATTGGGCCTGGCGTAAAAGGATGGCCCGGTCGCTTGTCAGCTAGAAAATGAGTCCCACGTCCAGAAACGTTCCCCTCAGCTTTGAAGATTCTACGAGAACCGCAGGGGCCCCCGACCCCCGCGGGCCCCCCCGATGGGGAATGACTGCCATGATCGCCCACGGAACGACCAAGACGTAGCCACGAGACGTTGGCGCTCTCATGCTGGTGCCAGCCTCAGTTTGAATGACCAAAATCCTGCAGACTACCAATTTGATCAGTTCCGGTGGGACACCAGTATGACCCGGTAGGAAAGATTGTCGCCTCCCTCCCTCCTTTGACTGATGGTTCATATCGCCAGTCCCTTCTGTTGCCCTTTAACGAAACTATTGGACTGCCGAAAGAGGTTCTGGTCCAACCACGAGTTGGTGGAGACATTTTGACTATACTTGAACCTGCCTGACCTCACCCAAAATGGCGCCGGTACAAATGAAACTCGCAACTCCTTGTTGTGTTCCGGTTGCTCAGCCTTGATATCATGAGATATGTATGCAGTTTTTGAAGCACATGGCGGGAGGGGAGGGGGAACTGATTGAACATTCGGACAATGAACTGATATTAAGTTCTGACGCATCATTTTATTGAAAGTTCGAATTTTCGACACTTATGGTACTTGCCCACAATGAATTTTCGATATGATTTTATTGCACTTGCCGCACTTTTATTATGAAATCAACGACCACCGACTCTGTTATGTTTTCCATAAATAAATACCCCCTCATGTACAGTTCCAGTCTGCTCCGTGGCCGGCCCACGTGGTTGTAGGCCCGTATTTGTGCATCAACATTTTTAAATAAAGGTTTTTTGAGAAGCAAACATAGTTGTAGCGCTTAGATTGGTAAGTTTCGAATAAATGGCCACTGTTTCCGATATAAGTAAAATACAGGTGAAATGAAGCAGCTCGATTACCTAAAGGTTAAAAAGTATAGTACACAGAAATATTGCAAATGTGAACGGTCCAGGTTGTTGTATGTGTTTTTCATTTTTGTGCAACGTAAAGCAATCAATAAAGACCTCGGTATTTAGCCTTTACTTTATATGCCAAAAGTATCAGAGAAGTTGTTTTAGATGCCCCTAAGCCACTCCGAAGGAATGCCACCTAGCCCCTCTAGTTTCCATGCCTGACGAACAACAACGACCCTGTACCACTGTAGACCATCCCTCTTCCTCGAAGGAGATCACGAGCTCACCACCCACTTTACACCGACTGCCCTTTGTTTTGACCCTTCCCTGCACACGATCCGTAATGCCACACTTGGGCGATCTATGCAATACACAGTCCATCAATAATTATCTCTCCCACACTACCGGTCCCTCTGGGCTTAAACGCCGAGATGGTAAGGACTGCATCCCGTGGAGATAGGTCGAGTATGTGGTAAGTAAAAGCACTTTCGGGCTTATGCGCGCTGATGTGTTTTAAAACGCTGCCCCCACCCCTTCTTTTTCCCTTCTTTCTGCAGGTCACATCGGAACGTCGACTAAAGTATGGAGAAGACCTAAGCAGCACGCCATGGTTCCGCGCGGAAGTCAGGCTAGCACTGTGAAAATTGTGTATTATCTATGGGGACTGCCCCTGAGAACGTGATGAATTTGTGTGATATGAATGCACGCGTGCATGCCCTGATGTGTATAGCTCACCCGAATACACGTTGCACACGTTTGGATTGATGAGAGAAATGTTTTATGTATAACTTAAGTAATGATCGAACGGCCGATGGAATGGGGAAAAGGGGTCTGAACATGATGCCTATACATGACGAACAAACAAAGATATAGCACTCCCTTACTTAGAAATGACTATTTCTCTCTCTGAACCCAGCAACTGGGAGGGTGGCCTGAAGCAGAAACTTGACGGTTTATTACAGTATGACAAAATATGGCTCCAACCGGCACCCCAAATAATGCAACCAAGAATGACGTGCACCAATGAGTAAATTCATACGTTAACTAAATAGGAAAAGGTTAAGGAATATTCCGGGGTGAGGTTAACCCAAGTACCCTCCGCCTGGTGGACTAGGAATGTTGCCAATGTTTAAAATTTACCACCTCCTTCTTGCACCCTCATAGACACGAAACTCAAAGCTGCCCCATTGTTCTCCCGACTGACACCCTCCGTTGCCTCAGCCTGGAAACCCATTCGCTAAAAATGATTTGAAAATCCCACCGTGAGTAGTAGCCCGACCAGGTTAGTTCCCGACCAATTGACAAAGGTGTAAGTATTTGCAACCAAAGCCACCAGCAAAGGCAGCCAACGATAAGAAAGAAGAAAAAGGTAAAAAGCTCAGCCCCCAGATGAATTAAGTAGGATACTAAGGATGCACAGCATGCAGGAAGAAATCTTTTTGGCCAGAAACTGCTCTACGTTTTGTCTTAGATTTTGTATGTAATACATGTACTATCTCCCCCGCCTGAATTCGTGTGTACGTAATGTATGGATCTACGTCATCCCTCAGCGTGTGTTTCTATTTAACTTGACCCCTGCTGTTCTGTGTTGTGTGCGCACTAAACGGCCTATTATTGTACACAACACTCTCTCTCTCTCTCTCTCTCTCTCTCTCCATGTCGTACGTGTACCGAATAGCTCGTTTAGAATGCGGACGACTCTCTCTCTCTGAGGGTCCCCCTGTTCCCTCTTCCTTTGTGTGGTAACGTTGTTCCCCGCCGGCACAAGCCTAATTGGTTTTTGAACACAAAGGTGTTCGGGAAAAATTGACAGAAACTAAAACGATTGTAATTTGCCATATTACTACCTCTCCTTTCTGCAAAATGATGGAACTTGAATTGGCTAAGAAGGAAAGGACAGGTAAGACGACTGATGTCCCCTAATCTAGCCTTTTTATAGGGGGACTATATGTCAGTGGCCTTCCATTTTCAGTTTGTTAGAAAACAATCCCCAATGCCCAGATTGCCCCACCTCTCTGCACCCAAGTACGGATGTCCAAAGCGTCTTCGCTTCTCCCGATTGACCCCAGCTCCATATCAGCTGTCCCCAAAGTATAACTGATGACCCTGGTTAACCGTTGCTCTCCGAGAAAAGAATGTTTAGCCTCTGTCCCTCTCTCATGATGATTGCACTCCCCCCTGTTTGCAAGAGTTAGCCGACCCTAAAGGAAAATGTAAGACCGTCAGGACTTGGGTTAGAAAGACGAGTCTCTACCAAAGGATCCGATTTCGAGTTTGATAGAATACGCAGTCGATAGGAGTCTGACTTCTCTCCATATACGTCATGAATGAACGCCAAATAGACTTAGTACAAACTCAGTAGAAATGCCCACATACATAGTCCATAGTGGTAACTTCTGACCGTGACCGATGAGCGTATCCCCAACTACTTAGGATTGGGGGCGGAATTGAAATGTATAAATGTCTTCTCCTGCCAGTTCTCTAAAGCTTGTTTTGTACCCATTCAAAGATACACAATCACCGGAGGAGAGGGGCCGGACGTGACGCACAGCCTGGCCACAGATCATGAAGCACATGTGACCTCGACCAAAGGTGGAGCCGCAGAGCAACGAGACGCGGGACGAGGCACCACTCTCAAACACGGAAAATGAAAGGATGAAGGGCTGCCTTGAAGCCCTCTGTTTGCTGACCCACTCGTGCCAGAAGTCCCCCGCCCCTTTGAGCCCGATTAATGGGCCTGCCTGCTCGTTATCCTTTGCTCCCTTGGTTTGTTTCAAAGATCTGATCCCACTCCGCCCTCTCTTCCCTCGATTATCCAACAACACCCCCCTTTTCCACATGGATTTTGACTCAGAAAAGAAGAACAGCATTTAGGTAGAATAGGGTTTTGCCATGGAAGGAGAAAGAAATGCAGGTGCCCAGCATGAGGCACCCCTAAAAAGATTAGTTAGGAAACAGGACTGTGATCTAACAGCAGAGGACAGATCGCACCCTGCGACGCGTAAGGTTGGATCCGAGCTGGACCTATAGCTCCACCGCCGGTGCTCAACAGCGCCAACGGAAGAAGACGGACTACTAGAGCCTACCAGTGATGGCTCGCTGCTAAAAAGACACTGTGGCGAAGACCCCCCCTTTTTTTGAACATTCTACACCCCCCCCTTGACTGATTGCTTGTATTGAACTGAATTCCTCCCTCAACCACTCTGTATTGCTTTCAAAATGTTTTATCGGTCACTTTTAACTGCACATTGATACCACCGGAGAGAGAGTCAGAACATGGTTCTATAATGTATTGGAACATTTCCTTGATTGACCACGACTGAGTAGTATACCGATCTCTAGACTCGCATGTATAACACAACAAATGTAAATTCATATGTACTGCACCTCGTCCATCGCATCGTCTGCACGTGGTTATATGCAATCCGCCAGTATTGACGAACGCTATTTCACTGACCACACATGGCTATGTGTACACCCCGTCAGTTATGATAAACACGGAAATGAACTAACTTATGTTAAAAAGCGGCGACTGTGGAAAATGACAATGTATGTGTACATAAGCGGCGTTCATTTCTGTTCACCATACCCCTCGCTGTAAGCAGAACGAATACCGCGAAGCATTGACCGCATCATCCCGCCAGCGTAGGCCCATGCACGCACGTACACAACAGCCATTTTAGGCACCATGGCCTCCCTGCCCGTTTGTTAAATCCCAGGCCATAAACCCTCTCCCTCTGCGCGACCCTGCTCTAAAAGTGACACCCCTGCCTGACCCACACCCCCCTGCATTCCTCCCAGGAACACCCTTCCCCTCTTCTGATGATTCCCCCTGGCCACACCTGGCCTCTCGACCCGGTCCCAAGTCATAAAACCAAGCCTCGTGGATGTACCCCCCCCCTTTTGGCCCCGCATAGCAAAACGTGATACACCAACCGAAGTGCCCGATCTTATCGCCTGCTCAACCTTAGATCTGACCATCCCCTCTTGCCCTCGTGTCCTGTTGGAATGTCCGGCTGCAAGATTACAATCACTTGTTACATTTGGGAGGGGGAACGACATCCGAGCGACGGGTATGGGAATAGGCCTGAAGCTGGGATTCCAAACATGCCTTTTTCGTACTTCAAAGTGTCTTTATTGCAATAAGGAATGTTTGTGCATCGTAAATCTGTGTATAAAAGACGAAGCCTCAGAGAAACTTTTTAGAGCACCTCTTGAAGACACTGTGTGCGTGTCCGAAATGACAGGCTCTCCTCATGAGAAATAAAACTCTGTTCTTGCGTCCCTGCTTCCAGCGCCCGTCTCTTTATTTGATAACTGTTCAAGATGGGAACTAAGAGGCGTCTTGTGCCAGCAGCCTGGGCATCGGTTATAATTTGGGCTGATTTTCCTCAACAGTTCTGTACTTATCCATGTTACCTCCTTCATATTACCCATTGTTTGTCTGCCATATCTTATCTCTGTTTAACTCGTACCTTCATTGCTTCTTGCGAACTTCATGACCCATTCACAAGGGATTAAACTGTGATTGACGATGAGCAACAGGCGGTGATAGGTTAAATCCCAGAAGAAGGGCGATGTCACATGACTTAAAACAGAGGGAAGTTACGATGTGCTGAGCAGTACTGTTTTACGAAGTGAACCGTTGTGAAAGGGAAAGATGTGCACACGCGTGATTCGCACATCCTTGAAATGGGAGGGACTTTGTAAACTAAGAGTCGGTTTCATCCAGTTGACGGACAGGAAAAGCAGTTCCTGGAAAATGTCTTGCACTGATCTAAATGTTTTACAAATGTGTATTGTTAAATGCTATTGAATACCTTTGTTACAGCGTGATAGTGAAAACACCATAAGGGACGGCGGGGAATAGTATTTAAATGTCTGGGGAACTTGCGTTGTGGTTTATCATGAGATATTACCGTCTAATGGTTATGCAAGAAGAGGTGCATTATGGGTCATGAAGTTCACAAGGGATTAAACTGTGATTGACGATTAGCAACAGGTGGTGATAGGTTAAATCCCAGAAGAAGGGCGATGTCAAATGACTTAAAACAGAGGGAAGTTACGATGTGCTGAGCAGTACTGTTTTACGAAGTGAACCGTTGTGAAAGGGAAAGATGTGTCAAGAAGCAATGAAGGTACGAGTTAAACAAAGATATGGCAGACAAACAATGGGGAATATGAAGGAGGTAACATGGATAAGTGCAGAACTGTGATGTTACATTTGGGAAAAGTTTAAAACTCGATGTGGAAGAATGGTGGTTTTTCAGGCATTGTCGAGGTAGCATTAAGCTCCATTTTAGAGGGAAAACGCTGTCAACATTCGGGGTAATAAGATTGATTTTTAACAGATTTACTGTAAACTACAGGGTATGAAGCCATATTCTAATTGCAAATATTCTTTTATTGTAGTGAACCCCTGAAGAAGGGCTTATGAACATCCCGAAATGCATTGGGTATAATATGATCTGCTACCGAGGATGTTTTCATGTATTTTGGCGTGACCAGAAAAAGGCTCGGTTGAGCATATCTGGATCATGAGAAGCAGTAAAATTCATGGGCTTTTCACGTGTGAATGACACGAAGAAAATGATTGAAACAGAATAAACACGTTGGAGTACGTTGATTAATTTTTGTTAAAGATTGGAAAATTGTGGATAAAAAAGTGGGATAACCCCAATTTAAAGCGTGCACCTGGTTTAGGGGTGAAACTTTGCCCCTTCTATTCATGGGGCTATATATGTACTTCAGTTTTTACTCTTCTTTTTTATACCTTATTTATTTATCTGATAATGCCACGATTCACTCCTGGAGAGGTATCTCGGTCCTGCTGCATGAGAAGAGAAATAGGTGGAATCTAAAACAACCAGGTCTGAAGTCCTTCCTTAAAGGAGGGGAAATCTTGGCAAGAGCGAAGGCTGAGAGAGAGTTTATTCCAATGATAAGGAGCTGTGCAAGAGCAAGAATCTGCCCCCATATCTTGAAGTACAGATATGAGGGATCACCAAAAGCACCTTGTCTAAGGAAGGTGGAGATGTAGTCGAGAAGACAAGTAAACTGGCCAAGACTTATGAAGTGCTTTATGAGTCACACAACAGATTTTAAAGATCACTCTTCCTAATAGGCAGCCAATAAAGCTTTCTAAAGACCTGGGAGGAAGACGAGTGAGAAAAAAGATTACAAATGAGCAAAGTGGCAGTGTTCTAAACCATTTGCAGTTTGGATAACAAAGTGTTGTTTACTGAGGTCCGCAGGGCATTCCCACAGTCCAGGTGACTGATGATAAGCGCCTGCACAAGAGTCTTCCTAGCAGTGTCTGGAAGCCACAGAAGGGCGTTTATAATAAGCCTCATGGTAGCGAAGCAGATGCCAAAAATGGTTCTAACTTGATCTTTTTTTAATAAAAAGAGATTACGCCAAGATTTTTTACTACCTCCTTAGGTGCGGGGCCGAGCCAAGTTGTGTGGGCCACCAATCAGCTGACCAAATCTCCTTTGCCTTGCCAAATAGCATGATCTCAGTCTTGTCACTGTTTAATTAGGGACAGTTATTACCTATCTGTTAGAACTGGCTATTTCTGGTAGGCTAAGGCTGACGCCAAAGCCAGGCAGAAACCACCATTCTAGTCAGGGCAAGGAAGTCACACGCCAAGATAACCCCTGCTCACCCCCTTGGTAGCTTGGCTCAAGCAGTAAGGCTAAATTCGGAGTTAATGTGTAAAGCATTTGCGCCAGCGCACAACAGCAACAACATACTAGGCACACCACAAAAGGAACTCCACACAAGGTAATTTATAAAATAACTTTTGTATTGTCAAAACATATCAGATAGAATCACACATGTACATTGTGCCAACTGGCACGGGCAATATTTACAAGGGATTACTTACAAGACAGGGCCACATAGGCCACTGTCATAATCAGCACTTTTAGAAATAGCACTTTTAGAAATTAGAATAAGTATATAAAATCACTGTAGCACAAAGTAACAGTTAGAAATCACAACCAGTATCTACTGGGAACAGGTAAGTACACACTACGCAACCCTAAACACCTTAGGAGCGTGTCACGCAGGGAACCAGGACCTTACTAGGACCACCTGTACTAAAAAGAACAACCACCTAAGTATCACACAGCATTTAGGGGTATACACAAGAACACATTACCCATGATGCATGAAACACATTCAGAGGAGTAATAACGGGAAACACATGGTGCATAAACCTACACATTCAGCGGTGTTAAGAATAAGGCACATGACGCAATAAAATACATTCAGAGGTGCAGCGCAAGAAGGCACATGATGCCTAAAACATTCAGAGGTGCAGCGCAGGAAAAGAAAGACACATAATGCATAAAAACATTCAGAGGTGCCAGAGCAATACAATAGCGCAAAAATCACATGATGCAAGAGAACACATTCAGAGGTGCAATAACCATACAATTGCGCAAAAACTCACATAAGCCACTACCTGTGGCAGTCCCTAGGCCAACTGGCCTTGTTGGGGCTCAGACGCCCTGAGTCTCAATGTCAGGGGGCGCTGCCATGCAGCGCCAGTCTCAAGAAAAGAAAGCCTAAACGTAGCAGCTGGCACTAAGTGCTGCACAGCTGTGAAGGCCTGGCACCACTGTGCCCTCTCTGTCCCACACAGGGACTCTCTCCTTAAATTGCGCCTAAACGGTGCAGCTGCCCACTAATTGCTGGGCAGCTGGAAAATCAGGAAAAACTGTGGAAGGGCCTTCAGTAGCCCCTCTGGCGAATTGCGCCACAAATGGTGGAGCCACACAGGCTCTTAAACACATATAGGCCCCTGGAGCCCTCGAGGCTCTTAACAAGGCAGGAGGGGGCGGGCACCGGCAATATGCCCGACGCCCCCTCTTAACTAAAATAGCCCCCAAGAGCCTCTCATGGCTCTAAACACAAATCTTGGCCCTTGAGCCTCGCTCAGGCTCTAGGAAACAATTGCCCCCATAGGCTGGAGCGGCCCCCTGCCATCGGGACCGCTCTGTAGATGGGCACCGCACAAGTATGGGCACAGGGGGGGAGCGGGCACCGACAACGTGCCCCGACACCATCCTCCCCTAACTAACAAGGCATGGGCCCCTCTAGGCCCGAGCACCCATCCTTCTCGTTGGAGCGGCCCACTGCCACACGGGGCCGCTCTTGACACAGTGCCTCCCCCGGCACCACCGAAATCCATCTGCTCCCTCGCGGAGCAGCAACAGACCTGCCCTCGAGCCTTTCGCGGGCTCTGTAACCACGGTGGGGCGACCCCCTGCCATTCGGGGCCGCCCTTCCTCAGTGCCTCGACCGGCACCAACATCAGCGTCGCAGAGCCCCCCCAGCCCTTCCTCCCTACGGACATCACTCACCGGGGGCTCCTCTGTGCAGCAGGCGCGTCTCCTCTCGCCACAGGGCTCCCTCGGCACATGGGAGCCCTGTTCACCGGCCGCCACGCTTCGTCTTCGGTTCTCGACGTGCGGTGGGGGCGGGCACCGGCAATGTGCCCCGTGCCCCCTCCGCTACTCCTCAGCTCCTCATGCTGCTCCCAGCAATTCCGGTCTCCCTCTCCACTCGGGAGACCGGCCACGAGGAAAGCATGCTTCTCCCAGCAGCTACCGCCATCTTCACTCTTCCCCTCGGCGGCCTCCTCACCCGGGCAGCTTCTCTCCTTCTCTCTGCTGCGGGGGCGGGACTTCCGGCCGGCCGTGCTGGGATTGGCAGGCCGGCCGGCCAACCACTTCCGGGTCGCTGCGGGCAGCGCAGCGGCCCTTCTCCTTAGGCAGGCAGGCGGGGGCTGAGTTAACCGAGGAGTGGGCTCCCTCGAGTTAAAATATAAAATAAAGACGCGAGGTGGGCACTCACAAAAATAAGTAAATAACCGGGCATAAAGCAGGGTGGCACCTGCCAAACCTCACGCAAAATGCGTGATAGCGACACGCTCGCTACGGGTGCCAAATAAAGCGCTCTCAAGCGCTAAGGGTCAAGATGCAGCGCTTCCAGGCACTGGAAGCCAGCAAAGTCCAGGCAAAGTCCTTCAGGAGATTCAGCAAAGTCCTGGGGGGATAAGAAGAAGGTCCCAAGGATCCCAGGGCAAAGCAAAGTCCCCCCATCAGCCCAGGCAAGGCAGAGGGGTCCCCCAGAAGTCCTCCAGGCATCCAGGGGTTGGGCAGCGCCCGCCCCTGGTAGATTCAAGTCAGAAACAAGAACATTTTGGAAGGGGACACAGCCCCTTCTTATACACAGAAAAGTCTTTGAAGTCCTTTGAAGTCTTTGTGCAAGGGGGCCCTGAGCCCGGTCTAAACCAGTTCTGGGGTGGCTGGAGCACTGGGGTGTTTCTAGTTTCCTTCAGCCTGTCAGTATCAGGGCCAGAGGTGGCATTTGGCCAGCAGGAGGGGGAGCCAGCAGGGTGGTCAGGTAGGCACAGCCCTGCACTATCAGATGTGATCTCCTCCCACCTCCCTGGCAGCAGATGCTGCCTTTCATCCACGGGCTGACTCAGACAACCTCCGGGGCTCTGCAGCCCTTGTCACCCTCAAACCAGACAGTTAATCCACAGCAGGCCCAGGCACTCTGGGCCAGGCTCACCAGCCAATCACACGCCAGAACCAACTTACACAAATATGCCAACTTCTAAAAGTGGCGCTTCTAGACTAGACGCAATCATGCCGCATATACCATTACGCAGCATTCACTCTCACGAGTTCGTACATATCAAACTCGCCCCTGCACTCCCCACACATCAGGAACTACCATGGCCATACATATTCCCCATTCATTCCTATGGGAGGGCAGGTCACTCACCACCCATACACAGAGAGCTCAAGCACTTTACACTGTACCACAGTGGAAAAGTGCACAGAGGCCTAAAATCACCACCACCAGGTTCCAGAAACAGGCTAGGAAAAAGCAAAAAGTCTAGGGGTGAACCTGCCTAAAGGGCCGGGTCCAACACTATCCAAGCAGCAACTTCCATCATGCAGTTTGCAAATTGACTCTTCACCTTGTCAGGATCAGGACAAAAGTAGAACAGTAGCTGAGTACCATCTGCATATGACATGATCTCCATGCCGCAGGCTCTAATGATTCAGGCTGATGGTATCACATAGATGTTAAACAAAGTAGGGCTCAGGTACAATCCCTCGGGTACTCCCTTGTCCATGCACATCTGTCGAGACTTGAAAGAATCTAAGCAGTCTTGCTGTGTATGGTTGGCAAGGGAGTGTATAGGGCACTGAAGAACCCTGCCATGCAGCCCAGCTTCGTGAAACCTATAGGTAAGAATGGAGTGGGAGACTGTGTCAAATGATGCTGACAGACCCAGCAATACTAGCATTTCTGAAGTTCCGGCATCAAGGGAGAGCCTGTTAATATCAAACATAGCCAACAATGGGGATCTGTGCTGTGGAGCTCTCTGAATCCAGAACGTGAAAGGCCTGAGATGTAGTTTGTTTGAGGAAGGCTAAACGTTGTTTATTAATAACCCTTTCTAAAGTTTTTGCAAGTAAAGGTAATAGCGAAATTGGTCATTAGTGGGATAGAACTTTTGGATCAGCAGTCATTTTTTTAAGCGAGATACCAATGCACACTTCCAGTCCCGGGCACTTTGGCAGTGGTCAGCGTAAGATTAAATACATCTGTGACCATGTGAGCCAGACATGACTGAGCTACCCATTGTTCTGGGAGGACAAGAATCCTGTGGAGAACTGAATTTGGCATTGAGATGCAAATCCAGTACCTGATCTTCCAAGCAGGGTTTGAACTCACACCGGCTACCCATAGCTGGGGGATGTAGATGGTTAATGTCAAACTCGTTCTCAGGCGAGTCAGAAGTACCAGGGAAGTTATTATAAATTGTCACAATTTTATCTTAAAAAAAGTCAGCTTAATCAGTTCACAACTATTGTGAGGCCACAGTAATAGAGGCACACACCCGGGGTCTCACAGAGCTATTGAGGCCTTTATATAGCTCTTTGGTGGAGTTTTCTGCATTAACAATAGAGGAAGCTAGACATGCTTTCCATGCTGACCTAATCATATTGTGATAGACACTAAGCCTGGACCAATATTCTGCCTTGTCCCTGGGGGATTTAGAAAGACGCCATCTTCAAACATGGCGTTTACATGCTGAATTCTTTTGATGCAAAGTATCCGAGTACCACGAGGCTGGACTTCTAAAAGAAGCAGATGAACATTTTTAAAAGATACAATTTGATCAAATACAATGGTCAGGGAATCATGGTAAACAGACAGAGCTGTAACCACACCCAAGTAAGATGGGGGCTGTCGAGGAGAACCGATCTCCTTAAAGACATAGGATGGACTGCTGTCCAGTCGTGTCGATATCTAGTAACTGCCTTCATTGGTTTTCCATTAACATTACGCAAGATGGAAAACTGGATCAGGTACTGCTCTGACTAGGTAATGGCAAGAGGTGAATCACAAGAAACTTCCTCAGTATTAGTAAATATAAGATCCTGCATATGTCCTGCCCTATGTGTAGGGCCAGACACTATCTGTTTAAGAGTTGAATTACTCCTGTATCATTGCTGATTTCTCCATGATAATTAAAATCACCCAATATAAGAAACCTCGCAGAGGCCAATATTTAAGGTGCAATTGATCCCTTAAAACCTGAGTAAAATCTTTTTTCACGCCAGGCAGACAATACACTATAGCTCCTTTCCAAGCTGCTGTGGAAAATAACAGCCTAAATAGTGCATATCTCTAGCCAGCCTGTGCAAATACTGTCAATTAACTCAACCTTTAGGGGGGGAGTGCGAAAAGCAATATCAATAACCCCCCCCCCCCCTCCCCCAACGAATAGTCTGTCCGGCCGGATCTGACAAAATAATAGTTTTCGGGAATGGGTAGAGGAATATAAGGCACTTCAGAATTACAGGGCCAGGTTTCAGTGAAGAAACAAAGCTCAGGGTTAGACGATGAAATGAGGTCCCTTATTTCTTTGGAACGCTTCGACATGGATCGAATGTTGCAATACAGGTCTATAATTTCCTTAACCGTAGCTTCCTTAACTTCCTTAACATTATCTTTGACAGTGGAGAAGCCAGTAATGTTAATCTTATGATAAATTAACTTGTTCCATACAGCCAGGAGTGAGATTCCTGCAAAACCTGAGTTTTCACAGAATCTGGCACTCCTGAGAAACCAGAGCACAAAAATCTACTTGCCCTACACCTTAACGTGGGCAAGCGAAAATTGGGCAGGACATGTAAACTTAATGCGGAGCTCAAAAGCAGCACTTTACATATGTATATGAAAAGAGCAGTTTGGCAGGGGCGTAATACAAGCCCCTGCGATGCAATGGGGTGCCCAAACCTTTCAGGGGGCACCCAATTAGCCAAAGCTAATGGATATATGTGAGATATGCATACTGAGGGGCTACTCATCCAGCAGTGGCCCCTCCTTATGGGCTGAGCTGCCATGTCCCTCACCTTTTTCCAGGCAAGAAGAGTGTCTTTTAGAGAGAACAAAGGTCAGCCTGATAGACACTCTTCTTGTTCAGGTCAGGCAGCCAGGAGCTGGACATGCGCTAAATCCGCAGGTGACTGGTAGCCTGAGATTAACTTTGCCAGGCTGAGTATTTCACAGCCCTATTAGCGTGACCTCCTCAGTCTGGCAAATAGTGCCTCCAGGCACTCCTCCTCCTGATGAGGGGGAGTGTCACTGATTGCCTCGGACCTTGGCACTTCAGTTTTAAGCCCTGAAGTGCCCAGGACTGAGTGTCAATAAGGGACACCTCGTCACAGAGTGGGATAGGGTTAGCAGTCTCACTGACCTCATCCCACTCTAAGATGTGTGAGGGAAGGAACCAGACCCAACACTCCTGGGACCTCTGCGGCTTCCCTCATGAAGACCTGCAGTGAAGTAAGTTTTATGCGTTTTTCATGTTTGGTGTGTGCGTGTGTGCATGTATGAATGTATGTGTATTTGTAAGTAAGAGTTGTAAATGTATGTGTGTGCACCATGTGTGAATGCATGGGCGTGAGTGAGTGTGTATGTGTGCATGTGTGGCCCCAACCCCCTCCCATGTAAAATTACTGCCCATTACTGCACTCATCACATTCTGAAGGGGCCTCATCATTTTCATTATTCCACTGTAGTTGTGGTTGTAACCCAGGATTTGGCCTGGGTGGTCAGTAGCATAAACAAACTTGAGTGCATGGTGCACGGAGGGTGCCCCCCACGCTACCGATCCAGTCAGGAGTTCACAGGCCTGTCTGTGCAATGTGCCAGATGGGGCCCCCTGGAGCTTGGGGACCCCACATCACAAGGGCTGCGGGGGCTATTGGTAAGCCACTGTGGTGGTAAGGCAGTTGTCCATAAACTAAACAGCATTAATGACTGCATCCAAATTTTGGGATTCAGGCAGCGTCTCTGTGGGAGAAGGAAACCCTGTTTTATATCTGTACAGCCAAGGAAGGTGAGGCAGTGTACCATGACTTTCTATTATCTCATGAAAGAGGACTGTCTGCAAAGAGTTAACAGGCAAAGGAAATGTAATAGGCCTCACATTTGCGACTATTAGTTGCAGGGAACAGCAAAGTGTATGTGTGTTTTTAAGCAAAGGTGTGCAAGCTGCACTAAATAAAAGAAAGTTGTGGCCACCATATTTAAAGATAAAACATGATGTTGCAAGAAAAAACATAGATTGTTTTAATAGTTGAGTTGGGCGAGCCGCTCAGAACAAAAGAAAGGTGCACGGCCGCCATTGTTAAAAATAAAGATGATCCAAATGGAAAACAAGTTGGCAGAATTGTGCTCATGACCTACTCACGTTATGTTTACAAGCTTCAACACTGTTTTTTTTTTAAGTAGTCCCCAAAGAAACACATAAACACCTAGAGTGTAAGGAAACTGTAGTTGGCCGGTGCTCCTGAGCGAAAAACATAAGTGATGTATCAGGAGCGCCAACCAATGAGGAGCCACCAAAGAAGACAGATGCAGGTGTGAACCATTGGTAAGCGTCAGGCGGAATTGCACCCCATATAGTGATTACAGCAGGTCTTGAAGACAGTGCATGCGCAATGCCTAGGCTCAGCCTAAAAAATGGGAACAATGTAAAAAGAGGTAATAGATAACGAATCCTAAAAGTTTTGTACAATGTGCAAAATATCATTAAGTGCAATTAAGTTTGGGAAGAAACATTATCACAGGCTCATTTCATATAGGTTAAACAGCCATCATGACACCGTGGAAAACACAACATATATTACACACGCACCCCCCTGAGTTGTAACAGCAGAACTAGTTGCTAAATGTTTAGTCATATTATGTTAAATAAGGCTATGGACCAGCAGTTTTCAGAACGGAAAAGTTAAGTACAATTTTGGTTTGCTCAATTCAAGACATTCCTGTTCCGTAAAACCTTTGTCCAGAAACAATCATTTCACAGTGATCTTTTCAGCCTTATGTACTGATGCAGGATTGCCAAACAAGCTAGATTTGCCCAGAGTAACAAAAGTACATTTAACATTAGCCAGCCACTAAATATCCAAATCCCGAGCACAATATATATTGTTGGTGATAATGTTGTGAGAAAGAGAGGTCATGTGATAACTCCAACCACAACAAAAGGGAATCCAATGTAATGGAATCCTCAATTTACGGCAAGGCCATCTCTTCATGACAGATGTAATGGAGCATTGAATGTGGAAGAGAGAGAAGTCATATGTAAAAACGATTGTCTTCATCCTGCAACATACTACAGTTACTATAACCTCGAATTCCACACCCATACCTATCGACAGGTACAAATTTTTTAAAATAAACATTAAGGAGAGAGGTTATAGGCTTGTCCCCTACATATTTACAAATGTTAAAAAAGTGAACATATGATTGCTTACATTTAGAGTTTCTATGATGGACATACTCATCCCAGGAACCATTACAATCGAAATAATAATACAAGATATGGGAATTAAAAAACACTCTGCATATGGTTCCCATCAACCTGAAAAGTCTGCATTATATAGCGTTTAGGGCTGCAAGCCATGATCTGTAATTTAGTGTAGTTGATGAGCAGGTCAAGATAAAGCATAGATTTCTTGAAAGCTTGCACTAGACTCCTCAGGGCATTGAGCCTCCTATAAGCACGGCATACAACAATAAGGGTGCATGAAACAGAATGAATGTATGGGGACAACAGGAGTAACAGTGCTTAAATGGGTATTGAGATTAATAATGTATAAAATAAATAAAAGAGGGTCTAAAACACAACTTTGCCGGACTCCACACTTTAGGTTGATAGGGTCAGATAATTTGCTACAAGGCCAAACCTCACTTCGGCACCTAAATCTCGATGTAGGTAAGCCGGAAAGTGCACGATTGCAGTATCTACCCCCATCTTCAGCATAGCCGCCCATATTTTGCTGTGATTTACCTTATCAAAAGTGGAATATAGGTCCATAAAAGCAAGATATAAAGGTAGTTTCTTGGATATAGTATACTTCATTAGCAGCAAATTGTGCCATAGTTTCTAGACTTTGCCTGAACCCTTATTGACAGGGAGACAGAACACACTTATCATCACACCACTTGCTTAGTCTGTTTATTATCACTCTCCCCATAATTTTGACTGATGAGTCAATTAGAGATATAGGCCTGCAGCACTTCGGATTGGCCTTTTTTAAAGACAGGAACTATGGTAGAACTAGATCACAAAGAAGGGATAGTGTTCAAGTCTAAGTTATTAAAACATTATCCAACAGTGGAACCCAAAGATCAACTCTGCTCTTAAAAATATCAGTGCAGTCAGGTCCTGGGGCTTTAGGATGGGAGTTGCTATTAAGGGTTCTGATCACCACTTCTACTGCAAACTCAAGCCTACCAACATTGCTCACACCAAATTGCGTGGATAACCCCGTATAAACATAGCTATCAGAAGTGCTGTGGTAAATGTTAAAATGAGCTACCCAATGATCCCCAGTAATATGGCTACTCAATAAGGGCAGAGATGTCCCCTGTGCTTGTAGTTCCCTAACCACTCTCCAAAATTATTTTGAGATGCTGCGCAGCTCTAAGGGAAAGAAAAAGAGCTAAGTTCTCTGGGGGTTACAGTATTCCTTTTGTCCCTGAGTTACTGGTCTGCACCTTCCCTTAGGTAAGTACTCGGCAGAGTTAGCATAGTAATTTTTCTCTCAGTTTCTGCCTAGAACCATCCCTGAGGTAAGCACTCGGCAGAGATAGAATAGCTCATTTGCTCCCAGTCACTGTCCAGCAGCTTCCTGGAGGTATGCACTCAGCAGAGTTAGAATAGTAATTTTGCCTCTAGTCACTGTCTAGCACATTACCTCCTCGTCCGTCTTCCTCACCACAGTAACTACTCATGAGCCTCCGGCTCCCACAGAAACTCCAAGCCAATTTTATCATTCTAGTCTCCCTCTACTTCCTCGAAGATGGCCCCCAGTGGCTACAGCCAATCCCATAAAGGGATACAGAAACCAGCCAACCGACCTGTTTTTTAGTTTCTGCACTACTCCGAGTGCTGTCTGTTTCAGGTGAGTGGAGCTGGGGTCTTGCTGGAGCAGACCCGTTTCTCCTTTTGGTATGGAATTGGGGGGGGGGAAGGAGTTAGTTTGTTTTCTGTAATTGTGTTTTTTTCCACCTTCCTCTGTCCTCACGCTCCGCGTCCTGCTCGTGGTGGACTTGGGGTGCTTTTGGGTGTGGGGTCATAGTGTGGCTCCCTCCGTGGGTATACGCTGCTGGGTCCTGCTGAGCGGGGTCTTTTTGGTGTTTGCATTTTCAGGAAAATATCACCTGGGAGACAGCCCAGAAGGACATCTGGAGTACCGACCGGACGTGCGGGGCTCCATGTACCTGAGCTGTGGCAAGGTGGGGTGGAGCGTTTCTCTCCCACAACTTTGGTAGGAGAATGTTTTACTACTCAAATACCCAGGTGATATTTTCCTGATTTATTCACTTTTTAATGAGCAGTCGCGAACTAGGTCCTGAAGAAAGCAGCAGGATACTTGAGATGATCCATAATTTAGTCTGCAGAAACATGTTGACCACCTATTAAGTCTAGGGGCTATTTGTTAAAACCTCTAGTATCGCACGCTTTTTTATATTGGGAGTAGAAAGGTGTTTATTAAAGTTAGTTTTCCATTCTATTACCCAATTTTACCAGTCACAGTTCACACCCCTTTTTCACCTCACACATGCACTGCTCTTGAGTTGTCCATCCTAACCCTGACATACGAAAACGAACAATAGATTTTCATTTCTATCATCACTATTGGCTTAAAACCCACCTTCCCGGTGTGAAGGAAACCCATATGATGAACAGGGCGTCCAGGATCAACAGCTGATGGGTATTTTTCCACACAGGAAAGATGCTCAACTTTTTACATAGTTCAAAGCCTACCTTTCAGACACATAGTCGAGCCAACTGTTTGATAGACCCACTACTATTCTTTGTTGTATAAGTTTGTATTAAGGGGCTATGGTAGTGTGGGGTCTTTAAATTTCCCCTTGGGCCCTTCCCCCTCTCTTTTGTATTATGTTTCAGATCCACTCCTTGTCCCAGAGATCCTCTAAAAAGGGTGGCGCTTTTTGAAGGCATTTAATCCCTTGTTGTCGAGCAGGCAGTGATTCCAGTGCCCGGCGATCAGTTGGGGTTGGGCGTTTATTCCATTCTCTACCTAGTGTCCAAACGCACAGGGGATCTCAGACCTGAGATGGATTTGAAGTGGGTGAATACTTTCGTTCCTCACCAAAAGTTCAAAATGGTTTTGCTCCAGTTGATACTTCCTCTGGTGTCTCAGAGGGATTTTCTAGCTTCGATAGACTTGAGGGATGCTTATCTACATGTGCCTGTTTACCCCGACTCTCAGAAGTTTCTGAGGTTCTGCGTCCTGGGTCATCACTACCAGTTACAGGTATTACCTTTTGGGCTGTTCTCTTCACCCAGGGTTTTTACTAAGGTTCTGGCTCCACTTATTGGCCATTTACATGGGGAGGGCATTAGTGTTTTTCCTTTTCTGGACGATATTTTGATTTCTGCTTCTTCTCTTTCTAAGGCGGAGTTGCATGTCCGGAGAGTGTGCCATGTCCTGGAGCATCACTGATTCCTGGTGAATGTTCCGAATTCCTCCCTGGTTCCTGCACAGGAATTGACTTTCATTGGGGCTCTGTTCAAGACTCAGTTGGGAAAGGTGTTCCTGCCCTCTGTTTGGATTCTGTCCATGATGTCTACTGTTCGTTCCCCATTTTTGGGGCCTTCTCATCCTGTGATCCTGTGGGTGAGGGTTCAGGGTCTGATGTCGGCGTCTTTGTTGATGGTGCCGTGGGCTCGTCTTCACATGTATCCGGTGGTGTCCCACATTTTGTTGCATTGGGACCCCTGTTCCCGAGAAATGGATGCTTTGATCCCTGTCTCCTCCAACGTTCGGGTGGTCCTGGGTTTGTGGTTGGAGGAGGTTCATCTTTCTCGGGGGCGCCCGTTTCTGGTTGTTCCTACTCGGATTCTCACTACCGATGCCAGCCTGCTGGGTTGGGGTGCTACTATGGGGGATTCGTCAGCCCAGGGGGTTTGGGCTCCCTCGGTGCGGTCTTGTTCCTCCAACTACAAGGAGCTGGAGGCTGTTCTGTTGGGTCTGTTGGCCTTCTCGGATCTTCTTCGGGGTCACCATGTGCAGGGCCGGACGGACAATCAGGTGGCGATGTCCTATGTCAACCATCAGGGGGTTGCAGGGTTCTTTCCCTCAGTTGCCTCAGTCGTCGGATTTGTTCTTGGGTCTTTGTCCCTGACGACGTTGATGTTCAGGAAGTTGGTGAGGATGTTTGGGTCTCCGATAGTGGACCTCTTTACTTCCCAGTCGAATGCCAAGGTCCGCTGTTTTTGCAGGATTATGCCTTGCCGGGATGCTTGGAGGGTGGATGCTCAGTCTTTCCTTTGGCCGAGAGACCTCTTGTATGCATTTCCCCCTGTCCCCCTGATTCCGGTGGTCTTGCAGAAGATCAAGAGGGAGGGGTCCTTTGTCCTTCTGATTGTTCCGGGGTGGTGTCTTTGCGCTTGGTATCCACTGTTGTTGGAATTGGCGGTGACTCCGGGGTGGGCCTTGCCGTTTGTGCCTTACCCTCTGTTGGGCCCTCTTCTTCCTCTGCCTGTGTTCCGGTCCCTGGGTCTGCGGGCATGGCCCTTGAGAGGGATTCGCTGATCCGTGAGGGTTGTTCGTTGGCTGTGGCGGGTGTTATTCAACAGTCCCGGCGTCCTTCTACGCTGAAATACTATGCTAAGCATTGGGATAACTTTGCTTCCTGGTGTGTTCATCGTGGCCTGTCTGTGGCTTCTTTGGACCCTGCTCGCGTTCTTGAGTTCCTTAATGATGGTTTTGAGTTGGGTTTGGCCATTTCTACCCTTCGTGCGCAGTGGGCCGCCATTCGGGCTTTTCATGTCCTTCCTTTGGTTTCGGTGGCTCCTTTGGTGGCGAGGCTTTTTAAGTCTCTGTCTTTCCAACGTCCCCGTCCTATCCTCCTCCTTGGGACCTTCCTTTGGTGTTGCGTTCCTTGCAGTCAGCTCCTTTCGAGCCTTTGGAGTCGGTTGACTTGAAGTTTTGGACCCTGAAGGTCGTCTTTCTGGTGGCCATTGCCTCTGCCAGGCGTATTGGGGAATTGGGGGCTTTCCTGCGGTCTGCTCCGTTTTTGGTTGTTTTGTCGGATAGGGTGGTGTTGCGGCCTCATCCTACTTTTGTCCCGAAGGTTGATTCCTTCTTTCATTGGTCTGCGGAGGTGGTCCTTCCTGTTCTGTGCCCTGATCCCTCCTCGGCTGAGGAGTGCCTTTTGCATCTGTTGGATGTTCGACATGCATTGTTGGTATATTTGTCCTGCACGTCTTCGTTCTGTAAGGTGGAGAATTTATTTGTCAATTTTGGTTTGTCCCATCGGGGCTTGAAGCCTTCCCTTTCCACGATCAGTTGTTGGATTAAGGAGACCATTTTGTTGGCATATGGTTCTGTTTCCGAAGTTCCTTCCCATCCTGTTCAAGGCCGTTCCACCAGGTCTGTGGCTGTCTCTTGGGTGGCAATTAAGGGTGTTTCCATGGAGGATGTGTGTAGGGCTGCCACTTGGTAGTCCCCTCATACTTTCATGTCCCATTACCGCCTTCAGGTTGGGGGTGGGGGATCGGTTTCCTTTGCCTCTTCGTGCTATCTGCCAGTGTTCCTTGATGGCGATCTCTTTTGTTTATCTGACTCTGATTCAATAAACTTGTTATATGCTGCCTGTTAGACCTGTCTGCTTCTGGGAAGACTCTAACCACCATGATTTATTTTTGTCCCCCTTAGCCTCCCAGAGTTTCTATTTTTATTTTTACATGTGTCCATCAGGAGTTTTTTATGCTGTCAGGGGGCTAGGTGTTCCTTGGCGATGACGCCATTTTTCCCTCATCACTTGTGAGGCCTAGTCACCCCCTTGAAACTTTAGAGATCTCCAGAGACCTAAAATGGTGTCCACCAACTGTCATAACGGACACTACTGGAGGATAGGTCCATAGGATAACATTAGGGAACCTTCTGGAATCTACTAGAGACTTCTGCAGGTCTCAGGCCACCCTATATAAGGCCAGTGACCAGCAGCCATTTTGTGCTGACCAGAGTAGAGGAGTGAGGCAGTGGTGAGAGGAGGTGGACACACTGAGAGCGGCTAGTTTGTCACTGAGGCTGACAGTTACTTCAGAAGATTGTTCCCCCTATAGCCTCTGACCGATCCCTCTCCCAAAGACAACAACTTCTGACAAGGAAATCGAGTTACTGGAGGCAGAAAACCCTTTTATCTCAGAGCCCCAGTAAAACCACTCAGAACACCCTTAATTGGGGGTATTCCTGCATGTCAACTCCCAGCGCTGTGCTTACCGAGTTCGTGGAGTAGCTGGAGTGGAGGCGAGTGTCTGTGGCACCCTGGCGACCTGAGAAGCGAAGGCGCCGTGTGGGGACATCCTTCCTGTGAGGCCAAAGTGAGGAGGGATTGAAGGGAAGCAGCGGCGCTGCTCCGACCGGCATCGGGACCCCGGGGGCACCGGCCGTGTCAAGTGAAGGAGGAGGCGCGTCCGCGCATGTCCAGCACCTAGACGCTTTCGTGAGGCAGGAGGGGCCTAGGTTCGAGCAGGCCCAGGAGAGCAGCGTCTACCTCGGGAGGCGAGGTTCGCGCAGGCGCCAAGGAGCAGAGCGACGTGGGAGGCGGAGTACAGGAGAGCGTCGCGCATGCCCGGTGAGGTGTCGACTCATCACGACAGAAGGTGAGGAGAACCGGCGGGACAGCCTCACACCAGGGGAGCAAGGAGCGAAGGCGCCGATCGGCAGCGAGGCCCCCCCCCACCGCCCAGCGCTGGAAAGCGGGGGCACAACGGACAGAGAGAAGCGCACACCGCCCCAGCCACCCGAGTCAGTGCAACGCGCTGACTACCAACCCGGTCCCTTCAGCCCAGCGCTACACCGTGGGAGCGCGCCTGGATCAGAGAAGCTCCTCAAGCCCCACAAGTAAGCCGGGTAGTGGAGGGGGAAGCGGGAGACGGCAGTGTTGAATGCCGAAGGAGCCAGACAGTGGGGAAATAACCCCAGCAAGTAACTGAACAGTGAAGAGCCTAATTGAAGGGAAAAACAAGCTAGTGAACTGGCCAATAAAGAGTAAAACCGATCCAATAACTGTGCAAGAGGGAGAGAGGTGAAAGTGGTAAAGGGAGCCACAGGGTTCCTGGGCTAAAGCCCTTACAGAGCTTTTGTAGCGGAGGGAGTAGATCCTCTACCAGTTAGGTGTACCTTGCTAATATTATTGTGTCTTTCCTTCTAGTCACATTACTGGTGGGTAATGCTGTGAGGTTCTACAACCAGGTCATTCTGTTGGGCTGAGCAGTGCTTAAAAGCTGTGGGGTAATGTACCTGCAAATGTGATTTTAAAAACATATTACTCTGCCAGACTGTATTTTGCCTTCCTGTAAAATTATTAGTGAAGTGTCTTGTGTCCTAAATAACTACAGAACCTAAATGTACCTTTGATTCTCAAATTCTGAGCAGGAAAAATATTGAAGTGTAATTTGAATCTCATGTAGATGTGTAATTTGATTGTCTTTTATCCCTGACTAAAAAGCATAACAAGAAGAGCATATTATTTTTATAAAAGGTAACGGTATTTTTCCAAACAGAGGTGTTGTGTCTTTATTTTGGTGGTTCATCACTGTGTTACTGTGGGTAAGAATTGTAAGTACTTAGCCAACGCTTGGAGTTAGCTGTAGACCACTACTGTGCCAGGCTACCATATGTAGGCTTGGGTAATCTAGGTCCAACATAATTGGTGTTTCAGCGGTGGGATAGCGGATCTGTACTTACACTTACTTATTAGTAACGCAGTGACAACCACGAGACCCCACCTGGAGTTTTCTCCCTGCGGCCCTCCTAATTTACATTTTTGGTTTTTCTAAATTGACTTCTGGCGGTGGGTGGAGGTTGACCTCAGGTCACTCTGTGGATTTCTCCTGTGTAGCATTTTATACTTCAAACAAGAATGGAGATAAATGTGGAAGAGCTAGACAATTATACTGTGCCTCAATTGAAGGAATGGTGTCAGCAGCAGGGGGTGTTTTTCAAGAAAGGCGCCAGGAAAGTTGAGCTGCTGACCAGTATTCGGGCATGGGTAGAGGCTCATTCCGGGGAGGAGGTAGATCCTGAAGAGAGTGACAAGGACACTGTCCTGGAGACCACAACACTGTACCAGGCGGGAGGGGAGAACCTTGTAACAGGTCCTAGAACACCTTCTAGAGTGGGCAGTAGTGTGTCAGAGAGGGGCCTGACCGACGCCGAGTTAGAAGACAGGAGGGAGGAGAGGAGGATGAGAATAGAACTAGCCAGGATGGACATGGTGAGGGAGGAAAAGAGGTTGGAGCATGAGCGGACCATCAAGGAGATGGATTTGCAAGCCCTAAACTTACGTACCCCCAAACCAGAGAATGGTGGCAGCGATAACCAAACCAACACCCGAGAACCTAGACCGTACCTACCAAAAGACATTATGGCTTGTTATGTACCCAGCGACGACATTGCTAAATGGTTAGCCGCCTACGAGGTCTCGCTGAGGGCCCATGGGATTCTGGAAGTCCACTGGGGAGGTGGGTTATACAAATACATGCCCCCCACTGGCAGGGATACTTTGTTGGCCCTTGACATGAGTGAACAGACCTATTATCCGGCTATGAAATTAGCGCTGCTCAAGAAGTTTGGGTTGACCCCTGAGAAATATAGACAAAAGTTCCGGGGCAGCTACAAGCTGGGCACACAAAACTGGGTAGATTTCTTGGACTACTCCAGGAAGGCCCTGGAGGGTTGGGTAAGAGGCAGCGAAGTAGGAGACTATGAGGGACTATATGACCTCATACTCAAGGAACACCTACTCGAGAAGTGTCTTCCCGAGCTAAGACAGCATCTGGTGGACAGCAAGCTGACCAGCCCCAGGAAGCTTGCTGAGGAGGCGGACATCTGGGTTAGTACCCGGGTGTCGACTAAGGGGACTGGAGGGAATTCCCAGAAGCAAGGACAGGGAGCCCCCCAGAAGAAAGAGGGAGGGGAAACTAAGAGGGAGTTCTCAAAAGGGCCACAAAATACTTCGCAAGGAAGGGGCAGAGGATTCATCCCCAAGAGTAACCCCCCTCGCAACCCTACCCCTGGCCAAAGCCAGCAGCCAAGGGTTGTTCATTGTTTTGAGTGTGGTGGTGTGGGACACTATAAAGGAGATGTGAGATGCCCAAAAAGACCACCCCCTCCCACTGGAGGAAAAGTCCCGGGAATCACTAGTGTAGTGCTCGGGGAGGAGATGCCTTTGGTTAATGGAGGGGAGCGGGCGGGTGTCACCTTAGTGTCCCTGGGAGATAAGGAGATGGTTCCCAAGACCCAGCTGCCCTCCAATACTATTAAGTATGAGCAGTGGGTCACCATCAATGGCCGTAGAGGGGAGGCTCTGAGAGACACAGGAGCCAGCATGACTATGGTAAGGAGTCAGCTGGTGTCTCCAGAGCAGGTCATCCCAGACGTACTCCATCCCGCCGTAATGGCTGACGGCAGATTGGGCCACTACCCTGTGGCTGAGGTTCCCTTTGAGTGGGGAGGGGTTGCAGGTCCACTTTGAGTTGCCGTAAGCCCTGCCGTGCCTGTTGACTGCCTGTTAGGGAATGATATGGAGCACAATGCTTGGAGGAGGGTGGAGTACCAGACTCACTCTGCGATGCTGGGACCCCCTGACTGGACTTGTGTCAGCACAAGGTCAGCAACTGCCCGAAGGGGAAGTTTGCTTACGCTGGAGCCTGGAACAATGGCCCAGCCGGCTGCCAGAGAGGAGAAGGACAAGAGGCTGGAGGACCCTGCCTCGACATCTCCACCTCGTGAGACAGCTGGACCACCTGCGGAGGTGGATCTGGAGTCCACAGGGGAGAATGTTGCTTCCTTGGAGAACCTACCCATCCCTACTGAATGCCATGTGGAGGGAGGTCCTTCCAGGGAAGAATTCTGTGAAGCTCAGAAAGAGTGTCCTACTCTCGAGGGGCTGCGGCAACAGGCCAACGCCCAGGCAGCAGGAAACATTGAAGGGAGTTACCGGATTTACTGGGAGGATGGACTCCTCTACAGTGAGCCCAAGGCACCTGGCCATGGTTCAGCCAGAGCCTTGGTGGTCCCTCAATGCTTTAGAGCCTTTCTACTGGAACTGGCTCATGAGATACCATTGGCAGGACATCTAGGACAGGACAAGACCTTTGCCCGGCTTGTCCCCCACTTCTATTGGCCTCGAATGAAAGTGGCGTCTGACACATACTGTCGGACGTGTGTGTCCTGCCAAGCTAGTGGGAAAACAGGAGTGAAGCTTAAAGCTCCCCTGGAACCACTACCTGTCGTTAGCACCCCCTTTGAGAGGGTGGGCATCGACATTGTAGGGCCATTGGATCCACCAACGTCAGCTGGTCACCGGTTCATACTGGTTTTGGTGGATCATGCCACACGGTACCCAGAGGCAATACCTCTGAGGACCATCACTGCACCTGTGGTGGCAAGGGCCCTGATGGGGATCTTTACCCGAGTGGGTTTCCCCAAGGAGGTTGTGTCCGACAGGGGGACTAACTTCCTTTCAGCGTACATGCGGGCTATGTGGAAGGAGTGTGGAGTTACCTATCGGTTTACCACTCCTTATCACCCACAAACCAATGGTCTTGTGGAAAGGTTTAACAAAACCTTGAAAGGTATGATCAGGAGTCTACCTGAGAGCCTGCGGAGGAAATGGGACATCCTCCTACCCTGTCTCTTGTTTTCTTACAGGGAAGTGCCACAAAAGGGAGTGGGCTTCAGCCCCTTCGAACTTTTGTACGGGCACCCTGTACGGGGACCCCTCAGCCTGGTGAAGGACGGATGGGAACGGACTCCCAGAAAACTTCCCCAGGACGTGGTGAGCTACATGCTGGCCTTCCGGAGCCAGATGGCTAAGTTGTGGAAGCAAGCTTCAGACAACTTGGAGGCCAGCCAAGCAGTGATGAAAGAGTGGTATGACCACAACGCTCACCCAGTGGAACTGGAGCCTGGACAGAAGGTGTGGGTGATGGAACCTGGAGAGCTAAATGCCCTCCAGGACCGTTGGACAGGCCCCTTTGAGGTGTTGGAAAAGAAGGGGAAGTCCACCTACTTGGTGGATCTTAAGGCCCCGAGGCAGCCCCACAGGGTGCTGCATGCCAATCGCCTCAAGCCACATCATGAGAGGCCCGCGGTTGTCTTGATGATGGTAACCGATGGAGCAGAGGAAGAAGAAAGCGAACCTCTCCCTGATCTTCTCTCGTCCCAAGAAAAGGATGGGTCGGTGGAGGGAGTAATTCTCTCGCCATCCCTAACTCCTGAACAGCGGGATGATTGCCGCCAGATCCTGGAGCAATTCTCTTCTCTGTTCTCCCTTGTCCCGGGTAGGACCCACCTGTGTACCCATGACGTGGACACAGGAGACAGCCCACCTGTGAAGTCTAAAATCTACCGGCTGTCGGACAAGGTGAAGGCCAGCATCAAGGGTGAAGTCGCGAAGATGCTGGAACTGGGAGTGATTGAACCTTCTGGAAGCCCTTGGTCTAGCCCGGTGGTTTTGGTACCAAAGGCTGCCCCACCAGGCACCACACCGGAATTGAGGTTCTGTGTGGACTACCGAGGCTTGAACTCAGTGACCAAAACTGATGCCCATCCTATCCCACGGGCGGATGAGCTGATTGACCGGCTGGGAGCTGCTCAATACCTAAGTACCTTTGACCTAACTTCGGAGTACTGGCAGATTTCCCTTACAGAGGAGGCGAAGGAAAGGTCAGCCTTCTCTACACCTGAGGGACACTACCAATTTCGCGTGATGCCCTTTGGGCTCAAGAATGCCCCTGCCACTTTTCAGCGGCTGGTGAACAGGGTCCTTTCTGGAATGGAAGCTTTTTCTGCTGCATACCTGGACGACATTGCTGTCTTCAGTAGCAGCTGGGAGGACCATTTGCAGCATCTGCAAGCTGTTCTACATGCCCTGCAACAGGCTGGATTGACAATCAAGGCCAGCAAGTGTCAGATCGGACAGGGGTCGGTGGTGTACCTAGGTCACTTGGTGGGCAGAGGGACGGTGCAGCCCCTCCAGGCAAAGATTGAGGCTATCATTGCCTGGGAGCCCCCCAAGACTCAAACAGAGGTCCGAGCCTTCCTGGGCCTCACTGGATATTACCGTCGCTTCGTGAAGGGGTATGGCACTATCGTGGCCCCTCTCACTGAGCTTACTTCCAAGAAGCAACCCCGACGGGTAGTCTGGACGGAGGCTTGCCAGCGAGCCTTCCTGACCTTGAAACAAGCATTGTGTTCCGCTCCCATTCTCAAGGCCCCTGATTTTGCTAGAGAATTCATTGTCCAAACAGATGCGTCAGAACATGGCATTGGGGCAGTGTTATCGCAGCTAAATGATGAGGGCTTGGATCAACCCGTGGTCTTCCTGTCCAGGAGACTACTTCCCAGGGAAAGGAGGTGGAGTACAATTGAGAGAGAAGCCTTTGCGGTGGTTTGGGCTCTGAAGAAGCTGCGACCATACCTGTTTGGTTCGCACTTCCTGGTTCAGACTGACCATCGCCCCCTTCGTTGGCTGATGCAAATGAAGGGGGAGAATCCCAAGTTGCTAAGGTGGTCCATCTCCCTACAGGGAATGGACTTTAGGGTGGAACACCGACCTGGGGCAGACCATGCCAATGCAGACGGTCTATCCAGGTATTTCCGCCTTAGTGATGAGGACTCCCAAGGGGTTGGGTAGTTCTCCCCACTTTCAGCTGGGGGGGACGCGTGTTAGACCTGTCTGCTTCTGGGAAGACTCTAACCACCATGATTTATTTTTGTCCCCCTTAGCCTCCCAGAGTTTCTATTTTTATTTTTACATGTGTCCATCAGGAGTTTTTTATGCTGTCAGGGGGCTAGGTGTTCCTTGGCGATGACGCCATTTTTCCCTCATCACTTGTGAGGCCTAGTCACCCCCTTGAAACTTTAGAGATCTCCAGAGACCTAAAATGGTGTCCACCAACTGTCATAACGGACACTACTGGAGGATAGGTCCATAGGATAACATTAGGGAACCTTCTGGAATCTACTAGAGACTTCTGCAGGTCTCAGGCCACCCTATATAAGGCCAGTGACCAGCAGCCATTTTGTGCTGACCAGAGTAGAGGAGTGAGGCAGTGGTGAGAGGAGGTGGACACACTGAGAGCGGCTAGTTTGTCACTGAGGCTGACAGTTACTTCAGAAGATTGTTCCCCCTATAGCCTCTGACCGATCCCTCTCCCAAAGACAACAACTTCTGACAAGGAAATCGAGTTACTGGAGGCAGAAAACCCTTTTATCTCAGAGCCCCAGTAAAACCACTCAGAACACCCTTAATTGGGGGTATTCCTGCATGTCAACTCCCAGCGCTGTGCTTACCGAGTTCGTGGAGTAGCTGGAGTGGAGGCGAGTGTCTGTGGCACCCTGGCGACCTGAGAAGCGAAGGCGCCGTGTGGGGACATCCTTCCTGTGAGGCCAAAGTGAGGAGGGATTGAAGGGAAGCAGCGGCGCTGCTCCGACCGGCATCGGGACCCCGGGGGCACCGGCCGTGTCAAGTGAAGGAGGAGGCGCGTCCGCGCATGTCCAGCACCTAGACGCTTTCGTGAGGCAGGAGGGGCCTAGGTTCGAGCAGGCCCAGGAGAGCAGCGTCTACCTCGGGAGGCGAGGTTCGCGCAGGCGCCAAGGAGCAGAGCGACGTGGGAGGCGGAGTACAGGAGAGCGTCGCGCATGCCCGGTGAGGTGTCGACTCATCACGACAGAAGGTGAGGAGAACCGGCGGGACAGCCTCACACCAGGGGAGCAAGGAGCGAAGGCGCCGATCGGCAGCGAGGCCCCCCCCCACCGCCCAGCGCTGGAAAGCGGGGGCACAACGGACAGAGAGAAGCGCACACCGCCCCAGCCACCCGAGTCAGTGCAACGCGCTGACTACCAACCCGGTCCCTTCAGCCCAGCGCTACACCGTGGGAGCGCGCCTGGATCAGAGAAGCTCCTCAAGCCCCACAAGTAAGCCGGGTAGTGGAGGGGGAAGCGGGAGACGGCAGTGTTGAATGCCGAAGGAGCCAGACAGTGGGGAAATACCCCAGCAAGTAACTGAACAGTGAAGAGCCTAATTGAAGGGAAAAACAAGCTAGTGAACTGGCCAATAAAGAGTAAAACCGATCCAATAACTGTGCAAGAGGGAGAGAGGTGAAAGTGGTAAAGGGAGCCACAGGGTTCCTGGGCTAAAGCCCTTACAGAGCTTTTGTAGCGGAGGGAGTAGATCCTCTACCAGTTAGGTGTACCTTGCTAATATTATTGTGTCTTTCCTTCTAGTCACATTACTGGTGGGTAATGCTGTGAGGTTCTACAACCAGGTCATTCTGTTGGGCTGAGCAGTGCTTAAAAGCTGTGGGGTAATGTACCTGCAAATGTGATTTTAAAAACATATTACTCTGCCAGACTGTATTTTGCCTTCCTGTAAAATTATTAGTGAAGTGTCTTGTGTCCTAAATAACTACAGAACCTAAATGTACCTTTGATTCTCAAATTCTGAGCAGGAAAAATATTGAAGTGTAATTTGAATCTCATGTAGATGTGTAATTTGATTGTCTTTTATCCCTGACTAAAAAGCATAACAAGAAGAGCATATTATTTTTATAAAAGGTAACGGTATTTTTCCAAACAGAGGTGTTGTGTCTTTATTTTGGTGGTTCATCACTGTGTTACTGTGGGTAAGAATTGTAAGTACTTAGCCAACGCTTGGAGTTAGCTGTAGACCACTACTGTGCCAGGCTACCATATGTAGGCTTGGGTAATCTAGGTCCAACACTGCCTTACTGGTGTGGGCTGTTTTTCCTTACATGAAGCTGATTGGCTATGGTATCGGCTCATTGGTAGTTATTGTGGCGAGGAAGACGGACGAGGAGGTAATGCCCTGGTTACTTACCGGTAATCTTCATTACTCCGAGTCCTTGTCTTCCTCGCCACAGTATAGTTTCCCTTCCCTCCCGGCCCTCTTGGTGGCTTCATGTCTGGGTCTTGGTTTTTCAGGTCGGTTGGCTGGTTTCTGTATTCCTTTATGGGATTGGCTGTAGCCACTGGGAGCCATCTTGGAGGAGGGAGAGGGAGACTAGAATGATAAAATGGCTTGGAGTTTCTGTGGGAGCCGGAGGCTCATGGGTAATTACTGTGGCGAGGAAGACAAGGACTCGGAGTTATGAAGATTACCAGTAAGTAACTGGTGCATTCCCTGAGGTAAGGATTTTGCAGAGTTAGAACAATAATGTTGACCTCTTCTGCACCTTTCTTGGCTAGGTCATCTGTTTTATTTTAATTAAATTTTGCTATCATTTTTGTGTATTAAAAAAGGTATGAATGTTAATTTACATTGTTGGAATAGTTGTTAATGTAACCAATCTGTCGAATGGGGATAAACTTTACAGTGTCGGAAAAATGTTAAGCAATTACGTTTAGTACTTTGTTATTATTATGCCTCTAGTAAATTTTTAAGGCATTTAATAATATGGTTATACTTACTTATGGAGGTAGAAGGCAGTATTTGAAAATTGTTGTGCTCCACTCTTCTGTCTCTGTGGATCGTCTGGTCACGTTATAAGACATTATACCACTGACCAATGAATACAAAATGGTGGACCACTATTTTTACATGTTTTTAAGGGGTAGTCTGTAATTTACATTAAAATATGGCTTGGAAAGTACTTTTTAACATGAATTAATTCATGACTGAATGTATAATTATTTTTCTGTGAAAAATAATGCTTTTTTGACCTTCTTCACAGTATGCAACAGCCATCTTTGTTGGGGACAAGTGTATTTGCATATGTTGAAATGAACGAAAGACCAATGTTTATATGTCTAAACTGTTATGCTGGTTTATAAAATATAGGTACAATGTAGAGTTGTACTTTTTTTTCTTTTTGGGAAATGTGAAAAAACTTCTTATACTGTAGCCATATTTTGCATTGTGTTACGTTGATTTATATTCATGTTTTGGTATTTTGGGTAGTGTTGTCTTCATCCAGTCGAATCTCAAAGACTTTTATTTTGGATGCTTCTGTTTTCATAGCTTTTTTTGCATTTCTAGTGTTTCGACTTGATCTTGAATGATGAATTGCATTAAAAAATGTATGCTTTTTATGATACTTTTGTTACCGTTTCAATCCTCTACATTTGTTTGCAATATACTGTAAACATATATGTGCACCAGGCATTTCACATGTTCTTTTACTTCAACGACGGAGAACATCGTGGTCTAAGTCAGTTCTACACTGCAGAATTCACTTCTATGAAAAATCGTTTGACACCTCTGTGAATTGTAAACACAAGTGTTCAGACTGCTAGTCTGCAGGAAAGAATGCAGGCAGTGCACCACTCAAAGACATGCCAGCTCTTGGTGTGAAAATGTTCTTTTTACAAATGATTTGTCTAAAGGTAAGTATGCTAGGCCAAAAATGCAGTGCTACCAGCAAATAGTGTTCTGACGTTTCCAGACACAGGCCAGCCCAAAAGACATGCTAGACTTTGGCAATGTTGATTGCAAAATTTGTACTGTGTTTGCTACAGACTAGATCAAGAATTGTGCACATAGGTATTTCTTTTTCACGTTTAAAAAGCAGAAGTACTCATTTATCTGACTCTACTCTATTTGTTAATTGTGTTAACAATAGAGCAAACAATGTATGTTTTTCTTACTGTATCCTGCAAGCTCAAAACATCTTAAGTCCTTAGGCTCAGTCAAAAGTTCAGCGCAGTGGAATTCCAATGTAGATTTCTGCTCCCCAATTACAAGGGCGCTGGTGTTCCCACACACAAAAGCAGACTCTCAGTCCCTTACTGAACGCCCAATCAGGCCACTCAGACCAATCTTAGTGCTACTCTTATGCTGGGTAATAACATGAGATCATCGTTTGGATTTAGTGGAGAGTCTCGGAACCTGTGCTGGTCATGGACTTCTGGAAACAGAGGACCACCGAGGTAGCCGGAAGCAGCAGGTAAGTCTTTCCTAATTAATATTCACCCCTGCACTGCCCCACCACTTTGTATTGGCAAAAGCTGCTACTGAAAGCAGGAACATTAAATCTAATCATAAAATCGTGTTGGGAAAGCGCTGCAGAGCAGCCTGGCCGAGGTCACCACCAGTCCTGTTATTCATCTACCAAACCTTGCAGGGTGCACAAAATGCAGCCACCCTGTCAGGCCTCATCCCCCCCTTCCTCTCCACCTTTCCCCCATCCAGTACCCCTCGCCATTCGCCTTGCAGGCATTTACCAAAAGGCAACTGGTAAATGTCTTTGTTTCACCCCCATGGAATTGCTAATAATGCGAGGAATGCCAAAATGTAAATACATGTTTGCAGATTTATCTACTATTCTCTGATCTTTACCTCAACACACGTGCAGAAATACAAGGCAGTAATGGATGTTGCAGTCAGCTCAAATTTTCTCAACTGCATCCCTCATACTTATAAGTAGGGTTTGTAATGTTAGCATCACTTGGTATAGTGCAGCAAATCATATTGAAGGAATATCTATGCGCTTAGCTGACACGATCAAGCAAACTAACTACAACAGCCATGTTTTTATAAGTTTTCTAAACTTATCAAACTCTGTACATGATCAGATTTGCAGAGGATGTTTGTTCCAGTGGAGGTGGGTCACGTAAGAAACAGACCTCCAGCTGAATCTCGAAGTACAGATTCACAGAATCTTTAGTAAGGCTTTATCTTTAGATCTCAGCAGCCTGACAGGGTGATAGTAACTGAGCCTATTTGCAAGTAGGATGGAGACATATGGGTTAGATGTCATAGTTTTAAAGATCAACCCTTTCCTGATAGGTAGCCTTTATAGAGATTTCAGAATTGGAGCAGAGGAAGAACTACATGGGATATTGCAAAGTATTCTGGTTGCAATATTCTGTATCACCTACTGTTAAGACAACAATGTCTCGATGACAGCTACCAGTAAAGCATTTCCTTAGTCCAAGCAACTCGTAATTAAGGCTTCAAAAAAAAGTTTTTCTGGAAGTTGGAGGAAGCCAAGGAAATGCTTTTTTCAGTAATCGCATAGTGGCAAAGCAAATTCTACAATTAGTCGAGACATGCTCCTTCATAGACAGAGTAAGATCTAACTTTATACCTAGGTTCTTTACTACTTGTTTTGGGGACAGGGATGGCCGCAGTTAGGATGGCCACCAATCTGCTTCCACAAATGCTGAGCTTTACTGGATAACAGTAATTCAGTTGTATCTCCGTTTACTTGCAGGCAGTTGCTGAACATCAAAACAGCTATTATCTTCATGCAGTCAGAAAAAATGGACTTTACCCATCCAGATTCATATCAAAAGAGATGACCAATTGAGTGTCATCAGTGTAGGATATTGTCTCAAAAACACCTGCCTTTATGATCTGTGCCAAAAGGGCAACATAGCTGTTGAATAACGTGGGGCTTAACGAGAAACCCTGCGGTACCCCTTTGTCAACAAGCATGGAACAAGACACAAAAAGACTCAGAGAGATGGTTGAGTACCATCTTTCAACAAGTCAGTGAGCCATTGAAGTGCTTTGCTATGGACCCCTGTGTCATACAGCATGCAAAATAAAATGTCATGGGAGACCTTGTCGAAGGCTACGAGCAGATCCAAAAACACAAGCATCACTGGAGTGCCCGCATCAAGGGATAGTTCAATGGTGTCAGTGACTGCGACTAATGCTGTCTCTGTACTGTGAAATGCTCTGAATCTCAATTGAGAGGGATCGAGGAGCCCGTGCTCTTCCAGTAATGCAGAAAGCAGCTTGATTATGATGTTCTCTAAGATTTTAATTAGGAGAGGGAGCAGCGAGATGGCAGAGGTAGTTCAAGGGATTTCCTGGTCAGTGTTAGGTTTCTTTAAAATAGGGAGACTTGGGCAGCTTTCAGGCAATGGGGCCTGATGTTGAGTCCATGGTGAGGGTAAAGAGGGACATAATGAAGGGAGTGATTGAGCTAGAAAGACTCGTAATAATACTAGGGGAGAGGCACAGGTCTAGCGGTGATCCCAATTTTGCCGTTTCTAACAGCGCCTTGGTCGACTCTAAAGTGGAATGTACAAACTCTCCAGATAAAAAATAGCCTGAGGAGAAGGCTGCCAGCAACATCAGAAAAACGTTGCTGACAGCTGTTACAGGACTCAGGGATTTAGTCCTCTGTCCGGAAGTTATTACAAATAAAGATATATGGGGGTAGGGTAGAGATACCCTACCCCTCGGCTCCATAGGGGGACTCAGAGGGATCCCTCTGGTCAAAAATGAAAAATTAACTGCAAAAAAGGCCACAATCCCACAAGACTCCTGCAACATCAGAAACAAAAGGCAGCTAGGCCGCCTTTATATACTATAAGCCCTGGGAGCCCACCCCCAGGGCTGTATTCATAATGGGGAGTAGGGCTGCTTGGCCCCCTCTCAAAGCCTCTAGAGTCCCAGGTGAGCCCAGGCCCTGGGCTGAACATATTCTGTATGTCACAAATTATGTCATTTGAGGCGTCATCAGTAATGTCATAGATGAGGTCATGAGCAGTGCAAGGCACTGGCGCAAGTGATAGTGTATTGACTATATCTGGTGAATTTCTGTATTTTTTTTGTTCAAAACATTAATGTTGTCACTGACAAATTCACCTAACTATTACGTTACTTTAACCTTTGGTTATTTCAGTGAACATATATATACTTATATTAAGTTGACTCCCGTTCTCGCTTCTCACATCCCCCAAGGGACCAGGCGCAGACATCGGTAATCTCCAATTTTAAGTTTATTTCATACTTTGCTTGCCTGCCATAATGCGTTTCGACTATGTTGACATAATTCATATGCCTGACCCTTAAGTACAGTCACATGGTTTTTCTTCACAGAGAAAAGACTTCACATTTTTATGTGTCGTGATGTTGACATATATTAGTTAGTTATATTGCTTGATAAATTATTGACACTATTTGCATAGAGCTGCATTTACAGGTTTTGCTTCTCCTCAAAAGTACAATGTTAGTTGATTTGTCAGTACAGTTGTACATATTCGAATACATTCAATATAAATACACGTAATGTAGAAATCCCAATAAAAAAAAAGAAATTCCATCTCCGAGTGACCCTTCATCTCTACCGAAATGCATGCCTTATTTGCATGTTCCAACTATCATTTGAAGATTAATAGTGTAGGGAGGCATCAATGGAAAAAGAAAGAAATAATGTGCCATGATAGCGGCTGCCAGAAGACCAATGTATTGTTAGGTCTGCAATAGACACAAAGGAGAAGAATAAGGAGGAAAAGGCAAAAAAAATCACAAAAAGGGGACAAAAAAGGGTAAAAAAAGAGGACAAAAAGAGATAGAGAGTTAACAAGTAAAGGCCTAATAATAAGACATGATGTGACCCCTGTGTTTTGCCTTGTTATTGGCTACTCTCCAGATTGTTAGTTGGGCCAATTCTTTTCTGAAGCTCATGGCATGGCTTGGCTTTCTTGGTTGGTGATGTTATATAACTGTGTTAGTATATCCCTGTTTAAATACATTTTCCTCATTCTTCTTTTCTCCCTTCTTTTCCCAGCTTCTTCCCCCTTCCCCCTTCCCTCTCTATCTCCTTACCTCTTCTATACCTCACATTTGTGTTCCATGTCTCATTGTTGAGTGTTGTCTGGCAGCCTATGATGTCACTTGGCAGCTCAAATGTTTCCCCTCACTTTAATAATATCTTGGTCCTGCCTCCTATTACAGAGGTTGTGTTGGGATTGTGTTCCCAGAGGTGGTTTCTGTTGATGATGTGTATCTGATTGTCGTTGCTCTGCGACCCTATAAAAGGTTATGCTCTTTCTCATTTTGTGTTTTATGTCTGATTTGAAATTCAACCAGGGAAGCCTGATCACTATTGCTTCACAAAAATGAATTCAAATCCTCCTCCATGTTTAAACCACTTTGGAATATTGTGTTCATGTTGACAATGTATCTTCTCTCAAACTGTCTCATTATTTTGAAATGCAGAATGCACAAAAACCTAATGTGTTTCAGCTTACGCCTTAGTTACGAGTGACAATGTAAAACTACCAATTCCCCTCAATGGGCTATACAAGGTATAGATATGGCAGAGAGGCAGAAGAAACTAAACAATAATGATGTGACTTCATGAGGTTTGATGGGTAAATATGCTAGTTCGTTTGATGTATATTAAAGTCATTAGGATTGCAGAATGTTACCTTTTCTTTTTATATGATTTGCATTCTATCAATGCATTTACAGTACTGCATGTGTTTTGTGACTATGATGACGTGTCCATAATTATGCAATCGAGTTGTAGGCTCTCCAATATGGCAACCATGTTTTCACTTGGCTTGTTGCCCCTGTCTTGTTTTGCTTCGTCAGCATGGGAGTGCTGGGGAGCACCATGGAGAGCACAGGCGGGTAATTGAAGTGGAAGCAGCAAACGAGAGACAGAACAAGAAAACACATGCACTCTCATGTAGGTCTCAATGATGAAGAAATCATAGTTCCCTGAGAGTGAGGAGTGGAAGGGTATACGTCATCCAATGAAAAGGATGGAAAAGAATCTGGGAAAAGACAAACATAAGAAGAAGAAGGAAAGCTATTGAATGAGAAGCAAATGAGAGTGAAAGAAAGCCAACAAGTGTTAAGCATTGGGCTGACACAAAGTCCATTCTAAGTTATTGGTATGGTTTACAAGAGGTCTTTCATCAACAGGCAACTTAAAGGTGTCTGTAGGAGAGTCCTAAAAGGAGTAGAACATTTAATAAAATACATGAAACTTTCGTTCTTCTGCAGATCTAAGCATAGTACTGCAAAAATGGCCTTCTTTTGAGGTTGCTGTTCTAAGCACCGAATAGTTGATTTGTAATAAAAGTTACACGTAGCATCTGTACCACATTCCACATAAGTTCTTGATTCACAGTTTAGGATCTCTGGCTTAGTAACCTCAAAGGTTATCAGGTAATTTACAGAAGCTTCGCTGATATTAAGCAAAGCTATTGAAGTGCTTTGCTAATAAAAGCGCTACTCTCTTTTCTGTATCAGTCATTTCATGTAATAAACCTTATTAAAGAAGCATGAGAGAGATTACGGCGGGAATTTATGGCAATGCGTTTATATGGAGAGGGCCATAGTTGTGTGAGAAGGAGAAAGTTTAACACAGTAGTTAACAGTGAAATAACAAAGTTAAAAATAATACACTCGCAGTTAAGTCATGTTTGATCCTGCGGCAGGTTTTGGTTGCTTTTAAGTAACTAACTTGCGGTATATTTTGAAAGTGCACACCTACATACTAATATAACATGAATGCGTTAAAAAATGCAAGCAACGATTTCTATTTACAAATGCACATTTAGAACACGGTAGTAAATGTTTGGTGCTTTCTAAATGAATGTGTATGTTCATTAATCCAAAGGAACATAAGTGTGTCTCGTTCTCAAAACATAAGATAGCGGATGAAATTATGGAATTTGTTCAAATAAATTGCGGAAAAGGGTACGTGTGCATGATAGCCAACTTCAGCATTTCTGCAAAAGTGTCTAAACAGCTGGTACACTTACACATATGTAATGAGTAATAACTGATTCATTGAGACGAGCAACTCATTTGGATATAAATGGAAAATACACAACTGCACCAATTCCAAACTCCTGCATGCTTTACTGGACATGGTGGGAAACGGGCACGTGACATTGTCATGGAGCAATTCATGTGAAAACAGGAAAATACGACTTCCTCTCACCACAAACCGTAGTGATCGAAAGGCGGTTGCCAAAATGGTCACAGTATTGTAAAAAGACTACATACCATACAGAGTAAGACCGGTGTTTAGATGAGCTTCTTCTGAATGCATTTTGAGGCAGAAAGCAGATGTTCTCCTTGGACTAAACGAGGAGGAGGCCACAGAAACTGCGTCCAGCAGGAGGCATAGTATTCGCGACCCCTTTTTGCTCTAGGTTTACTGCCATGCACTGTTAGTCACTTATTGGAAGCAATTTTACAGAGCGCCAGGGTCATATTCATCTATTGGAGGCTTTCGATTAAACAAGAGCGCTCACTGAAACGTAAACCTCTGGAAGAAGTAGGAGGTGAACAGAGAAAGACATACACAGTGCATCCGGTGGGGAAGAGAGTGCCACAACATTTTATTGCGGTAAAGGAGTTCCAGAAAGAATGGTAAAGATGACACGTCAGAGGGGCAACCAATACATTGTCTGGACAGGAGATGCTTTCTGAAGGTGAAGGGAGGGGTCAGCTCTCCCAGGTGAGGGCTGAGGCCCAAGAGATTGTTTGCTGGCTAAGGTAATCTTAAACTTGGTGACTTCCAGCGGGAGCATCTCTCTGCTTCTCACTCCCTTGACCCATGACAGATTGCCAGCAGGCTCACTAGACAGACTTTGATTGCGGAATGCCGTGTGGAGGCAGCATGCATTGAATTGAATCCTGCCTGGGCTCGGGAGCCAGTGCTGATCTGTGGCAATGGGGGTAATGTGCAATTGGGGTACTCCAGCAAGGATGGCATTAATAAAACTCAGCCCAAATATGACTAGCAAGTGACTGACTGTTCTGAGCTAACCAGATGCAATGAGGTGGTGGGTTTTCTAAAGAGAAGATAAAAATGGCTGTTTTTGCCAGTTTGTTGAGATGCTGGATGAGACTGAGTGCTGAATCTAGACTGAAACCAAAATATTTTACTGTGCTTGTTGGAGATGCGTAGAAGCCTTCAAAGTTCAGTCAATTCATCAGTGAGGGGTGAAGTTTTCTTTTCAAGGCGGTTCATGTAAGCAGTAACTGTTTAGAAGGGTTCAGGAACAGAAAATTGTCCAGCATCCAGGCATAGAGTAGTAATATAAATCTTCTTAAAATGTATGAAGTATTTAGATGCAGTTGGGAGTTGTTGCTGTATTGATGAACCAAGACACCAGAGTTCTCTCGGATCAGAGGCTGCAAGTAAGGAGTCACTAGTCTGGGAGGCAGGATCGATCCCAGAGGGACTCTACAAACTGCTTTAGCAGAGTCTGATGAATGCTCTCCAGTTTGATGTTCATTGGAAAGATATGATGTGATTCAATGAAGAAAGTTTCCTTGTAGTCTTATGCAGAATTAAGATAAGCCAGTCACAGTCAATTATGCCAAATGTTGCTATCATGACGAGGTAGGTGTCCTTTCTCTCGGATAGGGTATGTATCATAAAGACTTGTAATCTGGATGTTTCGATACTGAAGCTAGTTCCAAATCTCTGTTGATAATTAGGTGAGGTGAAAAATTCCACCGAACAAGTGGAGTTTTGACCACTCCGCATTTCGCTTGGAGTGTGGCATTCCGTCAAAACGCAGCCAACTACCGCATGGCAAAGATTTCTCTTGTGCACAACTTGCCAACATTAATTTGGCAAGTTGGAGTGAGAATTTGCATCCCCTAGGACAATTTACAGGCATTAAAATACCTCTCCTTGGGATTTCTCAATGCAGGCAGTCGCGGCAGGTCGTGATCATTAATGTTGAGTGAGCTGCTCATCGAGTAGAAAATCTACTCGAGCGTCAGAAAGAAGAAGTACCCTCTGGCATGCCGCATGGTGCCATTCGTACTAATTTTACAGCACAGAATAAGCACCCGGTTCTAAAAATCATCATGAGCAGCGGAACATGCTGAATTTCAGCCACCCAAGGAACTCCCTGGAATCTCATGAAGTTTTTATGTAACTCCATGGAGCATCGCGGAGTAATACTCCACTAGTTCCACCCACCCCTATTGATAATCAGCCAGCAGACCTTTTTTTTATGATGTTGGTTTTGATCTACCACTGTTTTCTCCATTTCTTTGCCCAACCACGGTAGGTTTGATATTGGTTTGTAGTTGTTGGGCTGTGTATCATCATAGGCAGATTTCTGAAGATGAGTGTGATCTGACTAGCTTTTAGTGAGTTTGGGAATATTACTACCAGAACTGTCAAGGGTATTTATGTATATGAGATTGAGGAGTTCCTAGCATTCTGATTATTTTGGAGGGTAGGATAGAAGCTTTGGCGTTCATGTTGCGCTTGTCTCATATCAGCTCTATTATGTTTAAAAAGCTCAAGAAAATGTTGCACAATTTGTTTGTCGGTGCCAGCCTGTTTTCATTATTTGTTCAGTCGACCTTATTTATGTTCCTAAACAATGAATGGATAGCATTGGAAGAGGTGGTTATCTACTCCTGCATCAAAATTAGTTGCTTTAGAGAAATGTATCAAGTTAAGATATAGGCGGGTTTGACTTTCTTCATTTGACTGACTGATTGACTGAGTTATTTATGGAGTGCAATATTGCCAAGGTGTCTTGGCGCTAAGTGGGGTGCAGGGACAGCAGCTGATGGGTTCAGGGATGAGTGAAGAGCCAGGTTTTTATTTCTTTTCTAAAAAGCGACCTGCTGGGCTGAAGTCTCAGTAGTACAGGAACTTAGCCGCTAAGAAGGTAAAGCATTTCCCTCCCCACCTTGCTTTTTTAATCTTTGGAAGGTGTACCAATCCAGAAGTAGAAGATCTTAGGAGGCGCAACGGTACATAGCGAGGAAACAAGGATTGCACCTCCTTTGCCCCACCTCCAAATTGGGCTTTATGTACTAGGCAGAGTGCCTTGAAATCAACCCGGCGTCTCACTGGAAGCCAGTGAAGTTGCTTTATGCTAGTGGAGGTGGGATGGTGTTTGGGTACCTTGAGCAGTAGTTGCGCTGCCACAATTTGAATTGATTGGAGTTTGAAGAATTGAGCTGCACCTGCTCCTAAATAAAGAGCATTGCAGTAGTCTATTCTCCATAAGACCATGGTTCCTACCACCATTTTTATCAGAGAGAAAGGGATGAATGGGAGGATCTTCCTTTGGACTTTCAGTGTGAAAAAACAGGCTGCCGAGACTTGAATAATCTGCAGTGCCAGGGTTAGATCTTTATCGATCAGAAAACCTAGGTTCCTTGCCTTATTAACCGGTGCCGGGCAAGTCGCTGCTACAGATGGCCACCCTAATTGGCTCCAAACCAGTGATTTCTGTCCAAATTCTACCACCTCTGTTTTTTCCGCTTTCAGCTTTAAGAAGTTGGAATTCATCCAGGACATCAATGCGGAGAGACATTTGCAAAAGCGGGCAGCTGTTACATCCATGGTTTGTGCTACAGACACCAATTTGTGCTTCTGGATTTTGTAATTGATTTGGTGAACTTGGTCTGGCTAGGAATTGACTTGAGTGTTTTCAGTTTTGTGCGTTGTCAACATTTCATAAAAGCTTTTCTTCATGTTCTTTGGTTGCTTTCAATGTTTTGCGTGATATTTAGAATAACAAGTGAGGGTAAAATAGGGTGTTTGAAAGCGAGTGGTATGGACTTGTTCAGAAGTTTAATTCTTTTTTCCTTGTGGTGGGTGAAGAAAGTTGAGGAGATCTGTGTGATGGAGGATGTAGAAGGGACTTATAACCTGGTCTGACTAGTTGATAATTGTGGGGATAGTCATACTTGTTAGGTCTCACCAAATATCAGATCTAGGATTTTACCTTTAATGTAAGTATGCAATAGTGTGAGTTGACAGGAGTTGTGCAGGTTAGCTAGGTTGTTATAAGAAGCATAGATTTTCAGATATTATTATTTGTTTGCACAATTGTTAAAAATCATTGAAAATCATCCAAAAAGGCAAAGAAGAAAAATAAAGAAAAATATAAAACTAACATAATAAGGTCTGTAACAACAGGCGTAGAAGAAACGTGTATAGCCCATAATTTGGATTAAAAGATCACATTGCATAAACTGATGTGTGAAGTGTTCAAATTGTAAGCCATTTGTGTAATATAGCCTGACATTCATGAACCATAAAAAAACAATTAAAATACAATTGAATTACAAGAATTGCAACCACCCTAGATATACGTTATTAAACTACTGACTATTGTCATCAAACAGTGCCTATATAGGCAGTGGAAACAGAAATCAATCCGTTAGAATGCAAATCTCAGTTAACTAAAACTGCTCCTGGCAAATTCTTTAGTTTAGACTAAAACTCTAATACATATATAAAGGATGCGGTGGAGAAATAGCCGAAAAGATCATGGCTCTATAAGGAACTGTGAGGAAATGCTACAGAATCACATTCAATGCGAAAATCTCGTCTCAAGTGCAATTATAATGCCATAATGTTAGCATCAAGACTAAAAACAAGCCAATAAATAAAATGCTGGAATTAAGAAACTCATACTAATTAATGTGCAAAGGTAACAGTGCAAAATAGCAGGAAGATTTATGGACTTACCAGAGCCATATATACACAGGTTAACATTAGATATGAACATTTCTCCTTGAAGATGCTTAAAGTGCAAGTGTTTTTCACATCAGCGTCTGTAGATGCAAACAGTAATCTCAAATGCCAGGGCATAATTTGGCAGGGAAGGTTAATGGCTTTATAAGGACAATACACATTTGTATCAGGGTCATATTAGATGTGAACATTTCTCCTCAAAAGTACTTAAAGGTGCTAGCTCAGTGAGGCCGCAGAGCTCAACATTGTTGAAGCCAACTTCATACATTTTACAAATCTTGCAGTTAGCTGACACAATTCCCCCTTTAATTATTCATCAACTGTAAATTTGCAAGATCCAATGTTCAGTTGGCACAAGCCAATAACACCTTAGGCAGCAGAGAAATGGACATAGGAAAAGGACATGCGAGAGAGTCTCCATCGTAGATCAACATCCCCTGCATACAACATCCTGATCCCCAGTTACTTGGCCATACTTATACGTTTTCAACAGGATTAAGCCAAGGCGCAGCCTAAGTAAGGAGTTTAGATGGACACGTTCGATATGACTGCAGGGTCAAACTTTGGTACAGATCAGCAGTTAGATGAGCTTGCACTTCAGTACGAATGACTTGGAGGTCATCAAAAGCTGACAATAGCCACACTTGTGTCAACAGTATTTTTGGTAGATTTTTCAATAGTAAGGCAGTTTGAATAAACTCTTTGGCTGCAAGCAAATGTAGTCAATAGTCATGTTCCAGTTTCTCTCAACCACTAGCGTGCACTTTCCAAATTATAAAATAGCCCTGGGCAGTTATGCAACAAAGGACCTCTTACACAGATTAGGGGCATATATACAATCTGATCCCTGGAAGGAAAGTTTGGCAAAGACATACTTCCCTTCAGCATTTATCCAAGCCTTTAAAACCATCACTGGTAGTGTTTTCTTAAGGATACCCTACATCTCTCTTTTATGCAGCATGGTCTGCTGCTCAGAGTCAGACATAACCAAACACCAGGCATGAAATACCAATGGCTTCCAAGGAGAGGTGAGATTCTTGGAGAAATGCACTGGTGACTTAGTGGCCAGGTGTGACACATTCTTTTTTTGCTTTATGTAACATGCTAACCAATTAACATTTTATGAAATGATGTGAAAGAGGTCATGGGAGGTCGAAACACAGGTTGCCCTGTCGCTCATATCGAGATGGAGGTGGATCAACAACAGCAATAGTGTGACAGAAGAGTACCAGGAAGGGTGCAAGATGTCTTGAGAAAGGCACCCAGTGAAATACTGGAGTGGAGACTGCAAGGTCTCTCGAGTCTTCTAAAGGGATTGTGCTTTTACTCAGAATGATACATTGGGATCAACTGTCCCTAGAATGCTGAGAAATAAAAAGTGGGTGGGTGTGGTAGTTGTGCCAAGTGAGAGCAAATCAAAGAGGAAGGTGATAGGATTGGGGGAGCAACTGGTCAGCATGGGATGTGAATAGCAGACCATATGACTGCTCTAAAGCAGGAAACACTAGAATTAACAGTGATCTAAGTAAAGGAACAAGCAAGACTAAACTTTAAACAGGAAGACTAAATGCTCAAGTCTCTCCCTCCCCAACCTACCCTAAAACGGGAAAGGGCTCAACAACAACATTGGACATGAACAAAAAGGTGAACATGTGCATGCACAGCTTGATACCAATAGAACCACAGAAAACATGTGTCAAGCCTTAGGACATCTTGGGAGATCACATGTAAGCTACACTTCAGGAATGTTGACGGGGGGCTGTAGAATTTCTTAAAACAATGCAATTGTCAGCCCTCAGTGTGGGTAGAGGTGGGGACCCCTCAAATCCTTTAGGCAGAAGGCTTTCATCAACAACGCACAGCACCAAGTTTAATGAGGGTAATCAGGGTGACTGTGGCGATTATTTGAAAAGATAAAAAGTGAAAGGGAGCCCAGAAGGCTAGTGATCAGGTCTTAGGTTTGAGTACAGTGGAAGGGTTTCTGTTATCCTTCAATAACCAGTTTGTGTGACACCAGAATGCTTTCTTGTCTCTGTCTTTGGCACCATACCCTCCAGAGGTTGGTCTTTAGTTGCCCAATAATATGTGATAAAGTCCAGCCAGTCCCTTTCCTCAGTCAAATTAAAGGGGTCAGTTCTCTGGTTTATTTGCCGGAAATCTGGGCAGGATCAGAAAATAGCACATGTTCTGTAGCATAGAAGGTTTCCATTGCATCAGCATTAAAATCCTCCATCAACTTCTCAAGGTCAACCGATATTAACAATTCTCTATTCTTTGCATTCACTATGATGAGCATGGTTGCCGGTTTGAGAAGACTGCACAGGATGTCCCATTTTCTACACTGTGTTGAAGGGCCAAGAACTATTTCTTTTTCACGTTATTCTCTTGAGAGAGGTCTACTGAGATGAAGATCTTATGATTACCATAGAGAAAAGGAACTCTACTTCTTTGCCACTGCGAGTATAGGGCCGGCCTGTTGGTGCCTGAGTAAGCATGCCAAGATGTAACGTGGGGTCTGCACCGAGTTGGGCACTGTGGGTACTCTGAAACTCTAGAAGGGCAAGAAGGACATACCTAAGAGAGTCAGCAAGAAAGGTGTCCAGAAAGTCCAACAGGCCTTCATGTTCACTGTTCTACAGAACTCCTGAAATACTTAGGTTATCAGGTCGACTTTGCACCTCCACGTCAATGGATGGATTTTTTTTACCAATGGAACTATAGTTCTTGCCCCAATCCGGGATCCCATTGATCTGTTCGAGATGATCATCCGCTTGTGTTGTGCAGTAACCCGCCTGGTCAGGATTGATGAGAGGACTACCTTCATGAATTTAATGAGTGCACTGGTATCAGCAGTACCTGTATGGCTGCCACAGACAGCTTTGCGGAACTAAGTTCCTGCAGGATTGTCTCTGTAGATGTGTCATCCATGGTTTGTCCTTCTTGTATTGCGAAGTTTTTCTGATTCTTTCCAGAGAATTCTTCTGATAAAAGGTTTTTGTGGTTTCTGATGAGAGACTAGGTAAAAGTCTAGTGTCTATACCTTTCATAAGTAGTATGTGATGCTGTAGATGTAGCATCCAGGCCACAGCGGACCTCAAAGCAGAAAGAGGGGGTGCACTTTACAGTGTGTTCTCCAAAATAGATACCTGTGTGGACAAGAGGAGTCCAGAGTGAGCAATCCCATACTTAGAACGGTGATAGAGTACCTATGAACTGTGGTGATGTAGAGAGGGGAGTTCTACATTTGCAGGCGCCACTGGTCCGGAAGATGGCAACCCCACAGTACCCCCCCTCCTACGGTGAGAGATGGCAATGCTACAAGGCAGTCCATCTTATTTTACTTTGAAAGTCTAGCTTTGGAATAGCATAAGTGACAACAGGTCTGCCAAATTGTTATGGCGTGGTGGACTATCACTCTCATTTTCTGCACCCAGAACGTCTTCCTTGAAGTACACAGAGGTTGCTTCCATGAAGTACACAGAAGTTGCTTCCATGAAGTACACAGAGGTTGCTTCTATGAAGTACACAGAGGTTGCTTCCATGAAGTACACAGAGGTTGCTTCTATGAAGTACACAGAGGTTGCTTCCATGACGTACACAGAAGTTGCTTCCATGAAGTACACAGTGGGTTGCTTCCATGAAGTGCACAGAGGTTGCTTCCATGAAGTACACAGAGGGTTGCTTCCATGAAGTACACAGTGGTTGCTTCCATGAAGTACACTGTGGTTGCTTCTATGAAGTACACAGAAGTTGCTTCCATGAATTACACTGTGGTTGCTTCCATGAAGTACACTGAGGTTGCTTCCATGAAGTACACAGAGGTTGCTTCCATGAAGTACACAGAGGTTGCTTCTATGAAGTACACAGATGGTTGCTTCTATGAAGTACACAAAGGTTCAATCAATCAATCAATCAATCAGGGTATTTGTATAGCGCGCTACTCACCCGGAAGGGTCTCAAGGCGCTGGGGGGGAGGGGTCCGCTACTGCTCGAAGAGCCAGGTCTTGAGGAGCTTCCTGAAGGAGAGATGATCCTGGGTCAGCCGGAGGTGGTTGCTTCCATGAAGTACACAGAGGTTGCTTCGGTACAAAATGTCAGCACAGATGTTGGACAATTTAAGTTAGTCTGCAAATCAGTGGCTGGCTTGGCAGATGTGCTGCCTCCGCCACAACAACGTTTATGACTCCCAACCGCAGACGTTTAAATTATGGTCCAGTGCATGGTGCACTACAAGTCAAATTATCCTTGTCAAAAATGTTCAAACCACCTCCATACACCAGGAGGAAGTGACGGAAATGAAGAAATGTGGTTTTGGTCAGGGCCGGCTTTAGGGCAGTGCGACCGGTGCAGCATCACTAGGCGCAGACCTGGAAGGGGGAGTCGTTGACCTCAAGTGGGGGCTCCGTGTTCAGCAAAATCTTACAATTTAAAAGCAGCTGAAGCAGAGTTCTTGTGCATCCAGATTTCAGGCAGCAAGATAACTCTTATGATTACTGTTCCTGCTAGAGAGAGAGACTGGAGTTTTTTCTAGGGGCAATTAAGACTCGTCATAAAGTAGCGCAGAGGGTTGATGCCTCCTGCAAATAACGGATCTGTATTTAAAGTGTTTAAAGTGGATAGTGGAGTAGATTTGTAAAGCCAACCCTTACCAGTGCTTTAATAAATGATATGCATGCGAGAAAGGAGCTGTGACGAGATGAGGGGCCCTTTTGCTGGGTGGCAGTGAGGAAATCTGAGGAGGAGGTCATGGGGGGGGGGGTAATAAAAAAGATGGCCGCACAGGGCGCCACCAGCGCTAAAGCCGGCCCTGGGTGTGGTTGGGTCATGCAGCCCCCTAGCCAATAGTCTACAGGAGAAATATCAAAGTCCATAATGGTCAGCCTGGCCTTGATTAAAAAGGCCAAATTTATTATTAACCATTTAGACTACATGAAAAAAAAAGAAACACTTGCCTAGAAAAAACACATCTTCTAAATAAAACGGCATGCTAGCTGCAAAAAAGGATACCTTGGGTGGAAAGTGAGATAATGTCAAAGCTGTGTTCTCGCTGCTGCGGTTTCTGTTCACTGAGGGGCCCTTCACAGATGTTGCTGTCCAGGTTTCACCTTTCTTTGCTTGGGACCTGCTGGAGGGAAGTGCGTCACTGTGAGTCACAGATAATGTCTCCCACGTTCACGCACTTTCTGAGTGATCGCTGCCTCGGGCACAGAGTGTCTAGGTATTAAATTGTCCTGCAGCAAGCTGTTTCCCTTGGCTCTAGAGCGTGGGCGTGATCTCTCAAACGAAGCCGATGGTATATTCCGGGACACCAAATCTCCAAGTCAGCACTGAAACAATTCCAAAAAAGTAAACTGGCCAAAACCAGCAACGCTTCTGCTGCTGTTGGTAATCGAACTTGACGGGGTGGCATGTCTGACATGCTGCTTTGAGTTTTTTTGTTTTCTCGCATACATTTTAAAAGCCTTCCAGTGTCTGTTTCTTTCAAAGCAGACATTCTTTATAAATGGCTTTCATGGAAAGATTATTGAGTTTCGAATGGTTGGAAAACCTAATTACTCAGACTCAGTATCTATTACGTTCGCTAGCTATTATATAATATTATGCAGTGTTTAAAGGCCAGGGATGGAAAAGGCACCAGATACGAGTGCGGTTGCAAAATGTGAACCGGGAAACTGATTTACAAAACTGAACCGGATCATTTGACTAAACGAACTACCTAACAACGTGAGTGTTGCCTCTGAATACGACAATTGATCCTGCAGTTATGGTACACTCTGACGTTAGACCCGAAAAAAAGTGAAACCTAAATTTAAATGCTTTACCAATATTTGTTTTGTGCATTTTCTAAAAATACCTCTTAGGACACGTTATATTGTTGTTCTCTGATTGCTTCTTTTTAAGGAAAGTCTAGTTTTAGCATCTCGTATACTCTTCCCCTTGGCGGTTGACGTGATGATTTCTGTATCCTTTTGCAAAGATTTCAAGGCCTTAATCTGAAAATAGTTTTTATTGCATTTCTCGGGAGTTATCTGGCATGATTGAAATATTTCTGTGTCAAGTAAGTAACTGTGGCTGTCTCCTTGACATGTCGACGAACCTTCAGAACTTGTTCTCAGACCCACACAGATTTATTTTAGACACATTTCGCATTCTCTGTTTATTTTCCAGAGGAGCTGAAAGTTATTTGTAATGTAATGTAAATGTGAATTGATACTTGTATAGCACACTACTCACCCACAAGGGTCTCAAGACTGAAGGACTGGGTTTTTCTAAGACCCAGCGGTGCCAGGGGACAACACCTGAAACCTTCGTGGGTAACCTGTTCCGGCGTACAAATGACAGAGACACGGGACACTTCCTTCGGCATCAAAGATTCGAGGTTTATTTACTGCAGGGAACACAGAAGTCACAGGAAGTACAACGTGTGTAGGTTCGAGGAGACTGCTTCGAATTGCTACTGTAGGTCGCTCCTTTTATACATATTTCTCTCATACGTTAACATGGTACACAAAGGTTTACAACTTGGTTCCCAACGTTATCCCCGAGAGGGGTCGCTTTGATGTATTCAGGGTCCGGAACATAAGTACGGAGACATTTGGTGGTTCCCAACTGTAAAAACCCATCTTCCCACCATCAGTACATTCCAATCAGCAATAAACAGATCGAAGAAGGAACAAGGACAGGTGCAGAGGAAACCAGGACAGTGGGGAGATCGGAAAGGGTATAAAAGGGTGGTCTCAGGAAACACGAGCTACAGGCATCAAAGGGACGCGCCTAATGAGATGCACGGCTAAGACAATAGACCGGCACGGCAAGATGAGCCTCGAGCGGGGCCATCTGCCTTACAGTATCATCCCCCTCATCATAAAGACACTTTCAAAGGAACATGTGTCTTCCGCAAGAGTCTTGGGAATCCCAGGGTTGCGAAGCGGACAGCGTCCGTTCGCTGGCTACTTGAGGGCAAGAGACAAAATGGATGCCGTATCTAAGATGGAACCCGTGGGCTCGGATGAAGAAACCCACGAAACAAACGAACGGTTTAGGTTAGCACAGCGAAACTGCGCACACCCACTAAACTCGTCATTAGCGGTTCATAGATACCAGACTCGACCATAATCGTGCGAGTCGAAAACACCACTTACAATTGTCACGGAACCTCAGACGCTCCTTTTGCCCTCATGTAGGCAAGCACTAGTCGGAATCATATTCGATATTCATCAGACCGTCTAGATGTTGCTGCAACATAATTCTATCCAACTGAGCAGCTTTGGTAACAGGCGGCTGTCTTATACACGTCGTAGCACAGAGGCCACATAAGGCAGGACCACACTGCACACAAAGGCAACACGTGAACAGAAATGCCGCAACGACTCAGATGATCATCAGAATCTTCCAACCCCAAGTCGACATCAGGCCCCAAAACCATCCAAGTAGCGTCCAATCCCCTACGTCCACGTGTATGGACTCAGAGATCTTATGCAACTTTGAGATGGCTTGATAGACAGTCGGAGCGTTATCTGGAATGAAAATACAGCAGCTCGAATGGATCACCTTACATACTCCACCTCGATCTGCTAAAACAACGTCTAAAACCATACGGTTTTGTAACGTCATGAGCCTATCCGCCTGAAGTTCTGTAGTGATATTACCAAGGGCACTGGCAGTGATATTAGCTGTCGATTCCACCACTCGAGTCAATTGTCTCAGGTTCCTACTATTAACCATAGGTCCCCAAAACGGAAGGAAACCCTTGAAAAAGTCTCCTGCCTCTTGACCGGCAGTGTCCTCTTCGCTAATCACGCCTCTCACAACTCTAGTCTTGTGATAATCTGCATCAACAGTGAACGTCGGAGGCAACAAATTTGCGATATAACATGAGCCCACAAAGTCGGAGGGCAACCATGTATACGCACGATCATGGCAGACAAAGTATGTACCCTTGGCAGCCAGAAACACAGGGGAAGAGAGCATCGGCAGAATATAAATCTCGGAGCAAGCACTCTCTCCAAGACGAACTCTCGCTCTTCGGCCACGACCCATTAAGCAAAAATTACCAAGGTGGGGTACGACCCATATCGGGGGCGAGCTTCTAAGCTGTTTTTCACTCGCGAGCGCACTATACTCAACCTTACTCAGGACCCTATAGGCTTGTACCTCTTCCTCTGGGATGAGCAATGGGTCATAGATATCCCTATCTAAATCCTCTATCGCTATAGCCAAAGGCTTGTGGTACGAGCCAGGACCGGAGTAGGAAGAACGTGGCTCTCGATTGGGGTAGGAATCTAGTGCACTTCGAAACATTGTTTGAAATGCTCGAGCTGAACCCTGGGAACTATAAGGAAGGACCAGATATGGAATTCCCTTATCCGTGGTATGTGGCATTAACCCACACACCCAACCAACAATTAGTAGTGTTAACCACTAACTGGTGCTGATGAAGGAGCTGAATAAAGGAATTATTTCTGAATTCTGCACGTCTAGCCTGTTCGTGTTCGGGTAAGATATGGAAGGAATGAGGGGATATAGTGGAGGTAGGTTTAGGTTCAGAAGTAGGAGTAGGTATGGCAGAAGGTAACAAGTACGACATCATGTAATACACCCCACCCGCCAATAACAAGGAAACAATTAGAAACAGGAGGAACACCTGAAACATAAAGCATTTGGTACGGGTAATTCGTTGCAGTTTGAATCTTTGCGCCTGAGCTTTTTCGAAGTCCACAAGTTTTGAGAACGCCATCCCCTAAAACTGTCCGCAACGTTTCTTGACGCACTTTGTTCTGTATAGCAGTAGTCAATCCCTAGGAGTTCCTAGGAAACGACGGTCTTTGACCTAGTGTCAAGACCTACTAACCAGAAGGAAGTACACGCGCGGCCCTACGGTTCACCTGGATGTAAGGTATTTTATATACAAATATGTACAAAATCTCTCAGCTGTGGAAGCAAAAACACATGTGGAAAAACTCAATCTTTACAAAAATCACAATAGTACGTGTGTTTAGACTGATTGTGGCAAAGGGGTAACGTAGATGTCAAAAGGATAGAAACGAAACTTTATTAGTCTTTAGGATTGGATCGCAAAAAGTATCGTCTCTTTCCAGGACGTGTCTGTTCGTCAAACAAAGGATCCGATGAGGGAACAGAGTTCTGTCGATCAGTCGAGTGTTCAAATCTTGATTCGTGTGATGACGAATGTTCAACAATGCCTTTCTGCTGCACTGAGGATTCTCCAACAGGCTGTGCGTCACTAAAAGGTACAAAGGTCTGCAGTCCTTCGGTTTCAGATGAAGCAGTGCCCTTCCTCACCCACGAGTCCGCCGGTAAAGGTATAGGTACCTTTTTGGTGTGGGTGGCATGCACCCAGTTCTTGCGTCCTTCCAAGCGGACAGCAGTTCTCGTGGCAAGGAGGACCTGGAAAGGTCCAGTGAAACGAGGTTCCAGATTCTTCTTACGAGCGAAGTTTCTGGTAACCACCCAGTCTCCCGGTTGAAGCTGGTGGCCTGGACCCTCCGTCTGCGTCGGCAATGCTTCGTAAACCTGTTGATGAATTAACCTCAGTTTAGCAGTCAGATCATGTAGATAATCAATCAACATTGGATACTCAAGATTGGAAAACACACTTGGTCTAGGGACCCCCCAAACATTCGCAGGACGACCAAACACTATTTCATAGGGACTAAGCCCTACTCGGGAGTGTACAGTCGCCCTTGTTGACAACAAAGCTAGAGGCAAAGCGTCAGGCCAAGAAAGACCAGTAGTGGCCTGAATCTTCGCTAGTTTGAGTTTAAGGGTGCCATTATACCCTTCAACCAAACCTGCTGACTGGGGATGATTGGCGCTATGGAACTTCTGAGTAATTCCAAGGCCCTTACACACACTCTTCATTACACTCCCTACAAACTCACTTCCGTTATCCGACCATACAATTCGCGGCATTCCATACCGAGGGAAGTATTCCTTCAATAGGATTTTCGCAGTGGACATAGCAGTGTTGTCTTTAAGAGGGTAGGCTTCAATCCATCGGGAGAATGCGCAAACCACAACTAAAACGTACTTCAGGTTATTGCATCGCTCCATATGGATGAAGTCTAGCTGGATCACTTCAAATGGACATGAAGGGGGTGCAAAATGACCAGCAGGTGTAGGGGTTCCCTTACCAGGGTTGTACATCATACATATCATGCAATTCTTCACCAATCTTTCAGCACACTTCGTGATACCCTCATTCTTCCACACAGGGGACAACAACTTACAAATACCTTTCGCACTAATATGTGCTAACCCATGTGCCATTGTCACAACAGCTAGCACATATGCGTCTGGCAACATCCACTTCTTGTGCTCCGACAAATCAATCCAACAACCATTCGCATCCAACTTTCCCGTGCTTTCTTTCCACTTCGCCTTTTCAGTCTCGGTGGCCTCATTCTGTATCGCTTTCACACTCTCGATGGTATCCTCACACATACTCGTTTCTGTAGGCCACCTAACCGAACTCGTCACATACATTCTAGTGCTAAGGTTCCGGGCAGTCTCCTTAGCAGTCTCATCCGCAAACGCATTACCACGACCAACGTCATCCGTCACCTTACGATGCGCACTACATTTAACAATTGCTACCTGCTTAGGCAATGTAAGTACATCCAAAAGATCATTCACAAGTTGTCCATGCTGAATCTTCGTACCATGCGACGTCATAAAACCTCTCTCTCGCCACAATCGTCCAAAGCTATGCGCAACACCAAAATCGTATTGACTATCAGTAAACACATTCACCCGTTTCCATTTCGACAACACACACGCTCTAGTCAAAGCTATCAGCTCCGCAGCCTGAGTAGAGTTCTGATTCAATCTTGCAGCTTCCACAACAGTATTCAAAGTTACCACAGCATACGCAGTCGTGACATCACCATTCGGCAATTTAAAACATGAACCATCCACATACAAAGTCCCATCGGGATCATCCAAAGGAGTGTTTTTAAGGTCCACGCGACCTTTTGTTTCTTCCTCAGTCTGCAAATAACAGTCATGGGCTGCTACTTCATCTGACTCTGTACTAATTGGCAATAAAGTCGCCGGGTTTAGGACATTACAACGTTTTATCTGAATGTGACTTGCCAAGAGCGTCAACTCCAGACAACCTTGCACTCGTCAAGTGCTGAGTTTTCGTACGATTTAAGAGAGTGTCAACTGCATGCGGAACCATCACCGTAAGCATATTATCCATGACCAATCCTGCTGATTGTCGGATGGACACCGCAGCTGCCGCTGTTGCTCTCAAACAACTCGGCAATGCTCTAGCTACCGGGTCCAAGGTCGAGGAAAAATATGCACATGGACGTTGCTTGCTACCAAAAGGTTGCGTCAAAACACTCAACGCACAACCTTCTCTCTCGTGCACGTATAATGTGAACGGTTTACTGTAGTCAGGGGTACCTAACACAGGGGCCGAACACAACGCGTCACGTAATTCAGAAAAACTTTTCTGACAATCTTCCGTCCATGGTAAAGGAGTTGGAACGTCCTTACACGTAAGAGCCACCAATGGTTTCGCTAACAGTGAAAAATTCGGGATCCACTGTCTGCAGTATGACGTGATGCCCAAAAAGGCACGCACATCTCTCTGAGTTGTTGGCACAGTCATCCGGGCAATCGCAGCAATTCTCTCTGGGGTCAACCTTCTTCCCTCCTTTGACAATAAGTGACCTAGATAGGTTACTTCTTGACAACAATATTGAAGTTTAGAAGGAGACACCTTGTGATGTAAGTCACAGAGATGTTGCAACAACGATACCGTAGCAATTTTGCAAATGTCCTGAGTGTCTGCAGCGAACAATAAGTCGTCAACATATTGGATCAAGGCTGCACCAGCCGGCAACACGAACGCATCCAGTTGGCCCTTCAAGGCTTGACTGTATATCGATGGACTTTCAAAGTAGCCCTGAGGAGCACGCTTAAACCGGAAGCTGCGTCCACCGAGAGAGAAACCAAAAAGGTCTCTGCTTTCCTCAGCAATCGGAATACTGAAGAACGCATTCTTCAGATCGATCACCGAAAACCAAGATGCCGATGCTGGAATTAGAGTCAGTAGCGCCGTAATGTCGGGCACAACAGGAAACTGAGGAATCACAATTTTATTCACCTCCCGTAAATCGATAACAAAACGATAAACAGGTGGCTTCGAAGGATCAGTACGTTTCAGAATGGGCAGCACAGGACTGTTGCACACGTTTCCCCGAGTCTCCTCAATAACATCTTTCTCGATCAAATCATAGATGATCGCCAACAATGCTCGTTCACCATCAAGAGAGATACGATACTGGGGAATACGTGGCAACCGCTCATTAGATTTCAAATGGACAACATAAGGGGAGATGTCAAGCAGGCCCACATCATTGGGACCTGTTGCCCACAAAGATGCAGGAAGAGAACCCAATTCCGGTGGAAGCTTATCGAGAGACAAGTACATTGGAGAGATAACTCTCTCACCCAAAGTAAGCTTCACTCCCGCAGGAGAACAATACAAAGTCGCATATAAACGTTTTAGCAAATCCAGGCCCAAAAGATTTTCACCACAACCAGTGGTTAAAATCAACGGGGCTTCGAGCTCACGTGGCCCAATTGTAAGAGGCAAAGGGCGTGAAACTGGATTGCTAACAGCGGCGCCAGAGAATCCAACGGAAACATTTGTTAAGCCAGACAAAGGTGCGCCAGGGAGTTTCGAATGCATTATGGAACTTTTCGCTGCACCAGTGTCCAACAGAAAAGGCTCAACGACGCCCGAGGTGGCAACTGCGACGTAAGGCCCTCTCTGATCAACCGGAACTGATACCACTCCCTCTCCTTGTCCATGGCTGTCCTAGTAATTACCGTTGTCAGTTCCCTGATCGACGTAATAATCATCTACATTGTACTGAGCAGATCGCCCTTGCGACGATCCACGCTGATCAAAACAATTATTGGAGTCAGAAGTGTTAGTGGAACGATCGTTCTGAGCACCGCGACCCCTACCACGTGATGTCTGTTGAGAACCACCACGACCTCCTCTAGTCGAATTACCACTATTACGCTCATTAAGGACCGGACAATCAAATTTCAAATGACCCTCCTGTCTACAATAGGCACACTGATTGTACCCTAACGACGATCTTTGTGAGGAGGAATCATTTTGCGATTGTGACCTATTTGATTGAAACTGTGATCTATTACGTTGCTGCAAATCATTCTGATTCGAACGCGGAGGATAGCGCTGTTGCAACAGCACTTTAGTTTTGAGTTCTTTCGTTTTCTTGTCAGCACGATCGTTCTCCTCTTTCTCTCTATTCTCATAATATTGGGCCGTAGCCAATATTTGAGCAGAAGTAGAAACAGCCCACGCACTTTCAGAATTTTTTAATTTGTTGCTCAAGTCAGGCAATAAATTGGAAACAAATTTGTCCACAAACAACCTTTGACCACCTTCGGTACCCATATCTTGACCACTGTGGTCGATGAAAGCCTCCTCGAATCTCGTGAAGAAATCCGAGACGCTCTCATCCTTCTTTTGCTTGCAAGCGGACAGTTTGTCCCAATTTACCTTCATGGCTAGCATAAGCGTTTTCATTAGAGTAATGATTCTCTGAGGGAGATTAGCAATCAACTGTTCAGGTTTCGCACCACCAACTTGCAAACCATCAGCTGCTACAAGCGCAGCCCAATCGCCACCTAATTCTTTGGCATGGTTTTCTTGACAAATCTTTGTCCATACCGGTTGCGGCACAACATTGCCAAACAGCATATCGATATCGGCAAGATTCATTATCGTAGCGTCTACGAGCTGCGATAATTCTTTATAGTACCCTGCAGGATTTTTGCGAGGGTCAGGCAAAGATTGTTTTACCTGTAAAACTTCTGATCGTTTCCATGGAAGATGGATCCACACCCGCTGAAAATGTGGCAAGATCGGCGGAGCAGCGCCAGGGTTTCCTTGCATCCACACTGGAGGAACCTCCCGCATGGGATACTGACCAGGTGCTCCTAACGGTCCTTCAATGTCCTCTACAAACAATGCTCGAGGCAACATAGAAGGACGAAGAGACAGTAGTTGCTCGACTACACGTCGAACATTGGTACCTACTATCATTCCGCTCGAAAACTAAAGCTGTAGATTAGTCAAGGCATTCATCACATCTTCGGATGCGTCAGCCGATATTAGGTCACGCAAAGCCTTGCACATTTCTTCAAAAACAAATCTTTGTGTCGGTATATTGAATTGCTCAAACGTATTCAATACCGCACGTGGAGAATTCCTAGCGGGACATCTCATCCATCCCATAGCCATATTACACAATGACTCACGCTCCCTACCACCAGGAAGCTGACTACGTCTTTGAGGACCGTCCGAACCAGTGGACTCAAGAATAGGACCAAGAGAATTGAAGAAGTTTGCTGCTACAGAAGGAGTACGGCGTCGAACAGACGGAGACAAAGAATAGCCCAAAGGGGTAACAAGGGAAGTACCAGAAACAGAGGGAACGGCAGGAGAAACCAGAACAGTAGAGGCAGCGGGAGCAGGAGTATGAGGAAGTACGAGTGGAGGAGCAGTAGGGACAGAAACAGGCAGAGGAGCGGGAACAGCGGGAAGTGCAGGGACAGGAGCTGGTTGTGGAACAGGTACAGGAGGAACCACAGGAACTGCGGTATCCTGTGCGTACGGAGGTGGTGACTTCATGAGATAAGACATTAAGGGGTCCTCGATACCTTCCTCCTTTTTGTCCGTATCCGCCGGTAAAGCAGGATAGCACTTATCTACAGACATACGTTGCAATCTATCGAAGACTTCCTTTTCCTCCTTATCTCGCTGAAACTGCTCTGCTTTCTTCACAATGGTAGCAACTCCATCTCTCTGACTATGTTTTAACAGTCTGATTTCTCTCTGTTTGGCTTCTTTACGCCACAACCGAAAGGCATCAAACATGGCCGGCCTTGATTTTTTCTTAAACAACGTAGCCTCGAGATTATCTAGGATCGGGGTCTCAAAACTACCATGAGGTGGCCAACTAAGGACACCATCTTTTTTGGTATAGCGGATCCAATATTCATTAAAAGTAATTGGACCTAGTCCGTGCTTGCTATAGAGCTCGTATGTTGGAGTTCCAACCGGAGGTATCGGACATGAGTCCTCCAATTGGGAATCCGTACCACAACGACGAAAACAACTGAACAAAGTACTACGGCTAGGCATCTCGCACACTAGCTGAGTTTCACAAACTTCAAGGGTTACGGGAGTTACCAAGTCCCAGCAATGAACAAAACCCTCGGATTTTGGCGTCTGCAGGCGTCAAATATTACAACAAAGAACCAAGTACTAAGAACCACAAATGCAATGGAACCATGCAACAACTAAGCAACCACAAATAAGGACTCTGGGAGCGACCCACAAATACTTAACTCAAAGATCGATGGCGTCACCAAGAAGGCCCGTCAATCGTCTCGCTGTACCAAGGTCTACGCCAGGCGCCAAAACAGGTCTACAGTCAGGGCAGCAGTCCGTCGCAGCCGTCAGGAGGCGGGAATCTTCGCGGGAAAAGTCGTCGGGCCACTTATTTCGACAACAGGATCGATGAAGCGGGGTGCACCTTCCCTCAGAGATTTCACACGAAGTTCCTCACGATCGTCGGGCTTGGACCGGTACCACTGATGCAGCCCCACGTTGGGCGCCAACTGAAGGACTGGGTTTTTCTAAGACCCAACGGTGCCAGGGGACAACACCTGAAACCTTCGTGGGTAACCTGTTCCGGCGTACAAATGACAGAGACACGGGACACTTCCTTCGGCGTCAAAGATTCGAGGTTTATTTACTGCAGGGAACACAGAAGTCACAGGAAGTACAACGTGTGTAGGTTCGAGGAGACTGCTTTGAATTGCTACTGTAGGTCGCTCCTTTTATACATATTTCTCTCATACGTTAACATGGTACACAAAGGTTTACAACTTGGTTCCCAACGTTATCCCCGAGAGGGGTCGCTTTGATGTATTCAGGGTCCGGAACATAAGTACGGAGACATTTGGTGGTTCCCAACTGTAAAAACCCATCTTCCCACCATTAGTACATTCCAATCAGCAATAAACAGATCGAAGAAGGAACAAGGACAGGTGCAGAGGAAACCAGGACAGTGGGGAGATCGGAAAGGGTATAAAAGGGTGGTCTCAGGAAACACGAGCTACAGGCATCAAAGGGACGCGCCTAATGAGATGCACGGCTAAGACAATAGACTGGCACGGCAAGATGAGCCTCGAGCGGGGCCATCTGCCTTACAGTATCATTCCCCTCATCATAAAGACACTTTCAAAGGAACATGTGTCTTCCGCAAGAGTCTTGGGAATCCCAGGGTTGCGAAGCGGACAGCCTCCGTTCGCTGGCTACTTGAGGGCAAGAGACAAAATGGATGCCGTATCTTAGATGGAACCCGTGGGCTCGGATGAAGAAACCCACGAAACAAACGAACGGTTTAGGTTAGCACAGCGAAACTGCGCACACCCACTAAACTCGTCATTAGCGGTTCATAGATACCAGACTCGACCATATTCGTGCGAGTCGAAAACACCACTTACAATTGTCACGGAACCTCAAGGCGCTTGTACGAATACCGCTGTGGAACCCATCCTGGCTTTCCCTGTGAGGCGTCCACTCCTGGGCACCCCCAAGGTGGAGGCCAGGCATCCTTAGCGTTGGGGGGGCCGTTGTGGAGATTAAGCAAGCTATTGCCCAGAGTTGCAGAGTGGGACTCCATGATTGGAATAGGCACTGAGGCGAGAATTATCAGGTCCATGGAATTTTTGAGCCCAAGACCCGCCGAGGCGGGGAATTGAACCCTGGTCCTGGGCTAGACCTCTGCATCAGGGTCTGCCGCTCTAACCATTGAGCCACACTTCTCACTTTGCAGGTGGACTTATTGCTTAATACCTCATCATTTATTTTAAACGGGTGTGGTTAGATTTTACTTTTATACTTTTTTAAACCAAGTTTGCTTTCATGCACCATGTTGGCAGTAGTTCTTCAATGTGTTAACCCTTTCTATTTCAAGGACATAACTGTTAGGTTACACATGGCAGTGTGCAGAGGACATAACGGTTACATCATCTGCACACACCCCGGAAATCCCTCTGCTGTTTACAGCAGTGGGATTTCGTTATTTATTTTTATATGCCGCATGGAAGGAAGTTTGTGGGTCCCTGCAGATTTCACAACTATCCATCACCAAAATGTGAGGAAAGTGTGTTTTAATATACTCAAAGTTTGAGGTTTGAAAAGGATTCTGGGTAATACAATGTGGTGAGAGCCGCGCAAGTCAGCTCACCCTGGATAGTCCTAGGTTGGCTAGGTTTCCCTGGGAGTTGGCTGAGCTAGGGTCCAAAATCTAAGGGTACAAATAGGGGTGGGGTCGCACACTACTCACACACCGGCGGTGTCGCCCCAAAGGACTCTGGTCAATGTAGAAAAGTGTTCGCGATGCATCATCTTTCGATCTTCTGCTATCTTCGCTGTCTTCGCCATCCCTGGACACGTGTTTCGGGGTATTACCCCTCATCAGCAGGGATAGGCAGTGTTCTGGGGTTGCCGATGGCTGCCAATATCTGCCAGGTATAGTACCACTCCGGCGCGTAGGTGCGGGATCCCAGGCTTGTCAGCCCGCTGCTCAAGGGAGCTTTAAAGTTACAAATGGGGGTGGGGTTGCACACTACTCAAACACCGGCGGTGTCGCCCCAAAGGACTCTGGTCAATGTAGGAAAGTGTTCGCGATGCATCATCTTTCGATCTTCTGCTATCTTCGCTGTTTTCGCCATCCCTGGACACGTGTTTCGGGGTATTACCCCTCATCAGCAGGGATAGGCAGTGTTCTGGGGTTGCCGATGGCTGCCAATATCTGCCAGGTATAGTACCACTCCGGCGCGTAGGTGCGGGATCCCAGGCTCGTCAGCCCGCTGCTCAAGGGAGCTTTAAAGTTACAAATGGGGGTGGGGTCGCACACTACTAACACACCGGTGGTGTCGCCCCAAAGGACTCTGGTCAATGTAGGAAAGTGTTCGCGATGCATCATCTTTCGATCTTCTGCTATCTTCGCTGTCTTCGCAATCCCTGGACACGTGTTTCGGGGTATTACCCCTCATCAGCAGGGATAGGCAGTGTTCTGGGGTTGCCGATGGCTGCCAATATCTGCCAGGTATAGTACCACTCCGGCACGTAGGTGCGGGATCCCAGGCTCGTCAGCCCGCAGCTCAAGGGAGCTTTAAAGTTACAAATGGGGGTGGGGTCGCACACTACTCACACACCGGCGGTGTCGCCCCAAAGGACTCTGGTCAATGTAGGAAAGTGTTCGCGATGCATCATCTTTCGGTCTTCTGCTATCTTCGCTGTCTTCGCCATCCCTGGACACGTGTTTCGGGGTATTACCCCTCATCAGCAGGGATAGGCAGTGTTCTGGGGTTGCCGATGGCTGCCAATATCTACCAGGTATAGTACCACTCCGGCGCGTAGGTGCGGGATCCCAGGCTCGTCAGCCCGCTGCTCAAGGGAGCTTTAAAGTTACAAATGGGGGTGGGGTCGCACACTACTCACACACCGGCGGTGTCGACCCAAAGGACTCTGGTCAATGTAGGAAAGTGTTCGCGATGCATCATTTTTCGATCTTCTGCTATCTTCGCTGTCTTTGCCATCCCTGGACACGTGTTTCGGGGTATTACCCCTCATCAGCAGGGATAGGCAGTGTTCTGGGGTTGCCGATGGCTGCCAATATCTGCCAGGTATAGTACCACTCCGGTGCGTAGGTGCGGGATCCCAGGCTCGTCAGCCCGCTGCTCAAGGGAGCTTTAAAGTTACAAATGGGGGTGGGGTCGCACACTACTCACACACCGGCGGTGTCGCCCCAAAGGACTCTGGTCAATGTAGGAAAGTGTTCGCGATGCATCATCTTTTGATCTTCTGCTATCTTCGCTGTCTTCGCCATCCCTGGACACGTGTTTCGGGGTATTACCCCTCATCAGCAGGGATAGGCAGTGTTCTGGGGTTGCCGATGGCTGCCAATATCTGCCAGGTATAGTACCACTCCGGCGCGTAGGTGCGGGATCCCAGGCTCGTCAGCCCGCTGCTCAAGGGAGCTTTAAAGTTACAAATGGGGGTGGGGTCGCACACTACTCACACACCGGCGGTGCCGCCCCAAAGGACTCTGGTCAATGTAGGAAAGTGTTCGCGATGCATCATCTTTCGATCTTCTGCTATCTTTGCTGTCTTCGCCATCCCTGGACACGTGTTTCGGGGTATTACCCCTCATCAGCAGGGATAGGCAGTATTCTGGGGTTGCCGATGGCTGCTAATATCTGCCAGGTATAGTACCACTCCGGCGCGTAGGTGCAGGATCCCAGGCTCGTCAGCCTGCTGCTCAAGGGAGCTTTAAAGTTATAAATGGGGGTGGGGTCGCACACTACTCACACACCGGCGGTGTCGCCCCAAAGGACTCTGGTCAATGTAGGAAAGTGTTCGCGATGAATCATCTTTCGATCTTCTGCTATCTTCGCTGTCTTCGCCATCCCTGGACACGTGTTTCGGGGTATTACCCCTCATCAGCAGGGATAGGCAGTGTTCTGGGGTTGCCGATGGCTGCCAATATCTGCCAGGTATAGTACCACTCCGGCGCGTAGGTGCGGGATCCCAGGCTCGTCAGCCCGCTGCTCAAGGGAGCTTTAAAGTTACAAATGGGGGTGGGGTCGCACACTACTCACACACCGGCGGTGTCGCCCCAAAGGACTCTGGTCAATGTAGGAAAGTGTTCGCGATGCATCATCTTTCGATCTTCTGCTATCTTCGCTGTCTTCGCCATCCCTGGACACGTGTTTCGGGGTATTACCCCTCATCAGCAGGGATAGGAAGTGTTCTGGGGTTGCCGATGGCTGCCAATATCTGCCAGGTATAGTACCACTCCGGCGCGTAGGTGCGGGATCCCAGGCTTGTCAGCCCGCTGCTCAAGGGAGCTTTAAAGTTACAAATGGGGGTGGGGTCGCACACTACTCACACACCGGCGGTGTCGCCCCAAAGGACTCTGGTCAATGTAGGAAAGTGTTTGCGATGCATCATCTTTCGATCTTCTGCTATCTTCGCTGTCTTCGCCATCCCTGGACACGTGTTTCGGGGTATTACCCCTCATCAGCAGGGTTAGGCAGTGTTCTGGGGTTGCCGATGGCTGCCAATATCTGCCAGGTATAGTACCACTCCGGCGCGTAGGTGCGGGATCCCAGGCTCGTCAGCCCGCTGCTCAAGGGAGCTTTAAAGTTACAAATGGGGGTGGGGTCGCACACTACTCACACACCAGCGGTGTCGCCCCAAAGGACTCTGGTCAATGTAGAAAAGTGTTCGCAATGCATCATCTTTCGATCTCCCACTATCTTCGCTGTCTTCGCCATCCCTGGACACGTGTTTCGGGGTATTACCCCTCATCATCAGGGATAGGCAGTGTTTTGGGGTTGCCGATGGCTGCCAATACCTGCCAGGTATAGTACCACTCCGGCGCGTAGGTGCGGGATCCCAGGCTCGTCAGCCCGCTGCTAAAGGGAGCTTTAAAGTTACAAATGGGGGTGGGGTCGCACACTACTCACACACCGGCGGTGTCGCCCCAAAGGACTCTGGTCAATGTAGGAAAGTGTTCGCGATGCATCATCTTTCGATCTTCTGCTATCTTCGCTGTCTTCGCCATCCCTGGACACGTGTTTCGGGGTATTACGCCTCATCAGCAGGGATAGGCAGTGTTCTGGGGTTGCCGATGGCTGCCAATATCTGCCAGGAATAGTAGCACTCCGGTGCATAGGTGCGGGATCCCAGGCTCGTCAGCCCGCTGCTCAAGGGAGCTTTAAAGTTACAAATGGGGGTGGGGTCGCACACTACTCACACACCGGCGGTGTCGCCCCAAAGGACTCTGGTCAATGTAGGAAAATGTTCGCGATGCATCATCTTTTGATCTTCTGCTATCTTCGCTGTCTTCACCATCCCTGGACACGTGTTTCGGGGTATTACCCCTCATCAGCAGGGATAGGCAGTGTTCTGGGGTTGCCGATGGCTGACAATATCTGCCAGGTATAGTACCACTCCGGCGCGTAGGTGCGGGATCCCAGGCTTGTCAGCCCGCTGCTCAAGGGAGCTTTAAAGTTACAAATGGGGGTGGGGTCGCACACTACTCACACACCGGCGGTGTCGCCCCAAAGGACTCTGGTCAATGTAGGAAAGTGTTCGCGATGCATCATCTTTCGATCTTCTGCTATCTTCGCTGTCTTCGCCATCCCTGGACACCTGTTTCGGGGTATTACCCCTCATCAGCAGGGATAGGCAGTGTTCTGGGGTTGCCAATGGCTGCCAATATCTGCCTGGTATAGTACCACTCCGGCGCGTAGGTGCGGGATCCCAGGCTCGTCAGCCCGCTGCTAAAGGGAGCTTTAAAGTTACAAATGGGGGTGGGGTCGCACACTACTCACACACCGGCGGTGTCGCCCCAAAGGACTCTGGTCAATGTAGGAAAGTGTTTGCGATGCATCATCTTTCGATCTTCTGCTATCTTCGCTGTCTTCGCCATCCCTGGACACGTGTTTCGGGGTATTACCCCTCATCAGCAGGGTTAGGCAGTGTTCTGGGGTTGCCGATGGCTGCCAATATCTGCCAGGTATAGTACCACTCCGGCGCGTAGGTGCGGGATCCCAGGCTCATCAGCCCGCTGCTCAAGGGAGCTTTAAAGTTACAAATGGGGGTGGGGTCGCACACTACTCACACACCGGCGGTGTCGCCCCAAAGGACTCTGGTCAATGTAGGAAAGTGTTCGCAATGCATCATCTTTCGATCTTCTGCTATCTTCGCTGTCTTCGCCATCCCTGGACACGTGTTTCGGGGTATTACCCCTCATCAGCAGGGATAGGCAGTGTTTTGGGGTTGCCGATGGCTGCCAATATCTGCCAGGTATAGTACCACTCCGGCGCGTAGGTGCGGGATCCTAGGCTCGTCAGCCCGCTGCTCAAGGGAGCTTTAAAGTTACAAATGGGGGTGGGGTCGCACACTACTCACACAACGGCGGTGTTGCCCCAAAGGACTCTGGTCAATGTAGGAAAGTGTTTGCGATGCATCATCTTTCGATCTTCTGCTATCTTCGCTGACTTCGCCATCCCTGGACACGTGTTTCGGGGTATTACCCCTCATCAGCAGGGATAGGCAGAGCTGCCCTGAAAGTCTCGATGGGGGCTTATTTCCTTCCCAGAGCCCAGCCATTCCCTATATTGCTACAGAAACATAGATAAACATTTAAGTTATCTCATCTGCAGTACAAGTTAGTTACTTCACCCCATAGTTCTCTTATCTGAATAGATGAAGTGATGGCTGACCGCTGCTCCCTCTGCCAATCTTCCAGCATCTTACTGGAGTGTTTCTCAAAGTGCCTTCTTTATGGTAGTGGTAGTGCGCTAACAGGAAAGGCATCACAGCGAGGTCCCACTGCCACATAGGTGAACTCCAACAGCAGAATTAATCAAAAGGAAAGGAGTCAATATCCTGAGCATAAAAAGTCAAATAATGAATTTATGAGTCCACCCAAAGTTCTTGTTGTGTTCTTCTTTGCTTTTATTCCATGCTCGGTATGGTAACCATTACTCCAGCCTTCAACAATACAAATTCAGCCACAACTTTAGCCAATACGAGATTAGTCTTGTGGAAGTATCCAATGACTTCCTCTTGACAATTGTATCAAATAATAGGGCAAATAATCTCTCAAAGTCCTCATCGTAATATTCATTTATCAGCTTCCTCAGTATGCGTTACAGGTATCCTCATTCAGAAAATTCCAATCGGAGAGTACTCCTCATTGATTTGTGGCGTTTTCGTTGTGAAACAACACATCGCGCTGATGTAATTGCACAGAAACCAAAACTGAAATGAGGCGGTAGGCTCATTTCAGTTTCACTTTCCACATGCTAAGGGGGCTATCTCAGTGCCCCGAGCCCATAGAAAAACAGTAGGGGTATCATTGGAAAGGGGATATCTTTGGAATGGTACCCCTCCCTAGGTCAATCCCCAAGCAGGGATCTACCGACTAGACACCTGGGACACCTTGGGCAAGGGCCTTTGCTCCCCCAATTCTCTTTTGGGAGCAGTTCAGTCTTTCTGCTCCCCTGGGGGACAGATGGGGACAGTAGCCCTCAATCTGCGCTCCCAGAGGGTGCAGAAATCCCACTAAATCCAGGGATTTTTAAAATAATCTTGCAGTAGGAGTGGGGGCTGACCAAGATGAAAGACCACTAGAAGCCAGGGATTTAAAAAAATTATTTCGGGGTGGGGACTACCAAAGATGGGCATGCCAATGCCCCCGCCCCCTTTCAGCAAAATAACAGTCATTCTGCCCTCCCTGGGGAACAGATGGGGGCAGTATCCCTAATCTGCCCCACAGGGGGGCAGAAAGCCCAATAGGGTCAGGGATTATTTTTTGTATTGCTATAGATGAGGCGGTTGACCAAGATGGCCATGACAATGCCTCCACCCCCAAGTTAACTTACAGTCTTTGGGGCAGTATCCCCTAATCTGCACGGAAGGGGAGGCAAATAGCCCACTAGAAGCCAGGGATTTTTTTAAATTTGATTTAGGGGTTGGAAGCTATCCAAGATGAGAATGCCAATTCCCCAACCCCCCTCACCAAAACTCCAGTCTTTCTGCCCTCCCTGAGGGTGGGGGGGGCAGATGGGGCAGTATCCCCTAATCTGCACCCCGGGGCAGAAAGCCCACTAGAAGCCAGGGATTTTTTAAAATATGATTTAGGGTTTAGGGGTTCTCCAAGATGGGCAAGCCAATGTTCCCACATCCCCCCAAAAATACCTCAGTATTTCTGCCCCCCCCCCAGGAGGCAGATTGGGGCAGTAGCCAATGATCTGCCACCCAGGGGCCGGCAGAGAGCCCACTAGGTGCCTGCAATTACACTGGCTTTTTTATACGTGGGGTTGGGGCTTGCCTAGAATATGACTGGGAAGAGCCAAAAACATAGGGATTAAGGGTATAGCACAAGTGCTACATTTTTCTAAAAATACGTTTTAACCTATTCTGCATTGGAAACCCACACAAGTGAGGTATCTTTTTACTCGGGAGAGTTAGGGGAATGCTGTGGGATAGGACATTTGTGCCGGCACTGTGATTCCACACAAAAATATGTGGAAAATGTGTTTTTTTCAGCTAAATTTTACGTTTGCAGGGGATTCCGGGTAGGAAAAGTTTGGGGTAGCCACGCAAGTCATACCTCACCTGGGTGTCTAGTTTTCATAAATTTGTGGGTTTGGTAGGTTTCCCTAGATGGCCACCGAGTCTTGGGCCGAAAACCCAGGTGACCCCCCCTTGCAAAATACCAGGTCGTTTTGCGAAAGGTAATTTCGATGTCTCCCCAATAAGTGTTGGGTCCTTGCCTGTCACGGGTACTTGGGCCACACACATGAGTGAGGTATAATTTTTATTTGGAGACCTGGGGGAACGCTAAGTGATAGGAAGGGTCCATGCAAATCATACCTCCGTGAACTCCCCCAGGAGTCTAGTTTTCAGAAATGTATGGGTTTTATAGATTTCCCGAGATGGCCCCGGAGCCCAAGGGCAAACACCCAAGTGACCCCCCTTGCAAAACCAGGGGGCATATTACCAAGGGCATTATCGCCGCATTAGTGGGACTTTTTCCCGCTAATGCTGCGATAATTTTATCGCCCTATTACCAAGCTGTCGCTAACACCAGTTAGCGACAGCTTGTAGGCTTGTAGGCTTGTAGGCGATAGCGGGCATTTAGGGGCCCACTTTGCATGTCAGCGATAATTATCGCTAATGACATGCAAAGTGGGCGTGCCAAGATGTTAGCGACTGAAAACAGTCGCTAACATATCTAACTCCAATTAACAACTTTTGGAAATATTTGCGCTAAGTGCAAATATCTCCAAAAGTTAATGCCTGCTAAAAGCAGTTCTTAGCCATGTTATCCAATGGAAGGTGTATAAGAGCATTGTCACGATAATGCATGAATATCGCTGATTTTTCTGCGATATTCATGTATTTCGCAGGATTTTTACCGCTATTGAGATAAACCTTGATAATATCAAGGTATCTCAGCGGTAAAAATCCTACACTGACCCCAGAACAGCTGAGTGAAAGTAGCCACTTACTGGGGCAACTTGCCTCAGTGTTCCCTTCCACCCACCTGTGTGTCTATGACATAGATACAAGAAACAGTCCACTTGTTAAGAACAACATTTACAGGTTGTAAGATAAGGTGAGGGCCAGTATCAAGCAGGAAGTCTGTAAGATGCCGGTGTTAGAGCCGATTGAGCACTCCAACAGTTCCCAGTTCAGCCTTGTAAAGCTCGTACCCAAGGCTGCTGAATGGGTGCCACTTCAAAACTTAGGTTCTGCGTGGACTACCGGGGTCTCACCTCCTTCATGAAAGCTGATGCACACCCCATCCCCGAGCTGATGAGCTCTTAGACAGTCTGGGCACTACCAAGTTCTTCAGTACTTTTGATTTAACATTAGGTTACTGGAAGATGTCATTGACTCAGGGGATAAAAGAGAGGTTTGCATTCTCAACCTCAGGGGCCACTTTCAGTTATGGGTGAAATCCTTTGGTTTGAAGAATGGTTCTGCCACCATTAGAGATTGATCAATAGGGTCCTGGTTGGAAGGAGGCATTCAGTGCCCGCTACCTGGATGACATAGCTGTCTACAGCTCTAGCTGAGAAGAACACCTGTACAACCTCCAGGAGGTACTTCAGGCCTTGTAGCAAGCAGGCCTGACTATCAAGGCCAGTAATGGCCAGATAGAGCAGGGTTCAGTGGTGCATCTGGGCCTCTTGGTGGGTAGAAGCAAAGTATAGCCACTCCATGCCAAGATTGAGACTCTCCTGGTCTGGCAACCCCCTAAAACACAGAATGAAATGTGTGCCTTCCTGTGCCTCACAGGACACTATAGGAGGCTTCTTAAGGGATGTGGCAAAATTGTTCCCCCCTTAACAGAGCTGACTTCAATGTAGCAGCTCAGACAGGTGATCTGGACAGAGGCCTGCCTGAAAGCCTTTGATACGCTCAAGGAGGCCATGTGTACAGCATCTATACTCAAGGCTGCTGATTTCTCTAAGGAGTTCATAGTGCCGACTGACGCTTCAGAGCATGCATGGGGAAGTCTTAGCACAGTTGAATGAGGGGAGCTTAGACCAACTGGGAGACTTCATTAGCATGAGGTTACTTCTACCGGAACAAAGGTTTGAAGCATGATTGATATGGAGGCCTCTGCTGTGGTCAGGGTACTGAATAAGCTGGGAAGATATATGTTTGGGACTCACTTCCGGGCTCAGACAGACCACAAACCACTCATGTGGCTCTAGAAAATGAGGGGAAAAAATCCTAAACTGTTGAGGTGGTCCATCTTTCTACAGGGAAAGGACTTTACGGTGGAACACCATCCTGGGTCAGACCATGCCGATACTGATGGTCTATCCAGGTTCTTCAACCTTAGTGATCAGGACTCCCACGAGGTTGCATGTTCTCCCACTTTCAGCTGGTTGACACAAATGTTAGACCTGTCAGCCTTATGATAATCTTCCCCCTAACGTTTTGCCTCCCTCCTCCATTCTTTCTAACCTAGATTTGCTGGCCTTAGGACCAGTGCTAAAGTGCATGGGGTCTCTTCTCTTAATGTGGTAATATTGGCTCATAACTAATTGACATATTTAATTTACTTATAAGACCTTAGTTCAGTGCACTACATATGCCCAGGACCTATAAATTAAATGCTACTAGTAGGCCGGCAGCAATGATTGTGTCACCCATTTAAGTAGCCCTTTAAACATGTCTTCAAGCCTGCCATTGCAGAGCCTGTGTGAGTAGTTTAACTGCCATTTCAACCTGGCAAAAGAAACCTTTTGCCAGGGCCAAACCTTCCTTTTTTAGGTTGAGCTAGCCAGCACTTGTGCTGTTGCTTAGCGACCTGTTGTATATGCTTTGTAAACTGGACTCCGGCAATTTCTTGCCTATTGCTTTCCATTTGTCTCTGTCCGTGTCCTTTACAAATCCTTGGTTGCTAATGGGCAGTTGCTCCTCTTTGTCCCTCCTTTACATTTCCGTTTTTCTCCAATTCAGCACCGACTAAGTACTGTGTTTTTACGCCTACAATGTTCATGTCTTCCTTTGGGCACTACTTTTCTTCTTCTTTTGGTCCCAGACTCCGTGCTGCACAGATTCACATGGGCCACGCTTTCCATTGTCCAAACTGTATTTATTTTAAAAAACGATCAGCCCTCCCAAGCTAGAAAACAACAGATGTTGCTTTTCATTGCTGCAACGCCTCCAGTCGCAAGGTCTATGATTATTTTTTTAAATGTCATCTGTCCCTTTCCTATGTTTTGCAGTGATTGCTTGAACTTGTTATTTTTTTAGCTAACTTTTACATCAACAAAACATCTTGCTGTTGATGATAACAAATGTAAACTTTGATCTATGACCCAAAAGTGTAATTAGTAAGACTCCAAATATGCTATTTAAAAAGCTATTTCCTGTGCATATTTTACACAAAAAACAAACATTGAAAATGCAATAGGTCTCGCCTTTGATTACGTTAAAGTCATTTGCTTTGCTAATGGTATTGTATAGCAAAGCAAATGGCTTTAACTTAATCCGCCCGCGTCACTATGGCGGTAACCGAGAAGGACTTTAGAGCTAAGTTCACAAACCTTTGATGGTTTCACTTTAACGAAGTGGGCCTGTTTGCTGGTGGTGTTGGGTTGAAACAGTGCACACTTGCTAAATTTACACTTTGGATAAGATTTTTCCCCAACATACTCCTGTAATTTAGCACTCTGACATCCACAATGGATGCTAAGATGCATCTTGCACTAAGAAATAGTGCCAAATGCAGCAGAGCATGAACAGATGCACGAGCAGCTGCTGACACTTGCTAAATTTACACTTAGGGTAGGATATTCCCCCAACTCACTCCTGCCATATAGCACGGGTGCATTCTAAATGGATGCTAGGATGCATTTTCGGCTAAGAAATGGTTCTAAATGCAACAGAGCACAAACAGAAGTGTATGCAGCTGCTCACACTTGCTAAATTTGCACTTGTGGTAGGATTATTCCCTCAACTTACTCCTGTCAGTTAACCCTCTTGTGTAAAAAATGGATGTTAGGATGCCTTTTGCGCTAAGAAAATAGTGCACATTAGTGCAAGTAGCAGTTCTGCCTGCTAAATATGCTTTTACAGTAGGATGTTTTCTCCAAATTACTCCTAATTACATAAACTGGCATTATTGTATTGTCAGTAATTCTGTGTCAAAGAGTAACACAAAATTACAGACGTTACTCTGATGACACCAGCGGAATGGACGTATATGGCTAGAATGGCACGGGTCATCTGGAAAACCCTATAGGGCAGCAAGTGCATGCATCTGTTGTGCACATCTACCTTCAAGCGAAGTGAAATGACGTGTGTTCGCAGGTGTGCATGGATCTACAAGTGTGGGCTGTTGTGCTCTTTTTATGGTCTTAACAATGAATTGTGTCTGTGGTGTTTCTGACGACACACACACACTTGCAACCTCAGATGAAGTGCTGTCATGTTGTGCCATCCATGGGCTGGTTCTCAAGCCTGTGTCTTCTCAGCTGTTACTGCACACACTGTGAGGTGAGACATGCACACAACGTGCGCCTAGAAGTAAGCAGATACAAGGGGCGCCAATGCACTGCACGCGCGTAGCAGTCTGAGGCGTGTATTGAAGGTGCTTTACTCCCCTGTCAAGCGCTCATCCGATTCAATGAAAAACGGTCAGTCCCCTGCACACCCTCCATGTGCATGAACCTCTACAAAGATGTGCCAAGGCTGACGTCACATTACTGTCATTGCAACCCACACATACCCCTAACAAAGTGAACATGGAATGAGCTCTGTTAACCCGACACTACACGCTGGAACCGGGGATGGATTTCCCCCCCAACCCCCATTCTCACAAAACAACGTAACAGTGAGAATGTGCTAGGAGCTTAGGAATGGTAGTAAGCCCTATAGAAATTCCAATGGCATATGGCAGACACTAGCATCATAGACCTCTGGCTTCTAGGAGGAATGGGAAGAACCCAAGACGATGCGACAGCTGTCAGCTAAGCTCTCGTAATATTTGCACGTCTTGAGTCTCCTTAAAGTGCAACCGACCTCGGTTTAAGATGTCTGACTAATAAAGTTTCGGGCCCCAAGCCATAGTCAGGAGCAGAGTGAACGCCCGGTTCTCCTCGGCAGACAGGGTATAGACAGTGAATGATCATATATGTCAATAAGTAGAAAACGCCTCAAAGAGAGTGAGGGCCCAGACAGATGCCGGCTCCTTTTATCTGATTCACGGTGGAATCTGAGGACGGTCGTCCTCACACTCGCCCACAGCTCTCAAATGGTAAATAAAGTGTACAGTGCACCCCTCAGTTCGTGCAGCTCCAGGACAGTGGCTCACACATTTACTAGTTTACTGGTCCGCTGCCTGGCTCTGAGATTGGGTGGGGCGGGTCCGCGGAGGCGATTCTGTCTCCATAATGCAGTTAAAGAGTGAAAACAGATCTATTAATGTATATCCAAGTGTGTTTGTCGCCCTGCTCTCATAGCAACCAGCCCCCACTGAACTACCTCCTCAGCAGCCAGGGAATCAATTTGCAGAGAACAGCAATTCATTGAAACCCACCGCCGGAGGAGGGATAGAAAATGCAGTAACAGAGAGTGACTGAAAGATTGCTGACTCTTTTTTTTCAATGTTTGATGCTTTTAGCAAGCAGCGCAGTATGGCCCACTGCTTATTAAAAGCAGTAAATATTGAAAAATACAGTTTGCCAAGCCCCAAAAAAAGTCTCCAGAGTGTCAGTGTGAAGCATCCAGTCCCCGCGTGCACATCTTCTGTCCGTCCGCATGCACTTCTAGCCTGGAATCCGTATTGATTCCAAAAGGCCATCGTATGGCGAGAGCAGTGCAGGCACGCTGCTAACACCAGGTGAGACCCAAAAACTTGGTGACCTGTTTGTTTGTCAAATCGGTAAATTAGACAGACTACATTCAAATATGGCCGCCTTGCTCATCGATCTTTCAGGCTCCACGGTAAGCTTTTTCTCGAACACCCAGAGTACTTCACTTGGTGGCAAGTGCAGGAGGAGACAATGGTGGCTATCACGGGGGTCCTGGGAGGTGGGACTCAGGTTTGGACATCGATCATACAAAGACAGAGCTGAGTTCAGTGAAAGACAAGATAGCAGGCAGGCTCAGCCCCGTCATTTGCATAATTCTTGCAATACGCATTTCGTCTTCGGTATTGTCCGAACTGTAAGGGCCCTTAAGCTGTCATGCGGCGGCGTAGCTAGGGAAGGGCGGTGGGGACGGTCCGCCCCGGGCGTCACTATTTTCAGGACGGTGGCCGCGCAGCACTGGTCTGTGCGGCGGCCTTTATAATTTATTTGGGTACTACCAAAATAAATTATAAAGGCCGCCGCAACAGGTCAGTGCCACGTGGCTGCCATTCGAAGTGCAAGCGCTGGCTGTGCACTGCCGAATACTGCCGTGCACCCCTTTCCCGAAGCTCACGACATCACGCAGACATGAGGTTAAAGTCTGACATTGGTGTGTCGCCCCAGTTTAACTCCCTGCCCTGCACTATTCATTACTGCGGCTATCTCCCGTGCACAGGTTTTGACATTTCCCCATGCAGGTGTAGAAATTAAAATTCCACTTCTCAGGGGTCTCACTGATACTTAGTACTTTCAAACCAATATTAAAGAATTTGGCACAGAAGCTGGAATATAAAATAACATCTTTATTAAACTCAAATGAGTGAGAATATGTCACACAGAAGCCTTGGCAACTAAATGAGGCAGTCTGCTATGCTAGAATGGTCTCACTTCACATATTATATACTCTTTATCCTGCCCCAGGCATGTAAGGGAGTTGTACTAATTACATTCCTAAACAAATGGAAAATCTGGAGCGTCAGCAGGTGAGTAGCCTTTGGGGTTTTAGCAGGATATCGGCAAAACATTATAAATACATAGTTCACAAAGGTTAATCTGATTTAGATGGCACTGCAGGGCGTGACATGATTACATGTACAGTATCCCAACCCAAAAGTCAATCATTAAGAATGTCCCAAATGCAACCTCCAAAAGCCGGACAAACCTATAATTGAAAGCATAACCCATGTAATGAAGAAACATAAAAAGAAACAGTAACAGATGATGAACAAGATAAGGCATGTGCAAGGAAACGAAAAGTTAACGATGTCCTGAACATTGATTGGCAATCTCAGACAAAGATCGTTCAGGGAAATTGGCTTTGCGAGGTCAGTTTCAGGTGAAGAGGTCAGTTTCTTACAGTTCATTTCAGAGTCAGAAACCTTAGTTAATGTATACATGGACTAAGAAGGCCAGACCACTTTATTCATCAGGCTACCTTCACAGGCCTACGTGAAGACAACACAAAATGGTGGCACAATATAAGATGGAGTCAGTCTCGAGAATTACAGAATCCCAGACCCTCCTTTTGCCATTACGTAGGCAATAACCTAAGACTCATGTTAATCTGAATCTAGGTCTATATCGATATTCATTAGGTCGTCAAGGTGTTGCTGCAACATCATCTTATTATTCTCTACTTCTCTCGGGACAGGTATCCGAACACACATAGTAGCACAAAGACTCACTTCTGGTGGACCATTTTTGGATGCTAGAGGCTTAGCCACTTCCTCTTCCATGGCAATTCAGTCAAATGAGAACTTAATTAACATTTACTTTATACAATTGCACTGTAATCGCTTGTGCAACTGTGCCCAAAGTCAGTTCAAAGCCTCTCTGGCAGGCTTCTATCGTCCATCAAATCTGCTTCCATTGTCTTCTTCCGAATTGGACCTCTTTATTCAGGCCTTCCATGAAAATAGTTCTTCTCAGTATCCGTTGGAGTGCCCTCCTGGCAAACACTCAGAGCTCACTTGAAAGTCTCAATGTCTCAATGCAGTGCACCAGTATCTCTCCTCTGAGGCAGACACTACAGATAGTGTGCTCTTCATTGATCATGGGCACAGATCATCTCGTGCAGACTTGGGTCTACATTCTCATGCTCCAACACTCATTATTCAGTGTCAGAGGACGCTCAGGCTGCTCTTTCATGGGCACCATAATGTAGTGCCTTTTGCCAATCTTGGATCCTCCGGTGCACTGCCCTTCCATTGGAGCAAAGGAAAAAAGGGGAAGTGTGTGGCCAAAACTCAGGCCAAGGGCTCAAGGGACTGCACACTGTCAGAGGTTACCAGCACATGACAGGTAGCTTTTGCTCTTTTGCCCTGAAACTCTGGTTCTGTGGCAAAACCAGATCCTCATTTTTATCTGATGTTCAACGCCTTCTGATGAAGCAAGCACAATGCTTTGAAGATACCATTGATGGTGTGCTGGCGCCTTGCTACTTTCTGGGTGCTGGAAGTGTAGGGCCAAGGTATGTAGCCCTCATCTGTAGCTGAGACTGATGAGAATTAGGACTCATCTTTATCACCGTTCTGCAGGGTATCATTCTCCCTTTGACTCTGGAAGATCCCGCAGAACCTAGTGATGTAAGAAATGTGACACAGTTGTTAGTTTTCTTCAATTTAGTACAAAAACAGTTCAATATTTAATAAGGGGACTGCAAACAGGTGGCCGGCAATCTTCAAAGGAGTGGCCATACGCCATGGGACTATTGTGATCCAAAATACACTGTCATTCTCATAGAATACAAAGACAAAGACAGTAGGCAAAACAGTGCATCTAGCCTCTTCAATTGGGTTTCCATATGAGAGCATATCCTCTACCATCTAAAGGTAGATAACTACATGATAATTCTATATGAATGGATGTCCTCACACATAGTGACATCGTCTAATGGGGTAAACATTTTTTCTCAATGATTAAGTCTAGGTGTTCCTAAATTCCTTATCTAGAACAACTCAAAAGAGAAATCACATAATACAGATTATCAGGGACATATAGATACCTCCCTTTTAATAATTGTGCATCAGGCGCACTATGCAATACAAAGGCTAATTATCAAAATGTGGAAACAAAAGACAAGAACTAGAGAGTCCTGGTGTTTCCATTATTAAAACACATCTGGTCTGTCAAAAATTAAAGCAGCAGAAAAAAAGGAGCTGAAAACCAAATTAGAATAGGCATTGAATTTGTCATATTCAAAAAATAATAAACATAAGGCATCTCCTATTGAGATGGAAAACTTGTCTTACTATAATATTAAGTCAGTTAACCAGTCTATCACTACCCTGACAGTCAGACTGGAAAACATCGAAGTAGGCCTAAAGAAAACTCTTGAAAACCAGTCTGTTCATGCAAAAGGGAATTATACATAATATGGGGGTCCCTGGTACATCACTGCAGTCTGGAAGTGTGAACCTGAACAATACACCAATTATAATAAATGAGCTGACTGGTGAAAAGAATACGGAAAAGGGAAAGAGGTGTAGGCCACAGCTAAAATCCCCAGTAACTAGGCACAATGCAACATCAGTTAGGGGAGAAGCGGCAAAATAAAAATCTATAGAAAGAACAAAAAAAATAAAAAATTACTTGGGTGTTAATCAAGTTTGTGACATAATACCAAGAGTATGGGTGATACACAAAAGTCACAATAGTACACACATTTTAACTCTACCGCTGGCCCCTACACCATATATGGTAATCTCAGCTAATGGTCCAGTTCCTTCTTCAAGAGAAAAAAATGAAAAGTTTAAGTCACCGTTAGCAAGAGCTACAAATCTATAATTTCATCCTTAGGTCCAATCAAGGAAACATAAATCTAGGGCTGCCTGTTCCTTGAGGGAAAGGGCAGTCATAGCTAACTGCAGGTGATACAATTTGATCCTGTATATCTCTTTTATTTTTCTTCAATATTATATAGCCAAATTTGACATACACTGGTGAAGTGTTGTCTGTATTGTTCACAACATGAAAAATTATATCTGTGAAATTTAGTATCAGCGCAAATTTACCCAACTGTTGGGCAGCGATATTCATCGTCATGAAAAATCCCTTCACAACACAGGGGAACTTGTAATAGTATCAAAAGCAACAACATAAAACAAAAACATACAATAACCTAAAAACACACATGCCAAGCCATCAGATATATGCGCTGTATATCAAGCACAAAAAGCATAGATAAAGTACAATAGCATATGCAAATAAGCGGTGACACACAACACCATTGCATGCACTTTATGCACTGTGAACCTGCAACCCAAAACCCATTATTCTGGCCTGCTTAATTTGTCAGGCTTAAAATCGAAATTACACCAAAATTACTTTCTTTTACTTTCCTCGCCCTCTGTTTGACAGCAGATCACCAGTCAGTGGAGATCAGCTGTCAAATACAACTTACTGTGTCGCTTCTGACACACAGGACCAGCAGGAACAATTCATAAAAGGATAAAATGCAAAATCATGAAAAAATACACCAAAATTTCTTTTCAAATAAGTCATACAAAAACTCATCTTGTTTCAACATACTGCTAACCCCCACCCTACTGAACTCAAGGTCAATATCTGCCTCTCCTCAGCCCTCTCTCTCTTCACCCTGAAGCTGTCAAAGACAAAAAGCCTTCCTAACTCTTTCTAACTTGCAATAACCAACCCTATCCAAAACCACATACCATATATATTACTCCCTTTAGGGGCCACAATCCACTCCTATTCCCAGTCTCAAAAACATCTAATGTGAATAATTCACAGAACACAACATACCAGCTTTAGAACAAATGCTTGTTACCACCCTATGCAATGGTACTCATTTCATCAACCTTAAATGGATGAACATCTCAGTAGGCCCAGCTAGAGTTAAAACCTTCAACCCTGATATTAAACTCAAACCTCTGCACCGGGCACATTGGCTCACTGAGCCACTAAAAGCAACCTCAAATGGTAACAACCTGCAAGTTTGTATTATATACAAATGTATGCATTTACTGAAGCCTGAGACACTTTAAAGCTATTGTAAATGGCAAGAATGCTGTTTAAAAGTCTATTTAACTCAATGTCCACTTTGATCTCTGGGGCACTTAAAAATAAAGATCCTACAATTACATTACTTATTAATCATCCTCAGAATGTTCTTTACAGATTGCAGAGATTGGACATTGGACATCTCTCATGTAATTCCTTAGAAAAATGAGTTTTTACGCCTGCACCAAGTGAAAACCCACATGCAAATGTCCTGATTATGCAGTAACACACAACTTAAATTAAATTTGAATGCTAGGAGGTCATAGTATGACTATTAAGCTTTATAAATATTAAAAAACGAATTTAGAAGCACTTATTTCTAATAATTATTTTTCATAATTAATAATTATTTTTAATAATCCCAATCATTTTTGATAATTCCACATATAAAAGCAAACTGAATCCCTTGCCTATCATTTTTAGACGCATTCATTTATGAGCCTAAGCACAGAAGCCTAACTTAAAACATGACAGATTTTCGCGCCACTTTTTTTTAAAAAGGACAATCATTATTTAGCAGCGGAACCAAGAATATGCTTACAAAAAATGCTTAAAGAGAGGAAAACCGCAATTGAAATGTCTTCCTGTGATACAAAATAATGAACCTTATTTTTGTAACCCTGTAAAACACTATTCTGAAATGCAAAGTTCCAACCGTGATTAACTAACGGCTAAGTCCTGGCTAAATAAACATTCCGATGTTATTTGTGGCCTTCAAAAAACAACATCTGCTTCCTTAACGGTAGTAAGAGCCCTTCACAGTGTTGAAATATGAGCACGGTGACAGTCTTACTTAAAACAGACATTTCAAGTTTTAAAATGCGTGTGCAATAATATGCATTTGAATTTAGCAAAAATTCACTTTATCTGAAGTGTTTGCCTGTTTACATGTAATACAAAGTATGTAAGTAAAAAAATGCTATAAGTTTGTTTTTGTACAAAACACACAATTTGTTTTTGAGGCCTTTCATATTCCTAGTGAATGTGAATTTTAATTGTATCTATTTTTTAAGCATTTAACAGTATGTACATATGCGTTTTTGCTTAGTCTATAAATTAAATAGCAACATATAGCTATTTTAACATATCACATGGTAAATTGCTGGATTTTTATTTAATTTCTACTTAATATTAATTAATCTGACATTTTACTTAACAAACTGAAAACATCAAAAACCCACAAACACATTGAGCTCATTTCAGACATAAACAGAAAGGGTTCAAACACTCAGGACACACAATACAGCGATTTAGCCATTTGTTTCATAAATTGCGCCATCGCTATTCACTTACAGAAGTTACACTAATGGGAAAACCACATAGACATTTAAACACCCATTTAACCCACAGATCAACACATAGGACTGAAACAAAGGACAGCCCACAGCCTGTACTTAAACCAAACCATTTGTAAATACTAGTTGTAAGTCATATTTACAAGAAACACTTCTCAATAGTGTTCCAAAAGACTGCAAAAAAAGTCCAACATACTGCTGTATGTCCAGGAAGCCAAAATACACTCAATTCACTAGTTTTGACTGGCAGAGCACCTAAAATCGCTCTGCACATCTCCATTCATAAAATTGCACAGAACAAAGGATCCTTATATGCATTATGTCCATATTTTAATTCCCTGGGGATACAAAATCACCATGGAAGAAATATGTTTTATACCCAAACCTATTCAGGTATTACCTCTAGGGGAGCTAGCTAATTTTAATTCACATCTCACTATGGTACCTTCCAAAAAAAAGCAACACATTCTTTGATGTGAGCTTGAAAACAGGCATGCCAAAAATATTACAGAATATATATTATTATACCCAAAGTACTGCTTAAAAGTACTCTTCGTACGTTGCAACGTTCAACAAAACCAGATAGAGTAAAATCTCCTCATTACCTGCCTACACAAATTACAATTCGCATATACAAAACTATACAAATCCAAAGTTGGGCAACATAAATTCCAAAATTCCAAAGCTATACCAAACAAATGGTTGTCCAAATTCTAACTGCCAAGTTCTAAATGACCTAAGGGTCTCCTTTTTAAAATACTCACGCCAAAAAGGTTCTCAGTCAGGAGTGACATCATGTAGAGGATCAAAATCAGGAAGATCAGAAATATACTGGGCTGCAGAGACAAAGAATCCCCAAAACCTCCGTGCACAGAGTACCTCCTTAGTAGAGTCCTGTCCTGTCCTCCTCAGTAGATTTCTGTCTTCTGACAAGATCACTCCCTCAGATAGCCACTTCTCTGATGAGGCCCGCGTTGGCCACGCCATTTGTAGAAATTAAAAATCCACTTCTCAGGGGTCTCACTGATACTTAGTCCATTCAAACCAATAATAAAGAATTTGGCACAGAAGCTGGAATATAAAATAGCATCTTTATTAAACTCAAATGAGTGAGACTACGTCACACAGAAGCCTTAGCAACTGAATGAGGCAGTCTGCTAGAATGGTCTCACTTAACATATTATATACTCTTTATCCTGCCCCAGGCATGTAAGGGAGTTTTACCAATTACATTCCTAAACAAATGGAAAATCTGGAGCTTCAGCAGGTGAGTAGCCTTTGGGGTTTTAGCAGGATATCGGCAAAACATTATAATTACATAGTTCACAAAGGTTAATCTGATTTAGATGGCACTGCAGGGCAGGGCATGATTACATGTACAGTATCCCAACCCAAAAGTCAATCATTAAGAATGTCCCAAATTCAACCTCCAAAAGCCGGACAAACCTATAATTAAAAGCATAACCCATGTAATGAAGAAACATAAAAAGAAACAGTAACAGATGGTGAACAATATAAGGCATGTGCAAGGAAACTAAAAGTTAGCAATGTCCTGAACATTGATTGGCAATCTCATACAAGATCGTTCAGGGAAATTGGCTTTGTGAGGTCAGTTTCAGGTGAAGAGGTCAGTTTCTTACAGTTCATTTCAGAGTCAAAAAGAAACCTTAGTTAATGTATACATGGACTAAGAAGAGCAGGCCGAAGTCCTGGCATGAGAAGGCGCCCTGCACTCTTGGTACCTCAGACTGGAGGAGGTCGATAAGGACTCGCTTCCTCTGGCAGGGAGATGGAGGCATCCCGCCTCCTCACAACTCCCCGCCCATGCCGGATGCCAGCCAAGAGCCCGCCGCCGTGGAAGTAGGCCGTGATTGATAGCAGGCATCTTAGTAGTAAGCACCTCCTGTGGTTCAATCCGGCACCTCGCCCGATTCCTCCCCAGCCCCTCTTCGGAGCCGGGCCTCGGCGTAGGCACGGTCCCGGGGGCCCCATTAAGTAAAATCTCATATGTTTATATGGCAGGTGTAAACGTGCAGTGGCGGGCCTCTCTGTGCTGCACACTGTCCCCCCTCCACAGGATCAGCTGTGCACTGAGAGGCTCTCTGAATTGGTGCCAGTCTGCCAGGGTGGCAGAGGGCCTTGCCACCTTCTCCCCGCGTCTGTTGTTTGTAGTTATTACATTTTGTCAGCTGTGTCCTGCTGCCTTTAAAGATGTATCGCGCGTGGCCCATGGTCCTCCCGCCCAAACCCTCCTGGCAGGGCGTCAGTCTTGTAGCAGGCCAGCGCTACCAATAACGGCCCTGGACATCATTTTTGGCCAGCGCTCGTGCTGAGAACATAGCAGTGGCGCGTCACGCGTTTCACCACTACGCGCTCTCGAGGAGTCGAGTCTGTGGCAATGGCAGTGCTGGGGGATTTTCTGCTGCAGCAGGAGAGAACCAACCCCTACATAGAGACCCTGGCTGCCACCACTGTGAAGTACTGGAGGCTGAGTAAGGTAAGAGGGAGCTTAAACGGGTTTCAGAGGGGAGTAAAGGATCTTTGGTGAGTGGCAGTTCACAAGTCCTACAAAAAGAAAGAAGTGGGAGGGGGGGACAGGTCAGACCTTTTTTTCAAAGGCAAGATTTAGGCAGTAAAGTGAAAGATGGTCTGGACACTTTTAAATATACCCCCATGAGTTTTGATGGGCATTCCTAGAAGTGGGCACTTGTCCATTCAGTATCACATGGCAGATAAACATCACAGGACAGCAACATTTGTGGGCAATGGAAGGAGGGCAAGTCAAGGCTTCTCAATGGCTTTAGTCCTCCCTCCATTGCACACAAGTCCTAAAATGAGACAGGCAAGCCATGGCACCTTAATACCTCTTGGGAGCAATTAGCTAAAAAAATCTCTCAGGGACGCTTTCATGTGCTGCTTTATACCACCCTCTTACCTTTTCCAGGAGCAGTAAATGATATGTGGTACTCGGTTTATTTCATAGTGATGTACCAATGGTACATTTTCCTCCACCTGTGAGCGTGGTTGGGTGAGAGGGGAAGCCGTGTGGTGACAAGAATAAAGTTCACCTTTTTCTTAGGTAGGAAAGGATGACTCAGCATTTGGCAGAGCGCTCTTTGTAACTGACATCTGTGAGGTAGACGAGGAATGTCATGTGTTGTGGAACAAGAACTCATTCACAGAGTGATGCTGAGTCATGGAGAGAGGTGGGCAGCCCCGGTGGGTGACGCAGGACCCAGGTAAGATCGTGAGAGGCAGGGGAGGAGGGGGGTTCTTGTAAATTTAACCAGATCAGCACACCCTAAAACCAGTTCTCTACAATGGCAGCTTATGCCTAGAGGAGTAGGTGTTCGTGCCACAGAAGCTGGGCACGTGATGGGGTAGGTGGCTTGAATATGACCAGAGGACAGGGGTCCTGCACCAGCTGTGATGTCATGGATAGGATGTCATGGATGGGACAGGTAAGGAACAGAGGTCCTGTACCTGCTGTGATGTCATAAGTGAGAAGTCATGGATGGGACAGATAGGGGACAGGGGATAAGGGTCCAGCACAAGCTGTGATGTTATGAGTGCGATGTCACAAACAGCGTAGGTAGAACTGATGTAAGTTCGGGTTTCCTTCTGATTTTCCTTCAGCGGCAAAGCAAGGTGGGGGCGGTCCACCCCAGGCGGCACTATTTTGGGGACGGGGGCTGTCTAGCCCTGGACCATGTCATGTATGTTCATGTAAATTGCATGATCGAGGTAACTATTAGGGGCTATACTACGTGTCTCTCGGACCTCTTTCAGGTGCTCACCATCCTTTTTCCCCGGCACCCCCCAGGGGGCAGCAATCTGGAGGATAGGCCAGGGCACCACAAGCTTTACCCACGCCTCTGCTGTCGTGGCAATCTGCGATGGAAAACTTCATCTTAGGTTTGGATACTCAATAAACTTGCGATGTTCTGGAGTAGTAACTCTGCAAGAAGGTTCATAGTTTGACTTCCTTTTAAACTCAAAGGATTAACTAAGGAGCTATCCCTAAACCTAGCTGTTGGGCAAGGGTTATTGGGCTGATTGCACTACTGCAGTCTGGTTTGAATAACATTTACAAATTGACATCGTCAAACAGTTGCTGTAGCATAATGTTACCAGATAACTCTGGTCTATATCACCGTGAAATTGGCTCACCAGTTCTGGGTTTTTAATTAATATAATCATGTATTTTCAGTATTCTTGTAGTGGCTCGCATCTACTGACCATGCGCACCTGAATGAACAGAGGAGCAGTTCAGGAGCATTGCGTTAATTTTTATCATCTAGTAATCGTACTCAAGTCACAAATGCGCATTTTCTGACTACTGTTGAGGCAAAGGAAGCTTCTCCCATCTAGTGGAAGATGTGGTCCATGTAATTAAAGTTGCGTCTTAAAATCACTTAGGCTTAAAATCTGTGCTTAGCATAGTGTGTCGCATGACTGGTATTTTGCTGTTTCTGTCATTGCATCCAGATACATAATATAAGTAACATTACACCTGCAACAAGCTAGGACTTTTGACTATGCCATTGGTTGTAATCGCATAGGATAAATAAGCAACAACTACGGCTTCGTTGTAGAGAATATTGAAAATGCTGCCGTTCTACAATGATGAGACTGTGAAAGAACTATAACAAGTCTCTTTGGAGTTACATCACAGGCAGTGAAGGGGGGTACCGCTGCAGAGTTAAGATTTATTTTCTCCAAGGGTGATGGCGAAAATAAGAGCCTGATAGGGACCGGCTTTAGCACCTGCTTTTTAGAACTGCTGGTGCTGAGCAATTGCAGGACCCGTCCCACTTTAAGCCCTGAAGCCAGGTTCACCCGATTTTTGCCTGGTCTCGTCCCCAGGCACACACACAAACCCATATAAACTAGGTGAAGTGGTTTGTCCTGATTACCTATGGAAAGACAAGGCTCCCTCAGACTCCTGGGATACACACAGCTCACTTATTTGTTATTTATCCTAGATGATGCAAAATTATATTACTCCACAGAAATAGCTGTCCCCATCCTATCATGAGTGGGTCTTTTTTTCCAGTGAAAGAGTAGAGACAGACTGTTACTCTCACACACATATAATATTCATTGTCATATACATACCACATATTTTTGCCTATCCACTTATTTGCCACTGCAAACGCATGTTTTATGTGATGCAAGACCCTACATTAAAAAATAGATGTATTTATAATATTCATTTATACATTCCATACAGTAGTCCTTAATAGAACGCAACAATTAATTTACAAAGGTAGGCACACTTGTGTTACCATTCCGTATTCATGGATGTCATCAAATTAATATTAGTGATGATGTCTCTTATAAAATGCATTTGTGAAGAACAATCTGCTATCAGGCATGAGTTGAGTTTTCCAACTAGGGATCTCGTAAGTTAGGTATTGTGTTCTGTTTTTAATAGTGATCGTTCGTAACCAGGCTCCTGGCTTTGTAAGAACTGATAAAGCAAATGTTAGCACATAAAAATGTGAGACGAACTTTCTGAAGTAGATTCGCCTACCATAAATCCACATGTATCTTTTCTATTTTTCAAAGGATAGTTGAGCTTTCAAGTTACACCAATTACATGTGCAAGTAAAGGCAAGGGGAGCTTGAGTGTTATCTTTAATAACGCTGCTCAAAATCAGCAGAACAACTTTTTTGAGCGATGAAGTTTCATGGTGTAAGCATTTGTAAATGTCAGAGATGGATTCAAATGACCAAATTCAAATATGCCTCCCTCTGCTTCTCCCCCTTTGAGTCTTTGGACATGTTGATTAAGCTATTTAAAACCATCCAAAATTACAGTCCCTGACAATAGTGAGAGGGCCCCAGACATATAAGGGGCTTTTTACGTCTTTTGGTCCCAATGCCAGATTGCAGGGTGACGCTGTCCATTTTTTCTCGGGCCTCTGCTGCCCCTACATGATTAAGTGCCCTTCATTCAGGGTCTCGAATATTTGGTACCTCGGTTAAAGTCCATCCTATTAGCTTAGCTCCCAGGTGTTTCATTATCTCCCATTCCGCTATTTATTTATGGTTTGTAGATCTGATTTTGGCTGACGGTTGGGAAAATTCTGCAGATCATGGTCATAGACAATGGTGTAATTTCTGATTGGTTCATGAATACGCTAGCGACTGCAGTGAACGAGGCGTGGAGGCAGTTAGGAGCGCTGCCTTGCCGGGGGATTAGTTGAGTAACCTTTTAAGACATGAGCAAAGTGGGATATTGCTCGGGCCTTACCTTCCAAGGAGACTCTGGTTAAGTGAGCGGGACAGTCAAAAGTCCTGGTACGAAAAAGTGAGCATAGTAGCAGATTCTTTGTCTTATTGCTTGACAGCTAAGCATTCTCACCATAAGCTAAATGTGTATTCCTTGCCTGGGCTGGCCTATCTTAATCCTCATTTTCTCAGGCAGATTTAAATATTTAGGGGCATGTCTCTCTACACATTTCACCCCACCCTTCTGTCCTTCCCTCAGTCTGCTAGCCTTGACATCTCTGCGCAGCTATACCCTCTCTCACTATGTACACTCTCTACCATGCTGATGTAAGCCTCACCTCTCTCTCAGTACACTTCTAACCTCCACTTCTCTCTACCACTCTCTCATTACCTCGCGTATTTCGTTACCACTCCCTGTGCCTTTCGGTTCATCTCCTGCCTTACCCCTTTCTACCTCATCCATCCGTTACTAGCTGATTGTTCCGTTTACATTTCACCTTATATCGTTCCTCCATCTACTTCATCTATCTCTCAAGCTCCTCTTTCTTGTTCCCTCTCCTCACTATCACTCCCTCTCTTCATCTCTGTACCTTTTCTCTTCCTTTTCCTGAGCTCTCTCTGCCTCACCACTCCCTTATTCACATCTCTCTCTCATTTCTCTCTAGTTCATACCTCTCATACTACCTTATCTTTGTTTACTCCACCACTTTCTCGCTACCTAACCTCTTTTACTGCCTGCCATGCATCTGGTAAGCAAGGACTATAACTACAAAGTGAGTGTTTATGCACAGTTTTCAGGTTTTCAAAACACATAAAAAAAGGCATTGTCATTGTTAGAAATGGGATTTTTGGTTGACTGAGGCTTGCGCCAGAGCCAGGCATAAACCACCACTCTAGTCAGGGCAAGGGAGTTACACGCTGAAGATAACCCCTGTTCACCCCCTTGGTAGCTTGGCACGAGCAGTCAGGCTTATCCAGAGGCAAGGTGTAAAGTGTTTACACAACACGCTCACTCAGCAGCAACCCACTAGGCACACTACAAAAGGAACTCCACACAAGGTTATATATAACAATAGCCTTTGTATTATCATAAACACTTTAGAGTAATATTCACACAATATACACTGTGCCAACTGGCACTATGCAATATTTACAGGGATTATGTACACATGACAGGGCCAATTGGGCCATTGTTAGAACCAACACAAAGTAAAAAAAGTGAATATAGAACATCTAATAAATGTAGAACACAACCAGTAACTACTGGCAAACACTGTACTCAGCATTATATCCTGCAACATAAATATTAGTATGCAATCAGCATCACATTAGGTGTAAAATACATTATGCCCCAACCTAATAAGCATAAACATATTATGCAATAACCTCCTAATCATGAATCACGCTAGGGGCATAAATCACAGTAGGAAGTAACCTCATCACATAGACCACAGTAGATATATAAATCCGGGTGCATAAATAACATTAGGGCCAGGCGCCCTATCCACACACCGGTATCCACAATGACTCTCAGGCCAACTGGCCTTTCACCGTGGCTCAAAACGATCTTTGTCCAGAAACGTCAGGGCCTAGCTGCCAATGCAGCCAAAGCGTAATGCCCTGGGGGCGGGGGTGCATCTCACCCCTTTCTTTACACCAAAAGAAATGCCCCATTGTTGCAGCTGCCCATAGCCAGGATGGTACAGCTGTAGAAATGGGCAATGGCACCACTGTGCGCCTGGAGCCCAACGGGGACTCCTAGACGAGGTTGCCAAAACGTTGCAGCTGCCCGCAAATGAGGTGTAGCTGAAAGGGACAATAGGGGCACTGGCACTACTGAATCTGGGGAGTCCCACTCTGAGACTCCTAACACCCCAAATGCCCCCAACATTATAGAGACGGCACAGACAATGTGCCTTGAGAAAAGCCCCACTCAGCGGGGCTCATGGTGAACTTCTTCGGCCTCTCTTCGTTGCCGGTGCGCGGGGACTTCTCCTTCTGGCGGGGCAGACTCGCTTCTGGCGATAACCCACAGGGCTTCCTCTGACCACGGGAGCCCCGCCTGGGATCCGGCAGCCTTACGTGTTGCTCCAGGAGATGGGGTAGGCTTCCGCCAACGACCACACTTTGTGCACTTCACGTCCCGGTCCCCATTTTGGGACCAAGGCTTCAATGTGGTGGAGCCTGCGAGGCTCTGGACGTTTGCGAGGCCTGAGCCCTGCCCACAACCAGGCAAGGCAGCCTGGCTTCCGGGTCGTGCTGGCAAAGGCCCGGCGGCACCTCTTCTTTGTGGCTCCTCAATGCGGGGTGGGCACCCGCTGCACAAGCACAGTACACGGGGTGGGCACCTGCTCTTAATATCAAACTATAAAGCGGGGTGGCTCCCGCCACCCAATTGCATAAAATGCGGGCTGGGCACCAGCTAAACGGGGCAAAATGTGGGGTGGGCTCCCGCTCTCCTTCTGCGATGTGGGGAAATCCCCACATCGGTATTCCCTTGGTAGAGTATGCAGCTGAGCGCTGCAAGGCCCACACGCTCCTCCCTCCTCGGGCAATAAAAATACAGCGCGCACGAGGCGCTAGGAGCCATGAAGTCTCTAAAAAGGCGGAAATAAAGAGTCCTTGGTGTTGCGGAGACCACAGCACTGCAGGCAGGCACGCAGGGACCCCCAGGAGACAGAAGCTGGGTCCTGCAGCGATTCCTCCTTGCAGAGGGTACCCTCCAATTAAGTACAAAGCACAGAACAACTTCATGGGTCACAGACCCTATATTTATACTTCATTTTCCTTTGTCTGTAGTACAGGGCATGGGGGAACCAGATGCAACTGCTTCAGGGGGGCAGTGGAGCACTTTGTTTTCCAGGCTCCTCGTCTCCTTTGTCAGGTGCGGGCTCAGTGATCAGATACACCACAGGGGGCGGAGCCAGCATTGTACAGGCTAGGCAAGGACCTATTCAGGGTCAGGGGATTACGCCTCCCACTACTCCCAATGCAGATGTCCTATTCATCCTAGCGCTGACTCACCCTGCCCCTCCTGGAGCCACACACACCTCCCAGCCCGTGTCACTCACAAGCCAGACATGCAATTCACATCAGACAGGCAGACACATAGCACACAGAAATGCCAACTTCTAAAAGTGGCATTTCCCATATAGTCACAATAAATCTGCGCACACGATTGCACAGCATTTATTATTCCAATTTCATACATACCAAACTCGACCACTCTGCTCCTCCCATACCATGAATTACCACTGACGCACACTGATCAGGGAATCCCCAATGCATTCCTAAGAGAGGGCAGGCCAATCTCACCAAATGTAACACAAAGTGCGCATGCACTTTACACTGGACAGCAGCGCTAAAGTGCCCAGAGTATTAAAACCACTAACACCATGTTGGAAAAAAGGCTATGAGAAAGGCAAAAAGTTTAGGGATGAACTTGCGGAAAGTGCCAAGTCCAACAGTCATTTACAATGCCATTAGCTCAAACTCTCGCAAATGTGAGACATATTGCATTGCAAATGCTTGTAATACACATATTATCATTATGGTAGGCCCGGGACAGCCCCGACGCAAGGGAGTAATGTATTTGAAAAGCAGGACATTTACCTGTTCTGGTAGTGAAAACCTGGTTTTCACTACTGATGGTGATGACGGACTCTGCATCACCAGCTACACATCGCATCCCAATGCCAGACTTCGCATCGCAAGCCCTGCCAATGGGATCCTTGACGTTGATGCAACAGGACTTAGCTCCGCAGCTTTGCCCCATCTTGGAACTGATGCTCCGCTTTGGCTGTGCAATGCATTTTCAGCTTAGATCCACGCAATGCTCGTCAACCAGGATTTTTAGGTACTCTGTTGAGAGGGCCTAACTTGGTCCCGGTAGCCGGCCCGTGTTCCATCTCGGTCGGCCTGAACATGTGACTTTGTCCAGCTCTGGCACAACCAAATATCCCCTATTGGATTTTTATGCTTTTTGGCGCTATTTTCAATAAAAGTTCGAAAAATTCAATATCTACGGTTCGACTAGTTGGATTTTTGTCACTTTGGTCATGTTGTATTTATAAAAAAATCCTCAATTTTTCTAATTCTGTTATGGGCTCCTTTTGTGGCGTGTTTTCAATGTTTTAGTGCTTGAAGTGTTGCACAAATGCTTAACACATTGCCACTAATTTAAACCTGATTGCTTTGTGCCAAGCTACCAAGGAGGTGAGCTCATGTTAATTTGGGGTTTACTTGAGCCTTACCCTGACAAGGCTTGTGGTCGCTGATTGACCAGGGTTTACATCCCAGTCAAACAGTCAATCAATCAATCAAACAGCACTTATAAAGTGTAGCACTGTCACCCCAGGGGTATCTGGACCGGCCACCGCTGCAGCCATAACAGATGTGGGGGTGTGTGAGGACGAGTGAAGAAGAGCACAGGTGCACAGGTGTGCTTCCTGAAGATCAGTACTTTGGTTTTGTCGGAATTGAGTTGGAGGCAGTTGTCTCTAATCCATTTGGTTACGTTGGTCATGGGGTCACAGAAGTTGGATTTGGTGTCGGAGGGGTCCTAGGTGAGCGAGCGGATTTGTTGAGTGTTGTCTGCTTAATAGATTATGTTAAGTCAACCAACAACCCAACTTCTCACACTCTGCATTAATTTTATTGCTGGGATCCAATAGTCTCTTTTGCAAATGTGCATATCTTTTTATGACAAAAATGCCTGTTTTGAAAAGTACTCCTTCCCTTGCTTGTTAATGACTCCCACCGACGTGCAGTTGGACTTTACCTGGAATTTTGGTTCAAATCGCTCATGCTGTTTAGCCAATTCACCAGGCCCTGTACTGGGATGTGCACCGCCATAGTCCCTGATCCTCCTGGAGAAATCTCTTCCTTACCTCAGAAGTTCAGCACCGTCCTATCTTCTCTCTTGAGGAGTTGTTTCCCTCTGACAATGCACCACCTTTTAAAAAATAGTACACAATGTCAAGAAGCCTACAAGTCCAAAATGCCTGTAATGTAAAATAGAAAGGGAGCACTGCAAAATAATAAGTGACAACTGTAATTTCAACGGAGCAGAGCTCTCATTCAGAAATGCTAAAATGTATGACAATATGAACGGTTCTTCTACACTTTTTCTCAATGCAAGCTTATGGAGCATAAACACATTACATGGGTTTTTGTCAAGGTAAGGGTGGTGGGGTTCATGTTTCTGCACTCAGCTGTTGTGGCATGTGCGATCGGTCTGATGTTGTTTGAGTTCTAAGAGAGAAAAGAAGAAGACATATCGCAGAGGTTCTATCAGGCCGACCAGAGGTGTCTGTCTGCCTCTCTGTAGAGTTGCATGCAGGTGCCTCGACTCCAGGGATTAGCATGGAAATTGCTTGCGGGCTCCAGTACTGGTATGCTATACTATATTTTTAAGTTACATTGTGTATGCTTTTATATTGTGCTTGTTACCTGTGAGGGTATCCAGGAGGTGCACAGTTTAAGAATGAGAGGAGGCAATATTTAGTATTTCCTTAAATGTTTATACATCTGTGACATGTCATATGCTGATTCAAAGCATGAAGGACAGCTCTTTGAACCAATGCTTGTTTGGAGGGGCACACCCAAACAAGGAACTAGCTCAGTAGCGTCCTGTATGACTTGCTGTGGTGGTGTTGAGCGAGGGATCGCGGGGTGGTTTAATAAAAACAAAATAATAATAATATAATAATAATGGTAATAATAAATACATAATAATATAATAATAATGATAATAATAATAAACTTACCTTCCAGGGTCTCGCACCGTCTCAGCTCCCGGCTGGGTCCTGCGTTTTCCTGGAACAGGAAGCACGCAGAGCAGGCAGACTCCTTCCCCTCCCCTTAGCCAATCACAATGCTGCAATGGCAGCGTTGTGATTGGCTGGGATGTAGTGGTAATATGAGGTACAGCCAAACAGCTAAAGCTGTCTAGCTAGAGATGAAAACTAGGAGCTCCCCTGGGTGAGGGCACCATTTATTAAGGGGCTAGACGGATAGAATAAGAGAAAGGAAATATTCTTGTATGGGGTGGCAGGCGTGTTAGATAGGGACTCAACACATAACAGTAAAGAATGGGACGGGGAGTAGAGATGAGTAATAAATAATATTTTATAATTTTCTCATAGAGCCCATGCACAACAAAACAGCTTCACAGCGGGCATATAGAACTGAAGCACTTGCGCGTCTAGCCCTTCTGCATCCCTCCTCACCAACTCCTCAAGCCTAATGCAGAATGTGTATTTGTACAGCACTCTCTTGCTTGGAAGAAAGGTGTGTGCTTTATAAATCTCAGAATTCCTTAATTCGTTCTTTTAAAGTGTGCAACCAAAAACCTGACATTCCCTAAGATACAAAATAATGTAAAACATCTTCAGTTTCACCCACCAGTCGATCCCTCATTTCCTCTTCTGTGCAAACAGTACCCCTAATTTACACAGCAGAGTGGTTGGTGCATCTTATCTCTCATGAAGTCGCACTTCATGCGCCACCATGTTTGAAATATACTTCATTCACCACCATGTTTGAAATTTACAAGTATGATTGATATTGTGTTGGTCGGATTTTGACTGCGTTTGCTAAGGGATAACAAGACCTATAGTATACAGAGTTAAAGTGCTGGAAAAATATGTTCTATATTTCGTCTAGGGCTTGAACTATTTTTCTCACTTAAACCCACCAAAGGAAACTTTAAGTGCTCCAACGCGTAGTGTCAAGGCAGTGCAGTGAAACGAGATGCCATCCATGTTAGTTTGTGCAATACAACGCCTTGCAGTCATGGCTGCAAATTACAGCACTTTTCCGTTACATCGCATCCCACTTCTGTCATTTCCTTCTCATATAGATGTTTATGTCTTTCCCGCTTGCAGAGTGTCCAAAGTAATCAGGGTGTATTTGGCAACCACACAGGAAGCATTCCATCAAATGTGCTTTCTTAAGAATTTACACATACCTCCATCATGCCTCTTCCACTCAAACTTACTTGGCTTAATTAAGGTTGAAGCACACCGCCTCGCGCACACTTCCAAAGGAAACAGAGCGACGCAAGCATGCTCCATGTCTAATGAGGTCTGAAATTGATAGGTTGCGCCCTGCGTATGTTGCCACATCACGAAAACTGACAAACCAATTACCTTCGGCGAAGTTAACTGCAGTCAGGCATTGGAAAGGTTTCACCCGCTAGCCCAAACTTCTCAACAACAAACAGGATACAAGAACCAGGGGTATTTATACGCATAACATTGGAATAATGCGGTTTCTTTGATTAAAGGGCTAGGTGCAGCATGCAAAAAGATATTCAGGAAGTGATTTGGACAAATGCATTAGTGGATCCGTAGTTAGTAAATAGTGTAGCTCAGAAAGGAAAGTGTCCGCAGAAACGGTACAGATTTCAAACCAATGGAATATTGCCGACCATTCACGCGGTTTATGTGTCTGGAGAGCTGGAGCTTGTCTTCCACCACACATTCAGTGTACGAGTAGTTAATTTTCCCAAAATCCTCATGCAGATTGACAACTATGGACGAAAATTCACCAAAATTCCAGGGGTAGTGGAAGTGGCATCACAAGCCATTTGACCTTGACTTTCACTCACACACAGATGCTTACACATAAATCCACAATCAGACATTCACACACTCACTCGTATAAACCCACTCTCAACTGCAAACATGCACACAGCATGCATCTAACATTTGTTTTACTTACCTCCGTTGCCAGGGAAGGTCATTTTTCAGCAAATTGTCCGCCATTTCCCCCCCACTATTTGTCTAATTAAAAAGCAATAGAGAGCAAGGAGAGTGTAGCCCCTAGCAACGTCCATAAAGTTGCCACAGTGTTCCACACACAGAGTTTGCAACCTCTTAGGCCAGGGGTCGCAGAGGCAAAGACTGAGGGCCCAATGTAGGTCGGTCGGTTATGGCCGAAAATCGGTATTTTCGGTCGTTACCGATCGGTAAATAGGTGATTGGCATGTAGGGGGCTTTATTTTACCGAATCGGTAAATACCGAAATCATCCGATTCGGTATTCCAGCACATCTGGAATACCTACATGTCGACCCCATAGATTTACCGATTTTTAATTACCGAATCGGTAAAATTCGGTAATTGAAAATCAGTAAATCTATTTTACCTACATCTAGCCCTGAATTCGCAATGGACAAGCCAGGGGTCACATCTGTGACCCCTGGCAACCCCTAAGTGAAGTTCATGTTGGGTTCAAGATTATTTGGTGTTGGTAATTTGATTAGCAGTCACCGATTAAACCTTTGCATAATGTAAGATATTTTGAGGCAGATGTGCAAAATTCTTTTGTTGTTGCAAAAATTGCAATGAGCAAAATCAGTGTGTGTTGCAGTGTTTTAAAGGTACATTACAAGTAGGAAAAGCCTTTGACTCGTAAAGGGACTTTGGTGACTCATGAATTGCAAAGGAGATGGGAGGGTGAAAGGTGTGTACCCTCCTCGTTACCATAGACAATGAAATGTATGAATGATTTGTGTCTACAATGAAGGTTGCAAATTGCTGAACAGAAACCGACATTGACATGAGGTGGATTATATTCGGCACTGTAGAAGTCTTTCCCTTGGGACAGCTTCAGCAGAGTAAATATTGGCTGCTGCAGTAAAGAGCAGTGAAGAGGAGCAAAAGGAATCACAGCATGCTCCCAATGTCCTTGTGTGCAGTTTGTTTTTTAAAGATGTTACTGTATAAACCAATTTGGCATACAGATAATGTGAATGAAGTAATAGAGGTTTGTTGTGCCTCACAGTCTGCCATCCCTGCATTCATACTCATTCACAATCAATCAATCAATAAATCAGTATTCTTATAAAATGTGACAACTCATGTGTGAGGGTCTCAAGGTGTTGGGGGGAGGGGAGGGATGTTCAAGAATTCACAGAGGTTCACAAAATGCTTTCTGTCTCATAGTATCATTGAGTCATGAGTTTTTTGCATCCCCTTATTACAGCATCTGTAGATTATGTCCGGGCAAAGTTGAACATCATTAGTACCATTTTGACTCTTGCATACAGCAGTCAGTAGCTGAAATGTTAACAGTTAACCTTGGCAAAAGGTTCCAATAATGAATCGTTTGGTGTTCTGATGTTCTTTTATTTAATGCAGATTGCCCAGCCAACACGTGTTGATCCCGGTCAACATACACAATCGCAGCAAGCGGCAGAGGGAGAGGAAGTGTGCACGCTTAGATGCTCACCAGTGGCGGTAATTCGTCACAAACAATTTGCGCTGGGAAACTACGCACTCAACCAGTATTCGCCACTTTAAAGTAACAATAGAAACACATCTAATCTTGGAAGAATATTAAATGGATATTAAACAAAGGAACATGCATACACAGCCGGGACAGATGTAAAACCAGCGGGGAGAACGGGACAAATTTGTCCGCTTTGTTGTCAATCCTGAAGAAGTCAACAAACTATTCATTATTGGAACAATATTTAAGAAGAATTGATCTCACTGTGTTTCTTTATTGCAGAATTGTGACGAAAACATGAAATTTACAAACAGGCACTAATGTCAATGATATCAGCGCGTGCATAGGACAGGTGTTACAGTGACATAGTGGATCGTATAGACTGTCCAGTAGGAGGGTTCAGAGTGTGTAATTCCCTCATCTTTTGCACCCCATTAAGAGTAAATAAGCAATTATGCATACTCAGGAGGCACCATTACCACACTTACGAAAAACCACCCCACCTTTGTCTTTACAACCTTGGCAAAAGGTCTACCTTTGTTCGAAACCAAATTTTGAATTTTTTTTTAGTAACTTTTGACATAGAAATTATTTTTGGGTGCAATCTGCAAATTATGCAGCAAATGGTAGATTATGTGGGAAACATGGAGACATCTATAATTATGTGGCTAAGATCAAAGCCACAGAATTGTAAAATTTCAGGGCTCTTGATAATAATTCGTTTTTGACATGCATTAGCTAGACCTTAACATGAGTCAGTACTCTTTGGCTGAAACTATACAATAATGCATGCTCTCTGTATCTTATAACATTTTTTATTTTCATTTGCATAGTTTCAGTGAGCTCGAAAAAGACCTCCTAGGCATCAGTGCTCTGTAAATCAGTAATATATTACGAGTAGAGTTTTTATACAAAATGTAGCAGAACTGAAACAGACACTGTGACAAAGTAAATCTAAAAGAACAAATATAAACTTATTTTCTTTTGTGACCTCATATCAGCAATACGCGTTGGGTCATCGTTTCTCATCTTAGAGGAAACAGCCATTTCAATATTGGCATTAGTACGCAATGCCATTACCATGCATCATTTACTCCGCTTTGCCTTTACAATGTAATACCTTTGCCATACATGATTTTACCATGCATATACCTTTACCACAGAGCCTTTACAATGCAAGTGTATTTGCGGTAAGTATGCATGAATGTATATGTATATGTATATATATATATATATATATATATCTAAATATATATATATATATATATATATATCTATCTATCTATATATATATATATATATATATATATATATATATAGATAGATAGATAGATAGATAGAATAGATAGATAGATAGATAGATAGATAGATAGATAGATAGATAGATAGATAGATAGATAGATAGATAGATAGATAGATATTCACTGAAAAAAACAAAGGTTTCAGAGACGTTATAATTAGAAATTAACATTATTAAAAAACTTTTAAATTCACTGAAAAAAAAAGGTTTCAGGAACGTTATAGTTAGGCTATTATTTCACTCTTAAAAAACAAGAGAAATTCAGCCGTTATTGTTACCTGAGTTAACTAAAGCTCGCGCACCCTCAATGCGCTGCTTATGACCTCACATATTACATCACTCATGACATGGTCAGTGACATCACTGATAACATCACTGATGACATCACTGATTACATGATCCACAGAATCTCTGATGCACCCAATCACACCCCATAAAATCTTATATACACCCACTCCAACTTTCAAACGACCTTTCTCAAAACTATTTACACACCCATACCAGTACTTAGATACACACTCACTGAGTCATAGGTCTACACACACATCCACTCACTCACCCATACAACCACTCATAAAACCACTCACTAACTAATACAGCCACTGATATATTCACTCATACAGCCATACAGTCACTCAGAGTCAGTCACTCATAGAGCTACTCACACACTACTAAGTCACCTATATAGTCAACCACACAGCCATTTGAACACCTATACATTTATACACACACACACACACCTAACACATACTCACTTACCTATACAGTCACTGACACAAGCACACACTCACCCATACAGCCACTCTCACAATCACTCAGTCACATATATAGTCACTTATACTCCAACACTCAGCTATCCTGCCTTTTAAATGTGCAGTTACTCACCCATATACCACTGGCACATCCATTCACTCACTGACACAGCCATACACAACTCACCCATACAGCCCCACACACTCACTAGCCCATACAGCCACTGAGTCACCCAATCGCTCATCACCCACCCACACAAACACTTAGACACCCATGGAGGTACATAGACAACCAATCACTGACCCATACAGAAACTCACATACCCACTCACACACCCATGCGGCCACTTAGACACCACCTGACAGATACAGACACTCGCACAACAAGTCAATCATCCATACATTCACTGAGACACTTAATTATTCACTTATACAGTTACTCACACATCCACTGAATCATCCAATCAGACACTCATACACCAACTGATTCCCCAATACACCTTGGTATGTATATTTAACACTCTTAAACATTTTTGAAACACTCATAGTTACCGGATGATGTCATCAGTGATGTCACTGACCATGTCATGAATGATGTAATATTTGAGGTCATAAGCAGTGCATTGTCGTGAGTTATAGTTAACTCAGGTAACTATAACGGCTGAATTTCTCTGGTTTTGTACCTGTGAAATGTCAGCCTAACTATATTCTTCCCGAAACCTTTCGTTTTTTCCATGAACTTCTTAGTTTAAAAAAATGATAATTCTTAACTATAATATCCCTGAAACCTTTGGTTTTTTCAGTGAATTTCTAAGTCTTTTTAAATGTTAATTCCTAACAATAATGTCTCTGTAACCTTAGATTTTTAGTGTGTTTCTAAGGTTTTTTAACTAGCTTTCGCATTTGCAGAGTGGTGGAGAAAGGGGCCATCCGTCCAACTCTCAGCAGTTCTACTGTGTAGGGCTTACAGGAGGTACAAAGAGGGCTTCTTGGCCTGAAGAATCCTCTGGAGCCAATTGGACTTTCTGCCCCAACTCGTAATGAACCGGGAAGCACATTTGCAAAGTGGTGGAGAAAGGGGGCGTAGCCTCTGACAACTTCTGAGCAATCCTGCTGCCTGGGACCTACGGGCGGTAACAGTAGGGGTTGTTGGCCCCAAGGACGTCCTTTGGGGTCAGCTACCACCCCAAATATTACCTCCAGCAGGATTACTGAGTTTTGATAGCAGGCCACACCCCCTTTCACCACCAATCTGCAAACACACCTCTGGGCATGCTCTTGGTTGGGGGATGAAATCCTCTTTACTGGTGAGTCCATCTGTTACCTCCAATAAGCCGCACAAAGTGAGATTGCTTAGTGATGGTCGCAGGCCACGCCCCTTTCTCCACCACACTGTAAACGTGCCTCCTTACGCTACTTTTTGGGGATGAAGTACCATTGCCTCTTGAGGGTCCCTGGGGGCCAACTAGCCCCCCTGTTTCCTCCAGTAAGCCCCACCCAGCTGGATTGCTGAGAGGTGGTCAGAGGCCATGCCTCCTTTCTCCACCACCTACTATAACTACCTACTGGCGACCGCCAGTAGCTAATATATATGTAAGTATACGTATATGTATAAATTAGGATTGGAGGTGAGTAAGGGTATAGGGTGTAAGGATGTTTTAAGGGCTTATGAGTGGGTAGGAGTATAGTGTGGTCAGTGTGTTTTTAGAGTTAAGGGACAGGTAGGGATATAGAGTGGTACGGGTATTTTTAGGTGTTATGATTGGGTAGGGTTTTGGGTAGTAAGGGCATTTATAGGGTTTTGGGGTGGGTAGGGGTGTAGGGTGCTAAGGATGTATTTAGGGTTTAGGGGTAGGTTGAGGTAAAGGGTGATAAAGGATTTATAGGATTTAGGGGTGTGAAGGTGTATACAGTCATAAGGGTATTTTTAGAGTTTAGGGGTAGTTTGAAGTAAAGCGTGGTAAAGGATTTTTAGGCTTTAGGGGTGGGAAGAGGTATAGGGTGATGAGGGATTTTTAGGGTTTGGGGTAGGCAGGGGTATAGGGTGGCAGTGGTGTTTTTAGGGTTTAAGAATGGGTAGGGTTATTGAGTGGTAAGGTTAAAAAAGGGGAAAAAAAATCCATTTTTTAAAAAGGGGTTAAAGGATCGGACCCATTAACTATAAAATTGAAACTTCAAATGATAACAAGGAGTCACAGATACTGATATATATATATATATATATATATATATATATATATTTTATATATATATATATATATATATATATATATATATACATATATATATATATATATATATATATATATATATCCAAGCTCCTTTTGCACCGATACCACGAGTCACTCAAAAGCGGGTGCTGTTTCGCGGCGGTGTCCCGCGTAACAAATAACGGCTCCAATTTCTCTGCAATACCCAGCCGGGTCAGAAAAAATACAGCACTCACGGGGTTTTCAGCTTTCAGCAAAGGTTTATTCCAAGAACAAACGCGTTTCGGGAAAGAATCCCTTCGTCAGTGTTCACACCCGAACGCGTTGCGCTGCACCATTATGTATGTTCACTAGGGTCGTTGAAACAAACAACGGACATCAACAAACATTCAAGTTTGCGTGCCATCTTTAAATGTGCATTTCATTAAAAGGCACTTTCATGATATATGTTTCAATCATGTTATTTCAACACTTCATGCCGTGTATCGGCAAAGAATGTAACACAGAAAGTACGCTATCTAATGTTACATCAATCATGAGGTCTTACTGGCACTGATTACCTGAGCATCGATTTTCTGAGAGACTGATGCTATAAAACCTATAACATCTCCTTAAATATACGAAAATCGTAAATTTTAAAGGCACCAATTTTTGGTGATATCTTGCCGTGTATCGGCAATTGCAGCCTAAATGGCCGCATTGATCTCAGGATAATTTCGAGAACAGGCAATATTTGACATGCCCCAGACATTTCTAATACCCAACGTGATTTAAATGTACAGGTGCATTTTCAGTTCACATTTTATAAACCCTTATATAAAACAAACATATTTTCATGGTGCTGAATATCCTCTCAACCATTCATTATAGCACCTTAATATTCACTGTTTACCAGATATTGGTATTTTAGGATCGTCCCAAATGTGATGACATTTCCTCGCCCATGTTTAGACCTCCCGGTGCCCTGTTCTCTAGATCGATTATATATTGAGACTCTAGTCTTCTGAGTGTCTGTAATTTGTTACCAACCCTCGGACTTCAGGGACACAGTCCAAACAAAAATATCTCAAAAGATCCCTATTGCTGTCGTGTTTGATTGCAAAGTGTCGAGCCACCGGATAGGTGAAATCTCTGTTCACGATGGCCCGCATATGCTCTAGCACCCTCAGTTTTACAGGGTTAATTGTGCTGTCAATATATTTCAATTGGCAAGGACACATTAAACAGTAAACAGCATGGACTGTGTGGCAAGACATGAATTTGTTAATCTTCTTACCCCCTTTACAGCCTTTCACATCATATGTCAAAGTTCTTTTACTAGCTGTGCAGGCTTTACACTTCCCATACGGGAAGAAACCCTTGACACCTTTCAGTGTTCCTAGCTTCTTCTCTCAGGGCTTCAAATGGCTCTGAACCATGTAATCACGTAGAGATCTGGCCTTTTTAAAAGTTATGAGTGGAACAGCTGGTATGTCAGATCCAACAATTTGGTCAGTTTTTTAAAATATGCCAATGTTTGGTCATTATGGATCTTACCCGGAAGGAATTGGCTGAATAGGGTGTGATCATGCGGAAGGTGTATAGGGTCATTAGCAGTGCATTGCGGGCGCGCGAGTTATAGTTAGCTGAAGTAACTATAACGGCTGAATTTCATGGGTTTTATATGAGTAAAATGTCCAGTTAACTATAATATGTGTCAAACCTATGTTTTTTTCACTGAATTTCATAGGTTTTGTAAATGCTACTTCCTAACTATAACGTGTGTAAAACCTTTGGTTTTTTCAGTGAATTTCATAGGTTTTTTGAATGCTACTTCCTAACTATAACGGGTTTAAAACCTATGGTTTTTTCAGTGAATTAAATGCTACTTCCTAACTATAATGTGTTTAAAACCTATGTTTTTTTTCAGTGAATATATATATATATATATATATATATATATATATATATATATATATATATAAAATTTCTATGGCAAAATGAAACCCCTCATTTTGTTCCTTTTCAAATTAAATGTATTAAGTGTTACCACTTTATTCCAATCAAGATGACTTCAGGTGTGCCATACTTTTGTCATGAGTAAGACTGTTAGCGTTCTAGTTGTTCTTTAGAACACTCTGGGACATTCTGTCATTGGGCTATAGTTGGGCTACATCTGGCTGATATTTGGGCTACATTTGGGCTCTTTTGTCTCTGGTGGCCATCTTGGGAGACTGCATATCAGAATTCTTTTAATGAAATATAAGAGGATTTGAGAAGTCACTCAAAATGTGCCCTAATTTTTCTTTCTTCAGCACTAAGCATAATTTCTACGGCAAAATGAACCCCCTCATTTTGTTTCTTTGCAATTTAAATGTTTTAAGTGTTAACACTTTATTCCAATCAAGATGACTTCAGGTGTGCCATACTTTTGTCATAAGTAAGACTGTTAGCGCTCTAGTTGTTCTTTAGAACGCTCTGGGACATTCTGTCATTGGGCTATAGTTGGGCTACATGTGGCTGATATTTGGGCTACATTTGTTTTTTTTTGTCTCTGGTGGCCATCTTTGGGCTACATTGGGCTACATTTGGGCTCTAACATATATATAGCCCACTGTAGCCCAATATGTATTTTTTCAAAGTTAATTTTCTCAGCAACTACTGAACAGATTTACACCATTCAAAGAAAAGCGTAATCTGCGAGCCAGACTCTACCTTTCTACCAAATTTCTTATAAATCCATCCAGCCGTTCGAGCTGTAGCCGTGTCTAAACGTCTCATGGAAAATAACATGGGGAAAACACGTTTTGGGGCCCCCCTTTTATGGCAGCCCCCACTTGACGAATCCCCCCCAAACTTTCAGGGGAGGAGCGAAGCAGAGCAGGCCATCTTCTTTGAGAAATTCGCAAAGATTCGTCCACCGGCAGCAAAGTTATTCTCAATAGAATGTTGCTGATTTCCTATGGAAACTAGGTCCTAACTACTGTCTTTGGGCTATGGTTGGGCTACATCTGGCTGATATTTGGGCTACATTTGGGCTCTTTTGTCTCTGGTGGCCATCTCGGGAGACTGCATATCAGAATTTTTTTAATGAAATATAAGAGGATTTGAGAAGTCACTCAAAATGTGCCCTAATTTTTCTTTCTTCAACACTAATCATAATTTCTATGGCAAAATGAACCCCCTCATTTTGTTCCTTTGCAAATTAAATGTTTTAAGTGTTAACACTTTATTCCAATCAAGATGATTTCAGGTGTGCCATACTTTTGTCATAAGTAAGACTGTTAGCGCTCTAGTTGTTCTTTAGAACACTCTGGGACAGTGTTTCCCAAACTGTGGTCCGCGGACCCCCAGGGGTCCTTGACACATTCCCAGGGGGTCCGCAGGCAGCAGTTTTAAAATCACTTCAAACTTCCTTTTAGAATTAGCAGTTTTCGAGCAACAATAAAAGTGTCAAGATAACACCAATGATTAATGTACCTGCTGGAGACAGAGAGAGAGAAGAGTTTTGTCCAGTGACAGCTTTAACTTATCTAATGTAGCACAGACGGTTAATATGCCTACTGCAAAGAACATGTACCATGCATTTAATTTTTTTTAAATGTTATGTGCATAGGTCAGTCAGTTACTTACTGCATTTGTCAGTAACTTATTTTTCTTCCCAGATTGCCGTACCCTGGTGCATAATAAGGTCTTCATTTACTATTCTTTAAAAGCTAATAAAATTCAATATGTAATGATAACTGTGTTGTAGACTGCACCATTGTTTCCCAAAAACTTTTGGGGGAGAGCAGTCCAAAGCCCCCTCTGTAGGGGCCAGGCTCACTCATTGCACTTGGTATGCACCGTATGGGGACTGGTCTGAAAACATTTTCTAGGGCAGCTTTTGGTTTCCAGTCTGGCCCTGGCAGGAGCAGAAGCCTCGTACTGCAAAATAAAACCAGCCATGTAAAAGTTTGTCACTGGGATGCAGCACCAATCTTCCCATTAAAATATTTAGTTTTTTCAAATTGTTTCAATATAAAATTTTAAGACGGATATTTACAACAGAAGTGGAGGAGCGTGTCGTTAGCCTCCTTGGCGTAATGACACGCTCCAACACTTCGGAAACATAGGGCTGCACCATATTTACAGGAATATGTTGCAGCCTTGCGGTTCCCCTGTGCTGGCGCTACACTTAAAAGTGTAGCGCCAATGCAGGCACCCTTGCACCATAGTGCAAGTGTGACTGCGTGCAGGGGAAGATGTACAGGAAGATCCTCCTTCCTGAACATAAAAAACCCAAGGCGTTTTGCTTTTTCCATGTGTACTGCATAAGGCAGCACACATGGAAAAAGCAAAATCGAGGAGAAATAAAGCATTTCTCCTTGTTTCGTCAAGTTAAGTTCAGGTGTTTCCTGGTTTTCATTTTGGCGCAGCCTCCTATTTACGCTGCCCTTGTAAATAGGATGCAGCGTTAAAAAATCAATGGGTGTTGCAGTGGAACGCCCACCGCAACACCCACTGCCCACCTCTTTCACGCTAAGTATTGCATGAAAGGGGGTCTTATTTGCAAAGCAGCGTTAAGCCACAGTAAGTGGCTCAACAATGCCTTGTACATAAGGCGAAGCCTGTATCGCCACGGTAACATCGCAAAAAGTGACGTTCCCATGGGGATAGGGGCTTGTAAATATATATTTTCTTTTGTGTACACCTGTGTTTATTTTGTTCGAATTACTGTTTTAATGTTTGAAATTTAAATCCTACAAATTGCTTGGGGGTCCCCGGGTTCCGGTGGTGACTCAATGGGGGTCCACAGGAGTCAAAAGTTTGGGAACCACTGCTCTGGGACATTCTGTCATTGGGCTATAGTTGGGCTACATCTGGCTGATATTTGGGCTACATTTGTTTTATTTTGTCTCTGGTGGCCCTCTTTGGGCTACATTGGGCTCATTGGGCTACATTGGGCTACATTTGGGCTCTAACATATATATAGCCCAATGTAGCCCAATATATAATTTTTCAAAGGTAATTTTCTCAGCAACTACTGAACAGATTTACACCATTCAAAGAAAAGCGTAATCTGCGAGCCGGACTCTACCTTTCTATCAAATTTCTTATAAATCCATTCAGCCGTTCGAGCTGTAGCCGTGTCTAAACGTCCTATGGAAAATAACATGGGGAAAACATGTTTTGGGCCCCCCCTTTTATCTCAGCCCCTACTTGACGAATCCTCCCCAAACTTTCAGGGAAGGAGCGGAGCGGAGCAGGCCATCTTCTTTGAGAAATGCGCAAAGATTCGTCCGCCAGCGCCAAAGTTATTCTCAATAGAATGTTGCGGATTTCCTATGGAAACTAGGTCCTAACTATAACTACCTACTGGCAACCGCCAGTAGGAAATATACATATATATATATATATATATATATATATATATATATATATATATATATATATATATATATATATATATATATATATATATATATATATATATATATATATATATATATATATATATATATATACATATATATATATATATACATATATATATATATATACATATATATATAGGAGAAAGACTTGTCCCAAAACCTCCCACACTGCCAGATATCACGCAGTCTCGAAAAGACGAAGAGAGGAACCCAGAAATGGTGCCAAACAAAGTGTGTGTTTATTTAAGCTCAATTTTGCTCAGCATGCCCGCCATTACGCGTTTCGACAGTATCCACTGTCTTGATCACATGATGTGATCGCAAAGCCACATGGGAATTTATCCTCATTAACAATGACACAAAAGGTGGACTTAAAATTGACCACCAAAATCAAACACATAATGTTTACAAAGGGTTCATAGAAACAAACAGGGGACTAAACCAATAATATGTAGTCCTGCCTTGTCAAAAATACAACCCAAGTGGGTGAATAAGCTGAAATATATACATATGTGCAATATCACGCAAATAAATAGATATATGCAAACAATTTCATGAATATATACATATAAATATATAAATCTGTATATATCTGGAGAACAACAACGACCGCAACACCAGCACCCTGCTCGACAACCTCGCCAACCTGGGACTCAAGCAGCTGGTGTCCACCCCCACCCACCTCGCCGGACACACACTCGACGCCGTCTTCTCATCCAGCACAGACATCGACTTCAGCCACGCCACAGAGCTTCAATGGACGGACCACAGCTGCGTCCACTTCACCTTCAAGAGAACGACGACCCACCAACACCAGCAACAGACCGCCCGCAGAAGCTGGAACAAGATCACAGCAGACCAGCTCGCCACCTCCCTGAGCCAACACCCTCCTGCCAGCTCAGCGAACCCCAGCCAGGCCGCCGACAACCTCACGAAGTGGATCAGCAACTGCGCGGACGAACTCGCCCCGCTGAGGACCCCGCCCAGCAGACCCGGCAGCAAGAAGGCCCCATGGTTCACCGACAAACTCAAAAGCTCCAAGAAGAACTGCCGAGCCCTCGAGAAAGTCTGGAAAAGGGAACCGACACCGGACAACAGAACCTCCTACAAACTTGCCACCCGGAAACACCACCAGCTGATCCGCGCCGCCAAGAAAACTGCATTCAAGGACCGGTTGGACAACAACGCACACAACTGCAAGGAACTCTTCAACATCGTGAAAGAGCTTTCCAACCCCAGCGCAGGAAACAACGACATCACCCCATCGCAAGACCTCTGCAACTCCCTCGCCTCATACTTCCATAACAAGATCACGGACATACACAGCAGTTTCAACAACCAACCAACGCACACCACGACCGACCAGCCACCCCCCCCACCACCACCCTCCACGCCTGGACCCCGATCAGCACCGAAGACACCATCCGCACGATGAACTCCATCCACTCCGGATCACCGACCGACCCCTGCCCTCACCACGTCTTCAACAAGGCCGACGCTGTCATCGCACCCCACCTGCGAGACATCATCAACACCTCCTTCGACACCGCCATCTTCCCTGAAAGCTGGAAACACGCCGAACTCAGCGCTCTACTCAAGAAACCAACAGCGGACCCCACCGACCTCAAGAATTACCGCCCCATCTCGCTTCTCCCGTTTCCAGCCAAAGTCATCGAGAAGACCGTCAACAAGCAGATGGCCGCCTTCCTCGAGACGAACGGATCCCTCGACCCCTCACAGTCCGGCTTCCGAGCCAAACACAGCACCGAGACCGCCCTCATCGCCGCCACCGATGACATCCGAGCCCTGATGGACAATGGAGAAACAGCGGCCCTCATCCTCCTAGACCTCTCCGCGGCATTCGACACGGTCTGCCACCGCACCCTAGTACGGCGCCTCAGCAACATCGGAATCCAGGACAAGGCGCTGGAATGGATCATCTCCTTCCTGGACGGAAGAACACAGAGAGTCCGCCTACCACCGTACAAGTCAGAGGCCTCCAAAGTCATCTGCGGCGTCCCCCAAGGATCATCCCTGAGCCCCACCCTCTTCAACGTCTACATGAGCCCCCTCGCGGCCATCGTACGCAAACACCACCTCAGCATAATCTCCTACGCCGACGACACCCAGCTGATCCTCTCCCTGACCAACAACCCCGCCGCCGCCAGAGCCAACCTGCACGAAGGGATGAAAGAGGTAGCCGAGTGGATGACGACCAGCCGCCTGAAACTGAACTCGGACAAGACGGAGGTCCTCATCCTGGGCTCCTCACCCTCCGCCTGGGACGACTCCTGGTGGCCTCCCGCCCTGGGCACCGCACCCAAACCGACAGACCATGCACGAAACCTGGGCTTCACCCTGGACTCCTCCCTCTCCATGACCAGGCAAGTCAACAGCGTCTCCTCGGCGTGCTTCAACATCCTACGCATGCTACGGAAGATCTTCTGGTGGATCCCCACAGAGACCAGGAAGACCGTCACCCAGGCCCTCGTCACCAGCCGACTGGACTACGGCAACGCCCTCTACGCCGGGACCACCGTCAAGCTCCAGAAGAGACTCCAGCGGATCCAAAACGCCTCAGCCAGACTCATCCTCGACATCCCACGTTCCAGCCACATCTCCGGACATCTGAGAGACCTTCACTGGCTCCCCGTCAACAAAAGAATCACCTTCCGCCTCCTCACCCACGCACACAAAGCCCTACACGACCAAGGCCCGAGCTACCTCAACAGCCGAGTCAACTTCTACGCTCCCAAACGCCACCTCCGATCAGCCAACCACGCCCTCGCCGCCGTCCCCCGCATCCGAAGAGCGACTACAGGAGGAAGGTCCTTCTCCTACCTGGCCGCCAAGACCTGGAACTCCCTCCCGTCCGACCTGCGCCTGACCCAAGACCACCTCTCCTTCAGGAAGAAGCTGAAGACCTGGCTGTTCGAGCAGTAGCGGCACCCCCCCCCCCCCCCCAGCGCCTTGAGACCCTACGGGTATGTAGCGCGCTTTATAAGTGTATCTGATTGATTGATTGATTAAATATATAGATCATAAAAACATGGTGTTAATTTCATTTTTGTTAAAGACTATGTTTCCTGACCCTTAAAAAACATTTGGAAGATAGATCCCAAGTGGGAATATCCACTAAAGTGTCAAGTGCTTCATGTGAACAAAATCTTATGTAAACATACACAGTTATAACCATTTGATTCCCATAATGTGGCAAGGAGCAGCCATCATCGCAAAGTGCAAATAAGAATAATGAAAGTGCTAGGTGCAAGTAAATTATAACAAAAGTGTTTAAAAAGGGAAGAGCCCCTCCCTTTAGAATTCATTTTGCTGACTGATGTTAATACACAGCTCTAACCAGAAATGCAAAACAATTATATTAAAATCCCTCTTGTTTATCATACAGTGGCACGCAATTGCTGAACAATATGTCATTTCTTACTGGTAGGGTGTAACCACAAATAATAAGGAATCTGGAATCATAGACAGGTGTACAAATCCTCACTGGCGTTGAGACCTCCAGGAGTACGGCTATTTAATTCCAAAATATATCGAGTCTCAAGGACCCTGAGTAGCCCATCCCTATTCCCACCTCTTTTGAGGGGTAGAACACAGTCTATGACAAAATAGGTAAGGTGCTTGGGATCACTCCCATGAACAGACTGAAAATGGCGTGCCACCGGATAGGATTGTTCATTGTTGGAGATTGCTCTCAAGTGCTGCAGTATTCTCCTGTGAACCGGAAGTCGGGTACTCCCTACATATCTAAGTTCACAGGGGCACTGCAGCACACAAACGGCAAATTCTGTCTTACAGGACAGCTGTTTTGTTATCAGTACAGGTTCATCCCCGAATGGAGTATTATATCGTGTTTTATTACATCCATTCTTGCAGGCCTTGCAAATGGAACACTTCAGGAAACCTTTCCTCAAATTCATAAAGGTTTTTGATATCGGAGGTTCCAAATGGTTCTTAACCAGCCTATCTGACATAGAGGTAGATTTTCTGAAAGAAAATTCTGGCCTTCTACCTACTGAACCACCAATGACGGGGTCCCCCGTCACCAGGTTCCAGTTACGGCTGAAATTCCGCCGGATCTCATTATGTTGTTGGTTATATGTTATCATTACCCTAGAGCATTCTGTGGAAGTTTCAGCCTGAACTGCTTCAGATTCAGGTTTAGGTGTCAAAATCTGTGCTCTTGGCATGTTGTTAGTGCGCTCAATGGCCCTGGTGATTGTTTTCGCAGAATATCCGCGTGCCAGGAAGCACAATTTGCTTTCCTCCATAGCTCTTGCACATTCTCTATCATCACTACAGATTCTTTTGATACGAAGCATCTCCCCATAGGGGATGCTCTGTATCAAGTGATGAGGATGTTGACTTGCCGCATGCAGGATAGTGTTACCTGCAGTCGGCTTTCTATATAACCTTGTGGCGAGATTTCCTGCATTAATATAAACCTCTATGTCTAGGAAGCATAGCTGTGACTTGCTTAAAGTGGAAGTGAATTCCAAATTGAGATCATTACAGTTGAGTTTTTCTACAAATTCCTGGGCTTCTAGCATAGTACCCTGCCAGATAAAAAAGAGGTCGTCTATATATCTGAAATAGACTGGGACATGCTTCCTCATGATGGCCTGATGCTGTACCATAAGGACCTGCTCCTCCCACCAGCCCATGTGCAAGCACGCTAGGCTGGGAGAAAAGCAGGCCCCCATAGCTACCCCTCTGATCTGCTGATACACTTGGCTGTTAAACAAAAAATAATTTTGCTCCAGACAAATCTTAATCATGGCAGTGAGCATGGAATTATGAGCAGAGAAATTGATTGACCTCCTATTTAGAAAATGATTCACTGCCCTAATACCGTCCATATGTCGTATAGACGTGTATAAAGATGTAACATCCAAACTCATAAGTACACAGTCTGCATTCCAAACAAAATCACCCAATTTTCTGACAAAGTCAGAAGAATCCTGTACATAGGAATCCAAGTTTTTGACACTGTCCTTCAAAAAATAGTCAATGTAGGTTGACATTTTTTCAGGGGAACTGTTAATCGCTGAGATTATGGGCCTCCCAGGAGGGATTTGTGTGTTCTTATGGACTTTTGGAAGCAAATAAAAAGAAGGGATGACCGGGAATTCCTTCTTCAAAAATCCCAATTCCTCCTTTGTAATTAGGTTGCCACACTTCCATGCAACTAGCTTGGCATTTTGTTCTTCCCATGCCAGCCTTACCGCCCCCAAATTACTCTTTCTGTAACAAGAATGGTCTTGTAATTGTTTTTCCGCTTCCTGAATGTACTTTTGACGAGGCCACAATACTATGTTTCCACCCTTATCCGCTTGACGGATCAAAATGCTGTTATCTGATTCCAGTTTTTTCACAAGGGTATTGTAACTCTGATTTAAATTGTTAATCACTCTATGTCTTTTATTGGTGGTGATATAGAGCTGCTTCAAATCCTTGGTAATCAGATCTTGGTAGACATCAATGTTATCGTGAGGCATTATAGGGAGAAACACCGATTTAGGTTTTAAAGGAGTAACCCCCGATACCTGATCAACTCTCGACCTCACCAAAGGTATCATTGTTGAGGGGTTCGTCTCCTCCTGTAACCCCCATATCTCGTCAAAATCTGCTCTGTCTCCTGCTTCCAAGGAGACCGAATACATGGTTACAAATGGAACCGCCATGTTAGAGATTATGTATATAGTCCTTCTTTGCTTACCATTGTAATAGCGGAAGTAAGAGATTTTTTTGTTTTTGATTTATAATGAGTTGAAACGCCTTACCCTTTGCATATCTTGACGAAGCCCTCTGGCGAAACGCGTCGTATGCTGTAAGTTCCCTCATTAAATCTATGTGGAACTACCCCCTGAGTGTGCTGCTTTCTTTACGAATTAAGGATTCGTGGATCGTTTGTAGCTGTGATAAATACAACGGGTACACCCCCGTTTTGGCGTGCACCCGCTCACGAGTGCAACCGGCTGGTGTTTGGAGCATTTGATATATATATATATATATATATATATATATATATATATATCCTACTGGCGATAGCTAGCAGGTATATATAGTTAGGACCTAGCTACCATAGGAAATCCGCAACATTCTATTGGGAATAACTTTGGCGCCGGTTGAGGAATTTGCATGTAATTTTCCAAAATTTAGGCCAGCTCTGCTCCGCTTCTTCCCTGGAAGTTTCGGGGGGATTCGTCATGGGGGGGCCGAGAAAAAAGGGGGGTCCCAAAATGTGTTTTCCCCATGTTAATTTCCATAGGATGAATAGACAAGGCTACAGCCCGAACCGCTGAATGAAATTACACCAAACTTTGCAAAATTGTAGGGACTGGTACCCAGAAGTGCCTTTTCTATAATTGGTGAAAATTGCTCCAGTGGTTTTTATGAAAATTAACTTTAAAAACACATAAATATCTGGGCGGAGCCTAACCACACATCTATTCGTGAGATCTGATTGGCTCTCAGCACTTCATCCAAGAAGTGTTGGCAGCCATCTTGGGACCAATATACATGATAGCACCTCATTAAAATGCATTGTAGTTAATAGTTACATTATAAATCATTTGTTGATGGTACCATACTCATTTTAGGAATTGTGGTGTGTTCTAAGGTGATTTTACCATGTGAAAAAGCCTTCTGCTGGGATATCATGAATCATGTTTGAAAGAAAACTATTATCTCATGCTTTTCCCACAGTGGTTTGGAAGGGGATCTATAAGCTAAACTGAAAGCATATTTTCTGTAAATTCACATTATCTTTCTCAGTCATGTGAGAATGAAGTATGACATTCTCAGTAAAACATGTACATACAACAAGGACAGAGACTGTCCGTTGATTCCATTGTGTTCTACTGCTGCCTCCTAGAGTGTTCTAAAGAACGACTAGAGCACTAACAGTCCTACTTATTACAAAGGTATGGCACACCTGAAGCCATCTTGTTTGGAATAAAGTGGTAACTCTTAAAACATTTAATTTGAAAAAGAACAAAATGAGGGGGTATTTTTTGCCATAGAAAGCATGATTAGCGCTGCAGAAAAAAAAGTGGGCACATTTTGAGTGACTTCTCAAATCCTCTTCTATTTCATTAAAAAATTCTGACATGCAGTCTCCCAAGATGGCCACCAGAGACAAAAGAGCCCAAATGTAGCCCAAATATCACCCAGATGTAGCCAAAGTATAGCCCAATGACAGAATGTCCCAGAGTGTTCTAAAGAACAACTAGAGCTCTAACAGTCTTACTTATGACAAAAGTATGGCACACCAGAAGCCATCTTGTTTGGAATGAAGTGGTAAGTCTGAAAACATTTAATTTAAAAAGGAACAAAATAAGGGGGCTCATTTTGCCATAGAAAGTATGATTAGTGCTTCAGAAAGAAAAATTAGGGCACATTTTGATTGACTTCTCAAATCCTCTTCTATTTCATTAAAAACATTCTGACATGCAGACTGAAACATGCACTTTGAACACCAGCAGCAGACTTCCCTGGTGAGCATTAACTTTACTACAGTGATCTAATGAGCAACTAGAGTGCTAACATTCAGAATTTATGGCAAATGTGTGAAACATCTAAATGCCTCCTTGATGGAACCAAAGTAAACAAGCATTGAAAATGCAATAGATCTCGCCCTCGTTTAAGTTAAAGCCATCTGTTTGTAATGAGGTGGCTTTTTAGCTTTGCTTTTATTAGTGTTTTTAAAACTTTCCTGTAAATAACATGCATATGTATTCATATATGTATATGTATGCATGCATTTATATTTGTATTTATATAGATATGCAGATTATATATGTTTATATATGTATGTTTATATATATACACATACATATATATAAATGCATATGCATATATATGCATATATATATGTGTGTATATGTGTGCGTGTAGAGAGAGGTAGAGGTAGAGAGGTAGAGACTAGTAGAGAGAGAAGTAGAGAGAGGTAGAGATGTAGAGAGTAGAGAGTGAGTAATAGAGAGTAGAGAGTGAGTAGTAGAGAGCAGTAGAGAGAGTAGCAGAGAGTGAGTAGTAGAGAGTAGTAGAGTGAATAGTAGAGTGAGTAGTAGAGAGTGAGTAGTAGAGAGTGAGTAGTAGAGAGTGAGTAGTAGAGAGTAGTAGAGAGTAAGTAGTAGAGTGAGTAGTAGAGAGCAGTAGAGAGTGAGTAGTAGAGAGTAGTAAAGAGTGAGTAGTAGAGAGTAGTAGAGAGTGAGTAGTAGAGAGTGAGTAGTAGAGAGTAGTAGAGAGTGAGTAGCAGAGAGAGAGAATAGAAGAGAGTAGTAGAGAGTGAGTAGTAGAGTGAGAAGTAGAGAGTAGTAGAGAGAGAGTAGTAGAGAGTGAGTAGTAGAGAGTAGTAGAGAGTGAGTAGTAGAGAGTGAGTAGTAGAGAGTAGTAGAGAGATAGTAGTAGAGAGTGAGTAGTAGAGAGTAGTAGAGAGTGAGAAGTAGAGAGTGAGTAGTAGACAGTAGTAGAGAGTGAGTAGTAAAGAGTGAGTAGTAGAGAGAGAGTAGTAGAGAGTGAGTAGTAGAGAGTAGTAGAGAGTGAGTAGTAGAGAGTAGTAGATAGTGAGTAGTAGGGAGTGAGTAGTAGAGAGAGAGTAGTAGACAGTAGTAGAGTAGTAGAGTAGTAGAGAATGAGTAGTAGAGAGTGAGTATTAGAGAGTAGTGGAGTAGTAGAGAGTAAGTAGTAGAGAGTAGTGGAGAATATTCCAAAGTTTGGCACAGCACCACTTGCACAAAAAGTCCAATCAAATCATATCACTTAGAGTCCTTATTGAAGCGCTGAATCTTGGTGTATATTCAAATGCTTTTATTTTCCTTAAGTTTATGTACCACAGCCAGCCGACACGTTTCGTTCTGTACAACAGAACTTCTTCAGGGCGTTCTTATTTCCTTCAAGTTATGTCGGCATCCTGTAGTCATATAACTAGATATTTCTTCCAAATGTTAGACGACACATACGTACATTCTTATTCAAAGTGACTAGGTATCAATTTTACCCACACAATTCGGGCAGAGTTGAGTAATTTATAGCATCCTCAAAGTCAGTCTTTCAAAAATTCCAAAGTAGAGGACATGATAATCCAAATCCAAATGTTTCTCAAGAAAAGTCATTTTCAATCGTTCGGAATATCGGCCTTTGGGCAGATATGACCCAGGGACCCCCAGTATGCAAGGGGAATTAGTCCCCCCTCTGCAAACGCGCCAGTGGCCTGCATTGCGGAGAGGTGTAAAAAGGGGCATAGCCTCATTACAACTCTGTGCAATGCAGCCCCTGGCGCATACTGGAGGATCCAGGTGGGCTAGTTGGCCCCCAGGGACCCCCAGTATGCAAGGGGAATTAGTTCCCCCTCTTCAAACATGCACGGGGGCTGCGTTGCAGAGAGGTGTAAAAAAGGTTGTGGCCTCATTACACCTCTCTGCAATGCAGCCCCCTGGCGCATACTGGAGGCTCCTGGTCGGCTAGTTGGCCCCCAGGGACCCCCAGTATGCAAGGGGAATTAGTTCGCCCTCTTCAAATATGCACGGGGGCTGTGTTGCAGAGAGGTTGAAAAAGAGGCGTGGCTTCATTACACCTCTCTGCAATGCAGTCCACTGGCGCATACTGGAGATTCCTGGTGGGCTTTCAGGTCTTATATAGTTAGGAATTAGCATTAAAGAAAACCTTTGAAATTCACTGAAACAAACATAGGTTTCAAGCCTTATATAGTTAGGAATTAGCATTTAAAAACCTTGAAAATTCACTGAAAAAAACATAGGTTTCAGGCCTTTTATAGTTAAGAATTAGCATTTAAAAAACCTTTGAAATTCACTGAAAAAACCATAGGTTTCAGGCCCTATATAGTTAGGAATTAGCATTTAAAAAACCTTTAAAATTCACTCAAAAAACTATAAGTTTTAGGGGTGTTATAGTTAGCTGGACATTTCACTCATACAAAACCATTGAAATTGCTCCTATATAGTTAGTTGTACAATCCACTGCTGATGATGTCACATATTACATCATTCATGACATGGTCAGTGACATCACTGATGACATCTCAAATGACATTACTGATGACATCACTGATGACATCATCCATGTGACAATCACATACACCTTTTCATACACTAGTAAAATCTTTCATCACTCTTTGTAAAATACAGAGTATCATAATTGAATCCATTGTTACAGCAATACAAGCATCTAAAAACCCACTCAGTGATTCATAGATGTATACACACATCTAATCACTTACCTGTAGATTCACTCATACATGCTGTCAATGAACAATAGAACACTATCAAAAATTCTTATACACCTAAATCGACATTACACACCAGCACACATCCTATTCACATATGAAGTCATCCTACTCACTTATGCCAACAATGGATCATACTTACATATTTACTTAGCTACACACTTATAAAAGCACAATTTCATCTATTCATTTAGATAGTAAGTCATACTTAGTGAATTATAAAATCATTATTACAAGTATAAAGTTATCCATACAGTCACTCACACAATCATTGAGTCTTATGTATACTTATTTATATACAACTGACACATACACTGCCTTTTATTTTTCTAGTTTGTTGCATGTACCATTGAGAAATATATTTGCTCATCACCACACCCATAAAGATATTCACTCACCCAACCAACTGTTAGAACATGTAGTTTATTACAAGTATAAAGTTATCCATACAGTCACTCACACAATCATTGAGTCTTATGTATACTTATTTATATACAACTGACACATACACTGCCTTTTATTTTTCTAGTTTGTTGCATGTACCATTGAGAAATATATTTGCTCATCAGCACACCCATAAAGATATTCACTCACCCAAACAACTGTTAGAACATGTAGTTTTAACTTCATATATCTAGTGAATCAACTATTCACACATCTTTGGGCAGTCACACACCCCCCACCGAACCACACACACATTCACTCTCCCATACAAATACTCAGTTAACTAATCAATAACTAATATTGACTTTTACATAGCTAGTAACCAACTGGAGAACCAGTTTACACAACAACTGACAAATTGATACAGATATCCAAACAGTTTAGTCACTATCCACTATATTTAGTGAGACACTATAAATTGGTCAAGTAAACAGTCAATTACACTGCTACTAAATCCTTCATCCGAATATTTGTTTTTATATATCCACTCATTCTTCAATGCAAATTGCTATATATATAATGCATATTTAAATAACGAAGCAAACCACATTTACTGGATGATGTCATCAGTGATGTCATCAGTGATGTCATTTGAGATGTCATCAGTGATGTCACTGACCATGTCATGAATGATGTATTATGTGACATCATCAGCAGTGGATTGCGGGTGCGCGAAATAAAGTTAGTACAACTAACTATATAGGAGCAATTTCAATGGTTTTGTATGAGTGAAATGTCCAGCTAACTATAACACCCTTAAAAATTATAGTTTTTTGAGTGAATTTTAAAGGTTTTTTAAATGCTAATTCCTAACTATATAGGGCCTGAAACCTATGGTTTTTCAGTGAATATATATATATATGAGTGATGTCACTGACCATGTCATGAGTGATGTAATATGTGATGTCATCAGCAGTGCATTACACGCGCAAGTTATAGTGAGTCCAACTAACTATAACGTGGGAATTTCAATGGTTTTATGTCAGTAAAATTTCCAGGTAACTATAACTGGTGTGAAACCTATGGTTTTTTCAGTGAATATATATATATATATATATATATATATATATATATATATATATATATATATATATATTCACTGAAAAAACCATAGGTTATAGGCCATATATAGTTAGGAATTTGCATTTACAAAACCTTGAAAATTCAATGAAAAAACCATTGGTTATAGAACATATATAGTTAGGAATTTGCATTTACAAAACCTTATTTTACTCGCATAAAACCATTGAAATTCCATATATAGTTAGATGCGCTAACTATATATCGCGCACCCGCAATCCACTGCTGATGATGTCACATATTACATCATTCATGACATGGTCAGTGACATCACTGATGACATCACTTACAATTGATTCTCTTTGGTTCATTCTCTATTTACAAACAAGCACAAAGTCGCAATACTCTGTTTAGTCTTTGCAGATAGTGAAAAATCGTGAAAAATCGTGTAAAAAAATAAAAGTAATCGAGCAAAATCAGTAGGCCACTAATTGGATCTCTTTTTGACCTAGCTAAAATAGAAATATTAGGAACAACCCTTCATGAGAAATACGAAAATAGTGAACTGAGCTCCACACCATGAGGGCTGCAAGACAGCTCGGCTCCGTCACCCACCCCGCCCAAAATAACGACAAACCCTATGCAAATATTAAAAATATAGACAACACACCAGCAAAGAAACAGGGTAAAACATTTTATTAAATAACTATTTACATTACGTTGGTTTATGAGATGATGTCAGTAGTGGACCGATGTGTGAATAGGTCGGAAGCAGCACAAGGCGCCAAGATCCGGATGGCAAGTCCTGGATGTTGGGTGCCATAGTTCAGAGTTCTGAGTTTGAGCCTTTTTCAATGCCTGTGCTTTGTTGTTTCCCCTCCATCAAAAACACAAAAAAAATATAAAACTGTGCAAAAATACAAAAAAATCAAAAAATGTTTAGAAAAGCAGTGCTTGTAAGACTGTCTGAAGCTTATTTCCACCTACTGCAGCTTCACTATTCTCAAAGTAAGTGAGGGTCGTTTGTGGACCTGACTGCATTTGAAAACAATGTTATATGGTACCTCCCTAAACAGCTTGATGGAGGCCCCCGAGGGGCGGTGTGATGGCACGGACTCAGAGAAGACGCTTGGCTCCGACCCCCTCCCCAAGTCTTATAGCACTGGTGTAGCCTGAGATCGCCCCCGACATAGGCGGCCGGCTCCCGGGGTCCGGCGGAACTTTTTGCCTTTTGATGACTCTTCTATTCTGGACTTTGTCCCACAATCCGTTTGACCTGAAGACACGCTGTAGTGGGGCGCCCCTTTACCGTTTTAGTTGCCATTCCGCCCGCTTTTGCTACACTGTGCCTCTTCCGCCATTCAGCTGTTTACCGCCCGCTCTTGCGACTACAGCATCTCGCTCACCATGTAGTTGAGTTGCTCCCGCTCTTGCGGTGCAGCGATAGGCGGGTGCCACAGGACTCTCAAAATGGCGGCCGGCTCTTCGGTTTTGGGCCTGGTCCACTAAAATGGCCCTGGGACACCTTGGAACTCGGACGCTTCCCACGATAGGGCTTGGGTCCCATTCTCGAAAGCGTCCCCTCAGCCGTGAAGATTCTACAAAAGTCTTGGGGGCCCCCGACTCCCGCAGGCTTCTGGTGGGGAGCGGCTGCCATGTCTGCTCGTGGAATGGCCACGACGGAGCTACGAGATGGTAGTGCTCTCATGCTGACGCCAGCTTTAGTCTGAAACATCCAGAAACACTGTAGACTACCAATTCGATCAGTTCCGGTAGCGCCCCAACATGACCCGGTAGAGAAGAACTTGCCCTCCCCTCTTTGACTGATGGTTCTTGTTGCCTGTCCCCTCTGTTGTCATTTAACAGAACTTTTTGGACTGCTGAAAGGGGTTGTGTTCCGAACGCTGGTTGGTGGAGACATTTTGACTATATTCTTGACCTACGTTGTCGCGTAATGCGTTATATGACACGCCGCGTTAGCGCACCCGGAAGTGATCCGGGGCGCGGCGCGCAGCGCGTAACGTAAGCATAACAGGTCATGTGACTTGTTAATAAAACTTTTCATTGGTTCATTTTACTTTTGTTATTTTAATGATGAAAAGCTTGGTCATATGACCTAAAAATTACGCTTTTTATTGGTTTCAAACTTTTTTTTTTATAACATATATGTTATAATATTCCAGGCTAATGTACTTTCCCGGAAAATTTACAACTGTCCTGCAAGTAAAATATATTCCTTTTTCGAGAAAAAGGGCGTTTCTTCGTTCCATGATGGAGCCGTTGAGTAAAAGAGACTCGGCCTGCTGTCTTAGTCGCCGATACGCCTGATTATCAGATTCTTATCGATCACTTTATGTTCCAGGAGAGGAAAACACAACTGCCCTTGACCATTTATCTTTACTGCGTTCCTACATATTATACCTTTTATCCGTCATGTAATTGGACTGCTTTATTTCACTTGCCTTTTACTGATTCGAAAACAGTGACTAAAAGTAAAAACTTTACCAATGTAAATACTACTACCATGTTTTGTTTTAAAAACCTTTATTGTGAAAATGTCAGCATACAAATACGGGCCTATAACCACGTGGGCCGGCCACGGAGCAAACTGAAATTCGAACTTTCAATAGTACAGTAATCAATAACACATCAGAACTTAATATCAATAGGGATGTCGAAATATTCAATCAATTCTCGTCCCCGCCCGCCATGAGCATCAAAACTGCATTCATATCTCGTGATATCAAGGTTGTTCAACCAGTACACAACAATGAGTTACGAGTCCCATTTATACCGGCGCCATTTTGGGCGAGGCCGGGCAGGTCCAAGATATAGTCAAAATGTCTCCACCAACAATCGGCCAGACTAGAACCCCTTTCGGCCCTTTATGCTACAAGATGGTGTCTTCCATTCAGAAAATATTGTTGGCAGCATTTTGAAAGGAAACATAAACAGCCGTTCTCCTAGTGAGTCTCACATTGTTACATTTAGGAAGAATGTTGAAGAGTAGTATGTGGAAAATCTGAAGCCATTTTTCTACAAACTCTCAATCAGCCTTGGATGGAAAAAAAAATCCTGAAGAATGTGCAAACTGAAAACCAATTTTTGTCTGTATAGCATCAACAGCAACGCTTGAGTCAGCTTTGTGTCAAGCCGCCATTTTGATTCAATCAATAACGTCCCCCTGCACACATTCAGGGACCTGGTCATGTCTTCAGATGAAACGGATTGTGGGACAAGAAGCAAAAAGGAAAAGGAAAAAAGTTCCGTCGGACCTCGGGAGCCGGCCGCCTATGTCATGTGCGACCTTTGGCCACACCAGGGCAATAGTGAAGCTGCAGCAGGTGCAAATAAGCTTCAGACAGTCTTACAAGCACTGCTCAGAACTCTCAACTATGGCACTGAACATCCAGGACTTGCCATTCGGATCTTGGCGCCTTGTGCTGGTTCCGACCTATTCACACATCGGTCCACTATTGACATCACCTCATAAGCCAACGGGGCACCCCACGCCGACTTTCGGCGCAGCATTGTAGGATGGCCACACCAGTGCGGCAACTTGCTGGACACCACCTCGGTGCCATCCGGATCTCGGCGCGTTCGAGTCACTGTACCGCAAGAGTGACCGGAACTCAGCTGGACACGCCGTCTTTCGGCGCAGCATTGTAGGATGGCCACACCAGTGCGGTAACTTGCTGGACACCACCTCGGTGCCATCCGGATCTCGGCGCGTTCGAGTCACTGTACCGCAAGAGTGACCGCAACTCAGCTGGACACGCCGTCTTTCGGCGCAGCATTGTAGGATGGCCACACCAGTGCGGCAATTTGCTGGACACCACCTCGGTGCCATCCGGATCTCTGCGCGTTCGAGTCACTGTACCGCAAGAGTGACCGCAACTCAGCTGGACACGCCGTCTTTCGGCGCAGCATTGTAGGATGGCCACACCAGTGCGGCAATTTGCTGGACACCACCTCGGTGCCATCCGGATCTCGGCGCGTTATGCTGCCTTTGACCTACTGTAGCCGCAAGTGCGGACGCAACTCAGTTGGACGGCGAGTGAAACGCTAAGGGGCGCCGCACTGCAGCCGAGGAGCCTCCATCTTGGGGGAGACGCACAGCCCCCACTGACTGACGCGACCTCACAGGCCAACGGGGCGCCCCACGCCGACTTTCGGCGCAGCATTGTAGGATAGCCACACCAGTGCAGCAACTTGCTGGACACTAACTCGGTGCCATCCGGATCTCGGCGCGTTGTGCTGCCTTCGGCCTATTCGCACATCGGTCCGCTACTGACGCCGCCTCACGTGCCAACAGATTTTCTACGCTTTTTGTAGCCCTATGCCGCATAACAGGTCATGTGACTTGTTTATAAAACTTTTCATTGGTTCATTTTACTTTTGGTTTCCTAAAGATGGAAGGCTTGGTCATATGACCTAAAAATAACACTTTTCATTGGTTTAGAACATTTTTTTTTCCCAAACGATGAAAGCCCCACCTTGTTTCTGGATGATTCAGACTGAAGCTGGCGTCAGCATGAGAGCACCACCATCTCGTGGCTCCGTCGTGGTCATTCCGCGAGCAATCATGGCAGCCGCTCCCCACCGGAAGCCTGCAGGAGTCGAGGGCCCCCAAGACTTTTGTAGAATCTTCACGGCTGAGGGGACGCTTTCGAGAATGGAGCCCAAGCCCTAGCAGGCAAGCGTCCGAGTTCCAAGGTGTCCCAGGGCCATTTTAGTGGACCAGGCCCAAAACCGAAGAGCCGTCCGCCATTTTAAGAGTCATGTGGCAGCCGCCTATCGCTGCACTGCAAGAGTGGGAGCAACTCAACAACATGGTGAGCAAGACGCTGTAGCCGCAAGAGCGGGCGCAACTCAGCTGGATGGCCGCCACCTGGGGAGGCCCGTTCACGCCGCCTCCCCCACGCCCCCCCGGGCCGCCCCACGCCAATTCTCGGAGCAGCATTGTAGGATACCAAAACCAGTGCAGCAGTTTACTGGACATCACCTGGGTGCCATCAACATCTCAGCGCGTTCTGCTGCCTTGGAACTATTCGCACAACAGACCGCTACTGACGAGGCCTCCTCCGCACCACCCGGGACGCCCCACGCTGTTTTTCTTTGCTGCATTGTAGGATCCCAAAAACCAGTGCGGCACCCAGGTGACATCACCTGGGTGCCGTCCAGAACTCAGCACGTTGTGCTGCCTTGGGACTATTCGCACAAAAGACAGCTTCTGACCATTGTTGCTTTTTTTGTCAAAAATGTTTAAATGTTTGTTACAGTTTTTGTTCCGTTCGTTATATTTAAAAGTTAATAAAGTTTTATAATCCCACTTTATTGGAGTGCTATATATTTTTAAAAAATCGGGTGAATGGGGCCTTGAATCGGGTTATTGTCATGTGTGGGCTTTGCAAGTGTACTGCTACAGGATCGGACATTTCAAACTCAAATGCACGTTCTTTTTCTTAACTTTCCGAAGCATGGAGCGCAATAGCAGGCAGAGAAAGGGTGATGCAAGTGTTGAACACTGCCTGGCCTGGCAAGTTGCTGGCAGTGCCCCCCCCCCGCCCGCTCCTGAAAGAGGACACACACACACCGCCGCCCCGAGTACTTCACAGATCATTAAAAGACCATGCGCTTGTTCATGAGGCTTAAATGGTTTATCACCCCTTCTAGAACCCCTGCATCGACCCTCTGACGTTTCCTGGAAAAATTACCACGTAACACAATACCAAGCCCTGTCAGCTGAAACCCCCGAGGAATCGTGGGGCATATTATCAAGGGGGTTTATCTCCGCTTTTTTGGCTTTAAAAGCCAAGAAAGCGGAGATAAAATTATCTCCCTATTACCAAGCTGTCGCTAACACCAGTTAGTGACAGCTAAAAGGAGATAGCGACCATCTTGGGCCCCGCTTTGCATGTCAGTGATATTTATCACTAATGACACGCAAAGTGGGCGTGCCAAGATGTTACCGACTGGAAACAGTCCCTAACATCGCTATCTCCTATTACCAACTTTTGGAGATATTCGCGCTAAGCGCGAATATCTCCAAAAGCTAACACCTGACCTGAGCAGTTCTTAGCCATGTTATCCAATGGGAGGTGGATAACATGGCTAAGAGCATTTGCTCGATAATGCATGAATATCGCTGACTTTTCAGCGATATTCATGCATTGCGGCCGTTTTTTATCGCATTTGCGATAAACCTTGCTAATAGCAAGGTTTATCTGCGATAAAAATCGCCGATGTGCGGCGATAATTTTTGTCTCTAAACAAGTTAGAGACAAAAATTATCGCTAGTTGTTGGTAATATGCCCCCGGGTTTTTGCTTGCAGAAATCGGGAGGCAGGAGACTAGCACTGAAATCAGTAGTCTCACGCCTGAATCGGGAGGGTTGGTATGTCTGGATTCTCTACAGCTGGGGCCATAAACTACATCCGCAGGGCTAGGTGATAGCCTGGGTCCGGCCTGGACAATCGGACACAGAGGAAGAGGAGTGTCAGAGGGTGCGGTAGTGAATAGGGTGAAAGGGAGGTGTCGGGCGGGCACAGGGTGTGATTCTCAGGGAAGAGCAGCGCAGATGGGGAGAAGTATATGGCCCATGCATGAGAGAGAGAGCGGGGGTGACCAGTGCGTGGGGGAGATGCTTGCGAGGGTGGGGAGCCGTGCTGAGAATCGACAGCGTGCAGAGAGTGGGTCTGGTCAAGGCATCTAAAATGGCTGCCGTGCACGACAAAATTGTGGCATTGGACAAAAAGGCAAGATGGCGCAGACAATGTTTATCAATAAGGATTCATTTATAACAAAATATTTACTCGCAGTGACAAAATGGTGGTCAACACTTCCTGATTTCCATCGAATCGAACGTTAACAGACGTCACGCAGCAAAAATAAAAAAAAAAGCTCACGCACAGCCGCTGGAAGACATGTATCAACATATATGAGCCTCCTCAGCCACCCTCAGAAAACATAAGGGGTCAGGATACGTCTCCCGCACCCCCTTATACCTAGTAATTTAATTAAAACGAAACACAAAATGGCGAATTCCCGTTTCGCTACCAGTTTGCGGCCCAGTTCGCGGCCCGGGAAGCGCTTCTACCGTGAAAAATATATATTTTTTTATTTTCCCCACGGGACCCTTTAATAACCCCAACATCATTCCTAGGGGGTCAAGAGAGGTATACCTTGCCCCCTTTCATTAAATTCCCCCTTCGTTTTTCACCTCTTCTTCTCTCTCGATCCTACCGAGAGATAAGATGGCGGCCGCTCCGGACTGTTTAGAATGTTGACAGACACCGGAGAGCCAATCAGCTTTCTGCGCGCAAAGTTCCGTTTCGCGAAAAGTAAGCGGACCGGAGCGCAGCCCGGAGCGCTGTTACAGATATATATCTTGTTTTGAACGTTAATTTTTCAAAATCCACTGGAGCACATACATTGAGACCTAGCAAAGGCACATCGGGCTAACAGTCCCTACAATTTTGCCAAGTTTCGTGCAAATCCATTCAGCCGTTCGAGCTAAAAGTGAGGCCAAAGGCCCTATGGAAATTAACATGGGAAAAACGCGTTTTGGGACCCCCCTTTTTTCTCGGCTCCCCCTTGACGAAACCCCTCCAAATGTTCGGGGGCTGCTCAGAAACAAAATGTGCCATTTTCCTGAAAATTTCAGCCGATTCCGTCCACAAACGCCAAAGTTATTAGACATAGAATTTTCAAAAGTTCCATAGACAAATAATCCTAACTATATATACCTACTGGCGATAGCCAGTAGGTAATATATATATATATATTCACTGAAAAAACCATAGGTTTCAGGGGTGTTATAATTAGCTCAACATTTCACTCATACACAACCATTGAAATTCCTCTGTTATACTTAGTTGTACTAACTGTAACTCTCGCACCCGAAAATCCACTGGCGATGATGTCACTTATTACATCATTCATGACAAGGTCCGTGACATCACTGATGACATCACTGATTTCATCTCAAATGACATCAGTGATGACATCATCCAGTGAATGTGGTTTGGTTTGATATTTAAATATGTATTATTATAAAAATAGAAATCTGTATTTAAAAATCAGTGAATATATTCTTATCTAGAGACAGGATTTAGTAGCAGTGTGATTGACTGTTTACTTGACTAATTTATAGTGCCTCACTAAATATATTGGATAGTGACTAAACTGTGTGAATATCTGTATTAATTTGTCAGTTGTTTTGGAAACTGCTGCACCAGTTAGTTACTAGCTGCGTGAAAGTCTATATTAGTTATTGGTTAGTTAACTGATTATTTGTATGGGTGGGTGAATCTGTGTGTGGTTCGGTGGGGGATCTGTGACTGTCCAAAGATATGTTAATAGTTAATTCAGTAGGTATAAGACTTTAAGACTACATGTTATAATAGTTGTTTGGGTGAGTGAATATCTTTATGGGTGTGGTGATGAGAAAAATATATGTCTCAATGGTACATATCCAACGAGTGACTGTATAGATTACTGTATACTTGTAATAGTGATTTAATAACACACTAAGGGGTCCATTAGGATGTCGGGCGGTGGCACCACTGCGGTGGTGGTGGGGCGGAAAACAGCTTTTAGTGCGCCCGCCACCGCGGCGGCGGGAGCCAATCGAGGCTCTCCGCCGTGCCGAATGACGTCCGCCCTGCCCGACAAATTAGGATGGCCCAGACAAGCAGACGCACCGCAGCGGAGACACCGCCCAGCCTGAGCAGGCGGAAACTCAACAGCGGAGCAAGATAGCCGAGACCCGGTCCTGACCACCATGAACTCAGCCCTCCATATGTATCCGGTGATGTTCCTCCTACAACACTATCGCCAGATGGGCCGCCGCGGACACCGCCGCAGGTACGCCAATACACATATGCAACACACAACACACAGGCCGACAGGGTCCAATCACCACACAGAGACATTGCTGGGGAACACAACGCATCCACACGGGCAACCACACATCACCCACCTCACAACAAGGCACCCCTCAGCATCCGGGACACACATTGACCGCCAACCAGCAGCATCGTCCCGGTCCAGGTAACGTCACCGCCGCTGTCAACACATGCGCACTATGCAGAAGGCAGGTCAATCCAAGGCATCGGCAGGGCACAAACACCACAGGGACACACAGCCACACAACCAATCAACCCACAGGCCAGGTGCCCATCCCGTGCACTCTCATGCACACCAACAAGCACTGCAACAACAAGCACAACACACAACCAGGGAGACAGCCACTGCAGGAGTGGTGGACAAGGAACACAAAACACCACTGCCACACACACTCAAGGCTCACAATCCTTGCCAGCACACACACAGAAAAACAAACACACACCCTGGGTGTAGCCACAAACACAACACACACACAGGGATGCCTCAACCGATGCCTGCACAAGAATAACACACAAACAATCCAGGAACACATACTGAACTCCAACAGAAACACACATACCCTGTCAGCCAAACTGGGGAAAATCAATGGGAGGACACACACAACAGGAGTTCACAACAACATCACTCAGGAACAAAACAGACACACCATAACACAAATCACACAAGAAGTGCATGTGGACCAATACACACAGCCACATCAAACCCATCACAGATGAACATGAAACCTCAATCAACAAACACCACAAGACATCAGGGGATACACATCAGGCAATGCAAAGGCCACATACACACAGCACCGCATGCACGACAAGCATTGTCTGCAGAACAGGCATGATTGACACAACTGCACCACACAACACAAATCAGCACTGCACAAATACAACACCACACACAGAAACTGAAGCAATACCACACCCTACATCCACACATCCAACACAACAACTACACATGCACCACTCTGGGATACAAGAGCACAGCCACCTCCACCAGAGCACTGGCCAGCACACATGACCACTACAGAATGACCAATAGCACAAGGACAGCACACATAAACCATTGGGGCAATGTCCAGAGTGGAACAACACTAATGGCCCAAGAACTGCACCACAAAGCACAAGCCCACACATGAAGTGATGGCTAGGCACACACACATGGAAACCAAGGGCAAAGCTGACATCTAAGTCAAACAGCCTGCATGTCAGTAGGAGACATGTACGGGGTGTACCACAAACAAATAGAGGGACTTAACACCCACAATGGGCATGCACAAGTGGCACACATAGGGGATGGCCTAAAACCACACACACCATGCCATACAGGAGTGCCAAAACCACCATGTGCCTGCAATGCATGACAAACACAAACACAATGCCAGGGTGGAGCAGCAGGGCCACACAGTCTACACAAACACACCCAAGACACATTGAGGATCAAACAAACACAACACTGATGTGCAACTCACACACTTTGTACACTGCAAACTGACAAACACAACAAGTAGGAGTCACACACAACACCATGGACACACACCAACACACAGCACAGTGCACTACAAACAGCTCACACAAGTGCATACAATCCTCTACCCAGGGCAAGACAAAACAAACAACAGGCATACAAATCCTGGGTGACAGGGGCACACACTCATCCACTACAAACTCACACCTGTCACACTGCACACCTCTGCAACACCCAACACCACGCATCTCATGTAGGCCATGGCACCAGGACCAAGGCCCAACACAAGATGACCATACACATACAAGGCTGGGCACACAGAAAGCAATCCACACACATACTACAATACATATCCCAGCCAGCTTCGATACATTTGCACAGCATCACACCCTGTGCTTTCAGTGTCCCCCAACCAGACATGTGAACAGTGTAGGCAACAACTGCAAATCACTAACAAGATGACTGCATGCCAGGTAAAATAGCCATCACAGATCACACCATTTGCAGGCTCAGAATGGACTTAAAACCCTGTCACCCCTGCCCAAAATTAGGATGGCTGCAAAGAGCCTTGCAATGTTGAAGTGATACATGGACCATGGTGCACAGGCAAACAAATGCGAACAGAAACAGAACTGAAATCAGCAAGGACACCGACAAAACATACACCAGAAGTAACTATATTTATTCACATATTGCACAGATGCAGCGGTACAACAATAGTAGACAACAGCAAGGGTCAAAATGATGGAAAAATGCTATATACTATGCACAGGTGAAACACAAACAGGAAGGCCAGTGTCCATAGCACAGGGGAGAGCATGACACAGCAGAGCAACAGGGCCAGTGTCCAAGGCACAGGTGAGAGCAGGACACAGCAGAGCAACAGGGCCAGTGTCCAAGGCAGGGGAGAGGCCAACACAGCAGAGCAACAGGGCCAGTGTCCAAGGTACAGGTGAGAGCACGATACAGCAGAGCAACAGGGCCAGTGTCCAAGGCAGGGGAGAGGCCAGCACAGCAGAGCAAAAGGGCCAGTGTCCAAGGCAGGGGAGAGGCCAACACAGCAGAGCAACAGGGCCAGTTTCCAAGGCAGGGGAGAGGCAAACACAGCAGAGCAACAGGGTCAGTGTCCAAAGCACAGGTGAGAGCACGACACAGCAGAGCAACAGGGCCAGTGACCAAGGCACAGGTGAGAGCACGACACAGCAGAGCAACGGCGCCAGTGTCCATGCTAGTAAACAATGGTCAGGACTAGCAAACCTGTATGATGCACAAGCGCATGAGGGGAATGTCAACTCACTCCTGGAAGTCATGCAGACTTGGACCTGGCTGTGTGTCGGTGACAGCAGGCCCACTTAACTGGGGTGACAGAGCCCAAGGTGATGTGGTGTTAACAGTGGATTGGCAAGCTGGAGGGCTGTGTGGACCAGGTGGCGTAGTGGCACGTGGAGGTGGAGTCATGCAGATTTCTGACACTGTTTGGATGGGAGAGGTTGGAGGGGTACCCTTCTACATTTTGGAAATATGAATTGGCTTCCCTGTCTTGGGGTTGATGGGAAGTGTTGATGACCCAACAGCAACACACACCAATTGTCCCACATCAGGTGCAGACACTGGCACTACCTCTGGTGATGTGCTGGATCCTGCGGAACGCTTGGTCAGGCTACGCCTCAGGACCTCCTTCCCCTCTTTGCCTGGTGTACCCCCTACAGTGGCCTGCTTTGCCTTTGTGCCAGGGGTGGTGTCGACAGTGACCTGCTTTGCCTTTGTGCCAGGGGTGGTGTCTACAGTGCCCTGCTTTGACTTTTTGCCAGGGGTGGTGTCGACATTGGCCTGCTTTGCCTTTGTGCCAGGGGTGGTGTAGACAGTGGCCTGCTTTGACTTTTTGCCAGGGGTGGTGTCTACAGTGCCCTGCTTTGACTTTGTGCCAGGGGTGGTCTCTACAGTGCCCTCCTCCACCTGCTTCAATGGAATCGGAATTGGGGTAGATGTGGTGTGTCCCTGTGCTCTTCCAAGGTGTACGCCTGATATGCAACACCACCTCAATGGACACAGACACTGCATGTGTAGGTCTGTGTGAAGTGTCAGTGACAGGACGGTCTTTTGCCGGTGATGCCTCTGTGGCATGTGAGCCTGATGTCTGCCTCATTGACCGCCTGGCCTTAATCTTCCCTGAGTGGCTCTTGTCTGTGCATTGTCGGGTGGCCCTGTTCTTCAGTGGGGATGGTGTCTGTGGGTGGGAGTGCTTGGGTTGTGTCTGTTGTGTGCTCCTTGTGCTGTATCTTTTTGGTGACGCAGGCGAACCTTGGTCACTGTCACCTGATGTGGGCACTGACTGGGGGTGGACAAAGGCACCTGAGCTGCAATGGGTGCATGTGCCTGTTGAAGGGCTGATGTCACTGTGGATGACAACGCCTGGACTGTACGGTGTAGCCCACCCACGTCAGAGTGTATGCCCTCCAGGTATGCAACCACCTGGCCTAATTTCTTGTCATGGTCACTGAAGGCATTGAACAGGGCGGTCTGGCCCACACAGAGCTGGCGCAGGAGCTCTACACACTCTGCAGTGAGGGCAGCAGGGGCGACAGGTGCAGGGGCAGTGGTGCCAGATGTGAATGTGACCCGTCTCCTCTTAGTGACATGGATACAGGCAGCACCAGAGGAAGTGGATGGGAGGCTGGGCACTGGCCGCTGGGTGGTAGATGATGATGCAGACTCCCCATCCCCTGTGCCTGCCAGCATGGATGCATCCCCGCTGGCATCAGATGAAGTGCTACTCTGTGTCTCAGCCACAGATTCCTCCTGCATACTTCTGTCTCCCTCAGATGCGCTGATGGGCTCTGTGTCACTGGCCTCCGCTGCAGCTGTAGTGCTACTCTCACCATCACTGGGTTCGGGCTCATGTTCCTCCGTGGTCTCTTGCAAATCTGCATGAGAGAGAGATACAGGGTTGTTTAAGTGTCATCATCTGGTCACACGAATTCAAGACAATACACCACAGTGGAGGCCCAAATCTACATGGTAACCACCACCACCTGCAATCACTGTGCAGCAACACACGACATAGACCACAACAGTGCCTGCAATGCTGAATATCTGCCATGAGTGAGCCATGTTGATGCCACACAGCACTACACCCTGCCCGTAGATGAAGTGTACTACACACACAACTTGGCCTGCCCACACCTTGGGACATGATGAGGGTACAACACTTCTTACCACTAACAGACCTTCAGGGAACAGGAGGGGACAACACACACACCTATTAGGACATCACAGTCCACAATGCCACGTAGGCCATAGCAAGCACCATGTGGCAATCTGGGGCACATGATTTGCAGATGTTGGGGCACCAACGATCATGGTGCAGGCAAAGTCGGCATACATAAATTCACACTCAGCAAGTGGACACTGCTGTTCACCCCATAATAGATCACCCACACCATTCCAATGCTCAATGACCATGTGGATCCTAACACATCTACCAATGGGAAAGTACAGCAGGGCGGATCTGCTCAGTAAGGCCAGGGTGGCATAGTACCTGATACAAGCAGACATCACAGCAGCCACTCACATGACACAGCACAGCACAGCAACACACACACATCGCATGGCTCAACGCTGCCACAGGCCCTGTACACATGCATCCAATCCAAGCTAAAGTCACTCTCCCCAGATACTCACCAGCCCTGCCTTGCTTGCCATGCTCCTTCAGACGTGCATCCAGGTCTGGATGAGTCACTGCCAAGATGCGTGCCATCACTGGAGTCATGCTGCGCCGTGCCAAATGCCCTGTGCGTTGTTGCATCCCCAATGTCATCTCAGCCACGGTTTTTGCAAGCCAACTGATGTCGTCCCACCTCTTGTGGCAGTGTGTGCATCGGCGGTTAGATACCCCTAGGGCTCGCACCTTTGCCACAATGGCCCTCCACACGGCCTTACACTGGTTTACCTTGAGCTGCATGTATGAGATAAAAGAAGTGTTAATGACCAGTTCCACAATGTCAGGTACCAACATCAATCAGTACAGTAGCGTGACCCAGACTCAGGACCTACTGTAACCTCCCTTCCTCCCAAACTGGGGGACCCCTCACAAGGGCACTTAGCATGGCCCACACAGATGTGATTGCATAAACACATTGGGGCGTAGAGGGCCCAGGATAATCTCACATATGCAAGATGCATTAACATGATATGCATCGTCAGAAGTGTGTAAGTCTGCAATTACACAGGGCACAGATGTGGCATATGTAATATTCAGTGTGAAGGAACTGGTGCAAGGAACATGTAAGTCTGGTGGTGTTTTTCTTATGTGTGGGCAGCCATTGGTCCGACACCCTGGGTCACACTGAATCAGACAACAGGGGCACACAGAAATACGCACACAAGCAATTACTGTCCTGGCACCTACATGGCAAACATTTGGTGGCTCTGTATAGCTGACAATGTGACACTCCCCACTCACACATACAGGAGCAGGCATGGCAAAGAGTGACATTGTGACACACACTCCCTCGCCCTGGAGACAGCATGTCTGTCAGTGTCTGACACAACCCCACACCCTCAGGCATATACTGCAGCAGTACAACTACACGTATGACACCCCCTGCCAGACAGCTACCTTCATGGTGACTTACCACAACATTGGGACCACCAAACAGTCTTGGGTACTGTGCCAGCACCTCGCCCACAAGGACTTCTAGCTCCTCGCTGGTGAATGGACTGGCAAGGATCTTCTCTGTCCTTGCCATCCCTGTGAACATGGAACACCTGTGGCAGAAGTGAGTGGTGAGGGGCCCCAGGCAGCAGGCTCAGGAGGCAGCAGCAGGAGAGGGTCTCAGGCAGCAGGCTCAGGAGGCAGCAGTAGGAGAGGGTCCCAGGCAGCAGGCTTAGGAGGCAGCAGCAGGAGAGGGTCTCAGGCAGCAGGCTCAGGAGGCAGCAGCAGGAGAGGGTCCCAGGCAGCAGGCGGCTCTGTGAGAAGTGGAAATGTGAGGCTCACTCCCACACACTTATAGCCCCCTGGGGTCGTCTGTAAGCTAAAAAGCAGCACCAATTGGTTGTCCAGGTCTGCCTCTTTCAAAATCATCCAATGACCACCTACGCGCTGGCGGAGCACACCTTCCGCGTTTTTCAAATGTGCATCATGCCACCGTGATCATCGCTCCCATTGGCTGTGGGCAATGCTCCATGGCGGTGATGCACCGCGGGTGCCCGGGGTGCGCTACCACGATGGTGCATCATTCAAAATCATCCAATGAAGGCCTATGAGCTGGCGGTGCATGTCCACCGCCATGTACACATGTCCAAATGCCAATGGCTTCTGCACTTGTGCAGGGGGTGGTGCTGGTGTACACCGCCGAGGACAGGCGATAGGTACCACGATTCATGCAGCGGAGCATGCCCTCCGGCATGTGCACATGTCCATATGCCAATGGCTTCCGCACTTGCGCAAGGGGTGGTGCTGGTGTCACAATGCCGGGGACAGGCGGTAGGTACCGCGATTCATGCGGCGGAGCATGCCCTCCGCCATGTACTCATGTCCATATGCCAATGGCTTCGGCACTTGTGCAGGGGGTGGTGCTGGTCAAACCGCCGGGGACAGGTGGTAGGTACCGCTATTTTCATGACCATTAATGGCTATGTCAATCCTGAACACTGTATCAGTACACAGCAGCAACATGGTGAAGGGCACATCATTGTACACACAATGCCATATATTCCATGTCATCCACAGGTGGGAGCACGTTCAGTGTGACACACTTTGGTCTGTGGTCCCTGCCATGTTACTCATGCATTTCATGGCTGATGATGCTTGACACTCTTGAGGTGGTGTTCAAGATGTGGTACAAATCCATTTGTTGTGAGTCAGTGATGACCTTGACAAGACTTGTGTCACTGCATTGTATCATATCAGACTGGTGCATTCACAACAGCTCATGCACACGAGTGAACGTTTTCCTGATACAGTGATCATTGTGTTTATGGATGGGTGCAGAGTTTAGATGATGCATTGAGGTGTGACAGGTACAGTAGATGGGTGTGATACAGACATGGTGATTTCCAAAACATTGGCCGATGTTGCTGCACCTTGCCTGCACATGTGAATTGTGATCTCCAGTATGTGCGCTTTCACATTCTCCGATGTGTTTGTGGCACTTGTGTATTGACAGTGGAGAGGTGTGCACTCTGTGTGTATCAAAAGGCCAGCCATGTAACCTGGTGTGCCATGCATCTCTCAGGCAGTCAAAGTTTTTCCATTACATCATTGATGGTATGTGCTGTGGCCATCTCATGATGGTTGTCCCTGACATTTTCATTTTTACTTCTCAACTAGGAGGAGGCCAAATCTCCTACGTCACCTGACGGTGCTGGAGGACATGGAGAATATTGCATTAATTAGGACATTCTGCCTGGACAGACCAACACCGAAAATCCTGTGTGATCTATTAGAGCCCCACCTGCAGCCTCGCCATCACTATCCTACGGCATTCACACCCACATACAAGGTGATGGCAGCACTCCACTTTTTTGCGACAGGTTCCTTCCAGGAGACCGTGGCTAGCGCTGGAGGGATGTCACAGCCCATGTTCAGCATGGTGCTGAGGGATGTTCTTGCTGCCATGATGCTGTATCGGAATCACTACATCCATTTCCCTAGGGGAGGAGCATTGGCTGCCGTGAAGGATGACTTCTATCCCCTTGGGCGCATCCCACATGTTGTTGGTGCCATCGATTGCACCCATGTAGGTCTGGTGGCACCACAGGCGATGGAGCACATATATGGAAACTGCAAACATTATCATTCCATCAATGTGCAGGTGGTGTGCCTTATGGACATGACCATTTCACATGTGTGTGCAAAGTATCCTGGCTCGGCGCATGATTCGTATATCATGAGGAACAGCATGGTGCCCCAGATGATGGAGAATCTGCTTCCCGAGCGTTCTGGGATTGTGGGTGAGTATGTCTACTGATGTATGCGTGCTGTGTGTTACCTGCTGCACTCTGGTTGTGCAACATTGCAATGGGTGTTTGTCATTCACAGGTGAATGGCCATGGCTGTTGAGCCTCCTCAGGAATCCCAGGACCTCGGCTGACATCCGCTACAATGACGCCCATGGCAGGACCCGACGAGTAATTGAACAGACTTTTGGTCTGCTGAAGTCTAGATTCCGCTGCCTTGACAGGACAGGAGGTGCACTGGCTTACTCGCCTGGGAAGGTATGCAAGATAGTTTTGGCATGCTGTATGCTGCACAACCTGGCCATCCACAAGGGGATCCCCCTGCTTTTGGATGATGGTGAGGAACCAAGGCCACCACCTGCTCAAGGACCTGAGTCTAGTGATGAGGACAGTGGAGAGGATGAAGGAGTAGACCTGGGCCAGCAGCTCATCGCTCCGCTCGCTAGTACAACACCAGCGACATGCAGACCTTCACCCACAAACATGCTCCTAGCAACTCTGAACATATCCAGCACCAACGACACACCTAATAGATTTGGAACCGACAATCAAAAAGAGGAGATAAAGAAAATGGCAGCGCAACTAAGAACTGATCCAAAAAGGAGAAGAGTAGAGCGGATGTACAGATCGGCCGCCCTTAAGAAATCTCATCAGAACAAGAAGGACTTTAATAAGCTTCAGAAACTAGTGAGCAAGCTAGCACAAGCCACTAATAATACCGTACAGGCGATAGAAAAAATTGAAGAGATGACGGTGAACATTCATTCTAAAGTCACAGACATCCAAAACCTTGTACATTCTTCACATAGAGAGAGTAACGAGGCGGACATGCGTTTAAAACAGAGAGACAACAGACCAGACAGGACTAAATCATTATCTAAAGAGGAAACGCTGGCCTTAATCCGAACATATGATCTATCGGACCACAACGAAGGGTAGAGAATCAAAACAATACCACCAGACGCTAACAGAACATCGAGAAAAAACAATAGAACATCCAACCCCCACAACTTACATCACATACAGCTAACACCAAACGAAGCCGAAAATGCGAACACTAGTACAAAAGAAAAACATCTGACCTGTCTACTACTCAACTGTCGATCAGCAACCAAACATGCATCGGACATAGCGGACCTCATCCTCAATAAGGACATTGACCTGGCAATCCTTACAGAAACATGGCTTACGGAATCTTCATCCCCAACCATGGATCTGTTAGTACCACCGCAATTCAACATTTTGAGACTTGATATACACAAAAAGCTAGGGAGAGGGATAGCCTGTATTCATCGATCTGACATAGAGGTTAAACAAGTTCAGGCCGACCCGCTAGAATCCTGTGAGTATCTTGGTCTTAACATAAGATCAACTAACATTCAACGATGCAACTTGCATACATTTTACCACCCACCAGGAGATAACGCAAAGTTTATAGTAGAGTTAATGGAGATCATAACAGCCAACTCTAACAACGATGCCAATAACATATTTCTAGGCGACTTCAACCTTCACTGGGAGAACTGCAATGACAAACTGGTCAACATGCTTAAAGGTTTCCTCACTGAACTAAACCTCACTCAAGCGTGCACACTACCCACACACTCTAAAGGAGCGACGTTAGACTGGATTATCTCAAGAAACAAAGTTGCAACAATCCACTCCATAACACCATGTGACTGGTCTGATCATCACGCCATAACATTCATGATACCCACAATGAGAAAAGGTAGGACCAGGCAACCTTTCAAGGCCAAAAAATGGACCCGAGACACAAAAGAAGCAAATATGGAACTACTGGTCGAAAGCTGCGAAAGAGACTTAAAGCCACCCAACAACCTGGAAAAAGTTAACGAGCTGACAGATCACTACATAGCAGCTGTTGAAAATATCGTTAATAACACCATGCCATTAAAATTGAAAAGAATCTCAGAGAAGACTAAAAACCCGTGGTTTAACGAAGCACTAAACGAAGATAGACGCAAATTGAGAATGGCCGAAAGAAAATGGAGGCAACACCCATCATCTCCTGAACTGGAAGCCCTCAGAAAAATAAGGAACCAATATAATAAAAAGATCATCAACTCAAAAAAGGAATTTATAAGAGCAGAACTGGATAATGCCAAAAACAGACCACGAAAACTATTTGAAATCCTAAAGGAGCAATCAAACAAACTAGCCAAATCAGTGCTAGAAAATTCAAAAACACCTCTAAACTGTGATGAATTTTCCACATTTTTCACGGAAAAGGCAAAACACTCGAAGTAGAGCTTAGAAACTCGGCGTTGAACCTTCCCAACGAACCTCGGTTTACTAACGATGCCGACTCTACAACGGATTGCACAACGGTTTGCACCATGGCAAAAAACAAGGCGAGTTGGGAAACATTCAACCACTACCAAGACCCTCTGCCTGCAAAATGCGTAAAAGAAATCAATCACATCCTGATTCCAATATGGACCGAAATAATAAATGCGTCACTTTCACAAGGGATCCTTCCCGACTGCCTAAAAACAGGTCAAGTCGTTCCCATAATCAAAAAACCCACAGCGGATGCATCAGATCCAAATAACTTTCGCCCAGTGACCAACATCCCTTTACTGGCCAAGCTGACTGAGGAATGTTTGCAGAACCAACTGAGCCAACACATCACCAAATTCTCCTTGCTAGACGAATGTCAATCAGGATTCAGAGCAGGGCACAGCACGGAAACAGCGATTCTCCATATTATTGATGTTGCGCTACAGGCCCTTGACCAAAATCAAGCATGCTTACTGATTCTCCTAGACCTGTCATCGGCATTTGATACGGTAAATCATGAAGCATTACTGACCAGGCTACGGGACAGGATGGGATTATCGGGAATTGTGCTGAAATGGTTTGATTCCTTTTTACAGAACAGAACGCAGCGCTTCCTGGTTAACCAATCAACCTCACTTCCGTGCCCTATCTCAATTGGATTCCCTCAAGGATCGACACTATCCCCAGATCTGTTTAACCTATACGTCGAACCACTCACAGAAATTCTCCAAAAATCTCAAATATCTTATCACATGTATGCTGACAACATAAATATACTTAAAGATCGCATCCCTAAAAGATTTGGAATTTATGAATGAGACACTAAAAATGGCACTTCAATGGTTAACCACAAACCACCTGACGCTGAATGCACATAAAACAGAGTTCCTACTAATTTCTCCACCAAGGAGCCATACAGAAATAAAGGAATGGACGAAAGTCGTGACTGCGCTAAACTGCACCCCAACCCTTGTCAACTCAGCTAAATCTCTAGGAATCACCCTAGACGAGAATCTAGACATGAAAGCCCACATTAACTCAATGGCGAAAAGTGCCCGCTCTCACTTGAACTACTTAAGAAAATTGAAACCATTCATCACGGAGTCTGACCTCAAATTGGCAATCCAATCCTTAGTTATCTCGAGGATTGAATATGGTTGCACCACCTTGGCTGGATTACCAAAAACGTCCACAGCACCACTGAAAGCCTGCCTTAACGCTGCGGCAAGACTTATCACCGGAACCAGGAAATATGATCATATATCCCGGCACCTGAAAGTATTAAACTGGCTACCGTATGAAGCAAGAATCCAAATGAAGATAGCATGCATCACACACAAAGCATTACACGACAACACCCCAAGATATCTAGCCAAGAAAATTCAGTTGTCCGGTGGCAACCGACCAGCTAGGAGTGCTGAGGAGTTGCTACTACGGCCAGCCTTCTTCCGAAAGAAAAAAACCTATGACAGAGCGTTCTCAGGAGCTGCCCCCGAAATTTGGAACTCACTCCCTCCAAACATCAGGAAGATCTAGAATCTGGTAACATTCAAGCGGGAAGTGAAGAGCCTGCTGATGAATAGATACATTACTTAGAACACTGTTCATGGTTCTGATATACTACTGCCTTAGTACAGATCATGTACGCCATTAGAAAGAGAGGCATAGGCAATACTATAATGGAATACGTATCCTATGATATGAGAACAACCTAAAGGCCACTAGTAATGGTTATTTTGATTGAACAGGAGAACAGCATCTTTCATGAACCTATACCGAGCTACCTCATATTTGTTATATATACATGTTTTTGTTATTAATTTAGTCATAGCACATTTATTTACGCTAACGTTCACATGTGTTACGAATATTTATATATCATCTACCTCACAGCGGTTGCTCGCTAACTGTTTATATATATGTTAACCCTTTTCCTCTCTCATGTTAAGCGCTCTGATACCCACGGGTCTTGTTCGCGCTATACAAAACTTTATAATAAATAAATAAATAAATAAATAAGAAGGTGGGTGACGAGGTAAAACGTGTACATTGTGTGGTGTGGTTTCTGTTGTTGTGAAGGGCTAGGCGCGGATGTAACAGACAGGCACATGTTCAGTCACCTGTGTGTGGTAAAAGTGACATTGACGTTCCATATGTGAACGTATGCTGGACCATATTTGTTCACACCTGGAGCCCATTGTCTAGTATGCCTGTAGTGTCTTGTGTATGTTTTGTGTAGTGTTCTGCCTGTGATGGCACAATGAGATCAATGACTGTTGTTCTGTTGTGTCTCCCTAGGTTCTACAGACGAATCCTGCACTACATACTGTACATCATTTGGACACATCATGGACATTGTCTACATTGTAAATATTGCACTAAAAACGATACAGCACAAAATCTGGTGCATCAGGTATTTTATTTTGACAGTGGACATGTGATTTGTGCGGGAATATTTACATGACAGTGGGGAATGAGTAGTGAGTTGACAGTCCTGTTCGCTGAGATGCAAGAGTAGAGTCCACATGGATGTGGTGACCCAGTCCAACAGACAGGTGACATTGCCAAGGAAATGTGGGTAAAGACAGTCCAAACAGTCAATGCAGTAGGGAAGAGGGTTGTCATCACGGCTGGCTCGGAGACTGTCGTGTGGCAGGTGCTTTTCCTCCGGAGACTCCCAGGCTCTTCTTTGGACGCCCCCTAGGTCTTTTTGGCGGGGGGGGGGGGATTTGCTGAATGGCCAGCGGCGTCAGGGGACTCGTCCCTCACTGTTGGCGCAGGGGAATATGGTGCACTGTCATCCTGCGGCACAACAGGAGGGTACAGAGGTGGTGGTTGGGACACAGCCCTGTCCCTCTGCATTGCCACTTGCTGGCCCATGAGGTCCACCATCTGTCGAAGGCGGTTGTCGATGGACCTCATCAGCAGGATGAGCTCCATTAAAAGTTCATCCAATCGGCCACTTTGTCCCTGGATCTCTTGGTAAGCCTCCACTACTCTGGTGAAGTGGTCCAGGGATGGTGTCCACTCCTCCCGAGGTCTGGTGGTGGCCCTGGCCCTCCCACCTGCTCTTCTGCCACGGACCTCTTGCCTCACCACTGTCGGTACACGCACTCTCTCCCTGCCCTCCACAGTAGTTGGTGTGGGCTGGTAATCCCCTGGGACAGGGAGGGTGCTGCAGGTGGTATTGGTGGTACTAATGGTAGTGGGGGTGGCGGTGGTGACGGTGGTGGCTGCGGTGGAGGCAGAGGCCATGACAGCAGGGGTCTGCTGCGCTGTTGTTGCAGCAGACATGGTGGTGGGGAGGATGGGGGCCTGTGACCTCTGGGTCTGTGGCACACCAGATGGTCCAGGCTGGAGCTCATCGCCCAAACTGTCCTGGGAGTCCACATCTGAGAGTCCATGTGCCGGGGGTGGAGACTGGCTCTGCTGTTAGTTGGTGTGGTCCTCAGCAGTGAGTTCTTCATTACCTGTGGAGTAGATGGGGAATGGTCAGTGTTGGGCACTGTGCAAGTATTGTGTCAGCTGCGTATAAACGACTGTCTGTACACTACACAAATATGAAGTAACCAGTAGTACAATTCATGGCAACACTGTGCATAATTTCATGGTGCAGAGGAACATCATTTACTCATACATGTTGGATGTCAATGCATTGCATGCAATTGTTGCTGCGTTTCGGGATGCAGGTCTCCCACACACACATGGAGAAGTGTGGCTCAATGATTAGAGCGGCAGACCCTGATGCAGAGGTCTAGCCCGGGACCAGGGTTCAATTCCCCGCCTTGGCGGGTCTTGGGCTCAAAATTCCCCGGACCTGATAATTCTCGCCTCGGTGCCCATTCCAATCATGGAGTCCCACTCTGCTACTCTGGGCAATAGCTTGCTTAATCTCCACAACGGCCCCCACAACGCTAAGGATGCCTGGCCTCCACCTTGGGGGTGCCCAGGAGTGGACGCCTCACAGGGAAAGCCAGGATGGGTTCCACAGCGGTATTCGTACACACGCCTTGAGACCCTTGTGGGTGAGTAGTGTGCTATACAAGTATCAATATACATTTTATATTTATTTACACATCAAGATAGCTACCTACCGGTTAAGTGAGGGAGAACAGTGCAATGGACGACACTTGCTCCTGGGTGGGGGAGGCCTCCATGCTGCTGGGGTGTGGGACAGGGGCATGCTGGTAGTGGTGGTGCAGGCCTCCCACCCCTAAACATGTCTCCCAGTGAGGATGGCTGCCTACCTGTTAGGTGAGGGTGGACAGTGCAATGGCTGACACTTGCTCCTGGGTGTGGAGGCATGTATCCTGCTCAGCTATGGGCCAGGGGGCATGGTGGGAGTGGTGATTCAGGGCCTCCCACCCCCAAACTGTGCTCCAATACAAGATGAATACCGACCTGTAAGTCTGTTTGTTGAACTGTGCAATGGCTGACACTTGCTCCTGGGTGGGGCAGGCCTCCATGCTGCTGGAGTGTGGGACAGGGAGTATGTTGGGAGTGGTGATTCAGGGCCTCCCACGCCCAAACTGTGCTCCAATACAGGATGGATACAGACCTGTAAGTCTGTTTGTTGAAATGTGCAATGGCTGACACTTGCTCCTGGGTGGGGCAGGCCTCCTATGCTGCTGGAGTGTGGTACAGGGGGCATGCTGGGAGTGGTGATTCAGGGCCTCACCCCCAAACTGTGCTCCAATACAAGATGGATACCGACCTGTGAGTCTGTTTGTTGAAATGTGCAATGGCTGACACTTGCTCCTGGGTGGGGGAGGCCTCCACGCTGCTGGAGTGTGGGACAGGGGGCATGCTCGGAGTGGTGATTCAGGGCCTCCTACCCCCAAACTGTGCTCCAATACAAGATGGATACCGACCTGTAAGTCTGTTAGTTGAACTGTGCAATGGCTGACACTTGCTCCTGGGTGGGGAGGCTTCCATGCTGCTGGGGTATGGGACAGGGGCATGCTGGTAGTGGTAGTGCAGGCCTCCCACCCCCAAACATGTCTGCCAGTGAGGATGGCTGCCTACCTGTTAGGTGAGGGTGGACAGTGCAATGGCTGATACGTGCTTCTGGGTGTGGAGGCATGTATCCTGCTCAGCTGTGGGCCAGGGGGCATGGTGGGAGTGGTAGTGCAGGCCTCCCTCCAACAGACAGGCATCACATGTAAGATAGCTACCTACCTGTTAGGTGAAGGGAACAGTGCAATGGCTAACACATGCTTCTGGGTGGGGAGGCCTCTAACCTGCTCAGCTGTGGAACAGGGGGCATGGTGGGAGTGGTAGTACATGCCTCCCTCCCCCATACATGCCTCCTAAGCAAGATGGCTAGCTACCTGTTGTTTGAGGGTGGACAGTGTAATAGTGTTTAGGTATTGCAAGGAAGTACTTCTCAGTGTGTTGTTCGGCGTTTGTTTGTACTTACCAGCCTCTGCTCCCCCTGCTACTCCTGGGAGACTCTCAGGAAGCAGTATGGCAAGCACCTTCTCCTCCCATGATGTGAATGTTTTCGGTGGGATGGGAGGGCCACTGCCAGTCATGTTCGCCAGCATCCAGTTCTTACTCCTCCGCTCCTTGACAACGCTCTTGAGATCATGCCACCGCTTCATGATCTCCTTCTGGGATCTTGGGGTGGTCCCTACTGCATTCACCTTTTGGACTATCCTTTCCCACATTTGTGTCCTCGTGGCTAATGGTGTCTGTTGGACCAGGCTACCAAACAGTTGTGGCTCTACTCTTACAATCTCATTGACCATGACTGTCAACTCACTCTCTGTGAATTTGGGCATTTTTTGTGTTGTCATGGTGTTTGGTGGTTGAGGTGTTTGTGGGTGCAGGGGTGTGGGTTCAGGGGTATGGTGTTGAGGTGTGAGGTGTGTTGTGTGCTGTGGGATTATTTGTGATGGTGTAAAGGTGGTGGTGATGGTGGTGGTGGATGTGTGTGTGTGCTGTGCTCTTTTGCCTCTCCTGTTAGATGTGGGGTATGGCCTTCTAATCTGGAGTGTTGCAAAGGATTGTGGTTTGTGAAGGGGGTGGCTTTATACTCAGCTGTGTGGGTGTGTCCAAGTGGATTTGGGGTGTCAGGTGTGTTGTGGGATTTGTCCAGGGTTTTTCATTTTAATTTTTGCTTTTTATTTTTTTATTTGTATGTGTGTTATGTATTTGGGGGTCATGGCTGATTTTATTTGTGCACTGTTTGGCATCACTGCGGTGTTTTGGCATCATCCGCCATGTTTTTCATGTCCCGTCCGCAGCGGTGTCTATGCTGCAGGTCTTCCGCTATTTTTCCCATTCACTCCTGTGTGCGATCGTGGCGGTCGGTAACAGCGGTTCCGACCGTGATACCCTCGGGGTTATCATAATTTCCCGTGTGGTGTGTCCGCTGTCTTTGCGGCGGGTTGTAGCTTTTCCGCAGCTTTTCTGACCGCCGTGGTGGATTTTTGGCCGTCACCACCTGCGTCGGACGGCTTTGCTTGGCCCGCTACCGCCGCGGTCGATCTTTAGTGGTGGATGATCCTAATGTGGCCGACAGTGTATCCGCGGTGCAGGCGGTCGGTTGGTTTCCGCCTCCATGGCTGTCGGGGGGGTTTTCCGCCCGCTATCCTAATGAGCCCCTAAGTATCTGTTACTATCAATATGAATAAATGAAGTTCTATTAGTATAAGTATGTAGCTGATTAAATGTAAATATGATACATTATGTCCAAATGTGAGTTGGATGACTTCATAAGTGAATAGGATGTGTGCTAGTGTGTAATATCAATATAGGTGTATAAGTATATTTGATAGTGTTCTATTGATTATTGACAGCATGGATGAGTGAATCTATAGGTAATTGATTATATGTGTGTGTAATGTCACTGACCATGTCATGAATGATGTAATATGTGACATCATCACCAGTGGATTGCGGGCGCAAGAGTTACAGTTAGTATAACTAACTATAACAGAGGAATTTCAAAGGTTTTTGTATGAGTGAAATGTCGAGCTAACTATAACACCCCTGAAACCTAATGTTTTTTCAGTGAATTTCTAAGGTTCTTTAAATGATAGTTCCTAACTATAACCTGCCTGACACCTATGGTTTTTTCAGTGAATTTCAAAGGTTTTTTAAATGGCAATATCTAACTACAATATCCCTATAACCTATAGTGTTTTTTAAGTACATTTTAAAAACACATGTATACTTTTTATAGTAAAAACAAACTTAACAGTATTGTTTTATAACTTATAATTATACCTCCTGGTTTTATGGTATTTATTTTTGGGAAATTTCCATCTGTATTTATCCATATCTTTTTTAAATAATTGTATCTGTATTTACCCATATATATTTCGGGTTTTCTAAAAAAATGAATCTGAAATTAGTATATTTCCATATTTATTTTACTGATAAATATGCACTCATGGCTGAAAGACTGACCATTTTCACTCATGTAAACACTCTTAGATGATAAACTGTACACAACTTTCATATTAAAATTTGTACGTTTTCTTATATGAGCCTATACATTGCTCTTTAAAGGCTCTTTACTAATTTTTTTTTATTGTTTTTACCCTTTTACTTTTAGAATGACAGACCTATTGGCCTACTACTCATCATTGACAGTATTTACAATCGTTCAAAAAATAATCCAGTTTCTGTATTTATCCACACTTTAAAATAAGTACAGAGAGGAAAATAAATACTTTTCTGTCTGTATTTATCTGTAAAAATCAGTAAAAACTGAAAACAAGGAGCCCTACTCATAAATTAAGAATGTTTTCAACTTAATTAGCAGTAATTAACATATAAGTGTGCTAAAAGTATGACGCAACACCTATAATACCTGACTTCGAACAACAGCATTCACAGTTAGATTCCAAAGTCCATCAGCATCCTAGCCCACCACTATCTCACTGTAGGTAACACCTTGCTTAATCTTCCCAATGCCCCAAGTTCCGGCACACATTTCCGGGGGTAGCTTTACGCTTTACAAATGCTGGCATTTTTGAAATTTAACAGAATAGTGATAACAAATATTATCACAGTTTTTTTTTCTTCTATTGCAAGCGATATTTGTTTTATGTCTTCTATGTAGATGTTTTTAGTCATGAGAATGGAAAGGGGCGACCACTCGGTCCCCCCGAACGTATGGTGGAGTACCCCGATCCCCCCGGGAAGCCATTTTGGGCGGGAGGCGAGTCTCGGCTGGTATGCCCGAAGCGGCGTAGCTGGGGCGCGCCTTTTCCCGCCCAAGAGAGGGTTGTCCTAGACACCGACGCCGCTAGCCACGCCCCGGAGGCGGATTGGAGGTGGGTCCACGCCCGCCCGAAGAAGGATAAAAGGAGCGACAAGCCAAGGAAGCATCCTCTTGTTCCTGTGCTCTGAAGCTGCACCTCCCCGTTGCACGTGAGCTCGAGACGGAACGAAGAGCCAATTTTGACCCACCCACCAACCCCTGATGACAGCGATTTGTTTGAATAAAGTCGAGTGACGTGATATTGTTTCTCTTACAGTTTGTTCTGAATAAAGTTGGTAATTTGGTATGTAATAAAGTTGATAATTTTTTCTTTTTCAGCATGTTTTATTCAGCAAAGTAGTTGCAACAGAATTGAACAGTGATGCTCAGTAGAGATTATACTTTGAATTGCTTAAGTGTAATTGTCTTTTCTCCTCTTTAGCTTAGATTGTCGTATTTATTTTGGTCGGGCGGTAAGGTCATGATCGGTGAGCAGTAATTGGAAGATCCCTAGAGGTGGGGGCGTCACCCATTATGGATGGGAGCGCCCGGGGGGAGGCGGCCATTGGCCCCTCAAACGGGGAGGCGGTCCCCTCTAAGGATGGGGACGCCGAAAGGGAAGGCGGCCATAGGCCCCTCCCTGGGGAGGAGGGGCTACGGGCCCCTCCTGGGAATTTCCCGGGGCCAGGACATCTGCGACGGCAGATGTGGTAAGTTGTGTGGGGTGGGAGGGGGGCCTACGCTACCTTCTAGACACCTCACACGAGTCCTCGGACGACCACTAAGATGGCGTCGAGTTAACAGGGGGCCCCCGCTAAGACAAGGGAAATTGGAAGTAGGCACAGAGGTACAGTCCTCTGTGCGACCGCCCCTCACAAGTGAGGGGGGAGTTCTGGTATTGGGGATCTGACACCGGTTACGACCTTGCCGTTGGCCCGTAATGTTAGGATGTACAATTTCAATTTTGAGAAATGCATTTGCAGGATGTTTAGTATCGGCTAGGAGAACCTTTGTATTAGAGATGTGTTAAGGTCAGCCAAGAACATCGTAATGTGTAAATGAAATTGTACATGATATGAAACTGTTATTTTAATGTTTTAATTTTGTTTTAATAAATACGGCCGGGAGGGTAACTCCCTCCCGCCTTCCAAAAAGTTCAGAACCGTTTCCGTCTTCCCATCCTTGGGGATTGTGTTGAGAGGGGGTGGCGGGTATCTCAGCCATATGCAAAGGACACAGTTTAATGGGTAACACTTTTTAAACTCTCGAGCGTACGTAGATAATAAGAACCTTATATGTGTTACTATGGAAATCGTAACCTTTACAGCTTCACAGTTTGTAACTTTTCCCAACACATGCACAAGTAAAACAGTTAAAACGTGAGTATTTGTAAACTGTAAAACGTGACATCTACATAGGCGGAGCCGGATCTTTCTTCCATAGACTAAACAACCAAAAACGGTATAAACTACATCTTTTGTGCGATTAGTTTCTATCTCGCGAGTTATTTCTGCATCACCAATCTATGATGCAGGTTCCTTTTTCTAGCATCGGATTCTTGTTTTGCGTCAACAAAACATATTCCGGAGTTGTAGGTTGTTTCATTACGGAATAGTAGATAGTTATAATTTGTTGCTATTTGTCAATATTTAAACATTTATATCTAGAAAAAAGTGTTATTGCATGTTTTTCCCCTTTTCTCTGTAACGTCAGCAGCTTGTTTTCAGAAACAAATAGATTACAACAAATATTGCTCCTTTTCTGGCTCCTTTCAGCTTATATATTGTGACTTTCTATATTAAAATATTGACACTGTACTTCGTTTCAGAGGTGTTGGTGACCCGTCGGCGCAAACCTTAAACGTTTACAATCAACGTCACCACCTTCCAGTTGTTAGTGTGTTTTCCCCTAGGGATCATATACTGTTAGTATGTATATCATAATATTAACAGTTATGCTGATATCAGTGGAGTTCATGACCCGTCGGCACAAAGAGTAAAGATATATAAGCAATGTCACCAGCTTCTGGTTTTTAGTCTTTCCTTTTGATCATATACTGTGAATATATATATATTATAATTTTCACAGTCCTGATCTCAGAGGAGTTTATGACCTGTCGCCACGAAGATCCAACTTTTTGACCTCCCGGAGAAGCTCAGAAAATAATTACCATTTGAATGGACTTTCTTATGGATCTTCTGTTAAATAGATAACTTTAATTTCCTTTTCTTTTTACTGTAACAATGGTATCATTCGGTATATTGTAACAGATTGTCCTATTGTTACAGAAGAGGAATAGGAGATTTTTCGGCGCCATCTGTAATAAAGCTTACAAAACATTAGAACGTACTTGATCAGACATTTTTTTCAGTGAGAATATTTTATGAAATTGTAGAATAAAAAATAAAGCATACATTTCTGAATGTTATTTTCTAATTTCTATTCTTCTCAGTTACGGTTCCTATTCACCTTCTCCCTAAAGAATATATAGGACCAGTGCTGTTTATTATAATAGTACTATCCTATATATTCTTAAGTGAGTATGTGATTTGTTAGCGAAACAGTGTGCGATCTCTGAGAACTATAACAGAACATTCCTGAATTGTACAAAATACAAATTTGAAAAACAATATTGCATACATTTCTATGTAATATAAAGTCACTTGTATTTAACTGTTTTTTACTTGTTCTCCTGACCTCAGATAATGTAGTGCGGGAGTGTTTATTGTAGCACTTCTATTCTACTTTATCTAAAAGTAACTGATGCAACACTTTTACAAACTATAGCAGAACAAGCATTTACAATGCGATGGTCTCAGCATTATTAAAGGTAGAGCTATTGGCATTGCTCATGACATTTTTTTTGGGTGTTTTTTTTAAAATCATAAATAAATGGCGTCATTTACATTGCCAATAGCGTAAGCGTTAAATAAATGGCATTGTCATTTACAAGGCCAATAGCTTAATCGCTCGCAAATGCATGACCTATTGCATTTACTCCCACACAGAGCCACACACACAAAGCCACCCACACACACATACAGAGCCACCCACACAATCTGCACTCTGCACTCACAATCTGCACTCTGCACTCACAATCTGCACTCTGCACTCACAATCTGCACTCTGTCCTCACAATCTACACTCTGCACTCTGAATCTGCACTCTGCACTCTGAATTTGCTCTCTGCACTCTGAATCTACACTCCGAATCTGCACTCTGCACTCTGAATCTGCACTCTGAATCTGCACTCTGCACCTGCACCCTGCACCTGCACTCTGCCCCTGCACTCTGAATCTGCACTCTGAATCTGCACTCTGAATCTGCTCTCTGAATCTGCACTCACATTCTGCACTCTGAATCTGCACTCTGAATCTGCGTGCTGCACTCTGCACTCTGAATCTGCACTCTAAATCTGCACTCTGCCTTCTGAAACTGCACTCTAAATCTGCACTCTAAATCTGCCCTCTGCCCTCTGAATCTGCACTCTGAATCTGCACTCTGATTCTGCATTCTGCACTCTGAATCTGCACTCTGAATCTGCACTCTGAATCTGCACTCACAATCTGCACGACAAATCTGCAATCTGCACTCACAATCTGCACTCTAAATCTGCACTCTGCACTCTGAATCTGCACTCTGCACTCACAATTTTTACTCTGCGTTCACAATCTGCACGCTGCATCTGCACTCTGCACTCACAATCTGCACTCTGCACTCACAATCTGCACTCATGTTGTATTGTCCCTTCTGAAGTACGTGTTGTGGTTTGTAACGCAATTCCAGCCAGATGCGAATAAATACCAATGTGAGATGTAGAGTTATTCGGAATAATTTTAAACTGTAACACGAGGTCGAAACGTCCACAATTGCGATCATCACAAGGAAGCTTTTGATGATAACGTCTGTCAAAATAAGTACTTTTCTAAAGAGCCCTCTAAGTAGTTGTTATTGACTGTTCCTCACCTTACCTCGTGCAAAGGTAACCTGACCCGTTGCTCAAGGTGTATTCAACGTCACCTTAAGACTCATTAGTTTGAGCCAAGGAAACAGTGGCCTGGCGTGTCAAAAAACAGACTCCTGCCCCCCTCAACACAAAAGCTCGACGGTGTCACCTCACAATGGCTGATGAAGGGTTTCCTGTCAGCGGGATGGGTCAATAAATAGGCTGCACCTCACCTGCCCATGAGCACAGAGCGGCGACATAGGAGCAGACCACTCGCTGTCCTGCTAAGTGGTGCCACATGACGTAACGTCAAATGATTGCTTGCACTGTTATAATTGTGGGAGAGTTATGTGTTGGTTAGATATAATGAGATTCTGTGATGCAATGATATTCTGTAGAGCATTCCGATTATGCTTTTATTTGGGGGGGGGGGGTTCTGTAGTAGCACAGAACAATTGAGGCAGAGTAGCTGGTCAGACCTACCCTCAGTGGCACATACACAAAGCATTTTTTTATGATCCTGCACTGCATTCCAACACTGTACAGCACCACCAAAAGCAATTGGTTAAAACCAAGAGGTTCCAAAGGAAAAACATAATGGCTTGGCAAATGTTTGTTCACCAATATCACGCTGTTTAAAGCCGCGCATGTAATAACTCGACATTTTAATTTAGAACAAAAGCTGAAAACAGCATGGCTCCGAAACATGGAACAGTGGCAGCCTCTAAGAGTTTCTGGATCTTTCTGAGCTGCGCTTTCTGCGCACTGCACGTTCTGTTTTAACTCGCTTGGTGCCAAGTTAGTAGTATATGCCCTCCAAATCCTCGAGGTTTAATCCATTTTTTTTAAAGTCACAGCTCAGTTCCGACTCTGGGAGCTGAAGCAGAACATGTTCACGGTACTAATGGTCATGCCATTTGGTCCGTGCTGCTAACGCACACTGGAAATGCGACAGAAAAACACGATGACATACAAATGAGGTTGCAACGCGCAGCACGAGTCACAAAGTGCTGTCATGATTTGTAGCCTTCCAGAGCCATGAGTCATAGTTGGCCGTGGTCGAGGAGCATTTCAGGCATACTGTAATGCCATCTGCTCGGCACTATCGCACACCGCCGTGTTCCTTCTTCTATAATCATACACAGGTGTGTGGTGTTCTATGGCCTGGCCGGTGATGTTTTGCTGTGTACATATTGTGTAGTTTGGCTTATTTTAGAACATTACACACCGAATACCGCTCTGGACATGTGGTGACTTAAGGCCGGTCACAGCCCAGCTCTCAGGTTCTTGAGCCGGGTGGAGAATTACCTCATGCTCAGGTGCACGGATGCCCGGGTAGGTCATACTGCAATGCTTTGCCACCACAGACGTCGTTGTTAAGGATCAGCTTCCCTCAGTTATTCGCCGGCCCCTTATTTATCTCACTTACTCCTAACTCGGGTCATGGCTGTCAGAGCCACGTGCGATGAGGTGGGAAACAAACTGAGTGAGGATACTTAGCAACAGATTTGGCCTTCCTGGTATCCTCTCGTCATGATACAGCTGTTTTTAAAAACGAGACAGGGGCGAAGGTTAGTGAGTGTCTGCCTGGCTGAGGGGATTTCATCCGGGAGGCCGTCCAGCAGGGAGGAGTCGTGGTCCGGCTTCGAATTCCAGCGGTGGGGGCTGAAAGGACGAGCAGGCGGGGAGAGGCAATGTCAGAGGCTTCTGTGAGCTCCCAGCCTATTGTTTCCAGTGGTGGGAGCTGCAGTGAGGAGCAGGCTGGGAGAGGCGATGTCAGAGGCCTCTGCACGCCCAGCATCTGGCTTCAAATACCACAGGCCCACAAATGTGTGTCCGCAAGGAATATGCAGAAAGCGGAGCAACTCTACAGACTATGGCCTATTGCGTGCTGGCTTGTAAAAACACAGCAATGCGAAGGCCAATTGCCATGCAGCTGCCATAAATCACGAGCGAAAATCACGCGCTTCTTTGGAATTCATAGGCTAGCTTGTCGAAGTCCTCTCTATAGGACTCTGAAGCCACACCCACTTCGTGGGATGTAGACCGAGCCCTAAAAAAGGAGAGAATGGCCACGCTTAACTAATATTTTATGAAATTCCATTTTTATTTGTCACCCCTTCTATATATACAGAGTCAGTTTCTAAAGAAAGTTTATTTGCATTTGCTAAATAAAAACTGCTTCAAACCTAGACTGAAATTTTTGCTGCGCAACCAAACCTCCCCCATCAGAAAAGTAAACACCACATTATAAGTAAATAGTGCTCCTGGGAAGTGTCCCACCCACAAACTTGATTAAAAAAAAAACGCAAGACACTTTCATTTTTCCACCGTGATTTGTACACCCCACGGCAATTATATAAATGGCCCTTAAAACATATAAAAACAATTTTTACCTTCACAATCCCTGTCCACCACCTTGTGACCACTGTACAGAGTTAATAGTGTTCCTACCCTCCCCTCTACTTCTTTCTTTTCCCATACTCCTTTGGAAGTGCGTCAAAAAATCACTGACAACAGTGAACCGTTCCCACCCAATAAGGAGCAAACTTGTGCTCGAAACACTTCAGCCAATAAAATGTCCATGTTGTTATGCAGAGGAGGAAAGAATGACTGTCAAAAGTCGACTTTTAATGCTTCACAGCCAATGAACATTAAGCTTTGTAAGGTCCCGCTTGGAACACGTTACCCAATGAAATGTCCATAATAATCCGCAAAGAGTGAAGGAATCGCTGACAACACTTCTACTTTCAACGGTTTACAGTCAATCAACATTAAGCTTGGGAAAATCCTCCTTGAAACACGTCAGCCAATCAGATGTCCCTCCTACTCCGCAGGGCGGAAGTGAATGTCTGCCAACACTTCTACTTTCAATAGTTCGCAACCAAACAACATTAAGCTCTGGAAGCTCCTCCTTAGAACACGTCAGCTAATCAGATGTCCCTCCTACTCCGCGCCCATAGATAGAGTCTATAACTATGACTAACGGTTCCTATTAAATCTTTTACAACTCCCGCACAGTAACTGTTTCGATTAGCAACATTTTGTGGTAAACTTCTAACCTCTGTGCTGACGTAAGTGTTCCATCAACTGTTACTATGGAAACAGGAAGAAAGCAGTTTGGGGGTAAGGTTGGAAGGTACTGGCTGTAAAGAAACTGTTATATTTACCCAGGATCCTCTACATGACAGAAAGGAAAGCAGAGTAACACAGAACACTGTGTAGAAGATAGTAACTGTTAGTTGTAGCTATAGACTCTGGTAAAGAGCTGGTAAAGAGTTAACCTCAATATTATACTTCTAGTTATAAATATCATTTCTATTTTTAAATGTTTTATAACTAAATGATTATTACACTAAACAATAGTGAAATGTTGTCAGAAAAAGAAGACGTGTATACTTTTTAAAAATTCGTTTTATTAAAATAACAATAAATGACTAGAAACGTAACTTTAAGATAACAATATAATAAATAACTAGAAACATAACTTTAACATGACAATATAATAAACAAAATGTGAGATGGAATCCAATGGAAGAAGTGTAGGTAATCTGCAAAACAAAAATTTAAATAAGTGAGGTCAAACATTACAAGTTAAGGTAATACTTGGCAATGTTTTTTAATTTGCACATCTGCAGTGTGCCTGATACATTCCACCTCTCTTATAGGCGTGCATTCAAGAGGTGTCTGTACGGAAGTGACTACTGCGTCAGATTTACAGTATGGATCAACAGGTCTTTAAAATGATTCAGAGGTGAGACAGAATTAGGTGAGAGATCAAGTCATTATGCTGGAAAATATTCTTTGGGGCTTATTGACAAGCCCCTTCCGCCACTTTTGGGTTACTTTTCCCATGTTAAAAGTGACGCAATAGTGGCACAAGGGGCTTGTAAATAAGCCCTTTTATTTCTAACGCATTTAATCAGAGGCATTGTATATTTAGGCCGCTCTGTTTACCTTGTGTAAACACTGTGACCAACAGAGTTCACAACTTGAACTCAGCTTTAGTTGTACACTGCAGAGTGGAGAGCAGTGTCCATAACTTTAAAAGAGAAATAGAAACAATGTGAGAGAGAGTGAAAGAGAGAGAGAGAAAAAAAACAACATTAAAACGTGAGAGAGAGAAAGTTATAGATGGAGCAGTTAATACTGGAGAAAATCTTTGTAGCTCACCTTTTGCCTTCGTTGTGTGTCCAATCATGTGCTGGTTCATAGTGCACCCTCCAGTTTAGTGTTCTGAAAGATAGTATATAGAGTTAGTAATAGCATAGTACATACAACTGAACAAGTATATTTTTGGTTTATTTATTTGTACACTCAGGATAATGTATTTCATCAACTTCCACTGTAAGGCGGCGTCTGTGCGCCGTTTTTCTTCCAAAGTACTATATCTCATGCACTCCTGCTGCATAGCGGTGAGTTCTCAATATTGCGTACCTAGACTATTGTACCTCATTGACTCGCAGAGTCCGTAGGTGAGTGCTTTTTCTTGCGAACTCAGAGGTAGTTTTGCAAGCTCCTTGCTCCACTTTTCCCATGTTAAACGTGACGCAAAGTGGTGCAAGGGGCTTGTACATCTGCTGCTCAGACTATTGTAACCTATCTATTCTTACTGCTCGGAGGTAATTTTACATTCCTACGCAGTGAAGCTGCTGCACGCTACCCACTCTCTTCTTTCACAGATGACTTGTCGTTGTTTCGGAAACAAGCTTCTTTGCTCACCTTGTACCATTGGCGTGATTCAAAGAGGGTGCACCACGTGTCGAAGCAGCTTTCTCAGACGTTGTTACGATGGCCACGCATCATCGCAGAATCCTAGAACGTAGAGCTTTGGAGGTGTTTGGGGGGGAGGATGACGCCAATTTGTGAAACCCAACCTGTAATGTAAAAAGGAAGATAAGAATATGCATCATTTGTTTATGAAAGGACAGTGGAAGTAAGAGAGTGACTGAAAAGAATATTCGCAGCGCACCTTTCTGTCACAGGTGTGTTTTTTACCACATGCAGGGACATAATGCACCCTGAAGCTCTACATCTAAAAGATAGTTAAAGAAAGATGTTATGATTGGTATTTGTTACTATCTTAATGTGGAGAAGAATTACATCGACCTTTTACACACCTTCCCTCCCGCTTTCAAAAGCAACAATTTGTACAGTTTATATGCCGGACATTTGACCGATTATAAAAACGTTCCTGCTATTGGAAAACATTTTTTTTAATGCAATAGGATACGGTATATAGGACTGCGTACGCCTAATTCACTGCGCCACTTTTTTGTATCCAGTCTTCTGCACCCTATCGACTCCCTCTGACGCGCACTCCGGTCTCACTGCTCACCTTTTCATGGACAGGACACCTTCTACCACATGCAGTCCCAGCTCTGCCACCAAGAAATCTGATATATGGTGCTGAGTTTTGATATCGGTATGGCTAACGACATACTTGTGCTCCCATCATCATCACAGGTTCCTCACTCGCTCAGTCCTTGCAGTACCACAAACTCAGTGACCGAAGAGGCCATGCACGTAGTGGTGGGCCCTTGTCCTCGGAGGTTCAGGCCTACATGAGGCGTCTGAACCACCAGGACGGACCATCACAGCACTTGGGATGGGAGCAACTCTAAAATGACGTAGAGCACATGCGCTCTGTCATTTTTATTGGTAGGGTCACGTGTGTAGTGACGCATGTGCTAGATGGGTGTGGTGTAGGTGTATACCAGCCATGAGGGAGTGAGTGTGTGTGCCGTTTTGGCAACTAGACCTGGAACTAAGAAATCAGTACAATGGAAATCTGGACAATGTTGCGTTTTTGTTTTTTCCTGGAAGCGTAAGCAGAGTGGGCTGGTATGACACATGCCAGTGCTGCGTGAGAATCGGAACCATGATTCCGGAGCTATGGGTGTGGTTCTGTTGTGAGTTATGCGAAAAATCAAATGAATCGGGTGTCCGTTTTGAAGTGCTGACGTCATCCGGGTCTTAATCGCAAATGTTTCATTTATGTCTGTAAATTTCCACAACATGGGCAATATGAAAGGTACAGGGTATCACTGTGTACCTTAGAAAAAGAGGGTGGGAGGGTCAGCAGGGGAAAGTTTAATGACCACGGTAGCTCAAACCCCTTTTATCAACTGAAAAAACAAATAGGAGGTACCTAGTCAGATTACTTATCTACGTGCTGTGTCGTGCCAGAGAGACCATCACACCAAAATGTCCTCGCCATCGCCATCATCCACAGGAACACCATCCGCATCACGACCAGCACCGACAACACCCCACCCTCCGCCGAACACCTGCACTTCCAGATCCACACCGACCCGAAAACCACCCTCAGAGGCACCCTGATCTACCGACCTCCGGGACCACGCACTCAATTCAGCGAGGACATCGCCGACTTCGTCAGCCCGCACGCCCTCCCCTCCGCTGACTACATCCTCCTGGGGGACTTCAACTTCCACCTAGAGAACAACAACGACTGCAACACCAGCACCCTGCTCGACAACCTCGCCAACCTTGGACTTAAGCAGCTGGTATCCACCCCCACCCACCTCGCCGGCCACACTCTCGACGCCATCTTCTCATCCAGCAAAGACATCGCCTTCAGCCACGCCACAGAACTCCACTGGACAGATCACAGATGCATCCACTTCACCTTCAGAAGAATGACGACCCACCACCACCAGCAACAGGTTGCCCGAAGAAGCTGGAACAAGATCACAGCCGACAAGCTCGCCGCCTCCCTGAGCCAGCACCCTCCGGCCAGCTCAGCGAACCCCAGCCAGGCCGCCGACAACCTCACGAAGTGGATCACCAACTGCGCGGACGAACTCTTCCCACTGAGGACCCCGCCCAGCAGACCCGGCAGCAAGAAGGCCCCATGGTTCACCGACGAACTCAAGAGCTCCAAGAAGAACTGCCGAGCCCTCGAGAAAGCCTGGAGAAGGGAACCCACGCCGGACAACAGGACCACCCTCAAGCTCGCCACCCGGAAACACCACCAACTGATCCACTTCGCCAAGAAAACGGCTTTCAAAAACCGACTGGACAACAATGCACACAACTGCAAGGAACTCTTCAACATCGTGAAAGAGCTCTCCAACCCCAACGCCGGAAACGACATCACCCCTTCGCAAGACCTCTGCAACTCCCTCGCCTCCTACTTCCACAACAAGATCGCGGACATACACTACAGCTTCAGCACCCAACCGACGCACGCCACAACCGCAGCAACGCCACCCACCACCACCCTCCGCGCCTGGACCCCGGTCAACACCGAAGACACCGTCCACACGATGAACTCCGTCCACTCCGGATCTCCGACCGACCCCTGCCCTCACCACGTCTTCAAGAAAGTCGACGCTATCATCGCACCCCACCTGCGGGACATCATCAACACCTCATTCGACACCGCCACCTTCCCTGATAGCTGGAAGCACGCCGAACTCAGCGCTCTACTGAAGAAACCTACAGCAGACCCCACCGAACTCAAGAATTACCGCCCCATCTCTCTACTCCCGTTTCCAGCCAAAGTCATCGAGAAGACCGTCAACAAACAGCTGGCCACCTTCCTCGAGACGAATGGATCCCTCGACCCATCGCAGTCCGGATTCCGGGCCAACCACAGCACCGAGACCGCCCTCATTGCCGCCACTGACGACATCCGAGCCCTGATGGACAATGGGGAAACAGCGGCCCTCATCCTCCTAGACCTCTCCGCGGCTTTCGACACGGTCTGCCACCGCACCCTAGTGCAGCGCCTCAGCAACGTCGGAATCCAGGAGAAGGCGCTGGAATGGATCGTATCCTTTCTCGACGGAAGAACACAAAGAGTCCGCCTACCACCGTACAAGTCAGAGGCCACCAAAGTCATCTGCGGCGTCCCTCAAGGATCCTCACTGAGCACGACTCTCTTCAACGTCTACATGAGCCCCCTCGCGGCCATCGCACGCCAACACAACCTCAACATAATCTCCTACGCCGACGACACCCAGCTGATCCTCTCCCTGACCAACGACCCCGCCGCCGCCAGAGCCAACCTGCACGAAGGGATGAGAGAAGTAGCCGAGTGGATGACGACGAGCCGCCTGAAGCTGAACACAGATAAGACGGAGGTCCTCATCCTGGGCTCCTCACCCTCCGCCTGGGACGACTCCTGGTGGCCCCCCGCCCTGGGCACCGCACCCAAACCAACGGACCACGCACGCAACCTGGGTTTCATCCTGGACTCCTCCCTCTCCATGACCAGGCAAGTCAACGCCGTCTCCTCGTCGTGCTTCAACATCCTGCGCATGCTTCGGAAGATCTTCTGGTGGATCCCCACAGAGACCAGGAAGACCGTCACCCAGGCCCTCGTCACCAGCCGACTGGACTACGGCAACGCACTCTACGCCGGAACCACCGCCAAGATCCAGAAGAGACTCCAGCGCATCCAGAACGCCTCAGCCAGACTCATCCTCGACATCCCACGACACAGCCACATCTCCGGACACCTAAGAGACCTGCACTGGCTCCCGGTCAACAAGAGAATCACCTTCCGCCTCCTTACCCACGCACACAAAGCTCTCCACGACCAAGGCCCGAGCTACCTCAACAACCGAATCAACTTCTACGCTCCCAAACGCCACCTCCGATCCGCCAGCCACGCCCTCGCCGCCGTCCCACGCATCCGCAGAGCCACCACAGGAGGAAGGTCCTTCTCCTACCTGGCCACCAAGACCTGGAACTCCCTCCCGGCCGACCTGCGCCTGACCCAAGACCACCTCTCCTTCAGGAAGAAGCTCAAGACCTGGCTGTTCGAGCAGTAGCGGCACCCCCCCCCCCCCCAAGCGCCTCGAGACCCTACGGGTAGGTAGTGCGCTCTATAAATGTCCTTGATTGATTGATTGAGTACTGGGTTAGAAAAATCCCATCAGCCCACCCTTATTGGTGGAGTGTCGTCATGTGGGATGTAGACCATGAACCATGATTTCTCCCAATGCACCTAGTAATGATGCTGAGATAGGTTCTGGAAGGTGATATTCTTAAACACAGTATTTCAGAGGTAGGACCAATGGAGTGCAGTGCTAGTGAAAAAAGAAAACAAAAGTGATTGTAAAATTGGCTCCTGGGACAAAAAATATGTTTATTCAGTATTGTCCAGGGTCAAGAGTAAAAACAACGCCTCATAGTCTTAACGAATGGCTATGTCATGGCGTAGTGCAAAAGTGGTCAACTTATTGAACATTATAAATAGGAATTATCATTTAAAAAACCTTAGAAATTATTTGAAAAAAAACATAAGTTTCAAGCAGGTTATAATTAGAAAATATCATTTAAAAAACCATAGAAATTCACTGAAAAAGCATAGGTTTCAGGGGCGTTATAGTTAGCTGGACATTTCTCTCATACAAAACCATTGAAATTCCCCCGTTATAGTTAGTTCAGCTAACTATAACTTGCGCGCCAGCAATGCACTGTCCAGCTAACTATAGCGCCCCTAAATCCTATGTTTTCTCAGGTAATATATATATATATATATATTACCTACTGGCGGTCGCCAGTAGGTAGTTATAGTTAGGATCTACTTTCTATAGGAAATCTGCAACATTCTATTGGGAATAACTTTGGCGCCGGTGGACGAATCTTCGTGAATTTCTCAAAGTAGGTGGCCCGCTCCGCTCCGCTCCGCTCCGCTCCACTCCTTCCCTGAAAATGTGAGGGGTTTCGTCAAGGGGGGGCCGAGATAAAAGGGGGGTCCCAAAACGCGTTTTTCCCATGTTAATTTCCATAGGGCCTTTGGCCTCACTTTTAGCTCGAACGGCTGAATGGATTTCCATCAAACTTGGCAAATTTGTAGGGACTGGTAGCCCGGTGTGCCTTTTCTATGTCTCAAGATATGTGCTCCAGTGGATTTTGAGTAATTTAGGTTCAAAAAAATATATATATCTATAAGCGCTCCCCGATACGCGCACCGGGAAGCGCACCGGGCGCGACACGCGAGGTGCGCACGGAAAGCTGACTGTCTCCCGGGTGTCTGTAAACATTCGAAACAGTCCAGAGCGGCCACCATCTTGTGTCTCGGTAGGATAGAGACACAAGAGGGGCCAAAAACAAAGGGGAGAATAACCAAAAGGGGGCAGGGTCGACCCCCCCTGGCCCCCTAGGTTTGATGTGGGGGACATAAAAGGGCCCCGGAGCTGAAAACAAAAACAAATTATTTTTTCGATTTTCGCGGGGGAGCGACCGGTACGTGCCCCGGTACGCGTACCGGGGAGCGTACCATGGAGAAAAAAGCATGACCGAGTTTCCCAAAAAAGTTGCTTTTTTTATACATTAGAGGTAGTTCTAAAAAGAACTGTTGTTTCTATTCTTTTTGTTGTTTCATATTTTTTTTTTTTTTTTTACATTTTTTACTTTTTTGAGTTTTCTGAACATTTTTTTTTGTATTTTTTAAGGGGAGAAACAAAAAACAGGGAATTCTAAAGGGCTCAACAGGAGCAAAAAAAAAAGTGAAAAAAATTGATGTTTCCTTGGGCACTTGTGGTTATCCCAAGCACGGTTAATAAGTGTGATGCATATCTCTCCATAGCATATTGTTTGTTCACAAAAAATACAAACCATTTTAAAATTAGAAAACTTTGTTTGTATGGTGGAGCACATCTCCCTAACTTCCGGTCCTGATGGGGCAGAAACATTAGTTTGGGAGGTGCTGGCAGAAGATTGGACAGGGTTTCTGGCCAGTTCCCGGACCTCTGTCCTAGCATAGTCATTTGGATGCTTCCGTTGCATATGCCTGATCATGGTGTGGTTGCCAAAGGAGTATTTTTTGTTGGGATTCCCCCTTGACAGCTCCTGATGACATATTAAGCAGGTTGCCTTAGGCGCATTTAATTTTTTTTGTCGTTGGGGATTGAAAAAAACTGCCAGATGATGTGCTCTTTAGGTTTGTAGGTAATATTGTCCTCTGGGACGAATCTCCTCTCCTCCTCCTCCTCATCCTCCTCCTCTTCTTGATCTCCACCACTGTGAAGTTGTGGTGGTCCTTGTGGTGGTGGTGGTGGTGGTGGTGGTGGAGGTCCAGAAGATCCAGCAGCTGCAGCTAATGTAGCCATTTTCTACTGAAATAACTGCAGGTCTACCTCTCTCAAAGCACAAAGGTAGAATGAGGAAAAAAGGTGGGGTCTTTCATCATTTGGAAAAGAAAACTGCTCTGAACCAATGAAAAGTGTTATTTTTAGGTCACATGACCTGGCCTTACATCATTAGGAAACCAAAAGTGAAATGAACCAATAAAAAGTTTTATTTTCAGGTCACATGACCCGACGCACTTACGCTACGCGCCCTGGGCCGCGCCCGTAGTCGTGCCCCGGAGCGCGCCCGGGGGCGCATAGCGTAAGCGCGTCAGAATGTTGCGCGATCGTATGCGCTCGCGTGCTCCCAGGTGCGCTTACGCAGTGCGTCATATGATGCATCACGCGGTTACGCAAAACGTCACGATGTTGTTTTCGTACGCGAGAATAGCGCTAACGGGACGCTCACCGGTACGCGCCACGGGGCACGCCAAAGCACTGCGCTTACCCGTGCGTTCACGGGTACGCTCCCCGGGAGCGCTCCGGTGCAAAAAAAATAAAATATATATATATATTACATAATTATACAATATAAAATTCGCTATAAATGTTTTTACTTTTTATCCTTATAGAGAAATGCTATTAAAAAACCATTGAAATTCACTGAAAAAAACATCGGTTTCACACCAGTTATAGTTAGGCATTAGCATTTAAAAAACCTATTAAATTCACAGAAAAAAAACACAGGTTTGACACCAGTTATAGTTAGCTGGAAATTTTACTGACATAAAACCATTGAAATTCCCACCTTATAGTTAGTTGGACTCACTATAACTTGCGCGTGTAATGCACTGCTGATGACATCACATATTACATCACTCATGACATGGTCATGAGTGACATCACTCATTGTCAACATTCAAAACCAGGAACTGTTGGCAGCCATTTTGTGTCTCTGTAGAAGGGAGGCTGAAGAAGTCAGTGGAATATGTGTGCAAAACGTAGAAAGGGTGCAGGGTAGAAATACTTTTACCCTCTAGACCTGCTTAAGGGGTCCCGGAAGGACCCACAGGGCCCACAACATTTTTTTTCTTTTTGTTTTAAAAGACCCGGCAGGTGCGTTTAGGGTGCGCAGACTCGGGCATAAAAAAGTAAATTAAAAAAACTGAGCTTTTTTTATAAATGGCAAAATCCCGGGGATTAAATTATTAAATTTAAAGGGGACTTAGAGGGCTCCCCCAACCCCAGGGATCGCCACCCCCCGTGGCTATAAAATAAATTGTTGGGAGGAGCTCAAAAGCCCCTCCTAGTAAAATTTGTGGGGGGGCTGAAGGACCTCCCGAGCCCTCGGGTTGTATTGTAGGAGGGGTGCTCTGTGGCCCCCCTCCTGAAGCCCTTGAGGGCCCTGGGGACGCCGCCCCCAAGGGCCGGCTCCTGCTGTGTCCTGGGGTGCCCACCCCCAGGACACTGTTGTTTGCCATAGCAAACGTGGTTTGGATTTTGGAAGAGAGAGCAGGGAAACCTGCTCTCTCTTTAAAAATCCAAACCATATTGCGTTTCCACATGGGGAGCTGCATGTTATCATAGGATACAGGGAGCTGGCTGGGACTGTGGGGGCATTGGGACTTCCCCCATGGTCTCCAATGGTATTTTTAAGCCCCGGGGGATGGGGTCCCCCGGGATAATAGTAATTAGTGATAGGGGCTATTTTTGTGAGCTAAAATTGGTAGTCGCGCACCCAGTGCAGCATTCAGTGTGGCCCCCTGCTGTACACATGTTGGATGTACAACTAGTAACCTGTAGGGTGCGCGACTCCAACGCATGTGGTATACGACCTGTACACAATGGGTGCACAAATTTGGCGCGTTGGTGCTCGACTCCAAGCCAAAAAACAAATAATATTTTTCAGATATACATCAAGCTTATGTGCTTAGTTCTTAGGTGGCTCTAAAAAGAGCCCTTGTGTTTATTGATACATTTTAGTACCTGCAAGTATGCAGAGTCTAAAGTTCAATAGGAAGATTCTGTTTCCCTCATCAGTAAAATGTACACCATCTGTCCTATAGATGCCATCCATATTGAAATGCAGATTGTTGTGGTAAATGGACCCCATTCGATAGTCTCGGAGAAAAGCAGAAAAAGATTTATTCACATGTTTCCTAGCTTTCTCAATCTGTGGACAAAATTGATTAGACCAGTTCCATTTATGCCTTTGGCATATGTTAGAATAGACAAAGGCTGTTTGGGGGAAAAGTGATATCAATTCTCCAAAGGTGTCCTTCATAAGCATTTCCAGACCTACCCCAGTGAAAGTGCTTAGGTCATTGCCACCACAGTGCACAAATATGAGGTCAGGGTATTGGAGATGCAAAAAGGATTTAACCAATGGCATCAATTGGTGCCACTTTAACCCTCTTTGTCCCATCCATTTAATGTCTACATTTGGTAAACCTAGGTGTGTGTGAAGTCCTTTGTTTTCTGCATACCTTTGGCTCCAGAAAATATAGCTTTGTCCCACAATCCACACTCTAAGTATCTTGAAGGGAGGACTGGATGCACTCAGATGGTCTCTGTAAATAAAATGGCAGTTTGAAAACTAAGATTTTTCTAAATTGCTAAAATGGTGGATAAGATGCAGTTTTGAAAAAAGAAAAGAATTGTTTGGTTATTTTACAACATTCTACACTGAAAACTAGGGTGCATGTTTCTGTCTTTTAAAAGCATAATTCTTATTGGTTAACAAAAACTGATTGAAATTCATGTTACATAAGATAAGCTGATATGTTGAAAACTCAAGCACACTGCTGTTTTGATTAGCAACATTGTATGGTGAACTTTTGACCAGTGTGCTCAGTTGAGTGTTCCATGAACTGTTACTATGGTGACAGGCAGAAGGCAGATTGGGGGTAGGGTTTAAATGTACGTCAATTCGAAAGGGTTGACATGTGTAACCAATAGAAATGTGTGTTTGCTTTTGAATTAATGTGGGAAGGAATGTGATTTCATTTTTAGGTGTATATGTGTGCAAAATGAGAGGGAAACTTTGCCATTCTTTGGTTTTGGTGAGAGGTTACAGAACAGAGATTCTGTATAAGAAAATCTGCAGTGTGACTGACATAATTCTTAATCCACAAAACAATTTGAAAGGTGATTTATTAATTTGTGGGGGGTGTATGTGCATTTTAATCATACTAATGTGTTTCTCTTGCTAAAGTGCAGGGAATACTTTTTTTCTCTAGAATCATATTGTGAGTGTGTGTGCATTTAGAAACCATTCTGAGATACACATTGTGTATTTCATGTGTTTGCAGACAGATAACTGTGCTGTTCTCATGTTTTGGTGGAATTAGAAACCCGTAATTTTTTATGTATTTGCAAAATCAGTCAAATTTCTACATTAAAATGCAGTACTCCTTTTAGACTATGACATGTGTTTTGGTAAAATGCACACACAGAGTGAGTCTGTGTGCATTTAGGAATCACTATAAGAGAAGCATTTTGGTACTTCATGTGTTTGCTGACTTGTAATTGATTAAAAACGTATTGTGTTTTGACATGTTGGTAGAATTAGAAAATAGTTATTGGCAATGTGTTTCCAAAATGAGTTTTGCTTTAATAGTAAAATGCAGTCATGAAATATGTGGAATGGGTGCTTGATGTGTTTGCAGACTCATAAGTACATGTACTGTTGCAGTGAGCCAGGCTTTAGGGCATGCAGTGCTTGAAACTCCTATGCACTATGCAAGTAGTAGTGTAACCACCTTCACACTTGTGTTCCAGGCCTACATTTTCCCAGTCAGTATCTGTACACTACATTAATAAGAAATACTGTTATGTGTGTAGAATCACACTTTGAGTCAGTGTCTATTTGGGAAAATTGAGAGAGAATGATTTGTTTGGTTGGTGTGTTTGCAGACATATAAGTACATGTACTCTTGCAGTGACATTACCCCCAGCATGACCCCTTACACTACACAAACACCACTGCAGTAACCTAAACCCTAAAACACCACCCCTACACTACCCAAAACCACTGCACTACCCTAAACCCTAAATCTACCCCCAGCACGACCACCTACACTACCCATTCACCACTGCACTACCCTAAACCATAAAACACTACCCCAGCACAACCCCCTACACTACCCAATCTCAAGTGCACTACCCTAAACCCTAAATCTACCCCAGTAGAACCTCCTACACTGCCCAAATACCACTGCACTACCCTAGAACACTAACACAGCACGACCCCCTACACTACCCAAACATCATTGCACTACCCTAAACCTTAAATATACCCCAGCACGACCTCCTACACTACCCAAGCACCACTGCCCTACCCTAGAACATTACCCCAGCTCGACCCCCTATACTACTCAAACACCACTTCACTACCCTAAACTCTAAAACACTACTCCCAGCATGACCCCCAACAATACACAAACACCACTGCACTACCCTAATCCCTAAATCTATCCCTAGCACGACCCCTACACTACCCATTTACCACTGCACTACTCTAAACCCTAAAACACTACCCCCTACACTACACAAACACCACTGCAGTACCCTAAACCCTAAAACACCACCCCTACACTACCCGAACACCATTGCACTACCCTAAACCTTAAATCTACCCCAGCTCGACCCCCTACACTACCCAAACACCACTGCACTGCCCTAAAACACTACCCCAGCACGACCCCCTACACTACACAAACACCACTGCACTACCCTAAACTCTAAATCTACCCCAGCAAGACCCCCTACACTACATAAACACCACTGCACTACCCTAAACACTAAATCTATCGCCAGCACATCCCGCTACACTACACAAGCACCATTGCACTACCCAAAACCCTAAAACACAACCCCCAGCACACCCCCTACATTACACAAACACCACTCCACTTCCCTAAACCCTAAAACACTACCCCAGCACGACCCCCTACACTACCCAAACACCACTGCACTACCTTAACCCTAAATCACTACCCCAACATGACCCCCTACACTACCCAAACACCATTGCACTGCCCTAAACTTTAAATGTACCCCTGCACGACCTCCTACACTACCCAAACAGCACTGCACTACCCTAAACTCTAAATCTGTACTGTTGCAAAACCATAGTGAATGTTTATGTGCCATGTACTAATTAACCCTGGGTGAAGAACTACGCTCCGTTCGCGGAGTTTGCAGAGTTTCGGCAACTCCGCGCTCCGCGGAGAACGCGAAGTTGTCGAATAATCCGCAAACTACTGCGTAGTGTAGTTCTCGCGCGCTCAATAGCATTTTCGTGTGCGCGAGGATGCTTGTCGGTAAGATCGAGTTGCCGAACACGCAGAAACTGCAATCTGGCACAGAATAACTCGCGAACACGTTAGTAGTGACCGGAAATAAGGGGACGCGAGCGGGCGGGACAAACCTCATGGGTAACTTCGCGCGCTACACATCCCGAGCATGCAGGCAATCAATCAATCAATCAATCCGGATATTTGTATAGCGCGCTACTCACCCAGAGGGTCTCAAGGCGCTTGGGGAAGGGGGGTCCGCTACTGCTCGAACAGCCATGTCTTGAGTTGCTTCCTGAAGCAGAGGTGGTCTTGGGTCAGGCGGAGGTGGATGGGGAGGGAGTTCCAAGTCTTGGCTGCCAGGTAGGAGAAGGATATTCTTCCCATGGTGGATCTTCGGATGCGTGGCACGGCGGCGAGGGCGTGGCTGGTCGATTGTAGCTGGCGGGTGGGAGTGTAGAAGGTCAGGCGGTTGTTGAGGTACCTGGGGCCCAGGTCGTGGAGGGCCTTGTGCGTGTGGGTGAGGAGTTGGAACGTGATTCTCTTGCTGACGGGGAGCCAGTGAAGGTCTCTCAGGTGTCCGGAGATGTGGCTGTGTCGGGGGATGTCCAAGATGAGTCGTGCGGAGGCGTTCTGGATGTGTTAGAGTCTTTTCTGGAGTTTGGCTGTGGTTCCGGTATAGAGGGTGTTTCCGTAGTCCAGTCGGCTGGTGACGAGTGCCTGTGTGACCGTCTTCCTGGTTTCGGTGGCGAGCCATCGGAAGATCTTTCGGAGCATGCGTAGGATGTTGAAGCATGATGATGAGACGGCATTGACTTGTCTGGTCATCGAGAGGGAGGAGTCCAGGATGAAGCCCAGGTTGCGTGCGTGGTCCGTTGGTTTGGGTGCGCTGCCCAGGGCAGTGGGCCACCAGGAGTCGTCCCAGGCGGAGGGTGATGATCCAAGGATGAGGACTTCCGTCTTGTCTGAGTTCAGTTTCAGGTGGCTGGTCCTCATCCACTCGACTACGTCTTTCATCCCTTCGTGTAGGTTGGTTCTGGCGGTTCCTGGGTCGTTGGTGAGGGAGAGGATCAGCTGGGTGTCGTCGGCGTAAGAGATGATGTTGAGGTTGTTTTGGCGTACGATGGCTGCGAGGGGGCTCATGTAGACGTTGAAGAGGGTGGAGCTGAGTGATGATCTTTGTGGTACGACGCATATGACTTTGGTGGCCTTGGATCTGTACGGGGGGAGGCGGACTCTCTGGGTTCTTCCGGTCAGGAACGAGATGATCCACTCCAGTGCCTTCTCTTGGATTCCGATGTTGCTGAGGCGCTGCACTAGGGTGCGGTGGCAGACCGTATCGAATGCTGCGGAGAGGTCCAGGAGGATGAGGGCCGCTGTTTCCCAGTTGCCGAGCAGGGCTCGGATGTCGTCAGTGGCTGCGATGAGGGCGGTCTCGGTGCTGTGGTTGGCATGGAAGCCAGACTGCGAGTGGTTGAGGCTGGTTGGGCGAGCGCAATTGGTGATCCACTGTGTGAGGTTGTTGGCTGCTTGGTTGGGGTCCGTTGAGCTGGCGGGAGGGTTCTGGCTCAGTGAAGTGGTGAGCTGGTCGGTGGTGATCTTGTTCCAGTTCCTGCGGGGAACCTGTTGCGGGTGGTGGTGAGTCGTGGTCTTTCTGAAGCTGAAGTGGACGCAGCTGTGGTCTGTCCAGTGGAGTCCGGTGGAGTGGCTGAAGGAGATGTACTTGCTGGAGGAGAAGACTGGGTTAAGCGTGTGTCTGGCGTAGTGGGTGGGGGTGTTCACCAGTTGCATGAGTCCGAGGTTGGCGAGGTTGTCCAGCAGGGTGGTGGTGGTGTTGTCGTTGTTGTTCTCCAGGTGGAAGTAGAGGTCCCCTAGGAGGATGTAGTCAGCGGAGGCGAGGGCATGCGGGCTGATGAAGTCTGCGATGTCTTCGCTGAATTGTGTGTGAGGTCCTGGGGGTCTGTAGATGAGGGTGCCTCTGAGTGTGGTCTTGGGGTCGGTGTGTATCTGGAAGTGAAGATGTTAAGCGGCTGTGAGGGTGTCGTCTTAGTTGGTCGTGATGCGGATGGTGTTCTTGTGGACGATGGCAATGCCTCCTCCTGTCTCGTTGACGCGGTCTCTCCGGGTGATCTTGTATTCATCCGGGATGGCAACGGCGATGTCGGGCGCTGAGGAGGCGTTCATCCATGTTTCCGTGAGGAAGGCGACGTCTGGAGATGTGGTGTCAAGCAGGTTCCAGAGTTCCACGGCGCTCCCGAAGACGAAAAATGGCTCGCGAACGGGTCAATCAAGCTTCTACGCATGCTCGCGGAGCTATGCGTAGTTCGCAGAGTGCAAGTGCATCTTCGCGTAGCTCCGCGGAGTGCGGCTACGTGAACTACGCCCAGGCTTAGTACTAATCTATTCACTAAAGTAAAAGTGAACCAATTATGAATTCACTCAGTGTCTCTCTTTATAGTATTGTAATAATTTAGTTAATGTGCATGTAGTCATGTAGTGAGCTAGGTTTTAGGGTTATGGAGTGCTTCAAACTGATATGCACTATGCATGTAGTGGTCTAACCACCTCGCACTCGTGCTTCAGGCCTACAATTTCTTAGTCAGAATTTATATGAAATGTGGTTGTATAGTAATAGAAAAGCATAATTTATAAAGTTATCAATAAACACTTATTTATGATTATTTTTTACAGATACTGTTATTCATCATTAAAATTATCATGCCGGAGAAAGAAAGAAAAAGAAAAGGTCTGAAAAACGATACTTACTTGAAAAAACTCAACCACAAGTATTGGATGACCAACATAATGTGGCTAAAAAGAGAAAAATTTCTGGTAAGACCACAAAGAACTTTATTAAAAATATTACTAAACTCAGAAAAAAAATGAAAATGTTAAAAGCACTTAAAATGTTCCGAGCATAAAAAAAGTATAGGAAAGGAAAAAAAAGGCAATATACATACAAAGGATCCAACTTATAGCAAAAGAAGAGAAAATCAATATAAAGAAATTCGTAAAAAAATATTTTATAATAGAGTAGTACATACTTTGATAAAAGGTACGAAGAAATATAAAAAGAGAACACCATTTTATAAAAAGAAGAAGCATATCGGTTCCATTGTTGAAAAGGCTTTTGAAGTAAAAAGAAAACTATTCATTTTACTATCAAACAGAATTCGATCACTAGACAAATCAATCCATTTAATGAAGATCAAAAGTAAGAGGAAAAGGGTAATTAATAGAACTCATTTTTGTGATTTTTTTGGGTGAATGGAAACACAGTTCAAGTTCTGAGCCTTTTTTAGTGAAGAGAGTTATTTTCAGACCAATGATTTGTTGCATGCAGTTGACACCAGTGAGCGATCTTATTTGGTTAGAAATGGTTGTCCAATTGAGAAAGAGAAAATGGTTCCCAGAAATGCAGAAGAAGTGATAGCTTATGAAGTTCTAGGCAGACATCCTAAAGCCCCAGTGTACACTTGGAATTGCAGTACTATCTGTAGTGTACAACAAGAATCTATTGATAAATTACGCAGTTTCTTACAAGCATATAGTAAGTGTTAAACAAAAGATTAAGGGGTTACAAGGACTAGACCCTTGCAGAGTGAGAAAAAATACTGGTTTGCATGGTCATTCTCTGGCTTGTCTTTCTAGGAAAGTATGTCAAAGTGTTTTTCACCATTTCAGGATGTTGGCAGTACATCATACTCAAATGCGGAAGTTAGTGAGAAGATTGTATTATGCAAAAAGTCCAGCACTAAAGTTAAGTGAGTTGAACAGTGCTCTTTTGCGTGGGTCAATATCAGATGTGATGACATTGAGTTTTGTTATTTTGGTCCTGAACAGGAGAGTGAAGAAACTCAGACTTTAATAGAAGAAAATGTTGGAGAGAATGTTGAACGTAGTTGTCCAAAACATTTTGAAGGTGAAATTACAAAGTTTAAGGTGATTTCAGGTGAAAGGCTACAATTTTATTGTATTTGTTGTCGGCGAACTCGCTATAGTAACTAGACTAGCAGTGTTGATCTGTATTTAAAAAGTGAAAAAGAAAATAATGATAAATGGAAGGAATTTGCAACTTATTTGTCGGTAGAGAATTGTTTTGATTTGGGTTCTGATCAGCGTTTTTGTAAATATTGTTATAACAAATTAGATGAGAATAAAATGCCCGCTAGAGCTGTGTATAATAATTTAGAGTTAGTTGCTACCCCTCCATAATTGATAGATTTAAACACCTATGAGTCTATTCTTATTCAATGTGTGCACCTGTTTCAGGCTATTGTTCATATGGAGCCTAAAACAGGTAAATTGCCTCCTTCAGATTTACAAAGAGGATTAAAAGGAAGAGTTGTGTATTTACTGTTAAATTTAAAGAAAAATATTGAAACTATTGGTGTAGAGAGTGTAAAAAAGTGAACCACTAGTTATTCTTGTTAATGGTCTGCCAACTAAGAATTAAAAATCTGGAAGGAGTTAGTGGATGTTAGGAAAGTGCTAAAGGCAACATTCTATTTGATAAAAAACAATACATACTATAAGAATGTTTATATGGGAGAAGAAGAAATACTTTTAACGGAAGATACTGAAACGTCAAGTGGACAAATTGAAAAAGTGGACATGTTAAGATGTGAAGAAATCTATGAACATTACAGTGTCCATCCACTTCATTCAAAAGAAGTGATGGGGAACACTATTGAGTTGTTCCAAATTAAAAAAGCAAAAGGAAGTCCCATGAGTGTATGGGAAGAGAGTTTGGAGGCTCGTTGTTTTCTGCAGTTGTTCCCAACAGGAAAAGGTGGACAATATGATGAATGACCTGTGCAGATTCCTGCATCTAAATATCAGACAACAAGACTATATGCAGAAGATCCAAGATTTCGACAATGTATCCCTTATATATTTCAGGGGAACATCCTTTAAAACGCTGATCTTACCCCGCAGTGCAGTTACAACACATCTTTTACAACGCAAGTCGTAACCACGACTTGCGCTGGAGGGCGCTCTAGGCTAAGGAATAGTAGATTTACTATTCCAACACCTTCCCTACTGTACGTAGGCTGGTGTTGGAATAGTAAATTTAACTATTCCTAAGTCCAGCACCCCTACAGCGCAAGTCGTGGTAACGAATTGGGTTATAAAAGACGCGTTGTAAAGTACTGCAATGTAATACATCCGCTGGTAACAACGTATATCCTATATTTCATCTTTTGTTTGAAAGTGACTTGTCTGGACTTTCATATGCAGTCAATCACATTTTAATAACTGGAATACATCTGCAAAATGTATCTGCAAAAGATTTTATGGATAAAGTGCACCAGAGAGATGATCATTTAGAATCTCAGCACATTAACCTGATGGCATGTCAGCGTGGGACTAATGAATATTGGTACCTTCATCATAGAGAACTGAAATGTATGTTATGGAACTTAGGAAGTCCTACATGGTTCCTTACCCTAAGCTGTGCTGAGTACGCTTGGGATAATTTACTTGAATTTTTTAGAGATGCACATTGCAATATAAAACATATTGAATACAAGACACCTGGGGAATTGTGCTCTTTGGATCCTGTTAATGTATGCAGATATTTCAATCATAGATTTGAAGCTATGATGTCTTTTATCTGCAATAAAAAAATCCTCCTCTTAGAGAAGTTGTGGATTTCTTTTGGAGACAGGAGTATCAAGCAAGAGGTGTTCCTCATAAACATATGCTGTTATGGATTAAGGACGCCCCCAAATTTGAAACAGATGCGGATGATGCTGTTTTGTCCTTTATTGAAGAATATGTCACATGTTCTGTACCCAAAAGCACAGAAGAAAACAACTTAAGTACACATGTCTTATGATTCCAAAGCCACCGATGTGGAAAATACTGTTGACGAAAGTACAAATCTAAGGATAAGTTCTACACCAAATGTCGTTTTGCATTTCCACGTCCTGTAATATCAAAAGGAAGAGTGAACAGTTTTATGTCATCTTTGCGACATACCATCACAAGAATGTCTACAAAAATACCTACCATTTATGAAGAAATGAAGAGTCAAAATACATAAATGACTACACCCCAGTTCTTTTGTCCATGTGGAATGCTAACATGGATATTCAATATGTTGAGGAAAATTCCATTGCTGTTGCTCGATATGTAACATCCCATATCACAAAATCAGAAAAGACGGAATTTAAAGAAATGTGGGAAGAGATTTCTCATGAGAAGACTCTGAGTAAGAAATTATACAGTTTCAGTTTGAAGATGTTATCCATTGAGAAATGGGAGCATATGAGTGCTCAGATCGGTTATCATCTGCAAGTCTATACTCCAAATCTAGAAGAATCATTTGGGTTAGTCTACATCTTGCAGCAATGCGAAATAGAGTACTGAAATATGTACAAGAAATGTAATATTTAGCAGAAAAAGATCCAGAAAGTACAGATATTTTGAAAACGAATATGTTGGACACATATTACCCAAACAGAAGTCATCATCTTGAGAACATGTGTCTCTGTGAAGTGCTGCAAAACTACACTTTTAAACGGAAAACTACAGAGAACATCAATGATGGAAAATATGGAGTCATTGGTTCGAAAGGATGTGTGGTGAAACAAATGAAAAGAAATTTAATTAAATACAGCAAGCTGAGTTGGGATACTGCTGATAAAAGGGAATATTAATATTTAGCACTTTTACAACTGTTCAAACCATGGCGTTCAGAACTGGAATTATTTGGAGATTTCCAGAGCTATGAAGATTCCTTTAATGTATGTAAAGGTAGCATACAATGCACTGCTTTTGCAAATTATGTGAAAATGTTGAACGATAAAATTGATCAAGAAGCTACAATTGCAGCTGAGATTGCTAGAGACAATTTTCAAGACAGTCAGAGTTCTGCTGCATTGAGTCAAGATCCACTAGGACAACCAATTGTTAAAAATAAAGCAGCAATCGCCATGAATGGTTTAGAAACAGCAATGCATCACGCTCAAGAAGATGTAACAAACTTAGCAAACTTTGAAGAACAACTAAATGTTGAACAGAAACAAACATATCAGCAAGTGAGACAACAGATTGACCATGGATTACTTCATGAAAAGATAGAGTGCTCATGCACGTCATTTCAACGTATCTTAATGTATGTGAGTGGACAAGCTGAAACAGGAAAAAGTTTTTCAATTAAAGTAATTACAAGTTATCTACAGAAAACGACTGAGTCGCATTTGTCTTGTGTTGGCAGCACACAACATTAAAGGAATTACTTTACATTGTTTACTAATGCTACCAGTAGAGCATGAAAACAAATTGGAATACCACAAGCTATCTGGAGAAGCATGTTGTGAAGTTTCAAGAGTCTTGAAGAAAATAAAACGTCTCATTATTGATAAGGTAAGCATGGGATCAAACTTAATGCTTGCCTTTGTGCATTTAAGAATGCAGCAAATTCTTAAAACAGAGTACGACGTGTTACTTGGAGGGAAACACGTCATAGTTTTTGGGGATCTACTGCAACTGATTCCTGTAAAAGGACGACCAGTATTTAAAACACTCACACATGAAGACACCAGAAAGTCTCTGTGTAGTGTTGGAAACGTGAACATTTGGTCATATTTTGAATACAAAGAACTCATTACAAATATGCGACAGGCAAATGATGTTGATTATGGAACTATTCTCCAAGATTTAAGAATTGGACTACTGACTTAACATGGCAAACAAGCTTTGCAGAGTCGATTACTTTCCACTTTGTTTCCAAATGAAAATGTAGTTCCTGAGAAAATATACATGAAAATTGCAGAAAACAAATCTGTAATCTGCTTAATGCCAACACTAGGTGAGTATTCTATATTCAACAAGCAACTTTTGAAACTGGAAAATGAAGAAATAATAAAAATGGAAGCCATCGATAAAATAGAGCATGAAGGAATCACTATTATTTTGACAGAACAATTGAAGACAAAATTGGATTCTTTAGAAAAATCAACATCTAAAACTGCTGGTTTAGAAAAGAATCTATATGCATGTAGGAACTGTCGAGTTTTTTTAAGGCGTATTTGGACGTAGAAAAAGGTTTAGTTAATTATGAAAAAATAAAGACGGTATTGCATTCTTTAAAATTTAATTTGATCAGATTGAAGAAGTTAAACAAATTGGTCTTTGTTCAGTTCGTTTTTTGCTTGTTAAAGATTTATATGTCCGTAGAAAACAGTTTCCAGTTTCTCTGGCATATACAGTGACTATTCATAAATCTCAAGGTTTAAGTGTTGACAGTGCTTTGGTGAACATTGGAAATACTTTGTTTAAAGAGGGTATGGCATATGTTGCTTTGTCACGAGTCAGAACATTATCTGGTTTGTTTTTGATTGATTTTGATGACACAAAGGTTCCTGCGGAGGCAAACTGTGTCAAAGAGTATAATAGGTTAAGAAAAACATATGCTTCCAATTTAGGTCAATATCCTGTATTTGAAAAGGGTGTGGTTGGTCAAAAAAGAAGGTATGAGAATATCTGTAGTGAAGGTATGGAGAAGGGGAAAAACAAGATAATGATGTGATTGCAAGCAAAATGAAAAATGACCCTGTTGAAGAGATTGTTGGTTATCAGTTTGAAAATAGTTCAGGTGTCAACTGCTATGCTAATGTAGTGGTCAATGTTGTTTTTTTTTTTAAGCTTTGCAACAGCAAATTATAGAGAATTGGGAAGAAAGATTTTGTTCATTGTTGTATTGTGTTTATGAAAAGATGAGATCTGAAAAAAGTAAAATACAAAGTGTTTGTGATATTCGTAATCTTTTGGATGTATGTTCTGGTTCTGCACAATTCACTCAAAATATCCAACAAGATGCTCAGGAATTTCTAATGTATATGCTAACCATATTGGAAAATGAAGGTATACAAATTGAAAACCTTTTTGGCCTTTGTTATAAATGGGAACATCATTGTGAAAATTGTATGTATACATGTAGCACTGGCATAGACACTGAAAGATTTACATGTTTGACCTTGCCAGACTGTAATTCAGTGTCTTTCAATAAACTAGTTAAAGCAGCAAATCCGAACATGGAGTGCAGCCAATGCAAATCAGAAATGTTGTCAACATTATTCATACAAAGATATGGACAACATCTAATTTTAATGATGCAACGTTGTACAGCTGATGGAAGAAAATTAGAAACTTTAATAAAACGTTTTGTAGCAAGTCAGCTATCAATATCAGGTAGGACTTTTGTAACAGTAGCAATAATTTTCCATGATGGTCCTTCCACAACATCTGGACATTACACTGCCTATCTAAAATGTGACAAAGGCTTGACACTTTGTAACGAAGCTCAATTGGTTTCAAACAACGCTTGCCTTTTCGAATTACCAAATTCCTACCTAATATTTTTAAAGCCAAAGTTTTAGGAAGATAATTCAGCCTCTGAGGAAATTATTATTCTGATTTAATAGGAATACCATTGGACAATGAACATAAAAAGGAGTGCAAAAATACTATTTGGCCTCAAGGAAAGGTATATGTTAGAATTTTGGACTTTTTCTTGCCCATTTTCACGGTGTATATTTGTAACCCACAACATTTACAGTTTTATAAATTTGAGTTATGACATTTTCTTAGCAGTAACCATTTTATATATGTGTGATTTGTATTATGCAGTATTTTACTGGGGATGGGTTGTTTTTTCTTTTTTAAACAATCTAATTGATTGGTTTTTTTTGCCCGCTGTTTTGTGATGAGTACGATTGAAATCACTGTTTCCAGTGAAATTCAATATATTCTGAGAACAGCAAAAAAGGCAAAGAAATTACTTTGTAAAATGGTAAAATTATGCTGTTCTGTAAAAAATGTATTATTACATCTTATAACTATTTTTTCTTTTCTTTTACAGATCCTAATTTTAAAATATAGAATGTACTAGATTTTACATTATAAAAAACAACTGAATAAAATTTACATTATAAAAAACAACTGAATAAAATGTGTAGCATTTTTTAGATGTATTACTGCTGTGTTAAGTTTAAGTAAGTCTTAAAATGCACAATGGACTGTGTTTCCACACATTGAAAAAAGGAAGATGGATGGACTAGATTTGTGCCTGAGAATTCCATTGCAGATAGGTACCAAATAGGAGACAGCTTCAGAGCACCTGTCTGAAAGATACATGGTGTAGTACACATTATAGTCATATGGGGTTCTTGTAGGTACTGGTAATTTTAGAATTATAAAAAATAAAACTATTTAACTTAAAGCATATCACTAACTGTTTTTGCACATGTCACAGTAGTCCCCAACCCTTCTCTTAAGTCATATATACATATGTGCTATAAGTTTCCTAAAACATAAGTACTTATAAATGTATCTTGTTCTCTGTTAGAAATGTACTCCTATAATAAGAATTGGCGGATCTAACTCTCTTTCGTATTTACAAGGTGAGAAAAAGGCATTCTGTTTACCTTTTGTTTACCATGTAAATATAATCTTATCATACACACCACTTTGCTTTGAAAAGGCGTTCTAAAGGTTTTGCTGTGCGTGTTTGCACAGAACAGTTATAGAAAAAGACATATGTCCATTTTAATCAAAAATCCTAAATGGGGTCATGTTTGTGAATACTGCACCATCCTCCAATTGGGGTAGCAAAGCACAACAAGGAGAATTGTTTTCACTTCTCCTCATTTTTTCTCTTTCAAAATATGCTACAATGCAGAGCATATATTGAAGGAGAAAAATGCCTTTACTGATTATTTTTGTGCAGAAAGGTGTCCCTTCCTGAACAAAAAACAATCTCCGCATGACACGGACATCCTTGCACCATGGTGCAAGGGTGCCTGTGTCACTACATGGCTGCTGTTTAAGTAGTTGTGCAGAGGGAAGCATGGAATTGCAACATCTTTGTGTACATATGTTACATCCCTCTGCTTTGGAAGTACCTCAGCACACTGTAGGTAAATACTTTACAGTGTCATGGTGCAGCTCTTCCTTATAGTTCTGCACTTATGCATTCACCACACATCACAAATGCATTCTTTCAGTCAATTATGATTTCACACACTAGCATACAAGCGTAGCTCTTTCTTTAATCAGAGCTCTGAAAATAACTTTTTTTTTCTTTTTGTTGTTTTATATATATTTGTATGATTTTTTTGAACAATTTTTTAGTTTTTGGGGTTCTTTTTAAAAAGAGAGAAAAAATGTCAACAGAACAAACAAAAGTAAACAATAGGAGGAGGAAAAAAATTAAACTAGCAGCGGTGGTTGTCTGCAGAACGGCAAACTAGGTCAACTGACTACTCTCCATATGAAATCAGTCTGTTGCATTGCACACAATGCATCCTGAGTCTTCCAAATTGGGGACGAATATCAGGTGGAGATGTTGAAGTAGAAGCTGTTGTCCCAGATGTACTGGCAACAGCTGGTAGTGCAGGAGCATTGTCTCTTAGTCTCCTCATTTCCTTTCTTGCAAAGTTTACCGGATGTTTTTTTCTGAAGATATTTTCTCATACTTGCTGTTACACATTTTTTTTTCTTTGTAGGGTCAGCCCTGGAGAGCATCGTCTTGCAGATTTTGCAGGTGACTTTGGTGGCATTCACCTTCTTCTGCCCCGGAGGATTAGGGGATTAAGTCTCCTTCATTCCTGAGGGTCCCTGGCTAGCCCACCAGCTACCTCCTGTAAGTGCCACATAGCTGCGTTGCAGAGTGGTGTAAAAGGGGGCATGGCCTTGGACCATGTCTCTGCAACACAGCTCCCTAGACTTACTGGCGGTACCTGGTGGGCTAGTTGGCCCCCAAGGACCCTCAGGATTCAAGGGGACTTAATCCCCTGACTGATAATGCGCCACAGGGTACGTTTGTGCACTTGTTACATTAAGCCACTCGCCCTCCCTGCACCACTGTGCAATATGCCCCCTGGAGTATTGTAAATTGGGGGATTAAGTCCCCTTGAGTTCTGAGGGTCCCTAGGGGCCAACTAGCCCACCAGCTACCTCCAGAAAGCGCCACAGAGCTGCGTTGCAGAGAGGTGTAAAAAGGGGCGTGGCCTCTGAACACCTCACTGCAAAGCAGCTCCCTGGTGCATACTGGAGGTACCTGGTGGGCTAGTTTGCCCCCAGGGACCCTCAGGATTGAAGGGAAATTAATTCCCCCACCTACAATGCACCAGGGGGCACTTTGCTGAGTACTGCACTTAGGGGGCTGTGTGGCCCCCCTCTTTTTAAAATATTTGGGGCCCTGGGGACCCCATCCCCCAGGACCTGCCTTTAAAAAACAAAATGGGAAGGGTGCTGCGCGGCCCCCCTCCCGTGGTCCCCATCCCCTGGGGTATGGCCACATTTCAATTTTTTTATTTTTATTCTTTTTAAAGGATGGGCGCTGCGTAGCCCCCTTCTTAGGCCTAAAGTGGCACTGGGGACCCCATCCACCGGGGCTCTGCCTCATTTCAAACATTAAAATGTTATTATTCATTGACTCGGCCTCCCTCTTAGGCCACTCAAGGCCCCGGGACCCCATTCCTCAGGGCCTTGCCTCTTCGTTGGGGACAGTAGGGGGAGCCCCATTCCCCCACGGCCCCACCGGCTCCCCACCTCCTGCGGGAGCCGGCATTGCTTTTCAACAAGGGGAGTTTATAACATGCAATCCTCCTTTTGTAAAAGCAATGTAGTTTGGATTTTGTAAGCGAGAGCAGATACAAAATCCAAACCAGAATTTGCTATGACAGGGCGGGAGCTGCACAGCTCCTACCGTGCTGTAGCAAACAGCAGTGTCCTGGGGAGGGCACCCCGGGACTCTGCAGGAGCCGGCCCTGTGGGGTGGTGGTCCCGAGGGCCATCATGGGCTCCAAGAGGGGGGCCGCATGCACCGCCACCCCCCTACAAGTGCAAAGCCCTGGTAGGTGGTTGTTCCTGGGGCTCGGGGGTCCATAACGGACCCCCGAATATACATGCATAGTGACCAAGGGAGGTGGCAGTTCCCGGGGTGTGTGGGGGGCTTGAGTCTCATACACAGGTTGATTTATATTTATTTTAAAGCCCCGGGGTGGTGGTCCCTGGGGCAGTGCAGGGCCGTGTGCCCCTGCAAATAAATAATAAAAGCCCCGGGTGGTGGTCCCCCGGGCTTGGCCCCCCCACACATTTAAAAATTTGCCACGGTGGTGGTGGTCCCCGGGGCTGTTGGGGAGCTGCGTGCCGCCTGCAACTCTTAATTCAAGCCCCAGGGAGTTGGCAGTCCCTGGGGCAGTATGGGGGGGATTGGGGCCCCCCTGCACATTTTTTCAGTTCCCCTGGATTCTGGCCCACCCGGGGGCTTCAATACAACGAAGCGCGGGAACCCGTACTTAGTTTTTTTTTCTTGGCTGGATTTGCGCACCCAGCGTGAATTCGACCAATTTCTTTATTTTAGAAAATGCTTTTTGGGGACCTGGGGGTCCTTATGGGACCCCCGAGCAGGCCTAGGGAGTCAGGGTGTTTCTACCCTGCCCCCTTTTCTTGTTCTTCCCATTTGTTTTTAGGTCTTGAGCAGTGAGAGAACTCTTGGAGGGGGTTTAGACACGGACATAGGAATTGCACACGCTCGTGCGTATGCTTTTCCTTTTGGCCCAGGCTATTGGCCTTGGCGTGCGTCTTTTTATAAAAGACAGCACGCAATTGACGGGCGCATAGCTCCGCCCATGGCCTATTGGTGTCTGTTACGAGCACCGGCTGTCATGTGGTTTCAATTATCGTGCCCAGACACGAAGGCGATAATTGAAACCACATGTCTCGCTGTGGCAGGCGCGCGTGCGCACCACTCGCGGGATTGTTCTCTTTTTGGATCCATTTCACGGGGAAGCAACTAAATGAAAGAAGGAAAGAGAGGTGGGCTGCTCATCAGGAGCTGCTCATTGAAGGTCCAATGCTTCCAGGCACATATGCTTTCATGTTTTTTCTTCAGGTGGTTAACCCTTTACCTAGTCATAATCCGACTATATTTATCCTGAAAGTGATATGAACGCGGGGAGCGGAACTGTACGACTTGCTTCAATTAAAACTATCATTGAGGATTTTTTTTAAAGGACTATGGATTTGTGTACATTGAGCATGAATGTTGCAATTCCAGAGATGTATTTCTATGGTAGATGTGCTTATTCTGTGACCGTTTACTGCAGCGTTCTCTGTATAGCCTGCGACTTAAAGTGCATGTCCTGTAACATGAATCATTTTGATCATGAAGGCAGGAGTGCCACCCCCTGGGTGCTGTAAGGGTAAGAGGGCATGGGAGAGCAGCGGTGTCATCATCCCTTTTTGCCCTGCTCCCGGTCGCCTTAGTGTCTTCAGGCTGGCATTACAGATTATGTACACTGTGTGTGCCAGTGTCTCATCAGGCCTCTCCACCCGGTAATCCTTGTAATTGGGTCAGCCTGGGAGTTAGGGAAACCCCATATCTTGCCCTAAAGAGTACAAAGCTCTGCTGTGACCAGAAAGGGTGAGCGCTAGCAGTGCCAGCCTGTTACCTCCTGGCTCCTATTTATATTTTGTGGGGTGGCAGTCACCAGCATGGTGTGGAGAGCTATTCATTTTAGAGGGGGTGGAGTTTTAATAGCATCAAACTAAGGCTAACAGTCCCTTAATTCCTACCCCCCTGGACGAAGATCCAAGCATGTAATAATTCACGCAGGGATGTTTGCTGGTGAACTCTTTTGCTTACTATGATTTCAATAACAACGATTATGATGTCATTAATTCAATGTTAACCTTGTATGAATATCGATATGATTTTGGCCTATATCAGCCTGCATGGGCTATGTCTATGCAAATGAATTTGGTTATGTGAAATGTTACGATAAAGCATAGGTATGTTCAAGTTCTCATGGGCATCTGAATAGAGGTAGATCAAGGACGTGCCCTCTACCTTCAAAGTACTAGAGCCACGCTGTCCTGAGTCCGGTTTCCTGGTTTTCATAAAGGCACAAATACACTTCAAGTCTGAGTCCTAACCCCAGCCTCTGCCCATTCTGGTGCTTTCATCCTGACATCAATGAAGGAGCCAGCACAGGGCACATTCTTTCAGTGCTTGGTACCTTAGTGGGCTGGACTAGTGTTTGTAATACCAGGGGCATTAAATTTAACAAGCTCTAGCAAAGTCCAGAGTTTGGACTTTAATGCGCCAAGCCAGACAAACACAGACAAGCACAAATGTGTGCATGCGTTGCATCTCTAGAGCACAAACGGAAATACAGGCAGATCACAATGAAAAGTTGTGATATTGGGTTATGGTAAGATGCATGGAAATTGTGTAAATATTTAGTAGAGAACGCACAACACTCTGAAATGCCTCTAGGTACTAGAATGGTTTAATCGTTGGATCAGGTGGATTTATGATATCCCTTTCCCGGGACATTTCTGTGAAAATATGCTATGTCTGTGCGCAGCTATGTCAGGTTGGTTGCTTGTGTAACACCCTTTCTCTAGACTAAGGGGCATATGTAGGTAGGAGTTTGCGATTCACAAATGCCGAAATTTGCTGCATTTCGGTGTTTGTGAATCGCAAACACCCCATTGGTATGTAGGTGGCACTTTGGGAAATAAGGAATTGCAAAAATTGCGATTCCTTATTTTTCTTATAGCATTTAAGGAATCACAATTTTGCGATTCCTTAAATGCTGTATTGGGGTGCCTTAAAAATTGTGATTTTGGCATAAGGAATCGCAAAATACCACCTATTTAAAATAGATGGTATTTTGCGATTTCCTTTAAAAATGCTTTTTGTAAAAAAATTCAAAGTGCCATGTGGTGCACAGACATGCCCTTAGGGCATGTATGTGCGCCACATGTACTTACAGGCACATTCCAGGGGTGCAACAGGTGTCCTTTGGACACCCTGGCACCCTTGGAATTGCGATTCTCAAATTGCGATTTTCTCATAGAAAATCGAAATTTGAGAATGTATCCCCATTCATTCCTATGGGCCTTTTGGCCAATAGGAATGAATAGGACACTCATTCCTTAATTGCGATTCGCAATTTGCTAATCGCAAATAAGGAATGTTAGAGATTCACAAAAAATTTGCGAATTATTACCTACATTCCATTTTACTATTCTCAAATAGCGATTTCTTAAAAATCGCTATTTGAGAATCGCAAAACGGAAATTACCTACATATGCCCCTTAGTTATTTCGTAGTTGTTTTGCAAATTAGGTGTTTAGTGTCTGACCCATTTTCATGACACTCCCATTTCAGTAAATCTTGGCGTATTTTATATTTATTAAAATAGGTAACTTTTTTTATATACTTAGCACTTTTGCTTCTGCTATCACAGCAATGCATTTTGAGTTGGTTTCACTTACATTTACATGCTGCTTTTGCTGTTCTAATATTAGTTTATGGTTTAGGGCAACTCACAGGACATATTCAACTAGTGTTTATTTTCGCATGTTTATAAGCAGCGCTTTGAACGTGCAACTATATTCTTATACCATTTGTTAATAAATATTATCCCACTACACACATAAGAACAAACAGAGGCAACAGATACCAATTGTTATTGGTAGCTTCTGCAATGTTTTACAAAATTAGTGTACAAACAGATGCCCTTATGAGTTTGGTCATATGTTTGTATGTGCTTTGTGTAGCCTTGCAGGGGACAGCCACATGCAACATCTGCCTATTATTTCTTACCTGATTTCCTATTTAATTTCTAGTAAATGCCTTTATCTGTGTTCATGGTGCTTTTACTTTAGAAAGTTTGGGCACTTTCATTTTTTATCTGCACAGCACAGAGCTCCATCAGACACACCCTGCAGCCCCACAAGAGGACACACATCAAAACCAGAATGTCCCAGGAAGCAGCAGAAAGCAGTGCACTAAGCATGAGCGGATTTTGCGGATTGGCAATCCGCGAATTTTGCGGATTTGCGGATTCGCAATCCGCAAAATCCGCGAATTCCCGCGAATTTGCGGATTTTTTTTTTTTTGTGTTCGCCCGTGTTTCTGCCAGTTCGCGAGGGTTTTTACAATTTCGCAATTTGCGAACTTACCTGTCGGGTCGCAAGTTTTGCGAACTTGTTGTTTCTACGTGTCCAGCCTGTTTGGGACACTCTTCTTCATCACTGCCACTCTCTGTCACCACTGCCACTCTCTGACTACTCATGCCACCCTCTGGCCCACCCATGCCACCCTCTGTTTCATCACTACACCCTCTGGTTGTCCAGTGTACATTATTTTCGGCAAAGCAAAGCACACCTTCCCTGCCTCAAGTGACCTGAATTAATTTGGGGCTGATTAATGTGTCACAGAATATTTTTTTAGCTGGCACCTGCTTCCTTAGTGCGCCCTGATTAGTGATCTTTTGCACTTGCTAAGTGCTTTCATTGTTGCAAAATTAGTTACAACACCTGCCCTGCCCCAACTGACAATAATGAATAAGGGGCTGATTAATGGATTTTAACTTCCAGCCTGGCTCCTGCTTGTCTCCCTTAGCTGTAATTCAGGACCTTTGTGGCATATGTGTAACTATTCTGAGGTTCAGAGCAGGGTCACATAATAGTTTCAACTGGCAACTGAACTCTGGAGGGGCCCCTCAGGAAGCACTACAGGAAATGGCTACTAATGATGTGCCTGAACTTTTGAACCTGGTAAGTAGTTACTTTCAGTTTTGCCAAGATCGTATTTCTGCAATTTTGCACTTATTCGCGGGGCGCGAACTCACGCGAACAGTGCGAGCAGTGCGAGCAAAATCCGCTGCTCGCGGATTTGCGGATTTTGCGGGAAATTCGCAAATCTCGCGGATTGCGGATTTCCCGAAAATCCGCAAAATCCGCGAGCGGAACGGATTTTCCGCCCACGCCTACAGTGCACCTGGCAGAAAAATAAAAATCTAATTTTCAGAGCAGGACCTGGAGTTCCTCATCGAGGGTGTAAGCAGGGACCATGATAGGCTGTTTGGGAATGAATCCCGGAAGGTGCCTGAAGCAGACAAGAGGCGCATTTGGCAGCGCATCCGGTCCAAGGTAAACTCTGTTGGAGTGACCCAGCGCTCCATTGAAGAGCTGAAGAAGAGGTGGTACGACCTCAGAGGTTGTGCCAAAGAGCACATTGCAGAGAGGCTGGGGGAGCAGCATGCCACGGGAGGAGGACACCCCACAGTTAAGCCCAACACACCACTTGAAGACCTGGTGGAGGACACGATCAACCCTGCAGCCTGCGTGGGGGTCACCCAGCTGGACACCTCCCGACCCACCCAAAAATCCCAAGGTAAGAGCCATGCAACTGCGACCCCGTCCCCTAACAATGCCCATGCCCCCAGAGCTAGCCATTTGATAACCCCAGTAATGCAGGCCATGCACATCTGAAACGCCATATTGCATTGTGGGCCATGTAGTGTGATAATAGTTCCCTGATAGCCACATAGAGCCAGACCTGTCAAGTGAAACATGTCCCTAATGCCAGTCAGGAAAAGCAAACCTGCATGCATGTTGCAACATCCCATGTGCAAGATGCATATCATTAATCATGCACCCATTTACATCACAGGTGCTGCAGAACCACAGAGCACTGACAGCGAGGCACTCAAAATTGAGGAGAACACAGAGGACACCGAGGGAGAGAGCCATCCTGCCCCACGACCTGGACCTTCACACACACAGGCACCAGTACCACTACCTCCCCATGCGGACAGGGCCTACCCTGCAGCGACAGGAGGAGCGCAACCACCCCATGCGTCACAAATGGCAGTGGAACAGGCCACACCACCACCCAGGAGGCAGACACGGCGCACAACCACTCTGCGCTCCCAGTCAAGCGGTCGGATGAGGCAGCAGGGCAACGTGGCAACACGAGCTGTCTGGGGCAACATGCCCAAGATCCTGGGCTTGATATTGAACGCCAGATGCTAGCAGTCCACCAAAAGCAGGCAGGGCACATGGCAGCCATGCAGCTGCAGCCTTACAAAACAGCGAGAAATGTGAGCCAACTCACCGACAGCGTGCAGGTGTTAACGGCTGCTGTGAGGGAGAACAGCCAAATCATGGTGTCACAGCAGGACATCAGCCGCTGCCGCCGCCACCGCCAGCTGCTGGCCCTGCTGTCAGCATATACCAGGTCAAACCATCTGATCGGTAATGCTGCGGCCCAACTCTCACGCCGTTCCCTGGTAATGGAACTCCAGATGGTGCAATGCTGCCAGGATGTTGCTTGGGCGTTGGAACAGGTCACAACCGCTGTCCAAAACCGCAAGGTGTGTGGCCATGCCCATGCAAGTGTGGGGGGTGATGATGCCAGTGAGGGCACATCCAGTCTCTGCAGCCTGTCCCTGCCGGTGGTACAAGAATAAGCGCCGCAGCACCAGGCCCAGTGCTGCATCACGGCCCAATACTAGCGAGGTGGATGTGGAGAGGCGACAGGGGGCGTCAGGCCAGAGGCGCTAAGGATTGTATGACCATTAGCAGCAGTGCCATGCTGCAGTACAAAGCAGGCCTGCTTCGCAATCATGGGGCTGTATGTCGTAATACAGTTTTCATGTTTTCTTAATAAAAAAGAGTTAAGGAAATATCCTGTTAACATAATAATAAGAATTTATTTCAAACACAATTCTGACTCATGTCATTATTTTATTTGGCATGCATGAGTGCAGTGTTGTGTGAGGGGTATGGGGGGCTAGAAATAATTCAGTGTTGCGGCGCCTGTGTCCCTCAGCAGGATTTTCCCCGCGTGCATGAAGTACATGTGCAGGTGGCCGGTTGTCCCCCTCCGACTCACTGCCAGAGATCTCCACAGGTATCCTCCGCTTGATAGCAATATTGTGCAGTATGGCACACACGGCCACGATGCGGCAGCAGACCTCAGGCTGGTATTTGAGGGCCCCACCAGTCTTATGTAGGATGCGGAATTGGCTCTTTAACATCCCAAATGTCAGGTCATTGACATTCCTGGTGCAAATGTGCGCAGCATTGTACCGCCGTTCCTGTGATGAGGCACAGTTGAGGTATGGGGTGAGGAGGTACTCACGGAGGCCATAGGCGCTGTCACCTGAGGGAAAGGAGCAGAGGGTCAGTGCCTGTCACGCGCAGCTACATGGGCTTGACGTACTGTTTGTGGGCATGTGTACTTACCTAGGAGGTGTCCTTCGCCAAAGTCACCCCTGGACAAGCGTGTGTGCATGCCGTTGTGCCTGAATATGAAGGAATCATGCGCGCTCCCCGGGTATTGTGCCACTATGTCGGTGATGATTGTCTTTGCGTTGCAGACCATCTGGATGTTCAGTGAGTGGTAGGACTTGCAGTTCCGGTACATGTATTCTGTCTCAGTGGGTGGGCAGATGTGGATATGAGTACAGTCAATACATCCAATTACATGGGGGAATTGCGCAATGTTGTAAAATTGTAGCTTTGTTTGATTTAAGTCCTGTTGGGTGGTTGGGAAGGTAATGTAATGGTGTATCCGGGTCAGCATGGCGTCCAGGAAACTCCTTAGGCAGCGGGACAGTGTGCTCTGGGAGATCCCCCTGCAACTGCAACTATCCCCTGGAAGCTTCGGGAGGCCAGGAGGTGCAGGCAGCACAGGACATTGACATAGGTGGGCACGGCATTGGTCCTCCTTGTTGGGTGCTGCATCAGGGGGTCAAGGTCTTGGATGAGCTTGGTTATCATTGCCCCATTCAGCCTGTACTTCGAGTAGATCTCCTCCTCAGGCCCAGGAGTGTGATCCGCAGCCGGAAGATGCACTCCTGGTTCCTGCGTCTGTACCGGGCTGCAGCCTGGAGCCTTCGCCGCCTTACCACAATGTAGAGTCCTGGCATTGTGAATGTCCTCATGCTCCTACTGTGTCTCCTTAAGTGTGTTTGTTTAGCCCCGCACCTGTATCTTTTTTGGATTTTTTTTTTTCAAATTGAACTTTATGGTTACCACCTGGTTTGAGTTCTCCTTAAATTGCGCCTCACTATTTGCAAATTTTTTTTCTCACAAATTGCGATTTTTGATCAATTTGCTTTGCGATTATTTTGCGAGTTCACAAATGAATTCGCAGAATCAGTGAAACTTTGCTATTACAGAATCGCAATAGGGGTTCCACCTTGATTCTGCCATTTTTATCGCGAATTCCCAAAATTCACTATTTGGTTGTTATTCCTATCATGAATTGCAGTTAATGAAATTGCGATCGCAATAGCTGTTTTGCAACTATTGCGCTCGCAATTTGTGTTGATGAATCTATGCCATACTTACTCCACAGATGCATATAAATCTATAGCTGGCAAACACATTCAGTACACAAAAAACAAACTAATTTAGCAAACTATAAACAATGCAAAATTCTCTAACGCTAACTGATGCGAGACCTGTTGCATTGCAAATGCTTCTTCTCTTTTCTTGTGACTCAGTTCTACTGAGTCACAAGAAGGCTGTCAACACGTCCTGGTTTGGAGTGTTTACAGCCAATTAGAATAAAGCTCGTGGTCAGGATGGTCTGCGGATCCACCACGCCTCTAGATATCAAAACTTTTATTTTTGGATTATCTCAGCAACTACTGAATTGATTTAAACCGTTTTAACAAAAAGGATGCTTTCTGAACCAAGCACTACCTTTGTACCAAATTTAGTGTAATTCCATTCAGCAGTTCGAGCTGTAGCTGTGTCTAAAGTTTCCTACGGGAAATTGATTTTCCGACATTTATTTTTTGAATTTTGCAGGAACTACTGAACGTATTTACACAATTTAACAAAAAGGTCTCTTTCTAAACCAAGAGCTACCTTTTTCTCAAATTTGGTGTAATTCCGTTCAGCAGCTCGAGCTGTAGCTGTGTCTAAAATTTCCTATGGGTAATTGATTTTCTGACCTCTATTTTTTGAATTTCGCAGGAACTACTGAACGTATTTACACCATTTAACAAGAAGGTGTCTTTCTGAACCAAGGGCTACCTTTTTGCCAAATTTGGTTTAATTTCGTTCAGCAGTTTGAGCTGTAGCTGTGTCTAAATTTTCCCATGGAAAATAACATGGGGAAAACACGTTTTGGGACCACCCTTTTTTCTCGGCCCCCACATGGCGAATCACCCTGAAAGATAGGGGCTGACCGGGTTGCCCCACTAGTTTTAAAAAATTTGCGACGATTCGTCATCCGGGGCCACGTTAATGGGAAAACAAAAACACTTTTCCTATGGAAAATAGGTCCGAACTACAACTATCTACTGGTGGCCTCGAGTAGATAATATGTATATATACATATATATAGTTGTGCCTGGGAAATAATTTCTTTCTATTTTCCAACCAAGTATTTCAGCAGGTCAGGGGAGTGGCTATGGCGGCCTGTTTCTCCCCAGCTACGCCTACCTGAATATGGGGTACTGGGAGGAACAGGTCCTCATACCTTCTTTCCTGAAATCATGTCAGAAAATGTTGTGAAATGGTTTAGGTATATTGATGACCTTCTAATAATTTGGAATGGATCAGAATGTGAAGCTTTGCTGTTCATTGAAAATCTCAACAGAAACAACTTGAATATAGGTTTACACTGGTCAGATCAGCAGTAGTTCAAAATGCTTTCCAGATGTAGAAATCGTTATATATCATAATGAACCACAGACTAGAAAGTTCCATAACCCAACAGCCGGTAATGCCATATTGCATGCTTCCAGTCACTACCCAGCACATTTGATCAGGAGCATACCATATGGAGAAATTCTACGAATTAGAAGAATCTGCAGTACTGACTGTGTCTACACAGAGGCCCAGATTGAATGCAGGGATAGGTTCCAGGGGAGAGGTTATCGCCCAGAACTGGTAGATTTGGCAAAATGCAAAGCTAATGAACCAGGCAGGTCTCAAGCACTGACAAGCAAAAAGAAAAAAGTACAAACAGAGCAGATTGAAACTCGATTGATTCTAACCTATAACAGTCAACACCAAACAATTCACAACATTGTGAATAGGAATTGGGCACTGATTGCCAGTGATCTGGTATTGGGAAGTCAATTGCCGCATTCTCCCAGTATTACATACAGGAAGGCGAGATAAATGAGCAATTGCTTAGTATCCAGTAGCCCTGAGTTTAGAACTTTTAGCTCATGGCTAAATAGTTGCAAAGTTTTATAAAATGCTCTGTATGCAAAGCCTGTGAAAACGGAGTGAGCAGGACAGAATATATGACTCCCCTTAGCAACAAACCTGTCCGCATTCAGAGTAAATTGACTTGTAAGATGGAGTACGCGGTATATGTGCTGGAGTATCCTTGTGGCCTGTGCTATGTGGGCAGCACTAAGCTGCAGATCCACAAAAGGATACTCCAGCACATAGGTGCCATTACCAACGGCGATACCGCCTACCCTGTTGTAAGACATTTAGAAGAATACCATGCAAACAACCCTATTGATCTCAAGTATTTTGTGATTGACCCAGTCCCCCTAGCTAGAGACAAGGCACATTATACGTATGGACTGCAACAGAACAGACTGGACTGAACGCAAGTGAAGATTTTTTTACCTATCTTTAATAAGTCAATATCACAAGACTGTACTCATAAGCTGCCTCCTTTCCCTGTGACTTGGTTTTAATTAATTGTTTGAGTTTAATTTTGGAATATCTTTGCACATGCTTTGCACTTTAATTTATGACAGTATTTCTTTGCGCATTTTGCACATTATTAATCTGACAGGGGAGTTTTTTTTAAATGGCCCACATGGGCTTTATTCTCCCTTTCTCCTTCAAAACACTTATATAATACAGGGTAACACTATAGGTAAACTTTAAGACTCATATTAACTTTGAATAATGCTGCTACCCTATGGGACAAAACGTTTTTACAGTGTTTTAATCTTTTTTAGCTGCTATTTAATTATGTAAATATGAGCATGCTTTTACCAGCCAAGGTCATCAGTCATTTTGAGTATAACAGTAATGTATTGAGTATTTATTTATATATTTTTACATATATTTATATATTTATATGAGTTTTTATATATTTATTCAATATGCTCCTATATTTGTGTGATAGTTCAACACAGATGCTCTATTGTTGTACTGAAAGAATGTATTTAAAATTCATGTCATCCTTCCACGACAGGAACAGTATGTGGTAATAGCATAGAATGTTTTCCATGTTTATAGCCTAACAGCAGAGCTGATGCTCAGGAAATACATTATATACTTGCACTTTAAAAATACAATCCGCTCCCTCAACTGTGTCATGTGATCAAGGCCCACCTGGGCTGAAACGCAATATGGTGGTGGTGGTGTCGGGCATTAAATTAATATATTGCACCAATTATTGGGTTTTCTTCGTCTGTTGTTCTACGGATTTCTACCTGAAAGACGATCTTCTCCATATATATGTAATAAATTGCATGAAAAAAACAAAGATTACCGGAAAAATGTAATTAGTTTCAGATTTTACACACACAAAGCCATAAAAATTCAGTTGTTATAGTTGAAGTTATTTCAAGAGACTGTAACTGGGCCCTCGCCATTCACAGTTTTCTCATCAATAATTTTACTGCAAATCTTATAGTGATATTGTCAATGATGTCATAGAAGATGTCATGAGTGTTGTAATATCCAGGGTAGTTAGCAGTGCATTGTGAGGGCACAAGCAATAGTTACCTTAGGGCACGAGTCATAGTTACTTGAAATAACTCCAACTATAACAGTTGAATTTCTATGGCTGTTTGCGGGTAAAATCTCAACCTAACTATAAAGTCCCTCTAAACTTTGTTTTTTCTATTTCCTAACCATATTATTCCTGTAACCTTTGTTTTTTTTCATTGAATTTCTAGTTTTTTTTACAGTTAAGTTAAATGCCCATCGCAACGCACAGTGGGGAAGAGTTGGACGCATGGCCTGACCTGGAATTGTGCTGCCCCCACCCAAGCTTGCGGCTCCTGCCACACTTTCCTTGCCATCCATCGTCCAAGTCCATGCCCCTGCTATCACATTAAAGCCCTCTGTGGCTGTTGTTCTGCCACTGCACTTCCAGCCTACCAAGAATAGTAAGCTTGCTGCCCCATCTACCTCCAATCTACTGTCTGTTGTCTGAGTCCATGCACCCGCCCCCTCCCTCCTGCATGGTCCAATGCACTGCCACTGCCCTCTTTTTAGCTTGATGTCCCTGCCCACTCATACTGCACTCTGTTGCTCAATTCTATGCTCCATCATTGCCCTCCTGCTTAGCCTTTTGTTCTTAGCTTGCTGCCCCTACCCTCCTTCCCCCACACTACAATGGCTGTGTGTTTGCCCCAGCATCTTCCTTTTTGCTCTCCATGGTCCATGAACCAGCCACTATCCCATCCTATCTACTCTAAGGGGCATATTTATAAGGAATTTGCATAAGGTAGCGTCACAAATCATTTTGCTATGCTGCCCTACAGCAATTTAAAAGGACAGGAATGCACTGTATTCATAAGATACAGTAAATTTCTGTCCTTTCAGCCAGCGCGGCGCACCTTTTGCAGCCTTGCACCAATGCAGGGAATCTGTGTTGTTGGCACAATTGTTTTGTGCATCTTCCAGCACAAAAGCAATCGCAAAAGGTGTTTTCCTCTTTCTTTATGTGTCATATTCGCAAGAGGTTTCCTCTTACTATGTGTGTCTTAGCATGAAAAAACAAGCAGAAATGTAAGCATTTCTCATTGTTACGCCTGCTCTAGGGAGGTGCAAGTTTTTAGTGCTGACCCAGGTTTACCTAATATTGTAAATCTGAGGCAGCATCAAATCCCATGGATGTTGACTGGGAACACGCACAGCAACACCCATGGAACGCCTTTTTCATGCAGAATGAGGCAAGGCAGCATCTTGCGCTGCTTCGCCTTACTCCATATCTACAAGGTCATGAAAAGTCACGCAGGGTGGCTTTATGTGAACTTGTAGATGTGGCTAAGCCCTGTGTGCCACCGGAACATCACAGAAAGCGATGTTCTGGCAGCACACATGGCCCATAAATATGCCACTAAGTGTTCTGTTGAGCTGCTACTGTTACTGCCACCTGCCTAGCATGGTCACATGACTGCCGCCTGTCCCCTGCAGCCTCCAAACTGCCTTTCTGAAATCCATGCCCCTATCCCCTTCCTCCTGTCCTCCATGGATCATTTTGATGCCACTCACTTCTGCCCTCCATACTCTGTTGTGCTGCATATTCTCCCCCTGCCTACACCAGGTGGTTTGTTGTGAGGCCCATTCCCCTGCCCTCTCTTGCCTGTGTACAGCCCTTACCCTCCCACCTTTCCTCTGTTGTCTGTGTGCATGCAATTATAGTCTCACTGTTGCCCTCCATGGTGTATTGTGCTTCTGGTACCCATCCCGCCTGTTCTATCAGCTTGCTGCTGCAGCTCTGCCTCCTGCCCTGCTATTTCCATGTGCTGGCCCATATCCCCTCCCTCCTGCATTATCTCGTGCATTGTCTTGCCCCTGCTGCCTGCCCTCTGCCCCTTCCTCCTGCCCTTTATGGTCCTTTATGCTGCAACTGTCCCTCCTGTCTGTCCAGTATGGTCAGCGTGCTGTCCTTGCCTCTTTCACCTTTGCTCTCTGTTGTCCATGTGCATGGCCCTTCCCCTCCTTATTGCTTTCCATGATCTGTTGAGCTGCACTGTCAACATGCTTGCTGTGTGTGGTGTATTGCACTGCTGCACCCCTGACGGCTTGCCTGTAAGGTCAGTTTGGTGCCCCTGACCCTCTCCCTCCCTCCCTCTGTTATCCAAGTCCATATCCCTTCACCGTCCCTCACTTTGCCCTCAGTGATCCAATGTACCATACTTGCCAACATTTTTAATGTGGTAAGAGGGAGATTTTGAAAAGAAAACCTAGGGAATTGACTTACATTGAAAAGAGGAGATTTCAGGCATTAGGCAAATAAAATAAATCCCTTTTAGGCTTAAAAACATCAGGAGTCTCCTGCCTAAATCGGGTCTGTTCACTAATATGGTTGTACTGCCACTGCCTCTTACTTCTGCCCTCAATGGTCTGTTATGTTCCCAAAGCCTCTCTTGCCTGTCCTGCATGGTTGGTTTGTGGCCCCTGCCCCCCATGGTCAGTTGTGCTGCCATTGCCACTCCTGGCCAGTGTGGTCAACTTGTTGCCTCTGCACCCTCTGCACCCTCTTCCCTGACCTCCATTATACGAGTCCATGCCCATGACAGCTGCGTCCCCACATTCTAGATTGCCAATATTCTATATTTATTACAAAAGTTTGGTACAAAAGTTTGGTACACCAGACGTCATCTTGATGTAATCAAAACTGTAATACCTAAAACATTTCCATCAGAAATTTTAAAAATGAGAAGATCTTATTCCAAAAGAAATTATGCTTAGTGCTCTAAAAAAACGAAAATCAGGAAATATTTTCTGAGTTCTCAAATAGCAACAAAGCACTTTTAAATGATTTGCTACTTTGATGTTTTTTTATCCAGTTGATCATATGTTGCCCTTAGAGTCTTTGCAACTGGAGAACCAGGTTTTAGTTTCAGTGTCTGGGCAAATCACTTAATCTTTCCATGCCTAAAGCCTAATGCCTAAATGGAATTTGTCCTTAGGTAATGTAACTAATGCTCAAGTAAAGAACTCCAACACCTTTGGGTCAAGCCTGCATTATAGAAAACTGCGAAAAAAATAAACATATTTAGTGTTTTGCACACTTCTGTCATTGGGCTATACTTGGGCTACATTTGGGTGATATTTGTGCTACATTTGCACTCTTTTCTCTCTGGTGTCCATTATAGGAAACACTAATTTGCTATGAAGCTCCCTAATCTCCTCTGTTACTGCAGTATCCTCAGTAGAAAATGCTTTCAGTTTCCTACTTCGATTCCATCAAGATGACGATAGTTGCTCATCAAAACACTGTATTAAATGGCTGATCATCAGGGAGTTAACGGGCAGGTGTTGAAAGTGCATGTTTCAGTTCAGATGTCAGAATGTTTTAATGAAATAGAAAAGGAAACTATTTGAAAACTCACTTGAAATGTATCGTAATTTTTCTTTCAAACGCATTAACCAATCAATCAATCAAGACACTTATAAAGCGCACTACTTACCCATGAGGGTCTCAAGGCGCTGGGGGGGTGCTGCTACTGATTGAAGAGCCAGGTCTTGAGGAGTCTTCTGAAGGCCAGTAGCCCATGGCAGTGAGGTGGGAGTAGGATCCGCCGCCAGAGGAGCGAAGCTGGCGGGTGAGGGTATAGAAGCTGAGTCATCTGTTGAGATATGCTGGGCCGGTGTTGTGGAGGACTTTGTGTGCGTGGATGAAGAGCTTGAAGGTTATCCTCTTGTTGATAGCGAGCCAGTGCCAGTCTCCCAGGTGGGGTGTGATGTGGCTGCAGCAGGGGATGTCGAGAATCAGACGTGCCGAGGCATTCTGGATGCGTTACAGTTGTCTCAGGAGCTTGACCGACATTCCTGCGCAGAGGGTGTTTCCGTAGTCCAGCCTGCTGGTCACTGGGGCTTGGGTGACTGTTCTTCTAGTTTCAGTGGGGATCCACTTGAAGATCTTGTGGAGCATTTGGAGGGTGTTAAAGCAGGATGAGGCAATGGCGTTGACCTGCATAGTCATGGAGAGGGTGGAGTCGAGGATGACCCCTAGGTTGCGTGTGTAGTTGGTGGGTGTTGGGGTTGTTCCTAGTGTTGTTGGCCACCAGGAGTCGTCCCAGGATGAAGGGGTGGAGCCGAGGATGAGAACCTCAGTTTTCTCTGAGTTCAGCTTCAGTCGGCTGTTGCTCATCCATTCCTTTGTGGAGGTTGGTTTTGGCAGTGTGAGGGTCTTTGATGAGGGAGAGGATCAGTTGGGTGTCGTCGGCGTAGGAGATGACGTTGAGGTTGTGCTGTCGGGCAACGTAGGCGAGGTGTGCCATGTAGATGCTGAACCATAATTTCTATGACAAAATGAAACCTCTCATTCTGTTCCTTTCTGAATTAAATGTTTTAAGTTGTATCAGTTTGATTCAATCAAGATGGCTTCAGGTGTGCCCCACTTTTGTCATAAGAAAAATCAACTGACAGGCGGCTCCTGTTGAAGTACAACAGGAATATATTTGAGATACCACTTAAAACATGTCCTAATTTTTCTTTCTACAGCACTAGTCATCTTTTTCTTTTCAGGGCTCTGAAAGAAGGGGCAGATGGATAGTGATCTTTAAGTATATTGGTCCCCATATATGCGACATATCATGTACCTTTTAGGTAAATATAGACTCAGAGGTTGTCTTATATATACACCCATCCTGGAATATGTTAAAAGATCCACTGAGTGAGGTGTTTCGTACCTTATAGGTGTGTACTATTGTGACCACGAGGCATTCAAGAAAACATAGATTGGATTGAGACAGTAGCTGGGATCAGCACCTTCTTGCCCTGTTAGGTATATATATCTGGCAGATAAACTACTCATATTACGAGCTATCAGACAAATGTCTGAAAACATGTCTTTTCCTGTGCAGACATTGGTGCAAGGAGTCAATCGAATGAATCCATGGCCATAGATGCTACATGAGTAGTCGTGGCAGAAAGAGCAACATAATAGGTATGTAATCGGAAATAGCTGTAACAATGAGATTGGGTCTTTGTGAGATTATTTACATCTTAGAATGAGCTTATGATGTTATGTGAGTTTTGAAGAGTAATGGGACTCTTTCTTGTAAATATTAGGTGGTAGATCCCCCTCTCTCCTCCTTAAGCACTACACATCTATTAATGTTGAGAGGTGTTATTAACTCCTCGAACAGTGAAAGAGTGGTTTGGGCTAAAGCTAGGGAGTAGAAACAATCATGCGGACCAAACTACATCTGTTCTCAGAAATTATTATTGACTGAGGCGGTTGTAGAAAATAGGAACAGTCTTTGAGTGGATCAAGAGTGTAGGATATACCATCTGCTTTATTTGTTTCACTGGATAAGGAATGTAGGAACCTTCATCCGACACTTCAGAAAGGAAGGAAATGTGCTCTTCCTTCTGACCTGTTGAGTATCGTGTAATTTTGAATTTTGGCTCCGAATCCATTCACCATCTTGGTAAGTGTCCATGGATGTAAAAGAGATGAAATTGTCAAGTGAGGTCTGATATGTTATCTTAAAAGTGTTATGTATACATCACTTGGGTGTGTGGTGATGGTCTGTATTCACAGTGGTTGTATTAAGCTCATTTCGCCCTGAGTAGGTAATGGAAAAATTAGTTCTTTTATGTATTTGGTTGTTTGTCTTTGGGTTGCACATAGCCTGTTCTCTCTTTTTCTGGCACCCTTTTTTTAGGGTCAAAGCAAAGGTAAACATTGTTCCTTTGATGGTGGTCCATTGATATGTAAATAACAGAGGATTTATCCTTGTATTTTGTGTGGGCATCCTTTATAGTGTATATTTATATTTCTTTAGGTGGTCATTTTCCCCGGGCTGAGTAGACACTTCTCTTTGTTTCTGGCTGGTCCTGAAGAAGGCGGCATGTCATCCCTGTTTAGCCACCGAAACGCGTCGACTAGAGTCTGATCAAGATCCTGCCTTGTGCAGTTGTTGGATATATTCTATGGAAACTACTATATCACTCTGTAGCAGATCCTCTCAGACTGTTTGAATGTGTGTTGGGGAAAGTGGTTTTATGGTATGAAAGTGGATGTGTGAATTTGTTGAGTGTTTCCTCTCTCGGGGTTATGTGTTGTGTATATTATGCCTTTTGATTTTTTGTTCATATACATCCTGATTTTGAACAATGTATCTATTATCTTTCTGAAAAAAAGAGAAAAATATTTTAGATATATATATGAAAAAAAGAGAACAAGACGATAAAAATAATTTTGATAAAAGAAATTAAAAAGATATTTTTGTGAACTGGTTTGTATTTTGTACAGTTCGTGGATGGCTCACATATGAAAATGGAAATAATACTAATGTAAAATAACTGTAGGTCAGAGGGAGATTTTTTTTGTTTTGATGGCTTTCTACAGCACTGACCATAACTTATATGACAAAATGATCCCTCTCATTTTGTTCCTTTCTCAATTAAATGTTTTACATTTTTCCTATTTGGGAGGCTGAAGTAGAACACAAGGGAATCAACTGACAGGCTGCTCCTGTTGAAAGTACATGTTTTACTGAGAATGCCAGACTTCATTCTCATATGGCTTCATTCTCATATAGTGGGAATTTACAGAAAATATCTCTCATTGTAGCTTCTGGAGCACCTTCTATAAACCCTATGGGAAAATCATGAGAAAACTGTTTTCATGATTCGTGAAATCAAAGCAGAAGGCTTTTTCATAGGATAAAACCACCTTAGCAACAAATTATTATTAATGATTGGATCTTATTAAGCGCAAAGATATGACCCTGAAAGGGTCTCATGGCGCTGTTGTGAGATTTCCAACAGATATTAACAATAGCATTACAACTGGTTAGAAAATCCAGGGGGCATAATCACGAGCCCCTATCGCCATAACAACGTTACTTTCAGTGACGTTGTGGTGGCGATACGGGCTCCCCCTTATTCACAAGGAGGCGTTAAGCCACTTAACGTGGCTTAATGCTAACTTGTGAATAGGCCCCCTTTCACGTTATGTTTAGCGTGAAAGGGGCGTGCAGTGTGTGTCTTGGTGGGTGTTCCACAGCAACTCCCATTGATATTTACGCTGCCCCCTATTCACAAGGGCAGCGTAAACAGGATCTAACGGCAAACTTAGGACCAGGAATACCCTGATCTTAAGTTGGCGATACGAGGAGAAATGCTTTATTTCTCCTCATTTTCCATTTTCCTTGTGTACTGCCTTGTGCAGCACACATGGACAACTCAAAATGCTGTGGTGTGCTTATGTACAGGAAGGTGTCCTTTCCTGTACATAAACAAACCTTTTTAAAAAATACAGTTTTGTAACTTACATGTGTGTTGCATGAAGGAGCACACATGTAAGTTACAAACTGGAATTTTAGGTGTGTTTACGTGCAGGAAGGGACATCTTCCTATACATAAACAAACCTCCCTGCTTGCAGACACCCTTGCACTCTGGTGCAAGGGTGCCTCTGTTGGCGCTAAAATGTGAAACTTAGCGCCATCACAGGGGGAAAAGCAAGGCCTTACACCAAAAGTGGCAGAAAGGTAGATTTTGGCCAGAAATACAATTTTGGATTTCCTTTAATTTCAGAAAAACTACTCAACAGATTTACAGCAAAAACTACCTTCCTGCCAATTTTGGTGTAATGCCGTCCAGCAGTTTGGGCTGCAGCTGTGTCTAAAGATTCTATGGGAAGTAACTTGGGAAACACCCTGTTCCTGACCCCCCCCCCAATTTTGTGAAACTGCGCCAAAGATATAGGCAAGTCCAAATAATATTTTTCAATGGGAACTTGGTCATAACTATAACTATGTACTGGCGCCTGCCAAAGGATATATGGAGATTCAGTCCTAACTATGCCTGTACAACAATGGGATGGTGGGAAGAAACAACGGCATGGAATGAAAAACACCATACATTCACACAACACATCATAGTCTGGAAAAGATTTATTGATGATCTGTTTATAGTGTGGAACGGAGGCAAAGAAAAATTCTTGGAATATTTCCAAATATTGAACAACAGCACGCCATGTATAAAATTCACCCATACTATTAGCCAAGACAGAGCCGTTTTTCTGGACACAGAGGTGTATATAAATAATAACCACGTGGAAACTACACTCCATCGAAAAAGTACCGCAACCAATGCAACTTTGGAGGCCACCAGTTTCCATCAACAGTCCCTCATATCAAGCATCCCCTATGGGGAAATTCTTCAATTAAGAAGAATCTGTAGTGAAGAACAAGAATGGCACAAACAAAGCAAAAACTCAATGAAACGTTTCCAAAAAAGAAAATATAACCACCAAATTATAAAACAATGTTGGGAAAGGGCAAATCAGACTACAAGAACGGATTGCTTAAAACCAAAAGAAATCTTACCATCTACAGCGGATGAACCAATCAGGCTAATTCTGAATTACAGCAAAGAAATAAAACAAATAAACCAAATTTTAAAAAGAAATTGGAAAATCCTGCAGTTAGACCCAATCATAGGTGCAAGAATGAGCAAACACCCCGTAATAACATACAGAAGGGCGCGAAATTTACAGGACCAACTCATCCACAGTCACTTTCAACCAACCACGAAAAAGAATCAATGGTTACAAACAAAAGGTTTCATAAAATGCTACAACTGCAAAGTCTGCGAAATTGCCAAACCCACAACAGAAATACCCATGCCCAATAATAAGATCTGGCAGATAAAGGAATGCATAACTTGCAACAGCAAATACACTATATACATGATCGAATGCCCATGCAAATTGAGGTATATCGGCAGCACCATCTGTGAGCTGAAAAAGCACATTCTGGAACATGTACGGGCAACGGTACATGAGGACAGGGGCAATCCAGTTGCCAAGCACATGGAATCGAATCATAATGGTGACTGGAAACAATTACGCTTCTGGGGTATTGAGACAATGAGCCTTTCAGCAAGGGGCGGTCACAATGAAAAAGTACTAAGACGCAAAGAATCAAGGCACATATTGAACTTCAGAACCATGACTCCGTATGGACTTAACCAGTCTGAAGAAATGTACATACATCTCTAAGATCTAACTATTGACTTTGACCAAAAATCGAACTCCTTAAATCATCCTGCTTACCATATCATCTATTTTAAAAATTTATATACCCATTAAGTTTCACCCGCATCACCTTTTCTCACTTTTGATATGCTCACAAAACATAAAAATGTTCTTTTCAAATTAGCTAACAGCGAGTTAATTTTGCTCACTGGAGGGCAGTAGCTGTTTGTTTTTCACCCACTGGAGGGCAGTACTGTTTGTAAATAGTGAACAATAATTCAAAACAACTCGGATCGCGCTACAAAGGTTACCAATGTATAGTCACTGGAATGTATATCCATCTGTCTAAAGATTATTTATTGTGAATAATTGCATTGAAAACTACAACTCCCAGAATTCTGATTATAAGATATACCATGTGATCTGCAAAATGTTTTGAACACACCCACATGGGTGCAACCATTATTGTTTGATTGTTTTCCTTTAAAAACTGTGAGCCCTTGAGCACAAACTGACCGTGATCAAGACAGCGGACGCTGTCGAAACGCGTTGGTTGTTTTTGTTTTGATACCCCCTGGATTGATGGAATAAATATAATATTATCACTATAAACAAGCGAATCGATTCCAATTTTTGCGACTCCACGCCTCCCCAGAACTGGGGAACCCTTTTGAATTTGTCAGCGGTTGGGCTCAACCGCAGGAGTAACACGGCCAAAGATCAAGCAGCGCCTAACGGGAGAGGAGGGGAGCCGGATGGTTAATATATATATATATATATATAGATATATATAGATGCCACAAGCCTCCAGTTTCGCCAAAGGAAGGAGCCACAAGCAGGGATTCTCGAATGGGGTTTCTTTATTTGTAAGAGCAGGTAAGGCGTAATGCATTTCGGTAAGAACCTTCTTCAGACGCCTGCTGCACAACTGAAAGTCCACGCAGCCCAGCATAATTTATAATCTGCAATGCTCCCAATCCTTGGAGTAAATGCCCCCCTGAGTCATGTGATCGTCCACCTGGTTGTTGCGTTAGTCTTACACTCCAACTCCCAGAATTCTGTTTGACTGGGTAGGTTTTGACGCGGGGAAACCAAAGTTGAATCTTTGTGTCTTTCGGCGTTTGCAGCGCTGGACAACCTTCATTCAGCTGAAATTATTTCATTAAAAGCCACTCGGGTCCCTGCATTACGTTCCCCCTGCAGAGCACCAGTCCGCCGGTCGTGGATTGGCAAAAGTTCACCAATTTCATCTGTGAAGTCACGAACTGCCATGTAACAGCGTCCCAAGCTAAACTGGCCTCTGTAGGTGTTCTGCCGATGAGTCAATACCTTGACAAACACAAAAAACTGCTTGCGCAGACACCAGGAAAATCGGCAGCCACTTATGGAACGGTGCTCCTGTCCGTGTCTTCTGGCTGACACGGAAAATATGCCACAAGCCTCCAGTTTCGCCGAAGGAAGGAGCCACAAGCAGGGATTCTCGAATGGGGTTTCTTTATTTTGAAAGAGCAGGTAAGGCGTAATGCATTTCGGTAAGAACCTTCTTCAGACGCCTCCTGCACAACTGAAAGTCCACGCAGCCCCCCTGAGTCATGTGATCGTCCACCTGGTTGTTGCGTTAGTCTTACACTCCAACTCCCAGAATTCTGTTTGACTGAGTAGATTTTGACGTGGGGAAACCAAAGTTGAATCTTTGTGTCTTTCGGCCTTTGCAGCGCTGGACAACCTTCATTCAGCTGAAATTATTTCATTAAAAGCCACTCGGGTCCCTGCATTACGTTCCCCCTGCAGAGCACCAGAACGCCGGTCGTATAAATATAGATATATATATATATATATATAGATATATATATATATATCACCTACTAGCGGTCGCCAGTAGGTAGTTATAGTTAGGATTGTTTTCAATGCAAAATCTCAAAATTCTATTGTGAATAACTTTGGCGCCGGTTGACGAATCAGCCTGACAATTTCCTCAAAGCTCCGGTCCTTCCCTGAAATTTTCGGGGGGATTCTCAAGCGGGGGCCGAGATAAAAGGGGGGTCCCAAAACGTGTTTTCCCCATGTTGATTTCCATAGGGCGGTCAACCTCACTTTTAGCCCGAACGGCTGAATGGATTTCCACCAAACTTGGCAAAATTGTAGGGACTGGTAGCCCGATGTGCCTTTGCTATGTCTCAAGATATGTGCTCCAGTGGTTTTTGCAAAAATTTACTTTGACAAAATATATATTGGGCACCATTGGGCTGTATATATGTTAGAGCCCAAATGTAGCCCAATGTAGCCCAATGTAGCCCAAAGATGGCCACCAGAGACAAAAAAAAACAAATGTAGCCCAAATATCAGCCAGATGTAGCCCAACTATAGGCCAATGACAGAATGTCCCAGAGTGTTCTAAAGAACAACTAGATCGTTAACAGTCTTACTTATGACAAAAGTATGGCACACCTGAAGTCATCTTGATTGGAATAAAGTGTTAACACTTAAAACATTTCATTTGCAAAGGAACAAAATGAGGGGGTTCATTTTGCCATAGAAATATGATTAGTGCTGAAGAAAGAAAAATTAGGGCACATTTTGAGTGACTTCTCAAATCCTCTTATATTTCATTTAAAAAATTCTGATATGCAGTCTCCCAAGATGGCCACCAGAGACAAAAGAGCCCAAATGTAGCCCAAATATCAGCCAGATGTAGACCAACTATAGCCCAATGAGAGAATGTCCCAGAGTGATCTAAAGAACAACTAGAACGCTAACAGTCTTACTTATGACAAAAGTATGGCACACCTGAAGTCACCTTGATTGGAATAAAGCGATCAATCAATCAATCAATCAGAGAAATTTATAGAGCGCACTACTTACCCGGAGGGTCTCAAGGCGCTTGGGGGGGGGAGGGGGGAGTTGGGCTGCTACTGCTCGAAGAGCCAGGTCTTGAGCTTCTTCCTGAAGGAGAGGTGGTCTTGGGTCAGGCGCAGGTCGGGAGGGAGGGAGTTCCAGGTCTTGGCGGCCAGGTAGGAGAAGGACCTTCCTCCTGTTGTCGTTCTTCGGATGCGGGGGACGGCGGCGAGGGCGTGACTGGCTGATCGGAGCTGGCGTTTGGGAGTGTAGAAGTTGACGCGACTGTTGAGGTAGCTCGGGCCTTGATCGTGTAGGGCTTTGTGTGCGTGGGTGAGGAGATGGAAGGTGATTCTTTTGTTCACGGGGAGCCAATGCAGGTCTCTCAGATGTCCGGAGATGTGGCTGTGTCTTGGGATGTCGAGGATGAGTCTGGCTGAGGCGTTCTGGATCCGCTGGAGTCTCTTCTGGAGCTTCGCGGTGGTTCCGGCGTAGAGGGCGTTGCCGTAGTCCAGTCGGCTGGTGACGAGGGCCTGGGTGACCATCTTCCTGGTCTCGGTGGGGATCCACCGGAAGATCTTCCGTAGCATGCGCAGGATGTTGAAGCATGACGAGGAGACGGCGTTGACTTGTCTGGTCATGGAGAGGGAGGAGTCCAGGATGAAGCCCAGGTTGCGTGCGTGGTCTGTCGGTTTTGGGTGCGGTGCCCAGGGCGGGGGGCCACCAGGAGTCGTCCCAGGCGGAGGGCGAGGAACCCAGGATGAGGACTTCCGTTTTGTCTGAGTTCAGTTTCAGGCGGCTGGTCGTCATCCACTCGGCTACGTCTTTCATCCCTTCGTGAAGGTTGGCTCTGGCGGCGGCGGGGTCGTTGGTCAGGGAGAGGATCAGCTGGGTGTCGTCAGCGTAGGAGATGATGTTGAGGTTGTGTTGGCGTGCGATGGCCGCGAGGGGGCTCATGTAGACGTTGAAGAGGGTGGGGCTCAGCGACGATCCTTGAGGGACGCCACAGATGACTTCGGTGGCCTCTGACTTGTACGGTGGTAGGCGGACTCTCTGTGTTCTTCCAGCGAGGAAGGAGATGATCCATTCCAGAGCCTTCTCCTGGATTCCAACGTTGCTGAGGCGCTGTACTAGGGTGCGGTGGCAGACAGGTTCGAATGCCGCGGAGAGGTCTAGGAGGATGAGGGCCGCTGTTTCTCCGTTGTCCATCAGGGCTCGGATGTCATCGGTGGCAGCGATGAGGGCGGTCTCGGTGCTGTGGTTGGCTCGGAAGCCAGACTGTGAGGGGTCGAGGGATCCATTCGTCTCGAGGAAGGCGGCCAGCTGTTTGTTGACGGTCTTCTCAATGACTTTGGCTGGGAACGGGAGGAGCGAGATGGGGCGGTAATTCTTGAGTTCGGTGGGGTCCGCTGCCGGTTTCTTTAGCAGGGCGCTGAGTTCTGCGTGCTTCCAGCTCTCCGGGAAGGTAGCGGTGTCGAAGGAGGTGTTGATGATGTCTCGCAGGTGGGGTGCGATGATAGCGTCGGCCTTGTTGAAGACGTGGTGAGGGCAGGGGTCGGTTGGAGATCAGGAGTGGATGGAGTTCATCATGCGGACGGTGTCTTCGGTGCTGATCGGGGTCCAGGCGCGGATGGTGGTGGTGGGGGGCGGTGGTTCGGACGTGGCTAGTGTCGGTTGCGTGCTGAAGCTGTTGTGTATGTCCGCGATCTTGTTGTGGCAGTAGGAGGCGAGGGAGTTGCAGAGGTCTTGCGATGGGGTGTTGTTGTTGTTTCCGGCGTTGGGGTTGGAGAGCTCTTTCACAATGTTGAAGAGTTCCTTGCAGTTGTGTGCGTTGTTGTCCAGCCGGTCCTTGAATGCAGTTTTCTTGGTGGAGCGGATCAGTTGGTGGTGCTTCCGGGTGGCAAGCTTGAGGGTGGTCATGTTGTCCGGTGCTGGTTCCCTTCTCCAGGCTTTCTCGAGGGCTCAGCAGTTCTTCTTGGAGCTCTTGAGTTCGTCGGTGAACCAAGGGGCCTTCTTACTGCCGGGTCTGCTGGGCGGGGTCCTTAGTGGGGCGAGTTCATTTGCGCAGCTGCTGATCCACTTTGTGAGGTTGTCGGCGGCCTGGCTGGGTTTCGCTGAGCTGGCGGGAGGGTGCTGGCTCAGGGAAGCGGCGAGCTGGTCGGCTGTGATCTTGTTCAAGCTTCTTCGAGCAACCTGTTGCTGGTGGTGGTGGATCGTTGTTTTCTGAAGGTGAAGTGGATGCAGCTGTGGTCCGTCCAGTGGAGTCCAGTGGCGTGGCCGAAGGCGATGTGTTTGCTGGACGAGAAGACGGCGTCGAATGTGTGTCCTGCGAGGTGGGTGGGGGTGGACACCAGCTGCTTGAGTCCGAGGTTGTCGAGGTTGTCGAGCAGGGTGATGGTGTTGCGGTCGTTGTTGTTCTCCAGGTGGAAGTTGAGGTCCCCCAGGAGGATGTAGTCAGCGGAGGGGAGGGCATGCGGGCTGACGAAGTCGGCGATGTCCTCGCTGAATTGTTTGCGTGGTCCCGGGGGTCGGTAGATCAGGGTGCCTCTGAGGGTGGTGTTCGGGTCGGTGTGGATCTGGAAGTGCAGGTGTTCGGCGGTTGTCAGGGTGTCATCGGTGTTGGTCGAGATGTGGATGGTGTCCCTGTGGATGATGGCGATGCCTCCTCCCGTCTGTTGGACGCGGTCTCTGCGGGTGATCTTGTATCCCTCTGGGATGGCGATGGCGATGTCGGGTGCTGAGGAGTCGTTCATCCGGGTTTCAGTGAGGAAGGCAACGTCAGGGGTTGTGGTGTCGAGGAGGTTCCAGAGTTCGATGGCGTGTCTGTGGACGGAGCGGGTGTTGAGCAGGATGCACTTGAGGTGGTTGCTGCTGGTGTTCGGCTTGGCGGGTGCTGGTGCGAGGCAGGTCCGGATGCAGGTGAACTTGCAGGCGTGGCAGCTGAAGGGTCCGTGGGTGTGCTTCGGAGTGGCTCGGTAGCATTCAGGGATCCCGCCGGTGTTGAGTGCGATGAGTGTTGTGGCGTCGTAGGTCCGGCGGGTCGTCTTGCTTCGGCGGGGGCCAGGGGTCCTGGCACTGGGCGCGGTCCAGGCGCAGACGGGCGCAGACGGGCTTGCCTTCGGCGCACAATCGGCACGCCCGCTGCGCGTTACCGCTGCGCGTTCGCACGGTTGCCATATATGGCGATGTGCGAGGGAGGGCGGAGCAGCTGGGAGGCGGGAGCGGGGAGGGTACAGAAGAAAAAGGGGCGTGGTCAGCGGTGGTGGCGGGAAGCGGGGAGCGAGAGTCAGGCGGCAAAACAGATAACCAAAAAGACAATTACACAATGTAAAAACAATACAAAAGGGCAAAATAGCACTTCAGGTGGGGGGGACACCGAGAACAACGGCAGCAGGTTAGGCGAGCACAGCGAGGCCACGCCGCTTGGTGGAAGGGGGCGTGGTCACACGGAGGCGGCCGGGGCAGCGAGGCAGGCAGGCGGGGAGCAAACGCAGCAGCTGGTGGCCGTGCGGCGCAGGGGGTGTCCTAAACTAGGTAACACTTAATACATTTAATTTGAAAAGGAACAAAATGAGGTGTTTCATTTTGCCATAGAAATTTTATATATATATATATATATATATATATATATATATATATATATATTCACTGAAAAAACCATAGGTTTCACACCATTTATAGTTCGGAATTAGCATTTAAAAAACCTATTAAATTCACTGAAAAAAAACATAGGTTTCACACCAGTTATAGTTAGGTGGAAATTTTACTCACATAAAACCATTGAAATTCTCACGTTATAGTTAGTTGGACTCACTATAACTTGCGCGTGCAATGCACTGCTGACGATGTCACATATTACATCACTCATGACATGGTCAGTGACATCACTCATGACATCACTGATGACATCTCAAATGACATCACTGATGACATCATCCAGTGAATGTGTATCTTTCTGAAAAATAAATATTTTTTATATATGTATATCTAAAGGTTGATGGAAGAATACATGGGTAAATAAATGTCTAAATGGATGTTTTTTTTGTGTAAAATTGATTGATTAACTGACTTACTAAATGTATCTTAGTGAATACATATATTAGTGAGTAATGTTTAAATATTTAAATATCTGTATCTGTGTCTCACTTTGTGTATAAGTGGCTGCATGGGTTGGTGAGTAGCCACGCGAGTGTGTATATGAGTTATTAGTTGTTTTTTTGAGTATCAGTATCAGTGTCTGTATGGTTCGTTGGGGGATATTACTTAGAGCACAGATGCATGAATGAGTGACTCACTATTTGTATGTATTTTGAAGACAGCATGTGTGCAAGACTGTATGGGTGGATGATTGTGTGTATGGGTGGGTTAGTGAGTATGTGTTTTTATAATTGATTGTTTAAGAGAGTAAATATGTTTCAGTTTCTGTAGAAGTATGTGTAGTGGTGTGTATATAGCAGTATAATCAAGTAAATGGTTTTTTGATAGTTTATTTGCATGTGTGAATTTGTGTGTGAGTAACTATATGGATGAGTATTAGTGTGTAACAGGATGTATAGGTGTATGAGTACATATGATGAGTAAGTACATACATGAGTGACTATATAGAACTGTTGGTGAATGATATGTATGTAGATGTTGGAATTACCTAAAAAGTTGTTGTAATTGATATTGGTTTCTCCTTTTAAAGAAAATGTTAGTTTCTATTTTTGAATGTGTGTGTCAAAGGTTATTTTATGCTGATAGGAGGTCTGCCAGTTTGTCACAAGGATGTTGTCATTAGTGATGTCATTTGAGATGTCATCAGTGATGTCATGAGTGATGTCACAAACCATGTCATGAGTGATGCAATATGTGACGTCATCAGCAGTGCATTGCACGCGCAAGTTATAGTGAGTTCAACTAACTATAACGTGGGAATTTCAATGGTTTTATGCGAGTAAAATTTCCACCTAACTATAACTGGTGTGAAACCTGTGGTTTGTTCAGTGAATATATATATATATATATATATATATATATATATATATATATATATATATATATATATATAATATATATATAAATATATATATATTATATATATATAATATATATATATATATATATATATATATATATATATATATATATATATATATATATATATATATATATATATATATATATATATATATGTGGGGAACACCCACTGCATGACCCTTTCACGCTAAACACAGCGTGAAAGGAGGCCTATTCACAAGGTAGTATTAAGCCACGTTAAGTGGCTTAACGCCTCCTTGTGAATAAGGGGAAGCCCCTATCGCCACCACAACTTCACTGAAAGTAACGTTGTGGTGGCGATAGGGGCCCGTGATTATGCCCCCTGGATGTTCTAGTCAGTTGTAATGCTATTGTTTTTTCAGTGTATATATATATATATATATTGATATCTATAAATATATACTTCCATCACCCCCTCCAACGAAGACAGTGAAGAGGCCAACACAGGGGAACAGGATGGAAACAGTCTTTATTCCGCTGAAGCAGGCAAAAAGTAACTCGCATCTCGCATCACCCGCTTGTGGGCGAATGCATTTCGGCTTAGTTTGAGCCTTCGTCAGTGCCACGGGTATAGATGCTTTGCCATAGGTTTTAGGGGTGTTATAGTTAGCTGGACATTTCACTCGTACAAAACCATTGAAATGCCTCCGTTGTAGTTAGTTATACTAAGTATAACTCGCGCGCCGGCAATCCACTGCTGATGATGTCACATATTATATCATTCATGACATGGTCAGTGACATCACTGATGACATCCCTGATGATATCTCAAATGACATCACTGATGACATCAAGCCACATGACAATGTGATACATCTTATCATACACTAGTATACATTTCAATACTCATTGTAAAATATGGAGCACTATATTTGAAACCATTGACACACCAATGCAAGTTTCTACATCTACACACAAATCTAAACACTTACCTATAGATTCACTCACACATGCTAACAAAGATCAATAGAACACTATTAAATATACTTACACATCTACATTAACATTACACAGCAGCACACATCCTATTCACTTATGCAGTCATCCTACTAACTTATGCAAAAGATTGATCATACTTACAGTTACTAAGCTACACACTTATACAAACACCACTTTATTTATTCATATAGATAGTAACTCATACTTAGTGTGTTATAAAATCACTAATTCAAGTATACACTTTTCGATTGTCACTCATATAATCACTGACACTGCCTTTTGAATTTCTAGTTTGTTGGACATGTATCATTGAGAAATATATTTACTCATCACCACACCCATAAAGAGATTCACTCACCCAAACAACTGTTTCCACATACAGTCATAACCTCATATACCTACTAAATCAACTATTTACACATCTTTAGACAGTCACACACCTTCCACCCAACCACACTCACATTCACTTTCCCATTCAAATACTCACTTAACTAAATAATAACTAATATAGACTTTCACACAGCTAGTGACCAACTTATGTAGTAGTTTACACACCAAGAGATAGAGTGATATGGGTATTCACACAGTTTAATAAATATCCCATATATTTAGTGAGACACTTTAAATTAGTCACTTAGACAGTCAATCACAGTGCTACTAAATCCTCCATCCAGACACTTATGCATCCACTCAGTCTTCAATGCAGATTGCTATATATATAATACTTATTTAAATATCGAACAAAACCACATTCACTGGATGATGTCATCAGTGATGTCATCAGTGATGTCATTTGAGATGTCATCATTGATGTCACTGAATGTCACGCATTATGTAATATGTGACATCATCAGAAGTGGATTGCGGGCGTGCGAGTTATACTTAGTACAGCTAATTATAACAGAGGAATTTCAATGGTTTTGTACGAGTGAAATGTCCAGCTAACTATAACACCCCTAAAACCTGTTTTTTACAGTGAATTTCTAAGTTTTTGTAAATGCTAATTCCTTACTATAACATGTCTGAAACCTATGTTTTTTTTCAGTGAATTTCGAAAGTTTTTTAAATGCTAATTCCTAACTATAACATGTCTGACACCTATGGTTTTTTCTGTGAATTTCAAAGGTTTTTTCAATGACAATTTTTTAATTTATTAATTGTTATATTTATTTTTTTATACTGATTTACTACATCTATTTATTTTTAGATATTACATTTTTTAAATTACATTATACATTACATTATAAAGTATACTTTCTAATAATACATTACTTTAGTTTAAATACTTTGCAAATAAGCAATAGACTTTTAAGTACAGTAGTTACAATTGTTGCAATGGGCAACACAATTTCAAACACAATGCAACATTGAGCTAAATGTGAATTTCTAGTTAAATGCAATTAGTGACTTTACGAATTACTTTTCTAACCACAGGACTGGATCCTAGATTCAGTCTTGAGACATCTCCTGTAAACACTAACAGTTGAGTAAAAGCGTTTTGGTAACAGTAGTGATTTCTAAGGAATATTATTGTATTTTAAAAGTTGACACTTAGAAAAATTTTCACATACAATCACCAATGTTATCCTATGGGAGGAATTCACTTAGCAGGTAAGTAGTGTTATCGTTACTTTTTCTTACTCAGTGGTGGATCCTAGAACCAGCACTGGTGCATCTCCTGTAAATAGTTGAAAGAATGCGTTTAAGCCATACAGGTGATTTTTAAGGAATACTTGTAGTTTGTGAAAATTGACACTTCGAAACTTTTCTGGTGAAAACCAAACAAAGGATTCTTATGGAAGGAAATACAAGTTACTGGAAAGTAGGGTTAGAATTACTTTTCAGAGTAAGTGCTGGGCTCAAAGATTCAGCACTGAGGCTAAAAGATGCAGCACTGGGTTCTCTCTTGAAAACAGGTGAGTAAATCGGAATTCGTTGTTCGGATAATTTTAGGTCAATATTTTAAAGTTCCAAAACTCCACACTTGGAAAAATTTCCAAGTGAATCCAGTCAGTGTTAGCCAATGGAAGGAAATTCAAATACTGGTAAGTATGGTTAGAATTACTTTTCAGGATCAGTACTGGGCTCAAAGATGTAGAACTGATGTCTCTCCTGATAACAGGTGAGTAAATAGGAATTCATAGTTTGACTAATTTTAGAGGAATATTTGTAAGTTTCAAAAATCGACACTTAGAACTTTTTTCAGCAAAAGGCAGGCAATTATATCCTATGGAAACAAATTCAAGTTACTGGTAAGTATGGGTAAAATTACTTTTCAGGATCAGTACTGGGCTCAAAGATGCAGCACTGAGGTCTCTCCTGATAACACAGGTGAGTAAATCGGAATTCATAGTTCGGCTGATTTTATTTCGGCCCAGTATATTAAAGCCACTTTCCTACACCACCCCTCCCTTCACCATGTGTAAACACGCCCTCTAGCGCATTTTAAGTTGGGGAAATAACTCCCCTTCAATCCTGAGGGTCCCTAGAGTCCAACTAGCCCACTAAGTACATCCAGTAAGTGCCAAAGAGCTGCGTAGCAGAGAGATGTAAAAAGGGGCACGGCCTGCACCACCCCTCTGCAATGCAATGCAGCGCAGTGGCATATCCTAGAAGCACCTGGTAGGCTACTTGGCCCCCATGGTCCCTCAGGATTGAAGGGGAATTTTTTCCCCAACTTAAAACGTGCCAGGGGCGTGTTTGCACACATCACCTCAGGCCCGTCCCCTCCCTTCACCACTGTGTAAACATGCCCTGTGGCTGTTCTAAGTTAAGAGATTAAGTCCCCTTCAATCCCAAGGGTGCCTAAGGTCAAAGTAGCCCACTAGGTACCTCCAATAAGAGCCACAAAGCTGCTTTGCAGGGAGGTGTAAAAAGGGGCATGACCGCTGAACACCTGTCTGCAACGCAGCTCCCGGGCGCATACTGGAGATACCTGTTGGGCTATTTGGCCCTCAGGGACCCTCAGTATTGAAAGAGAATTAATTTGCCAACTTAAAAAGCACCACGGGGTGCGTTTGCACAGTGGTGATGGAAGAGGGCGTGGCCTGAGGTGACATGCCTGCAAACACGCCCTGTGGCACGTTTTAAGTTAGAGATTTATTTCCTCCTCAATCCTGTGGGTCCCTGGGGGCCAACTAGCCCACCAGGTACCTCCAGTATGCACCAGGGGGCTGCGTTGCAAAGAGGTGTTCAGAGGCCACGCCCCTTTTTACAACACTCTGCAATGCGCTTACTGGAGGTACCTGGTGGGCTAGTTGGCCCCCAGGAACCCTCAGGATTGATAAGGAATTAATTCCCCAACTTAAACCACGCCACAGGGTGTCTTTGCACACATGTGAACTCAGGCCCCGTCCCCTCCCTTCACCACTGTGCAAACGCGTGTTTTAAGTTGGGGGATTAACTCCCCTTGAATACTGAGGGTCCCTGGGGTGCAAATAGCCCACCAGCTACCTTCAGCAAGCGCCACAGAGCTGCGTTGGAGAGATATGCAAAAAGGCGTTTCCCTGCTCTCGCTTCGATGAAGCAAAGCAATTTGCAATGACAGGGTGGGAGCTGCGAGGCTCCCTCCCTTTCATTGCAAACAGCATGTGGGGGGGTTAAGCCCCCCACAGAGGTTTTTTTATTAAAAAAAGCCTGTGGGGTGGTCCCCAGGGCTGCAGGGGGGCAGTGTGTCCCCTGCAATCTCAATGTAGTCGAGCCCTGGGGGTGGCGGTCCCCAGGGCTCATGGGGGGCTTAGAGGCCCTCTCAACATTATAATATTAAGCCCCAGGGGGTGGCGGTGTCTGGGGCTACGGGGGGCATTGTGCCTCCCCGCAATGTCAATTACATTGAGCCTCGGGGTGGCAGTCTCTGGGGCTCGGGGGCCTTAGAGGCCCCTAAAATTATCATATTAATCCCTGGGGGGTGGCGGTCCGAGCGGCTACGGGGGGCGGGGGGCATTTGCACCCACCCGCAATTATACATGCTTTTGCCCCCGGGTGGCGGTCCCCGGGGCAGTGTGGGGGCGATTGGGCCCCCCACACTTTATTTTTATGAACATGCCGCCAGGATTTGGCCCCCCAGGGACTAATTATCATCCAAGTGCGGGAGCCCGCGCTTCATTTGTTTTTTTTATAAGCAAGATCCGCTCATCCTGCACAGATTTTGCCGATTTAAATATATATATATATATTTTGTGGGACCCCCCTGAGCAGACCTAGGGGGTCAGGGTGTTTCTACCCTGCCCCCTTTTTGCATTTTTCATGTTTTTTATTTAGGTTTCTTGTGCCTCGGTTCTACCGAGGCACAATTCCTCCATATATTCCTCGAATTCTTTCTCAGACCTCTTTGCCAAATGCAATTTAGAGAAGGTTTCCTTGAATGCTTGATGGTTTCCTTGAATGCTTGATTGACTGCCTCATCAGTACTCAAAAAAGCCCCTCCAACAAAAAGCTTCATAATCCGACCAGTGCTAGTAATGTGAGGAAAAGATGGCATCTTTCACCCGCCAATGAGTTAGTTTATTTCTTTGTGACTATGGGATGTCAGTCTCCTGTAGAAGATACATTTGTGCTGAGGTTTTTCTCCTGGTTAAAAAGACATCATCCCACGTTATACTTGCCCAAGACAAATCACATTCCAGCTAATAACCTTCCTTCACATAAGAAAAGTAGCTTCTCATCTAGTACATTTATCTAAACTTTCCAACTCAAATCTCCATATAAGACTGGTGCCTTCATATGAGGACTTCAGGAGAAAGGCTACAGCAGTCTAGTGTTGTATGCTGCCAATTCTACCTGCAGCTAATCCCAACTTTTCCCATGGATTTTTAAACTCAGATCAGAAACACTAATAATAAACGAAGATTGGCAAGACAGTAAAAAAAGTTACTCACCTGTCTATTTCAGTTACTGCTCATGTGTATTTAATCAGTGATACATCACTATTGACCATGGCAAATACATTTTTACTTAGCAGGGAGACATTACAGGGCCTTGGATGAAATGAAAGGGAAGTGGAGAAGGCAAGGATTAAAAGGATTGACAGATTATATGTAGTTATCCAATAGATGGGTTAACAGCCAAATACATTTATTTTAATCTATTTAGTGAAGGTTTTAAAGCCTACAATTAGTGTTAGACATTTTTCAGATTTTTACATAGCTTTGCTCTCAAATAGTTTAAAGTGCCACCACAATTTATTTTGGGTTTATTAACTTGTGCTATTGTGTGTGATGTCAGTAATTCTGATGGTTGGTAGTGACAAATGCATGTTGGATATAGTTTAGCACTGTTTCCCTCAAAGTGTAGTGATGGTTGCAGTCTTTTCAATTTCCCTCTGCTATATATTTAGGGGGGGCATATTTATCATTAAGTCACAGAGTGCAGCAAACCGCCTCGCTGCGCTGTGTGACAGGGAAAGGGCAAGAATGAGCCATATTTAACATTATAAGGCACATTCCTGCCTTTTCCAATCATTGGTACACAATGTACTGGCTGGCACCAATGCAGGCACCATTGCACCATCGTGCAAGGGTGCCTGCAGTGTTAGTAGAAGGGACACCATCCTGCACAAAAATAATCACATGAGGCATTTTCCTCTTTTTATGTGTGCTGAAGAATGCAGAACGCCTAGACGGATAGAATGCAACACACATAGAAAGAGGAAAAACAAGGAGAAATAAACATATTTCTCCTTGTTACAACTCACCTGGGGAGGTATAGCAGTTTTGGACTGTTCCCAGGGCTACCATCTATGATAAATTTGGGAATGCATCAACATCCATAGGTGTTGCTTCAGAAACTCTATGCACCACCCATGGAACACCTCCCTGGGGCAGAGTAACGCAACACACCGAATGGTTCTGTGTTACTCCAGCTTCATTAAGCAACTCAGGGCCATGGAAGGTGGCCTTGCAAAGCTTGATAAATTGTACTTAGTATTTGCGTCGTGCTTGCACCCCATTGCGTAGTGCAAGTGCGACACAACTATTTGATAAATAGGGCCCTTAGTCCATGTGGTTCTTTTGTATGTTGGGTAAAGTACTTCTGAATTTTCAAATGAAGGGTCCAAATCCGGGTTTGAACCATTTGCAGTTTCTTTCCTTATTTGTTGGGGAGGCAAGCAGATGGATTTTGCATTATGAAGGGACTGGTGAGGCCTTTTCTTTGGTGAAAGGGGTATACCACTATCTTAGGTATATATGTTGGAAACGGATGCTTTTGTTGGTGATAATTTCCTGAGAGATGAATGATTTTGGTTGGAGATTTATGAAATTGGTGCTCAATTGACATGGAGTTCTGAGATCAGGAGGCTGAACAATAATGGCTTTGGAATTAGCATGAAGCTAGATGAAAAGATCTATGATTAAGTCCATTAAGAGGTAAGCATTTGTTGTTTTTTTGTTTGCAGTTTTATATAGGACAAACCCACCCCGAAGAAATTGGAGGTCTTTATACAAGCACCAGTTACATTACATACGGTCAGGTCATTTTTTTAGCAAAAAGAACAGATGATGGATGGAGTGCTGAACAAATCAAACTTTCACCCCCATTCCCAGATCTGAGTTTTAGCCATTGTTTTCTTGCTCACCATGCCACACTAACTTGGACCCAGTCATATGCAAATCATTCATAGCCCTGCTCCCCATGTGAACAGTCCAGCCCAAACTTCCACGCTAGGTCCTCCTTGGACCAGAAACAAGCATCCTGGGACAAGTTTCGGGGTATCACCCCTCATCATCCAGGCTAGTTTGAATCCAATGGCACAATGAGCATGGGACCCACGTCTCGGCATACCCATCCCACTTATGGTGACAAAAGCAAAAAGAACAGATTTGTAACCCATGCAGTGAATAGGTGGATGGGAGAAGACACTATGTTATATGGGTCCTAATAGTGTCATGAGAACCAGAGGCTAATCGGATCAATGAAAAACAATAGAAAACCTTTGTGTTCTTACCAAACATAGCGTCAAAACATATTTATTAATTGGAGCACTTGTCACCCAACCAATCTTTGATGATAAAAACATCACTGATAACAATTTAACTTGCATAATAGTTAAGATGACGTACAATGCTAATAGGTACTAAAATAGGGAATCCACATTAGAAAGAGGATAAAACAGAACAAAAATCCATGGGGTCTTGCAAGAGAAAAACATTTTGGAACTCTCAATTTGACCCAATAATGTTGACTAGCCAAAAAATTACAAGAAGGCTATTTAGCAAGCTCTTAGGACCAAAGCCCAAAGATCTTTTGATATTAACCATATGCAGAGTTCATCGCCTGCCACAGTAATGCAAGCCCCAAGATCGGTTGTATTTACAGAAATGACTTATACCACTGCGTCATACATCACACATCATAAAGTATGCAGGCTGTTGGACGCACATGCACCATATGTAGAAAGCTATCAGCATTATTGCAACAATTTAAAGCGATAGAAAAACCGCACCTGAAGCTCATGAAAGGTAAGCACTAGGTGGGGAATTATGGGTAAAATTACCAGAACCGACCATTGACCAAGTAAGTGTGTATTATAACTAACGATGCCATGCACAATAAGGGATCAGATTCTAGCTACAAGTACATATAGAGCAATAGATTGCAAAAAAATTGAATACCACTTCATAATATATGCCAGACATTCTGAAATGCAGATAACATGTGCACATAAGATTGCTCAGCCATAAGAGATATTGAAGAACTCTACTGTGGCAATAATTATTACAGGAACCAGTCGCCTGGATTTTCTGTATGTTTGACTTCTACCAAAGTACGTATCATTCATGCACGCCTTTTTATGTTGTCAAACTAGAAGTATCCAGGACAGCTAACTCCCTTTTACAGACAAAAATAAGAACACCAGCCATAACATGGGATTATATCACAAGGAGATAACAGTACATGTAATTCTGATATGTGCACCCAAGATTGTTGAGCCACACAAGATTTGAAATACTTCTACAACTGCCACAATTATTTCAGAACATAGTTGTATATGTTTGTTGTATGATAGAGGCACGCATGGCTCTACCACGGAGCCCGAACCACGAATGTGCCTTAACTATGCATTCCTTTACCACGCATGCCTTTACTATGCAATGTCGTGGTTAAGGCATGAATGGTAAAGAGGTATGCGAGGCTAATGTCAAGACGCCCCTCCCCAAGCTATAAACACCCTACCTGCCTCCCCTATCCTGTGGTCCAAATACCCCTCCCCTCCCACCCCCACGCTGTCCCTAACTCTTAATATACTCTACTCCCACGCTGTCCCTAAAACGACCCCAACCCCTTCCACTGCTCTTAGGCCTAAACCCTAACCCCTATTTTTAAAAACTACCACAACGCCCAACTCTCCAAACCCTTAAAAAACTACCCTGCCCTCCTCTAAGTTTTAAAAACGACCGACTACCTAGAGGAGCACTGTACTGAGGCCTAAATCCTTGTCCCGACCCCATCCCACCCCCCAAAGTGTCCTAAAACTACCTCATCCCCTACCTCTGCCCTTAAGCCTAATACCCTAACCCCAATTATAAAACGACCACAAACCCCCAGCCCTGAAAACTACACCGACCCTCCCACAACCCTGAAAATGACTGACCCTCCGCCAGCCCCGAAAACTACCCCGACCCACCCACAACCCTAAAAACGACTGACCCTCCTCCAGCCCTGAAAACTACCCGACCCTCCCACAACCATTAAAAGAACTGACCTTCCACCAGTCCTGAAAACTACCCCGACACTCCCACAGCTCTGAAAACTACTCCGACTACCCTCCTCCCTGAAAACGAATTGACCCCCCAGCCATGAAAACAATCCCCCCCAATCCATACAAACTATCCCAACCAAACCTGGTCCCAGCCCCACTTACCTCACTGCGTTCTCTCTTCCTGCCTTCCTCCTGCTTACGCCGAGCTGCAGGCAGCAGCTACACTGCGCACTGCCTTAACCACTCATATGCGTAGTTAAGGCATATGTGTGGTTAAGGCAAGTGTGGTAGAGCTTGCATAGTTGGAACATGCGTGGTTCTGCCCGCTTTGTTCCGACTGTTTCCCATATGGGTTTAATGTTCCGAAGTACTGTCCAAGCATGCCTTTTTATGTTATCAAATGCTGATTGTCCACGACACCTACTTCGTTCCTAAAGCCTCAAATAAGAAAATCAACCGTAACATGGGATTATGACACTATGAGAAAACCGGGCTACATGATGGGATTCCGTGGGTTTGAAATGACTTTAATAATACTGATTCATTAAGAATTGATAAAACATTGATTCAAAATGTTTCCATGTGTGACTAAAGTTTTGTGCCACCCCTGGTGTTCAGGAAGCAGGTGTAATCTTAAGAAGGGTAGTAAACTAGAAAACGACACATTCACAACATCACTCGTTTGCAAATACTAGCATTCCTCAGCACGACATTTGCTGCTTCCGTTTCACGAGACTCCCCGCTCTTTTGTGTCCTGCGTGAAATGTTCACCATTTAGTAGGTGCGTTGATAATAATAAATCTTTCTATGTTGTGGAAAAAATCTTTAGGAGTAACGAATATGCATAATTCAAAGAAAGTTATTTCCAATCTGCTTACACCTGCGTTGTCATTCTGGTACAAGTGAGGTAGGCCACATCATAAATATTCACACATATTCACGAATCACCCTACATATACATTTGTTGACCAGACTGTCGTTTTAGGGCGAATGTGCACATCTGAGTTCAGCAAGTTGTCTTTTGTCCTTTTCCTGTATTAGGTATATTCCTTCTAAGTGTTCTACCATCATATTTCATTATGTATATGCTTATTATTTAAATATTTTGATGCATTTACCAAAATGCACATTCTAATGTTCAGATTCATAAACTCATCCCACAGGGCCCACATATAAATACTGCACTGGTATTAGAAAGGCTTATTAAACAGCGAAGAGGTCACAGAGGAACATGTGTCACTCGGTAATGTGTCACTGTTAATAATGTTGACACTTTATGCAAGTTAAGCAGGACCAAGAACAGCTATTTAGTGACCTTAATACTTAAAGGAAGGATTGACATTTATTACTATGCAACATCTGATTGACAGTTCTTAGAGCTTGCTTAGAATGAAAAACATGTTTCTCCTTGTATTCGTTTCCGATGTTTTTATTTCGTCTTCCTCCTTCTAAGGGTGAGAGTTAGGTCACAGGCCTTGTTTGAGCAGCTTGATTGGTAAGGTCAGCAAAGCTGCGTGCTTGCTTGCTGCATTCTAATTGGGCTTTGCCTCTTACTCTCCTGGGGATGTTACACTCCAGTGCTCATGTTATCGGAGATTCCTATATCAGCCCTCTTCACTAGATCAGCGCCCACTGCGGCCACCTAGAGATTAGTATCTCGTTTTCTCATGAGCGACGGGTTGTGATTTATAACTGGCACACTCTGAAAAATAATGCAACAAAATAAATAATAATGTGTATAGCAAAATATTACATTTTCTTGAATGTAACTAAAACATTAAAAACCTTCTGTTAAAACATTTCCAAATTTGTTTGTTGAAAGTATTTAGAAGAAAAGAATAACAATCAGAATTTATATTATTATTAGTAATATTATGTAAATGTTCCTAGTACATTCCTTCAAGAGTCAACTGTCGGATCTTGTGCAAGCCACTTTGATTGACTGCACAGAAGAACTTTATTAGTAAATACACTTAAACTTCTCTTTCCAAAAAAATCGCTCTCCCTGTAAATGTAATATAAGGCTGCGGTATCAACACTATACAAAAACAAGTTGTTATTTTCTTTTCCAAATATGTCTATTCCTTACTTTTCGCCACTTTCTCTGTATGTCCTTTTCTCTCACATTCTCTCTTAGACTGTCTCTCCGTTTCTTTCTTATTTTAATATTGTCCCCCTAACTATTTCTTTATTTTACTCTCTCCCCTTTGCTCTTTTTCTGCTACTCCCTGAGTTCCCTTCCGTGCCTGTCCCTCTTACTCTCACTCACTCTTTATTCTCTCATTCTCTTTTCCTTCTTTCTTCCCTCTTGCTCTTTCTCTGATTCTCTCTCTCTTTCTCTCTATCTCTCTCTCTCTCTCTCTCATATGGCCGAGATACCCGCCACCCCCTCTCCACACAAATCCTCAAGGATGGGAAGACGGAAACGGTTCTGAGCTTTTGGAAGGCGGGAAGGGAGTTACCCTTCCCGGCCGTATTTATTAAAATATGAAACAAAATCAAAACATTAAAATAACAGTTTCATATCATGTACAATTTCAGTTATACAGTACGATGTTCTTGGCTGACCTTAACACATCTCTAATACAAAGGTTCTCCTAGCCGATACTAAACATCCTGCAAATGCATTTCTGAACATTGAACTTGTACATCCTAACGTTACGGGCCAACGGCAAGGTCGTAACCGGTTTCAGATCCCCACTACCAATTCCCCCCTCACTTGTGAGGGGCGGGCGCACAGAGGACTGTACCTCTGTGCCAACTTCCAATTTCCCTTGCCTTAGCGGGGCCCCCTGTTAACTCGACGCCATCTTAGTGGTCGTCCGAGGACTTGTGTGAGGTGTCTAGAAGGTAGCGTAGACCCCCCTCCCACCCCACACAACTTACCACACCTGCCGTCGCAGATGTCCGGGCCCCGGGAAATTCCAAGGAGGGGTCCGTATCCCCTTCTACCCAGTGAAGGGGCCTATGGCCGCCTTCCCTTTCGGCGTCCCATCCTTAGATGGGACCGCCTCCCGTTTGAGGGGCCAATGGCCGCCTCCCCCCGGGCGCTCCCATCCGTAATGGGTGACGCCCAAACCTCTAGGGATCTTCCAATTACTGCTCACCGATCATGACCTTACCGCCACAGGCCCGGATAGTTGACCGGCTATCCGGACCCCCCACAAAACTCCTACCTAAAGGTCATGGCTACAAATTCTTTAACCAAGCTATGAAGTCTCCTATGAGTAGATCATTCCCCACCCGAGACAAATGAACCCCGTCCTCCAAATACATCTGATCCCCCCTGATACACCCATGTGGAATAGAATGCAATGTATTCGTACGAAACAATCTACCAAGTTTGTTATTTACCTTCTTCACGGAGTGATTTAAAGCAGACACTGAATTAGCCCCCCGCCACACCTTCCGTGGGATCATGTGGGACCATGCAATTGTGCACCCGGGGACCCTCTTTGCCAACCAAATTACTTCGAGAAGCACTCGTCGACCAATGGTCACCAAATCATTGCCCCCAAGATGCACTATGAGTATAGACGGCGGTGACCTCGTCCGCCCTAACAAACCCTCCATAAAAACCTGAAACTGGTCAATACAGAGCCCGCCCCTTCCGTAGAAGGTCACCCTGTACCCGTATTCCCCAGCCACGTGAATCATGTCACCTGCTTTGAATACGTCTGTGGCACGCCTCACGTATGAGTGGCCCACGACCCACACCACTCTGTCCACAGCCGGTGTCCTTTGACCGCTGGTTCCCAGGTGTCCGGTCGACTGCACAGTCTGCCCCGCCTCGTAAGCATGCGAAACTGTAAAACCAAACAAAAACAAGAAGCGTGAGTTCATGATATTAGCTTCATAACATGTGCAACCGCACGTACCGTTTATAACAATTCGAGGACCAACGCCCCAACTGTTTCACTTTATCAACACTCAGACCCCTGGCTGTGGCCTCTGTTGCAGCCGCTATCCTGAAGGAATGGGTCCCGAACTCACACGGGTTTAACCCTGCGGCTGTAATTGCCATCGCAAGCACCCGTTGAAACTGAAACCTTGTCAGCGGTGTGGCATCGGCGTGCCTCAGTAAGCATCCCCCCCATGCTGCCACCCTCAGTGCCAAATATTCCTCCACGCAGGCTACTGGGCATATGGGCGATCCGGGGATACGGCGGACTATTACACACGCGCCGTTTGCTCCCTGATCGGTCTTGGACCTGGCAAAGGAGACTGCCATTGATTCTCCAGCAATGCGGATGTGCTCTTGGCGCAGTCCCCCACCCGTATCCTGCTTATTCCTTGCTACAAGCTCCTTTACCCTCATAGCCCCATGAAATGCTAATGAAAAAGCGGCTTTAAACAGTACTGTCTCATATTGTGATGAACATGTTGCAGGGAGGACTGACATCAACAGGGCCAACCTTTCCAGACCTATCGGGTGCCTATCATCTACTTTGCGACCCTCAAGGCGTTGCCACCCACGTAGCGCCTTCTGAACCACAAAAGACGCTGTGGGGTCCTGGAGACCATGCGCTCGAGCCATGAAAGAAATAGCGGCCCGGTGCCTTTGCGCCGTGGCTACTGATTTGCCTGCCTGACGTAATGATAACAGAAACTTCAGGACATACTCCTCTTGGCCCCATCGCTCCCCCCCAGCAGAACCCAAAAAGGACCAATAGGACCGGAACGCCCCTTCGTATGCCTTCCTTGTTCTGGGAGCTAGACTCTCTCCCACGAGGTCTTGTAGTCCGGGGCACCGAGAGACCAGAGAGCTTCGGGAAAAGGTGCCGCCACCGGGTCCGCTGAGGGTAGGAAACCCCAGAAGGCCTGCATACGGGAACGAGAAAGCGCATCAGCAGCCTGGTTTAACACCCCTGGCACATGTCTCGCCCTAAAGTGAACGTTTAGTCTCATACAGAGCAAAACAATTTCCTTCAGCAATCTCAAGATCCATCTGCAGCGGGCAGCCTGACTATTGATACACTCAACAACATTCATATTATCAGACCAGAACACCACAGTACGGTCACGAAAACCCTCGGGCCATGTTTTTAAGGCCACTAGAATAGGAAAAAGTTCAAGAAAACCTATGTTACCTGTGAGCCCATTCTCGTGCCACCAAGCCGGCCAGGTTTGTGCTGACCAGTGATTGCCAAAAATGGCGCCAAATCCCACACTCCCTGCCGAGTCTGTCCACAACCCTAACTCCTCCGAGGAGACCCCGGGTTTGCTCCACACGACCCGACCGTTGAAATCCGCCAGAAATGCCAACCATATGAGCATGTCCTGCCGAACCTCAGCCGAGAGCCTTGTGCGGTGGTGGCCTTCCTTAAGGCCAACCATGGCCTGAGCAATTGAGCGGGAGAATGGGCGCGCCATTGGGATCACCCTCAGGGCAAAATTCAGTTGACCCACGACCTGCTGTAACTGATGCAATCTCACTTTGGTCACGCCAATACATGCTTTGAGTGATGTCTCGAATTTCGCCACCTTTTCCATGGGCAAGCGGAAGCACCCCTCTTCGGAATCGAGCTCTATTCCAAGAAACTCGAGTGAAGTAGACGGCCCCACTGTCTTACCGGGTGCCAAGGCACGCCAAAGTGCCTCATGAGATCACAAAATGCATTTAAAGCTCGTGTACACTCTATGTCCCCAGCTGCCCCCAGGAACAGAAAATCATCAAGATAATGCATCACATGAGTAAACCCTGTTATTCTCGTGAAGGCCCATTGCAAAAAACAACTATAACCTTCAAAATAAGCACAGGAGATGGAGCAACCCATCGGCATACATTTATCCATGTAATAGCGACCCTGAAACATGAAACCAAGGAGATGCTGATCGTCTGGGTGTACCGGGAGCAACCGGAACGCTGACTCGATATCTGATTTAGCCATCAGCGCTCCGGGCCCTAGGCGATTCAAAATGGCGACGGCCTCATCGAATGATGCATACCGTACTGAACAGACATCAGGGTCAATCGCATCATTCACCGAAAGACCCCTTGGAGCTGACAAATTATGTATCAACCTGAATTCCCCCGGCTCCTTTTTGGGGACTACACCGAGGGGTGAACAAACAAAATTAGCAACTGGCGGGTTATCATATGGTCCAGCGACCCGACCTCGGGCCACCTCCTTACCAATCTTTGCTTGTACCACCGCCGCATTTTCTCGTACCGATAACTGATTCTTACATTGTGCTTCCCCCCGAAAATCCCCTGCCGGGATGCGGAAACCATATGAGAAACCATCTCGCAACACCCCAGCGGAGATATGATCTGGGTACTCGTTTAGCCAAGGGATCATTGCCATGATATCAACCGGGGTCGGTAGCGGTGCCCCCTGGACCATTTCAAACCTGTTTGGCGCTACCCCTACTCCCCGTATCACTAGACTTGGCTCTGCACGTGGTCTCCGGGTGGGAGGACTGACCACACCCTGAACATTCGTGCCTGAATTTGCAAGAACCCTGAGGCCTAGTACATTTGCCCCTGTTAAAGCTCCAGCAGACCCCTTTCTTCCCTGTGCTGCCACCAGTCTTCGAGTTCCGGTCATTGCTGGAACCTGCTCGAAAGGGCGTCCCTGACGAATGGCGGGAATACCCGGCCATCTCACTCCCCACTACTGGTGACTTACCCACTTCCATATTTTGCCATGAAATGGAGTCAAAACAATCCCATGTCAAGGATGCATCATGTTCCTTAGATTTACGAAATATATTATCATAGGCAAACCATTGATTTCCTCCATACGTTTCATAAAAACCCATGATACGTGTCTGATACACAGCCAATTCTCCCAACAAATCGGGCCTACGTTCCCCCATAATTGCAATGAACATTCCGAACGCTCTGCCCCAATTGCATATGGATTCATCGACTCTAAAACCGGCCATCTTGGCTCGCCATACACTTGGATGCAAGAACTCTTTCTGGTTTTTCACATGCTCAATTTCGTAGTGATCGGACAACAAGGAGAATATGTTTACATATTTATCAGCCCATATCCTCTCCTTCACCTCCTTCGGGATATGCTGTACAATTTTTTCCCTCCTTGAAGGTACCGATCCCTCCCCAACCATCGGCAATGGCTTACCTGAAGCTACCGCTGCAGCTGCCGAGCCTGCCGTACCAACGCCTGATCCTGGGTGACCGACGGGCGCCTGCGGGGAAACAAAAGGACAAGGTGGTTTTGCGGCCTCCCGTGATTGCCGCATCTGCCTCATTAATTGCTTGGCCTCCTCGGCCGTGTCCCCTGGAGTAGTGGAACCCACGCTGTTACTGCCCAACCATGCCGCTAGCTGGGCGGCCAACTCCGGGGGCATGTCCCCCTCGTTCACTGGGGTAACCACCACAGGGATCGGTTGCCCCTCGACGGGAGCCGGCGCCGGAGCCTCCACTGGTCTGGGAGGGCTCGCCGGGGGAGCCTCCGGAACTGGGACCTCGTCCTCACTTGCCCCGTTCCTGGCCCTCTTCCGTCTCCCGGCAGGGACCTCCACTGGGATGGTTCTTTTTGGCCTTCCTGTACCATCCCTGGCCGCCATTTTCTTCTTCATCTCCGCCATGTCTTTCACCAGCATCCGGAGCATTTGGTCGGTGCTAACCTTCTTTGCGACCCTTTTGCCCGGCATTTTCTTCACGTAGATGGAAGGTCCTGGACAAGACTTGCAGCGCTAGAAGAGAAAAAAGAGAGATTACAAATTTCAAAATTGGCTCTTCGTTCCGTCTCGAGCTCACGTGTAACACGTGGGTGCAGCTTCAGAGCACAGGAACAAGAGGATGCTTCCTTGGCTTGTCGCTCCTTTTATCCTTCGTCGGGCGGGCGTAGACCCTCCTCCAATCCGCCCCCCGGGCGTGGCTGGCGGTGTTGGTGTCTAGGACAACCCCTTCTTGGGCGGGAAAAGGCGCGCCCCGGCTACGCCGCTTCGGGCATACCAGCCGTGACACGCCTCCCGCCCAAAATGGTTTCCCGGGGAGATCGGGGTACTCCACCATACGTTCGGGGGGACCGAGTGGTCGCCCCTTTCCAATTGCCTCTTTTACTCACTCACTCGCTCTTTCCTTTTCTCTTTCTCTGTACCTCTCACCTCTATTTATGTAAATATAAACATCATGAACTATTTAAGGAAAATCTGATTAAGTTCGTTGATTTTAGGCCTTTTGGGGAGAAGTGTTATTCACATGTTGGTTTGAGCGGTATGTGCTATATTGGGATGCAGGGAGATGGTAACTTTGTCACGTTGTTCTTCTTTTTATTCTACGCATTCAAAAACACTGTCATATTGAATTTATATTACACGTTGCACATTTTAGCAACTCATAATAACTAGCATTCTTTCCCCGATGGAACTCTAGGATCGTAAAGTGGGTGTTTTCCAAATTATTCTAATCACAAGCGAGCAAACAATACATTCTAACATCCAACTATTTCATTTCCAACACAATCCGAAATAAATACTTCTCAGATGCACAGTATTCCTTTGTGGTAAATACAAAATTTATAAAAATTGAGTTCATTCATTTCCCATCACCTATCAGCACAGGAAGTGACATCCTTGGATCTCCCTCATTCAATTACACAGGAGGTGATCACTAAATTTCCGATCATCCATCTGGACAGGAAGTGATCTTACTGGCTTTCCTGGCAAAACCGTCTTTGAAAGAGGACACCAAGCAAGAGGACTTAATTTCCCATCAACGGTCAGCACAGGAAATTATATTAAGGCACCCTTCACTCCTCCCCCTTCCAGGACCTACTTAATGGCAGCTGCAACACAGACGTGCAGCATGCAAGCCTGGACTGCGCTCAGCGCCAGGAACCCTTATCAGATTACCACCCAGCAATACTACGCAGCACTCCTTAGGACGCTAGCCCTCAGTAGCCATTCCTCCCAACTGCACCTCACACCATGGTAGGAGCTTTCACCTGCATTTATTGCTGGTTCTCCAGCAGCCACTCACCCACATGCTCCACATAAATGAAGATGAAGAGGATGTCTAGTACGACTCTACTCAACAGGTCCCATATTGCGGTTGTGAGCTTACTGAGTGAGCGTGTGTGGAGAAGCTTGAATGCAAGTGGGTATTCGCATGCAGGTTTACTGTAGGGTGTGTTGTAGTATGGCGGTGCAGGTATTGTTGGTTCTTGTGTATTGCCAGGGGGTGTTTGTAATGTTCTACGGCAGGGTAGGGGTTCAGTCTAACCATGCCCAGAGATTACGTATTAGCGATGGAGCATGACGCAGCGTGTATGTACAAAATAAAGAGGGGTGGCTGGGCTTCATCAGTCGGGACCACACGACGGAGTGAAAGACTTGATTTGCATCTTAATTGCCACAGCGTGGTAATTGCCCTGCGCAGCGGCCCCTTTACACTGGCGATGAGGCGGTGTTGAGCCCACGCCGTTTCATTACTCTGCTGGTTTCTGTGAGTGGCCTGTGCCAGGTGATAAGGCCCTGTAGCCACAGAGTGAGCCAACCTGCCGCCTATCCTCGAGGCCCTGCAGCCACATGAAGAGCCAGCCAAGCAGTGCAAGCCTGCTGCCACTACTGGAGGCCCCACAACCACTGTGAGTACCTACGCTTGGGAAATCGATCCACCCTCAGCCTCTCTCCTTGCGTCCACACACGTGGTTGGCCCCCACGGCCCCCTGGAGGACATTGGTGAAGAAGACAGGCTAGGTGAGCGTGACACGCGGCGACAAGGCTCAGCTCAGTAGGATGGCAGTGCACGTGCTATGAAGTGTGCCACGTCTGCATCAGGATGGCAATAATTCTGGCCATCGAGCCCTTGATTGTGGACGTTGCCCCCTCTTCCCTTGCCCCTCGATGGAAAGACTGGACTGTCCATCTCCAGATCTATTTTGAAGGGGCAGGTATGGCTCGCGACAGGCGCAGGGCAATACCCCTCCACCTAGGGGGCAAGGAAATCCACCGCATCTACAAAATGCTAGTAGAGGCTACATCCAAAACGTATGTGACGCTGCTCAACGCTCCACATAAATGAAGATGAAGAGGATGTCTAGTACGACTCTACTCAACAGGTCCCATATTGCGGTTGTGAGCTTGCTGAGTGAGCGTGTGTGGAGAAGCTTGAATGCAAGTGGGTATTCGCATGCGGGTTTACTGTAGGGTGTGTTGTAGTATGGCGGTGCAGGTATTGTTGGTTCTTGTGTATTGCCAGGGGGTGTTTGTAATGTTCTACGGCAGGGTAGGGGTTCAGTCTAACCATGCCCAGAGATTACGTATTTGCGATGGAGCATGACGCAGCGTGTATGTACAAAATAAAGAGGGGTGGCTGGGCTTCATCAGTCGGGACCACACGACGGAGTGAAAGACTTGATTTGCATCTTAATAGCCGCAGCGTGGTAATTGCCCTGCGCAGCGGCCTCTTTACACTGGCGATGAGGCAGTGTTGAGCCCACGCCGTTTCATTACTCTGCTGGTTTCTGTGAGTGGCCTGTGCCAGGTGATAAGGCCCTGTAGCCACAGAGTGAGCCAACCTGCTGCCTATCCTCGAGGCCCTGCAGCCACATGAAGAGCCAGCCAAGCAGTGCAAGCCTGCTGCCACTACTGGAGGCCCCACAACCACTGTGAGTACCTACGCTTGGGAAATCGATCCACCCTCAGCCTCTCTCCTTGCGTCCACACACGTGGTTGGCCCCCACGGCCCCCTGGAGGACATTGGTGAAGAAGACAGGCTAGGTGAGCGTGACACGCGGCGACAAGGCTCAGCTCAGTAGGATGGCAGTGCACGTGCTATGAAGTGTGCCACGTCTGCATCAGGATGGCAATAATTCTGGCCATCGAGCCCTTGATTGTGGACGTTGCCCCCTCTTCCCTTGCCCCTCGATGGAGAGACTGGACTGTCCTTCTCCAGATCTATTTTGAAGGGGCAGGTATGGCTCGTGACAGGTGCAGGGCAATACCCCTCCACCTAGGGGGCAAGGAAATCCACCGCATCTACAAAATGCTAGTAGAGGCTACATCCAAAACGTATGTGACGCTGCTCAACGATCTTGATGTGCACTTTGAGTCGATGGCGAACAAAGACTATGAAAGATTAATTTTTCGCCAGGCCAAACAGGAAGCGGAAGAGTCATTGGACACATTACACCGGCATTTGAAGGAACTTGTCAGCATGTCCGGCTTCCAGGATGATCAATAAGAGATCAGGGCCCAGATAATACAAGGGTGCTACTCATCTAAGCTCAGAGAGAACATCCTCCAGGAGCCTGTCAAATCCTTGGTTGATAGTCTCACCTTGGGATGGTCAAAAGAACTATCGAATGCCAGAGCATCCCACATGAAGGCCGCCCTCCACCACCCCATCAAGACAGAACAGGTGAACATGACGGAGAAGGTGAACGTGGTGAAAGCCAAGCCGGCCAAAGCCCGGGAAAGCGTCTGCACGACAGAATGAAAGAATGTGGCTACTGTGGAGGCACGCCCCACCGCATACAAGACTGCCCAGCAAGAGGAAAGCGGTGCATGACCTGCGGGTGGATGAACCATTTCGCTGCGGTATGCAGGTCGTCGAAGCCCCGGAAAGAAACAGAACAGACCGTAGCTGAAACGCAAGACAACGAAGATATGGACGACAACACAGGAGATTACCCCATCCATTATGTGTTTGCAGTGGATCAAACACCACGGAAAAGACGGCGGCTTCCAAAGTGCAGACTCAAGATTCACCACCAAGACGTACGGGCCACCATAGACACAAGGCCCTCGATTGAACTGATGGCTGCCAATGTATTCAACCAATTGATTCCACGCCCACCCTTGCGCGAAGCAAAGATTTGAGTATTTGCCTACGGACAGAAGACACCCATCCCACTCCTGGGATGTTTAAAAGCGGAACTTAGGCATCAGGACCTCAAGATCCCCACCACAGTATACGTGACCAAAGAAGGAAGCAGAATGCTGGTAAGTGCCAGACAGAAGAAGAACTGAAGCTGATCTCGTTTGCTCTCGCAGTCCAAGAAGAGGAACTAACAGCCATCATGGAGGAATTCGATGACGTCTTCAAGGGCATTGGATGCCTAAAAGGGAAAGAGGTCTCTCTCCTCATTGACCCGTCTGTCTAACTGGAAGCGCTGAAGCATAAGCGCATAGCATTCCATCTGCGACAAAAGGTCGAAGAAGAGCTGGAAGCACTGGTGAAGCAAGGGATAACAGAAAGAGTCAGCGGGCCTACTCCATGGGTGCCACCGATCGTGGTGGTGAGAAAACCAAAAGAGCTAGAAGAGGACCGCATCTGTGTCAACATGCGCCTCCCAAACACAGTGGTAAAAAGGGAACGCCACTTAACCCCTACCATCTATGACATTCTGGGGGTTTTTAAAGTTGGACCTACGTTCAGGATATCACCAATTGCCCCTACATGCGGACTCTCGATACATCACAACATTCTCTACCCACGTCAGCCTCAGGCGATACAGGCGTCTCAACTTCGGGATCATGAGTGCTGCTGAGGTGTTTTAGAACACCATCAGAGAAGTCCTCAGCGGACTCCCCGGAGTTTTGAATGTGAGTGACGACCTACTGGTATACGCCTCGTCAGTGGAAGACCACCATCAAAGACTTTGCAGTGTTCTCCAATGAATCAAAGAGTCCGGACTCATCCTGCACAAAAAGTGCCAGAAATTTCTTTGGCTACAACTTCTCGGACAAAGGAGTAGCCCCAGACCCCAACAAGGTGCGAGACATTCAGGAAGCCCCGGCACCCTCCAACATCTCGTAAGTACGGAGTATCCTAGGGATGGTAAACTTCTGTGGGTGTTTTATCCCAGACTTAACCAACATCACAAAGCCCCTCAGGGAGCTGACAAAGTCCACTACCATGTGGCAATGGGGCCAGACCAAGAGCAAGCCTTTAAAGACACTAAAGCAGCCCTATTGGCTGACACTACGCTGTCGTACTTTGACCCGGCCCAGCCCGGCCCACTAATGTCGCCATAGATGCCAGTCCCTTTGGGCTAGGGGCAGTGCTCCTGCAGCTACAATGCAATGACGAATGGGGTCCGATTGCCTACACAAGCCGCTCCCTAACAGACATGGAGTAGCGCTACTCCCAGATAGAGAGAGAGGCAATTGCCATCCACTGGGCCTGTTGGCATTTCCACGTTTACGTGTATGGATACCCATTTACAGTCTCCACCGACCACAAGCCCCTCATACCCTTATTTCAGGGATCCGCATCAAAGCCCCCCCCCCAGGACAGAGCAATGGATCCTTCAACTGCAGGGGTATGACTACCAGGTAGAATACAAACTAGGCTCATCCAACCCAGCCGACTACCTCTCAAGACATCCGAGGGCCGCAACCAAAGAAGAGGGAGAGGATGCTGAGGACACAGAGGAATATGTCTGTTTCATAGGGGAAAGGTCCTGACCACTTCCGATAAGCCTCAAAGCTATAGTGGAAGCCACCCAAAATGATGGGTGTCTGCAACTAGCCATCACCGCAGTTCGGGGCGAACGACTGGCACCCCATTCAGACCACGATGACCAGACGAACTCCCCAAGAGAAGGCCACACTCGAGTCGAACCTGCGGATCAAGGACAAACTCTCTGTCGATGGCAGTGGGTGTCTGCTTAGAGATCCGCGACTGGTGATCCCGACAAGCCTTGCTCATTCAGTGGTGGATATCGCACACTGAGGGCACCAGGCGATGGTGAAGACAAAAGGTCGGCTAAGAGCAAAGGTGCGGTTCTCGGGGATGGACCCAATGGTCGAGCAGACGGTTAGAACATGCAGATGGTGCCAGGTGTCAGGCCAACCGGATCGTCCTCACCCCGTCATCACTGAAGACAACTCCAGACGACCGTGGGAGTGCGTCAGTATAGACTTAGGGCATCTTTCAGATGGGCACTACGCCCTCATAGTAATCGATGACTACACAAAATACCCAGAGATCGAAATCGTTGGAGGTCAAACAGCCACAGAAGTAATCGCCAAAGTAGAGAAGATCATTGTAACTCACGGGATATTTGACGTGGTGAAGACGGATAATGGCCCGCCCTTTCAGGGGCAAGAGTTTGCTATCTCAAATCTGGGGGCATCCAACATCGGAAAGTGACACTGCGCTGGCCCCAAGCAAACGGGGAAGTAGAGAGATTCATGCGCACTCTCAACAAAGTCATTCGCATTGCGCATGCTGAAGAAGCACCCCTGGAGAGAGCCATCTATAGTTTCCTGAGAGAATCCAGATTGACGCCTCATCTCACAACAGAGAGGCCACCGGGACAATCAAGCATGGGTTGAGTGGTGCGAGACACTATTCCCAATCACCCAAACTGGGCCCCTCCCAGATTGGCACTACAAGGGTCCTAGCAAAAAGGACCCGTATCAACGACCAGGCCCGTGTCATCCGAAGAGCGAGAGCATCGACCACCCAAGAAAGGGACGTGGTCTATGTCAAGGACAGGCACCCAGGGAGCAAATTCTGTCTCCCGTTTGAGCGGTGACCGTGGACCGTGATTCGCCGAACAGGTACGATGGTAACAGCCCGGAGAGGTTATGAGCATGTTAGCTTCTCCCCATGTGCAAAAGCAATGTCGGCTCACATGGTCACCAACAAAGAGTGCCAGCTCTGGGGGGTGGGGTCCCTGGGGCTACAAGTGGCCTGGGAGGGGGCCCATGTGGCCGCCCTCCCCTTCCAATAAAAAAAAAGAGGCAGGCCGGCCCAAGGGGCCATGAAAGGCCTGTGGAGAGGGGCCACGTGGCCCACTTTACCAAATTTGTTTTTTTTAAAACAATGGCCAGGCCCCGGGGGATGGGGTCCCGGGGGCAGAAGTGGCCCTGGAGGTGGGCCGTGCGGCCCCCTTCCCCAATTTTAGATTTTAAAAAATACATTAGCGGGCAGGCCCTGGGGGATGGGGTTCCCAGGGCTAAAAAATGAGAAAAAGAAGTTGGGCTACACACCCCCCTCCTTTCATCACTCTGAAAACGCACCCCCTGGTGCGATTGCAGAGGGGGAACAAATTCCCCTTGAATACTAGGGGTCCCTTGGGGTCAACTAGCCCACCAGGAACCTCCAGTATGCACCAGGGGGCTCTGTTGCAGAGAGGTGTTCTGAGGCCACGCCCCTTTTTACTCCTCTCTGCAACGCAGCTCTGTGGCGCTTACTGGAGGTAGCTGGTGGGCTAGTTGCACCCCAGGGACCATCAGTATTGAAGGGGAGTTAATCCCCCAACTTAACCCCTTCACTGCGGCGGCTATTCCGCCGCAGTGCTAAGGGGGTGGGGCGGCTGCGCGGCGGGTGCATACTGGTGACGGAACCTCTCCGTCACCAGCCGCGGTTGCGCTGTGCTCATGATGGAGCGGTTCCGTCACGGCCCGCCCGCTCAATAGAACGTTCAGTGCAGGCGCGGAATCCGCGCTGCGCAGGTGTTCAGAGCGGGCCATGACGGAACCGCTCCGTCATCAGCACAGCGCGACCGCGGCTGATGACGGAGTGGTTCCGTCACCAGCAGGGGAGGGGTAAAAATGTGCCACGGGCACGTTTGCACTGTGGTGAAGGGAGGGGGCGGGGCCTGAGTTCACATGTGTGCAAACACACCTTTTGGAGCGGTTTAAATTGGGGAATTAGTTCCTTGTCAATCCTGAGGGTCCCTGGGGGCCAACTAGCCCACCAGGTACCTCCAGTAAGCGACACAAAGCTGTGTTGCAGAGTGTTGTAAAAGGGGCGTGGCCTCTGAACACCTCTCTGCAACGCAGCTCCCTGGCGCATACTGGAGGTACCTGGTGGGCTAGTTGGCCCCCAGGGACCCACAGCATTGAGGAGGAATAATTTCTCTAACTTAAAACGTGCCACAGGGTGTGTTTGCAGACATGTCACCTCAGGCCACGCCCCCTTCCTTCACCACTGTGCAAACGCGCCCCATGGCGCGCTTTAAGTTAGGGAAATAATTCTCTTTCAATACATGGGTCCCTGAGGTCCAAATAGCCCAACAGGTATCTCCAGTATGCACCAGGGAACTGTATTGCAGATAGGTGTTCAGAGGCCATGCCCCTTTTTACACCTCTCTGCAGCGCATCTCTGTGGCACTTATTGGAGGTACCTAATGGGCTAGTTTGACCCAAGGGACCCTCAGGATTCAAGGGGACCTAATCTCCCAACTTAGAACGGCCACAGGGCGCGTTTACACAGTGGTGAAGGAAGGGGACGGGGCTGAGGTGACATGTGCAAAAATGCCCTGTTGCGCGTTTTGAGTTGGGGAAAAAATTCCCATTCAATCATGAGGCCTCTGGGGGGCCAACTAGCCCACCAGATGCTTCCAGTAAGCACCACTGCCCTGCATTGCAGAGAGGCATTCTAGGCTGTGCCACTTTTTACACGTCTCCGCAATGCAAATGCAGCTATATGGCGCTTACTGGAGGAACAAAGTGGGCTAGTTGGACCCTAGGGACCCTCAGGATTTGATGGGACCTAATCAGACAACTTAAAACGGCCACTGGTAGTGTTCACACAGTGATGAAGGGAGGGGACACGGCATGAGGTGATGCGTGCAAACACGTCCTGTGGCGCGTTTTAAGTTGGGTAAATAATTCCCCTTCAATCCTGAGGGACCCTAGGGGCCAACTAGCCCACCAGGTGCTTCCAGAAAGCGCCACTCGGCTGCGTTGTAGAGAGGTGATCTAGGCCGTGCCCCTTTTTACATCTCTCTGCTACGCAGCTCTGTGGCACTTATTGGATGTACCTAGTGGGCTGGTTGAACCCTAGGGACCCTATTTAAGATCCTTATACACCTACAGCAGCACACATCCTATTCACTTATGCATCATCCTACTCACTTATGCAAACAATTGATCATACTTACATTTACTAAGCTACACACATATGCAAACACCACTTTGTTTATTCATATAAATAGTAACTCATACTTGGTGTTAAATAAAATCACTATTACAATTATACAGTTTTCGACACAGTCACTCATACAATCACTGAGTCTTATATATACTTATTAATATAGAACAACTGTCACATACACTGCCATTTATATTTCTAAATGTATCATTGACAAATATATTAACTCATCACCACACCCATAAAGAAATTCACTCAGCCAACCAACTGTTTCCACATACAGTCTTAACCTCATATACCTACTAAATCAACTATTTACACATATTTGGACAGTCACACACCTCTCACCCAACCACACACATATTCACTATACCATACAAATACTCACTTGACTAATTAATAACTAATATAGATTTTCACATAGCTAGTAACCAACTTATGTAGTAGTTTACACAACAAGAGATAAAGTGATAAAGATATTCACACAGTTTAATCACTATCTTATATATTTAGTGAGACACTTTAAATTAGTAACTTAGACAGTCAATCACAGTGCTACTAAATCCTTCATCCAGACACTTATACATCCACTCAGTCTTTAATGCAGATTGCTATATATATAATACTTATTTAAATATCGAACTAAACCACATTCACTGGATGATGTCATCAGGGATGTCTTTTGAGATGTCATTAGTGATGTTATCAGTGATGTCACTGACCATGTCATGAATGATGTAATATGTGACATAATCAGCAGTGGATTGCGGGCGCGTGAGTTATAGCTAGTACAACTAACTATGTTGGAGGAATTTCAATGGTTTTGTATGAGTGAAATGTCCACCTTACTATAAGACCCTTGAAACCTATGTTTTTTAAGTGAATATATATATATATTCACTGAAAAACCGTAGGTTTCACACCAGTTATAGTTAGGAATGTCATGAGTGATCTAATATGTGACATCATCAGCAGTGCATTGCAGGCGCGCAAGTTATAGTGAGTCCAACTATGTATAACGTGGGAATTTCAATGGTTTTATGTCAGTAAAATGTCCAGCTAACTATAACTGGTGTGAAACCTATGGTTTTTTCAGTTAATTTAATAGTTTTTTTAAATGCTAATTCAGAACTATAACTGGTGTGAAGCCTATGGTTTTTTCAGTAAATTTAATAGGTTTTTTAAATACTAATTCCTAACTATAACTGGTGTGAAACCTATGGTTTTTTGAGTGAATTTCATAGGTTTTTTAAATGCTAATTCCTAACTTTATATAGGGCCTCAAACCTATGGTTTTTTCAGTCAATTTCAAAGGTTTTTTAATAGCAAATTTCTATAGCGATGAAATGTAATATTTTTTATAATGAATCCTATATTGTATATTTATGTAATACTATTTTTTTCATGTATATTGTTCATGTTTTTTTTTTTTTTGCCCTGGAGTGCTTCCGGTGCGCGTCCCGGTGAGCTACCGATAAGCGCAGTCTTGCGGCGCGCCCCAGGGCGCGTACCGGTGAGCGTCCCATTAGCGCTAATGCCGCGAACGAAAACATCATCGTGACGTATCGCGTAGCCGCGTCCGCGTGATATGCATGGCGTAAACGCACCCGGAAGCACTCGAGCGCATACGATCGCGCAACGTAAGCATCCAACGCGCCTACGCGACGCGCACCTGGGCGCGTAGCGTAAGCGCGTCGGTTCATGTGACCTAAAAATAACACTTTTTATTGGTTCAGGACAGTTTTGGTTTCCAAATGATGAAAGCCCTGGTCATGTGACCTGAAAATAACACTTTTCATTGGTTCAGGACAGTTTTTTTTTCCTAATGATGGAGCGCTTCCGGTGCGCGTCCCGGTGAGCGCACCGATAAGCGCAGTCTTGCAGCGCGCCCCAGGGCACGTACCGGTGAGCGTCCCGTTAGCGCTAATGCCGCGAACGAAAACATCATCGTGACGTATCGCGTAGCCGTGTCCGCGTGATACGCATGGCGTAAACGCACCCGGAAGCACTCGAGCGCATTACGATCGTGCAACGTAAGCATCCGACGTGCTTACGCGACGCGCACCTGGGCGCGTAGCGTAAGCGCGTCGGGTCATGTGACCTAAAAATAACACTTTTTATTGGTTCAGGACAGTTTTGGTTTCCAAATGATGAAAGCCCTGGTCATGTGACCTGAAAATAACACTTTTCATTGGTTCAGGACAGTTTTTTTTCCAAATCATGAAAGCCCCCACCTTTTTTCCTCATTCTCACTTTCTACTTTGAGTGAAGAAGACCTGTTGAAAGACCTCTCTGTACCTTTTTGGACTGAAAAATGGCTTCAGTAGCAGCAGCAGCAGGAGCATCTCAGCCACCACCACCACCACCACCAAGAGGACCACCACAACACTGCAGTGGTGGAGATGAAGAAGAGGAGGAGCATGAGGAAGAGGAGGAGGGGAGGAGGACATTCCTGCCAGAAGATAATACCCCATATAGGCCAAAGCAGCACATTATATGGGAGTTTTTTTCCAACCCAAAGGACCAAAAAAAGTGAATGCGCCAAGGGTTACTTGCCAAATCTGTAACACTGAACTTTCAAGGGGGAACCCTAACAAGAAATACTCATTTGGCAATAACACCATGATTCGCCACATGCAGCGCAGGCATCCTAACAACTATGCTGCTTCAGAGGTCCGAGAACTGGCTAGAAACCCTCCCCAATCTTCACCCAGCACCTCCAAAAGAAAGCAACCCACTCCATCGGGACCAGAGACAAGGGAGATGGTCCCAAACATACAACCCCAGTTTGGGCAATACAAGATCAATTGTATATTTTGTGGTAAACAATTAGTAAAGAAATAAAGTATCCAGGCAATAACAATATAAGTGGCTGGCATTAAAATAATTATACAAGTATAGATATAAAACACAGGAAAAGGAGAGAAATCTTCTAAAGCAAATAAAGTAGTCATACATAAAATTTAATCACATTTATAAAAAATGATGGATACATTCAATCAGATACAGAGTTATAACAAAATATAAAAAGAGAATACAATTTTCGATTTTAGTAGTCTCTAGTATTAAAAGGAAAAGTTAAAAACGTGTGATAATTCCCATAGTTGATTTACAATAGATGTTTTTCTGCCAACGCGTTTCGACGCAGACAAAGCGTCTTCATCAGGGCAACAGCATTTATCTATAATTCAGAAGATTATATTATTTAGACAACTATTTCCTGTGTTCAAATGGATACGTTTTTACATTCGATTCTAATATATGTATTAAAACAAGAAAGCCACACATTTCTTATAAAAGAGACATAATATACCGCAAGATAAGGACACATAACACAACATATAAACATATAATCATACAATTTACCTCTATAATTTTTATATAAGGACACACCTCCATACATTTCATAGTAGGGTATAGACATTTTCTTTTTTATCTTCTTTCTACCTTTTTTCCCCCCTTCCAATCATATAACAAACCACAGAAATTGTTACAGATTTAAACAAACAGTAAATATGAAATCATTTATGAACAGGTTCTTATAAACGTCAGACAGATAAAGTGCACAAGATAGAGACAGGGTAGAGAGGGGCATGGATTTCCTTTTAATTTAATTCAAGGTTTAAAAGCTATGGTTAGAAACAACCATTTATTTGTTATTCTATGTGGATGGGATTTTCACGTCTGTAACTGGTGAAGCCTGCTAATCCTATCAGTACTCTTATCCTAAATATTCAATGGGTAATTTGGGACTTCTACTTGTCTCACCGTTTGATCCATTAAGATTAATGTGAATTTATTTATAACATCAACACCTACCAATGGTGATTTTTCACTAGTTTTTTTCTTTTTTTCCTTTTTTCAACAAAAGGGATGGTTTCAAAAGTGTAAGGTGTGAAATACTTTTTTACTCCTTCTCACGTTTAAATCTATAAAAACAAATGTATTACAAACGTTTGTTAACAAGAGTCCTATGTGTATACATGACTACACTTTACTAACAGGCCATTATGGCTGAGATACCCGCCACCCCCTCTCGACGCAATCCCCAAGGATGGGAAACTGGAAACGGTTCTGAACTTTTGGAAGGCGGGAGGGAGTGACCCTCCCGGCCGTATTTATTAAAATATGAAACAAAATTAAAACATTAAAATAACAGTTTCATATTATGTACAATTTCATTTCCACATTACGATGTTTGGCTAACCTTAACAGATCTCTAATACAAAGGTTCTCCTAGCCGAACTAACATCCTGCAAAACATTTGACTTGAAACTGTACATCCTAACGTTAAGGGCCAACGGCAAGGTCGTAACCGGTGTCAGATCCCTAAACCAGGAATACCCCCCTCCCTTGTGAGGGGGGCGACCGCACAGAGGCGTACCTCAAGTGCATCTACCAATTTCCCTTTGACTTGACGGGGGCCCCAATGAACTCGACGCCATTTAACGGTCGTCCGAGGACTCGTGTGAGGTGTCTAAAAGGTAGCGTAAACCCCCTCCCAAACCCCACACAACTTACCCCATCTGCCGTCGCAGATGTCCTGGCCCCGGGAAATTCCCCAGGAGGGCCCGTAGCCCCTCCTATCCAGGAAGGGGCCTTGACCGCCTTTCCTTTCCTTCCGGCGGCCCATCCTTAGAAGGGACCGCCTCCCCGTTGAGGGGCCAATGGCCACCTCCCCCGAGCGCTCCCATCCGTAATGGGTGACGCCCCCCCATAGGGATCTTCCAATTACTGCTCACCGATCATGACCTTACCGCCCGACCAAAATAAATACGACAATTTAACTAAAAAACTAAATTACACAACAACCATAACTATTTCACGTATGATTACTGATCAACACTAATGCGGAATTATTTTATTTGAAAAAACAATACTGTAAATGACCATTCTTTATTGCATACTCAAAATAACACAACAATCATCACAACCTGCAAGAAATAGAGTTACCCCATCAAAACTTTATTTAAAACAACTAGCTGTCCTCAGGGGCTGGTGGGTGGGTCAAAATTGGCTCTTCGTTCCGTCTCGAGCTCACGTGCAGCGGGGAGGTGCAGCTTCAGAGCACAGGAACAAGAGGATGCTTTCTTGGCTTGTTGCTCCTTTTATCCGTCTTCGGGCGGGCGTAAACCCGCCTCCGCCTGCCCCCCGTGGGCGTGGCCGGCGGTGTCAGCGTCTAGGACAATCCACTCCAGGGCGGGAAAAGGCGCGCCCCGGCTACGCCGCTTCGGGCATACCAGCCGGGACTCGCCCCCCGCCCAAGATGGCCTCCCGGGGGGATCGGGGTACTCCACCATACGTTCGGGGGGACCGAGTGGTCGCCCCTTTCCATATGGCTGAGATACCCGCCACCCCCTCTCGACGCAATCCCCAAGGATGGGAAACTGGAAACGGTTCTGAACTTTTGGAAGGCGGGAGGGAGTGACCCTCCCGGCCGTATTTATTAAAATATGAAACAAAATTAAAACATTAAAATAACAGTTTCATATTATGTACAATTTCATTTCCACATTACGATGTTTGGCTAACCTTAACAGATCTCTAATACAAAGGTTCTCCTAGCCGAACTAACATCCTGCAAAACATTTGACTTGAAACTGTACATCCTAACGTTAAGGGCCAACGGCAAGGTCGTAACCGGTGTCAGATCCCTAAACCAGGAATACCCCCCTCCCTTGTGAGGGGGGCGACCGCACAGAGGCGTACCTCAAGTGCATCTACCAATTTCCCTTTGACTTGACGGGGGCCCCAATGAACTCGACGCCATTTAACGGTCGTCCGAGGACTCGTGTGAGGTGTCTAAAATTTAGCGTAAACCCCCTCCCAAACCCCACACAACTTACCCCATCTGCCGTCGCAGATGTCCTGGCCCCGGGAAATTCCCCAGGAGGGCCCGTAGCCCCTCCTATCCAGGAAGGGGCCTTGACCGCCTTTCCTTTCCTTCCGGCGGCCCATCCTTAGAAGGGACCGCCTCCCCGTTGAGGGGCCAATGGCCACCTCCCCCGAGCGCTCCCATCCGTAATGGGTGACGCCCCCCCATAGGGATCTTCCAATTACTGCTCACCGATCATGACCTTACCGCCACAGGCCGGATAGTTGACCGGCTATCCGGACCCCCCACAACAACTCCTACCTAAAGGTCATGTTTTAAACTCTTCAGCCAAGCAATGAGGTCTCCTATGAGTAACTCATTCCCCACCCGGGACAAATGGACCCCATCTCCGAAATACATACTGTCCCCCTTGATACAACCATGCGGAATAGACTGCAGTGCATTTGAACGAAACAATCTACCCAACTTGTTATTTACTTTCTTCACTGAGTGGTTCAGAGCAGAAACTGAAATTGCCCCCCGCCACACTTTTCGTGGAATCATATGGGACCATGCAATTGTGCACCCTGGAACTCTCCTCGCCAACCAACTTACAGTGGAAAGCATTGCCTCGAGAAGCAGTCGTCTACCAGTGGTCACCAAATCATTACCCCCAAGATGGACTATGATTATAGACGGCGGTGACCTTGTCCGCCCTAACAAACCCTCGAAAAAGGATTGAAACTGGTCAATACAGAGCCCGCCCCTTCCGTAGAAGGTCACCCTGTACCCGTATTCCCCAGCCATGTGAATCATGTCACCTGCCTTGAATACGTCCGCGGCACGCCTCACGTATGAGTGGCCCACGACCCACACCTCCTTTTTCGCAGCCGGTGATGTCTGACCGCTGGTGCCCAGGTGTCGGGTCGACTGCACAGTCCGCCCCGCCTCGAAAGCTTGCGCAACTGAAAACCAAACAAAAACAAGAAGCGTGAGTACATCATTACAGCTTCCCAACATGTGCAACCACACATACCTCTTGTAACAGTTCGAGGACCAACGCCCCAAACGCTTTACTTTTTCAACACTCAGACCCCTGGCTGTAGCCTCAGTAGCAGCCCCTATCCGAAAGGAGTGGGTCCCGAACTCGCCGGGGTTCAAGCCCGCGGCCGAAATTGACATCGCAAGCACCCGCTGGAACTGAAACCTCGTCAGTGGGGTGGCGTCAGCGTGTCTCAACAAGGTCCCTCCCATGATGCCACCCTCTGCGCTAAATATTCCTCTACGCAAACAACAGGGCACATGGGAGACCCGGGAAACCTCTGAATGATTATGCAGTCCCCAGTCGCACCCTGATCGGTTTTGGACCTGACAAACGAGACAGTCATCGTCTCCACCTTGACCTGAATGTGCTCTCGGCACAGTCCCCCCATCGTATCCTGCTTGTTCTTCGCCACTAGTTCGCTTACCCGCATAGCCCCATGGAATGCTAGTGCAAATGCGGCTCGGAATAACACTGTTTCATACCGGGATGAACACGTTGCAGGGAGTACGGACAATAACAGGGCCAACCTATCCAGACCTATCGGGTGCCTCTCATCTACTCTGCGACCCTCAAGGCGTTGCCACCCACGTAGCGCTTTCTGCACCACGAAAGACGCTGTCGGGTCCTGGATCCCATGAGCCTTTGCCATAAAGGAAATGGCGGCCCGATGCCTCTGGGCCGTAGCCACTGATTTGCCTGCCTGATGTAAAGACAGCAAAAATTTTACGACAAGCTCTTCCTGTCCCCAAAGCTCCCCCCCAGCAGAACCCAAAAAGGACCAATAGGAACGGAACGCCCCTTCATATGCCTTTCTTGTCCTGGGTGCTAAACTCTCTCCCACGAGATTTTGTAGTTCGGGGCACCGAGAGACCAGAGAGCTTTGGGAAAGGGTGCCGCCACCGGGTCCGCTGTGGGCAGAAAACCCCAGAAGGCCTGCATACGGAAACGAGAAAGTGCATCAGCCGCTTGGTTCAGTACCCCCGGGACATGTCTTGCCCTAAAGAGCACATTCAACTGCATACACAATAACACAATTTCTTTGAGCAGTCTTAGAATCCATTTGCAACGTGCTGCCTGACTATTGATACACTCAACCACAGTCATGTTATCAGACCAGAACACCACAGAGTGATCCCGAAACCCCTCCGGCCATGTTTTCAAGGCCACCAAAATAGGGAAGAGTTCAAGAAAAGCAATGTTACTCGTCAGCCCGCACTCGTGCCACCATGACGGCCATTTTTGAGCCGACCATTGTGTACCAAATATGGCACCAAAACCTATACTCCCCGCCGCATCTGTCCAAAGCCCCAGCTCCTCGGAGGACACCGCTGGTTTGTTCCAGACAGTTCGACCATTGAAATCCGCCAGAAATGCCAACCAAATGCGCATGTCCTGGCGAACCTCTGCCGAGAGTCTCGTGCGGTGATGTCCTTCCTTCAGGCCGACCATGGCTTGTGCAATCGAGCGGGAAAAGGGACGGGCCATTGGCATTACTCTCAGGGCAAAATTCAACTGGCCCACCACTTGTTGCAATTGATGCAGATTTACTTTCGTCGCACGAATACATGTTTCAAGTGACGTCCAGAATTCGAGTCGAGCTCGATCCCCAGAAACTCGAGCAAAGTTGAGGGACCCACAGTCTTACCTGGCGCCAATGGCACACCAAAATGATTCATTAAGACACAAAATTCATGTAAGGCTTTTCCACATTCAGAATCCCCGGCTGCCCCCAAGAACAGAAAGTCATCGAGATAATGCATAACATGCTGAAAACCCGTCTTCCTTGTGAATACCCATTGTAAAAAACAACTGAACTTTTCAAAATAGGCACAGGATATAGAGCACCCCATTGGCATACATCTATCCATGTAATAGCGACCCTGAAACATAAAACCAAGGAGACGCTGATCGTCTGGGTGCACCGGGAGCAACCGGAACGCTGACTCGATGTCTGATTTAGCCATCAGCGCCCCGGGGCCCAGGCGATTCAACATGGCGACGGCCTCATCGAAAGATGCGTACCGCACCGAACACACTTCCGGGTCTATCGCATCGTTCACGGAAAGACCACGTGGGGCTGACAGGTTATGTATTAGCCGAAACTCCCCCGGGTCCTTCTTGGGGACCACCCCTAGAGGGGAACAAACAAAGTTAGCAACTGGTGGCAAATCAAATGGACCGGCGACACGACCTCGAGTCACCTCCTTCCCAATCTTTACCTGAACCACCGCCGTATGCTGCGAGACCGACAGTTGGTTCTTACAGTTAGCTACACCCTGAAAATCCCCCACTGGGATGCGGAAACCATATGAAAACCCGTCCCGCAACACCCCAGCGGAAGCATGATCCGGGTATTCGTTGAGCCAAGGAATCATTGCCATGGTATCAATCGGAGTAGGTAAAGGCACCCCTCGGACTATTTCAGACCTGTTTGGCGCTTCCCCTACCACCGTTATCACCCGTCTTGGCTCTGCACATGGACTCAGAATGGGATGACTGCCCACACCCCCCACATTCATGTCTGAACTTGCATGACCCCTGGGGCCTCGTACATTTTCCCCTGTTAAAATTCCAACAAATCCCCCTTTTACCTGTGTTGCCACTCGGCTTCGAGTGGTTCTCGTTACCTGCACCCGTCCGAAAGGGTGTCCCAGAGGATTGGCGGGAAGATTCACCCCCGTTACTCCCTGACAATGGCACTTTTAACATTCCTGAACTCTCCATTTTCTGCCAAGAAACGGAGTCGAAACAATCCCATGTTAGAACTGGGTCGTGCTCTTTAGCTTTTCTAAAAATATTGTCATAACAGAACCACTGATTACCCCCGTACGCCAGAGAATACTCCATGATACGTGACTGATAAATAGGCAACTCGGTCAACAATTCGGGCCTGCGCTCACCCATGATGGAGGTAAAAATGCCCCACGCTCTGCCCCAAGTACCTATGTTTTCGTCAACCTTAAAGGCGGCCATTTTTGCGCGCCAAACACTCGGATGCATGAGCTCCTTTTGGCTCTTCACATGCTCCATCTCATAATGGTCGGTAAGCAAAGAAAACATGTTCACATACTTATCCGCCCAAATCTTTTCCTTAGTTTCCAGTGGCACATGCTGGGCAACTTTCTCCCTTCGTGAAGGTACAGACCCCTCCCCCGCAATCGGCAATGGCCGCTTACCTGAACTAGATGCTGCACTTGCTGCCGAACTTGGGCCTGCTGCACTTTCAGCCGCCGGAACCTGTGGGGGAACAGAAGATGGTGCCTTCGCAGCCTCTCTAGATTCCCGCAGTTGTCTCATTACCGCCCGGGCGTCGTCAGCCGTGGCGCCCTCACTATCTTTTCCCAACCACGCTGCTAATTGCGCCGCCAACTCAGGAGGCATATCTTGCCCGTTTACGGGGGTGACCACCACGGGGATCGGATGCCCCTCCTTCGGAACTGAGGTTGGCTCTTCAAGCGGAGTATCGGGAACCGGGGTTTCCCCCCCAAGTGCCCCCCTTTTGGACCTCTTGCCTCTCCCGCTAGGGACTACTCCTGGCAAAGCTGGTCCGATGACTCGCCTCGGTCCTCCCTCCCCGTTCTTAGCCGCCATCTGCTTCTTCAAATCGGCTACCTCTTTTATGAGCATGCGGAGCATCTGATCCGTCCCGACCCGCTTTCCGACCTTCTTGCCCGGCATTCTCAAGCGAAGATATCTGTAAAACAAAGAGAAAGATTACAACGCTCAAAATTGGCTCTTCGTTCCGTCTCGAGCTCACGTGCAGCGGGGAGGTGCAGCTTCAGAGCACAGGAACAAGAGGATGCTTTCTTGGCTTGTTGCTCCTTTTATCCGTCTTCGGGCGGGCGTAAACCCGCCTCCGCCTGCCCCCCGGGGGCGTGGCCGGCGGTGTCAGCGTCTAGGACAATCCACTCCAGGGCGGGAAAAGGCGCGCCCCGGCTACGCCGCTTCGGGCATACCAGCCGGGACTCGCCCCCCGCCCAAGATGGCCTCCCGGGGGGATCGGGGTACTCCACCATACGTTCGGGGGGACCGAGTGGTCGCCCCTTTCCAGGTTCACTATTGTTAACAAGAAGTCTAATTACCTGACAGAATCTGGGCCAGAGGGTTAGTACATCTGAAAGGATAGTTCAGTTCGTTCACAGCGTTCCTCGTTTTAAAAACGTACACCCTGTTTAGAGATCTGTTGAAAACAGAAAAAGAACGATACGAAAAATGTAACCAGTGTACTAAAATGTATCTAATGGTCGCGTCATCTTACAAACCCACCTTGGATACTTTAGCAGTTAAAAAGAAATTGCGGTATCCAACATCGAAGGTGAGTAATCCCGATGTAGATACAATCGGTGCAGCATAAGGCACGGCGTATACAAGTGCCGGATATTTATCTGGGCAAACGGTAAAAAGAGAAAAAGAGGGAATTGATAAAACGGCAGAAATAAGCAGCGTGAGTATGCGGATAGCATGGGAGGATCTATAACTAAACGTACTTATAATTAACTTCTTCAGTTCTTCGTATAAACTCAATCACTTTCAGATGCGCGATGCATTCGGGTCTAAACAGAAAAAGCGGTGGGAGCCAGACAACAGCACCAAACTTCCGATATATCTGGAAGACCTGCGGATACAATATGGCATAGTGAGACGCATGTATATGGCGTTTCAAAGATGACAGTTCCTACGTTTACTAAAGGCCGACAGTTTATAAATGTTTAAAGCCGAGCAGACTATATAAACTAATCCAGGTTATATCTTTGGATTGTACGCATTACTCCAGTGCGCGTCTAGAGGAGAAATCGGCAAATGTCGTTCTCTCACTATCGTATTACAGCGCATACCTGTTTTCTTGGTCAAGACGAACGTGGTCAAATGGCGGCAATTCTGTCCGTGATTAGTGAAAAGGATGAAAGGCGTAGACCTATTGGTCTATATATAGTAGGTTCTAATACGTGGTTGGATATGGCTCCTCCTGTTTTAAAGGGGCCATATCACTTATGTTGTGTCAGGATAAACAACGCATATAAGTGAAATATCACTATATCTTGTGTTAACAGGGAATCCGTAAATGCCCTTAGATTACCTCTAACTAAAGCTCATATTTATTCCATAGGAAAAAAGGAAATTATACACGATAAAAAAAGGAAAAAAATATATATATGAATGTAGTGGTAAAAATACGCGAGGGGGATAAAAAAGACTCAAATTCAAATATGTAATAAGCAGGCTCATATCATAGACTGAGGAACAGTGGAAGCAGTATCTTTGGGCAATTTTATATAATAGCGTTCTCCCACGGTAAATCAAGGTTAAGTCCCTGCTTAAAAGTTCCAAGCGTAAAGATCCAGTAGACCTCCTTTTTCTTCCGTATTTTTTCACCTCCTCTTTCCTCTGGCATGTGAATTCTTTCTAAAATGCACCACTTCATCTCTGTTGGTGTATGGTTATATTCCACATCTACATCTAAATTGGCTCTTCGTTCCGTCTTGAGCTCACGTGCAACGCGGGGGTGCAGCTTCAGAGCACAGGAACAAGAGGATGCTTCCTTGGCTTGTCGCTCCTTTTATCCTTCTTCGGGCGGGCGTAGACCCTCCTCCAATCCGCCCCCCGGGCTTGGCTGGCGGTGTCGGTGTCTAGGACAACCCCTTCTTGGGCGGGAAAAGGCGCGCCCCAGCTACGCCGCTTCGGGCATACCAGCCGGGACACGCCTCCCGCCCAAAATGGTTTCCCGGGGAGATCGGGGTACGCCACCATACGTTCGGGGGGACCGAGTGGTCGCCCCTTTCCATTTAACTGCTAAAGTATCCAAGGTGGGTTTGTAACATGACGCGACCATTAGATACATTTTAGTACACTGGTTACATTTTTCGTATCGTTCTTTTTCTATTTTCAACAGATCTCTAAACAGGGTGTACGTTTTTAAAACGAGGAAAGCTGTGAACGAACTGAACTATCCTTTCAGATGTACTAACCCTCTGGCCCAGATTCTGTCAGGTAATTAGACTTCTTGTAAACAATAGTGAACCATGGCCTGTTAGTAAAGTGTAGTCATGTATACACATAGGACTCTTGTTAACAAACGTTTGTAATACATTTGTTTTTATAGATTTAAACATGAGAAGGAGTAAAAAAGTATTTCACACCTTACACTTTTGAAACCATCCCTTTTGTTGAAAAAAGGAAAAAAAGAAAAAAACGAGTGAAAAATCACCATTGGTAGGTGTTGATGTTATAAATAAATTCACATTAATCTTAATGGATCAAACGGTGAGACAAGTAGAAGTCCCAAATTACCCATTGAATATTTAGGATAAGAGTACTGATAGGATTAGCAGGCTTCACCAGTTACAGACGTGAAAATCCCATCCACATAGAATAACAAATAAATGGTTGTTTCTAACCATAGCTTTTAAACCTTGAATTAAATTAAAAGGAAATCCATGCCCCTCTCTACCCTGTCTCTATCTTGTGCACTTTATCTGTCTGACGTTTATAAGAACCTGTTCATAAATGATTTCATATTTACTGTTTATTTAAATCTGTAACAATTTCTGTGGTTTGTTATATGATTGGAAGGGGGGAAAAAGGTAGAAAGAAGATAAAAAAGAAAATGTCTATACCCTACTATGAAATGTATGGAGGTGTGTCCTTATATAAAAATTATAGAGGTAAATTGTATGATTATATGTTTATATGTTGTGTTATGTGTCCTTATCTTGCGGTATATTATGTCTCTTTTATAAGAAATGTGTGGCTTTCTTGTTTTAATACATATATTAGAATCGAATGTAAAAACTTATCCATTTGAACACAGGAAATAGTTGTCTAAATAATATAATCTTCTGAATTATAGATAAATGCTGTTGCCCTGATGAAGACGCTTTGTCTGCGTCGAAACGCGTTGGCAGAAAAACATCTATTGTAAATCAACTATGGGAATTATCACAAGTTTTTAACTTTTCCTTTTAATACTAGAGACTACTAAAATCGAAAATTGTATTCTCTTTTTATATTTTGTTATAACTCTGTATCTGATTGAATGTATCCATCATTTTTTATAAATGTGATTAAATTTTATGTATGACTACTTTATTTGCTTTAGAAGATTTCTCTCCTTTTCCTGTGTTTTATATCTATACTTGTATAATTATTTTAATGCCAGCCACTTATATTGTTATTGCCTGGATACTTTATTTCTTTACTAATTGTTGAGCCCTGATCCAGGAATCTGATTGTACTCAGGGGGTCCCTGTTTATTACCAGTATATTTTGTGGTAAAACCATCACCTATGGTGAGCAAAGCATAAAGCTCATCAACCGTGCTGGTGACAACCACAATTGCCCCCAAAAACCACAATTTTTTCCTGATTTTTTTTTGCTCCAGTTGAGCCGTTTTCAATTCCCTGTTTTTTGTTTCTCCCCATAAAAATAACAAAAAAAATATAAAATAGTTCATAAAAGACAAAAAAAGTACAAAATGTTCAAGCATGAAAAAAAATATAAAACAACAAAAAGAAGAAAAAAACCAGTTCTTTTTAGAACTACCTCCAATTTATAAAAAAAGGCTACATTTTTTTAGAACTCTGTCATTCTTTTTTCCCCATGGTACACTCCCCAGTCCGCCCCCCGGGGCGCGTACCGGGCGCTCCCCTGCGCAAATCGAAAAAATGGCCCCCACATCAAACCTAGGGGGTCAGGGGGGTCTACTTTGCCCCCTTATGGTCATTTCCCCCTTTGTTTTTCCACCTCTTGTGTCTCGATCCTACCGAGACACAAGATGGCGGCCGCTCCAGACTGTTTGGAATGTTGACAGACACCCGAGAGCCAATCAGCTTTCCGCGCGCGAACTCGCGTTGCGCGCTGGTTCGCGCCCCGGTGCGCGTACCGGGGCGCGCTTATAGATATATATATTTTTTTAACCTAAATTACTCAAAATCCACTGGAGCACATATCTTGATACATAGCAAAGGCACATCGGGCTACCAGTCCCTACAATTTTGCCAAGTTTGCTGAAAACCATTCAGCCGTTCGGGCTAAAAGTGAGTTTGATCGCCCTATGGAAATTAACATGGGGAAAACACGTTTTGGGACCCCCCTTTTATCTCGGCCCCCGCTTGACGAATCCCCCCCAAACCTTCAGGGAAGGAGCGGAGCGCCGCGAGGCAAATTTGAGGAATTTTTCAGGCAGATTTCTCAACTGCCGCCAAAGTTATTCCCAATAGAATGTTGCGATTTCCCTATTCAAAATAATCCTCACTATAACTACCTACTGGCGATCGCCAGTAGGTAATACATATATATATATATATATATATATATATATATATATATTTTTTTTTAAGCTCACTATCCGTCTGCTCTCCTTCACTCGCGGCCGGGTGCTTTCAGTGGCGGGAGACAGTACCTCGCCTTATATATATATATATATATATATACTTATATATATATATGTATATATATATATTCACAAAAAACGATAAGTTTCAGGGACATTATAGTTAGTTGAAAATTTGACTAACTATAAATCGCATGCCCTCAATGCAATGCTAATAATGTCACATATTACATCCCCATTATATTTATTTTAATTTTTTATGGCAGAATCCGCGCACCCTGCGCGCACATGCCATGTTTTAAACAAAAATAAATAAATACAATTTTGAGCCCTGGGGTCCCCTAAACTGGTTAGGATCAGGCTATTTCTACCCCACCCCCTTTATATGTTTTGCACACTTGTTCCAATTACTTCTTCAGCCTCGCTTCTACAGAGGCACAAAATGGCTGCCAACAGTTCCTGGTTTCGAATTTTGACAACTACTTGACAGCCAATTAGCATTCAGCTCGTGATCAGAAAGGTGCGCTTATGGTGCACTCCTGGTGCGCTTATTCTGGGCACAGGGTGAGCGGATCCACCGCAGCCATACATATATAAATAGTTTTAACTGTATTTTTCTCAGGAACTACTGAACAGATTGACACCATTTAAACAAAAGGCATGAGTATGAACTGAGGACTACTTCTTTGCCAAATTTGGTGTAAATCCGTACAGCAGTTCGGGCTGTAGCTACGTCAAAATGTCCTATGGAAAATTGCATAGGGAAAACACTTATTGGGACCCCCCTCTTTACTCAGCCCCTGCTACATGAATCATCCAGAAACTTTCAGGATACGAGTGGACCAGAGCTGATAATTAGTTTGGAAAATTTCGCAAAGATACATCAACCGACGCCAAAGTTATTCCAAATAGAATGTTGCAAATTTCCTATGGAAAATAGGTCCTAACTATAACTACCTACTGGCGACCGCCAGTAGGTAATATATGTGTATATACATATTTAGTGAGTGAGACGGCATTGCGTAGGAGGGCAATTAGACCTTCTGGCAGTGTAAGCTGTTGAACTCACAGTGTGCGAGGGTAACAAGTTCACAAATATATGCTCTAATATGTCCATAGACGCAGTACGTGAACGAGAGGCAGCTGCGGACGAGCTGTTCAATAATCTTCCAAAAATCTGATAAGAAAGACTTCATCACTGCCAAACGCAAAGAGATTGACGAGCGTCTTAAAAACATGAGGATAGAATCAAAAAAAGGAAAGTGCATAAGTTTGCACGTGACCAGGCCGATTACGAACTGGGACAGATTTATACGTTTGCGCGCAAATATGATACTGCCAAAAAATTGAAAATAAGTGGCAAAAATAAAGTGAATTTCGGAAACACCTGAAAAGCAGCCACAACTGATGCATACATTGTGAGCAATGATGCAGAATCCGTGACTAGTGATTCAAGTATGGAAGGTGCAAGCGCTGATAGATCAATGAATATGGCCATATTAAGCTTGGGAAAAGAGATTGATTTTTTGGTGGAAGAACGGAGACAAACGCTGAGACCCAGGAATATAAAGAAGCCAATAGAAAAAGGCGTAACGCAAACAGAAGAGCATGGCACCGCGGGGAAGCGTAAAGCCAAAAGAAAAGACGAAAAAACAGTGGCGCAAGAAGTAGACCTATTCCAGGATAGAAAAACAATCATTAATCTATCCACTGTTGAATTGACAAGGGCAAAGGAACAACTGCTTGCGTTAGGACTTAACTTCTGCCCAGGGAAAAATTTAGACTATGCCAGAACAAGGATAGATGTGTTTTGTGTGTTTTGTTTCATTTGTAAGTTGAAACTGAAAAAATTCTTCATGAATAAAACTGGACTTGAAAAAACAACCAAAAGTGCACAGTCTGTTGAAACTGAGGCTATATCAAAATTACAGGCATCGGATCTACAGACCTTATTAACTATGCATGATCTTGGTAATAAACTGAGTGTTGCAAGCCAATCAGAAACACACATTGAGTCCACACAACAGAGAATACAAAAAATCAACCTATTACAGAAAGGAGCTGGAGAAAGCCCATACAAACCCAAATCAACTTTTCTACCACTAATGCCCAAAGACGCAGTTGATACCTTTCACGATTGCGTCATAGATGAAATCAAAAAATTACATCGCAAAGTAAATTACAAGAGAGGCAAGTTGGAATACTATCAAGTACAATTACAAAATCTAATGAACAGACTTAGTAAAGGTTTGGAAATTGTCACTAAAAAATCTGACAAAACATATTGCTGTGGCCGAGAAAGGACTATGTACGGGAAGCAATGAGACAGCTTAACAATGAATGCTGCTATGTAAAAACAACTATAACAAAGCGAAAGACTCTACAAAAAAGGAATTACAACACTGGAAAGGAGAGGGTCTGATCACCACTAGTGAATTTTAATATATGTTTAATGAACATCCAGTTTTACCATTCCAGTACTTGTTTCCCAAAGTCCACAAGAATGTTACCCCAATCCCAGGTCGCTGTTAGTGACCTTGATTGAATGGTGCCTGTACAACAATTTCTTCTCATTTGGCAAGGATGTTTACCGTCAAATACAAGGTGTTGCCATGGGGGCCTGCTTCTACCCGAGCTACGCGTGTTTACATGTGGGCTATTGGGAGGAGCGGGTTCTCATGGTACAATACCAGGAAATCTTTTCACGAAAAATAGTACATTGGTTACACTACATCGATGATGTTTTAATTGTTTGGAATGACGGAATTAAAAGTGCAAAAGAGTTTGGGGAAGCTATTAACACTAATAGTATGAATCTGCACTTCTCATCATTATCAGTCAGACCAGGATAGAGCTTTTAGATGTGAGCGTTTGTACAAGAAGGTAGACTTGCCACTACAATTCATAGAAAGCCAACAGCAGGCAACGCAACACTGCATGCCACTAGTCCCCATCCAAAACATAGCCAGTATCCAGTTTGGTGAGATATTATGGTTGAATCGTGCTTGCAATACAGAAGATGAATTTGAGAAGTATAAATAAAACACCTTACCAGGTTAACCCTTTCGATGCTCATGACGGAACGGTTCCATCATGAGCATCGGTTGGGCTTTGCTCATGACGGAACCGTTCCGTCATGACCACACCCATTAACATTGGGCCCCAGCACCGGCGGTAAATCGTGGCAGCATGGATGAGGTTAAGAAAGAGGGGATACACTAATAAAATGCTGGGAAATGCTGTCAAAAAATCTGAGGAGAGGTCAAGAGTGTTGTTGTTGATACAAAGAGAAAAATATGAGGTCAATCCTTGTAATACTAATAATGACACCCCTAGACTAATCACAACATATAGTCTACAAGAAAGGAAAATACGATCTATAATCAACAAAAATTGGCCTATAGTGTTGACTGACAGTGTCTTGAGCAGTAGACTCCCATCCAAACCAACTGCAACGTTCAGAAAAACACAGAGTATGGGGTCAATGCTAACCAAGATTAAGACTGAGACAGCTGTGAGAGAAACTTGACTCAAACCGAGACAAGGCTTTTTTTAAATGTGCATCATGTCGTGCGTGTAAATTTGGAGCAAACGCATCTAAATACAAGACTCCATTTAGTGAGAATGAGATCAAGATTAAAGGGAATTACAACTGTAGAACGGATCACGCGGTTTATGTTCTCATGTGCACCTGTGGGTTCAGATACGTGGGAAGCACAAAACTACAGGTGCACATGAGAATTTTACAGCATCTCCGAGCCATCATTAATAATGATCCGTCCTACCATGTCGCTCGACACTTTAAGGAAGCACATAATAATGATGTTAATTGCCTTACATACTTTGTTATTGACTAGGTACCTGCGCCTCGCAGAGAAGGCAATCAGGAAAAATTACTAAGGCAAAGAGAAACAAGATGCATTTTTTAACTCGATAGTAAATTCCTGAACGGCTTAAACAATACAGAGGACATGCATACCTTTCTATAAGCCAGGTTTCTTAAAGCTGCTCATTTTCTTGGTATATTCATACTCAGTTTTGCCTCTTTTCAATATGTTTTTTATGTGTTTTTATGTGTTTTTCTACTTAGGAACATTTTAACCCATGAGGTTAGGATTGCCAGATTACATTTTAACACATAAATTCTTTGCACATATTGATTTCTGTGTCGGATTACCACATTTGTAGCCTCTGTACCTAGCAGTCTTGCTGGGCAAACTGAGATTTTGGTGGAGGAATAAAGGCTCGTCCATTGTCCACCACAAATAATGTGTGGTGTAGATAACCTGCCTTTTGTAGTTAGGTATTCTTTTTTATCACTTTTATATAGTAAAACATCACCATTCCACATTTTAAAACAAATATATTTTTTTATCTAGCTACATATAAGTGTATTGCATCTTGCACTTTATAAAACAAAAAAAAAGAAAGAGAAAAAAATAGAAAGAAATAGAAATTTAGACACAGCTGTATCAATGGAACACATAATTATACATAAATGCTGTATACTATGGCACTATGCACTTTACCTTATAAAAATCAATAGGAAACTGTATTTTGCAGATATCAAAACCAAATTGTTATAGCTTTATCAAACATTTAAGATGACAAACACAGTTTTTGCACATTATTTTATGAATTTACATTGTGATATTTATTATTGTGTGATAAAGTGTATATTTTAGATTATTTATACATATTTATTGTCATTTTAAATATTGAATGAATTTATTTATTCTACTTATTTATTTTGAAACCACACAATATTGAGTAATGCGAATATCTCATGTTTTTTTATATAAAAATATGAGTGATAATGTTGCATAAAATCAATGTGCATGTTATATGCATAACAATGGTGAATAAGAGTGTTTTTGCATGGGGTTAACATCCTACTGCCAAAATCAAAGTGTTTCTTTACTGTTTATAGATCACGTGGTGTTACCTTTGAAAAAGAAAAAAAATTATAAAATAACATGGCGTACTGCTTAATCTGTATGTGATCAAGGGCACCCGATGCCCAAAACGCGTCTTAGAATGAGGAGGTGAAATAAACATTCAATCTGCCATTAGAAGGTCTTGGAGGTCCGTTTTTCTCCAGTTCGACGTTGGAAGTGCTGGAGTGCTAGTTCGTAAATATATATATATGTAACTGGGTAGTTATAGATTTGTCAGCTGTTCCATAGGAAACATTATTTTCTGTGTTTCTATAACTGTGGCTCTGCTACGCGAATTACCACAAAACTTTTCAAAAAGGTGCTATATTTTGACTAGTTTGTGCATGGAAAGTTTTTCCATAAACTTCTTTAGACAAGGCAACAGCAAAAACTGCTGAACGGAATTGCACCACATTTTGCAGGAAGGTAGGACTTGGCCCACAAATTGTGCTTTTTGTGATTTTGTGTAAATCCTTTCAGTAGGATTTGGGAAATTAAGGTTAAAAAAATAATTGAATGTTTGGATGGTTGGGTCCATGAGAGGCTCGAGAGACTCTCACAGCAGCGTCAATTTAAAAATTGAGTGTTCTGATTGGCCCACAGAGCTTTATTTTCCTTGGGCCATCGCCCTACCCTGGCATTCAGATTCTTGTGGAAGCAAGCGCTCTGATTTTCTGCTAGCAACATAAGAAAAATGTTGCTGGCAGCTATTACAGGACATGAGGAGTTAGTCTCCAGTCCTCAAGTAAAAATTAAAAGTGATATTAGGCGGCGAGGTAGGTATGGCCTGCCCTCCAGGCCCCATTAGGGGGGACCCACAGGGACTCCCCTGCAGCAAAAACAAAACAAAATTAGCAAAAATTGCTGTTATCTCACAGAACTGCAGCTGGTGGCATTTATTAAGTTTAAGACCTGGGAAGCCCACACCCAGGGTCACACTCAATAAGGGGAGTGGGACTGCATGACCTCCCCCTCTCTGAGCCGTAAAGACTCCAGGCTGAGATTTGCACATATGGGGCCCATACAGCCAATCTCCCAGAGCCTCTAGAGGCGCCAGGGAACCTATTCCCGGGAGCTGATTTCAATAATGAAGGGAAAAGACCCCTCATTGAGCCGTGGCTGGCCCCAGGGAGCCCGACCCTGGGGCCTATCTGTCTGTCTGAAACCTATGGTTTTTTCAGTGAATTTCAAAGGTTTTGTAAATGAAAATTTTAAATGTATTAATTGTTACATTTATTTTTTTATACTGATTAGCTTCATTTTTTTAAACTATCTATTTTTAGATATTTTATTTTTTAAATTAAATTACATATTTTCAATATAAATTGACAATTTTTTTTTTTTTAAATATTGAAATTCTAATATTGTTTTTTTAAAATTTCATTTTATTTTTTAAAATATATTTATATATATTTTATATAGCAGGCAATGATAATGTATATGTGGAGGGGGGGGCAGCACAGCCACACTCCCTGAGCCATCAGTGGGATTGGGAACCCACCCCAGACCAAAAGTTACATAATAGTGGAAGGGAAGCGCGTGGCCACCCTCCCCTAGCCATGAGAGGCCCTGGGGAACCTACCCCAGGGTAAAATATTTCAAAATGGTGAGGTGGCCACACTGCCCCTCTCTGATCAATTAATTCTCCAGGGACTCCATCCCCTGGGGCTAGCACTCATGCTATGTTCCGGGATGCCCACCCACAGGAACTAGTGAATTTCTTGCCCACACTAGAGAAGGCAAGGAAACCAGATTTTGCTCACACTTGATGGGAGCATTTTTTAATCCCCCCCCTCAAGCGGGAGCAGATGCAAAGTCCTCTCCCAGCTAGCGGGATCTTTAAAAATGCCCCCATAAGCTGGGAGGATACTTTTGATCTGTTTCCCAGTCTACACTGATGCGGGCAGGAAAATACATCAAATTGTTTGTCCCGCAAGTAGGGAGAAACAATTGTAGCTGTTTCATCCGGGCAGTAGCATTGCTGGCTCCTGCTGCATGTGGGGAACATCAGGGGCCGTGGGGCTCCTCCCCACAGACCCCAAATGAGTCTATAATGGGTGCCCTGGGTGGACACCAGGGCACCCATCTTTGACAGTGTGGGCCTTGGACGATGGGGTCCAAAGGGCCAGAAAAGACTCAGGTTGGTGGCCACACAGCCCCCTCTCCTTTAATTTAGTGGCAGCCCTGGGAGATGGGGTCCACAGGGCCTAACAATTTTGGGGGGCGGGGGCACATGCCCCCCTCCCCTTTAAGTAAACTAAACAGCCCTTGGGAAGGGGTTCCAAGGGCCTAACAAAAACTGGGGAGGGAGGCTTCATGGTGCCCCCTCTCCTTTAATTTTTAAGAAAGGGTCTTGAGATGGGGTATCCAGGGCCTAAATAGACTTAGAGAGAGGGGCCGCATAACTCCCACATTTTTCATTAAACAAAGGCCGCGAGGATGGGGTCCCTAAGGCCTAAGAAGGGTTGGGGAGGGGGCTTGCATGTCCCCCTTCCCTTTAATTAAAATAAACAGCCCTAGGGATGAGTTGCCTAGGGCCTAACAAGGCTCAGGAAGAGAGGACCAAACTGCCCCCCACCCCTTTAATTTTAAAAATAGGGCCCTGGGGGAATAGGGTTCCCTGCACCTAACAAGGCTTGGGGAGGTGGGCTGCATGGCTCCCTTCCCTTTATTCTAAGTAGTGGCCCTAGGGAGCTCAGGAGAGGGCCGTGTGGCCCCCTGCCATACATTTAAAAAAGATACTCTGGATGATGGGGTCCCCTTGGTCTAACAAGACTTGAGGGGCATGTGGCACCCTTCCCTTTAATTGTAGGAGTGGCCCTCGGGGATAGGATCCTCACATTCTAACAAGGCTAGGGGAAGGAGGCACACAGCACCCCTCCCCTTTAATTTAAAAAAACAGCCCTGAGGGACGGGGTCCCCAGGGTGAAATAAGGCAAAGGGAGGTGGGGTCAATTGGCCTCCATCCCCTTACATTAAAAAGAGTTCTTGCGGGATGGGGTCCTACCCTTTATTTTAAGTAAAGAGGTTCCCATCCCGGAGGTCTTTTTTTTTTAAAGGGGAGGGTGGTCCAAGTGGCTACCCTTTTTGAGCCTTACTAGGCCATGTGCCCCAACTCCCTTTCAATTACAAAAGACAGCCCAGGGATGGGTCCTAGGACCTGATAAGGCTCAGGGAGGGAGGGTTACAGGTTAGCCCCCCTTCGGCAAAAAAGACCTAATATATGGGGTCCCCAGGAACCTCCACCTGTGTGTAGAGGAGTTTGGATTTAAGTACAGTGATAAAATATTACTTTACATTAAATTCGATGTGAAAAAAGATCTGCTTCTGATTAAAAAATGTCTTAGAAATTCACAGAAACACAAAAACAAAGGTTAAAGTACCATTATAGTTGAGTGAATATGTCAATGACCACATTGAGCTAAAAAAACACAGAAATTACTATAAGAACTATAATTTGTACCTCCGCCATGCACAACTTATTATCTCACATATTAAATCACTCATGACATGTTCAATGACATAATTTATGACATCATTAATGACATCTCAAATGACATCATTGATGACATCAAATATGACATCACTGATGACTTCATCCAATGAGTGTGTTAGTTTGTTTTATAGTTTACATAGTGGATGGTAACTACCATATTACTTTTCAACCTAATTTTTTACAGCCTGGTCCAGCTTATGGGTTTAAGTATTTACAAAATGCATGTGCTTTAATGCACAATAGGTGCGTAGAGGTATTGAACATGTTATAAATCTTTGTAATGAATAGTAAATGTGTGTGCATGAGACAGTTGACAACTTTTGTTATGTTCCACACAAGTGTTTTGGGACTACAGAAAAAGTTTCCAAAAGGAGAAAGGGTGAGGTTGTGGCTTAATGGCTTCAGCTTCCGACTTTGAACTTGGGGAACCAGGTTTAAATCTCGGCGGGAAGATCAACATCCTTTGATTCTGGGCAAATCACACAGGGGGGGATTTACAAACATTTTGCGATGGGTTAGTGTCTCAAAGTGATGCTACCCAGTACAATTTTTTTATTTAGCTATTTACTTCCCAGTCCAAAACTTGTTTTGCGCTGGAAAGAATCCTCAAAGTAGAGCACAGCAGCGCAAGGCCCTGCTTTGCATTGCTTAGCGCCGAGTGGACGTTACATAGTGGGTGTTCCCATACAACCATCCATGCCTTTTGACGCAAAACCATATTTACAAATGGTTTTGCTCCAAAAGTTAACATCCCTTAAACTCCTTGTATGCTCATGACGAGCTGAGCTCGTCATGGCATACAGTGCTCGGGTGCTCATGACGAGCTCAACTCGTCATGAGCCCCACCCACGGGGGAGCGCTGGCGCTCCCCCCGTGGGTGCCTGATCTCCTTTGTTTCTACAGGGAAGACCTTCCCCTGCCTCCCCCCACCCTCCCCGCCCATGTCATCAATGACGTTAGCGCGCAAGGCGCGCTGACGTCATTGGAGGTTCCCTTTCTCCTCCGACACGCAGGGAAGCCATTTGCTAGCTGCACGTCGGAGGGGAAACAGGTACGTTTGGGGGCTGGGGCGGTGGGGATTTAAACTAAAGAGGCATTGGGGGAAAGGAAAGGGTTTTTCCCAAACCCAAACATTTCTGAAAACTAGACACCCGGGGGAGTCCAGCGAGGTATGGCATGCATGGTTCCCCCAATGTTTTCCTACCCATTATTCCCTGCAAACCTCAAATTTAGGTACAAAAAACACTTTTTCCATACATTTTTGCATGGGATCTCCGTGCCGGCACAAATGTCCTACCACCCAGCGTTCCCCTTGTTCTCCTGAGTAAAATGAAACCTCACTTGTGTGGGTGGGCGAAACGCCTGTGACTAGGAAGAGCCCAAAACAGTGGTATTCACAACATAGCACCGAGAATTCTAAACGTTACATTTTTTTAATAATACATTGTTAGCCAGTTCTGCTTTGGACACCCACAAAAGTGAGGTACAATTTTTCTCGGGACACTAAGGGTAACACTGTGGGGTTGGAAATTTGTGCCGGTACGGTGATTCCACACATAAATATGTGGAAAATTTGTTTTTTTTACCTAAATTTGAGATTTGCTGGTAATTCTGGGTAGGAAAACGCTGGGGGACCCATGCATGCCATACCTCGCTGGACTCCCCCGGGTGTCTAGTTTTCAGAACATTTTGAGTTTGGTAGTTTCCCAAGATGGCCGCCGAGCCCGGGGCAAAAAACTCAGGTACCCTCCCAAAAAACAGGTAGTTTTGCTATAGGTAATTTTATAGTCTCTACCGTACGATTTGGGCCTATTCCTGTTGCAGCCATTATGCCTACCCACACAAGTGAGGTACCATTGTCATTGAGAAACATGGGAGAATGCTGGGTGGGAGGAACTTTGAGGATCCACACAGATTCCACAACTTTACCACACAGAAATGTGGGAAAATAGTGTTTTTTTTGTGCAAAATTTGAGGTTTGCAGTGGATTCTGGGTAGGAGAATGATGAGGGATCCATGGAAGCCATACCTCACTGGACTCTCCCAGGTGTCTAGTTTCCGGAAATGTGTGGGTTAGGTAGGTTTCCCTAGATGGTCGACAAAAACTCATGGAAACCCACTTGCTAAACCAGGTTGGTTTGTGATAGGTAAATTTAATGTCGCCTCATTAAGTTTTGGGCCCTTGCCTGTTGAGGGTCCTTGAGCCACCCACGCAAGTGAGGTACCATTTTTATCGGGAGACCTGGGGGAACACTGGATGAGAGGAAATTTGTGGATCTACGCAGATTCCAGAATTTTCCAACACAGAAATGTGAGGAAAATGCATTTTTTTCTCCAACGTTTTAGGTTTGAAAGAGATTCTGAGTAACAGAACCTGGTGGGAGGCAGTCGAGTCACCCCATCCTGAATTTCCCTGGGTGTCTAGTTTTCAAAAATGTATAGGTTTGCTAGGTTTCTCTAGGTGCCGGCAGAGCTAGGGTTAAAAAACTACAGGTAGGCACTTTGTCAAAAAAGGGCCATTTTTTACTGCTAAATTGAGGTGCGACCATGTTGTGTTTTGCGCAGTTTCCAGTCGCAGGCACAAGGCTGACCCACGCAAGTGAGGTACCATTTTTCTCAGAAGAATTTAGGGAACGCGAGGTGGGTGGAAATTTGTTGATCCACGCAGATTCCAGAACTTTCCACCACAGAAATGTGAGGAAAATGTGTTTTTTGGTCAATTTTTTAGGTTTGCAAGGATTCTGGGTAACAGAACCTGGTGGGAGGCAGTCGAGTCACCCCATCCTGAATTCCCCTGGGTGTCTAGTTTTTAAAAATGGATAGGTTTGCTAAGTTTCCCTAAGTGCCAGCAGAGCTAGGGTTAAAAAACTACAGGTAGGCACTTTGCCAAAAAAGGGCCATTTTTCACTGCGAAATTGAGGTGCGACCACGTTGCGTTTTTGCACTGTTTCCTGTCACTGTCACTAGCCTGACCCACGCAAGTGAGGTACCATTTTCCTCAGAAGACTTTGGGAAACGCGGGGTGGGTGGATATTCGTTGATCCACGCAGATTCCAGAGCTTTACACCACAGAAATGTGAGGAAAATGCGTTCTTTTTCAATGTTTTAGGTTTGCAAGGGATTCTGCATAATAGAATCTGGTGGGAGGCAGTCGGGTCACCCCATCCTGAATTCCACTGGGTGTCTAGTTTAAAAAAATGTATAGGTTTTCTAGGTTTCCCTAGGTGCCGGCAGAGCTAGGGTTCAAAAACTAGAGGTAGGCACTTTGCCAAAAAAGGGTAATTTTTCAATGCGAAATTGTGGTGAGACCATGTTGCATTTTTGCACTGTTTCCTGTCACAGGCACTAGGCTGACCCACGCAAGAGAGGTACCATTTTTCTCAGAAGACTTTGGGGAACACGGGGTGCATGGTAATTTGTTGATCCACACAGATTCCAGAACTTTCCACCACAGAAATATCAGGGAAATGCATTTTTTTGTCAATTGTTTAGGTTTGCAAGGTATTCTGGGTAACAGAACCTGGTGGGAGGCAGTCGAGTCATCCCATCCTGAATTTCCCTGGGTGTCTAGTTTTCAAAAATGTATAGGTTTGCTAGGTTTCCCTAGGTGCCGGCAGAGCTAGGGTTCAAAAACTACAGGTATACACTTTGCCAAAAAAAGGCAATTTTTCACTGCGAAATTGAGGTGCGACCATGTTGCGTTTTGCGCCGTTTCCTGTCATAGGCACTAGGCTGACCCACGCAAGTGAGGTACCATTTTTATCAGAAGACTTTGGAGAACAGGGGGGGGTGGAAATGTGTTGATCCACGCAGATTCCAGAACTTTCCACCACAGGAATGTGAGGAAAATGCGTTTTTTTAAACAATTTTTTTAGGTTTACAAGGAATTCTGGGCAACAGAACCTGGTGGGAAGCAGTCAAGCCACCCCATCCTGGATTCCCCAGGGTGTCTAATTTTCAAAAATGTATAGGTTTTCTAGGTTTCTCTAGGTGCTGGCAGAGCTAGGGCACAAAAACTACAGCTAGGCACAAAGGGGCATTTTTTACAGCGAAAATTGAGGTGCGACCACGTTGTGTTTAGCACCGTTTCCTGTCGCAGGCACAAGGCCGACCCACACAAGTGAGGTACCATTTTTATTAGGAGACTTAGGGTAATTTAGATTTGTAAAGCAACTGTTATTACCTGTTGAGTTTTGATGCATTTCTGCCTTCCAAATGAAAGACATTGTGTATAAAAGAAGTCATTTTGAAAAATGACCAATAATTCTCACGCTAGTATGAGTATTCCCAATTTTGAAAATGTGCAAATATGTACTGTTTAACTCTATAATTTGTACCCATTTCAGAAATACATAAGTGTCTTTCATACCGATTTTTCCATGTATACATTTTCGAAGAATAATTGCTCTAAACCCGGTACATAATAAAATTCCATTGCAAGTTCCTGCACAGTTTTTGGCTCTGGGTTCATCGGGCTCTTGGTGAACCTACAAGTCCTATATATCCCCACAACCAGGAAGGTCCAGCAAATGTAACGGTATATTGCTTGCAAAGAGCTGTCATTATTATAAGAAGTTACAGGTGAAAACTGTTGACACAAAAGGCTCTTTTTTTCAACTGATTTTCATTTTTTCCAATATTTAACTGTTAGTTTATATAAAGAAATCTTCATGGATTTTCACAAACGACCCCTTTCTGAATTTAAAATTTTGTCTACTTTAATAAAGTGTATAGATTTCCAGGATCCATTATTGCTTTCATACTCATTTTTACCATTAACTGGAAGAAGGTTGGAAGCACTAAAAATAGCAAAAATAGGCTATGTCCCAGAAAACTTCCAAAACTGTGTGAAAAATGTTGGTTCTCTGACAATATACTGTCATTCCCTAAAAGCTGGGAAAATGGTGAATTCAGCCCCACAAACCATGTTTTGATAAAATTTGCCGGGAAAAATCCAGAGGCCTTCCTTTGCAGCCCGTTTTCCCCATTTTTCTGAAAAAACTAGAAATGTACTGTATTTTGCTTAATTTCTAGGACCCCTCCAAGGGAATCCACAAACCCTGGGTACCTTTAGAATCCCCATGATGTTGGAAGAAAAGAAAGCAAAATTGGCGTGGATACCTCATGTGGCCCAAAAGGTACAGGGGCCTAAGCATGCACTACCCCAAATAGCTAAAAAAAAGGCTTAGCACAGGAGGGGAAAAGGCCTAGAAGTGAAGAGGTTAAAGGAGGTGCTGAGCAGGACAAATGCTTTCATTTCGCCACGCTTTTCTGACTTTTTATGCGTGCTGCACTGTGCAGCATGGATACAGAGTGGGAAAAGCTTTCTGTCTTGTCCAGGCATAGTATTTTTTACAACAAGGGTACCCTTTCTGTACAAAACCTATGCTAGACTCATGCACACACCCTAGCTCTATGGTGCTAAGGTGTGTACATGGCGCACGGCCACTGAAATCTGCACCGGAGCAGCAAAGAAAAGGTGGAGGAGAGAGCTGTATCTCTGAAGATATGGCGTTCTCCTGCTCCCTCCCTGTCATGCAACGGAGTACAGCCTCACGGGGGGCTGCGCTGCATTTCATGACTTTTTTTAAAACGTCCCCCTTAGTTTCTCTGTGCCTAAAAATAAATGTGTCCTTCTGTAATACACTTGTTGCCATGTAAAGTGCCCTGATACTTCGGTGTCGAGGTCGGCTATAAGTACAGTGAAAAAACGAATTAAGTAACTAATTAAGTAATTTTGGAGTTATTAAAGAAAAAAGGGTATATGGTCTAAACATCGAGTCCAAAATATTGAGGAACACAAATATCGAGTCGAAAATATAGAATGGACAAAATATCGAATGGACAGAATATAGACATCACAAATAACGTTTAGAAGGTAAGTAATGTAATATCGATTTAAAAAATATAGACAGTTAAAATATCGAAGTACATAATATAAGTTTTTAAAAATATCGAATTTTTAATAATATCAATTTTTTTAAGTGTTTTGTATGTTAGTATATGTGTGAAAAGTGTATATTTTTAGTAATTTATTTTAAGTAATTAATTTTATGTTATTTAATGTGTGCGTAATTTAATTCTGTAGCGGGTTGTGGGTTTATAGGGGAACAGGGTGGGAAGTAATTTAATTATTATTAATTAAATATGTCAATTATTTATTGGTATTTATTTTGAATAAATTGTTAATTCATTTTTAGTTGGTAATTAATTAATTCTTAATTGATATTACATTTTTTATTAATTGATTAATTGATAATTATGTGAATAATATTAATTTATTTTCTGTAGCGGGTTGTGGGTTTATAGGGGAATAGGGCGGGAAGTAATTTAATTATAATTAATTAAATATGTTAATTAATTTACTGGTATTTTGTTTTGAATAAATTGTTAATTAATTTTTAATTGGTAAATAATTAATTCTTAATTGATAGTTAATTATTATTAATTGATTAATTGATAATTCTGTGAATAATATTAATTTATTTTCTGTAGCGGGTTGTGGGTTCATAGGGAAATAGGGTGGAAGGAATTTAATTATAATTAATTAAATATGTTAAATAATTTATTGGTATTTATCTTGAATAAATTGTTAATTATTTTCAATTGGTAATTAATTAATTCTTAATTGATCATTTATTTTTATTAATTGATTTATTGATAATTATGTGGATTATATTAATTTATTTGCACTAGAGTGGGAATAGTAAAATTTACCCCTATGCTATCCAACGCTTTCCCTACTGTTGCACTCTCTGGAGTGGGAATAGTAATTTTTACCCCTACGCTATCCAACGCTTTCCCTACTGTTGCACTCTCTAGAGTGGAAATAGTAATTGTTACCCCTACGCTATCCAACGCTTTCCCTACTGTTGCACTCTCTAGAGTGGAAATAGTAATTGTTACCCCTACGCTATCCAACGCTTTCCCTACTGTTGCACTCACTGGAGTGGGAATAGTAATTTTTACCCCTACGCTATCCAACGCTTTCTCTACTGTTGCACTCTCTGGAGTGGGAATAGTAATTTTTACCCCTACGCTATCCAACGCTTACCCTACTGTTGCACTCTCTAGAGTGGAAATAGTAATTGTTACCCCTACGCTATCCAATGCTTTCCCTACTGTTGCATTCTTTGGAGTGGGAATAGTAATTTTTACCCGTACGCTATCCAACGCTTTCCCTACTGTTGCACTCTCTGGAGTGGGAATAGTGAGTTTTACCCCTACGCTATCCAACGCTTTCCTTACTGTTGCACTTCCAGGAGTGGGAATAGTAATTTTTACACTCCCGCTATCCTATGGTAATAATATTGTGTATTTTTTAGTAATATTATGTTAATATATATATATATATATATATGTTTTAACAGATATGATTGTATATTTTTTTATATATTAAATTAATTATTTAATAATTTTAAGGTAATTTAAGTATTTTTAAGTATATTTTAGCTATTTATTTTTTATATTTTTTTAATTTTACATTATTTTTAAGAAATTTGATATTTTTACAAAGTATATATATTTAAACGATATTTTGGATTCAATATTTTGGCACTTACCTGTTTGTAGATAGGAATTCGATATTTTGTCTGTCGATATTTTGGGATCGATATTTTGGGTAGTCTATATTGTGTCTGTCGATATTTAGTTAGTGATCCAGAAAAAAGGTGTATGTATCTCTAGTGATTTGGATGCTCCATGAGATTTGGAGGGTATCCAGGTGGTAGTAACTGCAAAAACCAAAATGCAAAAGTTCCTATGTACTACATACTAAGTATTGTAAGCAGACTTGAGTACTTAGAAAAATCATCTCAGCATGACAATTTGTACTTAAGATAGAACATTGAGTGCAACTGGTACTAATATATTCACATTTGCTTGTTTTGCTTCAGTAGATGGGCTATCTGCAATGTTTTCACTACAGTAGGTCAGCTTCAGGTAGTATGATCTTTAGCGTCTTTAGCATAGAGTATACACTGTTTTTAGTAGATACATTTTTAATACTCTGTGGTGTATTTCTCACAAGAGCGTCACTGTCTGCATTTAGTGTGGTACAAAGTAAACTCTCTCCATAGAGTAAACAGTGTTAACAGTACCTTCATTTTTACCTATATCACGTCTTTTCTCAATGTAGGTTCAGTGACAGTCAGGGGTTTGATACAGGCACTAGTTATGTATGTGGAGAAACCTGGTTTTCCCTGAACAGTTTAATACAGATCGAATACCATATGCAGGGTAAGTTACCCTTTAATCTGTTGTTCATAGTCAACATGAACTCGGCTACCTATGTTGTGTATGGTATATACCAATGATGGTTATATGTATGATGGCAATAATTATATGTCATATTATTCTTAGATATTTTGCTCTTGGTTTCAAAGCTCTAATAAGATATCCATTAATAGAGCAATGTGTACAAAATAATCTTGGATGCTGTCATCAATGATGGCAAGAATGATGTCATCAATGATGTCAAAGAACACGTGATGAAAGATGTAATATGTGAGGTAATAAGCAGTGCATGGAGGGGGTACAAGTTATAGTTAGCTCTGATAACTGTAATTGGTGAATATTTGTGTTTTCTTTAGTTCAAAACTATAATTTTGTCACTGATATATTCACCGAACTACAATTTTCCCTTTGTTATTTTCAGTGAATTTCTAAAGTTTTGTTTTGTAAACAAAAACTGGTCTTGTTATGACACCTAGGAATAACATTACTTTAACATTTGTTTTATTCAGAGATATACTACCTATTGGTGGTCACACATAGGTATGTATAGTTAGGGCCTATTTTCCATAAGAAAAGTGTTTTTTGTTTGTTGGATGAATCTTCACAAAAGTTTCAAAACTAGTTTTACACTCACAGCAGCAGCAGTTTGGAAACTTCCGGGGCGATTTGTCAAGCTGGGGATGAGAAAAAGGGGGGGAATCCAAAAATGTGTTTCCTCATGCAATTTCCCATAGGGATTTTAGACACAACTACAACCTCTTCTGCTTGACAGAATTACGCCAAACTTGTCAGAAGGCTAGATCTTGGTCTAGAAGGAGTCCTTTTTGTAATTTGGTGTAAAGCTGTTTTGGAGTTATTAAAGAAAAAAGGTGTATGTATCTCTAGTGATTCGGACGCTCCGTGAGGTTTGGAGGGTATCCAGGTGGTAGAAAATAACTTTTTAAAACAATTGTTGGGGGTTCCTAAAGGGACTCCGAACATAATAGTTCATGAAGAGACTGGACTACCATTAATCTGCAATATTCTGGCTATGCGCCCATTGCTTTTTTGGCTCAATTGTTGGCTGAATGAGGATCTTGGCCTTACTCAAGAATTATTGAAAGAAACTTTGAGCTTGGATCACATGATTGAAATACCATGGTTAAAATACCTAAAGGGCTGCTTTGGAGAGCTGGGGCGCCCGGACCTTTTTTTAAGACCTGATCGCATTACTAGAGCAGATGTGGCTTTTGTGAAACAATTCTTTATTTTGCACAAGAAACTAAAAAGGGATGACACGGAATTGCTAAAAAATAACGTCCGTAAGTATGTGGTGCTCAAATCCACCAGAGATATGGAGCCATACCTCTCGTGGCCTTTGTTGGCTCATGAACGGTTTTTACTGATCTGGTTCTGATTGGATTATTTCCATCTTTTACTTGCAGTACTGAGGGGATGTTATAAAGAACAAGCGTTAGCACACAGAATAACTCCACAGGATTTGCTGCACTTTATTTTTTTTATAGCTTTTATGAAGCCCCTCTGAGGCTCTTTCTGAAATCACTTTTAAAAAAATTTAATTTTATACCGGTCCGCCCCGCTCTCTATTTATTGCTATTATTAAAGCCAAAATATTTTCCTTTTGTGGTTGATTTCCTGAAATCTTCTCTAAAGTACATAAACTGTCTGGATCCCTAAAATTTGACTGTTGTACTTTATGAAGTAATTCCTTTTTAAATTTCGACGTTGTTGTATTCATATCTTTTTATATTTTTATATAGATTGGGATATTTGTCTAGTGTTTCCAGATATGTATACTTGTGCCTTGTACTTTTTAAAGATAAAATATAACTTTTTATGGTTTTCTATCATGTAAACCGAATAAAGTATTTTGAAATTGAATTGGATGCTCCATGAATCTGATGGATGTCATGGTGCGATCTGATTGGCTGACACCACTTTAACCAAGAAGTGGTGGCAGAAATCTTGGATTTCTGACATGGCAGAGTCCCAAGAAAAAATGCAACCCCTCCAAAAAGGGGCAGGGTCGGAATACTCTAGCCCCCTAGGCCTGGTGTTGGGGTCCCACAGGAACCCTCAGCCAGGGCAAAAAAATATATATTTTTAAATGTCTTCACTCAAGACATTATTCAAAGTTCTCCATTTAAGTACATAACTTCCACAACCAAGCTAACACGTGTTTCACGAGTTTCTTGCTTCTTCAGGTGTTTCGAATATTATGAATCAAGTACAGACTTACAGTTTTCAAGTTTCCATTATTTCTTGTGATCATGACCAAATCATCTGAGATTACATTTGTTGTCTTTCAGAGCTGTAGCTATGGTCTATTTCATCTAACATTAGATAAAATAGACTATGGCGACAGCCCTGCAAGCAACAAGAAACTCACAAACCACGTGTTGGCTTGGCTGTGTAAGCTAGTACCAAATTGGAGAATTTGTATTGGCAGCCAATTTGTGACTCGGTAAAATTGAGTCACAAGAAAAAGGGAAGAAAAAATGGTTTACAAAAAAAGAAGAGGGTGCAGCGTAGAAACACCCTGAGCCCCTTCACCTGGTCAAGGGGTCCCATGGCCCAAAAAAGCATTTTTTTTTAAATGTCAGCAGGAATCACGTACGGTACGTGAATCCCACTGAATATGTTTTAAAAAAGATACCCATCACCCGGGTATTGCCTCGTTCATTTATTTATTTTCGGGAGGGGGGATGCATGGCCCCCCTTTTTGGGGCCCCATCCCCTGAAGCCTGGCCTCATGTTGGGGACTGTGGGGGGTCGCCCCAATGCCCCCGCTGTGCCTTATGTCCCCGCCTCCTGCTGGAGCCGGCATTGTTTTAGGACAAGGTTAGCTGCAAACATGCAGCTCCCTTTGCCCAAAAGCCATTCTGCTCTTAGTGATGTCATTTGAGATGTCATCAGTGATGTCTCTGACCATGTGATGAGTAATGTAATATGTGACGCCATCAGCAGTGTATTGTGAGGGAGCGAGTTATAGTTATCTCAACTAACTATAACAGCAAAACTTCTCTGGTTCTGTCTGAGTGAAATGTCCAACTATAACGTCCCTAAAACCTGTGTTTTTTCAGTGAATATATATATATATATATATATATATATATATATATATATATATATATATATATATATATATATATATATATATATATCCAAGTACTGCAAGAGGGTTAGTTTCTGGGATCCCGGTCCCGTTGTCAGGTGGCGTGTCAAAGCCCGGCGGCCCCCAACCGCCGAGGAAAGTTCAATAAGTTTGCAGGTTTTACCGTAGTAAGTATCACACGCACTCAAAGTGGTACAGCTGGTGAAGGTTTATTTTCCAAAGTCACGCTACGCGTTTCAGTACCGAGGTGCCTTGTTCACACGTTTAACCTAACCAGAGTGAGAAGCAGTTTGAAAGTGCAAACAAACTGATCACATTGTGCCATAAACATAAAAAAGGTACATGATACAGGTGGAAATCATGGCGGCCATTATTAAGTGTACTCAAAATCAAGGTTCATTATAGACATGATGGCTCATAATCATAGAACGGATACCCCATATGTACTCTAAATATCCGAGTTATTACACTTAATAAAACCATATTTACATTCATAAGGTTTTTAAGGTTTTTAAAGAGACGGGGTTATGATTGACATATATTGCTGTCAAAATTGTCCAATGTGGGCGTCATTTTGCACCGGGAAGATAACCACTGTTTCGAGGTCCCCCGACAGTTAATTATACTTGACCAGTTACCCAGTACGTTACTATCCCATGTGCAAGTACTCACAAGAGAATTACAGAGACACGAATTTGCCCTCGGTCTAGTGCCCGATTGAAACAATGTAAGATAAACATCCACGATACTCGCGGTCTAGTGCCCATACGCATCGTGAACATATTAAGGAAAACGATATTAAACAAAACATTTGTATAATTAACACGCTCATGATCCATTCACTGATATACTGTGGAGTCCATACGATATTTTTAAGAACACAGAAGTGGTCAGGCCAGTCTATTCAAAGGAACCCAGTCTATGCACTTGGTGAAAAGTCATTAAACACTCTTTTTGTTCCCACACACTGGAACGAAATACAAAAAGTGAGGGTGAATGTCTTAGCTTTAACGTTTGTGAGGTGAGAGTCTTCCATTCACGGATGCCATGTGGGATTCAGTGCAGTGCTCAAAAAATGATAGAGTTCCCCACATGCTCCTAGAAGAGAAAATTACAAACACATGGTTAAAATTGGTTAAAATTCAAAGATTCAAAGACTTCATCATATATAGTTACAGAAATAACAACATTGCTAATTTTCGGATACCATCTCTCATATTTAACAATTCAAGACAGATACATTGTACATTTGAAAATAACTTGAAACATTAGTCCATAAGGAGATGGGTTGCAAGCTCCTCGTCCTGGTTGTGCCCCCCAGGATAGTTGCTTTCCAACTCCAATATCCATTTCGATTCTTTCTTTCTTAGGGCAAGTTCACGATTGCCACCTCTTTTCGAAATGTTGACCTGTTCAATTGCAAAGTACCTAAGCAGATCATTGCTGGATTGATGCATTTCTTGGAAATGTCTGGCAATTGGGTATTTGGGGTCTTTGTTGGTGATTGCCCTCAGGTGTTCTTGTACCCTTTTCTTTGCCATGCAAGAAGTGCTGCCCACATATCTTTTTTGACATGGACACTCCAGGATATAGATCACATAGGTGGAGCTGCAGGTCAAGAATTGTTTGATTTGTCTTTTGTTTTGAGTACCTGGCACATCAAAGTCCTTAACCATGACACTGTTGCGGCAGGCCCTACAGTGACCACAATGATAGAAGCCTTTAAGTCCTTGTATATGTTGGCCAGTGGGGTTCGTTATCTCACTTTTGACCAACATATCTCTAAGATTGCGGCCTCGTCTATAAGTTATACGTGGTCTTGTAGTTAGTTTGGGGCCTATGATGGAGTCAGCTTTAAGGATTTTCCAATTGTCAGCCATGATTTTTTGGACCTGATAGGACTTTTGGTTGTAAGTGGTTATAATTCTAGGGGATTCTGTAGGTTCAAGGGCTCTAGGTTTGGGGATTAGAGTATCTGATCTGGGCACTGTAGAGGTTTTGGTTACAGCTTTGGTAAGTACCCATTCTGGGTATCCTCTTTCTCTAAACCTTTTTAGAACGGTGTTCATTTCCTGAATGTAATCCTCTTCTCTGGTACAATTTCTTTTTGCCCTCAGGAGTTCTCCGTAAGGGATACTCCATTTAAGGGGGTCAGGATGGGCACTTAAGGCATGAAGTAGACTATTGCCAGCGGTATCTTTTCTGTGCAGTTTGGATATAAGTTTACCTTCATGGACCTCAATGCTGGTATCTAGAAATTCAATCCGACTCCTACTGATGTTATATGTGAGTTGGATGTTATAGCTGTTCTGATTGAGTTTGGCAATAAAGTTAGCTGCTTCTGTTTCACTGCCCTGCCATATGACAAAAAGGTCATCTATATACCTGATCCAAGTATGTACCATTTTGAAGTCCTCTCTCAAGTTTTCATCCGCTCTGATTTCTTCTTCCCACTTGCCCAAAAAGAGATTAGCGAAGTTAGGAGAAAAAGCCGAGCCCATGGCCGCGCCGCGGATTTGTTTGAATAGAGCCCCATCAAACATAAAGATATTATTACGCAGGCATAATTTCATCATTTCGATGAGCATGACTGTATGGTTGCTGAATCCTATTACTCGATTTTTTAGACAGTAGTAACAAGCCTCCATTCCCTGGACGTGGTCAATGATGGTGTACAATGCACTAACGTCCATAGTTATAAGTATAGAGCCTTCTACCCATACTGTCGTGTCAATTTTGGTGAGAAAATCGGTGGTATCTTTTATGTAAGATGGAAGTTTGATGACGTATTCCCGGAGGAAGTGATCAATGTAAACGAAGAGGTTTTCATTGACACTTCCTATGGAGGAAATGATGGGTCTCCCTGATGGTTCTGCTAGGTTTTTATGAACTTTTGGGAGTAAGTAGAATATAGGTAATTTAGGGTAATCTCGCTTGAGGAAACAGAATTCATGCCAGGATAGAAGTCCTTCTATTTGCCAGTCATGTAATCTGTTCCAAGTTTCCTGAATACTATTCTGGTACTCAACAGAGTTGGACCTAGTGTAGAAGATGTTGCCCTCTAGTTGTCTAAGAGCTTCTTTGACATACATATCTCTGCCCCATAAAACAATGTTACCTCCCTTATCTGAGGGTCTCAAGACTATGGTTTTGTCATTGGATAAGGAAAAGATAAAGTCTTGTTCTTGTTTGGATAGATTTCTATCCCAGTAGTCTTTGTTATTCTGTTTATGTTTAAGTTTGACAAGTTCTTTATTGACTACTTCCTGGAAAGTATCTATAGGGTCATGTGGCATGATGGGATAGAACACTGATTTAGGCTTAAAGTTTGTGCATGCTGCCTTATTCATGTTAGTCTCCCTCACACCCACAATATTATCATCTTGTTGGCTCTCAGTGATGACTTCACCCAAAACATACACGTCCCGTAACAGATCATAATCATTAATAGTGAGTTCAGGCGGGCCTGTGTTAGCTGTAGGCACTTCGCTACATTGTTTAGGTTTCAGTGCGTGCCATTTCTGCAGCTTAAGTTTTCTTACAAATTTATAGATATCTATTCTAGTATCAGAATAACTGAATAGTTCGTTGGGGCAAAAAGTCAATCCTAAGCAAAGAATGCGTTTCTCTTTAAGGGTAAGTGTTCTAGAAGACAAATTAATAATAGTTTTATTTACAATTTCATCATCCATGGTTAACGTCTTCTTCTGTAGCCTCCCCTTTTGGATCCCATTGGCTTTGTATTCTTTCCGTCTTCTCTGCTGGAACTTGAGTCGTCTATTTTGTGATCGGCTCTTCCTCTTGCTTGTCCTCTCGGTCTGCCCCGTGATGGTGTCTTCTGAGTTGATTGTTTTTGTTGTGCTTCCGCCTCCTTCTTTCTTCTTGTTCTTAGGACCCTGAACTCCTCTAAAAAAGTCGCCGGTATCTTGATGACCTCTGTATCCGAGACTGTACTTGTCGATTGGTGTGACGCGTCTGATTCAGGTTCGCTTGCAATAGCTGTGGGTGTGCTTTCGCCTCTTGCTTCCTGTGGTTCGGATATGTCTGTGGCTGTGTTGCCTTGTTTGTATAAGTAGTCGTATTTAGGGCTATATGTTAGTATACAACCGCTGTCGTAATCACCACAGTCTCTATGCAGTTTGCGTTGTTTGCGGTATTTGATGTCTTCTTCGTTCTTCTTTAGGCGTCCCTTCAAATCATCTTTGAATTTGTTGATCATATCTTGGTTCGGGTGGGTGCTAAATTCTTCCTCAAGTTCTTTTAATTGTTTCAGTATTATCTCACGGTCTTCCCATGCGTATTTTATTAGAATGCAAAGCATATTTTTGCTACTGGCGGCTGAATTTTCTGACCACTCTTCGAGCATTCTGGCATTGGGGGAGTCATGTGATGGGGTTATATAGATTCTTAAACCCCGGGGTACCATCTTTTTGTCCACATAGTCCTGGAGGGAAGTGGCCTCCCACCATTTTGAAGTTTCTTGTTTTCTCAGCTTTTCATACTTTCTTAGTTGGGATGCTAAGGAACTGCCTTCAGTTTTTTCGAAAACCACAGGACCTATTCCACCTTTGCCTGGTCCCCTCGCAAACAATGTAGCTGCCTTCCTTCTACGTTCATCTTCTTCCTCCATGTTTAATGTTAGCAATTCAATGTTCTTTCTGTAAATGTAACATATGTTCACAAGTGATAGTTGCACTCGTAGGTTACTCTTTGGAAAAATAACGGTATAGTTCTCCGTATATGCGTATGTTCGCAGGGCTGTACACACTCACTGCTTAGATAAGCAGTTCCTGATGCCGTGTAGTTGGCTCATTCTCCCGAGGGATATGGTAAGAGTATTACGGGTAAGGCTTAGTTGCAGTCTGTCAGGTATTATATTGGTCAAATACCGCCCGTCTCTTATCCCGCTGATCCTTGGCAACAACCCGCCCAAGAGCTACTACCCAGCTGGATTTGATGCCCCTTCGCCAACGCGCCGATGCCTCGACCCGCAATGGCAGCAGTCAAGAGCAAGTCTCACCGTCAGGGTCAAAAAGCGGTCACCTCTCCTCTTCGGATTTTTGACATTGATCGTCCTTTCTTACGGCCGGTGTGGATCCCTCTGTAATGTATCCAAGTACTGCAAGAGGGTTAGTTTCTGGGATCCCGGTCCCGTTGTCAGGTGGCGTGTCAAAGCCCGGCGGCCCCCAACCGCCGAGGAAAGTTCAATAAGTTTGCAGGTTTTACCGTAGTAAGTATCACACGCACTCAAAGTGGTACAGCTGGTGAAGGTTTATTTTCCAAAGTCACGCTACGTGTTTCAGCACCGAGGTGCCTTGTTCACACGTTTAACCTAACCAGAGTGAGAAGCAGTTTTAAAGTGCAAACAAACTGATCACATTGTGCCATAAACATAAAAAAGGTACATGATACAGGTGGAAATCATGGCGGCCATTATTAAGTGTACTCAAAATCAAGGTTCATTATAGACATGATGGCTCATAATCATAGAACGGATACCCCATATGTACTCTAAATATCTGAGTTATTACACTTAATAAAACCATATTTACATTCATAAGGTTTTTAAGGTTTTTAAAGAGACGGGGTTATGATTGACATATATTGCTGTCAAAATTGTCCAATGTGGGCGCCATTTTGCACCGGGAAGATAACCACTGTTTCGAGGTCCCCCGACAGTTAATTATACTTGACCAGTTACCCAGTACGTTACTATCCCATGTGCAAGTACTCACAAGAGAATTACAGAGACACGAATTTGCCCTCGGTCTAGTGCCCGATTGAAACAATGTAAGATAAACATCCACGATACTCGCGGTCTAGTGCCCATACGCATCGTGAACATATTAAGGAAAACGATATTAAACAAAACATTTGTATAATTAACACGCTCATGATCCATTCACTGATATACTGTGGAGTCCATACGATATTTTTAAGAACACAGAAGTGGTCAGGCCAGTCTATTCAAAGGAACCCAGTCTATGCACTTGGTGAAAAGTCATTAAACACTCTTTTTGTTCCCACACACTGGAACGAAATACAAAAAGTGAGGGTGAATGTCTTAGCTTTAACGTTTGTGAGGTGAGAGTCTTCCATTCACGGATGCCATGTGGGATTCAGTGCAGTGCTAAAAAAATGATAGAGTTCCCCACATGCTCCTAGAAGAGAAAATTACAAACACATGGTTAAAATTGGTTAAAATTCAAAGATTCAAAGACTTCATCATATATAGTTACAGAAATAACAACATTGCTAATTTTCGGATACCATCTCTCATATTTAACAATTCAAGACAGATACATTGTACATTTGAAAATAACTTGAAACATTAGTCCATAAGGAGATGGGTTGCAAGCTCCTCGTCCTGGTTGTGCCCCCCAGGATAGTTGCTTTCCAACTCCAATATCCATTTCGATTCTTTCTTTCTTAGGGCAAGTTCACGATTGCCACCTCTTTTCGAAATGTTGACCTGTTCAATTGCAAAGTACCTAAGCAGATCATTGCTGGATTGATGCATTTCTTGGAAATGTCTGGCAATTGGGTATTTGGGGTCTTTGTTGGTGATTGCCCTCAGGTGTTCTTGTACCCTTTTCTTTGCCATGCAAGAAGTGCTGCCCACATATCTTTTTTGACATGGACACTCCAGGATATAGATCACATAGGTGGAGCTGCAGGTCAAGAATTGTTTGATTTGTCTTTTGTTTTGAGTACCTGGCACATCAAAGTCCTTAACCATGACACTGTTGCGGCAGGCCCTACAGTGACCACAATGATAGAAGCCTTTAAGTCCTTGTATATGTTGGCCAGTGGGGTTCGTTATCTCACTTTTGACCAACATATCTCTAAGATTGCGGCCTCGTCTATAAGTTATACGTGGTCTTGTAGTTAGTTTGGGGCCTATGATGGAGTCAGCTTTAAGGATTTTCCAATTGTCAGCCATGATTTTTTGGACCTGATAGGACTTTTGGTTGTAAGTGGTTATAATTCTAGGGGATTCTGTAGGTTCAAGGGCTCTAGGTTTGGGGATTAGAGTATCTGATCTGGGCACTGTAGAGGTTTTGGTTACAGCTTTGGTAAGTACCCATTCTGGGTATCCTCTTTCTCTAAACCTTTTTAGAACGGTGTTCATTTCCTGAATGTAATCCTCTTCTCTGGTACAATTTCTTTTTGCCCTCAGGAGTTCTCCGTAAGGGATACTCCATTTAAGGGGGTCAGGATGGGCACTTAAGGCATGAAGTAGACTATTGCCAGCGGTATCTTTTCTGTGCAGTTTGGATATAAGTTTACCTTCATGGACCTCAATGCTGGTATCTAGAAATTCAATCCGACTCCTACTGATGTTATATGTGAGTTGGATGTTATAGCTGTTCTGATTGAGTTTGGCAATAAAGTTAGCTGCTTCTGTTTCACTGCCCTGCCATATGACAAAAAGGTCATCTATATACCTGATCCAAGTATGTACCATTTTGAAGTCCTCTCTCAAGTTTTCATCCGCTCTGATTTCTTCTTCCCACTTGCCCAAAAAGAGATTAGCGAAGTTAGGAGAAAAAGCCGAGCCCATGGCCGCGCCGCGGATTTGTTTGAATAGAGCCCCATCAAACATAAAGATATTATTACGCAGGCATAATTTCATCATTTCGATGAGCATGACTGTATGGTTGCTGAATCCTATTACTCGATTTTTTAGACAGTAGTAACAAGCCTCCATTCCCTGGACGTGGTCAATGATGGTGTACAATGCACTAACGTCCATAGTTATAAGTATAGAGCCTTCTACCCATACTGTTGTGTCAATTTTGGTGAGAAAATCGGTGGTATCTTTTATGTAAGATGGAAGTTTGATGACGTATTCCCGGAGGAAGTGATCAATGTAAACGAAGAGGTTTTCATTGACACTTCCTATGGAGGAAATGATGGGTCTCCCTGATGGTTCTGCTAGGTTTTTATGAACTTTTGGGAGTAAGTAGAATATAGGTAATTTAGGGTAATCTCGCTTGAGGAAACAGAATTCATGCCAGGATAGAAGTCCTTCTATTTGCCAGTCATGTAATCTGTTCCAAGTTTCCTGAATACTATTCTGGTACTCAACAGAGTTGGACCTAGTGTAGAAGATGTTGCCCTCTAGTTGTCTAAGAGCTTCTTTGACATACATATCTCTGCCCCATAAAACAATGTTACCTCCCTTATCTGAGGGTCTCAAGACTATGGTTTTGTCATTGGATAAGGAAAAGATAAAGTCTTGTTCTTGTTTGGATAGATTTCTATCCCAGTAGTCTTTGTTATTCTGTTTATGTTTAAGTTTGACAAGTTCTTTATTGACTACTTCCTGGAAAGTATCTATAGGGTCATGTGGCATGATGGGATAGAACACTGATTTAGGCTTAAAGTTTGTGCATGCTGCCTTATTCATGTTAGTCTCCCTCACACCCACAATATTATCATCTTGTTGGCTCTCAGTGATGACTTCACCCAAAACATACACGTCCCGTAACAGATCATAATCATTAATAGTGAGTTCAGGCGGGCCTGTGTTAGCTGTAGGCACTTCGCTACATTGTTTAGGTTTCAGTGCGTGCCATTTCTGCAGCTTAAGTTTTCTTACAAATTTATAGATATCTATTCTAGTATCAGAATAACTGAACAGTTCGTTGGGGCAAAAAGTCAATCCTAAGCAAAGAATGCGTTTCTCTTTAAGGGTAAGTGTTCTAGAAGACAAATTAATAATAGTTTTATTTACCATTTCATCATCCATGGTTAACGTCTTCTTCTGTAGCCTCCCCTTTTGGATCCCATTGGCTTTGTATTCTTTCCCTCTTCTCTGCTGCAACTTGAGTCGTCTCTTTTGTGATCGGCTCTTCCTCTTGCTTGTCCTCTCGGTCTGCCCCGTGTTGGTGTCTTCTGAGTTGATTGTTTTTGTTGTGCTTCCGCCTCCTTCTTTCTTCTTGTTCTTAGGACCCTGAACTCCTCTAAAAAAGTCGCCGGTTTCTTGATGACCTCTGTATTTGAGACTGTACTTGTCGATTGGTGTGACGCGTCTGATTCAGGTTCGCTTGCAATAGCTGTGGGTGTGCTTTCGCCTCTTGCTTCCTGTGGTTCGGATATGTCTGTGGCTGTGTTGCCTTGTTTGTATAAGTAGTCGTATTTAGGGCTCTATGTTAGTATACGACCACTGTCGTAATCACCACAGTCTCTATGCAGCTTGCGTTGTTTGCGGTATTTGATGTCATCTGTGGATGTTTATCTTACATTGTTTCAATCGGGCACTAGACCGAGGGCAAATTCGTGTCTCTGTAATTCTCTTGTGAGTACTTGCACATGGGATAGTAACGTACTGGGTAACTGGTCAAGTATAATTAACTGTCGGGGGACCTCGAAACAGTGGTTATCTTCCCGGTGCAAAATGGCGCCCACATTGGACAATTTTGACAGCAATATATGTCAATCATAACCCCGTCTCTTTAAAAACCTTAAAAACCTTATGAATGTAAATATGGTTTTATTAAGTGTAATAACTCAGATATTTAGAGTACATATGGGGTATCCGTTCTATGATTATGAGCCATCATGTCTATAATGAACCTTGATTTTGAGTACACTTAATAATGGCCGCCATGATTTCCACCTGTATCATGTACCTTTTTTATGTTTATGGCACAATGTGATCAGTTTGTTTGCACTTTAAAACTGCTTCTCACTCTGGTTAGGTTAAACGTGTGAACAAGGCACCTCGGTGCTGAAACACGTAGCGTGACTTTGGAAAATAAACCTTCACCAGCTGTACCACTTTGAGTGCGTGTGATACTTACTACGGTAAAACCTGCAAACTTATTGAACTTTCCTCGGCGGTTGGGGGCCGCCGGGCTTTGACACGCCACCTGACAACGGGACCGGGATCCCAGAAACTAACCCTCTTGCAGTACTTGGATACATTACAGAGGGATCCACACCGGCCGTAAGAAAGGACGATCAATGTCAAAAATCCGAAGAGGAGAGGTGACCGCTTTTTGACCCTGACGGTGAGACTTGCTCTTGACTGCTGCCATTGCGGGTCGAGGCATCGGCGCGTTGGCGAAGGGGCATCAAATCCAGCTGGGTAGTAGCTCTTGGGCGGGTTGTTGCCAAGGATCAGCGGGATAAGAGACGGGCGGTATTTGACCAATATAATACCTGACAGACTGCAACTAAGCCTTACCCGTAATACTCTTACCATATCCCTCGGGAGAATGAGCCAACTACACGGCATCAGGAACTGCTTATCTAAGCAGTGAGTGTGTACAGCCCTGCGAACATACGCATATACGGAGAACTATACCGTTATTTTTCCAAAGAGTAACCTACAAGTGCAACTATCACTTGTGAACATATGTTACATTTACAGAAAGAACATTGAATTGCTAACATTAAACATGGAGGAAGAAGATGAACGTAGAAGGAAGGCAGCTACATTGTTTGCGAGGGGACCAGGCAAAGGTGGAATAGGTCCTGTGGTTTTCGAAAAAACTGAAGGCAGTTCCTTAGCATCCCAACTAAGAAAGTATGAAAAGCTGAGAAAACAAGAAACTTCAAAATGGTGGGAGGCCACTTCCCTCCAGGACTATGTGGACAAAAAGATGGTACCCCGGGGTTTAAGAATCTATATAACCCCATCACATGACTCCCCCAATGCCAGAATGCTCGAAGAGTGGTCAGAAAATTCAGCCGCCAGTAGCAAAAATATGCTTTGCATTCTAATAAAATACGCATGGGAAGACCGTGAGATAATACTGAAACAATTAAAAGAACTTGAGGAAGAATTTAGCACCCACCCGAACCAAGATATGATCAACAAATTCAAAGATGATTTGAAGGGACGCCTAAAGAAGAACGAAGAAGACATCAAATACCGCAAACAACGCAAACTGCATAGAGACTGTGGTGATTACGACAGCGGTTGTATACTAACATATAGCCCTAAATACGACTACTTATACAAACAAGGCAACACAGCCACAGACATATCCGAACCACAGGAAGCAAGAGGCGAAAGCACACCCACAGCTATTGCAAGCGAACCTGAATCAGACGCGTCACACCAATCGACAAGTACAGTCTCGGATACAGAGGTCATCAAGATACCGGCGACTTTTTTAGAGGAGTTCAGGGTCCTAAGAACAAGAAGAAAGAAGGAGGCGGAAGCACAACAAAAACAATCAACTCAGAAGACACCATCACGGGGCAGACCGAGAGGACAAGCAAGAGGAAGAGCCGATCACAAAATAGACGACTCAAGTTCCAGCAGAGAAGACGGAAAGAATACAAAGCCAATGGGATCCAAAAGGGGAGGCTACAGAAGAAGACGTTAACCATGGATGATGAAATTGTAAATAAAACTATTATTAATTTGTCTTCTAGAACACTTACCCTTAAAGAGAAACGCATTCTTTGCTTAGGATTGACTTTTTGCCCCAACGAACTATTCAGTTATTCTGATACTAGAATAGATATCTATAAATTTGTAAGAAAACTTAAGCTGCAGAAATGGCATGCACTGGAACCTAAACAATGTAGCGAAGTGCCTACAGCTAACACAGGCCCGCCTGAACTCACTATTAATGATTATGATCTGTTACGGGACGTGTATGTTTTGGGTGAAGTCATCACTGAGAGCCAACAAGATGATAATATTGTGGGTGTGAGGGAGACTAACATGAATAAGGCAGCATGCACAAACTTTAAGCCTAAATCAGTGTTCTATCCCATCATGCCACATGACCCTATAGATACTTTCCAGGAAGTAGTCAATAAAGAACTTGTCAAACTTAAACATAAACAGAATAACAAAGACTACTGGGATAGAAATCTATCCAAATAAGAACAAGACTTTATCTTTTCCTTATCCAATGACAAAACCATAGTCTTGAGACCCTCAGATAAGGGAGGTAACATTGTTTTATGGGGCAGAGATATGTATGTCAAAGAAGCTCTTAGACAACTAGAGGGCAACATCTTCTACACTAGGTCCAACTCTGTTGAGTGCCAGAATAGTATTCAGGAAACTTGGAACAGATTACATGACTGGCAAATAGAAGGACTTCTATCCTGGCATGAATTCTGTTTCCTCAAGCGAGATTACCCTAAATTACCTATATTCTACTTACTCCCCAAAGTTCATAAAAACCTAGCAGAACCACCAGGGAGACCCATCATTTCCTCCATAGGAAGTGTCAATGAAAACCTCTCCATTTACATTGATCACTTCCTCCGGGAATACGTCATCAAACTTCCATCTTACATAAAAGATACCACTGATTTTCTCACCAAAATTGACACGACAGAATGGGTAGAAGGCTCTATACTTATAACTATGGACGTTAGTGCATTGTACACCATCATTGACCACGTCCAGGGAATGGAGGCTTGTTACTACTCTCTAAAAAATCGAGCAATAGGATTCAGCAACCATACAGTCATGCTCATCGAAATGATGAAATTATGCCTTCGTAATAATATCTTTATGTTTGATGGGGCTCTATTCAAACAAATCCGCGGCGCGGCCATGGGATCGTCTTTTTCTCCTAACTTCGCTAATCTCTTTTTGGGCAAGTGGGAAGAAGAAATCAGAGCGGATGAAAACTTGAGAGAGGACTTCAAAATGGTACATACTTGGATCAGGTATATAGATGACCTTTTTGTCATATGGCAGGGCAGTGAAATAGAAGCAGCTAACTTTATTGCCAAACTCAATCAGAACAGCTATAACATCCAACTCACATATAATATCAGTAGGAGTCGGATTGAATTTCTAGATACCAGCATTGAGGTCCATGAAGGTAAACTTATATCCAAACTGCACAGAAAAGATACCACTGGCAATAGTCTACTTCATGCCTTAAGTGCCCATCCTGACCCCCTTAAATGGAATATCCCTTACGGAGAACTCCTGAGGTCAAAAATAAATTGTACCAGAGAAGAGGATTACATACAGGAAATGAACACCGTTCTAAAAAGGTTTAGAGAAAGAGGATACCCAGAATGGGTACTTACCAAAGCTGTAACCAAAACCTCTACAGTGCCCAGATCAGATACTCTAATCCCCAAACCTAGAGCCCTTGAACCTACAGAATCCCCTAGAATTATAACCACTTACAACCAAAAGTCCTATCAGGTCCAAAAAATCATGGCTGACAATTGGAAAATCCTTAAAGCTGACTCCATCATAGGCCCCAAACTAACTACAAGACCACGTATAACTTATAGACGAGGCCGCAATCTTAGAGATATGTTGGTCAAAAGTGAGATAACGAACCCCACTGGCCAACATATACAAGGACTTAAAGGCTTCTATCCTTGTGGTCACTGTAGGGCCTGCCGTAACAGTGTCATGGTTAAGGACTTTGATGTGCCAGGTACTCAAAACAAAAGACAAATCAAACAATTCTTGACCTGCAGCTCCACCTATGTGATCTATATCCTGGAGTGTCCATGTCAAAAAAGATATGTGGGCAGCACTTCTTGCATGGCAAAGAAAAGGGTACAAGAACACCTGAGAGCAATCACCAACAAAGACCCCAAATACCCAATTGCCAGACATTTCCAAGAAATGCATCAATCCAACAATGATCTGCTTAGGTACTTTGCAATTGAACAGGTCAACATTTCGAAAAGAGGTGGCAATCGTGAACTTGCCCTAAGAAAGAAAGAATCGAAATGGATATTGGAGTTGGAAAGCAACTATCCTGGGGGGCACAACCAGGACGAGGAGCTTGCAACCCATCTCCTTATGGACTAATGTTTCAAGTTCTTTTCAAATGTACACTGTATCTGTCTTGAATTGTTAAATATGAGAGCTGCTATCCGAAAATTAGCAATGTTGTTATTTCTGTAACTATATATGATGAAGTCTTTGAATCTTTGAATTTTAACCAATTTTAACCATGTGTTTGTAATTTTCTCTTCTAGGAGCATGTGGGGAACTCTATCATTTTTTGAGCACTGCACTGAATCCCACATGGCATCCGTGAATGGAAGACTCTCACCTCACAAACGTTAAAGCTAAGACATTCACCCTCACTTTTCTCTGTTGTCTTAATCCCTTTTTGCACTTCGTTCCAGTGTGTGGGAACAAAAAGAGTGTTTAATGACTTTTCACCAAGTGCATAGACTGGGTTCCTTTGAATAGACTGGCCTGACCACTTCTGTGTTCTTAAAAATATCGTATGGACTCCACAGTATACCAGTGAAGGGATCATGAGCGTGTTAATTATACAAATGTTTTGTTTAATATAGTTTTCCTTAATATGTTCACGATGCGTATGGGCACTAGACCGCGAGTATCGTGGATGTTTATCTTACATTGTTTCAATCGGGCACTAGACCGAGGGCAAATTCGTGTCTCTGTAATTCTCTTGTGAGTACTTGCACATGGGATAGTAACGTACTGGGTAACTGGTCAAGTATAATTAACTGTCGGGGGACCTCGAAACAGTGGTTATCTTCCCGGTGCAAAATGGCGCCCACATTGGACAATTTTGACAGCATTATATGTCAATCATAACCCCGTCTCTTTAAAAACCTTAAAAACCTTATGAATGTAAATATGGTTTTATTAAGTGTAATAACTCGGATATTTAGAGTACATATGGGGTATCCGTTCTATGATTATGAGCCATCATGTCTATAATGAACCTTGATTTTGAGTACACTTAATAATGGCCGCCATGATTTCCACCTGTATCATGTACCTTTTTTATGTTTATGTCACAATGTGATCAGTTTGTTTGCACTTTAAAACTGCTTCTCACTCTGGTTAGGTTAAACGTGTGAACAAGGCACCTCGGTGCTGAAACGCGTAGCGTGACTTTGGAAAATAAACCTTCACCAGCTGTACCACTTTGAGTGCGTGTGATACTTACTACGGTAAAACCTGCAAACTTATATATATATATATATATATATATATATATATATATATATATATATATATATATATATATATATATATATATATATATATATATATATATATATATATATTCAAAAGTAACGGCGTTCCTCACGAGCACTCGGGTGAAGGACCACACAACACACCACAGGATTTCCAAGACGATAGATTTATTCCTTCATAAATCTCGTGACGCGTTTCGCACTCCAGAGAGTGCTTGATCACACAAGTTGCACAAAGTCATACACATTATTTATGTTAGTTACCCTGAACAAGCATCAAAGACGGACTAATGGTAACAGTGTGTCCTGTAAGTGTGAAACACTTGGGTAGCCATGTTGAAATAGTATAAATCCCACATGTTTAAGTATTGATACAGTGCTAGTCGGATTATTTCCACTCCCCTGGTGAATCACTGTTGTTAATAATCACAACAGTGTTTCTATGCAAATAGTATTACACTAATTTCGTGTTCAAAATTATGTATCGAACAATTTATTAAGAGGCTAGTTACCAGCGGAGCAGTCAGGGCAAATAGTGAGGTCCTAGAGTAACGTGTATCCAGATGGATTGGAGTGCATCAAAAGTACATCGGATGTGACCGGACCAAGGGCTGCAAGAGACGCATACCCACGTGGTGAATACTTCTACAAAGGTAAGCGCTCTCGCCAGCCGAATGTACACTGATGATCAGCTGGGACCCATTGACTGTTGATCTTACTTATTGCCCCTACATTGGTGTGACGAAAGTTGGGGGACGGTATATTAAAGAGCAACACACGTCGAAACAAGAGTGAACCCTGAATTAACAGGGAGGTCATAGGACACAACAACAAACACCACACCGGATATCCAAGGGCAAAAAAACAATCATCTTTTGCCAAGCAACACACAATGGATGATGAGAGTGAGAGGAGAGAAGCAGCACTGTCCCTATTTGCAAGAGCACCGGGAAAAACAATTACACTTCCCACACCCGTCCGGGCAGACAAAAGTATCATGGACAGACTAAGGAGGTATGAAAAACTTCACAAATTAGAAGTTTCAAAATGGTGGGAGGCAACATCTTTACAAGATTACCTGGACAAGAACATGATACCCAGAGGATTGAGAATTTATCTGATCCCATCATATGACTCCTTAGACCCACAAATGCTCGAAGACTGGTCTGAGAATGCCACAAACAGCTCCAAGGTGATGATGCAAATCTTAATTAAATATGCATGGTCTGACAGAACAAAAATCAAGAAAGAAATTGAAGAAATATCGGAGGAATTGAATAAACATGAGGAACAGGAAATCATCATCAAATTTCTAGAAGAAATGAAAAAACGTCTAAAAACTCTGGAAGATGATATCAAAAAGAGGAAACAATATAAATTACATAGAGATTGTGGTGACTATGAGTCTGGGAGGATACTCACACACAGCAAGAAATATGACCATCTCTATGAAAACCAATCACAAACTGACCAGACCACACCCACCCTGGAGGAAACTGCAACAGAGGATTAAGAAAAAGCAGATTCACTGACGGATATGTCAGATCTAACCGTGAGCTCAGAAAGCATCAAATCAACAGATGAAACAAGACCAAAAAAGGGCAATTTTTTATTACAATACCGGTTCATGAAACAGAACCGGGAAGCAACAAGATCATCCACGAGACTACAAGAAAAGAACCAAGCACAAGTACAGAGCACAAGAGGAAGACCAAGAAATACCAGACAAAGAGGAGGAAGAAACGGAAACAGAGGAACAAACAACACAGGAAATCAAAGGCCAGTGGGAATAAGAAGGGCTCAAAAGAAGAGGAAAGAATGATGGACGACATACAGGTAAACAAAACCATAATCAATTTATCTGATAGACAAATAAGCTTGAGAGACAAAAGAACATTATGTCTAGGTCTATCATTTTGTCCCACGGCAACCATGGATTATGTTGAAGACAAGATTGACATTTTCAAATTTTGCAGAAAACTGAAACTCAAGAAATGGCACAAAATGAAGCCTAAAAGAAGTAAAAGACAACACATAAATTAACAAGATACAGACAATGAACATATGATCATAGGCGACATAGATAATCTAGTGGCCATTGATGAACTAACCACTGTTGAAGATGAATTAAATCTCAGTACTGAAGCCAGGAGAATACTGGATGTCTTAGAAATCCAACATAATCAGGCAGCTATTACTGACTTTAAACCGAAATCCACATTCACCCCTAAAATGAACCACGACAATATAAACTCCTTTCAAGACCAGATAGGCAATGAACTATTGGAGCTTAGCAGGCGCAACCGGGCCAACGGCAAGAAAAAAGTCAAATATAAAATTTCGGTTGCTCAAAAGAAAGCCATACAAGACCTTGCCAATGACCCCAGTATCCTTATCCGACCAGCAGACAAAGGGGGGAACATTGTGATAATGCCTAGGGAGATGTACGTCGCAGAAGCGGAAAGACAACTGCATGATGGACAAACGTACAAAAGTTCTAACCGGACAGAGTATAGTAACAGCGTAAAAAATATGTGGGACAAACTGAGTGAATGGAAGGATAGAGGTTGGCTAGAATGGGAGGAATACTGTTTCCTCAAAAAGGACTACCCCATTTTACCCATCCTATACCTCCTCCCAAAGGTGCACAAATGCGTTGATAATCCCCCTGGAAGACCCATCATCTCTTCCAGGGGATGTGTTCTTGAAAATGTCTCACGCTACATCGACTACTTTCTGAGGGATTTTGTCATGAATCTCCCCACTTATGTGAGAGATACCAAGGATATCCTTGACAAAATCAACCAAGTAAAGATTGACAAAGAGTGTTTACTAATGACTATGGATGTAAACGCTCTTTACACCATAATTGAACACAGTCAGGGGTTGGAAGCATGTGCCAGATATTTAAAAAAGAGGGACATAAGATTTCTTGGGCACACTACCATGATACTAGATATGATAAAACACTGTCTAGAAAATAACTTCTTCTGTTTTAATGATGAGATCTTTCTGCAAACCCACGGCACCGCGATGGGTACTTCTTTTGCGCCAAGCCTGGCGAACCTCTTCATGGGAGCATGGGAGGCAGATATCAGAAATGACACAGAACTGAAAAGAGACTTGCAGAAAGTCCGGTTATGGCTTCGGTTTATAGATGACATTTTTGTCATCTGGTCAGGCAGTAAATCGGAAGCCAATGACTTCATTAATAAACTGAACAACAACAACCGTAACATCAAACTCACGAGCAATATCAGTGATAGAGAGGTGGAATATCTTGACACCAAAGTTCAGATCACAGGTAACACCATCAAAACTGTGTTATTTAGAAAAAGCACGGCAGGCAACTCCCTGCTACATGCAGACAGCAACCACCCTGACAATCTGAGATGGAGTATCCCCTATGGGGAACTCCTTAGAGCGAAAAGAAATTGCAGCAACCACAAAGATTATGTGGCAGAAGAAAAAAAATAAAAAAATAATGACACAGAGATTCCTCCATCAAGGATATCCTCTATGGGTGATTAAGAAAGCTAGCAAAAAGGTGTCTGAGATTGAGAGAAAAGACTTACTCATGACTAAAAGTAATGAGGGGGAAGGAAAGGCCAACATCACCAGAGTAATTCTTACATACAATGGGAACTCCAAACAAATACAAAAAAGTCTAGTCAAAAATTGGAATCTTCTAACTTCTGATCCCATAATAGGAGACAGTTTACCTAAACGCCCCAGCATAACCTATAAGAGAGGACCAACTCTTAGAGATCTGCTGGTTCACAATGATGTCAGCAACACTACTGTTCCCAGAGGCATTGACCTGCAGGGCTTCTACCCATGTGGCCATTGCAAAGCCTGTGCAAATAGCCACATGAAGAAGGAATTCTGGAATCCCAGCAGAAACAAGATGCAACAAATTCAACAATTCCTCACATGTACCACTCCATTTGTAATCTATGCACTAACCTGCCCATGCAATCTAATGTACATAGGGAGCACGACACATATGGCGAAAAAAAGAGTGTTGGAACACACCAGAGCTATCAGTAATTTGGACCAGCAATATCCGATAGCACGCCATTTTGAGAGTCATCACTTCTCTGACCCCAAAAAACTAACCTATTTTGTGCTGGAACAGGTTAACATTGGCCCTAGAGGAGGTAACCGATTGTTAAAATTAAGGCAGAAAGAATCCAAATACATTATTAGCCTATGCACTCGTTACCCTAAGGGACACAATATGGATGAGGAATATAATGTACACTTACAAGAATGAATTGTGTTATGTCTTGATCCTGGTACGATTATACTGTATTTGTAAAGTCAATGTGTAATTTGAACCACAAATTATCATTATTTACGATAGTATTCTCCTCTTCCCCTTCCCTATCTTATACTTTTCTTTTCTTCTCTATCTATTTTCAGATACCTAACGAGGGAGATGTCAGAAAGGAATGATATGATTAATCTAAACCTGTACTGTGACTTTCCCCTCCTCTCCTCATCCAACTTCGAAAGTATAATTTTAACCAATTTATGCACCAGTGCCATCAATTGTACATGCTGTTTATTGTAATACCCGAATGGGTACTTGAACAACCGACATCAAACTACACTAGCTTGGGACGAAAGTATGGCTCTTTAACAGGTCTCCCTAAGGTTCTAGGTCCGTTCCACTAACCAGGATGGACAACTAGACATTGTAACAGCTGTCTATAGATACAGCTGCGCATCTCATAAGAGAACTCCTTATCTCCCTATCCCCATCTCACTAACCAGAGGGATAAATAACCATCAATCTTGCCACCGTGACCAGAGTGTACGTAATTTCGAACACTCGGCGCGAGCAGATTTTGATTAACTTCGCGTAGCCATGACTACTGTCTAGGCATGACGCGCAACTGAGAGGAGTCTCGTCACACTCGGCGCGAGCAGATCTTGTTTAACTTCGCGTAGCCATGACTACTGTCCAGGCATGACGCGCAACTGGGAGGAGTCTCGTCACAGGACCCCTACCGGGGATCCCTTTAACGCACTCCAATCCATCTGGATACACGTTACTCTAGGACCTCACTATTTGCCCTGACCCGCTCCGCTGGTAACTAGCCTCTTAATAAATTGTTCAATACATAATTTTGAACACGAAATTAGTGTAATACTATTTGCATAGAAACACTGTTGTGATTATTAACAACAGTGATTCACCAGGGGAGTGGAAATAATCCGACTAGCACTGTATCAATACTTAAACATGTGGGATTTATACTATTTCAACATGGCTACCCAAGTGTTTCACACTTACAGGACACACTGTTACCATTAGTCCGTCTTTGATGCTTGTTCAGGGTAACTAACATAAATAATGTGAATGACTTTGTGCAACTTGTGTGATCAAGCACTCTCTGGAGTGCGAAACGCGTCACGAGATTTATGAAGGAATAAATCTATCGTCTTGGAAATCCTGTGGTGTGTTGTGTGGTCCTTCACCCGAGTGCTCGTGAGGAACGCCGTTACTTTTGAATATTGATTTCCGGCTGCTCCGCCGGCTCGAGCCACACTCACGAAGGCGAAGGGTTGCAGTAGGAGCTTTGCTGTGCGTGAATATATATATATATATATATATATATATATATATATATATATATATATATATATTCTTTCAGCAATCTTTTCATATATCAAAAGATACTCGGACACCTTCCTTCTGTGAAAAATGATTTAATGCGGCAAACAAACAACGCGTTTCAGCGGTTAAGCCTTGATCATATATATATAAATATATATATATATAAATATACACATATATGTAGTTATAGTTAAGACCAAACTTTCCATGGGAAAAACATTTTGCCAATAACCTTGGTGCCGCTTGCCAAATCTTCACGAAATTTTCAGTAAACTTCCCCTTTGTGGTTAGGTGCTTTGTTAAAAATTTCAGGGCAATCCGTCATGCAGGGGCTGAGAAAAAAGGGGTTCCCTAAACACATTTTCCAATGTTTATGTCAATGGGAATTTTTCCTTTTTGACCATGACTACAGGCTGAACTGCTGAAAGGAATTGCACCAAATAGGGCAGTTTGGCAGAAAGTTAGATGTTGGTCCAGAAAGCTTGCTTTATGCAATTTGGTAAAAGTCTGTTCAGTACCTTCAGTGATATTTAAGTTTCAGAAATATAAATATATGGGAGCCCAACAGCTACTACTGAAACCCTTTTCGCCTGTTTTAGTGCACTTCTTTTGCCGTACCGGTAGGGGGGAGCTGGATCACATGCCCCAGAGTTCCTAGCGGCTTGGGAGCTGCCAGCGGCGTTACCTGCGCTACAAGCACACCAGGAGGTGCTCATACCCACGCCAGGGCTCCGCAGCATGGGACACCCGCTTTCCTGTACTCTTGTTGCTCTACCGTGGTGTTGGAGCTGGACCACATCCCCTAGAGTTCCTTACGGCCTGGGAGCCGCCAGCGACGTTACTCGCACTACGAGTGCACCAGGAGGTGCTCATAACTACGCCAGGTCTCCCGCCGTGCCAAGGGCAGGCCCGTCCAGGCCTGTCGGAGCCCGGAAGTGGCTGGGCTGGCCCCCTCTCTGACATCTGGATCCCGGACGCACTTTTCTCTGACTTGTTGGGTGATTTTCCTTATTCCCTTCTGCTTCGTTACTATTGCTGGTCTGCCCCTGACTCTGGTAGGACTTTAGGCCCCAGAGCTATCACACAACTCCTTTTTCACCTCTATCTAACAATAGGAAGGAATTGACCTCAGTACACTCTATGTGCTGCTTCTTCTCCAGCAGTGCCAAAGCCGCGTCGCCAGACCCAGGGAGAAGATGGGCTGCTTTTTTTTAAATTTAACTTGCTTGCACAGACTACATGCTATAAGCACACCATTAGGTGACAGACTCTTTGCTTTTGGTTGGAGATGCGATTGTCGTCATCCTTCCTTCATCTATAGTGGGCACGAGAGAAATTGAGGCAAAAACGCCTATCCCTATGTGATCATTTTTATTTTTAACCATAGCTAACTGATTCTGCTGTGAGGTTGTTAACCCAATTGCTGATTTATCTGCCATATTTTCCTACCTCGGTTGGTTTGAGTACGCTCTATGTCCTGAGAGGCTCTGTCTTCCTAAGAACTATACTAGGCCATACATTAGCCTAGTTACATATGATATATAGACTTAACCACCCCTCAGTCCTTAAAGCCAAGTCGTAGGGTTCCCACAACATTACTCTTGAGCACCTCTTGCACTTTTCATGCATCTAGGAACTGTGACTTGGGCCTTGTGCTCGCTCAATACACATTCGTCTGGCAAGTCACAGTTGTAAGATACACTCGGATGCCAATTGAACATTGTTGTGATATTTCTTTTACTTACATTGTTGCAGGTATCATTGATTTTAACTGTTAACTTCGCTGGTCAACGCTATGGGGTAAATAAAATCATCTGCTTGTTAGGAAGGAGTTGGGCCTGATGGGTCTCATTCAAAATCGAGCAGAAGTAAACTGGCTCAAAAAACTTTCATCCAGTAAGTGTGTACTGGATCGCATTGATGACCCAATAGTGGAATGCCAGGGAATCCTAGCCCCGATACTTACATGGCTATAACATATAACTTACATTCTTCTGATGAGCCACCTCATCCCCCTAGCCCCACTCTCAATTCTGAAAACACATTTCCACCATGTTTACAAAGCAGAATATGAGGAGCACAACAACTGCCACTGCTACACAATCTATAGCTGTCACCGGCGATTTAGAGGCAGGGATTCCCCTATTTCCCACTGTTGTTGTAGATAAATCTTTAGTAGGAACTGACACTAATAGAATTATCAATATTACCTTATCAAATAGGCTTCTACCTCTTCAAGATCAGACCTGCTCTTGACAGAGGGAAGTGCTGTAACTTGAGGTATATTTCCCCTTGTCAAGGGTTACCATGGAACCAATAGAGAAAGACCCAACCATGCAAAGGGTTGGGGCCTCCCTGTAGAGATCTGAGGGCCAAAGTCACTTCATTAAAAACATTAATTTTAGCACTTAAAGACCAAGTTATACTCCTGCTAGATAGAGGCACCCCAGAAGAACGCCACCTAGAGCAGGCAAAGGGACCCACAAAGGAAACATCACACTCTTTGACTAGTATAGTACCTCTAATGTCTATCCCCACTTTCCCTTCTACAATCTCTTCTGATAAGAGTAGACTAGATGTTTGCGTATTAGAGACCGTACACAAGCAGACATCGGTTGCCAACTAAGCTAAAGGAACTATCAAGCCCAAAGTTGCGCTAGGTCCATTTATATGTCAAATGTGCCCAAAAGTCCCTCATGAAGCACAAAGATACTTTGATAAACAAATCCATAACTGGATTTGCAAGGTGAGGGGGGTGCAGATCTGTCATTAGGGATGACATCTTATGGGCAAAAAGGCTATCACATCACACCACTCAAACTGACTATATAGAATTACATCTAAGGGATGTGAATTTAGTCCATAACCTTATAGCCCTAGAGGCAAGCTCAGGTTCACCCACCCGGGGCATTCAATAAAATACAGTCCCTTCGGCACCTCACAGCAACAACTAGGCAAGATATTCCACTAGGGTCTGATTCACCAATAGCTACAAATGACTGAATGGCAAGCCAAGCCAGCCTAGCCCATTTGATAATTCCTTTTACCAGAAAGGCCGAGCACTTAGGAATCAAACTGACCGAATTAACTCTAAAGCCTATTAGTCTTGGGCCACCTGACCAACAGCAGACTACTAGCAATACACCCAGAGAGGAGATTTTATCTCGGCGAGAAACCACTGCAGGCCCGGAGGTAGACTATGTAAGGAAGGGGACCCAATCTACCTGCACAGCCCTTGAAGGTTTGCCTCCCAAACTTTGTATACTATCATGGAATGTTGCCGGCGTGAGGCCCACGTTGACATTTACTCATTGGACTAAGTATATAGAGCAATTTGACATCTGCATTTTGAGGGAAACTTGGTCCACTACCCCTGTCTTCATCCCCGAATATGTCACTTACTGCTGCCCAACAGTCGCCAGTAGAACAGGATGACCAGCTGGAAGGCTGTTGATCTGGGTAAAAATTGATCTTCAGTGTACCATACTGGGAACTTAAGACTTGGCCTGGGCGGACAACTACGCTACACGTGCGTAGTTTGTAAAGTTTGCACTACTTCGCACTACGGGAATTGCACGTAGCACAGTGCAAACACACGTAGCATAGCGTAGTGCAGCGATAATTTTTTGCTTGCTTGTGGTCCTCAATATCAATTTGGCAACCGCGAGCAAGCAAAATTTCATCCCAGCGAGACTTTTTCCCTGTTTGCGATCAGCAACATCAAGTTGCCGATCGCAAATGTGGAAAATAAACCTCTCGGTGAGATTCTCAACACCGGGAGATCAGGTTTCTCATTGCGAGTGGTCACGTATGCTCACGACCGCTCAGGATGAGAAACTACCAGCCCGCGTTGAGAAAGCTGCCGCTCAAGTAAAAGTCTACTTGAGCGGCAGAAAACGACAGCTTGCACTGTGCGAGATGCCGTTTTCAATGATTGCACAGTGCGGACAAGCATCCTGCACTGTGCAATCATTCCCGAACATGCCACTACGCAGTTCGCATAGTACTATGCGTGGCTCGTGCAGTGCGAAGTGCACTTCGCGTTGCTACAGGTAGCGCTACTTCGCAAACTAAGCCCAGGGTTACTCAAGACCAAAAGCCCAGACATTCTAGCAAATTCATATCAAGGGTAGGCACAGCACAGGGCTTGACCTTTTTAATGTTTATGCCAGGGGTTCCAAGGCTGGTTGTAGCTCTCCCACTCTTCTGGTATTGGAAATTGTCTAGAGAAGAATGAGCTACAGTCAGCGTTAATAGTAGCAGGGGATTTGAACATCACCTATGAACGTCTACACTCTCAAGATATAGCTGACAGTCACAAAGTGGACGAGATGTGGCTCGTCTCCCCTAGACTTGCCACCTATGAAAAAATGGACTCGAACAGCACTACAGCTTCATGCCCTTACTCTTGAGTATGGTCTTTGGGCTGCCAAGGCCTGGACCAAGTCTGATAAGTTGGGAGAAAATACCTTTAATAGAACCACTAATATGAGCTGCATCGATTACATTTTGTTAGATGCCAGATTGTGGCATGGGCTGATGGACATGGTAGTTGGGTTGACCACTGACAGTGACCACAACCATCTCGAGCTTGATATGTCACCACTGTGGTGCAAACATCTTGGCAACCCACATATAAGACTTTCTACCAAGGCTATGAAAGGAATCTCCTAGAGCGTACTAGTGAGCTACTCAGCCTACTTGAGCAGTACGATGGGCTTTCAAAGTTTGCGTCTTGCCAAACACACTACTTGAATCAGCTAGCATCAGAAAATCAAGATCACAACTGGCCACCGACATTGGAGCAAACAACGCAGTGGATCTAGCAAGGAGATCCTGCAAGAAATTTCAGGCCAAATTTAAGGCCAAAGCCAAAAGGCGTGGGAGGAGAACCGATGATTCCAGATTAAGGATGCTTGCCAGAGTAAGGATTCACAACAATTCTGGCTTCTTATGACTAGGGGAGACACCGATAGACCGAGGCCACTTACAAACAGCAGTGCCATTCCCACCTGACATGAACACTTCTCTGCAGTCTACACTGGAACAGGAGCCATGGTTAGTGAAAGCTCGATCTCCAACTACATTAGCCTCCAGAACTATGAGCTATTTTTCTTAGATGAAATCTCAAAAGCATAAACTCAGTGGTTAGGAATAAAGCTTTGAGGGGCCTGATGGTGTTCCCGGTGATGTTTTCCCTAATGACAATGGCAACTGGTCTGAGTTTATCTGGGCACTTGCTAATGGAATTGCTGCCAGGGCTCCAATACCACATTTGTGAAAGGAAGCCGAGGTTATCCTAGGATTTGAAAAGGGTGATCGCTTGCTACCATCCAACTACAGGCCCATTAGCCTGATTGATGGTTCTCAAAAGGTCTTCTCCCACTATTTATGAACATCACGTCATGGATGGAGGAGACCAACAGCTTATCCCCTTTCCAAGCAGGGCTTAGATCAGGCTTCCGATTCTCATTACTGTCCTGGAAAACAGTCACTATAGAAAAGGCCAGTTTCTACATAGCATTCATTGATTTGAAGTTGGCTTTCAATCTCATCCCCAGGCACAAATTATGGCATGTCCTTCAGGAGCTGGGTCTCCCTTCCCAGATCCTTGAGCTGGTCATCCACCTTCACAAGGAGGATTTTGCGAGGGTCCGCTTGGGTGAACAAGGGCAGCTGACAGACCCAATTAGTGTTGACAGGGGGGTCAGACAGGGCTGTGTGTTGGCTCCTACCCTGTTCTGAGTTTTTATCAGCATAGTGGTCAATCACCTAGCGGAAGTCCCCACTGATACCCCCACTTTGGGGAGTGTCAAAGTAACAACCCTACTATTTGAAGACGACACACTGTTGGTCTCCAAGACCCCCAGCGGTCTCCAACTGCTATTAGATCACTTCTACCCTTTCTGTGGGTTGAGTTGCCTGAAGGTTGACACATTGAAAACAAAACTTGTATTGATGAACCCCCAGAAATCCTTTAAAGGAAAACTATCTCTCTGGGAGATACCCTTCAAGAGAGTAGTACCATTCGACTATTTGGTGTGACCCTTTACTAGGAAATGACCTAAAAGCACCACATTACGAAGCAGATTCTTCGACTGAAGCAGATCAATGGGGCTCTGTTGAAGGAGCACAGATGCTCCCAGTCAAGACCAATAGCAGCACTACTTCAGATTTATGACCACAAAGTAGTGGTCTCTGCTCTGTACAGGGCCGAACTCTGGGGGTTTGAAAACTTGGAGGGTCTCCTCATCACTGAGAACAAATTTCTGAGATCCCTCTGTTGTCTTCCTCAGAGTACTCCGCTCCTTCCTCTAAGGTTAGACATGTGCAGATCATCTATTGTGGGCAAAGCACGACTTCGCCCCTGCTCTTTTTGGCTGTGCTTGAAACTAACCTCAGAGCTCTCATTACGATCCCACGGGATAGGAAGCTTTACATCCAATTTAGATTTGGCTCCCTTCCTGTGCACTCCTTTATATCTGCTTGGCGACGGCCTTCCCCTGTGCAGTTGCAGTGTCCTGGTTACCCTTGTTATATTTAGTCAATTACCCATATCCGCTTGTCCGATGTATAACTCCCTGAGACGCAAATGATTTGCACTTGTCTGTAGGTTGTTGGTAACACTTTGTCACCAAGAAGCGCTGCACATTCTACAATCTAATTCTAGACCACTATTTGCTTGCCCAGTTGCCAAGTTTCTTGGTAAAATGTGGATAATAGAAGGCACACATTAAAGATGTGATATGGCATGCCCCGTGATTCTCTTTCTCCACGCTCCCAACTCTCTTAATTAGAGTTAGGTAGTAACAATAGGTTTGTAAAATGTAGCACATGGTTTAACCTTTTTTATTTTGATTTTACAGTGGGATCTCTATGCACTTTACCAGAGCTTTTCCCTCAGGCAGCAAATTTGTTATCTTTTTAGCTGTTGTTTTAATTTTTTTATCTGATTGCCGCATTTTTGTGCTGCATCTAGTCAATTTTGCCATGTATCCAAATTTGAAATTCTGTACTTTACACATTTGCTCTTTTACAGTTGTAATGTATCTAATGTAGTATTGCTATGTATCCATTTCGTAATTCTGTACTGCATGCATTTGCTCTTTTATGGTCGTAATGACCAAAATAAGGTTTATGATTGATTGAAATTCGACTGAAATTTGATTGGCTGCCAACACTTCATCCAGGAACTGTTGGCAACCATCTTGGGACTTGGTTGAACGGAGACCCAGAAAAAATATAACTAAAAAGAAAAGGGGGCAGGGTAGAAACACACTGACCCCCTAGGCCTCTTGGGTTGCCACTGGGACCCCGCAAGGCCCAAAAAAGCATTTTATTTTCATTTTTGGGTGGATCAGTGGATCTTGCTGAAATTCTTTTTAAAAAAACAAAGTGCGGCCTCCCGCACTTTATAAGCCACTCCCCAGGGCAGGCTCCAGCAATTCCCCTGTGGTGTCCACCCCATGGACATTGCAGTTTGCTATGGCTTGGCAGGAGCACCACTTCTGCCAAGCCATAGCAAACTCTGCTCCACGTCTAGTAAGCGAGAGCAGAAAATGCTCTTGCTCAGTAGAAAACTATAGAAATTCCCCTGTTATAGTTAGTTCAGCTAACTATAACTCACGCCCCCGTAATGCACTGCTGATGACATCACATATTACATAATTTATGACATGGTCAGTGACATCACTGATGACATCTCAAATGACATCACTGATAACATCCCTGATGACATCATTCAGTGAATGTGTTTTTCTTTAAACTTTGAATATGTTCTATATATATATTCCAAGGTGTATTGAAGAATGACTGGGTGTCTAAGTGTCTGGATCAAGGATTTAGTAGGTGCGTGACTGACTGTATAAGTGATTGATTAAATGTGTCTTACTGAATGCATGGGTTAGTGACTAAATTTGCTGAATGTCTGTTTCAGTATGTCTGTTTTTCGTTAAGCTGCTGCATGTATTGATCAGGTGCTACATGAGTGTCTATATGAGTTATTGATTGGTTTCCTGAGTATTTGTATGGAAGACTGAGTATGTTTGGGTGGGTGGGAGGTGTGTGACTCTGTGCATACCTATGTGAGTGGTTGATTCACTGGGTGTATGAGTTTAAGAGTGGATGTGGAAATAGCTGTATGGGAGGGTGAGTGTGTGTATGGATGTGTTAATGAAAAAATGTAACTACATATGTAAAAGGCAGTGTATGTGAGAGTTGGAGTATATAAATGACTGTATGTGAGAGTCAGGGATTGTGGGAGTGGCTGTGTGGATGAGTGTATACTTGTATTAGTGATTATATAAGAGAGTAAATATGCATTACTATCTATATGAATAAGTGAGGTGGGGTGTGTATAACTGTGTAGGTGAGTAAATGAAACTATGATTCATTCTTTTCATGTCTGACTACGATCAGTGCATGAGTGAGTAGGATAAATGGTGGTGTGTCAGTGTCTGTACAGCTGTATGAGTGCATATGATAGTGTTGTATAAATCAGTGACTACATGTAGGAATGATTGTATGGGTGAATGAGTGCCTGTGTCTGTAAACCTAGGAATTAGTACGTGCATTTGTATTAACTGGTTTTGGTGTCTCGATGGTTTAAAAATAGAAATCTGTATTTTACAGGCCGGGCATCAAAGGTTATTTTAGGGTGTGAGGAGGTGCATCAGATTGTCATGTGGATGATAGCGTCAGTGATGTCATCAGTGATGTCATTTGAGATGTTATCAGTGATGTCATAAGTGATGTCACTAACCATGTCATGAATGATGTAATATGTGATGTCATCAGCAGTACATTACGGGGGCGCGAGTTATAGTTAGCTGAACTAACAATAACAGGGTAATTTTTATGGTTTTGTACAAGTGAAATGTCCGACTAACTACAATATTCCTGAAACCTATGGATTTTTCAGTGAATATCTAAGGTTTTTAAAATGATAATTTCTAACTATAACATGCCACAAACCTATGGTTTTTTCAGTGAATTACTAAGGTTTTTTAAATGCAAATTTCTAACTATAACGTGCCTGAAACCTATGTTTTTTTCTGTGAATTTCTAAGGTTTTTTAAATGCTGATTCCTATCTATAACATGCCTGAAACCTATGTTTTGTCAGTGAATTTCAATGTTTTTTTAATGCTAACTTCTAATTATAATGTTCATTCAACCTATAGTTTTTCCGACATCCAAGAAGGCACAACATCCACTGCCACAACCCTCAGGACCTCCCTTCCATACCACTCCTCTCCCTACTACCACCAAGGCTGTGCAGAACAGTACAGCGAACCCTCCAAAAACAGCATGGTCCCTCAGCCATATATTAGCTCAATGTTGGGAAATGTGGCAATTGTTTTTTCAGTAAATTAGAATTTTGGGGGGGAAATACTAATTTCTAACTTTAATGTTCCTGAGACCTATTTTTTGTGTGAATTTCAAAGGTTATTTAAATATTAATTTCTAGTTATAAAGATAAAAAAAATCTATGTTTTCTCAGTAATTTTAAAAATAAATGTTATATTTTGTAACTTTAATATCCTAAAAATAGTTTTTGCGATTTTTAAATTTTATTATTTAAACTATATAATGTCTTCTAGTTTTTAAAATATTAAACATGTACATACAGTATGAAAGAGAGCCCAGCCCACAGCCACATTTCAAGACCAAAAACATGTCATAGACCTACTGATCAAGCATCTCCAACACCCAAGAACCCCACCACCCCCAGGACCCCCCTCCCTCTACCACGAGACAGCACAGAACAAGACAGCGAAATTTCCGAAAACAGCATGGCCCCTCAGCCACACAATAGCTCAATATTGGGAACAAACTATATGTGAAGGAAGCAATTTAGCCATGAATACCATTGCACACAATGCAAAGTGTAGCGGTGATGTGCTGGATTCATCTCAGTGTGCACAACACACACCTCTCCATGTGGACAAATACTACTGGTGGTTGTAGTGTTGTGGACAGTGGACCTAACCATGTTACGTCAAACACTGGGGAAGATCTCAGTTATGTAGCTGTGTTGTCCCCCTCTGTAAGCATAAGCGTAACCGGAGTGGGCTGGTCCGACGTACGCCCCTTCAGCGTAAGAGTGTGAATAAATAGGCCGGAGTTCTGGGTGTGGGTTACTTGTGGGAAAGCCAAAACGTCTGCCAGGGCGGAGCCCCTCACCCTGCCACAATGCCGCCATTGTGACCGCCAGCCTCCTCAGCTGATCGCTGGCACACAAGCCTCTTGCGTCACAGCACCACAGACTTATGTCTGTACAAAACTACTACCTTCAATTTACAGTGCGGACAGCATGGCTTACAATTCAGATCAAGCCGCAATTGCATTGAAATGCCATTGAGCTTGTTACACTTATTAAGTATTCTCTTAAATAATATGACACAGGAACCATTGTTTTCTGGATAAACGCAATTGCAGATGAAGCAGTCCAGTGGGCAACAGACATTGCTTAAGTCAACATGATGTGACTGTGGGCCCTTCCACGCTGCTGCCTCCAGCCTACACTGCGGTGAGTAGGGCTCACAATACAAATCAAGTCACGATTGCAGATGACACTATCCAGCAAGCAACAGTCATTGTTACCAGTACTGCCTGCCATAACAACACATCATGGGCACAGTAGATCCCACACGTGCAACTGTGTCCTGAGTCCTGAAGTGACCCCAAGTCCGTGGCACCGACCACAGCATCAGACTCCTTTCGATCAGTGAGGCATATTATTACTCCAAAATCAAATTGAGGAACAATTCAATAGACAAAAGACATTTCTCCAAGTGCGCCCCCGCGGACCACGCTTCATCGCAGGATACGTACACGCTGAGCGCCAAAGGTACTGCTAACTCACTGTACCATAAGTCATCACCACATGGCCGTATTGAAGCAGAATTCAGTAGACAAAACATAGCTCCGAGTGCAGGCCCTCCAGACAAAGCAACATCACAGGATAGGTACACGCTCAGTGCCAAAGGTACTACTAACTCAGTGCACCATAATCATCGCCACGTGACCTTATTAACACAGAATTCAATGCACAAAAGACATTGCTCCGAGTGGGGCCCCCTGGACCACACATCATCGCAGGGTACGTACATGCTGAGTGCCAAAGGTACTACTAACTCAGTGAACCATAAATCATTGCAAGGAGGAGGGAACTGTTTTATGTCAGCAGTGAGGCATACTATCACCCAAAAATATTTATAATACAAAAAGAACAGAACAATCGAAGTACAATAATGATTACAATGCAGTGATTTAGATAATGTGGAATGCAAATATGGACATACAATATGTTGTAGATAACTGAATTGCTGTTTCTCACTATGTCACATCATATATTACCAAGTCTGGGAAGACAGAATTGAAAGAAATGTGGGAAAACTTTCACAGGAGAAAACACTTAGCAAAAAATTGTACAGCTTCAGCTTCAGCTTATAGATGCCTTCACATCGAGAAATTAGATTCTACGAATGTTCGCGCCAATAGACATCAGCAAGTTTATATTCAAAGTCAAGAGGAATCATGTGAATAAGTCTAGGTCTTGCTGCTGCACGAAATGGAGTTTTAATATAAATGATATAAACCAACTTTGTGATAATATAGAGTTACGTTTCTTTGGTAGTCAAGAAAAGTGTACTGAAAATAACAGTTTTGATTAGTGAGGCATATCTCCATATGCAAGGCCGGTGACACATAGTCCCACTAACCCTCTTTAACATAAGCTGATCCCACATGTGTAACTGAGTCCTGAGTCCTGAATGGCAATCACCCCAACTTCGTGGCAGTGACCACAGTACCAGACTCCCATCGATTAGTGAGGCATATTTCCATATGCAAGGCTGGGGACTCCTGTCCGTTTTATTTGTTGTTGTTTTCTTTAAATAAAATGTTTTATATGTAAATCTATACATGAGTAAGATACTTGTTTGTCCAACCGCACAAGGACACCATGGTGTTACATTTTGGGGCACTTATCGCTGGAATAATGGTGATGACTGCAGTTTGCACCAGCTTCTGAATAGTGTGTTAGATTTATCTCAACTTTAGTTGCATTAAAGTGCTGATAATGAGATGCAGAGTAGGTGTTGCCGTGCAAAAAGACACGACGTGCACCTTTATGATTTATTCTAAATACTAAAATCCTGTATTGAATTGTACTGTGGTAGTGGGTGCATTTACACTGTACACACAAAATCAGTGAAGAAATCTTATTGTATTTACATTGATTAGGAAAAGTGACTCAGGTGCTGGATCTTGACGGGATACATTGCCCAGTTTGTTTATTTTTCTGTACACGAAAAAACAACATCACAACTTTCACAATGAAAGGCAAAAACTGCGATGCAAAAGAAACTCCGGCGATTAGCCGCATTAGCACAAGGGATTTTACACCTGCTTTCTGCTGGTGTTAAGCAGGACGACTACCTGCAGCATGAAAGGGAACACAGCCAAGAGCCACACCGGAACACCATCAGGTGCCATAGAGTCAATGAGCATGATACACGGATACCCATGAGGGCCACAACACTTATTGCAACAACCCCGGGACCGCCAACGCCCCCTGAACCTACATCTAAGCTAGTGTGTCCGAGTGGTAATTGTGTTAGCGCAATGGGCACGGGCCCTGTAACATCACAGTGTGCTGTCTTCTGCAGGCGTTACCATGTCACCTCAGCGTTGGCAGTGAACCTGGACATGTAGCTACGCACGCACCCTCCTGCATGCACAAGCGGCATGTGCTGGTCCCGCGTACACAGGTCCGAGGACGGTTGTGCCTATCCGGCAAGGGGAACAGGGTGTCTTGGACATGTCCGTGTGCAGGAAGTGCGGTAAGTGTGTTTATGTGTTCTGGTGTTGCCGACACAAGGGCTGCAGCAGTCGAATTTGTAAAGTGGCATGCACCACCTCCAAACAGCAGTGTCATGGTGTGGTTGGAATGCAACAGGACATGCACGAATAAATAGGCCCGAATCAAGACGATCCGTCTTACTTGAATTTGATTCAAAATCACCTGATCTCCTCCCAGGAACCGATCATCTGGGTTGGGGACTTTAATGTAGTCCTTAACCATAAGCTTGATAAGTCACCTAATTCCAGAGCCTATACACAATCTAAATCCAGGGAAACTCTGATATCAATAATGAAACAGCTGGGGCTAGCGGACCTATTGAGGGAAAGGTCAGGCAAAAAACTGGGGGCTCCATTCAAAATCTCAAATATAAGCATAAGTCAAGAATCGACTGCATTATTTAGCTTTTGTCTTAAAGATACATTGAGGGAGTTGGAATACCTTCCCTCCCACCTGTCTGATCATTCAGCCATCTTATTTATGTTAAAAAACGATCAGCAGATGAGACATGCCTTGTGGTCTTTTGACCGTACAATTTTAGTTTTCTGATAGCTGAATCGAAGGCATTTTTAGAAATTAATTTGGAATCTGCGGCCATAGGTACAGTGTGGGAGTCCCTGAAAGCCTATTTGAGAGGTTGTATAAATAATTGACCCCCTATAGACGGAAGGTACACAGAGACATGATCAAAAATCTGGAGCAAGAATTGTATTTGCTAGATCAAAAGCTTAGTTCCTCCATAGGCTCGGTGGAAGAGCAATAGAAACGGGCCAAAGTGAAAAAACAGATTGAAAATATATTGCAGGAGAGGGTTGCTAAGAGATGGGAGGTGAGCAAGGTTTCACATTTCGAGTTTGGGGAAGCCACAGGCAAGGTTTTGGCTTGGAAAACTAAATCGGACCAAGCAAAAAGTATATTAGAGAAATCAATGTAGCAGGCGAAGGTACACCTAGGACCTCTAATTCGGAAATTGGAAGCGCTTTCCAAGAATTCTTTCAGGCAATATATAAGGAGGATATCACAAATGACCCTGTGGCAAGGGAGTCCTGGTTAGACAGCCTTTCCCTTCCAACTCTCTCTGAACCACAGAGTAGCCATTTGGAGATGGAGATATCTGAGGCAGAAGTTGGGAAAGCTATTAGCCAACTAAAACGCAGGAAGGCGGCCAGTCCAGACGGCTTACCAGGAGAGCTTTATCGGGTGCAAAGGCCAGTCATAGTTCCATCTTTGACGGTACTTTTTAATAGTATTCTTCTGAATGGGGAGGCACCCCCAGAGTCATGGAGTGATGCAACCATTGTCCTGATCCCCAAACCGGGTAAGGTCCGTCGGATTGCGGATCCTACCGGCCGATCTCATTACTCCGATCTCATTACTCAATAACGACTATAGTATTTTTACATCAATTATGCCAGTTAGATTGGGTAGTGTAGTTGGCTCAATAATTCATCAGGATCAAAAAGGGTTTGTAAAGGGGTGACAGCTGGCAGATCTTACCCATAACCTGGTGGGAGCAATAGACATCGCTCCACCTTCTCGCTTCCTCTGGCCACCCTTACCTTAGATGCTACCATAGCATTTGATAGGGTCAATTTGCCCTATCTGGCCGCGGTAATGAAGAAGTTTAAGTTTGGGGACGACTTTTTCTGAGTCATCGATCTACTGTATTGGGCCCCACGGGCTAGATTGTTGGTCAACGGTGCCCTGACAGACCCTTTCAAAATCACTAGAGGCACTAGGCAGGGCTGCCAGATTTCTCCCCTTCTCTTTAATTTGTATATCGAGCCGTTTGCTCAGGTCTTGAGAGAAGAGGATAAGATCCCCTCTTTCGAATTTAGTGGATGGGAGAAGTGGGTAGCCCTTTATGCAGACGACATTCTCATTTATACGTCTGATCCGGAGCGTTCATTTCCCATGGTTTTTAAGAGGGCGGAAGAATTTGGGCGGATTTCGGGATACGAAATAAACTCAAGTAAATCAGAAATTATGATCTGGAATATTCCCAACTCACAGCTTGTGGTGACCCCATCTATGCGTTATTTGGGAATACGGATTACTCAAGAGATTGGGGATATGGTGCAGACCAATTTATATCAGGTCTTTAATGAATCTCAAAGCTTTTAAAATCTTGGGCTTCTCTTCCGATCTCCATACTCAGTAGAACAAGTCTGGATAAGATGTCCATTCTTCCAAAATTTACTTTTATCTTCAACACCATCCCCCTGGCCTTTGACCCCAAACAACTGGACAAATGTCAGCGGGAGACTAACTCGTTTATATGGAACTATAAGGCACCAGGGCTGGCCTGGAAGAAGTTGAGGAGGAGGAGGGAAAAGGGGGGGCTGGCATTACCAGACTTACAGTACTATGCGTGGGCATTCGAGCTATTCCACTCCAGGATGCTCTTGAAGTCACCATCAAATTCATCGATAGGGTTATTGTGGATAGCCATGTTAGTAGGGGTAAACTTGCCTATTGATGGATTTTTATTTAAATTTGGGGACCAGAAGTTTTTCAAGAAGGTGAGGCTGAAGACTTTGCAAGCTGCTGCAAGAGCTTGAGCGCAGATAAAAAAGACAATAGGAATATCTCCTTTCGCAAATTTTGCCCCTTTGTGAGACTCCCCGGGGCAGCCACCGTGCCTGAAAGACAGTCTTGCAACCCCAGTAAAGGAGGCAGGGATTGTTAGATGGGGGAGTTACTGGTAGGGGAATCAGTATTAGACTGGGAAGCATTAAGGGAAAGGATTGGCCCGGCTCTATCCAGATTTAAATATATACAGCTTGACAGTTGGGTACGGGCTATGGGTAGGAAAGGTGTCTAACTGGGAAAATTCAGCAACCTAGAACAACAGTTGGTAGAGAGGCAAGAGGGAGGCAAAGAGGTGGCTATTTGGTATTGGAGCATTTTGGAGGAGGTGGATGGGGAGTTTACCCTTCCAGTTGAGCTTTGGGGAGATGAGTTGGGCCTTCAATGCGAGGAGTTATGGACAAGATCTTTCACTCTCCTCTACAAATCAGTTAAACCAGCCTGGCTCAGGCGCAATCATCTGTTTACATTACATCGCACTTACCTCTCCCCCTTAAGGTTATCAAAATTCCAGCCGGGAAAGAGGTGTAACAAATGCAACCTCCCCGAAGCATTCGATATACATATGTTTAAGGATTGCCCCTCCATTAGCCTTTTCTGGGAAAAAGTAAAATCTTCATTGGAGTCCATCCTTAAGACGTCATTGTCTATTACTCTGCCACTAATAATGTTTGGGTTGGATGAAAAGGTCAGAGGCAAGGCAAAGACTTGCCTTTTCTATGCAATTCTCCTTGCTGGGCGGCAGATTTGTAAATTCTGGGTGGACACCATGGCGCCATCGCATGCAGGCTGGCTAATGTCACTATATGAAACCTTGAAACCTCGAAGGTGGATTTGGCCAGATCCTGCAGCAAACGAAATCTGTCTTTTTGGGACTTCTTGGTTCAGTGGAGATAGGATTGCCGTTTTTTTTTTCCCAGGTCCTATGATTATGCCTATTACACTCCATGGACCCTGGGTTGACGGTTCCCGCGGATAGAGTAACAGGTCCAACAGGTTGAAATACCTCGATGGAGTAAGAGCTGGTCTTCCGCCCCTCCCCCCTCTCTTTTTCCTATGAATTCGTCTCCCGCCACTAAACGACTCGTGTCTGGAATAGCGGGAGCAAAGAGTCCTATTTCTCAAGCTAGGACACGCAAGGTGGTTGGCGAGTTTTGTTGGAAAGAGGGCAAGGCAAATGAGGACAAAAAAATAAATAAAAAAAAGAACAGAACAATCGAAGTACATTAATAATTACAATGCAGTGATTTAGATGATGTGGAATGCAAATATGGACATACAATATGTTGCAGATAACTGAATTGCTGTTTCTCACTATGTCAAGTCATATATTACCAAGTCTGAGAAGACAGAATTGAAAGAAATGTGGGAAAACTTTCACAGGAGAAGACACTTAGCAAAAAATTGTAAAGCTTCAGCTTCAGCTTATAGATGCCTTCACATCGAGAAATTAGATCCTACGAATGTTCGCGCCGATAGACATCAGCAAGTTTATATTCAAAGTCAAGAGGAATCATGTGAATAAGTCTAGGTCTTGCTGCAGCACGAAATGGAGTTTTAATATAAATGATATAAAACAACTTTGTGATAATATAGAGTTACGTTTCTTTGGTAGTCAAGAGAAGTGTACAGAAAATAACAGTTTTGATTAGTGAGGCATATCTCCATGTGCAAGGCCGGCGACACATAGTCCCACTAACCCTCTTTAACACAAGCTGATCCCACATGCATAACTGAGTCCTGAATGGCAATCACCCCAACTTTGTGGCAGCGACCACAGTACCAGACTCCCATTGATTAGTAAGGCATATTTCCATATGCAAGGCCGGGACTCCCTTCTGTTTTATTTGCTGTTGTTTTCTTTAAATAAAATGTTTTATACGTAAATCTATACATGAGTAAGATACTTGTTTGTCCAACTGCACAAGGACACCATTGTGTTACATTTTGGGGCACTTATCGCTGGAATGATGGTGATGTCTGCTGTTTGCACCAGCTTCTGAATAGTGTGTTAGATTTATCTCAACTTTAGTTGAATTAAAGTGCTGATAATGAGATGCAGAGTAGGTGTTGCCGTGCAAAAAGACACAACGTGCACCTTTACGATTTATTCTAAATACTAAAATCCTGTATTGAATTGTGCTGTGGTGGGGGTGCATTTACAGTGTACACACAAAATCAGTGAAGAAATCTTTTTGTATTTACATTGATTAGGAATAGTGACTCAGGTGCTGGATCTTGACGGGATACACTGCCCAGTTTGTTTATTTTTCTGTACACAAAAAAACGACATCACAACTTTCACAATGAAAGGCAAAAACTGCGCTGCAAAAGAAACTTCGGCGATAAGCCGCATTAGCACAAGGGATTTTACACCTGCTTTCTGCTGGTGTTAAGCAGGAAGACTACCTACAGCATTAAAGGGAACACAGCCAAGAGCCACACCGGAACACCCACAGGTGCCATAGAGTCAATGAGCATGATACACAGAGACCCATGAGGGCCACAACACTCATTGCAACAACCCCGGGACAACCAACGCCCCCAGAACCTACATCTAAGCTAGTGTGTCAGTGTGGTCATTGTGTTAGCACGATGGGCACGGGCCCTGCAACATCACAGTGTGCTGTCTTCTGCAGGCGTTACCATGTCACCTCAGCATTGGCAGTAAACCTGGACATGTAGCTACGCACGCACCCTCCTGCATGCACAAGCGGCATGTGCTGGTCCAGCGTACACAGGTCAGCGGACGGTTGTGCCTATCCGGCAAGGGGAACAGGGTGTCTTGGACATGTCAGTGTTCAGGAAGTGCGGTAAGTGTGTTTATGTGTTCTGGTGTAGCCGACACAAGGGCTGCAGCAGTTGATGTTGTAAAGTGGCATGCACCACCTCCAAACAGCAGTGTCATGGTGTGGTTGGAATGCAGCAGGACATGCGCGAATAAATAGGCCTTACAATGGTGTGCCTTAGGAGTGCACGGGATACAACAGCGCACCACACAAAAGCGTGGTGGCTCATGGGAGAGAGAAGCAGCTGTTCGCAACATAACACATAGTGATCCCGCCCATGTGCAGCATGCTGGGCATCTCAACCATGATGATCAGGGTCACAGACATCCCACAACACCCACGACCGGCCTTTATACACATCCTGTATGAATGCAGCTAGAGAAGTTACTGTAGGGATAAAAGGTTCTTTGTCTGAGCTATCCTGCGAGCAAGGTTCTTTTCAAAGCTATCCTGCGAGCATTTGTGTCCTGTGTTCAATTGTGCGAATGTTTGTGTTTGGACAACATTCTGTTGGATGTTGGTGTACTCTGCTTTCTATGTGTGATGTCCCTTCATGTGAGGTTTTGTTCACCCTTCTCCCTTTCAGGCAGTGTGGTTTACACTTCTATGCTTGTTCAGTGGTGTGATGTTGGCGAGTTCTGTGACTTGTGCTCCTTGTTGGTGTGTTTCATTTTGGCTACAGTTTGTTTGTAGTTGTGCTCTACTTAATTGTGCATGTGTGCCATTGTGACCATCTCCCCCCGTTCCCCCACTCCCTGCTTGTTCCTTTTCCTGGTGCTGTTGTGTCTGTAATTTTGTTCCTCCACACATAAATAAATGTAAAGAACAAATTAGAATAGTTCCTTTATTATTTTAGATCGCAAAGCTTCTCTCTATTGTTTTTTTTTTAAATTTTCCATATTAAGAGTTTTTTAATATTCAAGGACACGTAGAAGTCAGAAGTGCAACTTATTCTATCAATACATTCTACAACACGTGCTGGTTGAAAGTTCACGATTGTTTTAGGTTCGAACAGTGCCTTCCAAATGGAAGTTGCAAAAACAACAAGCGATGGACTGAATGTGGCTCAATGTCACACATTCCCCCAGTCAAAAGATCTGGGCCCAAATCCATCGTTTTTTTGCACTCCACACCACCCTGGGTTAGACAATGGCGATATGCAAATCAGCTCTGACCCTGTTGCCCCATGGGAACAGTCCAGTCCGAACTACAAAAGCCATGTCCTTCCCAGAACGGAATCAAGCATCCGAGGACCGGACCGGTTTCGAGGTAACACCTCTCATCAGCCCGGCTAGCTTGACTCCAAGTGGTGTGGAGTGCCTGGGACCCACGTCTGGGCATCCCCAGCGCACTTAGGGCGGCAATTGCAAAAACAACAAGTGATGGACTGAATGTGGATCAATGTCACACATTCCCCCAGTCAAAAGATCTGGGCCCAAATCCATCGGTTTTTTTGCACTCCACACCACCCTGGGTTAGACAATGGCGATATGCAAATCAGCTCTGACCCTGTTGCCCCATGGGAACAGTCCAGTCCGAACTACAAAAGCCATGTCCTTCCCAGAACGGAATCAAGCATCCGAGGACCGGACCGGTTTTGAGGTAACACCTCTCATCAGCCCGGCTAGCTTGACTCCAAGTGGTGTGGAGTGCCTGGGACCCACGTCTGGGCATCCCCAGCGCACTTAGGGCGGCAATTGCAAAAACAACAAGTGATGGACTGAATGTGGATCAATGTCACACATTCCCCCAGTCAAAAGATCTGGACCCAAATCCATCGTTTTTTTGCACTCCACACCACCCTGGGTTAGACAATGGCGATATGCAAATCAGCTCTGACCCTGTTGCCCCATGGGAACAGTCCAGTCCGAACTACAAAAGCCATGTCCTTCCCAGAACGGAATCAAGCATCCGAGGACCGGACCGGTTTCGAGGTAACACCTCTCATCAGCCCGGCTAGCTTGACTCCAAGGGGTGTGGAGTGCCTGGGACCCACGCCTGGGCATCCCCAGCGCACTTAGGGCGGCAATTGCAAAAACAACAAGTGATGGACTGAATGTGGATCAATGTCACACATTCCCCCAGTCAAAAGATCTGGGCCCAAATCCATCGTTTTTTTGCACTCCACACCACCCTGGGTTAGACAATGGCGATATGCAAATCAGCTCTGACCCTGTTGCCCCATGGGAACAGTCCAGTCCGAACTACAAAAGCCATGTCCTTCCCAGAACGGAATCAAGCATCCGAGGACCGGACCGGTTTCGAGGTAACACCTCTCATCAGCCCGGCTAGCTTGACTCCAAGTGGTGTGGAGTGCCTGGGACCCACGTCTGGGCACCCCCAGCGCACTTAGGGCGGCAATTGCAAAAACAACAAGTGATGGACTGAATGTGGATCAATGTCACACATTCCCCCAGTCAATTGTTTTTTGTAATTTTCTCCCTGAGTGTACTGGGGTAGCTCAGACGTGGGTCCCAGAGCCTCCACACCACTGGAGTCAAGCTAGCCGGGCTGATGAGAGGTGTTACCTCGAAACCGGTCCGGTCCTCGGATGCTTGATTCCGGTCTGGGAAAGATATGGCTGTTGTAGTTCGGACTGGACTGTTCCCATGGGGCACAGGGTCAGAGCTGATTTGCATAAAGCCATTATCTGACCCAGGGTGGTGTGGAGTGCAAAAAACGATGGATTTAGGCCCAGATCCTTGTACTGGGGTGAATGTAAGACATTGATCTACATTCTGTCCATCAAATTGTTTTTTGTAATTTTCTCCCTGAGTGTACTGGGTAGCTCAGACGTGGGTCCCAGAGCCTCCACACCACTGGAGTCAAGCTAGCCGGGCTGATGAGAGGTGTTACCTCGAAACCGGTCCGGTCCTCGGATGCTTGATTCCGGTCTGGGAAAGATATTGCTGTTGTAGTTCGGACTGGACTGTTCCCATGGGGCACAGGGTCAGAGCTGATTTGCATAAAGCCATTATCTGACCCAGGGTGGTGTGGAGTGCAAAAAACGATGGATTTAGGCCCAGATCCTTGTACTGGGGTGAATGTAAGACATTGATCTACATTCTGTCCATCAAATTGTTTTTTGTAATTTTCCAAATGGAAGTAGCAGGTGTGGTTGAGTCTATCCATACCTCCCAGCCATAACTTTAAAATGTTAGTGCAGATCATAGGACATAGCTATGCTAATGAAGGACACCTTTAGACAATTGATGCTGCTTTTGCCTTAAACTGTCTTTGTATATTCCAATATATGCCAAAGACGGAAGTGGAAATGGTCAAACCAATTTTGTCCTCAGATTGAAAAATCGAGGAAGAATATCAACAAAGCTGTTTCTGCATACCTCAAAAACCATAGAATGGGGTCGATCTACAACAACAACATATGTTTTGCTATGGCTGATATCTAGAGAAGTGATGGAGTACACTTCACAGATCAGGGAAATCGAGTTTTTCTGAATAACCTGAAGCTATGCATCCGCACTTATATGTACTTCCAACTAATAAACACAAGTGCTCTTTTTAAAACCACCTTATATTCCCAATAATGGTTCGCAGAGTGACAGCTGCAATCCGGCTACCACAGGGAGACCTACGGGTCGTCGAGCAGGCTTGCAAAGGGAGAGCTGCGGCCAGTCGTCTCGGCTCACACAGTGTGATCTATGGGCCGTTGGCTCGCAAACGCACACCAACGAGCTGGCTCGCAGAAGGAGAACTCAGGTCTAACTCATAAACGAACACCAACGGGCCAACGGCCCTGCTAGCAGAGACACACCTATCACCTAACGGACTTACTCGCACATGAACAGCTCGGGACACCACGGCTCGCAGACGCATATCTGCAAGACGACAGACTGGTACTGTTTTATGCTTTAGGGTAGTAGAGTAGTGTTTCTGTACTGTAGAGGGTTTGTGCTGGACGTTGCATATTAGCATTTCAGGAACTGCAGTGGTGTTTTGGTAGAGTAAGAATCATGCTAGAGTTAGTGTTTTAGAGTTTACTACAATGCACTAATGTTTGGATGGTGTAAGGGGTCATGCTGGGATTACTGTTTTAGGGTTCAGGGTAGTGCAGTGGTGTTTGTGTAGTGTATAGGGTCATACTGAAATTTCAAGTCCGACCTCCACCCCGTCATCAGGGGTGTTCCACAAGGATCAGTGCTCTTCCCTCAGCTTTTCAATATTTACATTGAACCCCTTACCACTCCACTCAGGAAATCCAACATCCCTTTTCACTTATATGCTGATGCCACACAGCTTTATCTGGAAACCACCTCCATTGACGACATCCGGAGACTTAACGCCACGCTCAAGGAGGTTCAACACTGGTTCACAAGTAAACACCTGAAACTCAACCAAGAGAAAATAGAAATACTCCTCCTCTCCAACAAAGACGAAAACCCCCAAATTGAAGAATGGCTCAAAGACATTGACGCCCTCAACGGTAGCCTCTCCCTGGCAGATTCGGTAAAATCTCTAGGGATAACCCTAGACCCGAAACTGGACATGAAAAAACAAATTTCAAGATCTGCTAAAAGTGCCTTTCTCAACCTGAAACTACTTTACAAAATAAAACCTTTCCTCCCACCCAAGGACCTCCAACAAGCCACCCAAGCACTGGTACTCTCCAGAATTGGCTATGGGATTGCAGCCCTGACCGGGACAGCAAAATCACACCTTGCCCCCCTGAAGACAACCTTTAATGCAGCTGCTAGGTTGTCACTGGAATCAAGAAATTCGAACACATTTCTCCCGCTCTCAGAGAACTTAAATGGCTCCCAATTGAGCTGTGAGCCAGCTTCAGAACAGCCTGCCTCATGCACAAAGCCTTGCACACAGGCAAACCGGAATACTTGACCGCCAAACTCAAAAGGGCCGGCCAGTCCAGAAACCTCAGGAGCTCCAACACTCTGCTACTCATCCCGCTGAAAATGAATAATCAAAAAACGGCAGCCAAATTATTTGCTGGAAACGCCCCTAAAATCTGGAACTCCATCCCCCCCACATCAGAATGACCCTCTTGTTTCCAAATTTCAGGAACTTACTCAAAGTCCTCTTACCCGAATGCTCTCAAGCGAACCAATAATATCCAAGGAAATACCTTAGCCGGTGCTCCACCTTCCCTTAAATTGGGGACCGATGACACTGACTAGGAGCAAGAAAACTTTTTGGACTCCCGTCCTGACTGAACAATGAATCTGCTCGGATGCTCGTCTGGCTTGTCCTGCACCCACCTCCCCTTTGCCTTTTCCCTTCTGTGTTCGTTCTTTACCCGGCTAGAACCTTCACGTTATACCTACTACCTGTACCATCTATTTGCACATAATTGTACATGTTGTGAAGCGCTCTGATACCCTTGGGTCTAGCTAGCGCTACATAAAGCTCCTAAAATAAATAAAAATAAATAAATGCTGGGAGTAGTGTTTAAGGGTTTACGGCAGTACACTGGTATTTGGGTAGTGTAGGGGGTCATGCTGGGAGTAGTGTTTTAGGGTTTACGGTAGTGTAGTTGTGTTTGTGTAGTGTAGGGGTCATGCTAAGAGTAGTGTTTTAAGATTTAGGGTACTGCAGTGGTGTTTAGGTAGTCTAGGGGGTCCTGCTAGGGGTACTGTTTTATGATAACGACAATGCAATGGTGTTTGGGTAGTCTTTGGGTAGGGTAGGGGATCATACCGACAGACCGACTCACAGAGCTCTGAGCTGATGGACGGGTTTCTAAAGGCATACCAGCGACCTGGTGATATGAGAAGAGGCAGCGTGAAAGGCATATCTCACACAGACACAGATGCCAGCGTTGCCTCTCACAGGTAAAACTGCGGACCCAATGGCTTCTACCTGAGAGATGCGAGCTGACGGAGTAAATCACAAAATGACTGCCAACACTTCCTGGTTTCAATCATTCACAGCCAATAAGCCGTAAGCTGGTACTCGTAACCCCTCAGCCAATCACATGTCAGAATTCTCAAATATCGATATCTGTAAAATGTCATCTTTCTGAAAAACTACTTAACAGATTTACACCATTTAAACAAACGTGTGCTTTCTGGACCATCACCTTTATCCCTGCCAAATTTCCAGTAATTCTGTCCAGCAGTTTCACCTGTAGTCTTCTGAAAACATTTGTATGAAAATTGCAAGGAGAAAACACATTTTAGGACCCTCTTTTTTCTCAGCCCCTCCTACACCATTCACCCCTAAACTTTTAATATAGGAGCTAATAAAAAAATAGAAACTTTTTGGATAATTTCATAAAGATTCATCAAACAACGCCAAAGTTACAAGTGCATAGAAGACTCCAGGAGGGGGGCAGTGCAACCCCCTCCCAACATGAGTGATGCCCCGGGGCTGCCGGTACCCCCGCAATCCCTGCAAGCTCCTGCTATTATTTTTTAAGAAATACCCCGGAACCTAGCCCACCCAAGCACCTGATTAAAATAAAACACAAGAATCCACGACCCCAGCGCAAATTTTTATCGATTTGTGGGTTTTTCTACCCTGCCCCCTTCTCTTGTTTTATACCTTTGTTACTCGGTTTTCATACGACTCGCTTCTACCGAGCCACAAGATGGCTGCCAAAATGTCCTGGTTTGGAGTGCTAGCGGCCAATCACAGTGAAGCTCGCACACGCGACTTAGGCTCCTCCTAGATATCAAAGCTTTTATTTTTCTAATTCCTCAGCAACTGCTGAACGGATTTACACCATTTTTAAAAAGGTCGCTTTCTGACCCAAGCACTACCTTTCTGACAAATTGGAGCAATTCTGTTCAGTAGTATCGGCTGTAGCCTTGCACAAAGTTTCCTATGTGAAAATGATTTTTTCACTCTTCTGTTTTGAATTTCTCAAAAACTACTGAACGGATTTACACCATTTTAAAAAAGCTCACTTTCTGAACCAAGCTCTACCTTTCTGCCAAATTTGGAGTTATTCTGTCTGTTCATTAGTTCGAGCTGTATGTCAATGCATGTCAATACTATTTGGACACACGTGCCATTTGTTTCAGAGAACATAACTCTATGTTGATTTCAATGATCAAACTGTGCCTAACTTCCAATTTCTTCCGTTTCCAAAACAATACCTACCATCAATTGCGTGGTGTGGCGATGGGCTCGTGTTTTTCCCCAGCTACTCATGTCTTCATGTGGGTTGGTGGGAGGAACGCGAGCTCAGAACCACACACGCACATTGGTCATCTCACATTGCGCATTACTGGCGCTACATTGATGACATTTGCATCATTTGGAAAGGTACACAGGAAGAAGCCCTTTCATTCGTATCTGACTGTAATGCTAACTCTCTGAATCTGAAATTCACTGCTAATGTAAGTGTTAATGAAGCAGAATTCCTTGATGTGCATCTATTTGTCAAAAATAACAAACTTGAGACTAAACTGCATCGCAAGAGCACTGCTGGCAATGCTATCTTGCATGCGAGCAGCTCTCACCCAGCACACACCATTCGCAGCATTCCTTATGGTGAATTCATCAGAATTCATAGAATCTGCAGTGATCATGATTCTTTAGCCACGTGCCTCGAGGAATCCAAACAGCGCTTCATAAAAAGAGGGTATTCTAGAACTATTCTTGATCAGGCTTTAGCCAAAGCCTCATCAGTGGATCGAGTTTCACTTCTTACACCCAATGACTCCACCACTGCGAGCACCAACAACACACAGGATGCTACTCACTGCACAGTCAGTCACTACTTTCAGCTCACAGGAGCGTAAGATTAGGTGCATCATTGGCACTGAATGGCCCATTAATCTGACTGACTCTATTCTTGGCCTAATGTTTTCTGAAACACCCACAATCACATTCAGACGTGCGCCTACCATGCGTGATGCTCTGGATAGAGCAGCACCTGAATATCCACCTAAAATCAACAAAATCAACAAAATGGGCTTTTTCAAATGCACCTCTTGTCGTGCCTGCAATTTTGCCATAAATACCACTCATTGTGTCACTGCGTTTAGCGATGTACCCATCCCGATCAAAGAATATCTGACATGCAGATCAGAGTTTGTTGTTTACAAGCTCAAATGTACATGCAATCTGGAGTATATAGGCAGCACCAAGCTGCCTGTTCACCAAAGAATACTCCAACATATTAGAGCTATTGTAAACAGTGACAGCAATTATCCCGTGGCCAGGCATTTTGAGGCAATCCATGACAAAAAGCTGAAAGATCTACAATATACTGTTCTTTGCTCAGTACCTCAACCGAGTCGCGGTGGGGACCGCGAAAAACTACTAAGACAATGTAAATCCCAACTTATCATGTCCCTCGATACTAAGGCCCCAAATGGTTTAAATCTGACGGAAGATTTGAAAAGTTTTCTCTAATTTGATCTGCATTTGGTTTTGATCTTGGTTTCTGTCCGCCTCTTTCTTAGACTGTGACTATTTAGATTTTTCCATTTTTTCTTGTTCAAGAAACTGCGTCACCTATTGATCTTGGTCTACTTTTGCTCATCTGCTCTGATGCTTTTAGCATCTGGTCTATGGAACTTTCCGTCAAAGCATCAGTGTTACTTTAACCCTTGCTTGGTTTTAGAATCTATCCTTTTGCTTCATACGCTATTCCCTTTTTGCTTTTTTCTGGACTTCTTTTCATTTCACACATTTTTCGGTTGGGCTCTTTTTTCATTATTTTTACCTCCACATTTACTTTACTGTTATTTTTAATACACATGTATTTTATGTTCTGCACCTCTTTTGCATAACATGACTCATATTATTACTGGTTCCTTTGCTGATGTGGTAGCTCTTTAATTAGCTACAGTGATGTGGTTATGTGTATTCAGGCACTATGTCTTGATTCAAATTTGCTGACTCGTATTTGTTTCTTCTGGTTAATTTTGGCACATAACTCAGATTTTGGCACTATGCCGTTATACCTGCAGTCTGCTTGTTTTTGTGCCTTCACTACGGTATTAGACTATTATTAAGGCAGTTTTTTGTGCTATTTTTGCCAAAAGTCATTGCTTGTATGTTAGCATTCTATAACGTGTCAGCTCTCGTATTTTTACTTACCTACCACTTATTGTTAATATTTGTCCACTTTGCCACTATCAGCTTATAGTTACGCAGTAAAGATTAATGCTTTTCAATTAACTATTTAATTTTGAATCTCAAATGCTCATGTCACTGCAAATTTTAAAAGCAAAATTTATGTGCACTGTTCTTTTATTTTTTTTGTCTGGGCGTGTTCCCTCAATTAAGCCCCTCCCTGTGTTGTGTATATATATCTTTATTTTTTCTGAGTGCCTGTATGTGAACAAGCTCCCTTGTGGAGCGAAACGCGTCATTTCTGTAATAAACGTTTTCCCTGCATACTCACTCGAGTTGGATCGTTTGTGAGCTCCTTTGACTGTTTGCTGTGGCGTTCTGAGGTCTGCACCCTGCCGTAGCCTGTCATCCATTGACGGGTTGGGATTTCTTCTTCATATATATATATATATATATATATTCACTGAAAAAACCATAGGTTTCACACCAGTTATAGTTAGCTGAAATTTTTACTGACATAAAACCATTGAAATTCCCATGTTATAGTTAGTTGGACTCACTATAACTTGCGCGCCTGCAATGCACTGCTGATGACGTCACATATTACATCACTCATGACATGGTCAGTGGCATCACTGATGACACCATCCTTGTGACAGAGTGACAGACCTCCTTTCAGTGTAATGTAACCCTTGAAACACATATTCAAAAATAGAAACTAAAATTTTCAAAAAAATAGATATACCCATACCAGTTACAACAACCAATTCAGTAATACCACCATCTATATACACATCCACTCATTCACCAACAGTTCTATATAGTCACTCATACATATATTCACTCATCATATGTAGTGAAACACCTATACATCCTGTTACACACCGACAGTCATCCAAAAGTCATCCAAAAGTTACTCATACACATAATCATACATGCAAATAAACTAATAAACTATTGAACATCCATTTATTTGCATATATAACTATACACACACTACCACCTTACTTCTAAGGAAACTTACACATACTTACTCTCTTAAACAATCACTTATAGAAACACATACTTTTTTAAACAAGAACTCTTTCAGTCTCTCACTCTCACATATACTCACTTATATACATCAATACTCACATATACTAGATTAAAACATATGTAGTTACTGATAAAGACACTAGTGAGACAGTCATTCACTCACTAACACACACATATACACACTCATCCACCCATACAGTCCTGCACATATGCTGTCTTCAAAACACATACAAACAGTGAGTCAGTCATTGATGCACCTATGTGCTAAGTAACACCCCCACCAAACCATACAGACACTCATACTGATACTAAAAAAAATCTAATAACCCATACACACACACATGTATCTACTCACCAACCCATGCAGCCACTTATACACAAAGTGAAACACTGATACAAACATTTAAATATTTAAACAATACTCGCTAATATATGTATTCACTAAGATACACTTAATAAGCCAGTTAACCAATCAATTTTTTTTTAAAAAGACATCCATTAAGACACTTCCGTCGACCTTTACATATACATATATAAAACATATTTATTTTTCAGAAAGACACACATTCACTGGATGGTGTCATCATTGATGTCATGAGTGATGTCACTGACCATGTCATGAGTGATGTAATATGTGACGTCATCAGCAGTGCATTGCAGGTGCGCAAGTTATAGTGAGTCCAACTAACTATAACGTGGGAATTTCAATGGTTTTATGTCAGTAAAATTTCTAGCTAACTATAACTGGTGTCAAACCTATGGTTTTTTCAGTGAATGTATATATATATATATATATATATATATATATATATATATATATATATATATATATATATATATATATATATATATATATCAACCAGTAACTCTCCAGACCACCTCCAGCTCTGCAGAACCAGCGAAGAAGGAGAACAGACCACTGAAATACGGCAAGATGTTATCTTCTTTAATGCCAAGTAATACAAATGACTCGTTTCGGGCGCAAAAGCCCTTGATCTCACTTTTGTTTTGGATGAAGGAGCGAGTGAAGCTCTGAAACGCGTTAGAATTGTGAAGAATGTACACTGGACGGTTGCTGCTGGTTTCCGTAAAATATATGATGAAAATCATCCTGTTGTGGGTGTGATTCTTGACTCAGGGCGAACTTTTGTTTTGGATGTAATGCAGTAGCCTGGCCGCAGAGAGCACACCACTACATTATTTGCTGATGTGGGACCCCGGACTGGACAGGCGTTCAAGTCCTCATGGGTACAACAGGGCAGGAATTGAAAAACCAGCACCCCGGTCTGATGGCCCACCGGGGTTTTTTATTGACTTTCAAAACGGTAGCCGAATAACCAAACCCACTTGGGGAACACTGGCGCTTTGAATTGTACTACTTTCGGTGCTAATTGGCGCATGCATTTAAAGTCCTGAATAAGCAGCTCTATGGTTTCTGCCTGCATTTCCTCTGATGAAGGAGTGAGTGAAGCTCTGAAAAGCGTTAGGATTGTGAAGAATGTACACTGGACGGTGGCTGCTGGTTTCCCGTAAAATATATGATGAAAATCATCCTGTCGTGGGCGTGGTTCTTGCCTCAGGGTGAATTTTTCTTTTATATATAATTAGATCTATATCTTGGCAAAACAACTGTTCCCTCATAAGAAACAGACTCCAGCATGCTCAGGATGGCAGAAAAGGGATTTATTTTCGAGCCACGTTGATCCAGGTAACGCGTTTCCACTGCACAAGCAGTCTTTCTATTTATATGGCATCTGAAATTGCATGATTTGTGAGAACCACTGCATCTGCGGCGTACCACAGGGATCCTCCCTCAGCTCTACGCTGTACAACATTTACATGGCCCCGCTCGCACACGTAACCCAAGAGCAAAACCTCAACATAATCTCCAACGCCGTTGACACTTAGCTGATCCTCTCCCTCACAAAGGACCCCATCACTGCCAAAGCCAACCCCAACAAAGGGATGAAGGTCTTTGGCCAACTGGATGAAGATCAGCCGTCTGAAGCTAAACTCGGACAAGAAGGAGATCCTCATCCTCGGATCCAACCCTTCAGCATGGGACGACTCCTGGTGGCCGACGTCACTGGGGGCAGCTCTGACACCCACCAACCACGCACACAACCTGGGACTCATCCTCGAATCAATGCTCTCAATGACCAAGCAAGTCTCCTTCTCCTGCTTCAACACCCTCAGCATGCTTCACAAGATCTACAGACGGATCCCAACAGATACAAGAAAGACAGTCACCAAGGCCCTCGTCAGCAGCAGACTCAACTACAGAAACGCCCTCTACGCGGGAGCCCTGACCAAGCTCATCAAACGACTACAACGCATCAAAAACACCTCGGCACGACTGATCCTCGACATACCATGCCACGGCCACATCACCTCCCACCTGAGAAACCTGCACTGGCTCCCCATAAACAAGAGGATATCCTTCAAGCTCCTCACCCACGCGCACAAGGCACTCCACAAGACCGGCCCAGCCTAACTCAACAGGCGACTCTCCTTCTACATCTCCAACCGCCAGCTACGCTCTGCCGATCTCTCACTCACCACCATCCAGCACATCCGAAGAACAACCACCGGTGGGAGATCCTTCTCCCACCTCACCGCCAAGACATGAAACACCCTCCCACTGAGCCTACAACAGACCCAAGTCCCAAGACCTTCAGGAGAATACTCAAGACCTGGCTGTTCGATCAGTAGCGCCCCCCCCCACCGCCTTGAGACCCTCGCGGGTATGTAGTGCGCTTTACAAATGATTGATTGATTGATTGGTAGAGTGGTTAGTTATAGTTAATGTATTGTAGTGAGTGAGGCAACCAGACTGTTTATGGAGGTGAGCAATTTATAGTAATTTGTAGGGGTGAGCGGCAAATTCCATTCTGCTCGCGGAACTTGCAAAATTTCGGCATTTCTGTGTTCCACATGGAATGCTAAAATGTCGAAACTTCCACGATCCGCGGCAGGACGGAATTCGGGGGGCATGAAGTATTTTTAACCCCTTGCATGCTGATGACAGCCCCCGTCCGTCATGCACTACGGCGCTCGTGTGCTGATGACGGCTGGGGGCCGTCATAAACCCGCCCACTTGCGATTTTGCCGCACAGGCGCAGAAGCGCGGCCACATGCAAGGGGTTAAAACTCACCAGGAAGCACTTCCAAGAGCCCCAGTGTCCACTTCTCTGCTTCCCTCCCAGCCTCTCTCTCTTTCTATCCGTCCGTCTCTACCTTGATCTCGATCCTCCTGACTTGCTGGCAAACTTCCTCCATTTATTCCCCAGTGAAATGGATCCAAAATCGAATGGAACTCTGTTGCTGGAAAAGCTGTTTGTTTCCTTAATTTTTCTCTTTCAAAGTGCAGCGTCTGGAATGGTATCAGAATTGTGTTAAACAATCTTGGCATTAAGGTGGATCTGCCCTTGTCATTTGCCTGTCAGTCCGAGTGCCCCCTTCTCTGCCTCCATCCCTCCCTCTTCCCGCTCTCTCTTTCTTTCTGCTCCGTCTCTACCTCGATCTCGATCCTACTGACTTGCTGACAAACTTCCTCCATTTGTTCCCCAGTGAAATTGATCCAAAATCAAATGAAACTCTGTTGCTGGAAAAGTGCCACGTCTGGAATGGATGGAGAAGGGCGGGAAAAAGAAAGTTTAAGAAAACATGAAAAATAAATAAATAAATAAAGCACGGCACGTTGGCCGCAAAGCGGCAAATAAATAAAATAAATAAATAAATAAAGCAAAACACTGTGACCAGGTTGGTTTTATTCTCACAGAAACACAGTAGAGTCACTTTACAGGCAATACTTTCGACGGGCGCAGCAAAATCTCTGCGAGCACGCTAAACTTTGCGTGCTCGCAGAGATTTCTTGGCGTTTTGCGGAATTTTACGAAAGGCAATTTCGCAATTTCCGCCCACCCTAGTAATTTGGAAATGGTGCATAAAATATAAATATAATGTGTAACTATCACATCGTAAATTGAAGATGGTGTGTAAATTATAAATTGGAGTTATAACTATAACTTTAGAATTGCTAATGTATTTCCCATCATCCATCGGCACAGGAAGTGACATCACTGGATCGCCCATCAATTCATCAATCACCTACACATGAAGTGACACCACTGAATTGCTCATTATCGATCTGGACAGGAAGTAACATTACTGGTTTTCCCATCGAATCATCTTTAAAAGAAGAACCAGGAGAGGTGATTTAATTGCACATCACCAATCAGCACAGGAAGTGACATTACTGGATATCCCATCATCCATCTTGACAGGAAGTGACATTACTTTTGTTCCCAAAATAAGTCTTTAAAAGAACGCGGCAAGCGAAAGGACTTCATTTTACCATCACCCATCAACACAGGAAATGACATCATGGCACCCAGCACTCCTCTCCACTCACATGACCTACTTAATGGCAGCTGCAACATGAATGTACAGCAAGTGTGCTGAAGAGGCACCAAGGGCAAGCCCGTCTGTGCCCTTCCGTGGCCGGGCCATGCCCATCACCAGGAACCATGTTCTAATCATAACCCTGTCATACTCTACAGCCCTTCCATGTCACTAGACGGATGCCCTACCACCAACGACTGCTATGTCACACCTCACACAACAGTAGAAGCTTTCTCCTGCACCCACTGCTGCTTCTTTAGCAGTCACTCTCCCACACCTCCCACACAAATAGTACCCATGCCTTCAACACCCCTTCCCAACACACATGCAACACAACACCAACAATGCATGCACCACCACCCTACAACACATGCCGCAGCAATCCCACATGCCAGCACCCACTTGCATGCATGCTTCTCAACACAAGATCACTCAGCAAATAACCAACCAATATATGGGCCCTGCTGTGTAACGATGCACTCTACATCCTCTGCATCATAGAGGCATAGCTTAACCCCTCATTGGCTCCAGATATCGCCATAGCAAACCCAGTGGGTTATAATATTGCTCAACAGAACCACCTTCCAGTAGGAGGACTTGCTCTCATCTTCAAGGAATCAATCGAATGTACATCATCTGCAAAGAATGCCACCCCATTCATGGAAGACCTGTACATCAAATTGAAAATCTCTGAATACTTCACATTGAACGGAACACTCACCTACTGACCACCCAGACTACGAGCAACTTTTGCCACCCTCATCACCAACATTGTCGCTGTGGAAGACAAGAATCCAAAGATAACATATAATTAAGATTTATTTTGCAGGATACAATAACCCCTGGCCTGTCACTGGCTCCTGGTAACTGTCTACGACCAGCCTCTCAGAATTCCCATACATACTGGATTCAAGAAGTGGAAGCACATGTTCTCTGGAATAGGAATGGCATCCCAGAGTAACATTAAACAATCTAGAACATAAAACATTTCCCTTCCTTAAAGAAGCATATTAACTAAATAAATATATAAAATAACATCCCATATACAAATCTAGTCTTCTAAAAGCTTGCGCCTCATCTTTACACACATGCTAAACTCCCTGTTTACTGATATGTCTTTTTCCACAACATCATCTTCTACCAACAGCAGGTGACCTCCAGAGTTCATCCACTCCTGTTGCTCTGCTTCACTGCAAGCGCATACCCTTCTGGCATTCCACCACTTGCCATCGGAATATTTGAGATTGTTGCCCTTTACCTCCATCACTTCCTTCGGAGAAGACAATTTGGAACAACCTTTTCTCACCCAGTTTCCAAGGGACACTGTCACCAGCAATCCCCACACAAATGTCTTACCACTTTTCTTTATCCTTTCACTGTGTCTCTGACCATATACATGTTGATACCTTTCAACTCTCTTGCACAGCTGTCGGTAATTAACATTCCACTTGCCTGACCTGGCCATCCATGCTGGAACAGCTACAGTGCATAGTACTCTTCCTTTTCCTCAATGGGGTTTCCTTGGTCACGGAATGTGGAGTGGTTCTGTAGCTCCACATCATATTTTTAACTTGATGTTTCCATCACACATAACTTGCATCAGATAGTTGGATGCAATTCCCCAATAAGCGGTTAAAACGCTCAATTAAACCATTTCACACTTGGATGATATACAGGAGTTTTTACTGTGTTTCATTCCCCATTTTTTCAGAAAACTGGCATACTTCTCCAAAACAAATTGAGAACCATTGTCAGTAAATTTTGCAGCAGGACATCCCTCACTGTGAAAGAAGTTCTTGTAAAATGCAATCACCCTACTAGACTTTACATCTTTCACAAATACAACTTCAGGCCACTCTGAAAAATAATCCATTGTTACAATGGCATACTTTTCACTCATGTTCAAACCATCAAAAGGCCTACAAAAATCAATGACCATCTTCTCCCATGGATGTTTTGGCAACACCGCCGGATTTCTAGTTGTCTACTGAGTTGCATGTGATTTTTCACTGCATGCACAAGGAATGCAATCATGAACATATCTCTCATTCTGCCTGTCCATGCCCAGCCACCAGAAATCCTCCATAGCTTTCCTTTTCATGGTTGACATGCTACCATGACCCTTGTAAAGAAGTTTCAACAACCTTTCCCTGGGTACGATTGGAACCACTAGTCTTTCACCGCTCCTCACAATACCATCATCCAGAGACAACTTTGAAAATACAAACTTGAACAAGTCCAAATCTTTACCCAATTTCCAACCTGTGTCTCGGGCAATGCTTCTATCAATTTTACAATTTTAGGATCCTCTGACCCTGCTAACTTCCATTAATTTTCACCAATCGCACCACATACTTCCATCACTTCCGCCACCACCCATTTATCTTCCTTGCATCCATCATTGTCCTTCAATGGCAACCTCGAGAAACAATCCACATTGACATTATCTACGCCAGGCACATACTTCGCCTCAAACATGTACTCCTGAAGGCGATAAAGCCACTTCGCTATCTGGGGTGTAGCCTTCCCTGCACCAGTTGTGCTAAAAAGATCCACCAATGGCTTATGATCTGTGCGTATTTCAAATTTCTCATGCCATATATAAATCCGGAAGTGTTCCATCCCCCACCAGCATACCTACGGTTCCTTCTTCACTGTGGAATAAGTGTTTTTTGCTCCCTTTACCTTACTTAGTGCAACCACCCTTTCTTTACCTTCACATACTTGCATCAGGATAGCTCCCAGACTAAGCGTGGGCGTAAAATCCGTTCCGCTCGTGGATTTTGCGGATTTTCGGTAAATCCGCAATCCGCAAACTCTCGCGGATTTACCGAAAATCCGCAAATCCGCACGCTGCGGATTTTTTGCTTGTGTTCGCACTGCTCGCGGCCCGCGGCGCGGGCAGCAACAATCTTGCACTCGCAAAATTACAAAAATTACAATTGGGGAGGGGTGAAGGAAGTGGCCCAGTCTCCAACTTCCTGTTCCTGTCCAGCAAGCTCCTCCCATTGGGGTGGGGTGAAGGAAGTGCCCCAGTCTCCAACTTCCTGTTCCTGTCCAGCAAGCTCCTCCCATTGCTTAGTCCATTTCCTGGCCACTTTGAATTCGATCTTGACTGGGAAGGTTTACTTTTTGTGGATGCTGCTGGATATTTGGATTTGAGGCCTTTTGGATTACTTTTGGATTCGAAATTTGATTTCACAAGTAAGTTGATAAGTTGATGTTGTTTGTTTGTGGTGATTTTTGTGTGTGTTTTTCGACTTTTTGGGGTGGTGTTGGGGGCTGGCTATGTTGGTAGGGGGCCATTTTGAGGCATGGTCCTGCAGGTCCTGGCCATGTGGATGGGGTCAAGCGGCCATTTTGAAGTCAGGCAGTGTGCTTTGTGCCATGGGTCCACCCAGTCTGCTCTGATTTCATTCATTATGCCCAGGAGGCCTAGAACTCCCGCGGATTTACCGAAAATCTGCAAGTTCGCGAGCTGCGGATTTTTTTGCTTGTGTTCGCACTGCTTGCGTCCCGCGCAGCAACAATCTCGCGCTCACGAAATTGCAAAAATTAAAATTCTGCACATGAATTGAAAACCACCAGCAGGCACCATAATTAATTGCAAGGAGTCCATTTTGTGGGGTGGGGGGGGGGGTGAAGGAAGTGCCCCAGTCACCAAGTTCTTCCTGTTCCTGTCCAGCAAGCTCCTCCCATTGCTTTGTCCATTTTGAATTTGATCTTGACTGGGAAGGATTACTTATTGTGGATGCTGCTGGATATTTGGATTTGAGGCCTTTTTGACTTTCTTTGGATTACTTTTGGATTAGAAATTTGATTTCACAAGTAAGTTGATAAGTTGATGTTTGTTTGGGGCATTAGCTACAATTTTGGAACTTTTTTCAAAACATTAAGTAAAATATTATATAGTGGCTACTGGCTAGCCACAGTATCCAGTTGGACCAGGCTTAGTTATGGGTGCATGATACAACTGTTTTGTTGAATTTTAACATGATTCTGGCCAGGGCATGGATGACATTGGATTGTGGTGATTTTTGTGTGTTTTACGACTTTTTGGGGTGGTGTTGAGGGCTTGCTATGTGGGTGGGGGCCATTTTATTGCCTGGTCCTGTGTGGGTGGGGGTCTAGGGGCCATTTTGCAGCCAGGTTGTGTGCTTTGTGCCATAGGCCTGCACCCAGTGTGCTCTGATTTCATCCATTATGCCCAGGGGGCCCAGAATCGGTCTGTTCGCGGATTTTGCGGGTTTTTCGCCACGTTCGCGTCGTGAAGCAACAATCTCGCACTCGCAAAATTGCAAAAATTGCAATTCTGCACCAGAAAACCACCAGCAGGCAGCATAAACCTTCTGAAACTTGATGGATGGCATTGGATTGTGGTGATTTGTGTTGTGTTTTTTGACTTTTTGGAGTAGGGGTTGGGGGCTGGCTATGTTGGTGGGGGCCATTTTGAGGCATGGTCCTGGCCATGTGGATGGGGGTCAAGCGGCCATTTTGAAGGCAGGCAGTGAGCTTTGTGCCATAGGCCTGCACCCATTTTGCCTTGCTTTCACCCATTGTGCCCAGGGGGAGTCAGTGGTACATGAAACTACAACCCTCTCTGTGGGCTCTCTTGGATCAATGTTAAATTCCTCTTTCCCAAAAATTTAGCAATTCTTATTTTTGATATTTCCATATTGTGGTGTGCACGTGTGTATTCATAAATGCCTACTTGCAAACTATTAATTGAAGCGCTACATATGCAACATATATTTAACTGATGTTCCTCTGTCTTCGTTTGCTTTTAGGTGCACAAAGTCAAGAACTCCGCATCATCGTTGAGCATCAGTGCCAGGAAGAAGTCCTGCTGCGGCCTGCTGTTCCGACATCTGAAGAAGATGGCTCCAAAAAGAGGTGCCCGTAGCTCCTCTTGCAAGAAAGATGTCTCTACTAAGGAGAAGAAGAAGCAAGTGGCACCACTTACCAAGGAGACTGGTGCCTCGACCACTAAATCTTTGTGGAAAAAACAAAAGTCCACCATGAGTGCTGCACAGGTAGCCTGTTTAGTGGTTCAATCACCAACGACCAGTGATGCTGGCTCATCGCAAGAAAGTAGCAGCACACAATCAACACAGGTTGTAACTCATCTCACAAGTACTATTCAACAACCAAAGCCTCAACAACAACTGCATGGGCTACTAGTACAAGCACAAGTACATGCGCAAGGAGCTGTCCAAGGAGCTGTCCGAGAAGGAGCTGTCCGAGAAGGAGCTGTCCGAGAAGGAGCTGGCCGAGAAGGAGCTGTCCGAGAAGGAGCTGGCCGAGAAGGAGCTGGCCGAGAAGGAGCTGGCCGAGAAGGAGAAGGCCGAGAAGGAGCTGGCCGAGAAGGAGAAGGCCGAGAAGGAGCTGGCCGAAAAGGAGCTGGCCGAGAAGGAGAAGGCAGAGAAGGAGAAGGCCGAGAAGGAGAAGGCCGAGAAGGAGAAGGCCGAGAAGGAGAAGGCTGAGAAGGAGAAGGCCGAGAAGGAGAGGTCTATGGAGAGTTGCAAGAAGAGGTCAGTGAAGAGGCCCATGTAGCGGCGCATGGAGCGGTGCAAGTGCCCATAATGGTTGTTCTTCCAGAAGTAGGGGCACAGGAGGAAATTGACTTTGGAGCCGGGGTATCATGTCAGGAAGACGAAGCAACTCCTCCTGATGATTCATTTTCTCCCAGCTCCCCAGCAAGGAAAAGATCAAGGAGGGTGCGTAGAAGTTCCTCTTCAAGCCCCGCTCCATCAGATGATCTAGATCTAGATTGGCAACCATCTCCGACGTCTGAGAGGGAGGCACACCATGAGCTGAGAAAGGTATCAAATGTTAAAAGGAAGGGCCCCGGAAAGCTCATACTTATGGATCCGAACGTCGGACTTGATGAAGTGGTGCATTCTGATGTTGATGAACAGGATGACAGCAATGACCTAGTCATCACACACGTCATTCCAGCTACACCGGCCATGCAGCAGACAGACATTTATACCCTATCCCGACATCATGCTGAGCGTGACCCTGGCGACGTGGCACTGGTAGCACCACCAACGCAGTCAGGTAGTACAACAAGTTCAACAAAACCTACAGCTCCCATATTTTCTCCCCAGAGGGGACCTCCATCCAGCTCAACTCCCTCAAGTAGGGTTGCTGCAATAATTGCACAACCCAGTAGATGTCTGCAAGGCTCATCCACCACTGCTTCATCTGGCATTGGCAGTATCACCTCGTGCGGCAAAACCAGAAGTTTCCGGTCCCCAGTTTGGAACTTTTTTAGTGTCCATGCAAAGCATGATTACATAGCCATTTGTTCCATTTGTAAGACTAGTGTTAGCCGTGGTAAGCCTGGCACCAACTATGGTACCGGAGGCCAGATAGGTCATCTTAAAAGAAGGCACGGTTTCGAATGGTATGCGCACCTAGCAAACATCGAGGGAAAGCAATCCCAAAGGGCAAGTGGCCAAAATATACCCGTACTATATGTTTCATCTGAAGATGACGGGGAGGTAGAAGCGTCAGACATTTGTCCGGTTGCACCCAGTACCCCTGGCAGCACCACACCCTCCGCAACACATAGGAGGCACACTGAGAGTCTGGGAGACACACCAATGCGGAAAATGTCAACACTGAGCACAACTGGGTCGAAGAAGTCATCAGCATCATCCAGTAAATTTGTCCAGCGCACCATTACAGCCATGTTCTCCTCAGATGCGCCATTTCAACGCAACCACCCAATTGTGCGCCTGTATAACACTAAGCTGGCTAAAATGCTAGCGGTGGACCTTCTCCCTTTTTCGTTTGTCAAAGGTGTGGGTTTTCTTGAACTCGTGGCAACACTGGCCCCTAAATGGAAGGTTCCTAGCTGGTTCTATTTTGCCAGGGTTGCTGTTCCAGCACTACATAAAGAGGTGCTTGAGTTGATTGGGGAAGCTTTGCAGAAGAGTGCTGTTCACACTATACACCTGACAACAGACATGTGGACCAGTTGCCAAGCCCTTGATTATATGTGCATCACTGCACACTGGGTCTCTTTTTCAGGGGTTGCAAAACAGATAAATGCAGGTGGTGACTTGGTCGAGATTTTTAAGGGTGCTCGTAAACATGCAACATTAGCCATGTTTGGCATGGAGAAAAGTCATACTGCAGACAACATTTTGGATGACTTTAACAAAAAGGTCTCGCAATGGCTGCCCCCAAGAAAATGCAAGGTTGGTTATGTTGCCACTGATAATGGCAGCAATGTAGTTAAGGCCATGGAGGACGCTGACTATTTCAGAGTGGCGTGTTTGGCGCACTGTATAAACCTGGTCGTGCAAAAGTTCTTGAAAAAAGAACTTGCAGTCGACAAAATACTGACCATCTGCAGAAGAATATGCACACATTTCAACCATTCTTTTAAGGCCCGGAAGGAGCTGAGGCGCAAGCAAAATGAACGTAGAATGCCAGTGAAAGCACTTATCCAGGAGGTGGCAACACGTTGGAACTCAACCTTCTACATGCTTGAGCGTCTGCATGAGCTGTTTCCAGTAGTCAACGAGTATGTCTACAACCTGGGTGGTGGTACGACAGAAATTATGCTAGCGGTGGAGCAATGGCAGCTAGTTAAAAGCCTGACAGACATGCTTCGTCCTTTTGAGGTCTTCACGCGTGAAGTCAGCAGGGAGGACTGTAATTTGGGAAAAGCTATCCCATTGTTGCTGAAGCTCGAGCACCAAGTCAAGGCGGTGTCTTCAAAATTAAAGGATGCTGGAAAGAATGAAGCATATGAGTTGGCGCAGAGATTATTACAACGCCTAGTTAGCAATGAACGGCTTGTAAATATCAAGAAACAACAGCACTACATTTGTGCTACTATTCTGGATCCACGTTACAAAAAGGCATTGTTTGGCAAAGTATTAATTCCTTTTGAAACATCAGATGTTACAGAGTACAAAGGTTGGCTAGCTCAGTCAGCCATTCATTTTGAAAGAGAGCGGAAGGAAACTGTAGGAGAAGACAGTACTACTAGTGAATCAGCAGGCCATCAGGCGTCCCAAAAAAGCACTTCTGCATCTGTGCCTGTGGCAGAAGTGAGTGACTTTTCCTCTGAGCCGTTAACCACACCAGCAACCGTATCATCTGCACCAGGCCCAGGCGATATGTCTGAAGAGGATTGGCTAAGTCAGCTAGGGTTTGCTTGTCCCAGAAAGGACACAGAAGTGCAAAGTACAGGAATCCGGGAGAACATTGTTTCAATGTTTCAATGGTGCAGGCCTATCTGGATGACTCAACAGCGGTCAATATTATTGAGGACCCATTGGCGTATTGGCATGGGAAAAGAAACATATGGCGAGAGCTCACCAACCTGGCTATCAATTACTTGTCTTGCCCACTCGCAAGCGTGTCTTCAGAACGTGTTTTTAGTTCTGCTGGTGGCATTGTGACTTCCAAAAGGACCCGCCTCTTGCCTGCAAATGTGGAGCGGCTCACCATGATAAAGATGAACCAGCACTTCATACCACCAGATTACAAAGTACGAGAATGCACGCAGGAAGAAGAGGACACCGACCTACCTGAGGGAAGTTTTCCTCAGTTACCAGAAGTACTACCAACTCAATTTGCAGAGTTTGAGGACGAGCTCTGCTTCCCTGACAGCGAGTTCTGAAAATGAGTCAATGAATCAGTAACTTTATTTTTCGTCCTTATTCACTTTTATTCCTGTGTGTCTGTCTTTCTTTGTTTAGCAAGTGTTTGATCACATTCACAACAAAACTGTAATCACCCAATCACAACAACAAGCCCATCAGCAGAACTGTCTTGATTTTGATGCCGCAGCATTCCTCAGGTTCACAAGTTGACAAGAACTCAGTCCTGGTCGTCTATCCTCCTCCTCCAGACTCGTGGGGCCCGATTCACAGAATGAACTTAAGACTCAATCCTGAACTTACTACTATTTTGGTATTCACAGACTGCCCTTACTACTTTTGGTATTCACAGAAGTTAGGATTTTGTCTTAAGTCTGTCTTAAGTCTGTCTTAAGATGTCTTAAGACAAACTTAAGACAAAATCCTAACTTCTGTGAATATCAAAAGTAGTAAGTTCATTCTGTGAATGCCAAAATAGTAGTAAGTTTAGGATTGAGTCTTAAGTTCATTCTGTGAATCGGGCCCACCCTATCCATTTCCCGTAATGCTGATGCCTGGATTCCGCACAATGAAGCAACTTACGTTGACGAGTCCCCTAAAGAGGGACTGGAAGTAGTGAGTCCTCATTTAAATACATTTTGCTAGGTGTGGCTTTTTTCCCGGATTTGCTTTTTGGCTGTTTGGGGGTGTCAAACTTGTTTGCGCCTGGGTTTACGGGTCTTGGCTGGGCCATTGCTGGCAAGGTCTATTAAGGGATGAAATTGGTTAGGAGGAAATGGGAGGTGAAAACGTTTAGGCGTTATTGCTCGCTTGCCTGTCATAGGGTTGCTGTCTGTGGGGCTTCTAGGTTTTTGGGGGTGGGTTTTGGGGTCTGTGAGCACCGCTGCCACATTTCTAATGTTGATTGCTTTTGCTTTGCAGAAAATCCACGCCGGGAAACTCCAGTTGGGGCCCTGCTGCAGAACGCTTTAGGACACTGTGAATTCCAGGTGGAACCAGCCCTCAAACACAAATTACAGGTAAGATAAGCGTTTGGATGGGAGGTAGTATAATGGAGTATTAGGAGAGGCAAGAGAGTGACGGTGTTAGTAGTAAAGTCCTAGGATTCTTGAATTAACTTACTCTGTGACAAGCATTTACTTTGGAAAACATTTGGCCAATTACACGTGAACGTTTAGGCGTTATTGCTCGCTTGCCTGTATTAGGGGTGCTGTCTATGGGGCTTCTAGGTTTTTGGGGGTGGGTTTTGGGGTCTGTGAGCACCGCTGCCACATTTCTAATGTTGATTGCTTTTGTTTTGCAGAAAATCCACGCCAGGAAACTCCAGTTGGGGCCCTGCTGCAGGACGCTTTAGGACACTGTGAATTCCAGGTGGAGCCAGCCCTCAAACACAAATTACAGGTAAGATTAGCGTTTGGATGGGAGGTAGTATAATGGAGTATTAGGAGAGGCGAGAGAGTGACGGTGTTACTAGTAAAGTCCTAGGACTCTTGAATTAACTTACTCTGTGACAGGCATTTACTTTGGAAAACATTTGGCCAATTACACGTGAACGTTTAGGCGTTATTGCTCGCTTGCCTGTCTTAGGGGTGCTGTCTGTGGGGCTTCTAGGTTTTTGGGGTGGGTTTTGGGGTCTGTGAGCACCGCTGCCACATTTCTAATGTTGATTGCTTTTGTTTTGCAGAAAATCCACGCCGGGAAACTCCAGTTGGGGCCCTGCTGCAGAACTCTTTAGGACACTGTGAATTCCAGGTGGAGCCAGCCCTCAAACACAAATTACAGGTAAGATAAGCGTTTGGATTGGAGGTAGTATAATGGAGTATTAGGAGAGGCAAGAGAGTGACGGTGTTACTAGTAAAGTCCTAGGACTCTTGAATTAACTTACTCTGTGAAAGGCATTTAATTTGGAAAACATTTGGCCAATTACACGTGAACCAACACGATGACAGTGTTCAGTAAAACAAACTTACTGCAAAACCACCACCCACCAGGCTCAAAAGTAGTAAAAAACAGGTATGCTCAGATAAAGTTTGAAAAAGTATATTTTTATATCCCTAACAAAATAATCTCCTGCAAGACCCTCCCTAACCCTAACAAATAAATAGTCCTTCAAAAGTCCCCAAAAACCCTAACTCCCAATTTCCACCCCCAAAAGTCTCTAAAAAAGGGGCAAGGGACACTCTAGGGATGCATGCTGTGGACTTTGGCCTCCAGGGCATCATGCCTTAGGGCCAGGGCATCGTACTGCTCCCGGAGGATGGCGTGGTCTAAGCGGAGGCCCTCCAACAAATTTTGATTTTCCTTCAACTTGCGGACCTCCGCCTCCAGGTCGGACACTCTGTGGGTTGCACGGCTCAAGCGAGCCTTGAGAGTACTGTGAGGGGCAGCCTTTGCTGCTCGGCGGTGGCGTCTGCCAGCCCGGCTCCGTACCGCCGGAGCACTGCGCTGACCGGCAGAACGTGGGGGCGCGGAGGAGGATGCAGGTGTCCCAGTAGATGTACTGGACTGCGTGTCCTCCCCCTCCAGTTCCACCAGCTGCCGATATTTGGCAACAGTGGCATCCAGCCTCCGTTGCCGGGCCAGTAGAGCCTGCATACTCCTGGATGGTTTGGATGTTTTAGTACGACCAACTGTATGAAGAAAGAAAGACATAATCTGTAACCAATGCTCTTTAAGAATATGATTAACACAAAATGATTCAGCAGAAAGTTGTGTCACAGTACAACTAGCAACTAGCCAGCGCAGTACAAAACTATTGAGGCCAGTATCATGGGCGTCCGCAGGGAGGGGCAAGGGGGGGCGCTTGCCCCCCCCCCCCTGGATCGCAGGTCCATCTAGTGCTGGCCCAGTGACAATATGGTAATTACAGCAGGCTGGGACCGACAGACAGATAGAGGCAGAGACAGGGACAGAGAGATAGAGAGGGAGATGGAGAGGGAGACAGAGGGAGAGAGAGAGAGGGATTGAGACTGAGGGTGACAGAGGGAGGGAGACAGAGAGAGAGGGAGACGGACAGAGTGAGTGAGACAGAGGGAGAGAGAGAGAGGGGAGAGAGAGCAAGAGAGGGAGACAGGCAGAGAGGAAGGGAGACAGAGAGAGAGAGGGAGGGAGGGAGACAGAGACAGACAGAGAAACACAGACAGAGACAGATGGAGGCAGAGACAGGGAAAGGGGCAGACAGGCAGAGACAGACAGAGAGACAGAGAGGGAGACAGAGGGAGGGAAACAGGGACAGATAGCGACAGGGACAGACTGACAGATAGGGTCAAAGACAGGGACAGACAGAGAGGAAGACGGAGAGGGAGACAGAAGGAGAGAGAGAGAGGGAGGGAGCCAGAGGGTGACAGAGGGAGGGAGAGGGAGGGAGACAGAGAGAGAGAGACAGCGAGGTAGAGGGAGACACAGGGAGACAGAAAGAGGGAGACAGAGAGAGAGAAAGAAGGAAACAGAGAGAGGGAGGGAGACAGAGAGAGAGGGAGGGAGACAGAGAGAGAGGGAGGGAGAGAGACAGAGAGAGAGACAGAGAGAGAGAGAAAGAAAGATGTGTGTATGCCAGGTCTGGTGGCTCAGTGGACGAAGGCGTCCGCTGCAGGGGCATGAGTTCAACCTCATGGTCATAGTTTTTTTTGTTGCTCTAGATCCACCCCCCTCCCCCACTGACCCTGCCCCCATCGGTGCGGCCCTTGGCCACAAACCACACTGTCAATTTGGCCCCGAGAGAAAGTTTGTGACGACCCATGCTCTATAACCACATCCTCCTGATTTAGAATTGTTTTTTTCTGGCATTTTTAGTTTTTCCCTCTGTTTTAATGTAGTTGCCAGGTCGTATGCTGTGGTGCCGCACAAGATTTTTCTCTTCCCCCTATGGGGTTCTTTGTTTATTTAAGCTCTATGTCGTGTTAGATTTAAAAAAAATTTATTTAATACTTGTGCTCAATCATGTCAGGAGATGGTGATGATGTTGCCCCCCCCCCCCTGGAAACATTTCTGTGGACGCCCATGGCCAGTATCTATGTAACCTCCCACTTCTTCATCCTTGCTCTAACATTAGTGGGAGTTTAAGGAACAAATTGTTCGAGCACTATGGACTTCCATTAGAGTAGACTATGACAGTACACACCAGTCTTATTCTTCTTCTTCTCTCTTGTTTAGGAAAATTGTTTGGTACGTTATCTGCAAGCCGGCATAATGCCAGCGCAGTGAACTTGCACCCGAGAAAAATAACAGACGCACGCCATGATGAGTGACATACACTTGCGTTACTGTACCGGTCCAGTACATGCAGGTGGTGAAGCTCTTACTTTTCTATTACGGGTGGCACTGAGAATACTCTGTTACAAGGGCTACTGCTTAATTAATTTAACTTTCACCCTACAGTGCAAATGAGTACTAGGAAAGGAAAATCAAGGAGATAAATAATGGGATTATCTATCACTTCACATGGGATGTATTTGCTTACATATGGGATGACTTCAGGTGCTTTTCTTTTTATTGAGTGACCAGTGATACATCCACACATGAATGACGTACTACTACTAAAATTATTAAGAGGTGGGGAGTGGCCACCGTACTATTAACCGGATATATGCTGTGCTTGCAATAAAAACTACTGCTACTATTCATGGTAGTTTTTTGACAAAATTACAACTTCTTTTCCTTGCCTTTCCTACACTGGAACGGATGTGCGGGTGCGGTGTTACATGCTCTTCAAAGTAACACGTAGTTCATCCAGTCACCGTCTACTCTCTGTAGATACACATCATATGCTATCTAAGAGTCAGATAGTACCATGATCCAGCTTACCTCTACCCGCCACCACCACTGTCTGCTTCCTCACAGTATGTTCTTGGGCCACTTGCGCCGCCTCCTCCCCAGAGTTGTCCTCGGAGTCGACCACCACATCCGAGCTGGCCCCGCCACCAGATGTTCCACCTACAAAGTAGATTTAAGAATGTTAGATTACACCACTCACTAGTATTTGGTCTAGGAATGAAGAAATGTGAAAACAACAGAAAAAGTAATTGACTGTCTACTCTAAAATAAAAATGTCCCTCCTTCCGGGGAAGGCTGTTGTCTTGCTGCACTTTTTTGTCACAATTGATGAATGCTTGCTTAATTTTAACACACACCATTTTTCTCTGAACAGACAGAAGCTGGACTTCTAAGGACAAGAGCAACATCAACTTCAAACCAGGTGAAACCTCGGCTCGACCACAAGAAATGTGTTCCATTACTCATCAACTCAGCACCAAGCACTTTTCCATTTCCAGCTAACCTAATTTTAATATATGTGTTTACTTTTAATAAAGCTTTTAAACTTGAATAGAGTGACTGAGTGAAAGGTTTTGCAATTTTTGCAAGGAAGAGTCCGTGCCTCTGACACTACCAGGTTTATACAGTGCGCCAAAAACTCCACTCTGAAATATTATTACTCTGGTGTTTAGTGTCCATAGTTCGGTTTGTGGAGAATTGTCCCTGCAACAGTAGTATTATGGATTGTGCTCCTATCTAAACACTATTTTGAAAAAATTAAATCAGGAACGCTTGGACAACAATAGGTCCTCTATATTTAAATGAAAACTTACTGGGGCCAGCAAAGGAGCACTCGCCGCCCTGGCCTGCATCCTCCTCCTCTGGAGCCACAGCATCCTCCTGTTCCGTCCGCTTGCCCCTGGGGGGACCTGACGTACAACATGAAAGAAAGAACAGAAAACATTGATGATTGCTGCTTGTCGATGTCCTTGTCAACCAAATCAAACATTTAGAAAGAACAAGAACCAACTATTTCAGCCAAAAAGAGGGCTACAAAGGAAGGACTGCACCTGAGCCTCTACTCTAGGGGCAGATTTACAAGCCCCTTGCAGCTCTTTTGCTCCGTTCTTGCGTCAATTTTGTGACTCAGCACCACAAAAAGAGAGGCGCCATGGTGTGGCGTATATTAACAACGTGACGCATATGGGAGATGCATCCCATTCTAAAGCCCTGCGCCATAAGCGAGTGTTCCAGCGCAAGGGAGGGCGTTCCTGCGCAGGAACGCATGCTAAAAGTGGCTATGGGGAATATATAAAATTTCAATCAGTCATTTAGGACAATGATGCGTCACTCAAACCGTGCGCCTGCATGAAGCAGACGTACGGCTTGATGCAGCATTGCTGGAGCTGCGCCATCGTTGCGACGCAACTCCATCAATGAGCCGCCTTTACGGCACCGATGCGTAACGCTTCGGTGACGTATTGGGACCATGGTGTGCCGCATTGTAAATACGGCGCACCATGGGTGGTGCTGGCGTGCCGCACACTTTGCAGGGATGCGCAGGTAATTGCAAATCTGACACTTAGGGGCATACTTACGAGTTCTGGGCTGCACACCTCCAGAGGTGCGCCAGAACAAATGCGTAACGCAAAACTAACCTTGCGTCACGGCAGATGCGCCGCAATTACAATGGCAAACAAAACAGGTGATGGACAGAATGTGGATCAATGTCACACATTCACCCCAGTCCAAAGATCTGGGCCCAAATCCATCGTTTTTTTGCACTCCACACCACCCTGGGTTAGACAATGGCGATATGCAAATCAGCTCTGACCCTGTGCCCCATGGGAACAGTCCAGTCCGAACTACAAAAGCCATGTCCTTCCCAGAACGGAACCAAGCATCCGAGGACCGGCCCGGTTTCGAGGTAACACCTCTCATCAGCCCGGCTAGCTTGACTCCAGTGGTGTGGAGTGCCTGGGACCCACGTCTGAGCATCCCCAGCGCACTTATGGCGGCAATTGCAAACAAAACAGGTGATGGACAGAATGTGGATCAATGTCACACATTCACCCCAGTCCAAAGATCTGGGCCCAAATCCATCGTTTTTTGCCCTCCACACCACCCTGGGTTAGACAATGGCGATATGCAAATCAGCTCTGACCCTGTGCCCCATGGGAACAGTCCAGTCCGAACTACAAAAGCCATGTCCTTCCCAGAACGGAATCAAGCATCCGAGGACCGGCCCGGTTTCGAGGTAACACCTCTCATCAGCCCGGCTAGCTTGACTCCAGTGGTGTGGAGAGCCTGGGACCCACGTTTGAGCATCCCCAGCGCACTTATGGCGGCAGTTGCAAACAAAACAGGTGATGGACAGAATGTGGATCAATGTCACACGTTCACCCCAGTCCAAAGATCTGGGCCCAAATCCATCGTTTTTTTGCACTCCACACCACCCTGGGTTAGACAATGGCGATATGCAAATCAGCTCTGACCCTGTGCCCCATGGGAACAGTCCAGTCCGAACTACAAAAGCCATGTCCTTCCCAGAACGGAATCAAGCATCCGAGGACCGGCCCGGTTTCGAGGTAACACCTCTCATCAGCCCGGCTAGCTTGACTCCAGTGGTGTGGAGTGCCTGGGATCCAGTCTGAGCATCCCCAGCGCACTTATGGCGGCAATTGCAAACAAAACAGGTGATGGACAGAATGTGGATCAATGTCACACATTCACCCCAGTCCAAAGATCTGGGCCCAAATCCATCGTTTTTTTGCACTCCACACCACCCTGGGTTAGACAATGGCGATATGCAAATCAGCTCTGACCCTGTGCCCCATGGGAACAGTCCAGTCCGAACTACAAAAGCCATGTCCTTCCCAGAACGGAATCAAGCATCCGAGGACCGGCCCGGTTTCGAGGTAACACCTTTCATCAGCCCGGCTAGCTTGACTCCAGTGGTGTGGAGTGCCTGGGACCCACGTCTGAGCATCCCCAGCGCACTTATGGCGGCAATTGCAAACAAAACAGGTGATGGACAGAATGTGGATCAATGTCACACATTCACCCCAGTCCAAAGATCTGGGCCCAAATCCATCGTTTTTTTGCACTCCACACAACCCTGGGTTAGACAATGGCGATATGCAAATCAGCTCTGACCCTGTGCCCCATGGGAACAGTCCAGTCCGAACTACAAAAGCCATGTCCTTCCCAGAACGGAATCAAGCATCCGAGGACCGGCCCGGTTTCGAGGTAACACCTTTCATCAGCCCGGCTAGCTTGACTCCAGTGGTGTGGAGTGCCTGGGACCCACGTCTGAGCATCCCCAGCGCACTTATGGCGGCAATTGCAAGCAAAACAGGTGATGGACAGAATGTGGATCAATGTCACACATTCACCCCAGTCCAAAGATCTGGGCCCAAATCCATCGTTTTTTTGCACTCCACACCACCCTGGGTTAGACAATGGCGATATGGAAATCAGCTCTGACCCTGTGCCCCATGGGAACAGTCCAGTCCGAACTACAAAAGCCATGTCCTTCCCAGAACGGAATCAAGCATCCGAGGACCGGCCCGGTTTCGAGGTAGCACCTCTCATCAGCCCGGCTAGCTTGACTCCAGTGGTGTGGAGTGCCTGGGACCCACGTCTGAGCATCCCCAGCGCACTTATGGCGGCAATTGCAAACAAAACAGGTGATGGACAGAATGTGGATCAATGTCACACATTCACCCCAGTCCAAAGATCTGGGCCCAAATCCATCATTTTTTTGCACTCCACACCACCCTGGGTTAGACAATGGCGATATGCAAATCAGCTCTGACCCTGTGCCCCATGGGAACAGTCCAGTCCGAACTACAAAAGCCATGTCCTTCCCAGAACGGAATCAAGCATCCGAGGACCGGCCCGGTTTCGAGGTAACACCTCTCATCAGCCCGGCTAGCTTGAATCCAGTGGTGTGGAGTGCCTGGGACCCCCGTCTGAGCATCCCCAGCGCACTTATGGAGGCAATTGCAAACAAAACAGGTGATGGACAGAATGTGGATCAATGTCACACATTCACCCCAGTCCAAAGATATGGGCCCAAATCCATCGTTTTTTTGCACTCCACACCACCCTGGGTTAGACAATGGTGATATGCAAATCAGCTCTGACCCTGTGCCCCATGGGAACAGTCCAGTCCGAACTACAAAAGCCATGTCCTTCCCAGAACGGAATCAAGCATCCGAGGACCGGCCCGGTTTCGAGGTAACACCTCTCATCAGCCCGGCTAGCTTGACTCCAGAGGTGTGGAGTGCCTGGGACCCACGTCTGAGCATCCCCAGCGCACTTATGGCGGCAATTGCAAACAAAACAGGTGATGGACAGAATGTGGATCAATGTCACACATTCACCCCAGTCCAAAGATCTGGGCCCAAATCCATCGTTTTTTGCACTCCACACCACCCTGGGTTAGACAATGGCGATATGCAAATCAGCTCTGACCCTGTGCCCCATGGGAACAGTCCAGTCCGAACTACAAAAGCCATGTCCTTCCCAGAACGGAATCAAGCATCAGAGGACCGGCCCGGTTTCGAGGTAACACCTCTCATCAGCCCGGCTAGCTTGACTCCAGTGGTGTGGAGTGCCTGGGACCCACGTTTGAGCATCCCCAGCGCACTTATGGCGGCAATTGCAAACAAAACAGGTGATGGACAGAATGTGGATCAATGTCACACATTCACCCCAGTCCAAAGATCTGGGCTCAAATCCATCGTTTTTTTGCACTCCACACCACCCTGGGTTAGACAATGGCGATATGCAAATCAGCTCTGACCCTGTGCCCCATGGGAACAGTCCAGTCCGAACTACAAAAGCCATGTCCTTCCCAGAACGGAATCAAGCATCCGAGGACCGGCCCGGTTTCGAGGTAACACCTCTCATCAGCCTGGCTAGCTTGACTCCAGTGGTGTGGAGTGCCTGGGACCCACGTCTGAGCATCCCCAGCGCACTTATGACGGCAATTGCAAACAAAACAGGTGATGGACAGAATGTGGATCAATGTCACACATTCACCCCAGTCCAAAGATCTGGGCCCAAATCCATCGTTTTTTTCCACTCCACACCACCCTGGGTTAGACAATGGCGATATGCAAATCAGCTCTGACCCTGTGCCCCGTGGGAACAGTCCAGTCCAAACTACAAAAGCCATGTCCTTCCCAGAACGGAATCAAGCATCCGAGGACCGGCCCGGTTTCGAGGTAACACCTCTCATCAGCCCGGCTAGCTTGACTCCAGTGGTGTGGAGTGCCTGGGATCCACGTCTGAGCATCCCCAGCGCACTTATGGCGGCAATTGCAAACAAAACAGGTGATGGACAGAATGTGGATCAATGTCACACATTCACCCCAGTCCAAAGATCTGGGCCCAAATCCATCGTTTTTTTGCACTCCACACCACCCTGGGTTAGACAATGGCGATATGCAAATCAGCTCTGACCCTGTGCCCCATGGGAACAGTCCAGTCCGAACTACAAAAGCCATGTCCTTCCCAGAACGGAATCAAGCATCCGAGGACCGGCCCGGTTTCGAGGTAACACCTTTCATCAGCCCGGCTAGCTTGACTCCAGTGGTGTGGAGTGCCTGGGACCCACGTCTGAGCATCCCCAGCGCACTTATGGCGGCAATTGCAAACAAAACAGGTGATGGACAGAATGTGGATCAATGTCACACATTCACCCCAGTCCAAAGATCTGGGCCCAAATCCATCGCTTTTTTGCACTCCACACCACCCTGGGTTAGACAATGGCGATATGCAAATCAGCTCTGACCCTGTGCCCCATGGGAACAGTCCAGTCCGAACTACAAAAGCCATGCCCTTCCCAGAACGGAATCAAGCATCCGAGGACCGGCCCGGTTTCGAGGTAACACCTCTCATCAGCCCGGCTAGCTTGACTCCAGTGGTGTGGAGTGCCTGGGACCCACGTCTGAGCATCCCCAGCGAACTTATGGCGGCAATTGCAAACAAAACAGGTGATGGACAGAATGTGGATCAATGTCACACATTCACCCCAGTCCAAAGATCTGGGCCCAAATCCATCGTTTTTTTGCACTCCACACCACCCTGGGTTAGACAATGGCGATATGCAAATCAGCTCTGACCCTGTGCCCCATGGGAACAGTCCAGTCCGAACTACAAAAGCCATGTCCTTCCCAGAACGGAATCAAGCATCCGAGGACCGGCCCGGTTTCGAGGTAACACCTCTCATCAGCCCGGCTAGCTTGACTCCAGTGGTGTGGAGAGCCTGGGACCCACGTTTGAGCATCCCCAGCGCACTTATGGCGGCAATTGCAAACAAAACAGGTGATGGACAGAATGTGGATCAATGTCACACATTCACCCCAGACCAAAGATCTGGGCCCAAATCCATCGTTTTTTTGCACTCCACACCACCCTGGGTTAGACAATGGCGATATGCAAATCAGCTCTGACCCTCTGCCCCATGGGAACAGTCCAGTCCGAACTACAAAAGCCATGTCCTTCCCAGAACGGAATCAAGCATCCGAGGACCGGCCCGGTTTCGAGGTAACACCTCTCATCAGCCCGGCTAGCTTGACTCCAGTGGTGTGGAGTGCCTGGGATCCACGTCTGAGCATCCCCAGCGCACTTATGGCGGCAATTGCAAACAAAACAGGTGATGGACAGAATGTGGATCAATGTCACACATTCACCCCAGTCCAAAGATCTGGGCCCAAATCCATCGTTTTTTTGCACTCCACACCACCCTGGGTTAGACAATGGCGATATGCAAATCAGCTCTGACCCTGTGCCCCATGGGAACAGTCCAGTCCGAACTACAAAAGCCATGTCCTTCCCAGAACGGAATCAAGCATCCGAGGACCGGCCCGGTTTCGAGGTAACACCTTTCATCAGCCCGGCTAGCTTGACTCCAGTGGTGTGGAGTGCCTGGGACCCCCGTCTGAGCATCCCCAGCGCACTTATGGCGGCAATTGCAAGCAAAACAGGTGATGGACAGAATGTGGATCAATGTCACACATTCACCCCAGTCCAAAGATCTGGGCCCAAATCCATCGTTTTTTTGCACTCCACACCACCCTGGGTTAGACAATGGCGATATGCAAATCAGCTCTGACCCTGTGCCCCATGGGAACAGTCCAGTCCGAACTACAAAAGCCATGTCCTTCCCAGAACGGAATCAAGCATCCGAGGACCGGCCCGGTTTCGAGGTAACACCTCTCATCAGCCCGGCTAGCTTGACTCCAGTGGTGTGGAGTGCCTGGGATCCACGTCTGAGCATCCCCAGCGCACTTATGGCGGCAATTGCAAACAAAACAGGTGATGGACAGAATGTGGATCAATGTCACACATTCACCCCAGTCCAAAGATCTGGGCCCAAATCCATCGTTTTTTTGCACTCCACACCACCCTGGGTTAGACAATGGCGATATGCAAATCAGCTCTGACCCTGTGCCCCATGGGAACAGTCCAGTCCGAACTACAAAAGCCATGTCCTTCCCAGAACGGAATCAAGCATCCGAGGACCGGCCCGGTTTCGAGGTAACACCTTTCATCAGCCCGGCTAGCTTGACTCCAGTGGTGTGGAGTGCCTGGGACCCACGTCTGAGCATCCCCAGCGCACTTATGGCGGCAATTGCAAACAAAACAGGTGATGGACAGAATGTGGATCAATGTCACACATTCACCCCAGTCCAAAGATCTGGGCCCAAATCCATCGTTTTTTTGCACTCCACACCACCCTGGGTTAGACAATGGCGATATGCAAATCAGCTCTGACCCTGTGCCCCATGGGAACAGTCCAGTCCGAACTACAAAAGCCATGTCCTTCCCAGAACGGAATCAAGCATCCGAGGACCGGCCCGGTTTCGAGGTAACACCTTTCATCAGCCCGGCTAGCTTGACTCCAGTGGTGTGGAGTGCCTGGGACCCACGTCTGAGCATCCCCAGCGCACTTATGGCGGCAATTGCAAACAAAACAGGTGATGGACAGAATGTGGATCAATGCCACACATTCACCCCAGTCCAAAGATCTGGGCCCAAATCCATCGTTTTTTTGCACTCCACACCACCCTGGGTTAGACAATGGCGATATGCAAATCAGCTCTGACCCTGTGCCCCATGGGAACAGTCCAGTCCGAACTACAAAAGCCATGTCCTTCCCAGAACGGAATCAAGCATCCGAGGACCGGCCCGGTTTCGAGGTAGCACCTCTCATCAGCCCGGCTAGCTTGACTCCAGTGGTGTGGAGTGCCTGGGACCCACGTCTGAGCATCCCCAGCGCACTTATGGCGGCAATTGCAAACAAAACAGGTGATGGACAGAATGTGGATCAATGTCACACATTCACCCCAGTCCAAAGATCTGGGCCCAAATCCATCATTTTTTTGCACTCCACACCACCCTGGGTTAGACAATGGCGATATGCAAATCAGCTCTGACCCTGTGCCCCATGGGAACAGTCCAGTCCGAACTACAAAAGCCATGTCCTTCCCAGAACGGAATCAAGCATCCGAGAACCGGCCCGGTTTCGAGGTAACACCTCTCATCAGCCCGGCTAGCTTGAATCCAGTGGTGTGGAGTGCCTGGGACCCCCGTCTGAGCATCCCCAGCGCACTTATGGCGGCAATTGCAAACAAAACAGGTGATGGACAGAATGTGGATCAATGTCACACATTCACCCCAGTCCAAAGATCTGGGCCCAAATCCATCGTTTTTTTGCACTCCACACCACCCTGGGTTAGACAATGGTGATATGCAAATCAGCTCTGACCCTGTGCCCCATGGGAACAGTCCAGTCCGAACTACAAAAGCCATGTCCTTCCCAGAACGGAATCAAGCATCCGAGGACCGGCCCGGTTTCAAGGTAACACCTCTCATCAGCCCGGCTAGCTTGACTCCAGAGGTGTGGAGTGCCTGGGACCCACGTCTGAGCATCCCCAGCGCACTTATGGCGGCAATTGCAAACAAAACAGGTGATGGACAGAATGTGGATCAATGTCACACATTCACCCCAGTCCAAAGATCTGGGCCCAAATCCATCGTTTTTTGCACTCCACACCACCCTGGGTTAGACAATGGCGATATGCAAATCAGCTCTGACCCTGTGCCCCATGGGAACAGTCCAGTCCGAACTACAAAAGCCATGTCCTTCCCAGAACGGAATCAAGCATCCGAGGACCGGCCCGGTTTCGAGGTAACACCTCTCATCAGCCCGGCTAGCTTGACTCCAGTGGTGTGGAGTGCCTGGGACCCACGTTTGAGCATCCCCAGCGCACTTATGGCGGCAATTGCAAACAAAACAGGTGATGGACAGAATGTGGATCAATGTCACACATTCACCCCAGTCCAAAGATCTGGGCCCAAATCCATCGTTTTTTTGCAATCCACACCACCCTGGGTTAGACAATGGCGATATGCAAATCAGCTCTGACCCTGTGCCCCATGGGAACAGTCCAGTCCGAACTACAACAGCCATGTCCTTCCCAGAACGGAATCAAGCATCCGAGGACCGGCCCGGTTTCGAGGTAACACCTCTCATCAGCCTGGCTAGCTTGACTCCAGTGGTGTGGAGTGCCTGGGACCCACGTCTGAGCATCCCCAGCGCACTTATGGCGGCAATTGCAAACAAAACAGGTGATGGACAGAATGTGGATCAATGTCACACATTCACCCCAGTCCAAAGATCTCGGCCCAAATCCATCGTTTTTTTCCACTCCACACCACCCTGGGTTAGACAATGGCGATATGCAAATCAGCTCTGACCCTGTGCCCCGTGGGAACAGTCCAGTCCGAACTACAAAAGCCATGTCCTTCCCAGAACGGAATCAAGCATCCGAGGACCGGCCCGGTTTCGAGGTAACACCTCTCATCAGCCCGGCTAGCTTGACTCCAGTGGTGTGGAGTGCCTGGGATCCACGTCTGAGCATCCCCAGCGCACTTATGGCGGCAATTGCAAACAAAACAGGTGATGGACAGAATGTGGATCAATGTCACACATTCACCCCAGTCCAAAGATCTGGGCCCAAATCCATCGTTTTTTTGCACTCCACACCACCCTGGGTTAGACAATGGCGATATGCAAATCAGCTCTGACCCTGTGCCCCATGGGAACAGTCCAGTCCGAACTACAAAAGCCATGTCCTTCCCAGAACGGAATCAAGCATCCGAGGACCGGCCCGGTTTCGAGGTAACACCTTTCATCAGCCCGGCTAGCTTGACTCCAGTGGTGTGGAGTGCCTGGGACCCACGTCTGAGCATCCCCAGCGCACTTATGGCGGCAATTGCAAACAGAACAGGTGATGGACAGAATGTGGATCAATGTCACACATTCACCCCAGTCCAAAGATCTGGGCCCAAATCCATCGTTTTTTTGCACTCCACACCACCCTGGGTTAGACAATGGCGATATGCAAATCAGCTCTGACCCTGTGCCCCATGGGAACAGTCCAGTCCGAACTACAAAAGCCATGTCCTTCCCAGAACGGAATCAAGCATCCGAGGACCGGCCCGGTTTCGAGGTAACACCTCTCATCAGCCCGGCTAGCTTGACTCCAGTGGTGTGGAGTGCCTGGGACCCACGTCTGAGCATCCCCAGCGAACTTATGGCGGCAATTGCAAACAAAACAGGTGATGGACAGAATGTGGATCAATGTCAAACATTCACCCCAGTCCAAAGATCTGGGCCCAAATCCATCGTTTTTTTGCACTCCACACCACCCTAGGTTAGACAATGGCGATATGCAAATCAGCTCTGACCCTGTGCCCCATGGGAACAGTCCAGTCCGAACTACAAAAGCCATGTCCTTCCCAGAACGGAATCAAGCATCCGAGGACCGGCCCGGTTTCGAGGTAACACCTCTCATCAGCCCGGCTAGCTTGACTCCAGTGGTGTGAAGTGCCTGGGACCCACGTCTGAGCATCCCCAGCGCACTTATGGCGGCAATTGCAAACAAAACAGGTGATGGACAGAATGTGGATCAATGTCACACATTCACCCCAGACCAAAGATCTGGGCCCAAATCCATCGTTTTTTTGCACTCCACACCACCCTGGGTTAGACAATGGCGATATGCAAATCAGCTCTGACCCTGTGCCCCATGGGAACAGTCCAGTCCGAACTACAAAAGCCATGTCCTTCCCAGAACGGAATCAAGCATCCGAGGACCGGCCCGGTTTCGAGGTAACACCTCTCATCAGCCCGGCTAGCTTGACTCCAGTGGTGTGGAGTGCCTGGGACCCACGTCTGAGCATCCCCAGCGCACTTATGGCGGCAATTGCAAACAAAACAGGTGATGGACAGAATGTGGATCAATGTCACACATTCACCCCAGTCCAAAGATCTGGGCCCAAATCCATTGTTTGTTTGCACTCCACACCACCCTGGGTTAGACAATGGCATATGCAAATCAGCTCTGACCCTGTGCCCCATGGGAACAGTCCAGTCCGAACTACAAAAGCCATGTCCTTCCCAGAACAGAATCAAGCATCTGAGGACCGGCCCGGTTTCGAGGTAACACCTCTCATCAGCCCGGCTAGCTTGAATCCAGTGGTGTGGAGTGCCTGGGACCCCCGTCTGAGCATCCCCAGCGCACTTATGGCGGCAATTGCAAACAAAACAGGTGATGGACAGAATGTGGATCAATGTCACACATTCACCCCAGTCCAAAGATCTGGGCCCAAATCCATCGTTTTTTTGCACTCCACACCACCCTGGGTTAGACAATGGCGATATGCAAATCAGCTCTGACCCTGTGCCCCATGGGAACAGTCCAGTCCGAACTACAAAAGCCATGTCCTTCCCAGAACGGAATCAAGCATCCGAGGACCGGCCCGGTTTCGAGGTAACACCTCTCATCAGCCCGGCTAGCTTGACTCCAGTGGTGTGGAGTGCCTGGGACCCACGTCTGAGCATCCCCAGCGCACTTATGGTGGCAATTGCAAACAAAACAGGTGATGGACAGAATGTGGATCAATGTCACACATTCACCCCAGTCCAAAGATCTGGGCCCAAATCCATCGTTTTTTTGCACTCCACACCACCCTGGGTTAAACAATGGCATATGCAAATCAGCTCTGACCCTGTGCCCCATGGGAACAGTCCAGTCCGAACTACAAAAGCCATGTCCTTCCCAGAACAGAATCAAGCATCTGAGGACCGGCCCGGTTTCGAGGTAACACCTCTCATCAGCCCGGCTAGCTTGAATCCAGTGGTGTGGAGTGCCTGGGACCCCCGTCTGAGCATCCCCAGCGCACTTATGGCGGCAATTGCAAACAAAACAGGTGATGGACAGAATGTGGATCAATGTCACACATTCACCCCAGTCCAAAGATCTGGGCCCAAATCCATCGTTTTTTTGCACTCCACACCACCCTGGGTTAGACAATGGCGATATGCAAATCAGCTCTGACCCTGTGCCCCATGGGAACAGTCCAGTCCGAACTACAAAAGCCATGTCCTTCCCAGAACGGAATCAAGCATCCGAGGACCGGCCCGGTTTCGAGGTAACACCTCTCATCAGCCCGGCTAGCTTGACTCCAGTGGTGTGGAGTGCCTGGGACCCACGTCTGAGCATCCCCAGCGCACTTATGGTGGCAATTGCAAACAAAACAGGTGATGGACAGAATGTGGATCAATGTCACACATTCACCCCAGTCCAAAGATCTGGGCCCAAATCCATCGTTTTTTGCACTCCACACCACCCTGGGTTAGACAATGGCGATATGCAAATCAGCTCTGACCCTGTGCCCCATGGGAACAGTCCAGTCCAAACTACAAAAGCCATGTCCTTCCCAGAACGGAATCAAGCATCCGAGGACCGGCCCGGTTTCGAGGTAACACCTCTCATCAGCCCGGCTAGCTTGACTCCAGTGGTGTGGAGTGCCTGGGACCCACGTTTGAGCATCCCCAGCGCACTTATGGCGGCAATTGCAAACAAAACAGGTGATGGACAGAATGTGGATCAATGTCACACATTCACCCGAGTCCAAAGATCTGGGCCCAAATCCATCGTTTTTTTGCACTCCACACCACCCTGGGTTAGACAATGGCGATATGCAAATCAGCTCTGATCCTGTGCCCCATGGGAACAGTCCAGTCCGAACTACAAAAGCCATGTCCTTCCCAGAACGGAATCAAGCATCCGAGGACCGGCCCGGTTTCGAGGTAACACCTCTCATCAGTCTGGCTAGCTTGACTCCAGTGGTGTGGAGTGGCTGGGACCCACGTCTGAGCATCCCCAGCGCACTTATGGCGGCAATTGCAAACAAAACAGGTGATGGACAGAATGTGGATCAATGTCACACATTCACCCCAGTCCAAAGATCTGGGCCCAAATCCATCGTTTTTTTGCACTCCACACCACCCTGGGTTAGACACTGGCGATATGCAAATCAGCTCTGACCCTGTGCCCCATGGGAACAGTCCAGTCCGAACTACAAAAGCCATGTCCTTCCCAGAACGGAATCAAGCATCCGAGGACCGGCCCGGTTTCGAGGTAACACCTCTCATCAGCCCGGCTAGCTTGACTCCAGTGGTGTGGAGTGCCTGGGATCCACGTCTGAGCATCCCCAGCACACTTATGGCGGCAATTGCAAACAAAACAGGTGATGGACAGAATGTGGATCAATGTCACACATTCACCCCAGTCCAAAGATCTGGGCCCAAATCCATCGTTTTTTTGCACTCCACACCACCCTGGGTTAGACAATGGCGATATGCAGATCAGCTCTGACCCTGTGCCCCATGGGAACAGTCCAGTCCGAACTACAAAAGCCATGTCCTTCCCAGAACGGAATCAAGCATCCGAGGACCGGCCCGGTTTCGAGGTAACACCTTTCATCAGCCCGGCTAGCTTGACTCCAGTGGTGTGGAGTGCCTGGGACCCACGTCTGAGCATCCCCAGCGCACTTATGGCGGCAATTGCAAACAAAACAGGTGATGGACAGAATGTGGATCAATGTCACACATTCACCCCAGTCCAAAGATCTGGGCCCAAATCCATCGTTTTTTGCACTCCACACCACCCTGGGTTAGACAATGGCGATATGCAAATCAGCTCTGACCCTGTGCCCCATGGGAACAGTCCAGTCCGAACTACAAAAGCCATGTCCTTCCCACAACGGAATCAAGCATCCGAGGACCGGCCCGGTTTCGAGGTAACACCTCTCATCAGCCCGGCTAGCTTGACTCCAGTGGTGTGGAGTGCCTGGGACCCACGTCTGAGCATCCCCAGCGCACTTATGGCGGCAATTGCAAACAAAACAGGTGATGGACAGAATGTGGATCAATTTCACACATTCACCATTTCCGCCCTCAAACGGCCACACGGGAGCCGGGCACGGGCTGCGGGGCCCGTCTTGGGCAGCTTGACTGCTGGCTTCACCATGGTCTGGGCAGGTGGTAGCAACAAGGAGAAAAAATGAAAAAGAATAAGACTAGGGAAGAAGAAAATAAAAGTTTAAAAAAGTAGTTGAAAAGTAAACAAAAGTAGCCTAAAACACAGAAATCTAGAGCTAGAAAATTAGAGGGATAGATAATAAGTTAAATAGATCAAAAAAATATTAAAACAAGCAAAGGTTGGCAGAGATATAGAGAGGATAGAAACACCATGCCCAGACACATAGGAATGAATGAAAAACAAGATGGCCTCCCGATCACGTGCGCTTAAGTAAGTTTGCACGCGATTTCTCTTGCTAACTCGTGCGAACTTGTATTCGCAAGGCGCTCATTCCGCGAGATTACACATAGCGGGCGGAAACGGAAATACGTCACGCAAACAAAATGGCGGCGCCCATACTCGACCTTGGGGTAATTCGCGCGAGTTCGCGGCTTCCACGGTCGATTTCGCACGACGCCGCGCCTCGCGAATAGCGCGAAATTACCGAAAAATGATTTTTGCAAAAGCAAAACCAATGAGCAGGTGCAAAAGTTCAAGCTCATCATTTGTAACCATTCCCTGTAGTGCTTCCTGAAGGGGCCCTCCAGAATTCGGTTGCCTACTTGCAACTATTGTGTGACCCTGCTCTGACAGTCACAGAATAGTTACAAGTATGCCATTGCCAACAAAGATCCTGTTAAAAAAATTTACATTGCAACACAAAGTAAAGGGAGCAGACAAGCAGGTGCCAGCCTTCATTAATGTCAGTTGGGGCAGGGCAGGTGTTGTAATTTAATTTTGCAAAACTTAAAGCACTTAGCAGGTGTGCTTTGCTTTGCCACAATAATGTACACTCACTGGTCAACCAGAGGGTGCTGTGATGACACCGAGGGTGGCATGGGTGTGCCAGCCAGATGGTGGCATGGGTAAACCAGAGTGCCAGTGTTGACAGAGGATGGCAGTGCTTTGCTTTCCCCCAATAATGTACACTGGTGAACCAGAGGGTGCTGTGATGACACAGAGGGTGACATGGGTGAGCCAGAGGGTGGCATGGGTGAACAAAGAGAGTGCCAGTGGTGACAGAGGGTGGCAGTGATGAAGAAAGGCTTGCAAACAGGCTGGACACGTAGAAACAACAAGTTCGCAAAACTGGCGACCCGACAAGTAAGTTCGCAATTTGCGAAATTGTACGAAACCCTCGCGAACTTGCAGAAACCCGTGCGAACACAAAAAAACAAAAATCCGGGAGAATTCGCGGATTTTGCGGATTTTCGCAATCCGCAAATTCGCAAATCCCCAAATTAGCGGATTGCGAATCCGCAAAATCCGCCCATTTCTATCCCAGACCATGATTACTAGCATCAGCTACTATTACAGTGTTGTCCTTAGGATTGAATGGTTTTAACAAGCCTGCATTGGCTAAAGACCTTTTCATCTCTTTAAAACCTTGACGACATTATTTTGGCCACTCAAACTTCACCCCCTTCTTTATCAAAAAATGCAACACCCGGACCTTATATGTTAAATGCAAACAAACTTTGCATAATATTCCTCGAGACGAAGGGACGATCTTAGTTGATTCTTATCTTGTGAGAAAGGTGCTTTCTCAATGACCTCAAGAAAACTTGGCTCAGGTTTAACCCCAGTGTGGGTGAGTGTATGCCCTAGATATGACACTTTTCTCAAACTGAATTTGCATTTATCAAGTCCTATTCTGAGGCCCGCTTCAATCAGCCTCTGCAATACATCCTTCAATACTTCATAATGTTGACTCTTACATTGACTCCATACCAATACGTCATCCTAGAATACTAACATGTTTGATTAAACAATTAGGAGGACGAGAACTGTCACCCCACTCTTTGTTTCCATAGCGCGAACCACTAGCAGTTCCTCCTCCTCTTCTTCACTTACACATAAAGGGCCTATATTTATGAGCCCCTGTGCCACTTTTTGCCGCTGTTGCATCACTTTTTGTGACACACCTGAAGCGCAAAAAATGTGCCAAGTTGCGCCATGTTTACGAAGTGATGCATCTAGGGAGATGCGTCACTTCATAAACCCTGCGCTACATTATACCTGCATCAGGTATAAAGCATTCAGGGTGGGCGTTTCCTACAAGAAAGGGTAGTAGGAGTGGTGCAGTGAAATCTATAAGATTTCACCGGGTCACTTCTAGGATGCCAATGCGTCAAAACCGTACACCTGCCATGAGGCAGGCTTAAGGATGACACAGGCCCTTTCCCATGGGGCTTGCCCAAAGTGAAAGTACACATTGCTGGAGTTGCATCTGTTTTCAGACACACCCCAGAAATGCGGCACATTTTCACTGACGAATACGTCCGTAATACTGACGTATTTGTCATTCCTTGCGACATGATGCATCTTACAGTAAATATGACACATCCATCATGTCGCAAGGCGGGAGCACTGAGAAGTGTTGCATCACTGCTTTCACGCAGTGATGCGACACTTCTAATCAATGAGGGCCTAAATACCCTGTCAGTCTGCAGTTACATCTTTGCCCACAAGATTCACTGTGTTTCTGATCCCTTATGATCTTGTCCCCAAGATCTTTGAACTTGCATGTCACAGCATGTCTTCTCAAATTAGCCACGTCCTGCTCCACCGATTCTCCTTGCATCTGAGCTTGAGAGAAGAATGTATGTCTTTCAACTACTACACTTACTTTCTTTCCTAAATTGTCTTTTACCATTTTAAGGCTATCCTCATACACATTCTCACTTTCCTCATCGGAACCCGCATCAACATTCCTCCCTTTTACTCTAGGCATGGGTAAAGTCTTCAGCACATTTCTCCCTTCTAGACGCAACCAATGCTTAAATATGTACAAGTTTGTTTTTGCTACATAACATCCCCACCTATGGCTTCTAGGTAAGTCTCAAATGTTACTTTCCAGCCCTCCCAACATATGCACGGCTGACCTGGGTTTTGTAAAACCAACCGTGGAACAATAATAGACTGCAACATCATGATATTCACCTAGAGTAGAATACCACAGTATATTAATCTTCTTAAGTTCCATTTCGAGTAATTTCACCTTCAAAAAGGCGATAATTTAGACAATGTGCCTGGGATTGGTTCAATTGATGCAGGTAGGCTTCCATTAATGTGCATGTAACAGCAAAAAGAATAATTCAGGCTTTCCTTGAGCTTGCTAAAATGCTATTTTGCCTTAACACACACATGTTATGGTGTGTGTGTGTGAGTGAGTGTGATACACATACATATATTCTGGAGTGTGCGCGTCACCACATGTAAACACGCTATGGTGTGCGATTCACCACATGTCCAGATGCGTACAAGCTACATATAGATTAAAATGGTGTCATGCCTTTTACGCTGGGTGTCTGCGTCAGGGTTACCAGGATAGCAACTAGCAGGCTGCTGAAAACAAAGGATGCTCTGATGTAAAGACATCTCTTCACTGGAATGCTGTACTCAGACTTGAAACCAACAGCCGCAGAGAGGACGGAACTCTCAGCAGGTCTTCCCCCCTTCACAAGTTTTGGAAGATTCCTCTGCATAGGCTCTTGAACAAGGTACCTCAAGTTCCTTGTTCTGCATGCTGGTACACGTGCTGATGGTAGTACAATACAACGAGTGTAGCTGCCACAAGACGCACACGTGCTGCTCATTCTGCATCTTGCAATCCCATGCAGCAAGGAAAGTGCTCTGACAAACATGTGCTGACAGCTTGAATTAGAAATCAAAATAGGCGCGCACCAGGACACTACGACTAGCAGGCCACCTTCCTTCTTAGATACTCCAGTACAGGTAATCACCTGGAGTCCTCCTTGAAACAGCAGCTCCCACATAAAGACCATGGGTCATATTTTGAATGTATTTCTTGCTCTGAAAATTGCTGTGACAAAAAAAAATTGACACAATCTCTATCTTCTTCTTCAGCACAGAGTCCTCTTCAACAGGATCCCATCCTTGTCACCAGTTTTGGCAGGCAGTCCTCGGAAGATGTTATATAATTCAGATTATTTTTTCAGCAGGACACAACGACCCCTGGACTGTGCCTGGCTCCTGGCAACAGTCTACTTCCAGCCTCTCAGAATCTCCTCACATACTGGATTGTAGAAGTGGAAACACATGTTACCTGGAAACAGGAATGCAGTCCCAGAGTAACATTAAACAATATAGATCATAACAGTCGCTCTGCTCACCATCGACTCCAGAGCTTACTGTCAGGTTGCGCTCCGCAGGATCCAGTTGCAGCAAGTAAGGGTCCACCTTCTGATATCACCAACACCCTAATACAATCAGGCGAGGGAAAAGAATGAGAAGGAACAGCGGGGAAAAGGAACCTGTAACAATAAAAGGCAAAGATATAGACAGAGCGAGCAAATAGACTACTCTCATAAAGTCTCACTATGCCCTTTCTGATCCTTGCTAGTAGACAGCAATTCCTCTGCTCAGTACAACCACTGGAACATCATTCTGTCTATTCATCGGGCCTGAAACAGAGAAGTCTCACACATCAGTGAACCTATGTGCACAACATGTCTCAGCATATTCATATTCATGCATATCCCATACATACTATTGTTTGTGTAAGACCCACCAAGAATGACTGTTTAATGTCCCAGAGGAAAATTCGATAATCTCAAACAACACTGTCCCAAATGAGTTCAAAGATTAGTTGGCATTCTTCTGCCCATTCCCAATGTACCAAATAAATCCAAAGGAAAAAATGAATACCAATGCCTCCAAAAATAATCCGCAGACACGGTAAAGCGTGGTTGAACCCACAGCAGTCCCCTCTGACAAAAGGCAACACTTTTATGGCTATCCAAAAGTACTCCTTCATACACGAAAATGTGTGGTTCCTTTCACCAATGGGTTCCGCTATGGTCAGCGGAATAGCAAGCACTCAAATAATATTTCCAGCTGATAAATGTCAAAACCAACCACTCCAGAAACAGAAATGCGTAGTTATGATCACCACTGCATTCCGCTTTGGGACATGCTGAAATCTAGGAAAGTAGCTGAGCTGCCAGTCAATGATCTCCAAGGAAGGGTGTGTTCATAAACCTTTCTGTGACATCCCATGTGATGAACTCACGGTTGCTTCTGCTTCCCTCTAACCTCGAGCAGGTCCAAGAAACCCCAACACCGGAGCAACAGGGCGGCTTCCTCCCACCGTGGAACTCTCTCTCTCAGCCAAGAGCGAGAATCATAGCGCTCACTCCCACAGGAGTCTATGACTATAACTTTAGAATTTCGATGTTTGTGTAGTTTAAATTGGGATTGTGAAGAAGGAAGAAATTAAATGTTGCTAACGTATCCTTAACCTTTGTTTTTTTTTATTGAATATATCTGCTACTCCCATGGTACGGAGGGCACAAGCCAAACATACATCAACGGTGGAGGATATCATGATAGCAAATAGATGGACATGAGGAGCCAATACCATGTAATTGAGAAACCGTGAGGATGAAATGGAATCATTGCAATAGCACCACAGTACCAATATGTAACTTAGTATGAGAACATATGTTGTCATTAAAAAACACTTCATATTCCAGCATGTAATGCACACCCTCTGAATGGTTTTAAAACATACTTATAAATGAGTTGAGAAAGGGCAATAAAACAGATTGTACACTGCTTAGAAAAAAAATTACTGCACTGCACGTTAGAAATCACTTCAGAAATGCAATTTTATCTTCTTTTTTTTAAACAAACCACAGCACTTAGTCAAGAAGAATGCCTTAAAATACAAAGTGCATGATAGTCTAAACAGACAAGAATTTGATAGAACCTAAATATATGTGTATGGTTTGACATTTTTGAATGTACACATCTATGCCACAAAGTCTATAGTGTGTTATAACCACATCGCTCAAGAAGACATCATAACCTTATTCAGAAATATGAGTCACAGAAACTCAGTTGTATTTAATAGGCCAATAATACGCGCCAACAGGAAACACAATCATATATTATAGCCTTATAGCCAGCCGTAGCGGGCTAAACCGGCCATTAAAGGCCCACTCCAGCGTTAAAGACCCGAGCTGAAGGGAAGGGCCTTTAATAAGGGAGCATGACTTTAATGGCCGGTATAGCTGAAGGACGGGCCGTGGGTACTTATGACCACCTGCTATGCCTTCCCAAATGAAGAGTCAATCAGACAGTAGAGAATGAAAACTTATGTATTTATTGTTATTCTCTGCAGAGGAGCCCAGTCAGACCATCACCATCAGATGTTGTCGAGGGGACTGACTCCCCAACATTTGCCAATAGAAGGTAAACCCTTCAGGAGACTTCGACCACGCCTCTGGAGGAAAAGTACCGGCCTGAGCCGGACACAAACAAAGGAGGTACAGAGAGATGACCCAACACAGCAGGACTGCATGTATATAATAGAATGCAAAGCAGAATAATTGTCTTGTTAGCAAGTCGAGCTGCAGCCTTGGACAGAGTAAAGAAATATAATGAATTATAGTATTCTGGTGAGGCAAGCTATTCTGAATTCTAAGGCCAAACATGGGCTCAGCAAGGACAGTCTAATAAGGATTACGAAATACAAAATGGAGTCACACTGGCTAACGAAAGCCTGCATGTTACCGGGATAACTCATCGGGTTGCATACCGTGAGCATAATTACATGTACTTTAGTCACACATTGCAAATCTAATATAATTTGCTGAATACGAAAAGAGAACGGTGAATTTTAATTCTAACATAGCTCATCAGAGGGCAGAACGTTCTAACAAATAAAACAAAGGCCTCTCGGAGACCCAGGGGGTTTAAATCCATTTGGGCTCCAAGAGGCCTTTTTTTCACAGCAACACAGGTTTGAACGCGGGTTCAGGACCTTCACCAACATGTATAGCCGTCGTCAACGGACTATAAGACTAAAAAAGAGGCACCATCTTGAAAAAACAAGGTCATTATGGAAGGATCCATTACAATCTATTACCTTTTCTTTGACTTCACCAAGCTTTTTTCTCATGTTGAGTAGAGCTAGACGATGATCCTGGGATGTCTTAGGTTTGTTGGAATTGAAAGATGAATATGGCAGCTCCCAATCATATGATTCTGTTAACACGATCTCTGGATATTTGAGTATTGCCTGCATCTCTGTTTCGAGTCCAGTGGTCTTTCATAGCCCTCAGTATCCTGTTGGCCATGTTCTGTTGCCTGTCCACATTCCCAGGCTACCAAACATGTTTTGTAGGGACAAGAAATGTGATGCTCTTGTTATTCAGTTTGTTCATCTTCTTTCCCTATCTTCTTAGATACACCAATTAGATTAACAATGGCTTTCAGAGCTTTTGCTCAGTGTGGGCGCTTCAATCTTTTATTACTTTTGCTACTGCAAAAATGTATCCTCGTGGTATTCATGTTTGTTAATTTTATGTGATAAATAAACCCTTACTCAGTGGAGATGGTGGTGTTAAATGTGACTGGTAATCTTTAAAAAACTAATTTCTACAACTAACATACACTCCAAATAAGGGCGTCTGTGATCAAGAAATTGACCACCCGTATGACCCACTGACACGCACTGATTCGCACTGCCTTCAACCTCAACTCCAGAGCTTTCATTTGTGCACATCATGAACACTCTCCCACATTCTGAACTTACCCTGACACCTAGAGGTGATTCAGTTCACAGCATGCTCAATGCAAGAGTCATATGTTGCATTAAAAAATCGACAGAAACACATCATTTGGAAAAAACAATCACAGGGAAGGCAACATAAAGAGAAATATAAACAGGGATTCCATCAAGAACATGGACTAGTTGTTGTTTTCATAATAATCGTGGAGTAAATCGATCTGTGATTTGCCGGAAAAGTTAGGGAAATGAATATAGGGCCATGTTGGGACCATTTTCAAGTCAGTTTCTGATTATTTTTACAACTCACAGCCTGGATTTCTGCCTGAAGAGTGCCCTTTCAAGTAAGTGCTGGTGAGGCCCACCGGCTCCAACTAGCATAAATTAACTATTACAACTCCTCTACATCAGTATACCTTTGGAAAATGCATCACTTATGATGACCGCATTAATTTCTCTGTATTCTTTATTACACAATTTGTATTTTTCATCAGTGCACCTGCTTTCTAAAAAGCAAGTAATGCAGTTGCACCGTGAAACAAATGTATACACATCTTGTTACAACACTATGACACTAGATCAAAGCCAGTAAATATTGTTAAAATTAAGCGACCTTTCTACCCAAGACTATATGTAAACGCACTTGATCTTTACCTAAACAGTCTAGACATCTGAATTTGCAACACATTTCAAATATGTAAAGACAGATACTTATTTCATGTTAAACAGAATTCAGTTGACAGTCACATTAAGCTCAAGTTTATTTTTCTGTTAGCAGTCTAGCACAAGGAGAGGACAGGAGGGCTGCTCTAAATTTAAAAAAATAAGCAGTGCAAAAAATAGTTTCAGCATGCTGTTTTCTATTGGGTGTCAGTGCAATTTGCACATTTACTACTCTTTTGTTTTTAATCAGAATATCATGAAGGATTTGTGGGTAATCCATACAGGCTTGAAAGCTGTCACTTGGACTGTAACTTAACTCTGTGCCCACATAAATCACTGCAGATGCACAGAGGCGCAGAAAACCACACTGCTGCGTCACATGCCTGTGGGTAGGGTGACCAGATTTTTAGAAGTAAGAACCGTGACCAGACAGACAGAGGATTAGAAGCAGGACTAAAGAAGGCTGCCAATGATCATGGTACATACACACACACACACATTTACAGAGATACATTTGCAAAACATTAGTTATGGCAGGACCTTCCCACTAGAGCACTCCTTCCCAGAAAGATCAACAAGCATTAGCAAAGCCAAAAGGTCTTTCCTTTATACGACAAGTGGATGACCTACAACACGTTTGCCAATGCTTTTATTTGCATTTGTGTTCTTTTGCCTTTATTTTTGCATGGACATGTGACAACTCAGTTTGAAGCACTATGGAAAAATTATTTTTTCAATTTTTTGGAGTTCTACCCACACAAATAAAAATATGTGGTCATTATATCCTATAGACTACATTCTGCAAGTTACACTTGGTATGCATGTCGTATTCAAGGTAATGGTGCTCTTTAAAAATGTTTTTATGTTCTCTTTGAATTTGTATCAAATTTTCGGAAGTCATTTCTGCCCATTTTTAGAGTGCATACACTTCTGTAGGAAATCCACCTTTTCTCCAAAGCAACCCCAGATCTTTTGCCTTTTTCTTGACCCTATTTCTGCTTGCCTTACAAATCAGTGTACTGTTATCACTTCCAAATTGGCATAAAGTGTCATTCTGCCCTTTTAAACTTGGTTATATTGGTTTGTCCATGATTGACATATTTAATTTGTCTATAAGCCCCTATTATATGATCCCAGTCTTTCATAGACATCCTTGGTGCTATGTGTACTTCAAATTTAAAAATTCATATGTCCAGTTCCCCTTACTGGATTTTTGTTATTTTGGTGTCATTCTGTTCATGAAAATCTACTATATTTGTCTAATTCATTCGGAATTTTATTGTTTGATGTTTTGACTTTATTACTGTTTGGTACTGCATACATACTTTATAAATAGCCTTATGTTATGCCTGTTTGCTTTGTGCTACAGCAACCAGGGGTTGAGCTCAGGTTAATTTAGAGACTTAAGGATTCACTATGACAAATTAGTGTTACTATTCCTTGAGAGTACCGCCCTCTAGGGTACTGACCATTCACTTCAAATAATAATCCACTTTCTTACAAAGTACATACACCTTAAATGAATAAATAATGTTACTACACAATAATGTTGATCGCGGTATGTTACAATGCAGGTTTTATAACGCAAATCGTTTAAATGACTTGCGCTGGAGGGCTCTGGATTTAGGGATAGTACGATTTACTATTCCAACACCAGTCTACGAACTCATATAGGCCAATTACCTTACTAAACTCAGATTATAAAATTACCACCAAATTGCTTTCACTTCGCTTCAAATAATTTTACTGCGGAGCTGATCCATCCCGACCAAAACGGTTTCATTACAGGTAGACAATTATTTACAAATACACAATTTTTAGTTGAGGCATTAGATTATTTTGAATCACGTGGGATACGGGCCTTGGTTCTATTATTGGACGCAGAGAAAGCTTTTGATATGGTGGTATGGGACACTCTTTTTTTTATTTTAAGTAAGTTTGCTATTCCACAACATATTATTTATAAGATACAGAATCTGTACACGGGTGCTAGAGCAAATATAATTATAAACAAATCATCAGCAGGCTCAATTGTAGTTCAACGAGGCACCAGGCAAGGTTGCCCCTTGTCACCTATTCTTTTTGCTTTTTTTATCGAACCACTTGCTGGTGCTATTAGGAATTGTCTTCAGATCACTCCACTGGTTACTGCCATGGCCAAGATCAAACTCTATGCAGATGATATTATGTTATTAATTAAACCAGACCTTATATCACAGACACATATTCTTAAAAATTTTGAAGAGTTCAAAGCCCTAGGAGGCTATCGAATTAATAAAAAAAAGACAGAAATACTGGTTTGTGGCGGTTCAGACCCATTTTTACACATAGATTTACAAGGCTGTATCAACTTAAAACCGAAAAGATACTTGGGATCTTTTTCTCTTCTACCATCCAGGACTTATACACACTCAATTTTGTTCCTTTAATTAAAAAAGTCCACATAATGTTTGCTCGTTAGGACCCTTTGCCGCTATCTATTCCTGGCCGTATTGCTTTGATTAAAATGTCAATCCTCCCCCTCTTTAATTTATTATTTTCATCAATTCCAGTTTATTTACCTGGTTCCTTTTTTTCTAAAATAGAATCTTTGTTTCTCCACATTTATTTGGGTGAAAAAAACGCCTAGATTAGATTTACGGACTCTAACTGCAGAAACTGAATATGGAGGTCTTTCTTTACCAAATTTGAAAGATTATTATTACGCATACTTTGCGCAGTACCTAGAGAGATTTAAAAACATAAACCCAAGTACTGGGTTTTTTATAAATGTTTTTTTGATTTGATATGTTTAGAAATTCAGATTCCATCCCCTTTGCTTGTGCCGAAATTACCCAAATTTGTCCGTTAAAAGACTCTAAATTGTTTTTTTAAACGGCGAGATGCTATGCATAGGCGATATTCGCTCCCTCCTTTTCATTTAACAACTCCTTTAATTGGCGCTTTTCTTTTTTAAGGATTAAGATTGATCCCATTGTTATAGAAAACTGGGGTCAGGCAGGGTTTAAAATGTTATCTGATTTTCTGGGGAATGGGACCTGGTTCACTGATGATGAAATGATACTTTTGATCTCTGGCAATTTTCAGTTAATCGGGTCCTATATTAACTTGATCTATCCTACTCTGATGCAATTAGACCCCAGCACTATTACTAATAATTCTTCTTCACTAGCTTTAGATATTTTTGTTAACGATTTGGGGAAGAAACCTGGGGCATGGAAACAGTGCCTGACACAGAGCTGGGAGGATGAGTTGACTTCTAAAGCTATTCGTAAATGGTATACACAGAAAAACCTAGTACTATCAACTGAAATATGGAAAACTATCAATCAGTTAAATTTTTGTGTATTGCGTGGCACCAATTGGCGTCGAATGCTTTATTTTAGCAAATGCCTGTTATATCGCACACCAGTAATCATTTGCAAAATGTATAACAATGCATCTGCTATTTGTTTTAGACATTGTAACTGCGATCAGGCTAATTGGTCTCACATTATGGCATATTGTCCTAAAATCAAGTCTTTTTGGGAAGAAATCTTCGTTTTTCTACAAACTTATTGTATGATATTAATTCCATGTAATCCAAAAATGTTACTATTTGGATATGATACTGAATGTACACTTACATACTATTTGGCAAAATTGATTTATATTATAATGGCCGTTGCTAGATCTTTATTATTACAGGATTGGCTCTCACCACAAGTTCCAACGTTTCAGGAATGGTTTGAGAAACTACGAACTCATATAGGCCAATTACCTTACTAAACTCAGATTATAAAATTACCACCAAAGTGCTTTCACTTCGCTTCAATAATTTTACTGCGGAGCTGATCCATCCCGACCAAAACGGTTTCATTACAGGTAGACAATTATTTACAAATACACAATTTTTAGTTGAGGCATTAGATTATTTTGAATCACGTGGGATACAGGCCTTGGTTCTATTATTGGACGCAGAGAAAGCTTTTGATTTGGTGGTATGGGACACTCTTTTTTTTATTTTAAGTAAGTTTGCTATTCCACAACATATTATTTATAAGATACAGAATCTGTACACGGGTGCTAGAGCAAATATAATTATAAACAAATCATCAGCAGGCTCAATTGTAGTTCAACGAGGCACCAGGCAAGGTTGCCCCTTGTCACCTATTCTTTTTGCTTTTTTTATCGAACCACTTGCTGTTGCTATTAGGAATTGTCTTCAGATCACTCCACTGGTTACTGCCATGGCCAAGATCAAACTCTATGCAGATGATATTATGTTATTAATTACACCAGACCTTATATCACAGACACATATTCTTAAAAATTTTGAAGAGTTCAAAGCCCTAGGAGGCTATCGAATTAATAAAAAAAGACAGAAATACTGGTTTGTGGGGGTTCAGACCCATTTTTACACATAGATGTACAAGGCTGTATCAACTTAAAACCGAAAAGATACTTGGGATCTTTTTCTCTTCTACCATCCAGGACTTATACACACTCAATTTTGTTCCTTTAATTAAAAAAGTCCACATAATGTTTGCTCGTTGGGACCCTTTGCCGCTATCTATTCCTGGCTGTATTGCTTTGATTAAAATGTCAATCCTCCCCCTCTTTAATTTATTATTTTCATCAATTCCAGTTTATTTACCTGGTTCCTTTTTTTCTAAAATAGAATCTTTGTTTCTCCACATTTATTTGGGTGAAAAAAACGCCTAGATTAGATTTACGGACTCTAACTGTAGAAACTGAATATGGAGGTCTTTCTTTACCAAATTTGAAAGATTATTATTACGCATACTTTGCGCAGTACCTAGAGAGATTTAAAAACATAAACCCAAGTACTGGGTTTTTTATAAATGTTTTTTTGATTTGATATGTTTAGAAATTCAGATTCCATCCCCTTTGCTTGTGCCGAAATTACCCAAATTTGTCCGTTAAAAGACCCTAAATTGTTTTTTTAAACGGCAAGATGCTATGCATAGGCGATATTCGCTCCCTCCTTTTCATTTAACAACTCCTTTAATTGGCGCTTTTCTTTTTTAAGGATTAAGATTGATCCCATTGTTATAGAAAACTGGGGTCAGGCAGGGTTTAAAATGTTATCTGATTTTCTGGGGAATGGGACCTGGTTCACTGATGATGAAATGATACTTTTCATCTCTGGCAATTTTCAGTTAATCGGGTCCTATATTAACTTGATCTATCCTACTCTGATGCAATTAGACCCCAGCACTATTACTAATAATTCTTCTTCACTAGCTTTAGATCTTTTTGTTAACGATTTGGGGAAGAAACCTGGGGCATGGAAACAGTGCCTGACACAGAGCTGGGAGGATGAGTTGACTTATAAAGCTATTCGTAAATGGTATACACAGGAAAACCTAGTACTATCAACTGAAATATGGAAAACTATCAATCAGTTAAATTTTTGTGTATTGCGTGGCACCAATTGGCGTCGAATGCTTTATTTTAGCAAATGCCTGTTATATCGCACACCAGTAATCATTTGCAAAATGTATAACAATGCATCTGCTATTTGTTTTAGACATTGTAACTGCGATCAGGCTAATTGGTCTCACATTATGGCATATTGTCCTAAAATCAAGTCTTTTTGGGAAGAAATCTTCGTTTTTCTACAAACTTATTGTATGATATTAATTCCATGTAATCCAAAAATGTTACTATTTGGATATGATACTGAATGTACACTTACATACTATTTGGCAAAATTGATTTATATTATAATGGCCGTTGCTAGATCTTTATTATTACAGGATTGGCTCTCACCACAAGTTCCAACGTTTCAGGAATGGTTTGAGAAACTACGAACTCATATAGGCCAATTACCTTACTAAACTCAGATTATAAAATTACCACCAAAGTGCTTTCACTTCGCTTCAATAATTTTACTGCGGAGCTGATCCATCCCGACCAAAACGGTTTCATTACAGGTAGACAATTATTTACAAATACACAATTTTTAGTTGAGGCATTAGATTATTTTGAATCACGTGGGATACAGGCCTTGGTTCTATTATTGGACGCAGAGAAAGCTTTTGATTTGGTGGTATGGGACACTCTTTTTTTTATTTTAAGTAAGTTTGCTATTCCACAACATATTATTTATAAGATACAGAATCTGTACACGGGTGCTAGAGCAAATATAATTATAAACAAATCATCAGCAGGCTCAATTGTAGTTCAACGAGGCACCAGGCAAGGTTGCCCCTTGTCACCTATTCTTTTTGCTTTTTTTATCGAACCACTTGCTGTTGCTATTAGGAATTGTCTTCAGATCACTCCACTGGTTACTGCCATGGCCAAGATCAAACTCTATGCAGATGATATTATGTTATTAATTACACCAGACCTTATATCACAGACACATATTCTTAAAAATTTTGAAGAGTTCAAAGCCCTAGGAGGCTATCGAATTAATAAAAAAAAGACAGAAATACTGGTTTGTGGGGGTTCAGACCCATTTTTACACATAGATGTACAAGGCTGTATCAACTTAAAACCGAAAAGATACTTGGGATCTTTTTCTCTTCTACCATCCAGGACTTATACACACTCAATTTTGTTCCTTTAATTAAAAAAGTCCACATAATGTTTGCTCGTTGGGACCCTTTGCCGCTATCTATTCCTGGCCGTATTGCTTTGATTAAAATGTCAATCCTCCCCCTCTTTAATTTATTATTTTCATCAATTCCAGTTTATTTACCTGGTTCCTTTTTTTCTAAAATAGAATCTTTGTTTCTCCACATTTATTTGGGTGAAAAAAACGCCTAGATTAGATTTACGGACTCTAACTGTAGAAACTGAATATGGAGGTCTTTCTTTACCAAATTTGAAAGATTATTATTACGCATACTTTGCGCAGTACCTAGAGAGATTTAAAAACATAAACCCAAGTACTGGGTTTTTTATAAATGTTTTTTTGATTTGATATGTTTAGAAATTCAGATTCCATCCCCTTTGCTTGTGCCGAAATTACCCAAATTTGTCCGTTAAAAGACCCTAAATTGTTTTTTTAAATGGCAAGATGCTATGCATAGGCGATATTCGCTCCCTCCTTTTCATTTAACAACTCCTTTAATTGGCGCTTTTCTTTTTTAAGGATTAAGATTGATCCCATTGTTATAGAAAACTGGGGTCAGGCAGGGTTTAAAATGTTATCTGATTTTCTGGGGAATGGGACCTGGTTCACTGATGATGAAATGATACTTTTCATCTCTGGCAATTTTCAGTTAATCGGGTCCTATATTAACTTGATCTATCCTACTCTGATGCAATTAGACCCCAGCACTATTACTAATAATTCTTCTTCACTAGCTTTAGATCTTTTTGTTAACGATTTGGGGAAGAAACCTGGGGCATGGAAACAGTGCCTGACACAGAGCTGGGAGGATGAGTTGACTTATAAAGCTATTCGTAAATGGTATACACAGGAAAACCTAGTACTATCAACTGAAATATGGAAAACTATCAATCAGTTAAATTTTTGTGTATTGCGTGGCACCAATTGGCGTCGAATGCTTTATTTTAGCAAATGGCTGTTATATCGCACACCAGTAATCATTGCCAAAATGTATAACAATGCATCTGCTATTTGTTTTAGACATTGTAACTGCGATCAGGCTAATTGGTCTCCCATTATGGCATATTGTCCTAAACTCAAGTCTTTTTGGGAAGAAATCTTTGTTTTTCTAAAAACTTATTGTATGATATTAATTCCATGTAATGCAAAAATGTTACTATTTGGATATGATCCTGAATGTACACTTACATACTATTTGGCAAAATTGATTTATATTATAATGGCCGTTGCTAGATCTTTATTATTACAGGATTGGCTCTCACCACAAGTTCCAACGTTTCAGGAATGGTTTGAGAAAATGAAAAGGGTTAGGAAAAGTGAACAACTATATGCAAAAAGAGTCGGGGTATAAAAAAGTTCGATCAAATCTGGGGGTGTTATTTTGAGTAAATTGTTACACATTGGGTTAAATTGAAAATGAATGCAATTGTACTTTTTGTGAAATTTTTATTTTTTTATTACATATATTGTATAATATTGAAAACAACTTCAATAATTTGAAAAAAAAACAGTCTACGAACTGTAGGGAAGGTGTTGAAATAGTAAACCATACTATTCCTTAGCTTACAGCGCCATCCAGCGCAAGTCGTTGATACGACTGTTGTTGTAAATCCCACGTTGTAAACCTACTGCAGTGAAACGTCCGAATTGTAAAGGTTGTCTCCCCTTTAAATAGGCTATTCAGGACATATTTCAATTTTTGTTTGATGTCCTGCATTGCCCAAATGTTATTACCCCCCACCAGTCCCCTTTATCTTAGATGGCCCACAACATTAGGTAGTCCCTAGACTTCAGTATTAGTGGGGTTTATAGGGAGCGTTATTTGATTTCACTAGATGAGGACTCAGATTTGTGCTTCTTTTAAAGACAAACAGTAAATGGTTGGATTTCAACTCATTTGTGATATATCTGTTTCTAGTTATTTGTTTTTTGATGCATGTAATATCAGTGCCAAAAGTGATTACACAAGCTACCTTGTTTCATTTGCTGTGATATCCTTGATCTAGGGTTAAAGTAAAATCTCCCATTATATTACTTTTCATGAGAAAGCTTTAATAGCCCCTCACAAGTACTCTCCTCTGAGTCACTGGCCCTTGTATTCACAGGTACTCTGGTTTTGCTGCAGTTGTGCCTGGAGCTAAACCGCTGCTAGGTATTTGGCACCATGTGAAGGAAAGGTCAATGCTCACTTGATGTAGCTAACAATGAACTTGGTACAGGATACCAGTTGATCCATGGTAAATCATAACATGTACTCTATTAATAACTTCCATTTTCTAATGTTTTTAATGAAATGTTTCTAGTTGCCGTATATCCTCTGCATCTCATGGAGGGTTATAAGAAGGTTTTACTAAGTTCTGGGCACATTTAGAGCACATTGAGGTGACTGTAATTATAGACAGAAATAACTGTTGAACACTTTATTTTTGCCAAAACCAGTTCTGCAAGTGACATGATATGAGCAGCTGGGACCAAATTGGTCTCTCTCTTTTTCTTTCTCAAAAATTCTGAACTTAAATGCAGCCCAAATATTTACTCTTGGCTGAGTTTACTGCAAGCAATCCGTATGTCACTTTTTTCTTACCTGAGTCTAAGGAGCAAGATTATCCCAGCTTTTTATTAATTGGATTGCTTAAATACCTGAAAATATAGGAGCAATATTTTAAATAAGCTGTCAGACGAATGGCTTCTAATAGCGTAATACTTTGAAACAAAGTGGATAAACACAATGTAAAAAAACAGCACTAGGAACAAAAAAGAAACTCACCGAGTTTCAATGTTCATTCAGTTACTGGGACACTCAAAATAAATACCGCTAACATGAATTTAAATATTCATCAAATGTTTTATTAAAAATACAAATGTGCAGAATTAACGTTTAAAATTAAATATGTTGACAATATGTTTTAAAGTGAAGACCCATTATTATTAAAATACTTGTTTTTCACTTTGACCAACAATTGTGCAAAGACATTGAAATCCTAGAAGCTACAGTTTATTAGTTATTGATTAGACATTTGTTGTATTAGATGATTTATAAGGAGGTTCACACCACAGAACATGGGAGAAAATAGGGATTAGACCTGTTCCCAGGAGCTTTTTGATATCTTATTGGTCAACATGAAGAAGGAAGATTATCAATGATGCTACTATTAAACCTACATATAAAATGTGTGTTTATTGCAAGCTTATTATGCGAAAGCTTTATTCTCTCTCTCTCTCTCTCTCTCTCTCTCATAAGAGACTCTTCGTGAGCTTCTGGGCTAACACCAATTCATCATTTTCATATTTATTTTGTTATTAGCTCAGAGTAAGGTTTTCCTAATGAAACATGCTTGTTACATTTACTATATGAATGCTTGTTCTGATTTATTGAATTGATTCACCTTATTACTAAATTGTTTGATAGAATGTTAACTTTACTGATGATTTTTGGGAGAATAATACTCTATGAAAACGAATTAATTACTAAAAGATTTCAAATAAAACCCTTTAACTCAACTAAACCCTCTTTATTCAATGAACTAAAAGAAATGATGATGATAATGTATTTTGGGTTTTAACTTTGATGTCTCAGTTAACGCGATGTATGTGGGGGTCTTTGGTGAGGAGTGAGGTACAACAGAACCCTGTGCTCCAACAGGTGGTAGCAGAAGGACTGTTCATGTCACAAAACAATAGCTGTAATATTAATTAGCCTTAATTTAGAAAGGCCCATGTCCTTAAGCCCAAACTTGTATATTAACGGAGTTGCGATTTAAAAGACACTTGCTGTGGTGAAGGTGTGAGCATCATTAGGATCACACGTACCAATTGACTTTGTTGAGATTTTTGTCTGATTGTTGTGGTTGAGAATAAGTGGTGTGTAAACAGTAAATATTGAGCAGTTTTAGTGGTTATTAGATGCAACGTAGTCTAAGATCCCAGGATAGATAGTTAAATAGATAAATGAACAAATGAGATTGTGTTGATAATTGTCTTCTAAGATTTGTAGTGTGTATTCATGAGGTACCATCTCATCGCATAGTTGAGATAGGGACTGTACCGTGGTTGTGACTGTACTAATATTGATTGATGTTAGTGGAGCCTATTTGCACAAAGGGAAGGCTAGATCACTTAGAGTCTATTCCCACTGGTCGACATTTCATTTGTTTGTATATGTAAGTGCAGGTAAGTCAATGGGTGTTACAATCCTTTTTCCAATTCATTCTTGTATGGTTGAGGAACTCCTGACTTTCTTTAGTGGAGCAGACAAAGTATTTGTTTATTACGCTTGCTTAGAGTTTTAGAATTTGTGTATGAGAGAACTGTAAAGGAGGGTGAGCTGCTGTGAGGAGTGGGAGAATACGTCATAGTGTGCTGTGCCGAGATTGGTTGATTGGTGTACTGTTGCGCTGCTATTGGTTGATGATGACACAGAGTGCCGCACTGGCATAGATTAGCAATTGTGAAAGCACTGCATTGAGATTGGTTGACAGCCTTCTAGTATTTCAGCTGTAACAGGATTGGATACAAAAAATTACATATATAAAATTAAAACAGAAGCAAAGAATTGAAATGGATTTGGATCATGGTACATTTATTATTAAATTCTTGCAAGTATGAAAGGTTTAAAACCTTTAGAGAATTGATGAGGGGTGATGTTAGAGTTAGAGTACCGGTTAGGGAAGGTGAAGAGGTGCCACCAGATGGCAGGCCAGCTCATTATTTGAGGACAAATGTAAGACTTCATACATGTCTATGGCTTCATCAAGGGTGCAAGAGCACTGAAAATGATGGTCCATTTAAATTTCCACATTATGATAATTTTATTTACAAGTTATTGGAAATTTGAGGCAGAAATTAGAAGAGGTGAAACCACCTCCTAGACCCACACAATATGAAGCATTAAATGCATGGGAAAAAGCAACAAATGATAAAGCGAAATATCAGAATAAGGCAAAGAGATCGGTGCAAAATTATGCAGATGTTCAATGGGATGGAGAACAGCAGGTGGAGAAAATGTACAATAGATGGCACTAGAATGTACTCAGTTATAACAACTGAAAAGACAAAAAAGAATTGGAAATAGGAAAATGAGCAAAAAGCTGCAAAAAAAACAGACACTGATATTGATTCAGGGGCTGATATTTTTAGGCTTTCTTGGCTTCGCGTCCACCACCTTATGTGACCCCTACAACAAATACTGATACTGATGCAATTACTGCTGCTAGAGTAGCTACAACCCCTGTTGAAACAAGTATAATGCAGATTGGGAAACCATTTCCTGCATTTCAAATTGCACTTGCACCTGTTGAGGTGGCTCATACTGTGATAACTCTATGTATTATTGCTTCAATTGTGACTGTTACTGTTCGAGTACCACAGACATTGGTAAGGCAAGTTGTGAATGCCCCAATAAATATTGTCCCAAATCTTAAAGCTTAAGGAGCTGTAGGAGGAGTTGTGTGACAGGGTTCACCTCGTCATCGCAGAATTTGCTGATTGTTGCCTGCACACCACCGCAAAATGTTGAATCATTGAGGGAAGTGAGAGGGTTTTTCTTCACAACACCAATTGCACAGGAAGAGAATTGAAATTTCGAGGGTGGGATTTCCCCCCCATGGTTTGAAGATACTGCGTAAACCAAGAGAGTGGAGAGATCAGAGTGACTACCTGATAGTAAAGAAAAAGCAAGATCTTTAGCTGTGCCATAATTAAAGGTAGAGCTAGAAAAACTATTAGTGGTTGTCTGGACATTTCACAATTGGATCTTTATCTGGAAAATGAACCGATATATTTGAGTACATACATTTCAAGACGTGCAGCTGCCACACATGGCAGACTACCTGAATTGTCATGACAATACAAAGTAGATCATTCAGAAAGTGTTCCTTTAAAAATAAGTTTTAGGGCACTATTAGATGATGAAGCTATTGCGAAAATGAGATCTTCAGGAATGAGGTTACACATTGCGGAATTAGTAAAATGCATCCACAAGTGGAGTGATTTTGACAGACTAGAAAGCAAATGGGCAAAGAAGCTGGATGAGAAAAAGAAACTGATAGATGCAGCAGAAGCAAATAGTAAGCCACCACCAGAACCTCTAGACGAAGATGACGCATTCACCTTTCCAAGCAGGGAAATATCAGGTGGAGGTTATTTACTTGTGCCATGGAGTAGAGGTGATCTCGCAACATTTATGGATAATTTTCCAACATTGAGGGAGAGTCCTGCACAGCGGGATACACAAGTTGACACATTTGTTAAAATTTCAAATGTTTTGTGAACAGACTTGAATAGAGTATTTGACTTTGTAGTGCAGAGTGATTTGTGAACTGAGTGTCCACATGAGTACTTGTGAACCCTCACCTGTGGTAATGACAAAATGCAAGGAGTTGATTACCTTTTTGAAAGAAAAACTTCCAGCGAGAGACATTGATTGTCTGAAAGTCTAATAGAACTATTCAAGAAGCAAAAAAGTCTGAGCATGCATATTATAAACATTTATTCCAGATGTTTTAACAATACAGCAGACAAGAATAATCTGAGAACAGTGATATTTAGGAGTTGTGTGTCCCAATTTGTTCTTGGATTGCGACCAGAGATCGCGAGGCACATACATGATTTGTTGGAAAACAAAACCTTTAGATGTGATTATGAGGTATGCAGAATACTGCAAAAATGATGAGCAAAAAATAAAACAAAAAAGATTGAAGGTAATGCTTGCACAGGCAAAATTGGTGCAGAAAGGTTTTCCGAATCTGTCATTTGGAGGGAATGTTGGTTGAATGCAAGTGGTTGGTTTTCAGGCTGGAGGTCAGGTTGCCCAGGGAACAGTTGGCATTTCCCAGGTATTAGAAATTGGGTTCGTGATGTTGTGTGTTTCTTGCATGGGCCATTGTCATTTTTCCAATGTTAGCCTAACTGTGCATGGTGTAGGCCGCTTTTATTTTGCACATCTTACTATATAGCACACTTGTATTTGCGCCACATTGTATTTTCACATATAACCTGAACATGTTTTTATGTTTTATTCTTTTCCTCTGATTTAGTCTGAACACACTAGACAAGCTCAAACAACAATGCCCCTTGTTATTCTCTCTGGTCAGCCAGTAGCACTTAGACATAAGAAAATGCAGCTGAGTGAAGGTCCTGAAGGAAAAGTGCTGGGTCAGCTGCAATCTAGGATGTCCACCTAAACATGCCAAAGTATGGGGTCCGACACTAATCCCAGAAATCTCTAATAGATAATCATTTAGCTTCAGCTGAAGGGTGGGGTGGCATAGGCTAGTCTGACTTATAACATGACAGGGCTCTTTATGGTATATGGTTTGTTAACCATACTACTGATATTTTTGGTATGCATGTGTTGTCTAATTGTGGCCCAAATACTGCATCTTAGAGGACGATAGTTTAATAAATGTCATAAACGTCCTTTATGTCTCTTGTTTATCTTATTGTGGACAAGTATGAGTGAGAGATCAAAAGGGTGTGCCCTGTTACCGCGATCACTGAGAGGGTCAATATTGTTGTGTTCTTGTTTCTTGGGAAAGGTTAGGAGGGCAAGTCAGGCACTATAGCTAATCAGACTCAGGCTCATAGATACTGAGGTAGAATGGTGACTCAGTCTCTACAGACTAATGTCTTAATGTCTCACAAATAGTCTGTTCCTGAGCAGAATCCCTGCTCAGGTTGTGAGCCCTGGTCAAGTGGTAACCACAATCCTTGTCAGGATAAGGCACTAGCAATACCCAATTTAACCTGTGCTTACCTTCTGGTAGCTTGGCACAGTGCAGTTAGGCTTAACTTGAAGGCAATGTGTAAAGTATTTGTGCTACACTTCAAACAGTAAAAAAAGTAAAAACACCACACAAAAAGATTCTACACTAAATTAGAAAAATGGCTTTAAATTAAATAAATATAACAAGAGCAAAACGACAATAAATCCAATGAAGACAACCAGAGAAATTGCATTTAAAAGAAATGATTGAAAATTGCTTCAAAACGCACTAAGCGCCAACAAAAGACTTCTGCTTGTGTTGGACCAGGAAAAAGTCAAAGATTCAGGCCAACCATGATGGAGCATGGGCCGGCTACAGGGACCAGGTTAGGCACACTGAGCAAAAGTACATTAGTCCGGTTTGCGCCAATGTCGAAGATGCTGTAGCAGAGCAGGATGGGGGATGCAGCTAAAGTTATGCATTGATGTTGAAGTGAAGGGTCACTTTCGATCCTCACAGTGGTTCTGACGCAATGGTCGTGATCCACACAGCAACAGTGATTTGTTGGCTTTGATGAGCACAGGGTCTGCGATGCAGAGCTCTTGACATCGAACCTGCTATCGGCAGAGATGTGAAGACCTCAAGCTGTGGTGAGCATTGCACAGTGCTGGTTCTGGATGTGTCAACATCAATCCTTACAGCAGAGGTGATGGTCCGGTTCTGGTCCCACAACATGGGCCCAGCGGAGTGACATCCCTCAGCATTACAGCAGTCCTTCTTTCTGGGAGAGTATCATCAGGTCCAGAAATTAACTGAGGCTGTAGGGTCTAAAGATCCATTTTCAATACCCAGTGGTGCCTTTGAAGTGCGTAATTGTGAGGCTGTATCAAGCTCCTCCCTCCCATGCTGCCAGGATGGGCTGTTAAGTCACACCTATGCTGTCATTGTGTGTGGCTGTCTATGGGGAATACACAAAGCCCAACTGTTACCCTACCCAGACATGCAATCAGAGACAGGCTGCAGCACACAGGGCTAAGAGCAGGAAAATACTAAGGGGCACATCAGGATAACAGGCGTCCATATGGCAGTGGTGATCCGCCTGTTAAAAACCTCCACCCGCTAAAAATCCCCCCCCCCCCCAACATTACCATGGAGGGGGGACCCTGGCGGACAGGAAGACCGTCCGCCAGTTTTCCGCTGGTTGGCAATCTGCTTGATTACCTACTGGGCGGAAAAGCAGTTTATATGGTGGCGGTGTCTGTTAGACACTGCCAGCCATATTACTTTAAGGGCGGAAGCATGCCTTTCCCTGGCGGCATTTCCGCCACAGAAAGGCATGCGGGAATTGCTTGTGGGGGCCCGTTGAGGATCCCAAGGAACTCTTGGGGTGGGGGGTTAACATGGGGGGGTACCTATGGTACCCCCTGCAGTTCCATGCACAACATGGCAGCCACCGCGTGGTGCCTGCCATGTTGTGCATGGAAGTGCACAACATGCCTTCCTGGCATTATGGCGGGCAGTGCTGAGTGCACCGCCGGCCACAATGTTAGGAATGCAGAATGCACCCGCCACTGTGGCGGGTGCATCCTAATGGCACCCACAGTACCCCCGCCCTTATGGTGGGCGGACCCTTTTTACGAAAGGATTGTGTCCGCCCGCCATCCTAAAGTTCCCCAAACTCTCTAAAAGTGTCATTTTCTAAATTGCAATGATTATTTTGCCATTGCCATTTAAGAGGATTTATTATTACAATTCCATAGGTACCAAACAGGACAGATCCATGTCCTCTCAATTTGGAATTACATATTATTAAATGTAATGAGGAATCTCCAATGTTATCCTGTGAGAGGGATAAGCCTCGCAGTAGTAAAAAATGAATTTGGGAGTTTTTAACTATCAGGAAATGTAAGACTAAAAAGTACATGTCTTACCTTTTACTTGCACAGCATCCCACCCTATGGGCTATCTGAGGTCTATCTTAGTGGTGGTTAATATGTGATAAAAGGGGAGTTTAAGGCTTGTGGGTGTAAATGCCAAGGTGGACTGACAGGGTAGCACTGCATTCAGACTGCAATGGCAGGCCTGGGGCATGTTTTAAAGTGCTACATAAGTGGGTGGCACAATACGTGCTGCAGGCCCACTGGTAGCATTACCTTTTTAGATCCTGGGTATGGGTCTATGGTATACCACTCTAGAAGGGACTTACAAGTAAATTAAATATGCCAGTTGGGCATATACCAATCAAACCATGCTTAGGGGATTGAACACAAGCAATTTATCAATGGTTAGCAGTGGCAAAGTGCACAGAGTCCTAAGGCCTACAAAAACGAACTCAGGAACATTGGAGGCAAGCAGGCAAAAATGTTTGGAGGAAAACCATCCTAAAGCTTACAGGTCTAGCAACAGGGTAGAGGTGCTCTGATTTATCCAAATTCTCGGATAGACATTGCAACAACTCATTTTCATGAAATGTGAAAAGATCAGGTTTTGGAAAAGGGAGTGCAGACAGAATCCTAATACAATGAGAGGTAATGGGCAAATGCAGGAATCAAATTAAGTACAGATGTAGAATATTCCAGTTCAGATGTCTGCCTAAAGAATACAAATGCCAGTACAGTCAAAAGTTCCAATGATGCAAGTTCCACAAGTCTCAGTCGTTTCAAAGAACATGGGAAATCCTAGATTTATTGCGAACCCAATACCGAGAACAAATCTAAATCTGTTTCAAAACCAGAAACCATTGCAATAGTTCCCTATATTGGAAAATAAGCATTTTGATTCTGATAATTCCCAATGGAGGTTCCTGAGAAGGGAGGAAGATTATGTACTTGGCACAGTCTTGGAGGTAGACTAGAGTGACCATTTGTAGAAGAAGAAGTTAATGGCCACCAAATGTCATTTCGTATTGACACCGGAGCTATCTGATCCAATGTTAAAAGAGAGTAAGATCCAAGTTGTAGGAGTTACCAATAAACACATAATAAATACAGTTCCAGAGAAAGTGGCTCTAAAAATATGTTCATTTGAAGAAAATCATCAGTTTGTAATATGTGGTTCTAGTCCTGTATACCTACTAGGGAGAGATCTTTTGTGCAAGTTAAATTGCACTATTTACTGCACACCGGAGGGTGTTGAATTTTTAATGCATGATTAAGATGTTGAATTTAAAATGATCTGACAAGGAACAGCTGTAGGATTGTATCGAGTGAGAACTGCTGAAGAATTATCTCCAGATTTTAAAAGACACAGTGAACCCAGAAGTTTGGCATTTTTAAGGAAAGGACATTGGCCTGATCAAAAGTGTGGAAAGGTTTTGAATTAAAGTAAAAACACATTATAATTTGATGTCAGAAACAGTTGGAGGAATAACACTTATGATTGAGAACCTGCTAAAACAGCCAATAAAAAAAAATTGTTGCGAACCATTGCAATTCACTTATCATGGGTTTACAAAAACTAAATGGGAAATGCCATATTGAACAGGATCGTCAACAAATGTAAACATCGTTTTTCTATGTTGTCCCATGGTACCAACTCCAGCAACCATACTTTTTCAGATTCCTTGCACCGCAGAATGGTTTACTGTTCTTCTCTATTTTGTTGCATGAAGACAGCTACTACTTGTTCTAATTCATGTTTAGAGATAGAATGTTGGCATGGTGCCAAGCTCCACAAAGATATAAAGAGTGTCCATCAATCTTTAATCAGATCTTGAAAATGAATCTTGAAACTCTACAGATGCCTTGCAGCTCAGTTCTTGTGCAGTTCATTGATGATCTACTGGTGGCATCAAACATACAAAAAGATTGCAAACGGGATAATATTGCACTGTTAAACAACCTGGCTGAGCATAGACATAAGGTGTCTCCAAACAAATTGCAATATTTTAAAAAAGAAGTCCAATATTTGTGACACATAACTGACACGGAACAAGGAAGGTGTCAGAGGAGAAAGTGGAAACCATTTTAACAGTAAATCAACCAAGAACTCTGAGAGAAGTCAGAATGTTTCTGGGATTGGTTGGCTACTGTAGACAGTGGATATGAAACTTTTTCCTTGTGGCCAAGCCTTTCCAGAGACTGATGCACAAATATGTTTCAGATCCACATCCATGGGACAACAATTGCTTGAAAGCGTGTCTGTAGTTGCCAGAAAGTCTCTGTCATGCCCCTGCAATAAGAATGCCTGATTGAAAAAAGATGTTTACATTATTTTGCAGTGAGAGGGAGGGCTGCACTCTCTTAGTACTTGCTCGGATGCATGGAGATTTGCGGAAACTTGTGGCATACTTTTCGACTACCCTTGGCCCTGTTGCCACAGAACTGCATGGTGCATTAAAGCGGACTTGGCTGTTGGTGTCAGTACACAGAGATGTGAGGTAATAGTGATGGGGCTTCCTTTTGCAGTGATGGTCCTTTATTCGGTGGAGCTATTGCTCACTCAAACTAAAAGATAGTATTTGACAAACAGCAGACTTACAAAATATGAACAACACATACTTACATCCAAAAACATGTTAATAAGGAGATGTTGCATGCTGACCCAGCCACCTTGTTGACCACTCTTGAGATTGAAGTTGATGGGGATGAAGTTCAGCATGATTGTCTAGACATATGCACTAAACCAAGATCAAACATTAAAGGTGAGCTCCTTGACGAGTCTGATATATATTTTTTGAGAATTGCTCATGCTTGAGAAACAATGAAGGAACTCTGAGAGCAGCTTATGTGGTTTTCACAATAAAAGAAGTGGCAGAAGCTTCATGGCTTCAATGTGTTATCTCTGCACAAGTGGCAGAATTGAATGTCCTAACAAAGGCTTTGGTATGTCCCATTATTTTGACAGTTATGGTCACAAAGGATGTTTATGATATCTTCAGGCTCGCCCATTAGAAATTGGGAATATGCAAAAGAATTGTTCGATTCATTACAGTTGCCCCAGGAAACTGCTGTAGTAAAATATACTGACCATAGATCTGGTAATGATTATGTTACGGTTTTAAATCGACAAGCATATGAAGTTGCTCAGTATTGTCCACTTGTGGGCAATTCATATAACCGGTTCACGGTGGCGTGAATTCAGTCACGATGCAGTGGAATTTGATACGTGCGCAGAACGGACTGCCCCCAGCCGTCCGACTCACATGCCCACTGTTGCGTTGGACGGCAGGGGGCTGTCCGACTCATCGAAGAGGCTAATGGAGACTGCACAAATTATTCTGATGTGGACATTGCTTTCTCTTTGTTGTTATCAGTAGCTGATAAATTGGAAGAGATAAAGACGTTGCAAGAAGAGTTTCAGAAGCAGAACAACAAGGTTGGATCAGAGCAGGTTGTGTTAAGGATGAAAATGACATTTAGATTTCAGCTGATGGAAGACCTGCTTTAGCATGTAGCTTGTTGTTCCCTTTGACACAATATTTTCATGGTCCTACACATTTTGGAAGAGATGCAATGGTTACATTGTTTGGACAGAACTGGTTCAATCCCTGATACAGAGTTATAGCAGATGAATTGTGCCACAGACGTGTAACATGCCAACACATGAATATAGGAATAAGAACACAAGTAATCATGAGTCATGTAGGAAGGACAGGTGGACCATTCAATAGAATGCATTTGGACTTTATCGAGATGCCTGTCTGTAGCCGGTTGAGATACGTCTTAGTTATAATGTGCATTTTCTTTCAATGGGTGGAAGCCTACCCAATGCAGATAAATGACAGCCTCACTGTAGCTAAAGTACTGTTGCAAGAACTGATACCCAGGTATGGCTTTCCAGTTTCTCTAGAGTCAGGCAAAGGGGTTCATTTTAATAATATGTTCCTGGAAAAGGCGAGGGCTAGCATAGAATGCGCCGCCATTATGGCGGTCGCACTAGTCCCCGGCTAGGAGGGGGGGAGGCCGCATCAGCAATGAGACAGTGCTCCCCCCGCTTCGCAAACCAATAGAAAGAGGCGGCCCCCTTTTGACCCGGAAGCACTTCGGTGCTTACGGCCCAAAACGTTCAGCCTGCACCCAGGTAGACCGATCTGATCTGGTCAGCCTGGGCACCCTCCTTATAAGGGGGAAGTGGGGAGCAGAACTGTCTCTTGTTCTTGCTCCCCAGAGGAACATTCATTGGGCCGGCTGCGGGCCCGTAATCTTTTTCTTTCATTTGTCTTTCAGGTGTCACGTCGCCAGAGGAAGAAGGTGCTGTGGAAACCTCATCGATATCGCAGAGGATCATCATGGGAGAGCAACCTTGTGTTTTCCCCCTTGCAGGTTCCCCGACGCCAAGCCTGCGTGGAGGAGCGCAGTTCTTCCCGAAAGACTGCACAGCTTTCTGCGGTGCATCAAGGCTCCAAGAGTGAGACTTCGCGGACAGGATGGTGGTTCCTTGACGCCAAGCCTGCATGGAGGAGCAGAGTTCTTCCGGAAGACTGCACTGCTGTCTGCGGCGCATCAAGGCTTTCGGAGTGAGGCTTCGCTGGCACTCTAAGTATCAGTTAAGTGCCTGGCTTCCGGTTCCCATCCCAGAGGGACGTTTTAATTTAAGGAGAGGCGAGGGGCAGGGGCTCCGTTGTGAGGCTTCGTGGGCAGAATTGCGGTGAGGCGCTCTTAGTGTCAGTTAAGTGCCCGGCTTCCCGTTCCCATCACCGAGGGATGTTTTAATTTAAAGCCCACGGTAACAACAGCAGGATGCGCTGTGTTGGGTCAGGAGCTCAGCTTCTCACAGGTGCTGATGCTTGATGGCTGTTCTGCTGGAATCTACAAAACAGTACCAGCACAGTGTTTTTAGGGCCAGCATTTATAAGCAGGTCCTGGGGAATAGAAACTGCTGCTTCTCATAGCATGGAAGCACTGTCACAGCTCCAAGCTCGCCTCAACCCGTGCTGTTTGAATTCAGGTCTCCTCTGTAACTGTTGTTTGCCATTACTGGGCTTTCTGAGGGAGTATTGTGCCCATTTATCCCGCTCCTTACCACAGCGTGGGATATATTGGTGACGCTTAACATCGTTTTGTACACAGTTGTGGGGCTGTGCCCTCACAGGCTGCGGAGTTTGTCTTGGAAGGCGAGCTTGGGGACTGGTATTGGCCTGTAATTGAGGTGCATAGTGTGCAAGCTGATTATTACTCACACAGCTGCATATTGTTAACACGCATAGCGCTTGGGGTCTGGTTTCAAATAATTTTAGGGAAGGGGCAAACAGGGCCAGGAGTTCAGTAGAAAACAGGTAGGGCCTTGTGCAGCAAAACCAGTACTGTTTTCTTTTTCACAGTCACAGTGCGCTTTCCTGGGAGAACGAGACCGTTCCTGGCTCAGGAGGGTCGCTGGTGGTCACTGGAGGGATCTGCTTGGGCAGCGCCAGCTAGCCAGCATCTCATCACTTCTGGGAGCCCCAGAGGGTTCGAGCGGGCGGCTCACCTGAGCCTACTGGGTTAGTGGTTGGCTGGGGCTGCTGCATCTGGAAGGTTAGAGGTGACACAGTCATCTATCTTGGGCTACAGTCCACACGTGTGACAGGTTGTATTCGGGTAGGTCCCACATTGAGGTAGCCTCATTCGCCATGGCCCCTAAGGTGCGGCAGGACAAGAAGCGATTGCGCACGGACGTCTTGCTGGAGACTTTAATGCAGCAAGTCCAGGTGATGGGGCAGACCCTTAACAGGTTGCAAGATAAGGTTGAGGGTCCAGAGGTGCCAGAGGAGGGCCCAGGCAGCCTATTGTGCCACCAAGAACCTATTCCCGCCCCCACCAAAGTGGAACAGGCACAGGCACAGTGGTAAGGGGGCTGGGGGAGAGATGGGGTGGCACCGGGAGATACGCCACAGGTGCCGCCTGCACGTACTCCAAGTCCAAAGGACACAGTACCCGTGGGGCCATCAGAGGGCCAAGCTAGTGTCCCTGTGCCCCCACAAGGGGGAGGGACAGGTGAAGCCACACCAGTTCTGCCAGACATAGCGGCCAGTCTGGGGCAGTACTCCCATGGCTGGAGACAGTTGGGAACTGGTCCCATGCCGTGGGTGAGACCTCCGGGGGGGCGATCCAATTGAAAGGGCAAAGAAATTGATGGCTGAGTGGGGGCAACACCCACGGCCGCAATACCGGTCCCCAGTGGCAAAGGCGTCCTGGTAACAAGCAGCAATGCAAAGAACCCTGAAGCGCACAAGACGGCTGATGCAGCAGCACCAGCAGGTACGAGTGCGTTATTAGCTTCACTAGGTTTGGGGGAGATGCGCTCCGGAAGGGAACGCAGCATCTGTTTAAAGAGATTAAAGAAACAATCTGGAAGGGGTAATATTTCAGCATGTTTTCCCTCCAGATAGACAAGGCAGAGAGGGAAGAGGCAAGGAAAAACAAAGAATGGATACTTCACAAGGAGAGGTTAAATATTATTCTGAAGTACAGAGTAGAAGAGCGTTTCCCAGAGGTGGGGTCTGAAATGGCATGTTACCAGAATACGCGACACGCACACGCGACAAAAGGAGGTGATGGGTGGAAGGAATATGACAAAGAGTTTAGGGGGCAAAAGCTCAGGACCCAACTCTAAGATGGAACCAGACTGACATGTTTATCCATTTGAGACATCTTTTGCAGGGATCCAACAGATAATATGCGGGGACAGGTACCTGACAACGTGCAGTTTCAGCCCTAAAAAACAAGCCCGCTAGTAATACGGTGTGGTTCAAGGACAAAACAGGGATCAATGGAAAGAAAGGCGTCTGTTTTGCATCCCACCGAGTCCAAATGTCACAAAAAATTCTGAGAAAAAGGGGGCAGAAAACAAGAGTAGCGAGGAACATTTGATTTGAGAAAGGCTAGATCCCCAGTTAACGTTATCACCATGATACCTTAGTTAGAGCTGTACAATTGCCCTGAACGATTAGGGAAGGATTTGTTGAAGGTTTTAGGAAACGAGCCCAGGGCTACAACAGGGTGATACACTGCAGGAATCAGCTGTCAGTTAGGTCCAATATGGGCATAGCAACAGCAAAAATCCAGAAAGAATTAAGCCTGGGAAGGGTGGCTGGACCTTTTATAGACGTCCCAATGGAGGATTTTGTATGTTCACCTCTAAGGGTTGTACCTAAGAAAGCGCCAGGTGAATTCAGACTGATTCACAACCTTTCAGCACCTTGGGGCAGTTCGGTGAACAATGCCATTGCAGACGCACTGTGCAGTGTGAAATACGCATCTTTTGATCAGGCAGTGGACCTGCTCAGATCTCTAGGTCAAGGAACACTGCTAGCAAAATCCGACATTGAGTCCGCTTTTTAGGCTAATGCCGGCCCACCCCTCAGATTTTCACTTGCTGAGCTTCCAATTCCAGGGGAAGTACTACGGGGACAAGTGTATGCCAATGGGTTGCTCAGTGTCTTGCGCCTATTTTGAAAAAATTTCATCTCTTCTTTAGAGTGGGAATTCAGGAGAGACTCAGGACATCAATGGGTGCTCCATTACTTGGATTACTTTCTTTTCCAAAGGGCACCAGGCTCAGGTGAATGCGGGCAGCCTTGGCAAAATTCTGTACCCTGATGCAGGATTTTGGGCTGCCTTTGGCACCCGGTACGACAGTGGGTCTGAGCACCATGATTGAATTCCTGAGGATCAAACTAGATTCTGTGCAGGGCGTGTCTAGATTACCATCAGACAAGGTCAAAGACTTTAGGGTTGCGTTGCAACTCTGCCTCAACAAAGAGAATGTTACTCTGCACCAGTTACAGCAGGTGGTAGGACAATTGAATTTTGCACTGCGCATTATCCCAATGGCCGGCCCATTCTCCCGCACCATTGCATACGCCATGTCAGGCCACAGGGAAAAGCATCATCACACCAGGCTGTCCGGGAAAGCCAGGCAGGACATGCTGATCAGGAAAGCATTCCTACATGATTTTGTTGGCAGAGCAGTGTGGCACAGCCCACCCATGTCCAACCCGGAACATGGCCTGATGATGGATGCAGCGGGCAGCAAAGGTTTTGGGCCATTTTGAGGTGCAACTGGGTGGTGCAGCGTTGGCCAAACTGGTGGAGGAACTCTAGTGGCGCTGTCTGTTTGGGCTGAGGGACTGAGGAACCAATCTGTAATATTCTGATCTGACAAATGGCGGTGGTAGAATGCATAAACAACCAAACTGCTAAATGTAGCATGATACTGCATTTGTTGAAGGAGATTGTGTTACAATGCATGAAATTGAATGTCATTTTTAAAGCAAACACGTGCCGGGTATTCTGAACCATGCGGCTGATGCATTGTCTAGTTTTAAAATGCAGGCATTCAGGTCACACATCCCAGAGGCAGCGGTGCACCCAACACCTTTCCCAGAACAGCGTTGGCAGTAGGTGCCCCAGAGTCTCAAACCTCGTGGCAGCGAGCCTAGCACCCAGAACCAGAGGTGCTTATGAAGTTTGGGTCTTTTTGTCTTTTCTTGGGGGAACAGTGGGATCCCAAGTGACATGACCATGAGTCAATAGTGGTATATCTTGCTTTCAAGAGGGCACAGTATCAGGGGCAAGGGGACATATCTCAGCCATATCATTTTTTGTAAAGATAATTGGAAGAGGGGATCCCACGAGGAACTTTGTGGTGCGTCAGGGGCTGAAATGGTGGCAATGTCTGCAGGGAGGGCAGCCAGATGTCAGGAGACCCAATAGTTTAGAGACACTAGGGAAGCTAGTGGGGGCACTGCCGCAGGTTTACGTTTCCCCAAGCAAAGTGCTTCTGTTTCAAGCAGCATTCTGCTTTGCATTTTACAGCGCATTTAGGGTAGGCAAACTGGTCGCAAAGAATAAGAAAGATTGGCTGGGTGGCCTGCAGATAGGACACGTGAACATAGGGAAGGATTCAGTGCTGATTTCCATCCTTGCATAGTATTACACAGGACAGGGAACACTTCATGCTGCCCTGTCTACAGGCTGGAGGCTTTTATGGCCCAATGTGCACAAGTCACAGGAGGGTCTCTGTTGATACATGGGGATGGGTCACTACTCACGGTATTCCAGTTCAAGAGAGTCATGCTTCTGGCATTGGGGAATGCCGGGCTAGACATTGCCGACTTTGGTACTGGGGACGTGCGTCTCAAGAGGATTGGTAGGTGGTCCTCTAACTGTTACAAGAGGTATGTGCGGTTGCACATGCTCTAGCACGGTATGCCTGTACACTTTTTTAAGTACAAATTGCATTTTCCCTTCTTCCGGTGACTCAGATAGGGGGGTGTAGTTCACTACCAGATAGTGCTATGTACAGTTTTGTATTTGTGCGCTGCATGCCGGCGTGGCAATGCATTCACCTTGGCTCTCTTGTTTCCAGGTTATTTGCACTTTCTTCATCCTGTGACTCAGGGGAAAAGCCTGCACTCGTTTGTACTCACAAACCACAGGAGCAACCGGGAGAGCGTTGGACGACGAACTCCGGGCCAACAACAGAAGTGGTGGCGCAAGTTCACTCTTCGCACCAGGAAGATCAAGATATTTGGGTGGTAGGGCATTCATATGTTCGCCGCTTGAAGAATCTTTTCAGGATCTGTCAGGACTAGGGCCCATCAACTGGGGGTAAGGTTATCATTTAATGGACAGGGTGGCTTGTGCATAGGTCAATTCAGGGAGCTGGTGAACCGTGCCTTGAAAGCAAGTAAGGGACCACCGGCGATCTGGATCCAGCACCTAGGGGGTAATGACTTGGCACGATTAGGCAGGAGAGTACTAGTGGACGATCTGCTCACAGAAGTAGGGTGGCTAGCAAAGCAGTGTTCTCAGTCGATAATAGCATGGTCTCACATGATCCACAGGTTCCAGTAGAGGGGGGGCGAGTCAGTTAGAGTGTTGAATCACACGGTAAAGCGGATCAACAACAAATTTGATAAGTTATTCGGGACCCCTAGATTAAGGTCCATAGGACACCGATACATCAGGGGGGACAGTTTTTTCTGCAGGACAGGGTGCACCTCTCTCATAAAAGGGATCAGGCTTTCATGGAGTGCATCCTAGCTTGGTTTGCGAGTATGAGGCACAGTGCATGACCTTCCTAGTGAGTGAGGGGGAGGCTAGGTAGTCGGGCAACTACGCTGACCTGTGTCGGTAAGGTCATGATTGGTAAGCATAGTCTTCGGTCCTTAGCAGTCAGCACCATGTAACTCCAGGGGTAGTGACAGCTGGTAAGTAGGCTGTCGGGATGCGGGGGGCCGGGGAGTCATCCTTCCCAGTGGGTCTGGGGCCACCGCCGCACGCGCATGCGCATCAAGACACCAATATGCAGAAGTCTTCAGCCCCCATAATGGAGTTTAAGGCACAGGGTATAGTCTAATAAGCTGTACCCCTGCGGAACCTTACTCCGGAGTAGTATTGGTAGTACACTGGGACCGGGGGAGCTGCCAGCCATTTGACTTTGCCGTAGGCTCTAGATGGGACATGCAGAAAGTAAATACATGCATTGTTAGATTTACGGTATGAGTGTCTTTTGTATTAGACTGTGTTAAGGTTAGCCCTGGAACAACATCTGTCTATCAATGTATCTGTACTTACTGCGTACATTTCTGTATCTAATCTTTTAAAAATAGTTTTGTTAACTTTTAATTAATACGGCCGGGGGTTACACCCCCCCTAATCCAAAAATATAACATTTTGGTGTGGTTTCCAATGCTGTTATGCTGGGATGAGGGAGTAGCCATCCATAACCCCAGAGTCTGTAGTAGTTCCGTAGAATGCTGTGTGTGGCTCTTCAAGTGGAACAGAGATTACACTGTAACTATTGTCATGAGACTTCAGGAATAGTGGAACAATGAAAATGGAACCTTGAAGTCCTGATTGGCAAAAGCTTGTGCTTCCACATCATTGAAATGGCGAGGTGCATTACCACTGGTTCTCATGAGTTTTCGACGTACTCCTGACAGGAGCGAAGGAGAATCGCCTCATTAACTACTCATGGGATGTGCAATGAGACTGCCTGCTTTGCCTACAAATGCAGTTGTGAACATCACAGATACCATGAAGTATGATTAATGCAAAGGACTGGCTAATGTGGTGCATTCTGTTTCTCATAAGGTTGGACCTACCACTGCCAATCTACAACTGGAGCAGTGCCATGATCTTAGTCCCAGTGACAGGGTGTTGGTGAAGAAACATATGCGGAAGTCTTGTTTGGCGCTAAGGTGGAAAGGCCCCTACCAAGTTATTTTAATCACAAACACTGCTGTCAAATGTGCTGGGAGGCCAAATTGGGTGTATGCATTGCACACTCAAAGAGTATTGTGTCTAATTGAAGAAGTAGTGTTCTTTGAAACTGGTCGGAGAGAATCATTTTCAGCTCAGAACAAGAAAGGGGTGAAGAACAGTGAGATATCACACTAGTGCAAGTTCCTGAAACATCAAAGAATGGGGTGGAAGAATCCTCTGGATGAAACACTGGAGTTTCACCAAGCCACTTGAATGACCCTGATGAAGCAAGGAGTGTGAGACAAAATGAATGGATCTGGAGATTTCAATGGCCCAGTAATAGCAGACAATTGAGGTCAAGTATGTCAATCAAACAAATGCTTCGTGAAATCCTCGAAGAAACAGAATCCAGTGGTATAGGTGACACAGAAGAGGATCTGCAGACACTGAGGAGATCCAAAAGAACAAGATGCCAAGAAAATATGCCAAGCGAGTAAAAACAAGGTCCAGATTGATCGAGCCCAGAATTGATTAAGCCTATGGCGCTTAGCCGGCGCCTCTGGCTGCGCATTGCTTATGCGCCGATGGGGACACTGATTGGAGTTTCTGCCTTCCTGGCATGAAACGTGAATTTTGGACAGCCCTTGACGGCGGCCATGGGGGTCTTTCAGGGGTGCTTGCACTTTGGTCTCTCATTACCCATGTGATGTATGCACAGGATTTTTGGCGGATATGGCTGAAAGGTCTGAGGTTCTTCCTCATCGTTGGCATAATCTTCTGCATGCTTTTGATAGTCGGATTCATCACTTTCCTTGCCCTGGCGATCACTGAACAGCAGTCTATTACTGCCCCAAAAACGTTTATTTGTCGTGCGTCTGGAGTTTCATGTCCTTGAAGTGGGCCTTTTTGTTCAGCCTTTACTCTCACCGGTACAGGAACGAATTTGCCGATATCAGCATCCTTAGTGATTTTTAATGTGTTTTTGTCTTATTTTCCTCCTGTGTACACCCTGTCGAGGGTTTCTTGCTCCTGTTCGTCTGAGTCATTGGGTCATCAAGAATCGGACATATGCCGGGCTATAGAAATAATTTTTAACATAACATAACATAACAATTCATTTAGTTCATGGCTATAAAAACGATTTAAAACAACATACATGCTGGGCTACAGCCACAGGAGAGGAGTGGAAGAAAAAACCCGACCTCTGCTTGTACATATAGCTAAATTTGACCTGGATGTATTGCAGTGTGCAAGAGATAGAAATGGAAATATTATACCAACATTCACAGGCAGAAATGCCAATACTACTATAGATCATGTACTGGCATCTGTAAATGTTGCATCTTCCTGTACCACCCCGGAGATAGAAGATCTTTTATTAAGCGATCATAACTTTATCAGTATGTTTCTAACTATTTGGGGAAATAGATGCCAAGAAATTCAAATTCAAACTATGATTGCCAATATAACTCCTTGTAGACCTAATGGTACTAGGATAAAGTGGAAAGAGGTGAACCCGGACAAGGTATTAAAAAACATTGTTACGGTATGTCACACTGAGATTATCGAGACTTTGGATGACAAGGTCGAACCAATGTTGATTTTAATACATTTTTGTAAAATAAATGGAAATAGCAATAGTATCATGACTACGACCTCAAATACAAAATCTGTGCAGAATAGAGGATGGTTTGACCACGCATGTACTCACTCATTTAACCAGCTAAAACAAACCTTGTCTAGTAGTAATAGGGAAATGATGCTTGTTAAGAATCTAAGACTGGCTTACAAACTACAATTAAAACGGAGAAAGAGGGAGCTTCAAGAGGAGGCCTGGGACAAATTAACAATGGCTGTGGATACATCTAACAGCCAGTTGTTCTGTGAAACAGTTAATTCACTCTTTTTAAAAAATGACGAGGCCCCCGAATTGACATCTCATGTCAGTAGCGAAGCATGGTTTTCACATTTTACTAGCATTTTTAATTCAGGAGATGTAATTAGAACAGAGTCTAGGGACCCAGATAACTGGCCAATTGTACCTCTTAATATCACGCTTGCACAGAATTAACAGTAGTAAGGGAGGGAAAGCACCCGGCCCCAGACGGTGTACCAGTAGATATGCACTCTGGGGCCCCATATTAAACAGAGTTTTTAATGCTACCGTAATGGAAGGAGCACCCTCAACATGGGGCGAATCTATAATAATTCCCATATTTAAGAAAGGGAACAGATCTGAAGCCAAACATTATCGGCCAATCTCTCTTTTAGATTCATCAATAAAAATTATGAGCAGGGTTCTACTTGTTAGGTTAGAGGAGTGGGCAGAAGAAAATGGGATTTTAACGCAGTCCCAATATGGATTTAGAAAAGGGCGGAGAACTCTTGAACAATGCATTAATTTGGATGTCCTAAGGCTTCGCTGACCTTAGCAGCGCATTTGATTTAGTGGACCATGCCCTGTTATGGCCGATTTTATTGGGTCTTGGTGCCCCGGAGTCTATTATAATCTTTTTGGCAAGGCTTTTTGAAAAATTATTAACATCTGTGCGGTATGGCCAAAGGGGAGAGTGCACCCCCGAATTTGAGGTTAAATTAGGCATCCAGCAATGCTGCGTCCTTGCCCCACTTCTTTTTACCCTATTTATAAATGAAGTAGATGCAGCACTCAAATCTGTAAAGTCGGATGCACCCCAGGTGGAGGGTCAAGATGTGCCGGTTCTGCTTTATGCAGATGATGCCGTACTTTTATCAAGGACACCTTTAGGTCTACAGAGGTTGATAGATAAGTTTACCGATTTTATTAAGGGTAGAAAGTTGCAGATTAATAAAACCAAAATGTATACTATGATCAGTGGTTCGAGGCCTGGGAGAACAAAATCTTTTTTTGTAGAACAACAGAAAATGTTAACAGTTGATAAGGGTCAACCTTTACTGGCAATGGTAAATGGTCACAGTGTGGTATTGGGTTCCCAAGGCCTACATGCTCCGAAGATAACCCACTTACACCGAAAGAACTGTTGGCACGGAAACTGAAAAATGCAAAGAACAGGTTTATTAAAACCCCATGGGGTGGTGGTACATTCCTACAGCACCCTTCGGTAATGCAAGAAGTATCACACCGAACATCGGTGTGACCCCCTCTTTTATACGTTTTACAGGTAATAAAAAGGACAGGCGGCACAAAGTTACAGAACATTATGTACATATATGGTCATGTTTTGGAACACTGCCAGCTCATTGGAGGGTTTCAAACCCACTGGTCAGTTTGCGGCACATTCCTAAGGGGTGACTGGTCAATGGGGTCTGCGCATGTACAGGCTTGACCATTACTAAAAATAGCCTGTTGCTGGGCAAACTCAAGTGGTCAGTGGTACGGACAACGGACTAAAGGCCATGCTGGCCACGAGGCCGCTCATGATCTAAGATGGCCGCCGTAACACACAAAATGGCGTTTTCAAGTATGACCAATATACACAGAAAACGTGTAGCTACAGCTAAGCGCTAACTCGGCCACCATCAAATTACGACAGACAACCCTTTTAGCGTTCAGCTGAAGCTACCTCATAGTGAACATAATCGGGGTGTTCATCTTCGATATCGATCAACATTATCTGGGCTACTTCTTTATGAAGCATCATTTTGTCATGAGCAAGAGCTCGTCTTGATGGTATACAAGCCGATAGGCACATAGAACACAAAGCTGGACCACATTGAATACATAGACATATAGAAAACAGTATTCCCACAAGAATACATAAAATCGTTAGCAGTTTCCAACCCCAAGTGGTAAGCATTGACCAGAACCACCCTGAAAGAGTCCAAGTACCATTATCTGGATGTATTTCTGCAGCTATCTTATGCAGTTTCAAAATTGCATCATAAACGGATGGTGAGTTGTCAGGTACGTAAACACAGCAGCTACTTCCGATAATTCTACATGCCCCCCCACGATCGGCTAGAACTACATCTAAAACCATCCTGTTCTGTAACGTAACAATTCTAGAAATCTGCAGTTCCTCAGTAATGTTCCCCAATGCGATAGCAGTGTCATTTGCTACAGCCTCAACTACACGAGTCAGTCTTCGTATTTTCCGACTATTCAGAGCAGCCCCAACAAAAGAAAACAGTCCGAGATTAAAATCCACATACTGTTGCAAAGCAGTGTCTGTCTGGTCTATGTCATCTAACACAACGGCACGTTTAACACGGTTCAGTATAAAATCGTGGTACAAAATATAATCATTATGGTACATTGGTGGGGCAATGAATACAGGAGGCAGTACAAAAGATGCATAACAAGTACCTAACCATCCCAAAGGGAGCTGATGATAACCCTTCGTTCCGCAAATAAAATACGTATTTCGTGATGCTACAAACGATATACCATTCGGGCTATCAAACGTTATTGTGGTATTACATTCGCTTTTCCCAACCGAAATCTTACCTTTATTACGTATACATAGATCAGCTTTCGTGGCAATGACATTTATAACATGTGAGCTGGAGACATTTATGTTACGTTGATTGCTGTAAACACGTGGGGCAGAGATATTGTCGGGCCGGTATTCTTCCCATTCAAATCGAGTACCCTCAGCTCGCGGATACCCATCTCGGTCATGGTAGCACACTTTATTTAAACAGAAAAGCACCCCCCCCTTTGTTGGCCATCTCAGAGTGAAGAGCAGGGTGTACCAGGCGTTGCAGGATCCATTATGTGAGAACGAAAGTGGAATGAGTGGAGTGACCCCTTTCTTCTGGTGCCCAGGTAGCATCCCACACACCCAACAATTTGAGGTATTTGTCATATTATGTGTATGATGCAAGATCTGAATGAAGCTATTGTTCAGATAAGTTTGTCGGTGCCGTTCTTCATGGTAAGGCAAGGTGAAATGAAAATGTTCAGATGGAGCCGGGGTAGTCGGCAGCAAATGTTCACGTGCAGGTACCACAAGTTCAACTACCCAGGCTATTACTGCTATTACCACAATCGTTAGGACAAAAAGGATGGCACCAAGTATTCGTTTATCCCGTGATGCAGACGACGCCATAGTTCAATTGTAGTTCAAAAGTCTTAAATGTTCAAAAAAGTTCAGAAAGTTCACAAGTTCTCAAATGTACATATGTATGTATTATACCTAAAAAGAAAAAAACAGTGCTGAGCTCCGAGGTAGCCGTTGTTTTCTTCTCCGGGCCAAGACGGGTGTCGCTACACTTGGAAGAATTGATCCCCCCCCCTTGGAATTCCCGGTTTCCGTTTCACAAACCTGGAGCGGTAACCAACCAGTTTCAAAAACAACCCAAAAATCTTCTTATCGTGGCCGTAGATTGTAGTGCTCTCGTCCAGAAACAGTGTGGTCCGGGAAGGGGCTCAGCTTCGGCCGATGTCACCGCTGGGCTCTTTTCTTTATCCAGAATCTCTTTGTAGTCGGTCAACACAGCAGGATTCACCAGGTCAGGAGAGACACGACGGCAGTGAGTTGAGTGTATCCACCGCTTCCTGTTGGTCACTCGTACAGCCGTTCGAGTAGCCAGGAGGACCTGCTCGGGGCCACGCCACCTCGGTTCCAAGCTATTCGTCCTCTCAAACGACCTGATCATTACATGATCACCAGGGCGAAGATCATGGCCCTCTCCAGTAGAGTTGTCAGGGAGCGCTTCTCGAACCTGTTGATGAATAGAAAGCAAATCATTTGTTAATCGTGCCAAATAATCGTTCATCATTATACAAGGCACATCATGTATCAATCGCGGCTTGGGCACCCCCCAGATATTCATAGGCCTTCCAAACACCACTTCATGTGGTGTGAGGCCTGTTCGAGAGTGGGGCACTGATCTAAGAGAGAGTAATGCCAGCGGTAAAGCATCCGGCCATTTCAATGACGTGGACGCCACGATCTTAGCCAATTTTAGTTTCAACGTAGCATTATACCGCTCCACAAGACCTGCCGACTGAGGGTGGAACACAGCATGAAACTTCTGCTGGATCCCTAACCCCTTCAGCACGTATTCCACAATTTTCCCGACAAAATGAGGCCCATTGTCGCTCCACAAAAATTTGCAAATTCCGAATCGAGGGAAGTACTCCTTGAGCAAAACCTTAGCTGTTGTCAGTGCTGTATTATCTTTCGTGGGGAAGGCCTCTACCCATTTGCTAAAAGCACATACCACCATTAAGACATACTTCAGGTTATTGCAGCGCTCAAGCTGGATATAATCCATTTGGAGTACCTCGAATGGTGCAGAAGGTGGAACGAACCCTCCTTTCGGAGTATGGGTCCCCTTAGCAGGATTGTGCTGCAAACATATCAGACAGGTCTGCACTACTCTCTTGGCTGTGTTAGCTATCTCGGGATGCTCCCAAACTCGTGTTAACAATCGAGTAATTGCAAGAGCCCCCACGTGCGCTAACCCATGTGTCATTTGGACCATCGCTTGCAAGTAAGCTGCAGGCAATTTCCATTTCTCCATGTCCTTGTTTCTCCAACACCCTTCATCGTCTAGTACCCCATCAGTTGCCCATGCCGCAAGTTCTGATTCAGTAGCTGATTTCTGAATGTCTAATATTTCCGCTCTAGCATCATTCCATCGCTCTGCTTGGTATTTGGTCACATACATGGGGGAGTCAGCTCGGGACATAGCCGTTTGTCTCGCTATGCTGTCCGCAAAGGCATTTCCCTGACCTACTTCGTCAGTGATCTTTTTATGGGCGCTACATTTGATTATCGCTACTTTCTTTGGACAAAGCAATGCGTTGAGGAGATCACGCACCAACTCTCTGTGCATAATATGTACTCCATGAGAAGTTAAAAACCCACGCTCTCTCCAGAGTAGACCGAAGTCATGTGCTACTCCGAAGGCGTACCGGCTGTCTGTGTATATGTTCACACATAGGCCAGCACTCAATTTGCATGCTCTTGTCAGGGCTATCAGCTCCGCTGCTTGAGCCGATTTCTGTGGTATTCTAGCTGTTTCCACCACTGTCTTAAGTGTCGTTATTGCATAGGCTGCGGAAGTTGTGCCATCTGGCAGCCTCAGACATGATCCATCAACCCACAGTTCCCCATCCACATCTTGAAGTGGCATATCCTGTAGGTCAACACGACCCTTTGTCTGTTCCTCGGTCAGGAAAACACAGTCATGGTGTTTTTCTTCCTGACCCTCCTCAACCGGATAGGGCAATAAAGTGGCAGGATTCAGAGTAGCACATCTTTTTAGTGTGATATGTGGCGCCAACAGGGTAAGCTCGTATCCTGTTAACCGTGCACTCGTGAGATATTGGGTCTTTGTTTGGTTTAGCAGGGCATCTACTGCATGAGGAACTAACACCAACAATTTGTGCGATAGCACTATTCCCTCACTCTGCCGTATCGCTACTGCTGTTGCTGCGACTGCTCGGAAACACCCAGGTAACCCTCGCGCTACAGGGTCAAGAATGGCAGAGAAGTATGCACATGGCCTCTGCTTGTCCCCGTGTGTCTGCACTAACACCGACAATGCACACCCATCTTTCTCATGCACGTACAATGTAAAAATCTTCGTATAATCTGGTGTACCTAATACGGGTGCAGAGCAAAGGGCTTGCCTCAATTGATCAAAAGCATTTTGACATTCATCTGTCCATTCAAGGGGCATTGGTGTCGTTTTGGACAGTAACGCTAACAGAGGCTTGATAATATGCAAAAACCCCATGATCCACTGCCTACAAAAGGACGTTAACCCTATGAAGGCGCGTACATCTCTCTGTGTGCGGGGGACTGGTGTATCTAATATTGCCTGAATACGATCTGATGTCAATGCACGCTCCTCCTTAGACAAAAGATGACCGAGGTAGGTCACCTTGGGTCTACAATATTGTAGCTTTTTCTTAGAAACCTTGTGATTATTCTGTGCCAAAAAGGAAAGCAACGCAATCGTACTCTCCTCACATTGCGTATAAGAATCTGCGGCAAGCAGAAGGTCGTCCACATATTGGATCAGAACAACCCCCGATTGCAACTCAAAGGAATCAAGCAGTCTTTTCAAAGCCTGGCTGTAGATACTCGGGCTCTCAGTGTAACCTTGGGGAACACGACAAAATCTATACGATTTATTATTTAACGTGAAGCCAAACAGATATCTGCTATCGGGATGGACAGGGATAGAAAAGAAAGCGTTTTTCAAATCAATTACACTAAAGGTCGTTGCCGTTGGTGGTACCAGAGTAAGCAAGGTCGTAATATCGGACACCACCGGGTATTGGGGAACGACAATTTTGTTGATCTCTCTCAAGTCAATAATAAAGCGATAGACTTTGTCATCAGTGTCTCTTTTAAGAATCGGGAGAATAGGACTGTTACAAACATTATAAGAAACCTCTTCCACCACCCCAGCCGCAATAAGATCTTGGACAATGTGAGTCAGGGCAATTTCACCTTCTTTCGAAATCTTATACTGTGGCACCCGTGGCAAAGAGGCCCCCTCCTTAACAGTAATATGAATAGGTGGAATACGCATCTCCCCCACATCCGTGTCTGAGGTCGCCCATAACGTGTGCGGGAGAGAGGCCAAAGCGGGAATGTCTGATATGGTATAGAACCTATTCGGATCAGGGTAATTGTCATTCAGGATAACCCACACTCCTTCAGGAGCGCACCGTATCGTCGCTCGAAAATATTTAAGCAAATCAAGGCCCAAGATATTATCTGGGGTATAGGGAGAGAACAAAAATTGGCCAAAACTAAAAAATTTATCAAGACAGAGTGCAAGGGGTTTAGACAAAGGGCTAGGGGAGGGTGTGCCATCGAACCCTACACATGTTATCATTTCGCCAGACAGGGGAGCCCTCGGAACCAATTTCTTTGACAAGGCGCTACGAGTAGCTCCAGTGTCGACTAAGAATTGATCAGTAGAACCCAAAATGCCCGCTGTTACATATGGACCTTCCTGATCTACCGGCACTTCAATTGGCTCCGCACCCCATCCTACGCAGTCCTATGCATGCACATAATCCTGGTGCTCCACATTCTCACCCTTGGAAATCTGATATTGGTTCCGTCTATCAAAAGTATTTCGTTCATCCTGGCCACGGCCCCCTTGCTCAACCCTTCCACGATCACCTCCGCCACCTCTCGCTCCCGTATAACCACCCCGCGACCTACCACTTCCTCGACCACGCTGGCTCCGTTGTTCCCGTAGTACCGGGCAATCCTCAGCCCAATGACCAAACTCCTTACAATAAGCACATTGATCCTCCGCAATATCCGTACGACCATACGACGAGTTTCCTCCACCTCGTCTACCCCTATCGTTCCCTCTACCCTGTGTTCCACGAACCTGTGCCAACATCACCTTCGTTTTCAATTCTTTTGCTTTCTTATCAACACTTTCCTTAGCCTCCAACTCCTGCCGCTCATAATACTGAGCCATAGTTAACAAAGACGCAGGGGTCGCCGTGGCCCAGGAACTTTCACTCGACTTCAATCGTTTGGCAATCTCCGGCAGGAGATTAGCCACATACTTATCTACAAACAAATGTCGACCTGTATCATCTGTTAAAGATTGACCACTGTAATCATGAAACGCCTCTTCAAAGCCTGTAAAAAAGTCTGAAACCGTTTCATCTGGCTTTTGTTTACACGAAGCTAACATGGTCCAATCTATCTTTTTAGAAGGTACGAGCGTTTTTAATTTAACCAGAATAGCCGTTGGAAGGTCTAAAATCAGCTGGCAAGGCTTGCATGCCGGTTTCCTCTCTAAGTCAGCTTGATTTATCTCTTTCCAAGTACCCCCAAGTATTGTCTCATCATTATTTTTACGAATTTGTCTCCACATGTCAGGCGGAAGTATTAACCCAAAAAACAAATCTATATCAACCAGAGTCATCACACAAGATGAGATAGCCCCTTCCACCCCTTCATAGAATGCTGCCAGATTTTTACGAAGATCAGGTAAAGAATTTTTCAACGCCATAACATCCGCTCTATTCCAAGGCGTATACACCCAATTATATACAAAATACCCCTTCGCATCTTTTGACCTTCTATCATCATCTGTACCTTCCCCCTTTGGTGGAACATACAAAGGTGCAGCTTCACGCATAGGCATAACATGCATGGCAGAACTCTTATCTGAACCCCGGAGAGAACACTCCTTAGACTGCCCATCAGACTCCAGCCCGGACTCCTTAATCTTTTTCCGCTCGTCCCGCAATCTGATAGTCTCATCTCGCAGCTTGATCAGTTGCTTGTAAAAGGCATCGACATCTGCAAGAACAAATACACCTGTTTCTAGATTCTCACGATGAACTGACACATGCGTAGGTTCTAGCGTATCTGAAATTTTACGAAATGAGGTAACAACTTCGTCTGCCAAAGTGGACATAAAATACAATAACTCTTGGTCTGTCCAGGTACTCCTTTCAGAAACAATTTCAGACTGAGAAGCATACATCGTATTCACTCTACGAGCCCAACTACGTAAATGTGCGGATCTCTCCGCCGAAAACCTGAGACCAGATACCCCTTTCTTTCCCGACTTATCCTGTCCTTCATCTACCGCAAGAGGAGCCGTAGGCGAGACGTACGGAGGCGGTGATCGATCTAATAAAGAAAAATCATCAATTTCATTATTAAGGACAGGATAAAGCGGTCGACGAATTGACCCGTCGTTTGCAATTTGCGTTCCCGTTCCTCCCTTTCTTTCTGTTCCTGCTCCTCTTTTTCCTCAAGCTGTAAAGCCTTATCCCGAGCAGCCTTGCGCTGCTCCTTGTCCGCCAAGGCAACTTCACGTTTCATTCGCTCACGCACCGCTTTCTCCCACATTCGCACACAATCAAACATGTTTTGTCTAGACCTTCGTTGAAACAAACATTGCTCCACAAATTGCACTTTACGCAAATCGAACGACCCATGTAGTGGCCATTGCAATTCAGGATCTGATCTTGTATACTTATTCCATAATTTACTGTACATTATAGGGGGAAGGCCAAATTTAATGTACATTTCTCGATTCGGTGTTCCTTCTGGGGGAGCCGGCTGTGATTCCACTAACCTAATTGTGGTACCATTTCCAAAACAGCACATTCCTCGGAGTGTGCTTAAAACAGGCATGTTCAAAAAGTATCACGAAAGCGCGATACCATATAAAATGGCACTTACAGTACTTCACACAAATGTGCCGCTCAAAGGGAAAAAACAAAATTAGAGAAACATCTCTACATGCCTGCCTATGTGAAGTGCACTACACATATACTTTTTCAAAGATCACAAATTCACAAATTCACAAATGTTAGCTAACTCAAATCAAAATCATAGATCATAGGACTTCGGCAAGCGTCCGAGGACTACCTTACCGATCACAACTCATAGAACTTCAGTAAGCGTCCGCAGACTACCTTACCGATCACAAATCTTACCCAAAGCCTCAAAGGTCCAGTTTCCAACTGCCAAGGTCTTGTAATCGAATCAGCCAAACGGCGCTTTATCCAGCAACACGGACAATCGAGGACTCAGTCGGAGACCGGCGCCACCTGGAAGGTCAGATCGGAAGGAAAGGAAAAAACACCGTGGGTGCCAAGACTCGGGTCACTCAGTGGCAGCGCGCGTCCATGGCGAGTATCCAGACCTTCGTCACGACCTCTCCTTCGGGCATCCGAGTCGCCGATGAGTCCCACCAGAGTCGCCAATTTGTGGTATTGGGTTCCCAAGGCCTACATGCTCCGAAGATAACCCACTTACACCGAAAGAACTGTTGGCACGGAAACTGAAAAATGCAAAGAACAGGTTCATTAAAACCCCATGGGGTGGTGGTACATTCCTACAGCACCCTTCGGTAATGCAAGAAGTATCACACCGAACATCGGTGTGACCCCCTCTTTTATACGTTTTACAGGTAATAAAAAGGACAGGCGGCACAAAGTTACAGAACATTATGTACATATATGGTCATGTTTTGGAACACTGCCAGCTCATTGGAGGGTTTCAAACCCACTGGTCAGTTTGCGGCACATTCCTAAGGGGTGACTGGTCAATGGGGTCTGCGCATGTACAGGCTTGACCATTACTAAAAATAGCCTGTTGCTGGGCAAACTCAAGTGGTCAGTGGTACGGACAACGGACTAAAGGCCATGCTGGCCACGAGGCCGCTCATGATCTAAGATGGCCACCGTAACACACAAAATGGCGTTTTCAAGTATGACCAATATACACAGAAAACGTGTAGCTACAGCTAAGCGCTAACTCGGCCACCATCAAATTACGACAACAGGAAATGATGAACGTTAGGTCTAAATTGGCTAAAAGTGCACACGGGGTCTTCAGGTTTGCTGCTAATATAGGGGACCGCCGAATTTATGATATGTTGCACATTTATCAATCAAGATGTACCTCAATAGCACTTTACGGTGCGGGGGTATGGGGCCATTACCACCATGAAGACTTGCAAACAGAGGAAAACAGGTTTCTTAAAAAGCTAGTCTGTTTACCCACTTCTGCATCTTCTGATCTAATACATAGCGAAGTGGGGCTTAATTACCTGACAAATCTAATTGGGTTAAGACCACTGCTTGCATGGAGATCCATATGGTTGAAGGAAGAAACTTTATTCACCAGAAGTATCATTAAAGACTGCCTTCAATTAGACAACTGTTTAAAGATCCCTTGGCTTAAATATATAGTATCAGCATTTAAAGATCTATTTAATATAAATATTATGGAAAACCCCAATGAAGTAATTGATATTCCTAAAATTGAAATGAAAAATACATTTTTGAGGAAGAGAAAATACGAACGCCCAAAAATTAATGGGCCTTTAACAACCAGGAAGTTCTATTATTCATATTTGGAAATTGAGGGATTCCAACAATCAATCAATCAATCAGTGACACTTATAAAGCGCGCTACATACCCGTAGGGTCTCAAGGCGCTGGGGGGTGGGGGGGGGTGCCGCTACTGCTCGAACAGCCAGGTCTTCAGCTTCTTCCTGAAGGAGAGGTGGTCTTGGGTCAGGCGCAGGTCGGTCGGGAGGGAGTTCCAGGTCTTGGTGGCCAGGTAGGAGAAGGACCTTCCTCCTGTAGTCGCTCTTCGGATGCGGGGGACGGCGGCGAGGGCGTGGTTGGCTGATCGGAGGTGGCGTTTGGGAGCGTAGAAGTTGACTCGGCTGTTGAGGTAGCTCGGGCCTTGGTCGTGTAGGGCTTTGTGTGCGTGGGTGAGGAGGCGGAAGGTGATTCTTTTGTTGACGGGGAGCCAGTGAAGGTCTCTCAGATGTCCGGAGATGTGGCTGGTTCGTGGGATGTCGAGGATGAGTCTGGCTGAGGCGTTCTGGATCCGCTGGAGTCTCTTCTGGAGCTTGGCGGTGGTACCGGCGTAGAGGGCGTTGCCGTAGTCCAGTCGGCTGGTGACGAGGGCCTGGGTGACGGTCTTCCTGGTCTCGGTGGGGATCCACCAGAAGATCTTCCGTAGCATGCGTAGGATGTTGAAGCACGCCGAGGAGACGTTGTTGACTTGCCTGGTCATGGAGAGGGAGGGGTCCAGGATGAAGCCCAGGTTGCGTGCATGGTCTGTCGGTTTGGGTGTGGTGCCCAGGGCGGGAGGCCACCAGGAGTCGTCCCAGGCGGAGGGTGAGGAGCCCAGGATGAGGACCTCCGTCTTGTCCGAGTTCAGTTTCAGGCGGCTGGTCGTCATCCACTCGGCTACCTCTTTCATCCCTTCGTGCAGGTTGGCTCTGGCGGCGGCGGGGTCGTTGGTCAGGGAGAGGATCAGCTGGGTGTCGTCGGCGTAGGAGATTATGCTGAGGTTGTGTTTGCGTACGATGGCCGCGAGGGGGCTCATGTAGACGTTGAAGAGGGTGGGGCTCAGAGATGATCCTTGGGGGACGCCGCAGATGACTTCGGAGGCCTCTGACTTGTACGGTGGTAGGCGGACTCTCTGTGTTCTTCCGTCGAGGAAGGAGATGATCCATTCCAGCGCCTTGTCCTGGATTCCGATGTTGCTGAGGCGCCGTACTAGGGTGCGGTGGCAAACCGTGTCGAATGCCTCGGAGAGGTCTAGGAGGATGAGGGCCGCTGTTTCTCCATTGTCCATCAGGGCTCGGATGTCATCGGTGGCGGCGATGAGGGCGGTCTCGGTGCTGTGGTTGGCTCGGAAGCCGGACTGTGAGGGGTCGAGGGATCCGTTCGTCTCGAGGAAGGCGGCCATCTGCTTGTTGACGGTCTTCTCGATGACTTTGGCTGGAAACGGGAGGAGCGAGATGGGGCGGTAATTCTTGAGGTCGGTGGGGTCCGCTGTTGGTTTCTTGAGTAGAGCGCTGAGTTCGGCGTGTTTCCAGCTCTCAGGGAAGATGGTGGTGTCGAAGGATGTGTTGATGATGTCTCGCAGGTGGGGTGCGATGACAGCGTCAGCTTTGTTGAAGACGTGGTGAGGGCAGGGGTCGGTCGGTGATCCGGAGTGGATGGAGTTCATCGTGCGGATGGTGTCTTCGGTGCTGATCGGGGACCAGGCGTGGAGGGTGGTGGTGGGGGGTGGTTGCTCGGTCATGGTGTGCGTTGGTTGGTCGTTGAAGCTGTTGTGTATGTCCGCGATCTTGTTGTGGAAGTATGAAGCGAGGGAGTTGCAGAGGTCTTGCGATGGGGTGATGTCGTTGTTTCCTGCGCTGGGGTTGGAAAGCTCTTTCACGATGTTGAAGAGTTCCTTGCAGTTGTGTGCGTTGTTGTCCAACCGGTCCTTGAATGCTGTTTTCTTGGCGGCGCGGATCAGCTGGTGGTGTTTCCGGGTGGCAAGTTTGAAGGAGGTCCTGTTGTCCGGTGTCGGTTCCCTTCTCCAGACTTTCTCGAGGGCTCGGCAGTTCTTCTTGGAGCTCTTGAGTTCGTCGGTGAACCATGGGGCCTTCTTGCTGCCGGGTCTGCTAGGCGGGGTCCTCAGTGGGGCGAGTTCGTCCGCGCAGTTGCTGATCCACTTCGTGAGGTTGTCGGCGGCCTGGCTGGGGTTCGCTGAGCTGGCAGGAGGGTGCTGGATCAGGGAGGTGGCGAGCTGGTCTGCTGTGATCTTGTTCCAGCTTCTGCGGGCGGCCTGTTGCTGGTGTTGGTGGGTCGTCGTTCTCTTGAAGGTGAAGTGGACGCAGCTGTGGTCCGTCCATTGAAGCTCTGTGGCGTGGCTGAAGTCGATGTCTGTGCTGGAAGAGAAGACTGCGTCGAGTGTGTGTCCGGCGAGGTGGGTGGGGGTGGACACCAGTTGCTTGAGTCCCAGGTTGGCGAGGTTGTCGAGCAGGGTGCTGGTGTTGCGGTCGTTGTTGTTCTCCAGATGGAAGTTGAGGTCTCCCAGGAGGATGTAGTGAGCGGAGGGGAGGGCATGCGGGCTGACGAAGTCGGCGATGTCCTCGCTGAATTGCGTGCGTGGTCCAGGGGGTCGGTAGATCAGTGTGCCTCTGAGGGTGGTGTTCGGGTTGGTGTGGATCTGGAAATGCAGGTGTTCGGCGCTGGTCAGGGTGTTGTCGGTGCTGGTCGTGAGACGGATGGTGCTCCTGTGGATGATGGCGATGCCTCCTCCCATCTGGTTGGCGTTTCGGTCCCTCCGGACGATCTTGTAGCCCTCTGGGATGGCGATGGCGATGTCGGGAGCTGAAGAGGCGTTCATCCAGGTCTCCGTGAGGAAGGCAACGTCAGGGGCTGTGGCGTCTAGGAGGTTCCAGAGTTCGATGGCGTGTCTGTGGACGGAGCGGGTGTTGAGCAGGATGCACTTGAGGTGGGTGCTGCTGGTGTTCGACTTGGCGGGTGCTGGTGCGAGGCTGGTCCGGATGCAGGTGAACTTGCAGGCGTGGCAGCAGAAAGGTCCGTGGGTACGTCGTGGAGTGGCTTGATGGCATTCTGGGAGTCGGCCGGTGTTGAGAGCGGTGAGGGTGGCGGCGGAGTACGTCAGGCGGGTCGGTCGGGGTCCTCGTGGGCCAGGGGTCCTGGCACTGGGCGCGGTCCAGGCGCAAAGATTAATAGTTCCGTTTTGTCACCATTTAATTTTAACTTTTTGGAGTGCATCCACTGTGCTATATTCTGAAGCCCTAGACGTAGGGAGGAGGTGTTGCTATTATCAGTAGTTGATAGGGAGAATACTAATTGAGTATCGTCAGCATAAGAAAAAATAGTAAGGCCAAATTTTTCTGCAATACTCGCTAGCGGGGTGATGTGAATATTGAATAGGAGCGGGCTAAGGATTGACCCCTGTGGAACTCCATATGGGGAGAACATAGTCTTGGGGGTGTTGTTTTTGGAGAAGACCTGGTAAGATTGTTCTGTTAGAAAATTCCCAAGCCAATCCAAAGCTAGTCCTCTGACCCCAATTCCCTCTAGGGTTTCAAGTAGCATTTTGTGGGATATAGTGTCAAAGGCGGCTCTCAAGTCTAAAAGAATGAGTGCCACCGTACCACCTGTATCAAGCTGTGGACGAATCGTTTCCGTTACTCCTAATAGGGTGGATTCTGTTGAATGCCCTGCTCTAAAGCCAGATTGTGAGGGATGGAGAAGATTGTTGGAATTAATAAATTCTGCTAGCTGACGGTTAATATGTTTTCCAAAAATTTTGGAAAAAATCGGGAGTAGTGAAACGGGTCTGTAATTGGAGAAGATTTCAGGGTCACTATTGGTTTTTTTCAGTAGTGGTACTACCATAGCATGTTTCCACTCGGTTGGTATTACAGCTTCTCTTATCGATGCGTTCAACAGAGTTCTGATAACATTAAGAGTGTCAGGGTCGAGCTGTTTTAAGATTTCCGCAGGCATAGGGTCTTTGGGGGATCCTGATTTAATACTGTTAAGAGTTTCTAAAAAAGTGGTTTGATCTAGAGGCTGCCAGACTGTCAGGGTTTTCTCCAGGATATCTATCGGCTCATCAAGCTCATTTGGTCTTGGGTTTATCAATGTGGGTAAGTTGTTGGTGTCTTCCGCAACAAGAGCAGAGTAGATATTGGCTATTTTTTCATTAAAGTACATCGCCAGGCCGTCACATTGAGTTAAGGACAGCGTAGGGGGTTCTGGGTGTGTTGTAGCTCCCGCTAAGTCTTTTAGCACTTTAAATAATGTTCTGGAGTCATTTTGAGCCTCAAGAATGGTGTTTTTGATATACTCTCCTTTAGTTATTTTGCATAATAGATGGTAGGCATTCAACGCTTGCTTGTATGACTTTTTCATGTCAGTATCATAGTCCTTCCTCCATTTTCTTCCCAACTTTTTGCATTTGCTCTTTTCTGTTTTTAGTTTTTCTGAGAACCAGGGTACTGGGGGGCTGTAAGATTTATTGTTTTATTTTTTAGCGGATTAATTATCTCACTCGCTTTTGTAAGCCAGTTGGTAATTTTATGTTGATCACCAATATTGAGAGTATCTAGATTTATGTCTGGTCTCGTGTTAATTAGCTGTGTATTTAGTTTTTCTATGTTGAGATTTTTCCAGTTCCTAAAGTGAGTGTTTTCAAGCTTACTTACAACTGTGTTATTGGGTAATCTGATTTCAAATTCCGTAAGATAATGTTCAGACCATAATAAGGGGAGTGCTGGTTTACATATAAGGTTATCAAAATTAGCAAAGATTGGGTCTAGTTGGTGGCCTGCTATATGGGTAGGGCCTGTATTGCGAAGATGAACATTAAGAGACTCAAGATCAGCTAGAAGGTTAACTGCCGTAGCATTTTTCTGGTCGTCAAAATGCAGGTTAAGATCTCCTAAAATTGAGAAACATGACGCTTCTAACAGAAAAGGGGTGATAAACTCTGGAAGCGTAGCTGCCCCTTCTCCTGCTGCCCCAGGAGGTCGATATATGAGCATTCCTGTAAAAGTAATTTGCGGTGTGAGAGAGATTTTAAAGAGACCTACTTCACAGTTGGTCATCGTTAGATCTTCCCATTTACAAGAAATTTTATTTTTATTGTAAATGATTCCGATACCTCCCCCTGTGTGGCTCAACCTATCTTTTCTAACTGGGCCGAAGTTAGGTGGTAAAGCTATTGCGATGTCCAGGCCCGAACTGGCGTTAAGCCAAGTTTCAGTCAAGAACATAGCGTCTGGCTGAAGATCCATTAGTAAGTTAAAAATATCCTCCTTGTGTTGTGGAAGAGATCTGCAGTTTGTACTAAAGAATGTAAAGTATCTGGGTTCATTGCTATTAGAGTCCGCAATATTTTCCTTTAAGTTCCAACCGATTTCACCAGTCCACCAGGTGGAGAAGTGTGGCTCAGTGGAGAAGTGTGGCTCACTGGTTAGAGCAGGCAGACCCTGAAGCAGAGGTCAGACCCGGGACCAGGGTTCAATTCCCGACGCGGCAGGGGGTTGAGCTCAAATGTCCACGGACTTGATAATTCTCGCTTCGGTGCCTGACCTAATCATGGGTTCACACTCTGCAACTCTGGGCATTAAGCTTGCTTAATCTCCACAACGGCCCCCCCGCTGCGGGATGCCTGGCTTTCACCTTGGGGATGCCCTGTAGGGGCTATCTCACAGGGAAAAAACAGGACGGGTTCCCAAGGCAAGCGCGGAGATACCCCTTCGGGGGTCGATTCTGGCGCTATATAAGAAATATAATAATAATAATAATAATCCTTTTCATTGCATGAGCTGGGGCGAAGGCGCATTCATGGCATTGGTACCTGAGAACCTCTGGGTTCAGAGTATCACAGTGTTGGCGACTTTTGGGTCTTATATTATACAGTTCTCTTATATAGTAGGTTAGTAGTTTTATAGTTTGGGCAGGGGTGGTGGCCCCTGGTCCCGGGCAGTCGCGGACGGACGCATACGGGCTTGCCTTTAGAGCGCCGCCGGCACGCTCGCTGCGCGCGCCCGCTGCGCGTTGAACACATGGTCGGTTTAAGTAGTATGTCAGAGTAGTGTTCCCGCCCCCTACCTTTACCCCGGAAGAATGTCGTTGCCCCGCCTTCACTCCCTCCACTCAAGCGGGAAAACCAGTGGTGGACTGGGGAGCCGGCGGGCAGGACTGTGGTTATCGGCGGATTTGGGCAAAACAGTAAGCAGTTTTAAAAACAGTAAATCATTTTTAAAAGTTAATGCATTTTAAATAGTACATCATTTAAAATATCAGTAAAAATAGTGGTACAGCGACCAATGTGCAAATATGGCAGTTCGCAGCGTTTAGCTCACACCGCTCGTGCAACGGTTCCTGTTGAATAAACAATCCAGTGAGTGTTTGATACTGGCCCGCTTATCTACTATTCTGAGTAGTGTTCCCTCCCCCCGACCTCTACCCTGGAAGAATGTCGCTGCCCCGCCTTCACTCCCTCCACTCAATCGGGAAAACCCGCTGTGGACTGGGGAGCCGGCGGGCAGGACTGTGGTTAGCGGCTGATTTGGGCAAAATAGTAAGCAGTTTTAAAAACAGTAAATCGTTTTTAAAAGTTAATGCATTTTAAATAGTACATCATTTAAAATATCAGTTAAAATAGTGGTACAGCGTACAGGTAGATAAGCCTAGCTGCGTGATTCCGTATCAGTTCTAGGCGTTGTACTTGATAGGCTGGGATGCAGGCATACAGGGAGTTTGCGTAGTCCAGTCTGGAGATAATTAGTGCCTGGACTACCAAAGTGGCTGCTTATTTCGAGAGGAATCTTATTATCTTTTTTATTTTCCGCAACATAAAGAAGCAGGCAGAAACCACTGAGTTGATTTGAGGGTTCATAGATAGATCCTTGCCTATCGTGATCCCCAGGCTCTTTAGCGTAACTGCCGGGGTAGGGGGAGATCCCAGGTGGGTAGGCCAAAAGTTGGAGATCCAAGGGCTGTCGTTACCGCCAGTCAAGATCAACTCTGTTTTGTTCGGGTTTAACTTGAGTTGGTTCAGGTTCATCCAGTTGCTAATATAAGTCATGGTGTCCCGCAGGTGAGATTCAGATGAACTGGAGGAGTGTAAATTGAAAATTAGTTGCAGATCGTCTGCATTGTTAAAAACCAACATGTTCCTCTCCCTCAAGGCAGTGATCAAAGGTTGCATGTAGAGGTTAAACAAAAGGGGAGATAAGGAGGAGCCCTGCGGGACTCCGCAAGGGAGTCTGCCTTTCATGGAACAATAATGGCCCAGACGAACAGATTGAAACCTGTCTGACAGAAACGATTGGAGCCATTTCAGAGCTTGACCTCCAACCCCTGCACTTCTGACATGGTCGACCAAGATGTTGTGGTTGACCGTGTCAAATGCTGCCGAGAGATCAAGAAGAATTAGAGCCTGTGAGGTGTTTTGATCTGCTCCTCTGCGAAGGTCATCCATGACCGACAAGATGACTCTTTCGGTCGAATGAGTGAGACGGAATACCGCCTGATTGGGATCAAGAAGAGAGGATGCTTCTACAAAGGAGCTCAGGCAACCTGCTACATGGGATTCCAAGATCTTTCCAAGATAGGGTAGGAGGGAGATCGGGCGTTAGTTACTCATGACCAGGGGATTACCACCAGTTTTCTTCAAGATAGCAATAATCTCTGCCACTTTAAAAGACTCCGGGACCTGTCCATGGCTAAGAGAAGAGTTGAGGAGAGAAATGGGGGGTTCAGGTCGAGCCGTGAAAGCATCACGCAAAATGTGGGGAGGGCCGCTGTCAAGAGGGGAGCCTGACTTGACTTTTATCATTAGTTTGAAGAAAGAATCAAGAGTGATAGGCGGAAATTGGTTGAAAGCAGCAGGGGTTTTGCAGCTGGGGCTGGGAGTGGAAGAAATGTTGGAATAGGGAATACTAGATTTTATTGCAGTAATTTTATCGAAGAAATAATGATTTAGTGAGTCACAGAGCTGCTGAGATTGCTCGGGCTGAGCCGTTACTCTGACCGGACTGGTTAATTCTTCAATGATAGCGAACATTTCCTTTGCCTTATTAGCTTAGTTCGCAATTTTTGCAGAGAAATGCTCCGTTTTGCACGCAAGTATGGAGGATTTGTATGCTCTGAGGAGGAGTAAGTAAGTAAGTTTAAGTTGAGGGTTGTAGTGGCATCTCCACTTCCATACAGCTTGTCGAAGTTTTAGTTTTGCTTCTTTAAGCTCAGGAGAAAACCATTTTTGGGCATTGTGGGGTCTTCGTGATTTTATTTTTTTATAAGGGGCAACTATGTTGCATGCATTCTCTAGCCAGATGGAAAGATTGGTAGCCTGACTGGAAGTTGAGCAGTCCTGAGTCAGAGGAGCTGTGTTGGCTAGTATTATGTGAAATTGCTCTACGTTTGCTCGGTTCCAATTCCTGCCTGTCATACTGCCTGGTTTAATGGAAGTAGGAGGGCTGATAATCGAGGTCGTGAACCTGATCAGGTAATGATCGGACCATACGCAAGGAATAATATATTTTTGGAAGAGATGGATAGGTTCTGGGTCCACACTTGGTCTAAAATCCGGCCCTTGTTGTGAGTGGCCGTATGTATATGCTGAGTGCAGTTTAAGCTGACCAAGGTGTCTGTAAAATCGCGAGTGAGAATCTTCTTTGCTATTCTCAGGCCAGTAATTGAAATCGCCGACTATCAGCAACCTTGTGTGGTTAATCACAAGTTGTGAAACCAAGTCCCCAAATGCATGGGGGAAATTTGGCATTGGGTGAGGTGGGCGATAAACAACAATGCATGCTAGGGAAAACTGGGGTGATTCCAGTTTAATAGTTAAGATTTCAGTATGTGAGATTTGGATAGTGGACAGTGACGTAAACTGATGCCTTTTATTAATGGTAGCCGCTACCCCCCCCTCCTCTATCCAACTGCAGGATGTAGTAAGGTTCGGGTATGGCCGCTAAGATATCTGGAGTGGATTCAGGCGTAAGCCAAGTTTCCGTTAAGAATAAAATGTCCGGCTTATTAATGTCCAGCAGTGAGAAAAGCTCTAGCTGGTGTTTGCCCAGGGAATGAGTATTTAAGTAGTAAATAGACAGATTGCTGCTCTTACACGTGGCCGAGGGCAGTTTAGTATCACTTTTTGCATGAGCAGCTGGGTTGGCAAGCTTGGTGGGTTGAGCCATAGTAAGACCTGTGCGGTGCTGGGTGGGGCAGGCTGCCAGTAAGCCGTGGTGCTCCAAGGTGTTCTTAAGTGTGTCATCAATCTCATGCTCCCATTGAAGGTGCTCTAGTTGGTCTAATGAATAGGTGTGTATACGGGCATAATAACCGGCCCTTTGCCCTGGACTGCCGCGGACGGGCGCAGACGGGCTTGCCTTTGGCGCGCCTTCGGCGTGCCGCCGGCACGCCCGCTGCGCACGTCTGCTGCGCGAAGGCCAACACATCGTTTTTATGGGGAAGGGACGGCAACCACTAGACCGTACTCTCGCAGCCCACCGGAAGTGAGGGGAAAGATGGAATATACAGGAATAGCAAGGTCTCCCTCCACAACAAACGAGCAAGCTCGCGGTGGACCGGGGAGGTGGAAAGGGAAATCCTGGAAGCGGGAGAAGTAAGTGCTGTTTAATACAATGTGCAGGATAAAATATCAGAGCCTAAAATGCCCTGTAGCCTTTGGTAGCTGCCGATTTAAAACAGAAACGGTGCGTAAATGTAAAAGCTAGCTAACCCATTTAAATTTTTAAAAGCAAGTACTTTTTTTAGAGCAAATAAACAAACAATTGCCGATTCACGGAGGATGCCTGTCACCTGAGGTAGCGCACGTCCGCTGCGCGAAGGCCAACACATCCGTTTTTATGGGGGAGAGAAGGCAACCACTAGACCGTACTCTCGCAGCTCACCAGTAGTGAGGGGAAAGATGGAATACACAGGAATAGCAAGGCCCTCCCTCCAAAACAAACGAGCAAGCTCGCGATGGACCGGGGAGGTGGAAAGGGAAATCCCGGAAGCGGGAGAAGTAAGTGCTGTTTAATACAATATGCAGGATAAAATATCAGAGCCCAAAATGCCCTGTAGCCTTTGGTAGCTGCCGATTTAAAAGAGAAACAGTGCGTAAATGTAAAAGCTAGCTAACCCATTTAAATTTTTAAAAGCAAGTACTTTTTTTAGAACAAATAAATAAACAATTGCTGATTCACGGAGGATGCCTGTCACCTGAGGTAGCCCGCGTATAGGCTTTTTTAATAATGTTTTACATGTGCTTTTATGGTTGTTTTACCATAACCGAATAAAGCTTATTGAAATTAAAAATGATTAAGCCTTCATGATATGTAACACTGACTCTCTTTGCCTCCTGTTTGATGGAGGACGGGATACTGCACACAAGGGTTTCCAATAAATAAATTACCCAACCTCTCAGGGACTTTACAAGAATTCTATATCCTGGTTCTATATTGTCAAACTGGAGTTTTTTGATTTACTTTTTACTGAAGATTTTCCATTCAGTGTGTTTTTCTCACACTAACAGGACTCCCCTTCAAACTCTTTGAAAATATAAGGGGCGAGTACTGTTATGTGCAGGACAATTGTTAAGAACCTAAATAAGTGGTCGCTTTCACTCTTGAAGTCTATTGTCCTGATGATGACCCTTAAAGCAATTTTGGGTTGAAAGGCCGTCAACACCTCTAACATGGCCTAAATCAGAGATTACATTGTTGTTTGATTGTGTACTGTGTTAATTGTTGTATGTATATTTTTCTCTGTCACTGTTTTTTGATTTCACACGTCAATTTTTTTTAGTGCATAGTATGAGTGTAATTGTCTGAGCGCCCTTTGTTTTTCATTAAATTAATTTATATAATCACTTATGTACATGGTTATCTGTGAAATTATGTTAATATAAGATTTCCTCCCTTTTCCCTTTTATACACAGTTTTCTTAATTTAATTTTCATCTAGTTAATGAGTATGTTAACGTAGCTCAAGAACCATTGTTTGGAAAATAGCTATTGTTACCCCTGGTTCTTGCTCTAGGGTCCCCCTTGTGGTCAGTAAAACACTGACAAACAACACTGATTCAAATAAAACATTTGAAATAAACATTGCAATTGAGAACTTGGCAAACATTATCAATTAAACTTGGGAATGAAAACAGCTTCAATGACAAGTGATCAACTGTGCTAAAGACTGAGAAAATAAAAAGAACTAATAGAAAAATAAACATAAAGAACTAACAAGAATTCCCTAAGCCCAAGGGTGCAGTATAATAGTAGGGATAACACATTTAGAAGAAGATGGAATAGGTTTAGGGATGACTCACAGACATTACTGCATATAGGCTAAGTGAAATAACTGCAAGGCAACTTTCTAAAGGAAGAAAAGTGTTTGCTTTTTCCACAAGTATAAGTTAAGGTAGAGAATGGAAAGGGGCGACCATTCGGTCCCCCCGAACGTATGGTGGAGTACCACGATCCCCCCGGGAAGCCATCTTGGGGGGGAGGCGAGTCTCGGCTGGTATGCCCGAAGCGGCGTAGCCGGGGCGCGCCTTTTTCCCGCCCTAGAGTGGGCTGGCCTAGACACCGACGCGGCCGGCCACGCCCTCGGAGGCAGGCGGGGGCGGGTTTACGCCCACCCTGAAGACGGATAAAAGGAGCGGAAGCCAAGAAAGCATCCTCTTGTTCCTGTGCTCTGAAGCCGCACCTCCCCGCTGCACGTGAGCTCGAGACGGAACGAAGAGCAATTTTGAGCGTTGTAATCTTTCTTTTGTCTTACAGATATCCCGTCTGAGAATGCCCAAGAAAGTCGGAAAGCGGGTCGGTACCGAGGAGATGCTCCGCATACTCATGAAGGAGATAGCCGATCTGAAGAAAAAGGTGGAGGCTAAGGATGGGGAGGGAGGACCGAAACGGCCTTTGCAGGGAACAATCCCCGGTGGAAAAAGCAAGAGGCCCAGAAGGGGAGCACTTGGGGGAGAGACCCCGGTTCCCGAAACCCCGCGAGAGGAGCCAATCCCCGTGCCGAAAGAGGGGAATCCAATCCCTGTGGTGGTCACCCCCGTGAACAGGGAGGATATGCCCCCCGAGTTAGCGGCACAATTGGCAGCGTGGTTGGGAAACGATAGCGAGGGCGCCACGGCTGACGACGCCCGGGCAGTAATGAGGCAACTGCGGGAATCTAGGGAGGCTGCGAAGGCAACATCTTCTGTTCCCCCGCAGGTTCCGGCGGCTGGAAGTACAGCAGGCCCAAGTTCGGCGACAAGCGCGGGGTCTACTTCAGGTAAGCGGCCATTGCCAATTGCGGGGGAGGGGTCTGTACCTTCTCGAAGGGAGAAGATTGCCCAGCACGTCCCACAAGAAATTAAGGAATTGATTTGGGCGGATAAATATGTAAACATGTTTTCATTGCTTACCGACCATTACGAGATTGAGCATGTGAAGAGTCAAAAGGAGCTCATGCATCCGAGTGTTTGGCGCGCAAAAATGGCCGCCTTTAAGGTCGACGAGACCATTGGTACTTGGGGCAGAGCGTGGGGCATTTTTACTTCCATCATGGGTGAGCGCAGGCCCGAGTTGTTGACCGAGTTACCCATTTATCAGTCGCGTATTATGGAGTATTCTGTGGCATATGGGGGCAATCAGTGGTTCTGCTATGACAATCTGTTTAGAAAAGCTAAAGAACACAACCCATTGTTGACTTGGGATTGTTATGACTCCGTGTCATGGCAAAAAATGGAGAGTACAGGGATGTTGAAGGTGCCATTGGTAGGGAGTAACGGGGGGGAATCTTCCCGCCAAAACTCTGGGACACCCTTTCGGACGGGTGCAGGTAACGAGTACCACTCGAAGCCGAGTGGCAACACAGGTAAAAGGGGGATCTGTTGGAATTTTAACAGAGGGAAATGTACGAGGCCCCAGGGGTCATGCAAATTCAGACATGAGTGTGGGGGGTGCGGGCAGCCATCCCATCCTGAGTCCATGTGCAGAGCCAAAACGGGTGATAACGGTGGTAAGGGAGGCGCCAAACAGGTCTAATACAGTCCGAGGGGCGCCTTTACCGACCCCGATTGATACCATGGCAATGATTCCTTGGCTCAGCGAATACCCGGATCATGCTTCCGCTGGGGTGTTACGAAACGGGTTTTCATATGGTTTCCGCATCCCAGTGGGGGATTTTCAGGGGGTACCAAACTGTAAGAATCAAATGTCGGTCTTACAGCACACGGCGGTGGTGCAGGTAAAGATTGGGAAAGAGGTGACTCGAGGTCGTGTCGCCGGTCCATTCGATTTGCCACCGGTTGCTAACTTTGTTTGTTCTCCTCTAGGGGTGGTCCCCAAGAAGGACCCGGGTGAGTTTCGGCCGATACATAATTTGTCAGCCCCACGTGGTCTTTCCGTGAATGACGCGATAGACCCGGAAGTGTGTTCGGTGCGGTACGCATCTTTCGATGAGGCCGTTGCCATGTTGAATCGCCTGGGGCCCGGGACGCTGATGGCAAAATCGGACATCGAGTCAGCGTTCCGGTTGCTCCCGGTACACCCAGACGATCAGCGTCTCCTTGGTTTTCAGTTTCAGGGTCGCTATTACATGGATAGATGTATGCCAATGGGATGCTCGATTTCATGTGCCTATTTCGAGAAGTTCAGTTGTTTTCTGCAGTGGGTATTCACAAGGAAGACAGGTTTTCAACATGTTATGCACTATCTCGATGACTTTCTGTTTTTGGGGGCAGCCGGGGATTCTGAGTGTGGACAGGCTTTACATGAATTTTGTGTCCTAATGAATCAATTCGGTGTGCCATTGGCGCCAGGTAAGACTGTGGGTCCCTCGACCTTGATCGAGTTTCTGGGGATCGAGCTCGACTCGGTGGAAGATTGTTTTCGATTACCCAAGGAAAAAGTGTTAAAATTCAGGTTATCCCTTGAGACATGTATTCGTGCAACGAAAGTAAACCTGCATCAATTGCAACAGGTGGTGGGTCAGTTGAATTTTGCCCTAAGAGTGATACCGATGGCGCGCCCCTTTTCCCGCTCGATTGCACAATCCATGATCGGCTTGAAGGAAGGACATCACCGCACGAGACTCTCGGCAGAGGTTCGCCAGGACATGCGCATTTGGATTGCATTCCTGGCGGATTTCAATGGTCGAATTGTCTGGAACAAACCAGCGGTGTCTTCCGAGGAGTTGGGGCTTTGGACAGATTCGGCGGGGAGTATGGGTTTTGGCGCCATATTGGGTACACAATGGTCGGCTCAAAAATGGCCGTCATGGTGGCATGAGTGCGGGTTGACGAGTAACATTGCTTTTCTCAAACTGTTCCCGATTCTGGTGGCTTTGAAAACATGGCCTGAAGGGTTTAGGGATCACTCTGTGGTGTTCTGGTCTGATAACATGACCGTGGTTGAGTATATCAATAGCCAGGCAGCACGATGCAAATTGATTCTGAGACTGCTCAAGGAAATTGTGTTGTTATGCATGCAACTGAATGTACTGTTTAGGGCGCGACACGTGCCGGGGGTGATGAACCAAGCGGCTGATGCGCTTTCTCGTTTCCGTATGCAGGCCTTCTGGGGTTTTCTGCCCACAGCGGACCCGGTGGCGGCACCCTTTCCCGAAGCTCTCTGGTCTCTCGGTGCCCCGAACTACAAAACCTCGTGGGAGAGAGTTTAGCACCCAGGACGAGGAAGGCATATGAAGGGGCGTTTCGTTCCTATTGGGCCTTTTTGGGTACTGCCGGGGGGGAACTTTGGGGTCAGGAAGAGTTTGTAGTGAGATTCCTGCTCTCTTTACATCAGGCAGGCAAGTCAGTAGCTACGGCCCAGAGGCATCGGGCCGCCATTTCCTTTATGGCAAGGGCTCATGGGATCCAGGACCCGACAGCGTCTTTCGTTGTGCAGAAAGCGCTACGTGGGTGGCAACGCCTTGAGGGTCGCAGAGTAGACGATAGGCACCCGATAGGTCTGGATAGGTTGACCCTGTTATTGTCCGTACTACCGGCAACGTGTTCATCCCAGTACGAAGCAGTGTTGTTCCGAGCCGCATTTGCACTAGCATTCCATGGGGCTATGCGGGTAAGCAAATTAGTGGCAAAGAACAAGCGAGATACGATGGGGGGACTGTGCCGGGAACACATTCAGGTCAGGGAGGAGACGATGACGGTCTCGTTTGTTAGGTCCAAATCCGATCAGGGTGCAATCGGGGACTGCGGAATCATTCAGAGGATTCCCGGGTCTTCCACGTGCCCTGTTGCGTGCGTAGAGGAATATTTAGCGCAGAGGGTGGCAGCATGGGGGGGGGGACCTTGTTGAGACACGCTGACGCCACCCCACTGACGAGGTTTCAGTTCCGGAGGGTGCTTGCGATGTCTATTTCGGCCGCGGGCTTGAACCCCGGTGAGTTCGGGACCCATTCCTTTCGGATAGGGGCTGCTACTGAGGCTATAGCCAGGGGTCTGAGTGTGGAGCAAGTAAAACGTGTGGGGCGTTGGTCCTCTAATTGTTATAAAAGGTATGTGCGGTTGCACATGTTGTGAAGCTATAATGATATACTCACGCTTCTTGTCTCTGTTTGATTTTCAGTTACGCAAGCTTACGAAGCGGGGCGGACTGTACAGTCGACCCGACTCCTGGGGACCAGCGGTCAGAAATCACCGTCTGCGAATAAGGAGGTGTGGGTCGTGGGCCACTCATATGTGAGGCGTGCCGCGGACGTATTCAAAGCAGGTGATATGAGTCACATGGCTGGGGAATACGGGTACAGGGTGTCCTTCTACGGAAAGGGCGGGCTCTGTATTGACCAGTTTCAAATCTTTTTTGAGGGTTTGTTAGAGCGGACGAGGTCACCGCCGTCTATAATCATAGTCCATCTTGGGGGTAACGATCTGGTGGCCACTGGTAGACGACTTCTTCTCGAGGCAATGCTTTCCACAGTAAGTTGGTTGGCAAGAAGAGTTCCAGGGTGCACGATTGCATGGTCCCATATGATCCCACGGAAAGTGTGGCGGGGGGCTATTTCGGTTACTGCACTGAATCATTCAGTAAGAAAGATAAATAACAAAGTGAGTAGATTGTTTCGTTCAAATACACTGCATTCTGTTTCGCATGGTTGTATCAAAGGGGACAGTATGTATTTGGGGGACGGTGTTCATTTGTCCCGGGTGGGGAACGAGTTACTCATAGGAGACTTCATAGCCTGGTTAAGGGGTTTACAGCATGACCTTTAGGTAGGAGTGTTTTGTGGGGGGTCCAGATAGCCGGTCAACTATCCGGCCTGTGGCGGTAAGGTCATGATCGGTGAGCAGTAATTCGAAGATCCCTATGAGGGGGCGTCACCCATGTTATGTTAAAATCAATTTATAAAGCGCTCGTACGCCCGTGGGCTTCATGGCGCTGTAGGAAGTATGAAGAGTCCGAACAACATAACACTAAACTGACAGAGGTTAATGGTAGGCTTGAGAGAATAACCAGGTTTTTAGTCCCTTGCGGAAGGTGAGCAAATCCTTACTCTGCCTAATCAGCAAGGGGATGGAGTTCCAAAATGAAGCTGCTAGATGGCGAAAGCAGCAGCCGCCCTGTCGCTTCCTTTTAAAGCGAGGCACCTCCAATAAGGATTTTTGAGCGGAGCGCAGGCTTCTAGTGGGAGTATATTTAGAGACCAGGCTGCGAATAAAGGCAGGGCCTTTATCTTGTGTGGCCTTGAAGGTGATGCAGCCGGCTTTAAAGGCAATGCGCTGGGAAATCGGGAGCCAGTGTAGCTTTTCTAGTCCTGGTTTGATAGAAGACCATTTTGGCTGTTTTAGGATGAGTCTAGCCGCCTGGTTCTGGACTAATTGAAGTCTCTTTGATAGGCCCACTGGGAGTCCCAGGTAGACACTATTGGAATAGTCCAAGCGGGACATAACCAGGGCAATAGTGACCTGGATTAAGGCAGACTGGGTAAGTAAGTGAGCAATTTTTTTTATTTTCCTCAATTGGAAAAAGCTTGCGGAAACCACGGCACCCACCTGGGTTTTTAAGGACAGGTCCGTATGGAGCGTGATCCCTAGGCTCTTTACAGCAGTAGACTTTACAGGAGGGGTGCCCAGGTCTACTGGCCAGTAGTTGACACTCCAGCTGGCTAAACTATTCCCGGGCAAAAGTAGTTCTGTTTTGCCCGGGTTAAGTTTTAGATGGTTTTCGTTCATCCAGCATTGGATGTGTCTCATGGTGTTCTGAAATTCGGACACGGCATCAGGGATGTTCAGTTGGAATAATAGCTGTAAATCATCCGCATAATTGAACACCGTGACTTTGAATTTCTTGAGGGAGTGAAGAAGAGGGCGGAGGTAAAGATTAAATAGTAAGGGGGATAATGACGACCCCTGCGGGACTCCACAGGTGGATGTGTGCCTAGTGCCTGTAAAACTGCCCAGTTGAATTGCCTGAGTCCGGCCCTCAATAAAGGAAGTAATCCAGCTCAGCGCTGATCCTCTCAGGCCAGCCTGTTCGACACGGTTGAGCAAGATGTCATAGTCAACCGTGTCGAACGCCGCCGAGAGGTCAAGCAACACCAAAGCTTGGTGTATGTCGGCGTCCGCGTTGGCTCTAAGGTTGTCTTGGAGCGCCAGGATCACCGCCTCTGTTGAGTGACCTGGGCGGAACCCTGCTTGATTAGGCTCCAAATAGTTGGTGGTCTCGATGAAATTAGAGACACTCTTAGAGACATGGGCCTCCAATACCTTTGAGAGGTAGGGCAACAGGGAGATAGGTCGATAGTTTGTAAGATCCGAGGGATCCTTCCCTTGTTTTTTTACTAACGGTATAAGGAGGGCTTTTTTAAAATCTGTGGGGACTCTGCCTTGTCTGAGGGATTCATTGAGAATAGGCAGGAGTGCATGTGGAAGGAATAAGCCTAATTCTCTAAAGATGGAAGGGGGGCAAATGTCATTGGGTGACCCAGATTTGATCCGTTGAAGGAGTTCCGACAGTTGTTTGGGGTCAATCGGAGGAATGTGGTCTAAAGTCTCTGGATTCTTGTAACCATCCTCAATGGTATTGCTGGCAGGGTGTAGTGGTATACTTTGTTTGATTGTGATGATTTTATTAATGAAATAGTTGTTCAGGTCGTCGCATAAAGCTTGAGAGTGTGCGATAGGAAGTGATGTGCGCTCGTCGTTACAGAGGTCGTTCACTATTCTAAAGATGTCTTTAGTTTGATTGTGAGAGTGCAGAATTATGCCTGAAAAATAATCAGTCTTCCTCTTAAGAATGGTTTTTTGGTAGAGACGACGACTAAGGCAATAGACCTCTTTATCTTGTGGAAGATAATTTCTGCGCCAAATTCTCTCTTTTTGCCTGACCTCAAGTTTAAGTTGTTTGAGGTCCGCAGAGAACCATTTATGAGCCTCTTTGTCGCGTGAGCGTGAGAATTTTACACTAGGGGCATGAGTATTGGCAGCATTTTGGATCCACAAGAAGAGCGCTTCATAAATTGCATCTACGTCTCCCAGGTTGTTAAGTGGTGGCAAAGTAGAGGCCAAAGTGTCCAGAAAGGCATGAAGGTCTATCGACCCCCATTTGCGAGTTTCCCCTCCAGGCTGTGGAGGAGTCTGAAGTTGACTCGTTACTTGAAGGGAGAAGTAAACAAAATAGTGATCAGACCAGATGCAGGGCTGAATCACGATAGACGTTAGTGGGAGATTATGCGACCATAGTTGGTCAAGATGATGGCCTTTATCGTGGGTGGTAGACTGTGTGAATTGGATCATATTGATATCAGTGAGTGAGTCGAACAGTTCTCTGGCTTGGGTGTCAGAATCCAGGTTGTCGAACCATAGATTAAAGTCTCCAATAAGGATGCTATGAGGGTAATTTGTGGTAATAGATGCTAATTGTTCAGCAAGACTTAAGGGAAAAGTGGGCATAGGTTGTGGGGGGCGGTAAAGTAAAACCAGAGCTATAGCGCCTTTCTCAGTGTCGGTTTTTATAACTAGGTTTTCAGTACCAGGTAGCAGCAGGGACGGGCGACTAATGAAGTTATGTTTTTTATTGATAATTGCCGCCACTCCCCCTCCAGCTTTACCTGGGGCGCGATTTACTGCCAGTATATAGTAGTCCGATGGAAGTGAGGCCAGGATATCAGGCTGCGAATACTCAGTGAGCCAAGTCTCTGTGAGTAGTAATAGATCGGGTTTCTGAGAGGTAAGAAGCAAAAAGATATCTAATTGGTGCTTCACCAGCGATCTAGTGTTAAGGTAGATGCAGTCCAGCTTGAGCAGAGGTAGGTTAGGGCAGGTGGGAAGTTTGATAGATGCCATAGTGCGTTTGTACTTAGGTCCAGGAGGTGAAATGACCTGAGAAATACCTAGATCGCTCAGGCGTTTGAGCGTGTAACAGGGGAGTGAGGGGCAAAGAGATACAGGAGGTCTAAGGTGTAAGAGTTCCTGGGCGGTGTATGTGTGGATGGGTAAACGGGCAGAGTGACATAGCCCTAGTCCCGTGCGGTCACGGACGGGCACAGACGGGCTTACCTTAGGCGCACCTTCGGCGCGCCACCGTCGCGCCCGCTGCGCCCGTCCGCTGCGCTCCCGGAGGCACATTGCCTCTTATGCTCTCCCTCGGGAAGCACTAGAACGCTAACTGCGTCCAGGCTCCCGGGAGACACCCACCCAAGATGGCGCCTCGCACTCCCCTCTCCAGACCCTGATGGCCGGGTAGAGTGTGCCACGAGAGGCAGCAATAGCCTGCACAACAAAAAACGTTAATCACACAGGAAAACGCAATTTAAAATGCGCGCAGGTAATTTTACACAATTTTACTAAAACGTGTTAAACGTATTAAAAAACGCTTTAGAATTGGTGCAAGGTAACAGTGAGCTCTCCGCTCGTGTCAGGCTTTCAGAATTACACAGACAGACTCAAAAGCAAAGCAGGGTGCTGCCACCAACCCTTAGCTTCACCGCAAGCCTCGTCGTCTTGGCCCTCTTATGCTCTCCCTCGGGAAGCACTAGAACGCTAACTGCGTCCAGGCTCCCGGGAGACACCCACCCAAGATGGCGCCTCGCACTCCCCTCTCCAGACCCTGATGGCCGGGTAGAGTGTGCCACGAGAGGCAGCAATAGCCTGCACAACAAAAAACGTTAATCACACAGGAAAACGCAATTTAAAATGCGCGCAGGTAATTTTACACAATTTTACTAAAACGTGTTAAACGTATTAAAAAACGCTTTAGAATTGGTGCAAGGTAACAGTGAGCTCTCCGCTCGTGTCAGGCTTTCAGAATTACACAGACAGACTCAAAAGCAAAGCAGGGTGCTGCCACCAACCCTTAGCTTCACCGCAAGCCTCGTCGTCTTGGCCCTCTTATGCTCTCCCTCGGGAAGCACTAGAACGCTAACTGCGTCCAGGCTCCCGGGAGACACCCACCCAAGATGGCGCCTCGCACTCCCCTCTCCAGACCCTGATGGCCGGGTAGAGTGTGCCACGAGAGGCAGCAATAGCCTGCACAACAAAAAACGTTAATCACACAGGAAAACGCAATTTAAAATGCGCGCAGGTAATTTTACACAATTTTACTAAAACGTGTTAAACGTATTAAAAAACGCTTTAGAATTGGTGCAAGGTAACAGTGAGCTCTCCGCTCGTGTCAGGCTTTCAGAATTACACAGACAGACTCAAAAGCAAAGCAGGGTGCTGCCACCAACCCTTAGCTTCACCTTCATTACGGATGGGAGCGCTCGGGGGAGGTGGCCAATTGGCCCCTCAACGGGGAGGCGGTCCTGTCTAAGGAGAGGCCGCCGGAAGGAAAGGAAAGGTGGTCAAGGCCCCTTCCTGGATAGGAGGGGCTACTGCCCCTCCTGGGGAATTTCCCGGGGCCAGGACATCTGCGACGGCAGATGGGTAAGTTGTGTGGGGTGCGGGAGGGGGTTTACGCTACCTTTTAGACACCTCACACGAGTCCTCGAACGACCGTTAAATGGCGTCGAGTTTATTGGGGCCCCCGTCAAGTACAAAGGGAAATTGCTAGATGCACTTGAGGTACGCCTCTGTGCGGTCGCTCCTCTCACAAGTGAGGGGGGTATTTCTGGTTTAGGGATCTGACACCGGTTACGACCTTGCCGTTGGCCCTTAACGTTAGGATGTACAATTTCAAGTCAAATGTTTTGTAGGATGTTAGTTCGGCTAGGAGAACCTTTGTATTAGAGATCTGTTAAGGTTAGCCAAACATCGTAATGTGGAAATGAAATTGTACATAATATGAAACTGTTATTTTAATGTTTTAATTTTGTTTCATATTTTAATAAATACGGCCGGGAAGGGTAACTCCCTTCCCGCCTTCCAAAAGTTCAAGAACTGTTTCCGGTTTCCCAATTCTTGGGGATTGTGTTGAGAGGGGGTGGCGGGTATCTCAGCCATATTGAATGTGCCCGCTGTTAAATTCTACTCAAAGGTCTGACTGTCGGCAATTATGTGTTTCCTTACCAAAGCTAGATGTAGGAACATTTTAAAAGTTATACTAATAGTTGTATTAACAGCAATCATAACATTGTTAGTTGGATTACTTGTCACACCAGAGATAGAGATGCCTGTATCCACATCTGAAACTACAACATTTGCACACAAAATAGATTAAACTAAATTGAAAGCTTCATTTGTAGATTATTTGAACAATACATTTTCAACTAACATTTGTTCTAGATTAGTTCAAGAATATACACAAGCTTTAGATGCTAAAGACTGTTATGTATCTGCTCATTTACCTTCTTCAACTGTAGATGAAGTCACTTATCACCACATGCCACTGTCATGCAATTACATGTAGCCTTCTGCTTACCTTATTTTGTAGAAAGGACCACTTGAATATTATTTTTCCAATTGTGACATAATTCTTTCAAAAGTACCTCTTCACAAAAGCAAGAATTTATACCCACAGGCAAAAGATCAAGAAACTGCATGCTATTTCTTTAGATTACCCACTATTATAGATACTGTTAAGGGATACGAGAACACTTTAACTTGTCATTATGTAATTAGAGAAAAGGAGATCTCACATTCTTTATAAGAAAGAAAAAGAGGACGTTTATGACAATGTTTGGAAGAAAGAAGTTGAATTTAGAAAGAAAATGATATATTCAAAACTGAAATTAGACAGACAACAAAAAGTGAAATGATTAGGTCTATAGAAGAAGAAATTAATTTAGAAAAAGACACATTGGAATTAGTAGTTGTGAACACACATTTGAAGTTTGGGGATGGAGTGTTGAAATATTTACAGGGGAAGAAGCAGTTATTCCAGTGGTTTATTTTGTTTGTGGACAAGATGCCTATTTCCAGTTATTGGGAGGGAATATTTTATGGAGCTTCATTGTTTCCTAAAATATATACCATGTACATAGTTAAGATGCCTTGAACATGACACCTTCTCATTGACATATAAGAAGTGTTTATGGTGGAACACGATTAGTGGGAGATATTTTCGAAGCACTTACACTACCTTTAGTAGTTTTAAATGATGAAAAGATTGGAAAGCCGTCAGCAGTAGCAGATACATTGGCAACCAGTACATCTGGATCTTTGCTGGCTGCTAACACGGAATTAGTAGCTGTTAGGTCAACGGTTTTAGAAAATCAATTAGCTTTAGACACTTTACTGACAGAGAAAGGCTGAGTCTGCAAAATGCTGACAGCTTAGCATTGCTGCTCCCATATACTGGATGGAAGTAAAACGATAGAAGAATTTCCAAAGAACATTTCTTACCTGAACTAGAACCATTAGGAACCACTAATGTATTAGGCACTTTAGGTAAAGGAACTTCAACTATTGGAAGCTGGCATGCAATGGTTGGCGGAGGAGTTCTTGAGTAGTTTTAGAACCTATACTTACTACAGGCACTTGTTTGATAACTTTTTATGCTGAATATAAAGTAGCTAGATATTGTTTAAACAGGAAAAAGAATAAAGAGAAAAACTCTGAAATTAGAAGAAAACTAGCAAGGAAAGAGAGGGTAAATAGAAAATACAAGGTATTAAAAGAACTTAGAAACAACAGAACAAGAAAAGAAGACTCAACTGATTAAGAGAGTTTGCTTTAAAGATTCATTTGTGAAGAAATTGTGATGGGTTATCAACCATGAGAGGTGGGAAGCTGCTAGCACAAATTTAATTATTCATCAAATGCTTTATTAAAATACATGTGTGCAGAATTCAAGTTTAAAATAAAGTATGTTTAAAGCAACAATTGTAGTAGGAAACCACACTTATGAAATGACACCATGTTCTACCATGAAGGCCCATTAATATTGAAAAGCGTGTTTTTCACTTTAACCAACAATTGTGGGAAATTGTTTTTCTTCTCTTTGCTGCAGACATTGTAATTACAACAGGGAGGATGATTCATGAAAAAGATGATATTACAAGGAAGAACTGATGTGCCCGCCACATTCAAGAACACATGGTTGAAAGATTATTGTACTCTTGTGAGAAGCTGGGGAGTAGACCTGTTCCCAGGAGTGTTCAGAAACTTGTTTTGGTCAGCATAAAGAAGTAAGATAATCAATGTTGCTACTTTTAATGCTACATAGAAAATGCGTGTTTATATTAGTGTGTATAACCAATGTAGGTAGGCAGTGTTTGATAAATTGTACCACCCTTTGATACAGAGCAGTATCTCATTCTGTTCACTTTTCTGACTTTCTAAGAGGAGACTCTGTACTGAGTTTCCTAAACATCTCTTAATGAGAAGTCGTAGTTTATTTCTTGGTCTGCTGTTATTTGAGCATTTCCTCACTCTCTCTCTAATCAGGGACTCTATACAAACTTCTGGACTGATACAAATAAATCCTTTTCACAATTATTTCAATATTAGCTTAGAATAGGAATATTTATTAATGGAGCGCTCTTGTTACATTCAATATAGTAATGCTTGTTCTGATTTATTGGATTGATTGATCCTATTACTAAATTGTTTGATCAATTGTTAACTTTACTGATTTTTTGGGGGGAATAACACTTATAATAAAGTGAATGAATAGCTAAAAGATCCAAAATAAAGTCTTTTAACTCAACTAAACTCTCTTTATTGACTAAACTAAAGAAATGGTAATGATTTATGTTGAGATCTAATTTTGACGGCTCAGCTGACAAAAAAGATCTATCGACCTGATGTACAAGGGGTTCTTGGTGAGGGGAAACAGCCTTTAATCTGAAGTTTTCAGATCGTACTGCATTTACCACACATTATTCACAATGAAAGGACCGTTATTGTGCAAGTCTTTACATTGCAAGACTTTACCATGCGATTCATCAATAGGTGGCAGTGTTAATCTTTGAGCAAACTTTCACCTTATTATTTTGAATAGGAAAAAAATAATAATGAATGTTACAGTGTATTCAAAAGGATATATTATTAATTAGTTAATTATTTGATAATAATATATGATAATATACTCTCAGAACAGAATACAGGGGGGTTAGAGGCACTGGGTGGGTAAGTATGGTTTGGCTCAGGAATTACGTTTTAATATCAAAAATACTGATATGGGATGCAGAGGGTTTAGGGGCAATGGATTGGTATGTGTATTAAGATGCAGGTATTTAGATTTAGATTTTTTATATTGGTTTAATTTGCAATTTGCACTTGCAGTAATATTTACACTAACAATTTTTGAAAACTCTGTAAATGTAAGTGTAAATTATGTTGCAACTGTTATACTATTATACAGTTGATTACTGCGTGGGTCACATTAGTAATGCTGAGGAAAAAAAGCAGAGACCGAGTGTGAGGAGGATACCGGAATAGAGGAGGACTGTACCCGAATAACACCCTCTCGCTGCCCTGAAACCGGACTTCAGCAACCACGCTCCTTTGCTGTCTCTCCTCAGGCACAAGGACGCGATGACGGGAATGACCCGGAAGTGGGTGAGGAACAACCCATAAGCAGTACGACAGGACGAATGAGAGGCGGCTACAAAGAGGTGGGGTGGAGAAAACAGATACACACGCCGAAGACGGAAGCAGCAGTGTGCAGACGGAGAAAGAAGACACAGGACCCGTAGAAGAGGCAGGAACTCTAGAAGACTCAGTGGACCCTGCACGGGAAGACGCGGGACCCGAGGACATGGCGACCGAGACAGCCCAAAACCAAGACGTCGACGAAGACAGCTGGTGCGAGGACTGGTAGTGTCCAGTGCATGCTGGAGAGCGGCAGTGACTCTAGGAAGAGTTGCGGCGGGGTCGGTGAGTGGCATTGGCTCTAGGGAGATTTGGGGGAAGCGGATGGGAAAGGAGACTGGGAGGGATTGTTTAGTGCTGTTCTCCTAAGTATGTTATCGGTGCCAGCCGCGCGTTGACTAAAGAAGGGTTGATACAAATACTCGGACAACACCATGATAGTGCAGTGTGGGCTGGGTAGGGACTATATGTACCCCTTGTAAATGCACGGCACGTTCCTGTTTTTTTTTATGACATGCGAACTGTGAGCACTCTTTTCTTTCCTCCACCCTAGGCACAATAAGACATTGCTCCCTAGTCCCTACTTTCCTAGCCTAGAACTACCTCGGGATTCACTAGTGCTTGTGTTCTCCGTCACTTTCCTACTGATTATCACAAAACACCAAAGGTGTGGTGAAGGGAAACTCATCCTACATATTTTGTTACTGCCATTCTCACAGTTCCCTCATTTAGTCCCCCCTTCTCTTATGAGCCACCGGGGAGACCAACCACGTCCTGAAGACAAGGCGAAGATCACCAGAGAACCTTCATCACCCCCTATCACCCCCTACATCCCCGGAGACATCAGAAGAAGAAGAAAATACAGAAGAACCTTTACCAATCCCTGTCACATCGTCATTTGTTTTCAATAAACCTTCTTCCTTTAAACCACCACTACCGCCTCCACGCCTGTTTATAAAACCTGCCCTCTTACACAGAGATAAAGATTTGCAACCTGATCGGATGAGAGGCTGACCAAAGCCTATTGTATGGTCTGACTTCAGTAAGCGTCTGCGGTCTGTCACAAAGAATACTAATTAGAGTGGGTTTTTGGTTAGCGCCTTGTTCAGGAATGGCTGACTTTATTTTCTATCTCAGTTCCTTGTTCTATTTTCAATGGCGTTACTCTCTGATCTTTTGTTTGTTCCGCTCTTGAAGCATATCTGCTTTAACCCCACTTTTAACTGTGCTATGTGTATCCTTCCAATGCTGATGTCAGGGATCTTGGGGGGCTCATTACGATGGCTGACTGACTTAAGTCCGTCCACCAGCATATCGGAATGGGTATCGGCCACCCACGAGGAGGCCTACTCACAATCCGAAATAAAATGCGACCCCCACCCAGATGGTCGCATTGTCTATATGTTGTATTGCAGTGGTGATGCGGTCTGCAGCCCCTGCCGGAATACACAAAATAGGGTGTTTACATATCCCTGCACTACGTAGCAGACGCTAAGCAGTGCCTTCCACATGGTACCGGGATATGAGGTGGGGCACCATAGGTGGCCCCCAGGGCCCATGTTCCAGCCCCATGGGGTAAGGGGGGCCTGCTACAGGCCCCCAAATCCATTTAACCCAGCCATTTTATGGTGGGTTGACCACCGCAGAACGAGCGGTGGAAAGGGGTATTGTAATCCCCACAGCAGTGCCTGACAGCCACCGCTGCCATTTTAGGCATGGAGGGCAGTCCGCCTGGTGGTCAGAATGCTTCTGACCATTGGGACAGTGTCGGTCGGTCTGTTTTTCCAACCGCCAGCACTCTGCCCACCATTGTACTGTGGCAGGCTGTGATTCAGTCACTGATGGCCGGGAGACCGCCACCAACAGCCTGTTTAGCGTAACATAGTAAAAAGTCAATGTACTGCCTGGCTTCCGTCTCCTGCTTCTGAATGAGGTGGAGCAGGCAGTCTGAAACAGACAACCCAGACTTAAATACAATGATTTGTTTATAGATACATTTGTATCTCTACATAAATTTATCTATTACTTGTAATTACATGAAGACTTTAAAGGACGAATTGCAAACATTTCGGAAATGTGCTGGTGCTTTAGGCTGAGAGGTCTAGTTTCATTCATTGAAGTTATTTGCAGGAGGCCTTACTCAGTGGCATGCCCCCTTTGCTGAACTGGCGAAGATCCAATTCAATACAAGCATGTTAGTTTTGTCACACTGGCTGTTAGAACACGCATCATTGATGTGGTTCTCTCCTAACATTTTGCCTTCAAACATCCTGTTTTACTGACTTAATTTTTGATGGCTTTATGACTCTGCACACTTTACCACTGCAGACCGGTGCTAAAGTGATTGTGCTCCCTCATACAAACATAGTGAAACTGGCTTACATTCAAATGGCCTATTTAATTTACTTGTAAGCCTCAAGGAAAGAAATACTACATGTGCCATGAGCCTGCAAATTAAATACTACCACTAATTGTGCCGCCCATATAGCCCTTTAAACATGTCTCAGGCCTGCCATAGCAGCCTCTGTTTGCAGTTTTAAACTGCCATTTCAACTCGGTAAAATTAACATTTTGCCAGGCTCAAACCTTTTTTTTTTATCAATGTCAGTCCGCCGTAGGGTAGGCCCTGACCAGCCATGGGGCAGGGTGCAGTCTATTTCAAAAGTAGCACATGTACTTTTAAGTTTTAAATGTGTTGGTAATAAAAAACTCTTACATTAATTTTCACTACTGCAAGCCAACCTCTCCCAAAGGATAATATTGGAACAACCTTATTACATTTATTCTGAGGTAGCTTTCCATTTGGAGTAGTTGGACAGGTCAAATTTATTGTCTAAAGAATCAAAATTAAAACCCTCTTTAATGGTACAGTTAAAAAAAAATTAGATGTATTTGAAAATGTTAACAATTAGAAGAAATAAATGTAATGTAAAACATTTTTAACATACATATACAAAATGCAATATATATATTTATTTAAAAACAACTAATAAATAATACATTTAACTAATTTTAAAATGTTATAAATATATTAAAAAATATAATATATATACATACACCTGTAACATAAAAATGAAAAACATATATATATATATATATATATATATATATATATATCTGTTATAAATTAAAATATTAAAATATTTAATATATTTTAAATCTACATTTTGCACTAAATTGAAGGCAACAGTAGAAAAAGTGTTGGAAAGTGGAGATGTAAAAATCACCATTCCCACGCCTGCAAGTGCAACATTAGGGAAAGTGTTGAATAGCGTAAAAGTTAAAATCACTGTTACCACTCCAGCAAGTGCAACAGTAGGGAAAATGTTGGATAGCGGATGGACAAAAATTACTATTCCAACTAAAGCAAGTGCAACAGTAGGAAAGTGTTGGATAGGGGAGGGACAACAATTACTGTTCCCACTCCAGTGGGTGCAATAGTAGGAAAAATGTAGGAGAGTGGGGGTGTAAAAATTACTATTCCCACTCCAGTAAGTGCAACAGTAGGGAAAGTGTTGGATAGTGCAAGGAATACAAATACTATTCCCACTCCAGTAAGTGCAACAGTAGGGAAAGTGTTGGATAGCAAGGGTGATACAATTACTATTCCCACTCCAGTGACTGCATTAGTAGGGAAAGTGTTGGATAGCGGAGGGGAAAGAAATTACTATTCCCACTCCAGCGAGTAAAACACAAAGGGAAAGCGTTGGATAATGGAGGGGCAAAGACTTACTATTACCACTCTCGTGGGTGCAACATTAGGGAAAGTGTTGGATAGCAGAGGGGTATGAATTACTATTCGCACTGAAGAAAATTCAAATTTAAAAACATACAAAATATTAATTACAATACAAAACATTATAAAAAAACAAATAAACACATATATAAAATTTGAAAAAAATTGAAAACATACACATATTATAATGTTAAAAATATCTAAATTTTACATCCAAAGATTATTTTTTTAAATTTACAAACAAATAAATATGTTTTTAAATAGAAATTATCTATGATCAAAAACATTAACTATATCACAGATATAATATTTTTGTACCTACCCTGTAACACCACCCAATTTAAAACACACATCAACATTTAAATAAAAGTGTACCTCCCTAATTAACACAAATAATTATTAAATAAACAAAAAATAATTAAAAAACACATTAAAACAGGTAGAATGAATCTAATAACCAAACGTTACCCCTATACAACCAAAATCCACAAACAAAATAAAAATAAACAATTATCAAAAATATTTATCAAGTAATAAATTAATCCTAATGATCAAGTAATGATTAAATAATTTAAAGTAAATTAGTTTCCACCCTCTACTCCAATAAACACAATTTAAAATGGTTTACTTCCAACCATTTACCACTATAAACTCCAACACTAACACATCAAATTAATTACACATTTGCCATATTTAAATGTAATCAATTAATTACTATTAATTAATAAATAATTATTTTTTATAAATAAATTACCTCCTACCATATGCCCCTACAAACCCCACCCCCCATTTCTACAAACATGGCACCATTAACATAATTAATTACATATTAATTAATTATTAATACCAATTTAGAAACACATTATTAATAATTAATAATACATAAATTCCCACAGTTAATACTATAAAATGAAATTAAATAAATGTTATATAAAATATATTAATACATATATTAAATTAAATTACTTCCCACCCTACTCCCATATCAACCCACATCAAATCCTAAAGAAATGACGCAATTAACATAATTACCAATTAATTCATAATATTTAGCAACCAATTAATAAATAATGAATAATAAACTAATTACTACAATTAACAGCACACATTTTTTTGTTGTGTCCTCATATTCGCCCTTGGTGACCATATAGTAACGAACAATTAGAGGAGATGACAGGAACACTGACCCAGATTTACTGGGGGGGATTTTAATGATTCCTACCGGAGTATCCCGCAGTGCAAAGCATCTGCTACTTAATCATCATCACATGGTACCAACAGGGCTAGCATACTGCTGTACACAACCCATTACGTAACCGAAGTCGCCCATGTAGGGTGTATATAGCAAAAGGGGATCAAATAACACGACCCTTCCAAGCAGCAAAATCATAGGACATGGGGGAAAAAAAAAAACCCATGATGTTCTGATCCATGATTACCAGTTCAAAAGTAGCCAAAATCTCCTCTTATGTTGGTTACCCGCTCTAACCATGTCCAATTTAGACATCTATAACATAGATGCACGCCAATCGGTAAAGAGAGGAGGTGCCTTATCTTTCCAAAGTCTACATATTTCTCTTCTAGCCAACAAACAGCCATAGAAGACCAGTTTTTTACTTATGCCATCAAGCTCTGGTATGATACCAAAAAAGACTAACATAGGGCAAGGGCTGACTTGCGAACCTATCGCTAACGAGAGGGAAGCGCAGATTTCATTCCAAAATAGTGTTAAGAATGAACACTCAAAAAAGATATGAACATCTGATGCGGCTACCAGACCGCATCTGGGGCAGGCCACAAGAGCATTAATGGGGAACTTTGATGAACGTAGTGGAGAATAGTACACCCTGTGCAATGTAAACAAGTGGTTACGATGAAGCCAGGAAGGTTTCACCGTCTCCCCCAGAATCTTAAATGATTTTAGCCACAAACCCTCCACATCAGTGTTGGTGATATATGATTCCCAGAGCGAGTGGGGGAGCAAGAATTCGCCATCAGTCTCGTCTAACATGAGGTTGTACCAAAATGTAATCTCTTTTTTGAAAGGTGGTTTGTCAATCAGATGGGTTACTAGATTACTCTCAGCGCCTATTTTATACCTACCCCTACCTTGACTATAAGCCTGAGCCCAACTCTGGATTTGAAGGTATTTAAATCGTGAGAAACAATTTCCTATTATTGAACTCAGAGTCTCCCATGAAAGTAGAACTCCTTCAACAAACAGGTCCCCCCATGATGTAAGTCCGGCCTCTCTGACTGAGAGAGCTAGACTATCCAAAAGCCAAGACGTCGCGCCCGGAGAGTCCGACAATGGGGCCCTACTATGGTAGTAGTCCAGTTTGAGTGTACGTCTAAAAGTACCCCATGTGCTAGCAAGATCCCTCAAAACCTTTAGCTTAACCTTCTTAAAGTACTTAGGGTCACCAAATTTTAACAAAAAGTTTGTCTGCCTGATTTTTTCCCCCTTAAGAAGTGCTGAAAATAGTTTCCCACACCCGGCGTTATTAGGGGTCTTTAAAAGCATCCTGATGTGAGAAAGTTGAAAGGCCCATCCATAAAACTGCAAATCTGGTGCTGCTAGGCCCCCTTTTTCTCAGCGACGTCTTATCTTCTTCCAAGATAATCTGGGCGTATGACTATTCCATATAAATCTATTTATTTCGGTTTCAAGTTTGGCAGTCAAAGATGGATCAAAAAAGAGAGGGATAGTATTAAACAAAAACATAATCTTAGGTAGAATAGTCATTTTAACCAGGTTAGACCTACCTATCAGGGAAATAGGAAGAGCAGACCATGTTCTCATCAATCTGCGAGCCTCCTTAGCCACAAGAGCAAAATTTAAAGGGACGATCTTATTAATATCCGTATAGATATTTAAACCGAGATACCTGAGAGTAGAACTAGGCTGTACCCCCACGACCGGTGCAGGATGATTCCAGACCATAATATCGGTCTTAGATGCATTGACTTCATAGCCGGATATTGCACCAAACTCTTCTGCAATGGATATTACAGTAGGAAACGCCGAGCTCAACTCAGATGAAAAAATAAGAACGTCATCCGCATATAGTGCGACTTTCCGCTCCCAGCCTTCAAAAATAAAAGGTTTTATATTAATGTTGTCATGGATTAGTTGGGCAAAAGGTTCTATATATAAATCAAACAAAAGTGGGGAGAGGGGACACCCTTGACGGGTTCCTCGCGTAATGCTAAATGGCTCAGTGAGTTCCCCGTTAACCAATAATGAAGCAGAAGGGTTTTTGTATAGTAGTTTTACAGCTCGCCTAAAATTATCACCTAGATTAATCTTTTTCAACACTTCCGCTAAATACATCCAATTTACCCTATTGAAAGCTTTTGTAGCATCAAGAGTGAAAACTGCTAAGGGAAGCGATGCTAATGTGGCCATATCTATTGCGCCAATGAGGTCGTAAGTCAGTTCATAAAGTTGCCTTTCTTTTACGAATCCCTTCTGGTCCAAATGCAGGATGTTGTTTGCTACCCCTCCCAATCTATTTGCAAGCACCGACGCAAAGATTTTATAGTCTGTGCTAAGAATTGAAATTGGTCTATATGACCCATAGTTAGTTGCTGGTTTGCCCGGTTTTAAAATCAAAGTTATAGAGGCCCTGTCCCAAGAGGCGGGAGGTAAGACACCATCCAGTAGGATACTATTAAACAAGTCTGTTAAGTGAGGAAGAGTTGTTGGACAAATTACTTTATATATTTCGGAAGGTAACCCATCGGGTCCTGCAGCCTTGCCCTTTTTGCTTTTAAAGATAGCAGAACGTACTTCCTCCAGAGTAATAGGGCCATCCAAGGCTTTCCTTTGTTCTAAATTTAAGGCAGGAAGAGAAGTCCCAGATAACCAGTCCCTTGCTTGGTTGGGTTGTACATTCTTATCCTCGTGATATATTTCGCTGAAGAAGCTTCTAAAAGCTCCACTAATTCCCTCATCTGTAGAGTGTATTACTCCATCCTTGTTAATAGAACTAATATTGTTTCGGACCCTATCTGTCTTCGACTTCCAGGCCAGGAGCTTGCCGGCACCTTCCCCATATTCAAAATGGGCCAGTTTACTAGCCTCCCATCTCTCTAGAACCCGTGCGCTCAAAACAGAGGCAAGATCTTCTTTTAAAACCGTTAGTCTGTCCTGCAACTCCTCTAATGGGGACCCTGATGATGCTGGGTTCCTGTCAATCTCTTCTTGAACTCCTGCTATCTCCAATTCAAGATAGCCTATTGCATCCCTGTAGGTCTTGTTTTTATATGCAGATATATTGGTTAGATAACCCCTTAATGTAGCTTTGAATGCATCCCAGGTAATCCCAGGTGGGGCAGTCCCCTGATTAATCTCCCAGAAAGACTTAACTTCATGATTTAATGCCTCTATGATATCGGAAGAGGCGAGTATTGATCTGTCAAAAGACCAGTTTCTTAGAGAGGGCCTTGATATGACCTCAAGCTCAAGAAGGATAGCTGTATGGTCAGAAAGATGAAAAGGTAAATGAGAGACTGATTTAACCTGTTTAACCAAAATGTGGCTAATCAAAATGAAGTCAATCTGAGACTGGTGGTGAAATTTATAGTTCTTAAATGTGACCCCCCTTTGAGACCCATGAAGTGTCCTCCAGATATCATTATAATTTAATGCTTTCATGTTGTTTAACAGAAACATCCTAGTCTTAGATAGAGGTATAGCCCTATTGGAAGGTGACTTATCCAATATTGGATCCAATACTATGTTGTAATCGCCTGCCAAAATAACCGGCTCTGGGAATAGATATAGTTGTGAAAAAAGTGTGGCCAAGACTGATGGATCGTCCTGGTTTGGGCCATAGTATCCTACTATCGTAAGTGGTGAACCCAAAATAATGACTGAAGCTATTGCCCATCGGCCATAAGGGTCTACCTGTTTAGTGACAAGCCTTGCCCTAATAGATTTTTTAAAAAGGATGGCCACCCCCCTAATATGTGGAGTTTGTGATGTGACAACCCCGAAATCTATCCATCTATTCTTACCCAACAAGTTTAGCATTTCGGTTTCTGCCAAATGCGTCTCCTGGAGCACTAATATTTGCGCAGCAGAATCTCGTAGATATTGCATAATGTCATTTCTTCTTGGACAAGTCCGAAGACCATTAGTGTTCCAGGACAAAATGCGAAGATTATGCATTATACTGGATAAAAATTACAAGAACCGAAGACCAATTCTGCCATACTCTGGTAGATGAGCTATGTATTAGCTGACTCCTGTCTTTCCCCTCTAGAAAGTGTTTTAAAGGACGTTTAAGAGGACAATGTTTACTTTCCCCCCCCCCCCTAACCCTCCTCCCACTCCAAACCCCCCACCCACGGGAAACCCCCATTCTATCTATCTGGACTCCCAGAAAGATAGCACACCGCTATGGACCCCTGCCACTACCAACCAACAGCCGAATTTGGGGGAAAAGAAAGAAAGAAAACTAAGTGAGATTAAGTGAGATTAAGCCCTATTAGACCCTTAAGTGAATGTAAATCTTGTCACCAGGTTTATCAGGAATGTGCTAACCGGTGTGAAGGCATTCCACCTCTTTTTTTTTCTCTTCTTTTTTTTTTTTCTCCGCCTTCCCAACACCACTTTACTCTATTCTATGTATCTCCTAGTTTTTCTATTCAATATCTTTATATCAACATAAATGGAGATTCTATACCTTTAACAAGTTTTTAACAACGTCTTAAGTTAACTTTTAGTAAGCTATTAGTGAGCCTGTCAAAAACCTGAAAGGGAAGGAGGCAGATAACTAGCATGGACCAAAGAACAAATGGAGTAGGAAATAAGCCCAAACTACTTAGCAGTCTCCGTCCTCCTACCCATGCTCAGCAGGAACTCGTCTGCAGCCTGCACTGATCTTATGTTGTGCATAGTGTTCTTATACATAACTCTTAGTGCTGCCGGAAAAACTAACTGGGCAACGGCCCCCTGACTCCTGAAGGCTTTCAACCTCTTACCGAGCTCCCATTGCTCATCAAGTGTAATTCTAGATAAGTCTGATCTAATCTGGAAGTTGAACCCCTTAGCGTTTACCACCTTCTGTTTCAGCGCAATATTCAGAATACTTTCTTTAACAGAATAGGTGAGAAAATTAACCAAAACCTTTCTGGGTTTTGTTCTCTGGGGGTTCCTTCGAAAAGGCTCTCTGTGGATGCGCTGGATATCCAAGGCTATTTCTTGTTCAGACATGTCTAGTTGTAACGCTTCCTTTAACAGAGAGACCACGAATTGTTTAATATCTGAACCCTCTTTCTCCTCCGGTATATTCAAAATTCGTAGATTATTCCTCCGGGCATGGTTTTCTAAAGTCTCAATCCTATTGGACAAGCTCTGATTCTCTTGTCTAAGGTTTACTAGTTCTGCTTTTGTGGCTCTCAAATTGATGTTCACTTCTGTAACAGAATCTTCGAGAGTTTCTGTCCTGGTGGTGAGAGCACCAAGCTTACTATCCAGAGATTGACAGAAGCATCGGATGTCAGCTTGATTTGATGCAGAGGTCTCAAAGCCCTTGTTAATGTCTGCGGCCAAAGTTGCAAACATTGCCTGAAAGGAAGCCTGCAATGTGGTGACCAGATCAGTATTCCAGGCACGAGTGGCGTCATAGGCAATGCTAGGATCTCCCCCGCCACTAGTAGAAGCTGTTGAGCCAGCATCTTGAAGAACCGACTGCAAACTCAATCCAGGTGCTACACTAGGAGGAGCAAAAGGTAATGGGGGGGCCAGTGGGGAGAGCAGAACCAAGGGAGGCACAGAGTGTTCCAGATTACTGGGCATATGATAATCCACTGGATCAACTTGACCTGTCTCTCCTAACATAGGGGAGAGCAGTTGGTCCAGATTGCTGTCGTTATCATTCTTGCCCTTATCATTGTTGTTATAGTTCGCAATATTGCTGTCTTCATTAGGTTTAACAGTGGCAGAAATACTGTTTTCATTTGGTCCCTCTACACCTTCTAAAGTGAGATCCAGTGAAAGATCAGAGGTGGGGACATTCATGCTCACCGTATCCTCCATAGGAAATCCTTCAACTTCTCTAGAAGCCATCCGTACTTTCGGTATAGGATCCCCTACCTCCTGACTCTGTAAAGGGGAGAGGGGGTTATTGCCCAACAGCACCACTTGAGGGACCACATTAAAGTAGGAACGCAGTGAGGGAGTTATTTTTGAAGCGGTAGCAAAGTTTTTTGACTTACTTTTTGCTAACTTAGGAGTATACGAGCGCTTTGCCTTAACCTGGCCTGTTAGATATGTCGACAATTTTTTATTGTCAGTACCAGTAGCAGTGTTGTTGTTAGAGCTAGCATGAGCCTTTAAGCACAAACCCCCCTCTCCAATGCTGACACTAGTTGGATCCCTCAGATCACTCGTATTTACACTTGTATCTGCTTTAAAAGCGGGAGGCTTGCTTTTGGATTCAAAGTTTTGGAAAAAAGACGTTTTATTGTTACTTTTTTCTTTTTTACCAGTGGTTGTGCATTTCCCTCTCGTGCGCCCTCTCCCCCTCCCCTTTCTCTGCCTCCCCGGATGGCCTCCCCAGTAGACACCGATGTGCCCTCAGATTTCAAGCTCTCTAAAACATCCCCACTACTCCCTTCACCACTGTTACCACTGTTACTACCGGATCGTTTCTTGTTCTGGCGTCTGCAGTGTCTGCGTTGACATCGCTGCTGGGCTTGAGGCTGCTTCTCATCCAGAATCTCTCCCTCCTCACAATGATCTGCCTGTGCCTGTGACGCTACAATAGAGCCATGCCGCCCAGGTAGAACACCTCGAATACGGCGACCTCTCCTAAGCTCCAGGGCGGCCAGCGACCAGATCCACCCCCCCCGCTGGAAAACGCAGGGATTTCTGCACCGGCTGATCTGCTGCTGTGGGATACAGTGGCTCCTGCACACCCTCCGGTACCGAGAGCGCTGCCACAGACGCTGCAATCTCCGCTGCTGCAGACGCTGTAGTCTTCTGAGTAGTCTCCTCCCCTAAACACATGGGAGTCAGAGGTATAGCGGAGAGACGCCGCCGTTTCGAGGTAACTTGTTTAGACCGCAATTTTGCGGGTAAGAATGGCGGAGAAGCTGTACGCCGTCCCGCGATAGAAGTATGCGGGCGAATCTCTAAGGAGGTATGTTTGAACCCCCGATATCAAAGACTGCAGGAGCCCATATGCGGAGTGCTGCCGCGGCTCAACCAGCCGCCGCCATGTTTCCCCCGCTCTCAGAAAGTGGCGGATGCGTTCTCAACGTTGACAGCACACATTATTAAATAAATACATAATAATTAATACAAAATAATAATGATTTATTTATACTTAAATTACTTCCCACCCTATTCCCCTATAAACCCACAACCCGCTCCTAAACACATTACACAATTAATATATTTACCAATTAATGAATTAATAAAAATTAACTGCCAATTATTAATTAATAATAAATTAGTTACCATAATTAATATATATACATCTAAATTAAATCAAAACTAATACATAAATTAAAAAATACATTTATATAAATAAAATACTTCCCACCCTATTCCCTTATAAACCTTCAACCCGCTACGGAACAAAAACGCAAAATGTTATTAAAATAAAATCAATAACTGCTAAAAAAGTAACACATATATTAAAAAACAAAAGCAAAACGTAGACAAAAAGCAGAGCACACACATATAATATACATACTAAAACACATAAAACGAACTAAAAAAATGATATTTTTAGCAACAATATTTTTGCAAACAATATTATTGATTCGATATTTAAAAAAACAATATTTCTTACCTTAAACTTGATATTCTGGAACACGATATTCTTGCTGTCTATATTTCTGTTTGTCGATTTTTCAAAGTTGATATTAGTGCAGATCGACATTTCCAACTCGATATTCTGACTCTATACCACAGTCTGATTTTCAATCACAATTCTAAAAATACTACTTTGGGAAAGTTGGCATTTCTTTTTCCTAACAATTTGGTGCCTGCAGCCTGATCCCGGATCACATTACTAGGTGTCACTGGCTGCTGGTCTTTGGGTATTGCTCCCAGACAGTGAGACAAAGGGAGGATGGGTCACTCTGAGTTAATGAGGCAGCGGAACTGTCACTTACCACACTTGCATATTGAAAGAAATCGGGTAGTTGGTTGACTGGGGTGTGAACCCTGGTCAAGAAGCAACCACAGTACTTGTCAGGGTAAGGCACATGCAACCACAAATTAACCAGTGCTCAACCCCCTGGTAGCTTGGCACACAACAAGCAGGCTTAACTTAGAGGCAAACTGTAAAGTATTTGTGCAACAATTCAAACAGTAACACAGTGGAAACACATCACAAAAGGAGCCAACAACAGTATTGGTAAAATAGAGTAATTTTCAATAAATGAAACAAGACAAAAACAACAAAAATTCAATATGTAGGACCAGAATTATGGATGTTAATAGACCTTAATGAAAATAGCGCCAAAAGAACAAAGCATCAGCAGTTGATATCTGGTTGCGCCAGACTGGGACGAAGTCACAAGTTTAAGCCAACCACGATGAAGTGCCTGCCAGCTACAGGGACCGAGTTCGGCTGTGGAACATAGGGGCTCATTACGATAGCGGGCAGACTTTGTCCGCCCGCCACTGTAGCGGTGATTGGCTCTGACCGCCATGTGTGCGGGGGTCCCGCATATACAATTATGATGGGACCATGAACACTGCGGTTGGATTCTGCGCCTTTAATATTGCGGCAGTGGCTGCAATGTTAAAAAGAGCCTGTTGTGCATTTCACTTCACTTCATGGCTGGCACTACACGTACCCCCCAGTGCACCCACACCTCCCCCAACACATGAGGGGCCCGCATCGGGCACCTGAAGACATTCTCCTCCAGTCTTTCAATGGTGGTTCAACCGCCACGGAAAGGCTTGCTTCCGCCGATATCATAATTGTGCCAGCGGAGCATGCTAGGCTCCCCTGCCATTGTGAGCATGCTGACCGCTCCGCCAGGCAATCGTGACGATTTCTACCAGGGGAAAAGAAGCGGGCGTACTTTCCATCCGCTGATATACCCACGGCCATCATAATGTGCGGGGGTAAATCTTATGATGATGGTGGCTATTTTTCTGCCATCGTAATGAGCCCCAAAGTACATTAAAATAAGAGTTGTGGAGCTCTGCAAGGATATATGTCAAAGATGTGTCACACAGGTGAAGTAATGTACTGGTCCCGATATGTGACGAGGCTCAGATGCAAGGCCTTGCACTGCCATGAAAGATCCCATTGACGAGGGATTGCAATGCAAAGTCCAGTTTCGGGGATGTGGTGTGAAGAAAAGGTGATGCATCGTTTCTGTGGTTGGACACCAACCTTGCCTTCGAATCCCAGATTGGTCGTGTGGTGGGGACATGCTTTGGAGTCCTAAGAACTCTAAGAAAGGTCTTGGATTTCCTGCCCACTTCCACTCGTCGGACGTTGGTGCATGCCTTAGTCACCTTACGCCTAGATTACGGCAATTTGCTGTATCTGGGGGCCACGGGAAAGGCTCTCAACCGCCTACAGGTGCTGCAAAATGCCGCCGCTCGCCTTACTTTGAGGCTTCCTAGAAGATCTTCCTCCAGGGCAGCACTTCAGGCTCTGCACTGGATGCCTGTGAGGAGCAGGGTGGAATTCAAAGCCCTTGCTACGTGTCACCGGATTCTAGGTGGCAAAGCCCCTGCCCCGCTACAGAGCCTGGTGACCAGGTATGAGCCCACTAGGACTCTGCGCTCCTCCTGTACAGGCCTCCTGAAAATTCCTAAAATCAGGAAAGCACGTATGGGGGGAAGATCGTTCAGATTTTTGGCACCAAAGCATTGGAATGACCTCCCGTCTGAGATACGCCTGGAGGCATCAGAACCTCTGTTTAGAACTAAACTTAAGACCTACCTTTTCAGAGGGTAGTCGGTTGCACTAGCTGTCTAACTGCTTACCCCACTTTTATAGCGCGGGGACACGCCTGTAGGCGTACACCAGGCGCTCTACAAATGCCTCCCAAAGAATATAAAAACAAATAAAAGAGGGAAATTAATCCTGGAGAGTTTAATCGAGGCAGATTGTATCATAGTCAATGGAAGGTTCCCCTCTGATAGCCCTGCCCATCTAACACATAAATCAGGGAATGGTGGTTCGATATTGGACTATGTAATAGTCGATAGCACTTTTTTTAGCTCTCTGAAGGATTTGGCAGTGTTAGTTACCGATCTTAGTGACCATAATGTTTTAATGGTAAAATTAAACGTATCTTCTACTCAAAGAGATTTATGGAACATCGGGGATGATCTTTTGAACTTCAATATTAAAAAAAGGAAATGCCATTGGAACCCCGGGACTATTAAAAACCTGACCAATTTGTTAGAACATACGGTAGATAACTTAACCTTATGGGAAGGCAGAGAGCTACGTTGCTTTACGTCATTCCTGCAAACCATAAAACTAAAAGCTCGAAAGCCTTTTTCAGTTAAGATAATGCCCAAAATTCCCTTTGATCTTCGTAATCTAAATAGAGAAATAAACAAACTGGTCAGGGCCCAATATCTTTTCCCCACTCCCGATCGTAGACAAAGAATTTCACTCCTGAGGAGAAGAAGAAACAGGTTGAAGGTTAGATTAAAACGTGAGAAAGAAGACGCCCTTTGGTGTAAACTTCGTGAAGCAGCTAAGAGTGGCCAGTCTAAGACCTTTTGGTCATTAATCGGGGAGGGATGTGGGGTAAGATCCAGACCTTCTCCTATATCAATAAATGAGCAAACCTGGGTAGATTTTGTTCAGAGCTTATACAGCAGTAATGGTGAGGAGTTTGACACTAATAAATTGCAGGAAGACTTATTTCCTTACGATCCTCCTTCCGAATTAGAAATTGCTGATGCAATTAAAGCTCTCCGCTCGTCTGGTGCACTAGGCCCAGATGAAATACCAATTTCAGTATTGAAAACTCATAGTACCCTATGGGGAAAAATTTTATATCCTGTCTTTAAAGCTTGCTATACCAATGGCATCGTCCCATATTCTTGGAAAGGGAGTCTGTTAATCCCAATTTATAAAAAGGGCGTTAGGAATTTACCCCAAAATTACAGACAAATAGCACTCCTAGATGCCATAGGCAAGGTTTTCACCAAATGTTTATTGAACTCCATAAATGACTGGGTGACTATGTTTGCAATTCTCCCACTAGAGCAGACCGGTTTCAGAAAACAACACGGTACCCTGGATAATCTTACCGCTCTTCAAATTTTGGTTGAAAAATATGTCACAGTCCGTAGAGGAGGTATTTATGGAGCTTTTATCGACTTCTCTACGGCCTTTGACAAAGTGGATAGAGTTTTGCTTTGGAGTAAGTTAATAAAGTTAGGAATGCCCCCCAGCCTATTGAAATTGGTTATCGCACTTCACACAGACACCTGGTGCAGAGTTTTAATGGGTGGTGAGAGAGGACTTTCTAGGATAATACCCACAAATAATGGGCTTAAACAGGGCTGCCTACTGGCGCCCCTGTTATTCTCCTTATACATTGCTGATCTTCCCAAAGCCATACTATCCATTAGCAATGGTATTGCACCTGTATTAGGGGGATCATCCATTGCATGCTTAATGTACGCTGAGGATATTTTACTTCTGGATCTCACCCCAAAGGGCTTGAATCATCGTCTAAAAGCTTTGTACTCCTACTCAGAGGCTCATTTTTTAAAAATCAACATTTCAAAAAGCAAAATAATGTGCTTCTGTGGAAGGAGAAAACCTAAATACGATAATTATTACTGGTCCGTTGGGGGTGAAAGACTAGAAGTAGTTAAATCCTATCCCTTTCTTGGGAAGATAGTCACGAGCAACCTATCCGAAAAATCCCATATTGAGAACAATAGTAGGAAAGCTCTTGCTCAAGGGAAGAGTCTTATCTCCTTATATAAAGCGACAGGTAGGAGGCACTTTTCTATATTGCTCGAGGTTTACCGGGCAAAAATCCCCGCATCCCTAATCTACGGATTAGAAATAGTGGATATGGCATGCTGGAATTTTTTAGATTCTATTGAAGGAAGAATTCTACGTAATTTAGCCTCAGTAAATACTGTAAGCTCTACGTGTTCGTTAAGACATGAATTTGGCCTGCGCAGTGCATGGTCTCAGGCAGTTGCGAGTGTGGTGCGTTGGGTTTTTAATATAGCAGAAGGAAAGCCTGGCACTCTGAGGTTCCAAATAAAGAATGAGTTGCTGGGCTCCTACAACGGCTATTCCTCTATTGTAAGGAATTTCAGACAGGCAATTACCTTATTAAAGTTAGATGAACAAAGTCTTTTCTCATTATCATCTGCCCAACTAAAGTTATCCTTAAAGACCACGTCTTGGGAGTTGAGTTTCAGAGTAGATAGTAGGACCCGTAAAGTAAAGAGAGGAATGTTACCTTTTGGTAACTCTTGTGAAATTAAAAAACTTCAGCCATATTTAGGTTGGAATCTTCCCCATGCAGTTAGGCGATTTATTATTTTGTTAAGATATGATTTACTCCCATTGAACTGCCTTTTGTCTAAAAGGCATGGTGGTATTGATACTTGTGATTTTTGTAAACTATATTCCCAGGATTTATACCATGTTGTTTTTGTTTGTCCAGCCCTTATGGTACACAGGCGCAAATGGTTAAAACCTTTGTGCTTTCAGTTGGGCATTTTCTCTGCTTATGATTTTATAGCAGCCATGTTTAATCCCCCAAACAAAATGTTTTGTTTTAAACTGTTTTCTTTTTTTAAATATTTTCTAACATTGTATTGATATTTTTATTCACTTATGTAATTACAGTTGTTTTTCTTTTTCGATAAACTGTTATGTGGATCTCCTAAGAGTTCCGTCATCATAAATAAATAAACTTGAAACTTGAAATGCCCCTAATAATAATAATAATGAAGAGCTGTGGGGCTGCGATGCAGAGTCTCATTGTGTCATTGAGGCTGCTGTTGACCAGTGATGTGAGGGTCCATGTCTAAGCTACAATGCACAGTCAGAGTGATGGTTGATTCCAAGGACTGTGGGGGCGATGTAAGTCTTTACAACGGGTCCAAACCATACAGTGGCTGCAATGCGTCGGTTCTGCTCGGGGATCAGCCATGCAGCAGAGGAGATGCATTGGTTCCGCTGAATACATAAAGGCTGGCAAACACCTTGGACCCACTTCCTAGGGCTTAGGACTGGGGTGGCACAACTTGTCAGGGTAGATTTGCAGATTCTAGAGTATAGGTGTTGGTGCAAGGTTGTGGGATGTCTATTATGTCCCAAAGGCTTCAGATCAGAAGGTCACCCAGGCAAGAGGACTGTAGGCAGCAGGGCAGCACAGGAGGGGAGAACTTCCTCTAGAGCAGCTGTCTGGCAGAGTAGCAGCCCTTTCAGCAGAACAGCAGTCCTTCTTCCTGGCAGAGTATCCACAAGTCCAGAAGTGTACTAAAGAGCTGGTGTCTGTAGTCCCCTTTTTATACCCTGGTACCTTGGTTCTGGAAGGTGGGAGAAGATTCTAGACAGTGTCCTTGAAGTGCATAGAATTCACTACGCCCCCTGCCCTGGCTTAAAGATTGCTGAAATTAAAATGGATGGTCATTAGGTTTTTTATGTGGAAACAGGACTGAGCCTATTCAGGTGTAAGCGAGGCTGGGCCCAGCGCCATCCTCCCATCCTGCCAGTGACTTGGCCCATTCAGGCACATCTAAGCTCCCATTGTGTGCAACTGTCTACGTGGAATACACAAAGCCCCACTGCCAACTACACCCAGTCATGTGACCATAGACAGACTGCAGGCACCAAATGGCTATGGCAAAAAACTGCTAACCTCCCAAACGTGGTATTTTTAGAATTGTAATTTAAAATCTGACTTCACCATCAGTTAGGATTTTCATGTAGGGTCCTAGAGACACCAAACATAAACTAGTAATCTCTTCCCATCGATTATAATTTGAAAATTACACTTATAAAAGGTAATAAGGTAATATCAAGGTTATCCTTTTGGAAAGATAGACCTTACTGTAGTGAAAAACGAATGTAAGAGTTTTTCACTACCAAGACACATACACTTTGAAAGTACATGTCCAACATTTTAAATACATTGTCCAGGGCCTACTCTAGGGGTGACCTACAAAAAAATAAAAAGGAAGGTTTGTGCCATGTCATAATGGCAGTTCAAATCTGCACACACAGGCTCTGCAATAGCAGCCTGAGACATGTTTAAAGGGTTAAATAAGTGGGTGTCAAAAGCAGTGCTGCAGATCCACTAGGAACAATTTATATACATGCACTGGGCACATAAGTGCACTGGATCAGGGACCTACAAGTACAATAGATATGTCAATTGGGTATAAGCCAATTCTACTATGTTTTAAGGAGAGAGCACAAAGTATTTTAGCAGGAGATGCACTGTGCCAATGAGGAGATGCTTCGGTTCTGCTTGATCCACAGATGTGCTGGCAATGCACCTTTGAGCCCACTTACAAAGATCTAGGACTGGAGTGGCACCACTTGGGAGGGCAGGAATCTCTTGGGAGGGCTGGACTCATAAATGGCAGAGCTTAGTTGCTGGGTTCAAGGTTACTGAAAGTATGTTATGCCCTTGAGGCTTCTGATCAGGAGGTTGGCCAAAAGGCCCATGGAGTCACTCTGGGGCCCTGGGTTTAGAGATGCATGTCCAGTCCGACTTACCCGGTAAGAGGGCAACAGGGCAGAGTGTCAGAAGCTCAGGACAGCAGGGCAGCAGTACTTCAGAGCAAGTGTCAAGCAGAGTGACAATCCTTTCAGCAGCACAGCAGTCCTTCTTTCAGGCAGAGTCCACAAGGTTCAAAAGTGTACTAAAGAGTTTGGTTTAAGGATCTAATATGTAAGCCTGGTGCCCACTTTTGAAGTAGAGGAAGCTACTAGAGGTTTCCAACCGCTGATCTGCCAGGCATCCCTTTCTTCCCTGTCTTTGCCCTTTGTGGCATGCAAGTGTAGTAGTTGCCAACTCTTCCCCCACGTTAACTCAAAGTGGGCCATCCAGCCAACACCTATCTTCCCTTTGTCTCACTGTCAGGGAGCAATACACAAAGACCAAAAAACGAGATGCACCTAGTCACATGGCCCAGGGTCAGGCCACAAACAACAAATGGTTAGAACAAGAAAATGCCAATTTTCTAATAGTATACAAAAAGTGATGGATGGAATGCTTGAAATAATCTCAGCCACTGATCATTACTCAGGCCGTATCACAATACATCATTATTTTGCGCACCATTTCACCTCAGTTTGGACCCAGCTATATGTAAAACAGTCTTGAACCATGTTAGAAGTGTGTCTCTAGTTGCCAGAGGTATGCACCATGTCCAAGTAGGGACAGCAATCCTAGTCAGGGTAGGCTAGATACATACTTTAAATTAACCTGTGTTCACCCTCTGGCAGCTTGGCACAGGCTTTACTTAAGAGGGAATGTGTGAAGTATTTGTGCAATAAACACACACAGTAACATAATTAACCCATTCCGTACTCCCGTTGGCCGACGCGAGCACTACCTTCCGGATGCTGCGCACAACTGTTGACCGATGCACCCCGCCCACTTCATGGAAAGCCCGTACAAAAAGACTCCACACAGGTTTAGAAACATAGTGAGTATTTATCTAGGTTAACAAAGACCAAAATGACAAACATCCAATCAGTAGAAGTTGAGATGGGAATTTTTAAAGAATAAATGCAAAAACAGTGCTTAGAAGTCAATAGCGCTAAAAAGTTGCTTTAGGTCGCAAGGGACCAATGTAAATCCAAAGTTCTGTCTGACCGCGATGGAGGGCAGGTTACCTACGAAACTCATGCAGGCTGTAAAACTGCGGTTGTCAAACAGCATCTGCATCAAAGGGCGATGTAGATTCCTACTGGCACAGTGGTGATGATGCATCGGTTTTGGGTTGAGGCCCAAAACTGAATGGGGCACCTCATATAAGGGTTGGACTCACAGAAGGCATAGCCCAGCAGCACCAGCAGAATTTCAGGAAATATTTACTGTCCCTGAGACTCTAGAAAACAGGAGGCATGCCAGCAAGCCTTTGGAGTCACTCGGGGATGAAATTAGATGGACCAGTCCTTATCCTCAGCAGGGCAGAGATCAACAGGCAGCAGGCCAACTCAACAAAGCAGAGAAGCAGCTACTCAGAACTATCAGTCAAGGCAAAATGGCAATCCTTACAGCATAGCAGTCACTACTCCAGCAGAGTTTGCCACAGGATCAGAAGTGTGCTGATTTAGTAAGGTCATATCCCCAGTACTTTTTCCCAAATGTGCCCTTAAAGAGAGGGTGACTTTAAAGCAGCTCCTTGAAGTACACAGGTCCCCTTTCATCCCATTCCTGTCTTCCTGGCTATCTGTGGGCGGTAATCAGTCCTTTGTGTGGGGATACGACACAGCCTATACATATGTAAGAATGAGCTCACCTTACTGACCCAGAAGGCTATCAGAATGCAGATTACTGCAGGTGAGTCCTCTGTCACACCCACCCTTCCTGTGTTTGTAGCTGTCTAGGGGGAATTCACAAACTGTCACCTAGCCCAGACATGTATTGAAGATGGGGTTGGGCAATAATCTCCGCTCCGCCAGTGGAGTTTGCAGAGTTTTGCCACTCTGTGCTCTAATTGGAGTTTACCCGGGCCACCTCATTCAACGTGGGTGCCTGATGCTGTCAGGCAAGGGAAACACTGGCGCTCTAGCTTTAGTGGTGGCCTTTTAGTGCTTCTTTTGTTGCTGCAGCTCCTCTCTCTCCTCCTGTTCAATGTGCCATTTGATTTCCCAATACTGACAGTTCATCTCCATGGGTGAAAGGTGAGTGTTTTGTGATATGAACTACCACGCAGGACCATGCCAGAAGACTTGTATGGGTTAAGGCTTCATGTATCCCTACTGCCACAACCTATGTCACCCATACAAGACTAGTATTTGCTTACTGCAGTGAAATATGGCCCATTCAGCCTTGTTAAAAATGCATGTGCATGGCATAGTAGTGTGCATAAGTGCTTGATAGATCTGAAAGAAGCTGGAGTGTCACGGGTACTATAAGTGAACTCAGCGCTTAGAGTTCAGTGTGCTGCTGCTTTTGTCTGGGCTGAGTTAGGGCTGTCCAGGAGCAAATGGTGCACTGCTAAATAAAGGTCTGTACTGTACTGTAGTGTGCTTTATTAAAATAGTGCTTACTACCCCGGACAAGATATCAGTCCATCATGTGTAATGTTGATTGACAGACACAAACGTCTGTTCTCTTGAAACGAGGGAATTCCATAATATGCTAATACTATAAAAGTAAAACATTTAGCTTTAGGGGCACACTTTTCCACACATGTTACCAAATAGCTTAGCTGAATTAGAGTTATGCCGAGTTTACCATTGGTTAGAGGCTGAAATCTTCCAGGATGCCCCGGTTACTTCAGCCATGCCAATCACAGAGGAAATCAGCATCTAGCACACCTATCACAAGCTACCACTCACTGTCGGAAGTACCCACCCACCAGGAAAGGCAGGCAAGCAGCAGCAAAATACAGCGCTATATGCTTATGAAATATCCGCTGAACTTCAATTCTTGGAAGATTGTTCTCCAGCCAATCCGCGCAAAGAGTGCAACAGCCGATCTCATGTTAGAACAGTTTATCGTTCTCTAATTGAAAACATGTTTTCTGACTACTTAATTGGTTTACCTGTGACACTGCTCGCTGTAGTTTACCTCAATTTTGGAGCCCCTAAAATAAAGAGTGATGGATTGGTGGCCAGAACTCCGCAGAATTTCACAGCACCAGCAGAATTGCAGGAAATATTTACTGTCCCTGAGACTTCAGAAAACAGGACGCATGCCAGCAAGCCTTTGGAGTCACTCTGGGATGAAATGAGATGGACCAGTCCTTATCCTCAGCAGGGCAGAGATTAACAGGCAGCAGGGCAACTCAACAAAGCAGAGAAGCAGCTACTCAGAACTGTCAGTCAAGTCAAAATGGCAATCCCTAAAGCATAGCAGTCACTACTTCAGCAGAGTTTGCCACAGGTTAAAAAGTGTGCTGATTTGGTAAAGTCAGAACCCCAGTACTTTTTCCCAAATGTGCCCTTGAAGTGAGGGTGACTTTAAAGCAGCTCCTTGAAGTACACAGGTACCCTTTCATCCCATTCCTGTCTTCCTGGCTATCTGGGGGAGGTAATCAGTCCTTTGTGTGGGGATAGGATACAGCCTATTAGGATGTAAGAATGAGCTCACCTTACTGACCCAGAAGGCTATCAGAATGCACATTAATGCAGGTGAGTCCTCTGTCACACCCACCCTTTTATATAACTCTGTGGAATTCCACAAAGTAAAATTTCTGTGAGTACTGCCCACCCCTAATTGGAGACAGGCTGCAGGCCCACAGAGCCAAGGAAGGTGCAGAGAAATGTCCACTTTCTAAAAGTGGCATTTCTAAAATAATAATGTCAAAACTAACTTTTCCACTAAAGAGAATTTATCATTACCATTCCAAAGATATGAAACATGATTTAGCTACTCCTTTGTAATCAGGAATTAAAGCTTAAATTTGTTTTAAGGAATTCACAATGCTAGAGAGGAATAGGCCTCACAATAGTGAAAACAGATTTAGCTGTTTGTCACTACTGTGACATGTAAAACCTAAAAGTACATGTCCTACATTTTACTTACATGGCACCCAGCACTTAGGGCTACCTAGGGTGCACCTTAGGTGTGACGTATGTGTAATAAAAGGGGAGTTTAATGCTTGGCAAGTAATTTTAAATTAAAAAAGGGGGGGCCAAGTACACACTTATTTCTTCCACTTATTTCATTCTACGAAGTTAATTCCTTTTTGATCCATTAGCGTAAGCTTGGTAAAGTGGTCTACCAAGGTACAGCGTGCATGAAAACACTTCAGAAAGTGGAGCGAGGTAGCACTCCAACCGAACACAGCTCGATTTGAGTGCTACCTCGCTCCAGTTTCTGAAGTAATTTTAAATGCTGAGTCTAAGTGGCAGTAAATTGTATACACGGCCCTGCAATGGAAGGCCTGAGACAGGTTGCTTGTGTGGGTGGCACAACCAGTGCTGCATGCCCACTAGTAGCATTTAGATTGCAGGCCCTGGGAATATGTTATACCACTTTACAAGGGACTTCTGACTGCTTTTTTTCCCGGCGAAGGTCATCAAGAAAATCGCCAACATACAACTGACCAGCCACCTCGAGGACAACAACATCCTAGACCCATCCCAGTCCAGATTCAGACGAAACCACAGCACCGAGACAGCCCTCATCGCCGCCACAGACGACATCCGGCGCCAACTAGACAATGGCAAAACTTCGGCCCTCATCCTCCTGGACCTGTCAGCCGCCTTCCACACGGTCTGCCACCGCACACTAAGAACACGCCTCCAAGAAACCGGAATCCAGGAGAAGGCCCTGGACTGGACCACGTCCTTCTTCTCCGGCAGAACCCAGAGAGTCTGCCTCCCACCCTTCCGATCCGAAGCCATTGACCTCATTAGTGGTGTACCACAGGGCTCATCCCTCAGCCCGACCCTGTTCAATGTCTACACGGCCCCCCTCGCACAAGTTGCCTGCCAGCACGACCTCAACATCATCTCCTACACCAACGGCACCCAGCTCATCCTCTCCCTCACCAAGGACCAGCGCACCGCCAAAACCAACCTCCACGAGGGAATGAAGGCAGTTGCCGAGTGGGTGAGGAGCAGCCGCCTGAACCTGAACTCAGACAAGACGGAAGTCCTCATCCTCGGGACCACACCCTCTGCATGGGACGACTCATGGTGGCTGACCACACTGGGAACAGCACCGGCACCCACAGACCACGCACGCAACCTAGGATTATCCTCGACTCCTCCCTCTCCATGTAGAAGCAGGTGAACGCCGTCTCCTCCTTCTGTTACAACACCCTCCGAATGCTTCGCAGGATCTACAAGTGGATCCCGACGGAAACAAGAAGAACGGTGACCCAAGCCCTCATCAGCAGCAGACTGGACTACGACAACGCACTCTACGCAGGAATCCCAACCAAACACCTACAATGGCTGCAACGCATCCAGAACGCCTCCGCCCGCCTGATCCTCAACATCCCTCGTCGCAGACACATCACCTCCCACCTAAGAGACCTGCACTGGCTCCCCGTCAACAAGAGGATCACCTTCAAGCTCCTCACCCACGCACACAAAGCACTCCACAACACCGGACCAGCCTACCTGAACAACAGACTCAACTTCTACACCCCGCCCGCCAGCTCCGCTCCACCAGCCACGCCCTCGCTGCCGTCCCGCGCATCCAACAAACAACGTCCAGCGGCAGATCCTTCTCCTTCCTCGCCGCTAAGACCTGGAACACCCTCCCCACCCACCTGCGGCAGACCCAGGACCTGCTCACCTTCAGGAAACTCCTCAAGACCTGGCTCTTCGAGCAGTAGCAGGATCCCTCCCCTCCCCCCCCCAGCGCCTTGAGACCCTCACGGGTAAGTAGTGCGCTTTACAAATTCACTGATTGATTGATTGATTGACTTATAAGTAAATTAAATATGCCAATCAGGTATATACAATTGTCACCATGTTTAGGGGAGAAGCACATGCACTTTAGCTCTGGTTAGCAGTGGTAAAGTACTCAGCATCCTAAGGCCCACACAAGCTACAGCAAAACAGTTGAGGTAAACAGGCAAAAGGTTGGAGGAAGACCCACCTTAGGATGACAGGTCTAATAATGTACCATTGATAAAGGGGCATGTTATCATGACAGTACAGTAAAACAAATGAAAGTGGAAGATTGGCTTGTGAATAGCACTATATAATCATAACATACTGAAGCATTCTGAAATAATGCATTTCCCAAACAAAAATGCATCAAAGAGAACACACTTGCTTCTTTAGTTTAACAAAATGACTACTTTAGAACTATCTCCATAACTAATGGAAATAGAAACAGAATATAACCATCAATGAAATGAAAAGCGGCAGACGGTCTTTCTGTCCGCTGTGGACCCCCCAGCCATAATAATATGGCGGGGGTCATTTGTACAGGGATGGCGGGCGGAATGCCCCCGCCAGGCTGGCGGTGACTACCGCCGGCCTGGCGGGGGCAATCCGCCCGCCATCCTAATGGTTGCATGTGTTCCTGTTCAGGGAGGACCTGGCCTGGCAGTTCGGGCTGGATTTTTCCCATGAGGAGCAGGGTCAAGACTGATTTAGATATGGCTGGGTCCAAACCGAGGTGGCATGGTCAACACAAGAATGAAGGGTTGGAATGCTACCCCATGATATTACCAGTGGTTAGACTTATTTGAAACAGCCTCCCATCACCGTTTGTGTGATTTAGGTTGGAAATGTCAAGCACTGCCTTATTTACCACGAAGGACATGAAATAGTGCCTGTTAAAATGTTTTGGTTTCTGACGCCTCTTAAGTTAGCACTTGCAATACTTACTTTATGTAACATGTCCCTCGAGCTGGAAAGCACCAAAACTCACACAGTTTCGTATATAGTGTTTGATCCTCTTTGTGAAACATATTTTGTGGCATGAGGGAGACTGTAATAGTGCGTGACCCACCCTCCCTTTGACCCTCCCTCGATAGTTGTTCTATTTCGATTTTCCTTCTGCATGCGTGGCTTTTGGGATGAAAAATAACATCAGGAATTTGCAAACGAATTTACAGCGTCTTAGTTTTGTCGAGATGTAATGTATAAAGAGACGCAGCCACAGTAAGTTTATCTTGGAATACATGCACACTAGTTGACGAATGCCGATTGCAATCTCTGAAATTGTTTTGGGTCCCCTCCAAATTAAGTGAGACTGGGCAGAACCGTAATAACTTACATTTTTCATCTTCTTTTTATCTGAGTCGAGTTCAGACTAATATTTATCTCCATAATAAAAGGGAAAATAAATGATACGCTCGTCCCTTCCTTTTCCTGTGCAGCGCGAGCATCTCCTGGAGAGGGTCGTAGGAGTAAACTGGGCCCTTGTTCCCATCTCAGAGCACAGTTTATCCGTTTTGTATAATAACTGCATTTTCAAGTTTCTTATCTTCCAGTACATAAATTGGCGGAAGTCCACGTGGACTGAGCTTGAATCTGAATATGTGTTGTTATGGGATTACCAGGGAGTTTCAGCAGTTCCAACTCCTCAGTGGTACACTGTTGAACAATCACCCCCAGGTCAGCCTGCTTATTGTAAGTGTGCGCGCCAATATGTTTTGAGTCTCTAAGGAATTTGAATATCGTCAAAGATCTGTCAAGCAACAGGTTCACATGCTCTACATTTCTCAGAAGAGTAAACTCGTGAAGGGCCCCAACACACTTAGATCTGGATTTTATTCGGTGCTGTGAAATTAACATGTCACTTCCTTACACATAGTGACATTTTAGGAAGGGCCACCCCCTTAAGAATATAATGTAACGTCCTGAAATTCATGAGGGGAAACGTTTATTAAATATTTGAAAATGTTTGCTACTTTTTTTGCATCGGAATAATGATTGTTTGCAAAGGTATATTTTCCAAAAGAGTCGCACACTCTTATACAGAAAAGAAACTGTCTGCTGAAAGTGACTTTCTTTTGAGGAATTAACAGGAAACTGTTGCAGTGTAGATAATAAAGTACTTTTGAAAACTAGTTTGTGCATAAACATTCCATTGGCAATTAACGATATCCAATGACGTTACACACACCACGAATAAATGGCAGCAATTTCTGCCCTGGAAGCCCAGTGCAGCAGCTCCCAACAGTCTTTTGTGTGCTTAAGCCCCAATTGCTTGGGTTTTGTCTTGCTGCTGTGATTCTAGGCTTGTTCCCGGTTTATATGTATGCTGGTTTCCTTTTATTCCCTGCTATCTAGTCTTTGCTTTGTTACCTGGGGCCTCGTTAGGAGCCAGGCAGTCCACGGACCACCAGACTCGCGGGGGTGGCAGTGGGGGAGGTCTTCCAACCGCCCTATTATGACAAAGGCGGCTAGGCCACCCTGGACCTGCCACAACTGCCAGGAATCAGAGATCCCTGGTGCTGTTGGGCGGTTTTGAGGTCGCAATATGTTTGGCTGGACTGCTGCTGTCCCGCCAAGCATATTACCAGTTTCCTCTCAGCCACAGTTTTCATGGTGGTGAGCCCGCCATGAAAACTGTGGCGGAGAAGATACAAAAGGGGCCCCCTTTTGCCTCATGGCCGTGGGGTGCATGCATGGAGCACATGTTGTACCCCCCTGTGTGCATGCACCCCAGTACCTGCACAGCATGGACTGGAGCAATTCGTGCCATGCTGGTACTGATTTTGACATTCTCATTGTGGTGCCTATTTCATAGGCACTGCCATGCGAATACCAAAGAACTGTCTGGCACACAGAATAAAACTACTACTCTTTTGGGACGGGTCAACCATGGGTCTGGCAGTGCAGGAGCAGGTAGGTCCCTCTCCTGCACTGCCAAACTTGTAATGAGGATCTTGGTCTTCTTGTTTCTGTTCATTGTTGTTTCCCTTTCCTGCCCCAGTGTGTGCTCAGACTTAAATCTTGGATTCTTGTTCCTGGCTCTATTTTCCTTTTTCCACTCCTGAGCTAGTTTGTCTCTAGCTTCCTTTCTTGGATTTCAATTTTCCCATTCCTGTATACTCTGGCTTCACCCTGTACCTGTTCTTAAGTCCGCTCCTTGTTTTCCCTGAGCCTAGTCCTATTTCAGTAGTTCTGGTCCTATTCCGAAGGGTAGAGACTGGAGTACCACAAGGGTCGACCCTGAGTCCCCTTCTATTTAATGTTTATCTAACTCCTTTGATCCGGCTGGCAGAGAACTGGGGTGCAAAGATTATGGCTTACGCCGACGACACCCAACTTCTCTTCACCTGGAATAAGGAGAACATTTGTACTTCTGGAGTCCGCCAATGCCTATCCTCTGTATTTGCCTGGCTAGCTAGAGCCTGCCTCAAATGCAGAGAGGACAAATCAGAAATTCTGCTCTACGGCCAATTTCCCACTGACTTTAAGGAGTCTATTTGGCCCAGTGAATCAACATGCCCAACGGGAGAGAGTGGGATAGCCAAGAACCTGGGTATCTGGTTTGGAGCCAACCTGTGTTTTCGCGACCAGATCTCGAGACTGGCGGGGACTTGTTTTGGAACCCTGACCACTCTTCGCAGATTCTTTCCCCTTCTTCCTCAAACGGCCAAAGAAACGGTAGCCAGAGCTCTGGTGCTCTCCCTTCTGGACTACTCGAACGCCCTTTATATAGGGGCACCTGATTACCTGATTAGAAAGCTACAGGTAGTCCAGAATGCAACGGTGAGACTCATCTATAACATCCCGAGGAGACTCAGCGTTCGCAATCAATTGAAGGAGCTTCACTGGCTTCCAGTGGCCCAAAGAGTGCGCTTTAAAACTCTGGTCCTCGTTTACAAAGCTCTCAATGGACCATACCCTCCTTATCTTGCCAAAAGATTTACTCTCTACCTCCCGACCGGGCAGCTGCGATCTACCTCCAGAAAACAGGTGGTCGTCCCCAGATTTAAAAGAGCTCGCCTGGGGGGACAATCTCTGACGGTAAAGGGAGCTCTAATGTGGAACGTCCTGCCCGACGCTCTCAGACACGCGCCCAACCTGATTAATTTTAAAAAACTGCTTAAAACTCACCTCTTTATAAATCCATGAATAGCTGACTCCCTACACACTCTGATTCAGTTTCTTCCCCGCGCCAGGACAGTCTCGACTATCGGAGCGCGTTATAAATCCATATATAACATAACATAACATAACATAACATAACATAACATTCCCTGTTGTCCTCTGTTGTGGCTAAGCATGGGCGAATTTTGCGAATCTGGCGTTTGCGAATTTTGCGAATTTTGCGAATTTTGCGAATTTGCGAACTCGCAATCCGCAAAATCCGTGAATTCTTGCGAATTTGCGGATTTTTTTTGTGTTCGCAAGGATTTTTGCCAGTTCGCGAGGGTTTTGTACCAGTTCGCAATTGCCAACTTACATGTCGGCTCGCAACGGTCGCGATTATGTTGTTTCTTCGTCTGGTTGATCATCACAGGTTCCCAGCACCCTCTGTTTCACCCCTGCCACCCTCTGTTTCACCCATGCCACCCTCTGGTACATCAATGCCACCCTCTGGTTCATCATCACTGTATATTATGGGGGGAAAAAGCAAGCACACCTGCCCTGCTTCAACTGACATGAATTAATTTGGGGTTGATTTATTAATGTGTCACTGTTTTAAAATTCCAGTCTGGCACCTGCTTCCTTATCTGTAATTTGCTTTCTGTTGCAGTGCAATTTTTTTTTCCAGGACCTTTGTGGCCTACTTGTAGCTATTCTATGAGCCTGATGTGAGGGTCAGAGCAGGGTCATACAATTGTTGCAACTAGCAACTGAACTCGGAATTTGCGGATTTTTTTTTTGTTCGCAAGGATTTCCGCCAGTTCGCGAGGGTTTTGTACCAGTTCGCAATTGCGAACTTACATGTTGGCTCGCAACGGTCGCGATTATGTTGTTTCTGTGTCTTGTTCATCATCACAGGTTCCCAGCACCCTCTGTTTCACCCCTGCCACCCTCTGTTTCACCCATGTCACCCTCTGGTACATCAATGCCACCCTCTGGTTCTTCATCACTGTAGAATATGGGGGGAAAAGCAAGCACACCTGCTCTGCTTCAACTGACATGAATTAATTTGGGGTTGATTTATTAATGTGTCACTGTTTTAAAATTCCAGTCTGGCACCTGCTTCCTTATCTGTAATTTGCTTTCTGTTGCAGTGCAATTTTTTTTTCCAGGACCTTTGTGGCCTACTTGTAGCTATTCTATGAGCCTGCTGTGAGGGTCAGAGCAGGGTTATACAATTATTGCATCTAGCAACTGAACTCTGGAGGGGCCCCAGTCAGGAAGCACTACAGGGAATGGTTACTAATGATGAGTTTGAACTTTTGCACCTGCTGAATGCTTTCACTTTTGCAAAACTCGTTTTTCTGCAGAACAGCATTACAGCAACTGTGATGCCCCAAACAAGCTTACTTGTGAAAGTTGATTTCTAATCCAAAAAAGATCCAAAGAAAGTCAAAAGGCCTCAAATCCCAAAAAGTGCAGGCAAATGTCAACCTGAGGAGTTATTCTGATAAAAATCATCATTTTCAGAAGGTCTATGCTGCTTGCTAGTGGATTTCTTGTGCAGAATTGCAATTTTTGTAATTTCGCGAGTGCGAGATTGTTGCTGCCCGCCGCACCTACATGTTCGCAATTGCGAACTTACACCGCACGCCGCAAAATTGTATCACCAAGAAAAAAAAATCCACTGCGTGCGAATTTGCGGATTTTCGGAAAATTCGCGAGCGTTCGCGGATTGCGAATTTACCGAAAATCCGCAAAATCCGCGAGCGTAACGGATTTTCCGCCCATGCTTAGTTGTGGCTGAGTTGGTATCTTGATATTATTACTGAGGGTGTCAGTGCGATTGTGAAGCTTACTGCCTCTTGCCTAGGGAATCACACATCACTCTTTTTCTATAAGAACTTCTGGGTCTGTTCCCAGGCTCTGTGAGAGTAACTGTTCGTTGTCTTTTGTACGATACTTTCCTCTCCAGAGAGATCACTTACAAGGAACATAGAAACTATCAGTTCTAATAGTTTGCCTACAGTATGCCCATCATGCTTCTGTTTGTTTGCTTGCCATCTCGTTGTTTATTATTTTTCATAGCTCTTGTCTGGGTAGTTTTGTCTTTGCAGGCATTACGGTATTCGGTTCCACGGTCCCGGTGCCAACCTGTTCTTGTCTACAGATTCTGTCTTGTCCTTTTGCTCCCGAAGTTCACCTATCTGTCTTGCGCATACTGAACTCATCCTCCAGAATTAACCTTTGCTTGCTGAGGTCACTCTCTCTTTGCTTTTTAGTTTTGTCCTGATCTTCGTCAAGTTCCTGACACCGAGAGAGGCCACTGCAGGCTGGAGGAAGGAGAGGGGAGAATGGGTGTTGTTTCCAGATGTGTAAAAGATCACTAAAGAGCTAACATGAAGATGAACAAAGAAAATTGCTGTGCCATGTGGTGGCTTGAGGCTGTGGGAACTTTCAGGTTGCCTGCAGCACTGGGTTTGTAGGGGTGAGGTCTGCTGTCGGGCATTGCAGTGTCACATGCAAGGGGATAGAAGCGAACAGACCTCCGAGTATGAGGAGGAGGCTGCTTTCTCATTACCATTTGACATTGATGCCAACTTAGGGAAGGTGAAGACTCTCAAAAGCCAATACGGTTCCTTTGTGAGCCTTACTGAGATTAGTTCGTTTCCAGTTCTGGTCTTCAGCACGGTACCCCAATAATGAGTCTTTAATGTCGTACGACCATAATATCATAGCAAACATATTGATGAGTGAACTATCAACAAGGTATGTGTAAATAAATAAATAGAGGTTTACTGTACTCCACATACATGACCATATATGCTGCCACGAGCAGAATGCTAGGGCGATTCGGTCAGCAGCAGGACCAACTTCCATTAGGGGATTGCAGGTAAAGATATGATGGATGGTGGCAGTATTTTTTGAGTGGTTCGGCTGCTGGCGTCTTGACTATCCACACAGTGCAATAGAAGTCCTTTTTTCGGATCACTGACAGAACATCGACAGACAAAATATCAAGATGCCAAAATATCGAGGATAAAATATCGACTGACAGAATATCGACTTCCTATCTTCAAACAGGTAAGTACAAAAATATCAACTCCAAAATATCGAGTGTAAAAAATATAGAATATCAAAATATAGAATTTTTTAAATATGTTAAAAGTAACTTAAAAGTAAGTCAAGTCAAGTCAAAAAGCTTTATTTTGATAAAAATTATCATAAAAGCTTCACTTAAATTACATAAGTTCATTAAAAGAGGCAAAAGAACAAAGATACAAAGAATTTAAATGCAAACAATTTTAAAAAGTTTAAGTATTCATTAAATAAGAAGCATTTCATAAGTTATTTAAAAAGGAATTAAACAGTTAATTTAAGCCTTTTAGCAAGCCCATGATAAAAACTTGGCGAGAGTACAGGCATACAAAGTGCGACTATCAGACATTAGTATGCGTAATGCCTCCGCATGCCGCCTAGTGCCCAACTGACGGCATAGATGTTTAAGCCATTTCTTCCTCGGTAAGATATACTCTCCGCATTCAAACATGAAATGCGCCACTGTCTCTGGTCTGTCTGCGTACTGGGCAAAACTCTGTAGTTTGTGCAGGCGGTTTCCACCGTGATGAGAAGGCATACAAAGGGAGAGTTCCTGCTCTAAATTTAAAATAAAGGGCCCTATCAAAAGGTTTCTCAATAACGTCTAAGTAGAGTTCCCGAATTGGTAGGTCCTTGAATTTCAAAAAGTCCTCAGTGAGTCTGCCCAGAGAATCGTTAGTATTCCGTTGTGATGCAATCCAATTCCAATAAAGATTCTTGAGGGTTGCCTTTGGGGGAGAAGATCTGTTTGTACAAGCTTCATTTAGACCCAAGTTAAATAGCAAAGTTTTCATGTCTCTCAGCCATTTAATTTTGTGCCACCCTGGTAGTGACATAATTTCTGAAAGGCCTTGCGCATATTTGGCAAGTTCCTGATTTCGCCACAGGCGTGGCCATAGCAGAAGTGGCCGAAGTTTTGCTAGGTCATCAATGGGGCGACATCCTAGATCACAGCTTTCCAAACTTTTCATGTTGGTGACACACTTTCTAGACATGCATCATTTCGCGACACGGTAAAGCAGTGCAGCGAGCGTAGCAAACGAGCCTGATGCACCCAAGAAGGTTAGGGGGGGTTCTCAAAGTACAGATGTTACAGGTGAGGTACAGTCTAGTAAGGACTAAATCAGGTTACCCTTTTTGCAAATGCTTGTTTCTAAAGCTAACATTTCAGGTAAAAAGCACCAGCCTCCAAGATCAGCACAGACTTCTAGCTGTGCCTCTTACATATTTTTGTTTCCTAATATTTTATTTGCAGTTTATAAACGAGAACCAAAAGTCTAGTACAGAAAAGTTTAACAAGTACTGCAGAGGTGAATGGCTAGCAAAAATAGCAGAGGCTACTGAAATGAGACCAACCAGCATACCAACTGCTAATGCCTCAGACAAGCACGTGTGATGCCACAGCCAGACAGAGAAGGAGAAAACAAAAGGTGGAGGAGCCAGAGGTCTGTCGACTTGGCAGACGGGACTCGGGGTGCAGAGAAAGCTCTGGGAATTGTCTCCTGCTGTTTAATGAAAGCCCTTTAGGTATTTAAACGTCCCCCATTAGCATTTCTAAAGACGAAAAACACGTCTTTAGAAATGCATTTGGAAGCGCAGCAGCATCACCATCAGCCGCACTTCAGAGGTTCCTGTGAAGTATTTACTGAATGCAGTGGAATCCTTTGTAGTGCACGTTTATTATAGAGGGAACCATGATGGCCATCTGAAATCTTGGCAGCTATGCATCCTCCAGCGACACACCCACACATGGCAGGCGACACAATACTGTGTCCCGACACAGAGTTTGGAAAGCTCTGTCCTAGATCCAGCATTAATGGGACCATGGGAGTGCCTTGCGGGAGTGACATAATGGCCCTGCAAAATTTCCTCTCGGATCTTGGCAGTTCGTTAGTAATGCATGAGCCCCATAACTCTGCCCCATAGAGAGCAGAACTAACCCCTTCGGCTGTGTAGATTTCAAGAACAGCAGCTATGGGTCTGGTTGCACAAGAGCGTTGTTCTTTCAGGAGGGCTCCTGTTAATCTCTTGTGAGTTAGCAGCATTTTGTCAAGATGAGGGGCCCATTGCATTTTATGAGACAGAAGAATGCCTAGGTAGTCAAATACTTCAACCCTCCCCAATGGTTCTGCATTCAAAGTAGGGGGGCAAACTGTTTTTTTTGGGGTGTTCAACACAAGGTATTTCATCTTATCAGTATTAATTACCAAGCCCTGTTCAGAACAGAAGGACTGAAAATTGTTCAGAAGTCTTTGGAGGCCTATTGGGGTTTTCGATATCAAAAGCGTATCGTCGGCAAAAAGAAGGGTAGGTATACGCTCCCCAGCCAGGGATGGATCATCTGAGGGATGTTTCCGAAGGTGCTCGACCACCCCATTGATATAAAGGGAAAAGAGAGTGGGAGCTAACACACATCCGTGGCGGACTCCTCTCTCAACCGGGATACTACTAGTTTTTTCACCTTCTGAGCCCCACCTTATCTGGGCAAAACTATTTTCAAGGAGCCTGACAAGTAATGAAAGAATGTAGTGTGGCAACCCCATGTCGGCCAAGACTCTCCAAAGGGTCTCCCTCGGTACAAGGTCAAAGGCAGTCTTTAAATCGATAAACGCAAGATAAAGACTGCCTTTGCCTATAACCACGACCTTCCAATACACCATCATCAACCTGAAAGCTTGTTCAATTGTACCAGTACCTACTCTAAATCCTGCCTGGTAGTCAGAGAGGATTTTATTCTCATCTATCCAATCCAGTATTCTGACTACCAACTACTTTTTGGCTAATGTCCAGAAAACTAATAGGTCTATAATTAGACGGATCATCTCTAGCACCTTTTTTAAAAATGGGGACAACCTCCGCCCCTTTCCAAGATGAGGGAATCGGAGCACCCCTGCAGATGGCAGTGAGTAGGCAGTGGATAAATTTTCCCCACTTCGGGATATCTGATCTCAGCAGGTCCCCAGGAATGCCATCCGGACCAGCAGCTTTTTGGGGCAAGATGGTACTTATGGCATACTCCACTTCTTTTATTGTGAAGTCAAATTTATCAGAGTGGGTCTCCCAATCTAAATGGATCGTAGTTAAAGCCTTTTCCCTCCCTTCAACAACATTCGAGACATCAGTGTAATTAGGGCCGTCTTGGCGAGTATATAGCTTTGAAAAGTGATTGACCCACGCCTAGCTTGGGATATTGCATGTTCTAAGATCACTGTCTGGTCTATTTCTGGCTCTAATTGTGTCCCAGAAACATTTTGGGTCTTTTTTAAAGCTAGCCCCTTTAAGAGTACGCCAGTACTCCTCTTCCCACTCTTTTTTTGCGTATGCCAATATTCTCTTATGTTCTTTCCTGGCTATCTGAATCAGGGGTTGGGATTTGCCTTTAACGGCCTCTATTAAAAGAGACTTTGCTCGTCTGCATGATGATGTATACCAATCATGCTTCCCCCTGGGTTTATAATGAGGCAAGTTCCTCCCTGCAGAACCCTTTACCTGGAATACTTCCGCTATAGACTTAACAGCTGCCTTAAAATGGGTGTTGCCTTTTCAGCTAACAGGGCCAAGTTGGTAGTATCTAATTCCATTTGTGAGGCCATAAGTAGTTTGTTTATAGTGGCAACATCAGTAGAGATTTTATTCCACTTTAAGCGTCTTCCACAGGAAGAGACAGTGGTTTTGTGTGTGCGTTTGGGTAGGGCTACAAATGAATTGCTAGACCAAGGATTGGTTAAAGATAGGGAAAGCGAGTTATGGTCGCTTTCCACAGTAGGTAAGACTACCATATCCCGTACCAATCCCCAAAGCTTTAAATCCAACAGGATATAATCAATCCTTGAGGTATGATTAACTCTGTTGAATGTAGGGGAACCCAGGCGATCTGAAATTGTGCGGCCGTTCGTAGCTCTTAAGCAGAACTCTAATGTCAAGGCATTTAGCTGGATTGCACTACGGGACCATCTTTTTATTGGGGGGATAGTTAATACTGGAATACCCTATCTACTATCATCCTCACCTAGATCTGGAATGTCCTCTATAGGGAGTGGCTTATAGGTACAATTAAAATCACCCGCTACTAAAGTGTGGTCACCTTCAGTATGGTCTCTGAGTTGTGCTTCAAGGTTGGATATTACCAATGACGTAGACCCATTTTTCGTGCCTCTAGCATAGACGTTATATAAGACAAGGGATAGGCCCCTACTAGGATTTCTCAATAAGATTCCTAATATGTCTGGGCTGTTAACCTGCTTGGATGTTATGCAGCAGTTGAGGGAAATGCTTAGCCAGATGAGGAGACCCCCCGAGGGACTTCCCTTCCCATTTATAGCTTTCTCAGCAGGCACAAAATGGGTTACAAATCCGACCCGATGGAGCGGTTCAACACTCCAGGTCTCCTGGAACAGACACATTTTGTGCGCCTCAACCAGGTCATTCCATTTAGGCAAACCCAGTTTCCTGTGGATACCTGCAAGGTTCCAGCTAAGGATTTTTATTGATCCCTTATCAAGATTACCGTTGTTTTTACTATTGCTTTGGGATCCCAGGCACTCGCTTAACTGCATAGAAGATATTGGCTGGATTTTACTAGGAGCTGTCACGGTTGAGGGATTAGAACCCGTGGCTTGCGGTACAGTCATCGTGTACTCCTCCTCCCCCCGTTTCAAGTCCAGGGGTGGGGCACGGGTTACCTTGAGAGTAAGTCAATCTACCTCGTCAAGGGCACAGAACTTGTTCCAGTGTGCAAACTGAGATAGGAAAGGGTCGACTACAGGAGGGCCTTGCCAAGGTGACTGCCACTGGTGGAAAGTATGGTGGGGAGCTTGTAAGTAAGCCCTATTTGTTGGGAAACTACTAGGAAAGAGGGAATCGGTGGATTTGGGTGTTAGCTCCACTAATGGGTGCATTACATATGTAATTCACTACCTCTGTGTTCCTGAAATTAATGGTTATAACGTCCCCTGCTATTGTTTTAGTGTTCCTACCTATCCAGTCTCCTCTTCTAACTGCAAGTATTTCCCCAGACATATGTGGGGGTAAGGGTCTATTTAGTTGTAACCATTGTGCACATTTATTTCTTAGTTCAACATAGGTTTCCCTTCTTCCCTCCTTCAGTGGAGGTACACCTGTTAATACGACTGCAAAGGGTGAAGCTTCCGGTGGCAAGTTAATTGTCTTGAAATTGACTTGCTTTAAGATCGGCTACCATGTTTGCTACCCAACAAGGTATGCCTGATGAGGAATTAGGAGTTTGGGTCACTAGGTTATGATTTCGTGTGTTAGTTTTGGACATTTTCTTTTTCTTATGTTCGCTACTTGCAGTACCTACACTCCCTTTTCATGGCGTTATATTACTTATCATTCTCCCATCCCTTGTAGGACTTAAGTCTGGCAGGGTATTTTGCGAGTCCCCTTGTAGCTCGGTAGAAGGCTGGCCACATGGAAGCTCAGCGAAAGAGGCAGTGACCCCAAGGCTTAAGTCAAACTCATCAGTAGCATCTAGAGATGGGGCCGGGGGATCAGCTGCTACCTCCTGAGAGTCGTGCAGAAATATTGTCGGTGGTAAAGATAGCCTCCTTTCTGTGTTGGCTATAGCAGAAGATACCACCCCTATAGTCTGTTGTAACATAATGTCAATTGCAGAAAGGGTGGGGATAGGTTGGGGGATAGACTCCTTTTGTTTAGTTTTTGATTGTAAAGTAGGCATTCTTCTGGTTTTCAAACCCTTCCTCATACTGTATCAAGTCAAAGAAATAGAGAATGCACAGGGGATAAGAAGTATCAGTGCAGAGTTATATCCTGAGGTTAACCACTCCAAAATTTAGAGTAAGGTATACAGAGCAAGCAGTAGATGGTTACCTGGCCGATGATGTGTGTGGAGAAAGAAAGAGGGGTGGCCCAGCCCAGCCTCCTATGGACGCTGAGGGCCGTAGAGGGCCCGCCCTTTGCCCGGGCTTAGCCCCAGGCGTCCCGCTAGCGTCCCGCGACGCTGGGGGCTCTGCTTCTTATTGGCCCCTCCTGGCGCTCTATTCGCGTCAGGCCGCCACAGAGGCTGCCGGGATATGTAGTCCCGGAGTGGCGGCGCGGTTGGTGGCGGTGTGACCTGCTGCGCTCCTGGTGCTTAAGGTCGATATTTTGGCTGGTCTGGTCCCGCTTGGCTCGCGTATGCAGTGAGTAGTTATTTGTTTGGTCTCCCCCCGCTCCACCGAGGGCTCTGCTTCTTATTGGCCCCTCCTGGCGCTCTATTCGCATCAGGGCAATGCGCCGCCGCAGAGGCTGCCGGGATATGTAGTCCTGGAGCGGCGGTGCGGTTGGTGGCGGTGTGACCTTCTGCGCTCCTGCGCTCGTCTGGTACTGGTGCTCAACGTCGATATTGGCTGGTCTGGTCCCGCTTGGCTCGCGTATGCAGTGAGTAGTTATTTGTTTGGTCTCCCCCTTAAAAGTAATATAACAGTAAATTAGATTTTTATAAACATATTTAAAATACTTAAATAATCGAAAAATTAATGTAACTTAAAAAAAAAGTTCATTAATACTTATATATATATATATATCGACATAATAATAACAAAACATATACAATATTTTTACCGTAGGATAGCGAGAGGGTTACATGTACACTAACGACTCCAGTGAGTGCAACAGTAGAGAAAGCGTTGGATAGCGTACGGGTAAAATTTACTATTCCAACTCCAGAGAGTGTAACAGTAGGGTAAGAGTTGGATAGCGTAGGGGTAAAATTTACTATTCCAATTCCAGAGAGTGTGACCGTAGGGAAAGCGTTGGATAGTGTAGGTGTTTAAATTACTATTCCTACTCCAGAGAGTGTAACAGTAGGGAAAGCGTTGGATAGCGTAGGGGTTAGATTTACTATTCAAACTCCAGCAAGTGTAACAGTAGGGAAAGCGTTGGATAGCGTAGGGGTTAAATTACTATTCCAAATCCAGAGAGTGTAACAGTAGGGAAAGCGTTGGATAGCGTAGGGGTTAAAATTACTATTTCAACTCCAGTGAGTGCAACAGTCGGGAAAGCGTTGGATAGCATAGGGGTTTAAATTACTATTCTAACTCCAGTGAGTGTAACAGTAGGGTAAGCATTGAATAGCGTAGGGGTAAATTTACTATTCCAACACCAGAGAGTGTAACAGTAGGGTAAGCGTTGGATAGCGTAGGGGTAAAATTTACTATTCCAACTCCAGAGAGTGTAACAGTAGGAAAGCGTTGGATAGCGTAGGGGTTACATTTACTATTCCAACTCCAGTGAGTTCAACAGTAGGGAAAGTACATTCTTCTTATATAAATATAAATAACATAAATAGTAAAATCTATCACAAATAATTTTTAATATTTTAGAATTGTGTAAATTATATTATTTAATCTATTAAATTGTAAAATACTAATTATTTAATAATATAAATTACCTACTAATACTAATACTTTACCTATTAACAATCAATTAATTTAAATTTTAAAATTATTTTACAAAATAAACTCATTATATTTTTTAAAACAATGTAATTACTTACAATTAAATTAATTCCAAAACTATTCCTCTATAAACACACAACCCACTACAAAATTAAATTAATTAAATTAACATATTTATCAATTAATCATTTCAATGTATTTACCTATTATATTGTAATTAATTACCAATTAATAATTATTGAACAATAATTCTAAATAAATAACGTTTAATTAATTTACATATTTAATTAATTATATTTAAATTACTTCCCACCCTATTCCTCTATAAACGTACAACCCGCTAAATTATCAATTAATCAATAAACATTAATTACCAATTATATTTAAATTACTTACCAATTAATATTTAATTAACAAATAATTTTAAATTAATAACAATTATTTAAATAACATATTTTATCAATTATAATTAAATTACTTCCCACCCTATTCCCATATAACACCAAAACCCGCTACAGAAAATAAATTACAAAAAATATAATATATATCACTTAATCAATTAAAATGAATTACCAATTATATTTTAATTAATTACCATTTAATAATTAATTAACAATTAATTCTAAATAAATACCAATTATTTAAATAACATACTTAATTAAATATAATTAAATTACTTCCCACCCTATTTCCCTATAAACCCACAACCCGCTACAGATTTATATTACACAAAAATTAAACATTAATATTAACTTAACTTAAATTCGATTTTTTTGTTGTCTATATTCTGTCTAGTCGATATTATGTCTATGCTATATTTTTGAATCGATATTATTGCTATTCTAGTCGATATTACATTTTTCTAGTCGATATTTTTGTAGTCTATATTATGTCTAGTCAAAATAAAAAACTCGATATTATGTCTACTTACCCCTTTTTTCTTTGGATAATCATACCTTCTGACCAATCAGTCTTTCATGAAGAAGATTATGAGGAGCAGCCCCAATTCCCCATTGCTAAATTGCTTTCAATTCCTTTTTCTCTTTGCATTTACATGATCTTTACCACTTAGCTGAAACTCTCTCTAGCCAGACCTAAAAAAGAGGAATTTCCTTCTGAATATTGAGCCACTTGCAGCAATAAGGTACAATCTTTAATCAGATTTTTTAAATTATGCCTACCATGCAAGAGTTGAGAGATGCCACCTGAACACGATTCATGAATATCTGGAGATGTTGTGTTATATGAAATTTATAGTGTGCCCATATGGAAAATATTTCTTTGCACTGCATGTAGAAAGGGGAGTGTGGACAGTATTTCTCTGAGGAGTTATTCTGAGAAAAGCAGATTTTCTTTCTGAAAGTAACTTTGCATGTAATGGTTTTGAGATGAAGTGGAACAGTATTCAAAAACTGGGGTGGTAGGACAGGGCGGGCTTTTCCACCGCAAGAGAATTGTTTGTGAAGAAGATATGAGTGTAGTTCTCATGAAGGGAAGCATATTAATATGTATAGATACATATATATATATATATATTTTCTCCAAATCCAAAGAGGTCCTTTCGGGATCGTTCTCCCGTCGTCAGTTGGTGCATTTTTTGGCAGACCCAAAGCCGAACTATGTTTAATCTCCAAATCAAATTTCCAGTAAGCAATACGCGCACTCAGGACTATGGATGTTCAATTTTTTTCCTTAGGAAACGTTACGCGTTTCGACACCAGTTGTGCCTTGATCACACGTTAACCAAGATGACATTTTGGCACATTTAAATAAAGTTCAGTGAAAAAATCATAAACAGCAATGAGGTGACAATGAAAAGTAGTTCATTTTCGCATGTGAATATGTCGGCTATTTTAGAATGGTAAATAATTTAAGGTAAACAGTATATACCATACATTATTACATTGTAATGTACTCAGAGTGTATGTGAGACAACAATTTTATAATAATTACAATTACAGTGCCTCATTCCCCGGTGTGTTCTGTCATAAGAACTGTATCCTGTTCCGGCAAGTGCCTAAACGGTAACACTGTCTGAGATTAATATGGCCCTTATTATACTAATAACCACGCCAGCGGAGTCCATGGTCGAGTATCAGGATTGTTAAATCATCTAGTCTAGTGCCCGATAACAAACTTTTCTATTAGATATCCTACTTTTAGGTCTGGATAATAGTAACCACAAACCAGCAGGGTACTGTCCATATACTGGTAATTCTATCCATTAAAAGTCCCAAATAGGCCAATCAGTAAACCATGCAAACAAGTAACCATCAAGATTGAATCTCGTCAGCTCCCAATATACACAATTAATTGAGCCAAAAACTGTCAAAAGTGCAAACAGTGGAAGTCTTATCTCTATGAGGTGAAGTGATCTTCTTTTGTCGACAAAGAAAAGGATAGGTAAGAGTGAAGTGCATTAAAAAAGTGATGTCTCCCTTCCTTTCCTCCTAAAAGAAACATATAAACATACTATTAAAATTTCATACATTAAAATATTGTCATACATCAAATAATTAAACAGTATATTCCAGAACAACAGGGAAATGGGCAATTTAGTACTAGCCAATAGAAGTCTTACATAATGCCTAGATTGGGCATACGCTATACTGGTGTAGGCTATCTCATATTGTTGACTACTCTTCATGAAGATGAATTGCCAATTCCTCATCTAAATTTTGGCCGCCAGGGAATATCGTTTACAATTCCATAATCCATGTGGACTCCCTCTTTCTCAGTGCCAAATATCGGTTGCCACCCCTTCTGCCAATATTAACTTGTTCTAATGCAAAGAACCTAAGCAGTGAGTTGTCAGATTGGTGGTGTTCTTGAAAGTGTCTGGCAACTGGGTTTCGAACATCTGAGTGTGTCACTGCTCTCAAATGTTCCTGAATCCGCTTCTTAACCATGCATCTCGTGCTGCCTACGTACTTCAATTTGCATGGACATTCAAGTACGTAGACAACAAAGTTGATATTACATGTAAGGAACTGTTTAATCTCATGCTTGGCAGAACGTCCTGGGATTTCTATTTCTTTCACCATAAAACTAGCTTTGCAAGCCCTGCAGTGGCCACAGGGATAGAAACCTTTAAGGCCCTGAATGTGCTGTTTTTGTTGTCAGATATGTCACCTTTGACTAAGAGATCTCTCAGATTTCTTCCTCTCCTATAAGGTGATTTGGGGCCTTTCTTTCAAATGGGTGCCTATTGCGTGATCTGTCTGTTAGATCATCCAATTGTCCGCTAAAATTTTGTGAACTTTATCAGACCTCTGGTTGAAGGTGGTAATAATCCTGGTTGGATTATTTTCACTCTCATTAATAGGCTTGGGCTGTAAGGTTTCTGGTCTCCCCACCTCTGATATCTTTCTTGTTGCTTTGGTGAGTACCTACTCGGGATACCCTCTCTCTCTGAATCTAGACAACATGTTTGCTTGTTCCTGGACAAAGCCTTCTGTGTTACTGCAAATCCTCTTTGCCCTTAACAGTTCCCCGTATGGTATGCTCCACTTGAGTGGCTCAGGGTGTGCACTAAGGGCATGTAAAAGGCTATTGCCTGCCGTCTCTTTTCTGTGTAATTTCGAGACAAGAGTACCATTGCTGACCTCTATCGTGGTGTCTAAGAATTCAATCTGGTGGTTACATATAGTGTGGGTAAGATGTATATTATATGTGTTGTTGTTCAATTTTTTGATGAAACTTTCTGCTTCTTCATTAGTTCCACCCCACACAATTAAAAGATCATCGATATATCTCATCCAACTTTTTACTTTGGCAAAATCCTGGACGAAACTGTCATTGCTCCTAATTTTCTCTTCCCATTTTCCTAGAAAAAGATTGGCAAAGCTCGGGGCAAATGCCGAACCCATGGCCGCACCACGTATTTGTTTATACATTGCCCCATCGAACATAAATATGTTATTTCTTAAGCATAGTTTCATCATTTCCACCAGCATGCGAGTGTGCTCTAAATAGCCTATCTCTCTTTTCTTCAGAAAAAAGTAGCTGGCTTCCATTATTTGAACATGATCGATAATAGTGTATAAGGCACTCACGTCCATAGTAATGAGCAGAGAGCCCTCTGTCCATTGGATGTTATTTATCTTATTAAGGAAATCTGTGGTGTCTTTGGTGTACGAGGGTAACTGGCACACATATTCTCTTAAGAAATGGTCGATGTATTTGGATAGATTTTCGTTAATACTCCCAATTGATGAAACAATTGGCCCTAGGATTCTTATGAACCTTCGGTAGAAGGTAGAAAATGGGAAGTTTGGGATAGTCCCTTTTAATGAAACGGAATTCATGCCATGACAGTAAACCTTCAGTATGCCATTCACTTAGTTTTTCCTAAGTCTCTGTGATACTATCATTGCTAAAAAAAAACTCTGAAATTCACCAAAACTTGCTTTCCCGCCTGCACTAGTTATGACCTCACACATTACATCACTCATTACGAGTTCTATGACATAATTTATTACATTAATGACATCACTGATGACATCCCAAATTACATCACTGATGACATCACTGATAGCATCATCCAAGCTCCTTTTGTACATATTACTCTATTTGGTACTCAGTCATACCTCCCATACAGTGCAGAGATGTAATATCGATGTATAAATATCGACTTGCACCTATATCGATGTAAAAATATTGTGGGTGAGAAATATCGCCAGAAAAAATATTGTGGTCAAGAATATCGATTGTTAGGTAAGTAATATTGATTTTTAAAATATCGCAGTGTTTAAAATCGTCTGCAAAAAAATCGTTGTTTAAAATATCGAAGTGTTTAATATTATTTGCAACAAAATAGTTGGTAAAATTATCGATTTCTTATTAAAGTTACGTATTTTAGTATATACTTCATATGTATGTGATGTGTTTTTTGTATACAAATTGTTGTATTTTTATTATATGTGTTAAAATTTTAGTAGTTCTTAGTTTTGTCTTTTATTTGAATTTTGCGTTTTTAGTACCATAGCGGGTTGTGGGTTTATAGGGGAATAGGGTGGGAAGAAGTTTAACTATATTGAATTTCTTGATTATTTTTTGTAGTTATTAATTTTGTTTTATTTGAATTTTGCGTTTTAAGTACCTTAGCAGGTTGTTGGTTTATACGGAAATAGAGTGGGAATTAATGTAATTATATTAGGTGTATTGATTATTTTTTATGTATTATTATTTGTTTGATTGAAATGTTATAGTGTTAAATGTGGAAAGTAATTTTTTATGAATGAATTAATTTGTTAATGATTTCCAATTAATTAATTACCAATTAATTATGGTAATTGTGTAATTTATTTTAGGTATATGTTGCGGTATGTATAGGTGTAAATGGTGGGAAGGGTGGGAAGTAATTTTTTTTTAATTGATGAATGTATAATTAGTTGTTAATTCATTTTAAATAAGTTATTAGTAAATCATCATGGTAATTGTGTAATTAGTTTTAGGTGTGTGTTGTGTGTTGTGTGTTGTGGTATGTATAGGTGTAAATGGTGGGAAGGGTGGGAAGCAATTTATTTTTAATTGATGATTGAATAATTAGTTGTTAATTAATTTTAAATAAATAATTAGTAATTAATTATGTTAATTTTGAAAATCGTTTTAGGTGTGTGTTGTGGTGTTTATAGGTGTAAATGGTAGGAAGCGAAGGAAGTAATTTGTTTTTAATTGATAAATTAATAATTAGTTAATTAATTTACATGAATTTATTCGAAATTATATAGGATGATTGTGTAATTAGTTTTAGGTGTGTGTTGTGGATATTACAGTGTTAAAGCACGTGTATTTAATAAATGTTTCTTTTTTATTACTAATATGTTTTAATTGATTATTAATTATGTTAATTATGTAAATAAAATTAAATAAAACATTTAAGTGTTTTTTTATTGGTGAGGTGTTCTAGGGAAGGAAACAAAATAAATACATTTATGAATTAAATAATTTTGTTAATAGTTGCTCCTTTTAAACAATTATTGTTTTTAAATGTATTTATTCATTTTTTTAATATAATATTTGTAGCTTTTTGCTATATGTAATTTATATTATATGTGTTTATTTTATGTTTTATATATTTAAATGTATATTTTTTAAATATTGTTTATTTATTTTTATGATTTTTAAATTACTTTCTATTGTTTAAATGTTATTAGTGGACGTCGACTGGATTACCAGGAGCGGGGATCAAACCTGCAAAGGTGGTGTATCTGTCCTAGGATGACAGACGGTCCCTGCCCTCTTCAAAGTAAAGAGTGGGAAGAACAGGACGTTTCGGGATCCGGCGGCAGGAACAAATACACCACTCAAGGCTGGAATGCTTCAGACTATGCCTGAGGCAGCTCCTACAATTCAGGAGGACGTAACTCAAGGTATTAAACTATCCCTTGTTGAAACTGCAGTGAAAGATTCGAATGTGGAAGCATCTGGTTGAGAGGGTGAAGGTGAATTTGAGGGGGAAGTCAGTCTCGCTGGTAGCACTGGGCAGGTTGACCATCAAGAAGCCCTGATTTCGCCTAGTAGCCATCCGGAGGTAGTAGATGGAATAGCAGCTAAATAGCAAGGCATATGCATTATGGTACATGGAGTTCTGCCTAGCATTTGTCCGCAAAAAGTGGCAGTCGATCAGAATATTACCAATAAGGGCGCTGACAGCTTGGAAGCTGATCTGCAGGCACCTCAAGAAGAGGGTGTAGCCTCAGGAATCACAAAAGAGGTGGACAAATTCAACTCTATGTCGGACCACTCTAACTTCTCAGGGGATGACAGTTTTGGTAAAGACTGGGTTGAGGAAGAAAGTGATGGTAGTAGCCTGCGTTGGGGAGAAGATGAAGATAAGACTCTGCACATTCTTGGACCAATTCGCAAACAGAAAGATCAAGCTATTTTGCATGAGAAGATTTTTGGTTCGGCTGATTCAATGACATTCGATTACTCTTCCTCACATAAATTTGACGGGAAGGAAGTATTAGATGGAGGGGAACCTTCAGAAACCACTAGTGTAAATCCAAGTGGACCGGAGAAATCACATTCTCTACTATAGTTCATAGCATCATGGCTCATCGTGAGGAGACTCGATCGGAGAGCTCTTGCACTCAAGGTGTGTGTCGTAAATTGCAAAGCTCTATACGCAGGGTTGCAAAGAATTGCTCTGGTTTTGCAGCTAGAATTGGTGAAGTGGAAGCCAGAATTTCACTGCTGGAAGATGAGTTGGCTGCACAAAAAACTCTCACCGAGTCTGACCTGAAAGATGACACATTTTGCAAATTGACTGACCTTGAAAATCGTTCAAGGAGGAATAACTTGCGGATTCTAGGTATTCCTGAGGTCAAGAAGGGTGTGGATGCCCGGCAGTTTGTGATTGAACTCTTCAATGAGGCATTCCCACAACTCAAGCAATGGGACTGGAAAACTGAGTTACAAAGGACCCATCGGTTTCCTTTTAATCAACAAAAAAAGTGGGGCAAGCTGACAATCGGCCACTGGCTATCCTTATATGTCTTAATAATTTTCTGGCCCAAGAGGCATTACTTGATGAGCATTTTTTTGTGAGAGCTGATTTTTGTCAGGCGACAGTTGAGAACAGGTGGCAACTGCACCAATTAAATCCTCTGTTTCAGGCAAAAGGAGCTCAGGTTTTCTTGCTGAACCCTGCTAACTGAAGGTGGTGACTCAGGGACAAATGCATATTTTTCTGTCTGAAGTTCAAGCAAAATACTTTATGCAATCATTGTAGGTGATGGAAGGATACGGGTACTAAAGGCTTTAGTATTCGACCTTCCTTCATGGGTGGTTTTGGGATGTCTAATCTATGGTATTTGGTCCCTATGGCGGCTTTTCTTCTTTTTTTTTCTCACCTATTTTCGGGTCTTAAATTATGCCTGTCATTCTATAGGAAGGTGAGGTTAGCTTTGAGGAAGGGGTGTTGGCCAAGGTCTTCATCACCAGGGAACGTTGGTCCTTATGCCTCATGTGGTGGGTTGAAGGGGGGGGGATTGGGTGGTCTCAGGATGGAGGGGTGGGGGCAGGGTTGAGCACGGGGGTAAGGATGGATGGTCAGGGTGCACTATTGTCGTTCTACATACATTGTCAAGGCAGCTGTTTTTTTTAAAGCATTTAACAATGTTTCTTGCAAAGCTTATTTGAATTATTTGTATTATTCTATGAATTCTGGTAAAGAGTTTGTACCTCAGAAGGATGATAGATAGAAAGGGTAAAATTGGTATCTGCTCCTTAAATGTTTGTGGTCTCAATGACAGAAAAAAAGAGACTTATTGGCCAAGCTCATACGATACATGCAGATAGATGTTTTATGCCTGCAAGAAACCTACATACCCTGGGGTAAACAAGGCTGGCTGAAGGATTTGGGCCTTTATTTATTGGCAATACCCGTCAAGGCACTACTACACGGGGTATCTATCTTAGCAAACCATGGAGTTACAATATGTAAACGCACCAAGGAGGATGAATTGGGTCAATGAGTGATTCTGGAGGCTGTAATCAATGGAACTTCATTCTCAATTTGTTCTTTGTACGAGTTGAATCTGTATGCCAAAGAAATGCTGAATTATTTAGGTATAGAACTGGCCTCATGGCCGTCGCAGTTAGTCCTTTGCAGTGATTTTTTTATTCATCTAGATAGCAGTTTTAATAATCTCCTGTATCAGGGAAGAAAGGGTAGAACTTTCAAGGCGTTACAGGGACTAGTTGGGAAACACAGATTGGTTGATGTCTGGCACAGACATAGGCAGGGGGATCCAGGTTTTCTTTTCTTTTCGGCTCCCCCTACTGCCTGTTTGGACTATTTCTTTATGTCATATCAAACCACTGAGAAAGTTAACATCGAGCTCCCCCCTAGGATAATCTCAGGCCAGAAATCCTTTAGTAGTGGAATTCTTGTTAAGTGGCTTCCCTAGACCCCAGACGACATGGACTTTTAACCCCTTCGGTGCTCATGACGAGCTCAGCTCGTCATGAAGTATACCTCTAGGGTGCTCATGACGAGCTGAGCATGACCACACCTATTTACATTGTGCTCCAGCACAGGGGAAAAATCTGACAAGCAGCCAAGGTGTTAAAAGAAAACTGTTATTAGATCAGGAATATTGTGTGCATATGGCTAAATTGATTATGGAATACTTTAATATAAATAGAGGCACCACCTCTGAAATTATAGTGTGGGATGTATTTAAAGCGGCTGTACGGGGCGAGACCCTTAGCTTTTATTTATATCGGCACAGGACAGTACAGGAAAAGATCAGAGGGTGGGTTGAACAGTTCAGGCTGGCTGAGGTTGAGCTCATGAGGAAAATAGTGGGGGCTCAAAAACAGATGAGTGTCAGCAGCTCATTGTGGTCACAAAAGCTAGGCTACATCAACATTTTGGGGACGAACTTGCCATTAAATATGTACAGAACAGGGCTGATATATATGGATTGGGGAAAACACAGGGAGGCTCTTGACCACACGTACACAACAGAGGGGAGGTTCGAATAGAATCTGTAGAATCAAAGATCAATTTGATCAGATCCAGGATTCTCTGGAAGGAGTTTTAGGCACATTCCAGAATTTTTACCTGCAAATATATACAGCGGAAAGTGATATGGCCGCAGAATCTTTAGAAGAATTTTTCAGTGAACAGGAAACAGCGAAGGTCACATCCGAACAAAATGAGATTCTTGAAGCCCCAATCACAGGGAAGAGATCCAGAATGCAATAACCTCATTAGCCACCAGTAAGGCTGTGGGCCCTCATGGGATACCTTTGGAATTCCTTAGGACATTCCGGCAAGCATTTTGAATTAAGCTTGTATCTTTATTTAAACTAGCCCAAAAGGGTCAAACGCACGAGTCTTGGTGAAATACTACTATAGTATTATTTAAAGAAAAGGCAAACCTGAACTTAGCCCATCATCATATAGACCTATTTCGCTTATCAGTACTGGTAATAACATTTATTCAAAAAAGATTTCCTCTAGGCTCAGTAAGATCATTACTCCACTGGTTTCTATTCACCAACATGGGTTTATTCCTGGTCGGGATACAACGGATCACGTTCGGCGTGTTATCGTCCTTTTTGACTGGGCTCATGCCATGAAGTCACCACTCGAGATGATCCTGTTGGACGCAGAGAAAGCATTCAACATGGTCTCCTGGAGGTTTCTGTGGTCTGTCCTGCAATCAAAGGGATTGTCTTTTGAATGTGTCCAAGCAGTACAGGCACTTTACATACTACCTGAAGCTCAAATTCGTATATCTGGACAAGAATCGAAATCATTTGATATAAGCAGAGGCACTAAATGCGGTGCCCCTGCTCTCTGTTCCTATTTTTTCTATATATTGATCCTTTCCTAAATAAATTGGACGTGAATATGAATATGAAAGCAGCAAAGGTCAACAATATTGAATACAAATCATTGGTGTATGCCGATGACATTGCGATACTTACGAGTGATATAAGATCAGCTCTCCCAGTAGTGAAGGATTTGGCTGAACAATTTGGCACTGTCTCAGGGTACAAATTAAGTATCGATAAGGCCCAGATCTTGCATTTGGATACCCATTTCCTGGTAGATATCCCCACCGTTCCAGAAGCTACCAATCTGGGGGTTAAGATCACAGCAGCATACCGGAGTTAAATATCTTGCCAGTGATCGATACTGCCAATAAGACAATGGAGAGATTAGATCATTTACACCTTTCATTGCATGGATGAAGCAATGTTATTAAAATGTCAATTTTTCCAAATTTTCTATATCTGTTCCGGACCATACCTCTGGAATTTCCGGCATTTTGCATTGCAAAAGCAGAAAGGGCATGTTCTGATTTTTATGGGGATATCGCAGATCCAGAAGGGCAATTCAATGGATGATTCTTCCAAGATTGAGGGGGAGGGGGTGTACCCAGTCTTCTCTTGTATCACTGAACAGCACTCTTGCAAAATATAGGGGTACTCGTGGTAGGGGTTAAGGGGGAAATCTCAGTAACAGCTAGACCAACCATATATGAAATAGCGCTCGGGGCGATGCTTGCCAATGTTTAGTCACATTATCAGAACCCAGCTACTATAAAAAGACCAAATTCAAAATAATTCGGACAGCTTATTCGATCTGGAGAAAGACGTAAGCTTACTATTTCAAATAGAAATGCTTATACCCCATTCTTGGCTCAAAGCCTTTTACCGCCAATATTCCAAGACCAAATCACTAATAGCTGAGGGAATGCAGGAATTAACGCTCTGGGAGATGTATGTAGTGATGGTCAAATAGTCTCCTTCATATATTTACAAGAGAAGCCTGATCTCTCTAGGATATATTTGTTTAAGTTTTTGCAGATTAGGAGCTTCCTGGGCAAAACCATGCAAGGGCTGAATGTAAATCTGAGGAAAATCGCTGTAGTGGAAACAATACGAAATAGGGAAAATATACCAAATACTATTGGAAGTTCTCCATGATGATAAAAGTATCCAGAATGCTAGATGGGAGAGAAAGATTGGGAAGGGAGGGGTGAATCTAGAGGGGTCATTGGAATTAGTTAATCAGATTTTAATAACAGGTAGCTGAAGGAACTAACATTTTTTGTCCGTTTTTGATTTATATTATTCTCCTGTAAAGGTATCCAAATGGGGGAGCTCATGGGGTAGCGCATGTAGCAGATGTGAGACATGGGCTGCTGATTCCATACATATGTTTTCTGCTTGCCCTAGTAGCTAAATTTTTACAGGGCATTGAATCCTTTCTGAACTCAATTCTTGATATCCTGGTAATATTAACATCAGATTTAATCATTTTGGGTGTAGAATGCAACGAGTAGGGGAAAACTCAGACAAGATCAGATTGTATTTATTGCCATGACTATTGTGAGATTATGTATAACCTCCCAGTGGATCAGCCCCGATTCTCCCACGTTCATCAATTTGTGGCCTAGGATATTAGCTAGACATAATATCGAATCTTCTGTATATCGGATGAGAGGGGGTAGAAGATGAGAATTGGGGCAGAAAATATGGGCTCCTATTGCTAGATGGAAAGAGCAAACCGTATAAGGCAACTGGTAAAGTCTATTAACCGTCTTCCCTCCTCTTTCATATCCCTTTTTTTTTCTTTCTCTTTTTTTCTTTCCATCTCCTTACTGCTCTTCCTCTTTTTTTGCTTTGCATCCGTTTTTAGGAATTGTATTTATGTATTGATTTGACCTGTATTTTGTCTCTTTTTTCTTGTTTTGATATGTTAGGACAATACAAAACTTGAATGTATTTGTTGATGATGAATTTGCCATGACATGCTGACACGATCAATAAATGTTTTTTAAAAAAAAAAAAATATATATATATGTTATTAGTAAGTTTTGTTTCTCTGCAATCCAACACTTTCCCTACTGTTGGAGTGGGAATAATAATTTTTACCTCTCCGCTATCCAACATTTTCCCTACCGTTGCACTCACTGGAATGGGAATAGTAATTTGTACCCTTCCGCTATCCAGCACTGTCCCTACTGTTGCACTCTTTGGAGTGGGAATAGTAATTTTTACATCTTTGCTATCCAACATTTTCCCTACTGTTGCACTCACTGGAGTGGGAATAGTAATTTTTACCCCTCCGCTATCCAGCACTTTCCCTACTGTTGGGCTCTTTGGAATGGGAATAGTAATTTTTCCCCCTACACTATCCAACACTTTCCCTACTTTTTATCTTACTGGAGTGGGAATAGTAATTTTTCTGTGTCTTAGTGAGTTTTCAAATAATGTTGATGGGTTTAAGGTACTACTAGACTGCACACTTTTTTCTTCTTTCTTTCTTTCTTTCTTTCCTTACCTGAATTATATAATTGATTTATTGTTGGAAACTATGATCGTGATACCCCTACTGGTGAGTATTGGGGTTTAGAGAACCTGGTAATGTGGGCTCTACTGTTTGTCAGTTTTGTTCTATATTCTTAGAGAAATATGTTTCTCTTTTATACATTTGTTTTTTGTCCAATCAATAAATTAAAGATAGGTTATGGGCTCATAACATTTACACTGTATATGTAATTTAAGGTTCCCTGGGTGTTATCAGAGTTATGTGGGTATCTGGAAAGGTCCTGATGAAGATGGTTTAACTACTCTTCCTACACCACCCAAATGCGCGTCAACCGTTTGTTCAGATTAGCTTTCCCCTTTTTCGAACATAAGATTCAATCTGGTCGTGGAGATCCTTTCCCCATCTATAATCTCCCCCTTAATCAGATGCAATTTGCATGGACTCTGTGTGAGTCTGAATGTGTTTGATTGGTTTGTGTGAAACTGATGTATTTATGTGTTTTCCAGGTTTCTGTCTTGTCAAGATTTTATACATGTAAATATGTTCTACATATATTTGATGTACTGACAGGATTGATGTTGCTTTCTGTTATGTATTCATTTTTGGAAGTAGATCAAAATGGACACTGTTCCGTGATGAAGGGTGCATGTATGTCACCCTAATAAGAATGGAGAGGAAACACTAGAATAGGTACTTCCAGGCAGCCACTGGCAAAGGTAGGTGAGCAGGAGCGAGCACCCATCTGAAACCTCAACAAAGATGAGGGCACAACCAGCGATGTCTAGCCTTTGAAGCCTTTCCACCCCACATTAAGCGGGCACTACATGGACAGATCTACCTATAGCGATCACCTGACTTGTCTAGGTACTTCTTCCTAGGGTCCATTGTAAGCTGCCTCACACTATTGACGGGGTCGTCACCTCGTACCCCCATTTCCTCACTGACGTACACTTTTACTCCCCTCTTCGTCCTGAAGAAACGCTACAGATCATGAGGACTCCGATAGCGTGAAACATATTGACCGTGTATTTAGTTACACTGGCACATTGAGCCCTTAGTAACTCACCAACCTTCGGGTTTTTTAGCCTACCAGAAGCACCACAAGAATAAATCACCCCACAGTGGATTCCCCTAGGTAGTTTTAACCTCCCTTGCACGCACTATACCACCTCTCTGGATTCCTTCCCACTCCCTTCCCCGGCCCTACACCCACACTCATCATACGGAGTTTTCTCTTTAAAAGATCTCTGTGAAAGAGACCCTTCGGGGGCCAGTCAGGCAATGCAGCACCGGCCTGGCGAGGAGCCAAAAAAAGCCCGATGATGAAACATGACATCCTTCTGAGTGTGTGAGGGTGAATAGGAGGCAAGACTTGGCCCTCCCCTTCGGGATTGGATCCTTGAAACTGGGGATATACATCTGCCTCTTTTCCTCACTTCACCCTCTTTTCTCCTCTCTCCCCTATTCTAGTCTTTCCTCACCCTTCTTATTAGGGTGACATGCATGCACCCTTCATCACGGAGCAGTGTCCATTTTTATCTACTAGCACTTGAGGAGCCCGGACACTGGACCTCAACAAGCTCCTGGTCACCGCTTCTCCTTTTGTTGATTCATTTTTGGAAGAACATTTTTTTAACAATTGAAAAAAGAAGGAAAAACATATAAAATGTCATAAAGTATATAAAGAAATGAAATAATAAAAGAAATGAGAACTGAATTTCTATTGTTGAGTGTCAATGATATGATTTATTGTGTTATTGAGCCCATTGCTGTTTTCATCCTTAGTGGTATTAATAGATAGGCCATGAGGGAGTGCTTCTAGTACCCTTTGTCTTTTTCCCCTCTTCTCTCAGGCCTGAAAGTATACTTCTCCAGAGGGGGTCCCTTACTATGCAATAGTAATTTTTCCCCCTTCGCTATCCAGCACTTTCCCTACTGTTGCACTCACTGGAGTAGGAATAGTATTTCTTACCCCTCTGCTATGCTATCCAGCCCTTTCTCCACAGTTGTACTCACTGGAGTGGTAATAGTAATTTTTACCCCTCCAGTATCCAGCACGTTTCCTACTTTTGCACTCATTGGAGTGGGAATAGTAATTTTTTCCTCTCCGCTATCCAACATTTTCCCTACTGTTTCTCTTACTGGAGTGGGAATAGTAATTTTTCCCCCTCTGCTACCCTGCACTTACCCTACTGTTGCACTGACTGGAGTGGGAAATAGTAATGTTTACCCTTTTGCTAGCCAGCACTTTCCATACTGTTGCACTCACTGGAGTGGGGATAGTAATTTTTACTTCTCTGCTATCCATTACTTTCCCTACTGTTAAACTTATTGGAGTGGGATAGCAATTGTTACCCCTCCGCTATCCATCACTTACCCTACTGTTGCACTCACTGCTGTGGGAATATTAATTTTGACCCCTTCGCTATCCAACATTTTCCCTACTGCTGCATTTATTGTTTACATTTTTTAAATATGTTAATGGTTTAAATTATTATGAAATGTTTTTTATTTTAAAATATTGTTATATATTTAACTTTTTAATATAATTTTAAAGTTTACAAATTAAATCAAGATATCATTTAAATATATATATGCATAAAATATTATATTTCTGTGTTTATATTTTTTTGATTAGGTTAATTTGTAGTATTTAGTTAAGATGTTTATTCAATTTAATTTAGTTTGTTAAAAATAATAATATCATTTAATATTTTATGTTATATACATTTTTAATTCGATATTTTTTACATCTATATTTTTTACTTCAATATTTTTAAATCAATATTTTTGTACTTACCTGTTTAAGTATGAGGAATCGATATTTTTGCATTCTATAGTTGTTATTTCGATATTTAGAACATTGATGTTTGTTACATCGATATTTTATCAGTGAACCCTCCAATGCCATACTCATTTATAGACTACGAAGGAGTCATTAATGCCATCACACATGCAACCCCCTTAGATGAAGCAAGCTTCTGTTACTTGCAATATTGAGCCTATACCATTCACTTCATGGGTAACTGAGCTCAGGTAGTAGTTGGTCAAGCACAGGTTTAAGTTTGGTGTAGCACATGTCAGAGAAAGTAAGGGGCATATTGTCAAGGAACGGCGTTACAATTATCGCCGCTTTAGCGATAGGAAACTGCTGCTGAAATGGCGATAATGGGCTTGATAATATGCCCTTGCAAATTCCAATAGAAGCCCATGTTAACACCAGAACATGGGCTTCTATTGGAATTCTCAAGGGCATATTATCAAGCCCAGTATCGCTGCTTTAGCTGCAGTTTCCTGACGCTGAAGCGGCGATAATTTTAACTTCGTTCCTTGATAATATGCCCCTAAGTCTAGCGACGTGATTCTGATTTCCTTGTCAGCATTAGAGAAGAGTATTATTTAGACAAAGATGTAGGGCATTGCTATATCTCAGTGTTAAGGTATATCGGTCAGTGATGATGGATAATAGTTATCTATAAGTTCCATGTCAATTAAAAGTGTAAAGGAGGAAAGACTTTTTTTCACAAAGACATCAGCTTCAAAGCTTGCTTTACTAAAAAGCTGCACAAATTCCACATCAACTTCCTCTGCATTGTCAATGTATATAGATGTGGAGTCAGATTAGTAAATCTATAGTTATATATGCTTACCTTAACAATGCAGTATTATCATTATTTTGGAGTTTATATATCTGTAGGTCACCATTTCTGTCCTCAGTATTTTCACATTCCACGGTTCTAGATTAGTTCACTCAAAGAACCAAGAATGCAAACCATGTGGTATTTAAATTAATACAAAACTCATGACTGCCTCATTTTGAATAACTTATACAGAAGAGAAAAGGATGTGTTCTAGCGGCTAGAACGGTCAACCTCGAAGCTGGGGAACCGGGATCAAGTCTTGGCAGGGGCGCTCAACATCCTGTGATTCTGGGCAAATCACTTAATCTCCCCGTGCCTACGAAAAATGAATGTGTCCATCTGTAATGTAACTGGTGCTCATGTAAAGTGCTCTGATACCTTTGGGTCAAGTTTGCGCTGTTTAAAACTCTAATAAGAAAGAGGCAGGGAGGGTGTGTCCTGGGAGCTCAGGGGGTGTGATGAGCTAAGGTGAGAAGCCATAGTTTCCCAAGCAAAAGTGAGAGGACGAATGAGCTAAGAGACAGTGGTGCAAAATGGGGTAAAATAGTGGTAGTTGAGGCAAGATAAGGCTTGTAAGGTTTTCAAAGTAAAGTGTTTGTCAACAGTTTGATTTTTTACTAACTGGAAGTATTACATTACAAGAAATTCCTAACTACCATCTTCAGAGATTGTCTATGTATGTATGTATATTGTATTTCTATAGCAGCATTGTACATAGTAAAAGACTAAAAAGTGATCAAGAGGAGAGGAATCAGGGTTGTGGATGAGTAATGCATTATAATGTAGGATTCTTTAAAGGGGTGAGCCTTCAACTTTTTCTGAAATTGAAGCAGCGTTGGAATGGCCCTTATGGATATGGGGTTGTTCCAGATTATGGGTACATAGATGGAAAAGGCATGCTGTCTTGTTTTCTTTACACTTCTCTGTCTGCAGTCTGGTGTTGTCCTGGCTTTGAGTGGTGTGTGATCCACCGGATATGGTGAACGTGTCTGCAAGATAAGCAAGAGTGCTGGTTGTGATACCTTTGCAAATGAGGCAGCTGGTTTTGAAGATGGTGCAGACATTTTATGGGAGCCAATAGAGTTCCATCAAGATGAGGGTGGTATGATCATATTTTTTCAGGCCCTGGATGTGATTTTCTAAAGCATGTAGGATGCCCCTAAGTACTCCCATTATGCAGTCACTGAGGTAATGGAGTAAAACACTACAACTATCCAAATGTTAGAGTATGAGGGCTTGAACAACACTCTTGAAGTTCCTCTAGGTAAGAAAAGATTTGACTTTCTTTAGACAAGAGAGTTGGTATTAGACCATCTTTGTTTTATTTTAAATGTGTTCCTTGAGGATGAGGTTGCTGGCCATTGTGAACCCAAATGACTTGGCATTCTGTGAAAATTGGGGTTCGAAGTCATCAACATTCATGGTATTGAGCCAGGGTTGTACTGTATTTTGTTTATTGTTCTTTTAAACAACAAGAAATATGTATTTTTTGGGTTGAGCTTCAAGGATATGTTGGACATCTAGGTCTGAATTATGTGCAAGCATTGTTTAAGATGTTGGATATCTGAAGCAGAGAATGCTTCACAGTAAAGTTGTGTATGACCAGAATATTAGTGAATCTTGATGCCGTTATCTGTTTATGGAGCACCAAGTGGCTCCATGCATAGGTTGAAGATTACAGGAGACAGTATTAAGCCCTGGGGACTCCACAAATGTTAGTGATCTTTTTTGACCTGGAGGTGTCCATGTGAAAAATCTGGTTTCAGTCAGAAAGGAAGGAAAAGCGATTCAAGGACATTGCCAGTGAATCCAACTGGCAATATGCCTATAAGGGTGGGATGGTCAACTGTTTGAAAGGCATCTGAGAGGTCCATCAATATCAGGAGGCAGGGGTCATCTTCATCTGTGATCAGGAAGGTATTGTCTATGATGTGTAAGGTGGAGGCCTTAGTACTGCAGCATGATCTGATACCAGACTGGTAGCCGTATAGGAGATGTTTAGCATTGATGTAGTCTTGGAGTTGAACATAGACTGCTTTTTCAATTATTTTGCCAATTACTGGTAGGTGAGTGTTGAGCTGATATCTGGCAAGGTTATCAGGGTCTAGTGTAGATTTCTTTAAGAGAGAGGATCTGACCTGTCTTGAGAGCCTCTGCGAAGAGTGAGAGTTGCATTGACAATTGTATTTATATCATTCTCCAGGGAGGGATTTGATGAAGGATGATGGTAAGACATCATCTTCATAAGAAGTGGCTTTGAGGAACTTGAGTATGTCGGCAAGATCTATTTGAAATATGAATTTTAAGCTGACCATTGCAGGAAACAAGCTTAGTGTTATTGATGTGATATTGGCTCTTCTGTATTTTTTCACTGAAGAAGAGTTTGATGGTGTTGCACTTTTCTTTGGAGTGAGGAATAGATGGTTCTGGCAGAGGGTTGATGCAATGCTTTATTTTTTCGATCAGCGCTTTTGTTAGTTGCTTCATTAAAGTTGTTGTTATAGTACTTTGCTTTGGCTGATGCAATGAGCATTCTGCATGTTGAAAGGAGGGACTTCACTATCAAGAGGTCCTCGGAATTCCATTCTCTTTACAATCTGTGGATGGATCATTTATTTCCCCACAATGTCTTTAGAGTTCCAGGGTGCTGAAGTGGTTTGCTTGCAGATGTATGGTGTAATCCTAGGATAAGCAATACCCCCAGTAGCTCAAGTTGCGTATATTATGCTTTGGATTACGGTTGCTTGTTTATTTTATGGTGGTGAAAAAGTGCACTCAGGAGGACTTGAGACTTTCTGCTCTATAGAGAACGTGGATGGGGATGCATTCAAACTTTATTTTATTTCACAAATTGTTTTTCAGTAAGCATATTGTAGACTTGGTACTCTGACATGCACATGCCAAAAAATGGCACCCTATCTGCATGTGGGTTCAGGGGACTGAGAGGAGAGGTGGGCTGTCTACATTTGCGTCCTCCCTTCCATAATAGTAAACCCAGCAAGGCAAATAAGACACAGACAGGTTGATATTGGGAGATTCCCCTATTTTAGGAGAATCTATGGACCTTGATAATTCCTTTACCTAGTCAATGTAGACCCCTAAAAAGATATGGCCTCAACCCCCCTCTGGTTGTCATGCTCCAACATTGCTGATCCTAACCCAATGCTGCAATTTGAAACTCATTAAATCTACTCTTGGACCAAGCCCTGTTTAGATCACAGTCCTATTGATGATGTCATTATTTGGGAAAGAGATGAGACTCTCCCATCCAGTTTACTGCATGGATCAACAACAGGACCAGTGTAATAAATTGGAGTATTAGTTGATGAGGGTGACCAAAATGGCAGCCACCGCTGAGACCCAGTAGGCAGGGAACAAGGAGATGACAAGTATACAACTGAGGGGGCCATGGAAAAATCCAAAAGTGCTGATGAGCAGGGCACACTGGATTATAGATGATGAGTGAGTAAGTGAGTCTTCTGGGCCACATATGAGTGGACAGGTAACAGACCCATGCACAGAGGCAGGGCTTAAGAATGCTGCTGTTGGGCAGCTTACTTACTTCTGATGGATTGGTGGGTTGGGGCACACAATCATGAGCTGTTAAACAGACCATCAGAATTGAATGACGTTGAGACGGATTACCCCTTAACAATGATACGAAGTGACTCGCACAGGGGTTACAATATCCTTAGACTCCTACCCATCTCTTATTAGAGCCCCCTCTTGCCCATTGGTGTCTGGTCATGTGGGTGCGATTTATTTTACTAATCACCCCACATGTGGGCCATACTGTTGTGTGGTGCTTCTTTCCCCGATGTCAAATGGAAGAAAACCACACCCTGGTGATGCTCTAGGCATCCCTGATTCTCTTTTGGCTGTACAACACTTATTATCAGATTGCAGTTCTTTAAAGAAAGCACTGACTGAGAAGTGAAGTTCAGCCTGATCTGGGCCTAGCAACCTGGGAAGCAATACCTGCATGTACCAGCCTCCACTTAGGCTCCAAAAAACTAATGTACGAGGAGAATCCTAGGAGACTCAGTTTGCAAGGATCAGGAAGAAAGCTCCTGGATCGCTACCCCAGCCTTCTGTGCGTCTTAGGGCCAGATTTATATTTCGGCAAACAAATACTCTGTCCAAAATGTGAAGGATATACTGTATAAAAGTGCAATAGGATATAATGTAATTGAATACAATGGATGGGGCATCTGTCATATTTGTGATGGAGTATAGTGTCATCTGAATTATAAATCAGATAACATGGGGAGTACCAAGAAGACAGGAGCAGGCAATGATGTTTGGACAAAATAGCAGAATAAAACATATCATGATACAAAAATATTGATTCAAGAATATAAGGATGTCAAAAATATTGTCAACAGGAATATCGAAGTTAAAAATACTGTATTAAGTGTTGCTTTTAAGATTGTTGTGAAAAATATCTGTTTGGAAAAGGGCTGCAGCACACGTAACCCTGGGCGGAATTTGCGTAGTCGCGCTACGCAAAGTTCCACGAAACGGAAAAAAGTCTCCGCGGGCACGCGGAATTCCACAAGCTCACAGAATTGCTGATTCCGCCTGTTACACTACAGCCGTAACTTTGCTACTAGTGTGTGTGGGTGGGGGCTTCTATGCGAGTTCACATGCCTCATGTTTATAAAGGGTCAGAGACCGATCAGAGCAGCAGATGAGGAGAAAGAACCTCCTGGTCACTAAAACTACACAGGGATTGCGCTCGAGAAAGTCATGGAAGCAAAGAGTAAAGACCTCCATCAAGGATCACAGCTAATTTTTGATGGTAGATATGGGGAGAAAGCACACCTGCCCAGCCTCGAGCCTGCTGACAAACTTTTTGGGCTGATTAATGCATTACTGATTTTAGCTTCAACTCGGGCACCTTCTTTATTTATATCTGCAAGTGTTTCCTGTTTAGGTTTAATTTTTGTGACAGGAGTAGCGTGCCAGAATGAATCCTGCCCTGCATATTTATCCAAGAAGATGCCACCCTTTTGTGCAATACCTCTACTCAACTGCGTACTTTCTACTGGCTAAATGTATAGTGCTTTTCCTAGACTACAGCTGCGTAAAGGGCCAGAAGAGTTGCCTCCAGTGACCATGTGTGTCTGTAACTTTGCCACAGTGTCGAAAGGTGCCGGGGTCCCTTTAGTAAGCTGTCCATCATAGTGGGTAAAGGGTTGGAAGATGTTGCATACCGCTACTGTGTGTGGGGCAGGTCCAAATGGGAAGGGCTTCTATGCAAGTTCACATGCCTCTTGTTTATAAAGGGTCAGAGACCGATCAGAGCAGCAGATGAGGAGGAAGAACCTACTGGTCACAGGAACTACACGGGGATTGCACTCGAGAAAGTCATGGATGCAAAGACCTCCATAAAGGATCATAGCAAATTTTTGATGGTAGATATGGGCAGAAAGCACACCTGCCTAGCCTCGAGCGTACTGACAAACTTTTTGGGCTGATTAATGCGTTACCGAATTTGAGCTTTAATTAGAGCGCCTGCTTTATATCCATAAGTGCTTCCTGTTGAGGTTTAATTTTTGTGACAGGAGCATCGTGCCAGAATGAATCCTGCCCAGCATTTACCCGAGAAGATGCCACCGTTTTGTACAATTACTCTACTCAACTGGAGGACTTTCTACTCGCTAATCAGTAAGTGCTACCTCACTGGAAAAATGTATAGTGCTTTACCTACCCTACAGCTGAGTAAAGGGTCAGAAGAGTTGCCTCTAGTGTCCATGTGTGTCTTTAACTTTGTCACCGCACCGAAAGGCGCCAGGGTCCCTTGAGTGAGCTGTCCAACATAGTGAGTAAAGGGCAAGAAGATGTTGCATACCGCTAGTGTTTGTGGGGCGGGGCCAAACGGCCGGGGCTGCTATGCAAGTTCACATGCCTATTGTTTATAAAGGGTCAGAGACAGATCAGAGCAGCAGATGAGGAGAAAGAACCTCCTGGTCACAGGAACTACACAGGGATTGCGCTTGCTAAACTCATGGATGCAAAGAACTCCATCAAGGATCACAGCTAATTTTTGACTGTAGATATGTGGAGAAAGTAGACATGCTACCCTGAGAGTGCTGACAAACTTTATGGGCTGATTAATGCGTTACCAAATTTGAGCTTTAACTTGGCCACCTGCTTTATATCCGTAAGTGCTTCCTGTTGAAGTTTAATTTTTGTGATAGGAGCATCGTGCCAGAATGAATCCTGCCCAGCATTTATCCAAGAAGATGCCCGGCATTTTGTGCAATACCTCTACTCAGTCACAGCCCATGAATTCCGTTCCATCGCGGATCGTGGAATTTTTGGCAATTTCCCGTGTTCCGTGTGGAACGTGGAATTGCCGAATTTGCATATTCAGCGAGCGGATTGGAATTTACCGCCCACCCTTAAGCAGAAGCCCCAGTGTCATAAGGCATATTTTGAAACATCCTTGCATCCTGTGGCAGGCACCATGGTTTAATTTGTCATCACAAAAAATTGTGACTGCTAAATATACACAGCTGGGCACACAGTTATTCAGGTACATGCTTCCTTGAAATGCCATTCAACCATGCAGTGCTTGCCACACGATTTAGGGATGTTTAGGGGGGCATCACAAGTCCCCCCTAGGTCCCATAGTGGAGGATCATGGGGGACAGGGGCCCTGCTGGGGCCTCAATAAAGCCTTTCTGCCAGCCTTTTCGGAAAAACCGACGTGAAATTGTTTCCACCAGCCATTTCACGTTTGCTCTTCCGAAAAGGCTGGTGAATCGTAATCCCTACGGTGGTGCCTGAGAAGGGACCACCTCCACTGTGGGGAGTACGATCTGACTGCCCACTCGATAGGCTCCTTGAGTCCGTGGGAAGCTAACAGTCGGTCCCTGGGGCAATGCGGTCCGACCGACCACAACATAATGCAGTGGTCTGACTGCGGATATAAATGTTTGTGGGACGTCAGTGTCAGTCACATGACGTTGTAATCAGCCCCTAGGTTAAAAATTGTTAATTTTGGAGTGTGATTATTTAATTTTGTCATTTTCTGTGCAATCCATTATTTTTAATTCCCAATATGTATAGTAGAAATCGTTTGTGTTATTTATTTGTATTGTTGGTGTTTAGCAATAAAATAAAAAATTGTTTGTTTTATGTTTGTAATGAATCATATTATTAATTACATATAATTATATTTAGAGATAGGTAACAACGTTTTGAAAAATGTATTCTATTTACGTTTTTTATATTTTTAGGCATTTATTTCAAATTAAAAATATACATTTATATATAGATAAGTAATATATTGTAACCAATTTTTAATATTACATAATTCATATTTAAATTGTATAGCATGTTGTAAATTTACCAGTTTATCCCATTTTCCCCATTTTTTAAAAACTTTTTTTAAAATTGTTTGATATACATATTTTCAAAATCCTTTTAACATACATTTTTATCAACTATTAAATCATTTTATATATTTTATATTCAAATTTAATTTATACTTTACAATTTTCCTCATTTTGTTATAAAAAATGTTGACGTGTTTTACATGTTTAATATTTTTGATCGTATTTTAATACATTTTTTCGAAAAAATTCCTGTTAATTTCTATGGTGAGATAGTCATTTTATTTGTTTATTTTGGCAGCCATTTCTTTTTTTTACCACTACCTTCTATTTAAGGTGCTGCTGTTCATCAGAACAGGTAAATAGTTTTGAAAGATTTTTTTTAAGGTTTTTGTGAGTAGGGGGAGTATGGGGAGGGTGCAGAGGATAGCTATAGTATGGTTTGTGGGATTTTTGTAAATGTGGTTGTATTAATGGCAGTGTCTTTTATTAGTGTGTAATTTGGGGTTTTTGTGCACTGTTTTAGTAATGTTTTATTATGTTAATATGTTCGTTACATATTTTATAATGATTAAGGGCCTGATTAAGAGTTTGGAGTTCCGACCACCACGTCCGGGACCTCCTGGACACCACAGTGCCAGCGATCTACCCCCCACCATATTACAAGTTACGCTATCTGGAAAACTGGCCGCGACAATGGTTCTGTTCCTGCCGGAACGGCGGCGATCTGCAATGTTGGCGTTTCATCCTCCGATGCCGTCAGGGCTGTGGCATACCAGTCGAGCATATTATGACTACACCGTAGTGATGGCGGTCTCCCAGTGGCTGTTACCGAACAGCTGTAAACCGCCAAGGTACAAATGCACAAAATCACCACAACAGTGACCATTGGATTGATTTAAAACTACGCAGCTGATGTGTTTTTGCAAAGTGGACATACCTGTAAATCACACTATAAAACCCACCCTATCCCTCTCCTACAGCACAGAAGATAGGATACAGCTTTCTGACCCAAGGCAGCCCCCATATTTCTTTTATCTCACCATTTAGCACACTCCACCACCTGTAATTTCAGTTTTGGATGTTTCTACCTGTATAACTTGTTTGTTTTCCTTTCATATAGTCACTCGAATATTTTTTGCTTTCATGCCTGGCCAAAAAAAAAACACGGTTCACTGAGGCTGAGTTGACAGCCATGGTGGATGAAATCATCAGAGTAGAGCCCCAATTTGTTGATTCCCCAATCCAGCAATCTGAGTAGGAAAATGGAAATGTGGGACAGGATATTCAAAATGCAGTTGGTACCACCCTGCGCACACAACAATATTAGGAGGATGTGGACCGACCTCGTGTTGAGGGTGTGTATCTGGTACAACACCACCACCTGGAGGCCCAGAGGACTGGCAGTGGCCATCTCAGCTCCCTATTACAATTCTTTCCCTGGGAGGAGAAGGTATTGGCCATGCTGCATGCTGAGGGCTTGACAGAAATACCGGTGGGAGTGGACTCTGGTTGGTTTCACTTAAATAACTGTCACAAAGCACAATGTCCTGTTTGTCCTCAACTCTGCTTTTGCTATTGTGTTGTCTAGCTACTTTCCTTACATGCAATGTCCAAAGTATCTAAAATGTTGGTTTGTCTGTGTCGATGTGTATTATTGCATTTAAGTGCAAATGTATGAAACTCCATGACATGTTGGAATGGTGTCTGAAAGTGGATTATCATAAACATATCATTCCAAGATCCATGAGATGTGTGACTATGTAAATGCATGACCAATACCAAATGTATGTTTCTAGCAGGTATTGCATACCAGCTGTTCGTCTAATTTTGTTAAAGTGAGATTGAACTGACTACACCTACCATGAGACCCTATGACTAGAACTCTAACCAAGATGCTAGCCTCCTTTTGTCTCTTCTCACTTGTCTGCCATTTCACATCTGATGTTCACTCATCATGTGGGTTCCCATTTGTCAAGTTTTGATAGGTTGAGGTAGAAAAGCTACCATTTCTAGCATGAGGCCCTGTGGCTGGAGTTCAAACCAACACCTTTTGCCCCTTCTCACTTGACTGCCATGTCACAACTGATTTTCACTCATCATGGACTGTGTAATGCACAGACAATGTTCTACTCAAATATATGTCTGAATACTTTGCCTGATGGTGTCCGGGTCTCATCAACTGAAACTATTGATGGCATGAGTGACATCCTAACAATGGTGTACCCCTAAGATATATATATATATATATGCCATGAAGGATACTCAGCTGATTAGCAGTGACAGGTGACCCCTTGTATCTGCACTCCTCTCCTGATCAACAATGCTAAATACACAACCAAGCTGTGTGTTCGCCTGTATTATGCACAACTGTGCCTTGAAATGGTCAAATACACATGTTACAACTACCCTTTGTTGGTTGAAATGATTTGGCAATGTAGTGTCTATTACTAAAGCTAAAATGCTGCATATCTGCACATCTAATGAGCTGGTGAAATCTACTACATGTATTGAATGTCTTCAAATGTCTAGTAACCAAACTCAACTCCACACAAATAGATGACAATACTAATCTCTATCCTTTTTTCTTCATTCTAGGTCCCATTTCCTTTGACACAAACATTGTGGATGTAGATACCTCACTTACACCACTAACAAAGTTTCTCAACAGGTTGAAGCCCTCAGTGATACCAGCCCTCCTGGAGATGTGGACGTGGATGGTGGTCCTGGCCCATCTGGTCAGCCTGGGCAGCTGGCAACAGTTGGGCTCAGTCAGTACCATCCTGTGCCCCCTATCCTGGATTCTGAGGTCGCTATCACCACCCCAGTCACTGAGGAACCAGGACCAAGTGGGAGGATGCAGCCTGTGTCAAGGACACATGCCCGTGGTAGTAGTGTTCATGGGTAACTGTGGAACTGAAGTTGGAACTGACTCGCAAAGTCTGAATGCTTTTCAAACCTTGCATTCGGTCGTTTGGACAGCTGTCCAAATCAGTTGGAAAGACGGGTTCCCAATCGGATTCAGCAGACCCCAATCCAATTCTGAGCCATTCTAACCTGCATTGTAGTCGACCCCTTTGTGTCCAACAGCTTCATCAAAATGAATTAGGTTAAGGAAGGAATAGTGAATGTAACTCCTTTAGTGCTCAATTTATTTCTCAAAATGGTGTATATTAGCATAGGTTTTTCAATTTTCACATACATAATTAATATTTATATTTTTATTTATATGTTTTTTTAATAATAAAGGTACATAACACAGTTCGTGATTTGTAGTTATATTTTTGTAGTTGTAATGCCTATATATATAATATACATTTTTCACATATATATTTTCCACATGAGCAAAGAATTTTCATAGTTTTTTATAAACACTGTTTTAGAATCAAACATTTTATTAAGCGGACCAAACACCTTTATACACAGCCCAGCTGCCTACATCTACTCGCCGGCATGGCGCAGGTCAATATTAATCATACACAGCGTATGGGTCTACAGCCCAGAGGTTGACCCCGCGTTTTCGAGACAGCACTGCCACCCTACCGGGTGCAACACATCTGCCATTTTAAATGAAAGAAATTCCAGACAAACATGGAAACAATCGAAAAAAAAACCCTACCCTCCCCACTCCCCCCAGCCACCCCCAGCCACCCATCCCCTCCCAGCCACCACTACCCCACTCCGCAGCCACTGTAACTAACACCACCTGATCCCTGGTGTAGCCCTCCTCTTTGAAGGAAGACCCTCTAAGTCTCAGGTACGTTGTGTGGCACCTACCGGTTCTAGAGGGATAAGTTGTAAGATTTGTAAATACTTCGGGCACGTCACCTCCCGGAGGTCTTTAGACAGAAGCCGAAGGAACGGTGCCCATAGGGTAGCATATTCCGAACCCTTCCCATCCATGCCAAGGGAAAGTCGCTCCATAGCAAGGGTGTACCACAGACGTTGGAGCCAGTCCCAGAAATCAGGAGTCGCTGGGGAGCCCCACTGCGCTAAAAGCACTTGTCTCGCTGCTAGTAGGGCCAACGCAATTTGCCTGCCAGGTAGCGAGCGCAAGGGAAAGAATTTAGGATGGGGAAGTCCCAATAAGGTGTTCTCACGAAGCAGGGGCAGTGTGATCTGAAACACTGCATCTAACTCGTCGAGCGCTGTCGTCCAATAGCGTTCTAATTTCGGGCAGCGCCATAGAAGGTGTTTCAGATTTCCAGACATGCCACAACCCTGCCAACAGAGGCCTGATTTAGCCTTATCCCATTGCGCAATCCGCTCTGGAGTATAATGCCAATAGGTCGCCGTTTTATATGCCGACTCAGTTCCCGCTGTAGTAGAGGTCGTGTGGTGCGCTATGTAGAAAACTTGCTCCCATTCTTTAGTCGAGAGGGGAAGTCCTAGCTGTACCTCCCAACGAACCTGCGCTTTCGTGTGCTGTTTCCGGGAGCAACGTAGGATCATGGCATACAGCTCCGATATTAGGCTTCGATCATCCTTTTTTCCAAGGAGCCACCGTTCAAAGGTCGTAAGCGGTCTTGACAAAGGGCCACATTGGTCGGACGGGTCACCCAGTGTGCTACTTGAGCATGATAGAATGCATCCTCCTCAGCTAGGGGGAAATAGTCCACCCGTAACTCAGGGAATGGGATTAGCCCATCTAAGTCAAAGAGCATACCCACCATCTTGCAGCCTTTCTCCCGCCAGCGATGGAAGATCGGTGAAGCACAACCTGGAGGGAAGTCAGGGTTGTCTACTATCGGTGTCATCAGAGAAGGGAAGGACTTCCACCCTTTACGAAGCGCCAATTGATCCCAGGCCTTTAGCGTCAGAGATGTAACTGGGGAGGAGTACAAGCCCCACGCTCTGCGTTTACGCGGCAACCAAAGCTCTCGCCAAATATTACATCCTGCAACAGTTTGGTCCATGAAAAGCCAGTGGGCCTATTCCACTCCACTAGATATCGTAGATAGGATGCCTGGAAATATGCCGAAAGCTGAGGGAAACCCAGGCCCCCAACAGCCTTCGATGAAGTGGTCATGGTGAACGGGGCGTGCGGTCTTTTGTTGTCCCATAGGAATTTGTTAAGCATCCCCTGGAGTTTCTTCAGCATGCCTAATGGTGGTGTTAGGGATAACATCTGAAACAGGTAGAGTATTCTAGGAAGGATGGTCATCTTAATGGCGGCCAGCCTACCAAACCATGCTGAGTGGAGGCAGGGCCAGTCCGAAAGGGACTTAGTGACCTGTTCCTTTAGCACAGTGTAATTCACGGATAGCGTTCTGGGCAGGGTCGAGGCAAGACGTATGCCAAGGTACGTGATGTCCGACTGTGTCCATTGGTAATCAAAGTCCCTCCGCAGATCTTCTACATCAGCGGACAGGATCGAGATGTTGAGGATTTGAGATTTAGAAAATTTGACTTTGAACCCCGCCGCCGCATGAAAGGCACGCAGCTCCGCTGACAAATACCGTAAGGAAGAGCAGGGATCCTGCAGTGCCAGAATGACGTCATCCGCATATAGGCTTATTTTATGCACGTCAGCTCCAAAGCCGATACCTGATATATCGGGGTGAGACCTGACACGCTGGGCAAAAGGCTCCATATATAACGCAAAAAGGAGCAGCGAAAGGGGACACCCTTGCCGTGTCCCTCTAGTGATGGAGAAGGGGGCCGATTTGCGTCCATTAACCCTAACCACCGCTGTGGGAGCTGCATAAAGGCACTGTACCTAGCGCAAAAAGTTGTCACCCATGCTCTCAGCACCGCAAAAAGGAAGCCCCAGTCTACACGATCAAATGCTTTCTCCGCGTCAATGGACAGCAGAAAAGCCTGTGTCTTAGAGAGATGTACCAGATCAAGCAGATGAAGCAACCTCTTAGAGTTGTCTCCCCCCTGTCTGGTGGAGATAAAACCCACCTGATCAGGGTCGATCACGCCATCCATTAGAGGATTAAGCCGCGTTGCAAGTATCCCAGCGAACAGTTTAGCATCTATGTTAAGGAGAGAGATCGGCCTATAAGAGCCGCATTCAGTAGGGTCCTTTCCGGGTTTAAGAATGACTGTAATGGCTGCCTCTGACATGGAGGGGATGACTGCTCCAGTGTCAAGGAAGGAATTGAAGATCTGTGTTAAAAATGGGGCTAGTTCCCTACAGAAGGTCTTATAAAAGATGGCCGAGAACCCGTCTGGTCCGGGCGATTTAGCTAACTTGAGTCTGGAGATGGCAGAGATTACCTCCTCCACACGAATCTCCGCATCCAGCGTCTCAGTCGACTCAGGGAGGATAGGTGTGATGTTGGCCTGTGCAAGGTATTGTGTTATATCTTCCGGGGACGCACCCTCCCTCGTGTGCAGAGAGTGATAAAAATGGCGGAAGGACTTAACAATGTCCGTATCGTTGGTATGGGGTGTCGCCCGATGTTCCTTGATTTCGGTGAGGGCATAAGCCTGAGCCCGTGCCCGCAACCTGTGTGCCAGCATCTTACCTCCTTTGTCTCCGCATAAATAAAATTTGTGTCGCAGGTGCAGTAGGGCATAAGCTGCTCTGACTAGGTCCAGGTGCTTGAGCATGCGTCTCTTTGTTTCTAGCTCTCTCCATACTCTAGGTACACCAGTCCTTTTATGTATCGCTTCTAGGCCTCACACTTTTCCCTCTAATTCCTCCTGCTTCTCCCTTGCCCAACCGGGAGTATGTAGCCGCAAGCGCTATGAACTCCCATCTGACCACTAACTTCAGGGCCTCTCAGATTGACGCAAGCACAGTGTCCTCTACCATATTTTCAACTAGGTAGCGAGTGATTGTGTCCCGGATCTTCGTGACCACTGAGTCAGAGTGCAACATAGAGTCCTTAAGCCGCTAGCCGGCTGAAGGCGGCCGGTCGCTCGTCAGGGAGAACTTCACTGATTTGAGGGCGTGATCGGAGAGGGAGAGTGGTGTAATGTCTGCTTCAGAGAGGTGCGGTAAAAGGGCCGTTGAGGCCAGAAAGTGATTTAATCGTGCATACGTCTTGTGTGCAGCAGAATAATAGGTAAAGTCATGCTCTTGGGGATGCTGTACCCGCCACACATCATGAAGCCCACCTTCAACAAGCCATTCCTTCCCCTCCCGCGTTCATGCACCTGCGTGGGGCGTCCTGTGTTCTGATCTGTCTAACCCCCCATCCATCACAAGATTAAAGTCCCCACCCACCAAGATTAACGCGTCAGGGGATGCCATAACCTGTGCCAGGGCAGTGCATAGGAAGGGTTCTTGCTGGGCATTTGGGACATACAGAGATCCTATTGTAAAAATTATGTCCCCCCACTGAACTCGCACTGCCAGCAACCTCCCTCTAATATCTACCATATGGGCCAAGACCTTGCAGCGTATTCGACAGCTAAACAGCAGCGCCACACCATTTTTCTTGTTCAGGCCCGAGGACCAGAGCTGTAAGGGAAAACGCTTGTCTTGCATGCGCCGTGTATCCTTTGCAAGAAGATGGGTTTCTTGCAAAAGGCACACATCGCTGTCCGCGTTCTCAAGAAGGGACAAAACTGCAGCTCGCTTTACAGGATTATTGAGCCCGCGAACATTAAGGCTCACCACCTTCAATTCCCTAGGCATTGCACACCACACAGAGGGGAAAGGCTATTGCACCAGTCTCAGCTAGAAGCAAATAGTACAACACACTCAATACCCGGAGATCTAATCTGTCCCCAGCATTCCCCTTTTGATAGCGCGGCGTAACCCTCGGCATTTCAACCTCACCATGGCGGGGAAAGAACGTCTCATCATGGCCCCACCTGACAATCTTCTACAGCAGATGTGGAGTCCCTCTCCCACCCTCCCAATTCCCTCCCTCCAGCAACAAGCAACAAAAACCCCACAACTTAAAAATAACTGGACGAAGAGAGAGCAACAAACGACAGTTCGTTATATAGGCCCCAAAGGCAAGGGGACATGGCACCAGTCACCAGTCTTCCAGTTCCTGATACAGGACTCCCTCATGGGCAAGGACATAAATCTCAAGTGTTACCTCATAGGGGCAGCCCCCCCCAATGCCTGCCATTAGTCCACTCAGGGCCTCACTCGCCTGCATCGCCCTCTGCTGGCATTGCCTTAGTCACCAACACCACAGAAGCTACCGCAGCTCCTCTCTCCTGCAGACTTGCGGACAAGTCGGGTTTCCTTGCAGGCGCTGGCCCGCCCACTCGCTGCCAGTCCGCCGAGCGTCGCCGCCTTCTGGTAGCGGAATTGCCACTTCCGGACGGTGAATCAGGCCGTTCCAGGCCTAAAAGGTCCAAGGCTTCTTCCAGGGACCGAACCTGGACCAGCTTGTTCTGCCATCTAAACATGAGCCGAAACGAGTGCCCCCAGGAGTAGGGCATATTTTGCTCACATAGGCGGGCGGTGACGGGCTTGAATTCTCGTTGTTTCAGCAGTGTGGACGCCGCTAGGTCCTGAAATAGCGGGGGGGGCGGTGATCCCGAAACTGAAGGGGATTAAAGTTGTGTGCTTTACGGAGGATCTGCTCTTTCAACTGAAAATCATGTATGCAGACCAATATATCAGGCGGGGACGCCCTGGGACCCCGCGGCAAACCGACTCGGTGCACACGGTCCATTCGAATTTCTTGCAGGTCTTCTTCATTAAGGACGTGCCTAAAAAGGGCCTACACACACTCCCTCAGGTCTGCCCACTCACCTTTCCAGGGCACTGCTCGAATCCAAACCTTGTTGCGCCGGGACCTATTCTCCAGGTCCTCAGCATGAGCTTGTAGGTCCAGGTTCTGCTCCATCAAACAAATCACGTCTTGCTAAAGCTGATGGATGTCCTCTGCCATCCCCAAGTCATGCTCCTCGAGCGTGCGACACACTCCCCAACTCCGTTGATGTCACTCCACACTTCGCGTAGGTCAAAGGCCAATTGGAAGCGCAGTTCCGATATATCTTCCTTAATGGCCGCAAAGAGCTCAATCATGAAGGACTTGGTTGCTGGCTCCTCATTCTCGCCCCTTCGCAGGGATGTACCCGCCATCGGAGAATCTGGCTGCGCCACCGCCTTATGGGTCCCATCCTTTACGGGGTTATCTTTCCTCTGTCTAGTTGTCGCCATCCTAATGTACTGACGCCCAGGCACAGTGGGGGATGAGGAAGGGCACCACACCATTCCAATGCAGTGGCGTCACTAGGGTTGGTGTCACCCGGTGCAGGTAACTCGTGGTGTCACCCCCTCACAACTTACCGGATGGACCATCTCACCCTCTGCCAGAAACATGTCCCCTCTGCCTGCACCATCTCCCCACTGCCTGCACCATCTCAACCCCTGCCTGCACCATCTCTCCCTTAGCCTGCACCATCTCACCCTGTGCCTGCACCATCTCACCCTCTGCGTGAACCATCTCCCCTCTGCCTGCACCATCGCTCCCTTTGTCCACACCATCTCCCCTCCACCTGCACCATCTCCCCTCTGCCGACACCATCTCTCCCTCTGCCTGCACCATCTCTCCCTCTGCCTGCACCATTTCCCCTCCACCTGCACCGTCTCTCTCTCTGCCTGCACCATCTCCCTTCTGCCTGCACCAGCTCCCACTCTGCCTGCACCATCTCCCTCTGCCTGCACCATGTCCCCTCTGCCTGCACCATCTCCCTCTCTGCCTGCACCATGTCCCCTCTGACTGCACCATCTCACCCTCTGCCTGCACCATCTCTCCTTCTGCCTGCTCCATCTCACCCTCTGCCTGCACCATCTCCCCTCTGCCTGCACCATCTCTCCCTCTGCCTGCACCATCTCACCCTCTGCCTGCACCATCTTACCCTCTGGCTGCACCATGTCCCTCTCTGCCTGCACCATCCCTCCCTCTGCCCGCACCATCTCACCCTCTGCCTGCACCATCCCTCCCTCTGCCTGCACCATCTCCCCTCTGCCTGCAGCATCTCCCCTCTGCCTGCACCATCTCACCCTCTGCTTGCACCATCTCACCCTCTACCTGCACCAACTCCCCTCTGCCTGCACCATCTCACCCTCTTCCTGCACCATCTCCCTCGCTGCCTGCACCACCCCTCCCTCTGCCTGCACCATCTCTCCCTCTGACTGCACCATCTCCCCTCCGCCTGCACCATCTCACCCTCTGCCTGCACCAACTCTCCCTCTGCCTGCACCATCTCACCATCTGCCTGAACCATCCGTCCCTCTTCCTGCACCATCTCCCCTTTGCCTGCACTATCTCACCCTCTGCCTGCACCATCTCACCCTTTGTCTGCACCATCTCCCCTTCACCTGTACCATCTCTCCCTCTGCCTGCACCATCTTTCCCTCTGCTTCCACCATCTCCCCCCTGCCTGCACCATCTCCCCTCTGCCTGCACTGTCTCCCTCTCTGCCTGCACCATCCCCCTATCTGCCTGCACCAACTCCCCTCTGCCTGGACCATCTCACCCTCTGCCTGCACCATCTCCCTCGCTGCCTGCACCATCCCTCCCTCTGCCTGCACCATCTCACCCTCTGACTGCACCATCTCCCCTCCGCCTCCACCATCTCACCCTCCGCCTGCACCATCTCACCCTCCGCCTGCACCATCTCACCCTCTGACTGCACCATAACTCCCTCTGCCTACACCATCTCACCCTCTGCCTGCACCATCTCGCAGCGCACATATGTGCAAATGTTTGCGCAGACGCACGTTGTTTGTGACACGCCCGAGGTGGCGGCTTAAACCTGCAGGTCCTGTGTCGCTTCGCTTGTATCAGGTGACGTGCTTGACTATACAGAGAGTCAGAAAAATTCAGAAATGTGCCCCATCTTCCCGGTGTCTCTTTCTATCTCTCCCGTACCGGGATCTTTTATACCAGTAATTTGAATTTGATTGTTTTTTTCCTTGGCCATCCAGGCCAGGAAATGACCCATTTTCTCACCCTCTTCATACACCTGGCAATTGCTGGCCCGGCTATTAAGAATTTCCTTACCGTTACCCTGAAAGAAATCTTTCAAAGTTTCTTTCTTTTCCTGCCATAAATGCAAAGAGCTAGAAGACTGCTTGGTCAAAGGTGTACACTATGCCTCGCCAGCCCCTCTGTGCTAACTATACTGCTGTTTGCTTTTGTTCTCTCGGTTCACCCACTTGGCCTCTGTGTCCCAGGCTAGCATCTTTTGATTCACCCTTTCTCCCGAAGTGAATCCAAAAGTGACAGAAAATGTTAATTTCCAGGTCTCAAATGATTGTTCACACCCGTCCCTTATTGTCTTTAAAAAAGCCGTAAAGCAACTATTCCCTTAATAATACATTACTAAAACTCCTTCTACATCCGACTGTTAAACCTCCTTCCTGTTCTAGCGCCTGGATGCGATATATTACTTTAGTGCTGCTACATAGATATTCAAATATAAATTGAAATGTAAGTGGAATTAGAATCAGTTTAGTTATATCTGAGATTTCCACAGATTCGCTAAGAAGACCATTAGCCTCGGAGTTTCTGTAAAATCCCTAATGTTGGCATTATTTATTCCTTCTTATGCACATACTGAATTAATGGATACAACTAATCTGTACCTGCGAGCGGAATCGGTAATGTATTTATTTATTCAAAGGTGAATGCCTTTTGGAAAAAGCTTTCAAAACTGAGCGCCTGCTTGGTTTATTTTGGCATTTTACGTCTCATGGCGATCGCTTTTTGAAAGAACAAAACATTACTCATTACTCATTACAGATGGTGTCACTCCATGTGAGGATGTCACCCGGTGCGGTCCGCACCCCCCGCACCCACTAGTGACGCCACTGGTCCAATGTCGCCCCTTTCACCATACGAGAACGCTGGGAACAGCTAGGCCCTGGACAACCACTTTAAGGCCTCACCCGGCTTGCTGCGCACACTTCCACTCTTGTATATCATACAGCTTCCCTGACCATACGTGCGTTGCAGGTAGGGGTCACTCCGAAATCTGCGCGCAGCTCCCATGCTTCTTCTGACCCCCTGGGCCGTCAGCGTAGTGCCACCTCCACAATCAGTATGTGCCGCAAGGCCCGTTGTGTCTGGGGGATGGTCGGGGCCAACACCTCACTCTCTGCCCCACGCACCGGGCAAGCACCGACCACCGCGTCGCAGACCGCTCATCACAACCGCCCTCGCGGCCACTCAGGTCCGTAGTTGGGCCTCAGTGAGGCCTGGCAAGTTTCCCCTTCTCAGCTGTTGGGCTTCACTAGGCCGCACACCACTCCAGCTCAGGCAGCTGCCAATCACTCACTTCCAGGCCTCTCAGACGCCTTCGTATTCCTCCACTGAGAGGAATCAGGGGTCCCCCCCGCATCTTCCGCACTCGCCGCCACCTCCTCTCCGCCACTCCCGCTGCCAGCAATCCTTACCGCTCCTCACCAGTAACCGCCGGCGGTAACAGCAGCTCGTCCAGGGAGCCACGGAGCACGTCCCTCTCAAGGCTAGGCCAGGCCACGATGCCCCGCCCTCAAGTAGGCAGCCCCGCCGAAGTCCTCCGCTCTGCACCTGGCACCCTCTCCTGGTGCCGCACACTCCCGGGTCTGCAGGGCGTCTCTGTAGCAATTCACAGCCGGAGCCCCATCTGGCCCTCAGCGGTCAACAGTGCCTCTACCGTCGGCCCTCGACAGGGTCGCAGAGCGCTGCCAATTCGGAGGGCAGTGACACCGCTCCGGACGTCGCTTCGATATTTCACTGTCTTGCCGCCAGACCTCACGCTGGGCCCCAGGGCCGTCCGAGTGTAGGCCGCACCACAGTCTGTGGCGGATCGCCACCCCAATCAAAACTGAAACCCACAATCAGCTCAGGATCGTCACAGGGTACCAGGTAGCGTAGGGTCACAGACGGATGGGCCCTGAAGAGGGTGCTTTACAAGGCGATGTGAATCGTGGCATCGGAGGGACTGAAACCACATCCTACTCCGCCGCCATCTTGGCCACGCCTCTAAACACTGTTTTAATACAGTTTTAATGTTAAATAAAATGTTAAGTAAAATGTAAATAATATTCAAACAACGTTGTACATTTCTACCTTTTCATATTTTTTCAATTTTTCAATTGGGGGACTTTTTTTTTTACATTAATACAGTTATTTCACATATATTTTTGTAAAACAATTGTCACATGCATTTTAAGTACATTTTAAATAATGCCATATTGTTTTTTTTGTACTATTTATTTTAAACTTTACATAATTTTTCATATTTTCATATCACTCTTTTGGCATGTTTTAAATTATGCACATCTTTTTACATTTGTTGGGGCAGATTTATGATGCCCTTGCGCCGCGATTGCGTCACTTTATTTGACGCAACTGCGGCGCAAACAATGCGCCCTATTTACAACGTGATGCATCTAGGAGATGCGTCACGTTGTAAAGCCCTGCGCCATAAGGATACATTCCTGCGCAGGGGGGGGGGGCGTTCCTGCAAAGGAACGCCGCCTGAAAGTGGCTGAGTGAAATCTATGAGATTTCACTCAGTCACTTTCAGGCCAATGCTGCGTCAAAACCCTGCGCCTGCTTGAAGCAGGCGTAGGTCTTGATGCAGCTTTGTGTAGATGCAGCACCCCCGAGCCTTGCTGGAGCTGCGTCGCGCTTGCGACGCAACTCCAGCAATGCGCCACATTTCCGGCACAGATGTGTCACGCATCTGTGCGGTTTTTGCACCATGGTGCGCCGCATTATAAATGCGGCGCACCATGGGTGGCGGAGCTGTGGCGCACTGTGGCGCATGTTAACTGCCGCATCCCTGGGGATGCGCCAGTTAACATAAATCTGCCCCTTAAATTTTATTTAAAAAAAACTTCTAATTAAATTCTCGTTGTTTTCTGTAGGAAGTTCATTTAATTGTCATTTTTTTAAATTCCTAACTTAAGGGGTCATTAGGATGGCAGGCGGACAAAGTCCTACCTATCGGGAAACGGGACCGCTCGTCATAAGGGTGGGGGTTCCGTGGGGGCATTCTTGTCATTGTGGCGGGTGGTACACTCAGCACCACCCACCACAATGCCAGGAAGGCATGTTATGCACTGCCATGCACAACATGGCAGGTACTGCACGGTGCCTGCCAGGTTGTGCATGGAACTGCAGGGGGGAACCATAGCTACCCCCCATGTGCACCCCACAGAGTCGCCCCCACAGTCTATTCCTGCATACCTTTCCGAAAGGCATGTTACGGCACCCATGGTAATATGGCTGGCGGTGTCTAACTGACACCGCCACAGTATTAAACCCTTTTCTGCTCGTTGACAAGGCGGAAAAGTGGCGGACGGTCTTTCAGTCGGCCGCGGTCCTCCCCACTATGGTAATATGGCGGGGAAAATGGGTGGCGGGTGGGGTCAGGTCACGGGCCGATCGCCACCGCCGTGTGGGCGTTGGTGATCCCCCCCCTAATTGGCCCCTTAATATTTGTCTCATTTTTGGTTCATTTTCCTGAAAATACATCACAGGAAGGTGCTGCTGTTTATCGAAGCAAGTAAGACTTTTCTTAAGGTTTTGTACAGGTTTTTTAGGGTAGGGGGATGTAGGAGCACTATTAAATGGTAGTCATTGTTTTGTTTTGTTGTTTTCTAATGTTCATTAATAGTTTTTGTAATTTTGCCTTCTAGTGTTTCTCGTTTGGCTTATGTATAGTTTTTTAGTTATGAATCAGTATTTCATGTAACTGAATGTAATTTGCGTGGTATAGAATAATTGGGATGGTTATGTTATGTTTTAAGAAAATGTTTTTTGGTAGTGCATATTGTATGTTGTTTTACAGGTTTATGGATCTGAAGGTATTGTATAGAAGCCGATATTTTTTTTCTTCGAAGAAAATCATTTTGATTTATAGTAAACCAATATTTTTCATTTTGAGTTCTTTTGATTTTTTTGTGTGTCCAGGAGCATTTTTTTCATTTTCATTTTTCTTTTTTATAGTTCATTAAGACTTAGGCTTTTTGAAATTATTTTTCACTTTTTGGTAGATTATATTTTTGCCTACATGGACATGGAGGAAGATCTGCAGCTACCTAACAGTAAGTTATATTCAAATTATGTTTTTGTGGGTCAGAATTATGTATGTGTATTTAAAGGTATTGGTACTTGTTACATAACTTTTTATCTGTTGTAGTTAATTGCTTGTATGTGATTTTACTTGCAGTTCTGAGCTTTGTATGGTTGTGACTCTTTAATTGTCTAACTAATTACAATACATATTAATTACAATCATCAGTCTTAATTTCAATTTCAGTCGTATATTTTTTGACTGATGTTTAAAAAAAATTCTATACTATTTAGTTAAAAAATATTTTAGTTATGTTGGTTTGGATTTTTCCTTTTATTTACCGGGTGGCGAGTAGGACATTTGTTTTTTAATAATAGAGTGTTGGCTACTGATTATAGGCAGTGTACTCCTTTGTTGTTAATAATGAGTTTTACTTTACATTGTAGCCGTACATTCTATTGGTTTGTTGCTGAGTTCATATTTAACCTCTTACTTGTGGATGTTGGCCAAGGTCCTACAACTTCACTACCTCCCCAGTGTGTCTATTGGCTGACACTGGGGAGGCATTCAAAGGCCCCTCTGGTGTTCTGCACCAGAGGGATTCGTTTACTCTATTTTATTCTAAGAGCTTTCCGAAAGTCACAGTAAAACAAGTGGATGGGCTTGTTTTACATTCACTGCATCAGTGCCCGAGGGGCTTTTCTCAGCCCCCTCAGCACTGATTATACTGGAAGAGGTATCATTGGAAAGAGGGGAATCTCCCTTTTTGAATGATATCTTCGCCCAGTGGATCCCTCCTTGGGGATTGCCATAGGAGAGCGATCCTCAAGCAGGGATCCATCAAACAGACACCGGGGATTTTTGAGAAGCAGCCCATTGAAAAATGTAGAGGTTAGGGCTGCTAGCCATGACCATTCCTGCCCCAAAAAATGTACCAACAGTTTTTGTGGTGATTACCCCTAATCTGTCCACGCCGGAGAGCAGAATACCCACTAGACTCCATAAAATAAGTTCAGGAAAAATACAGAGGTAAAAGATGCCCGCCATGCCCCTACCCCAACAGCAAGTCAGTCGGTCTTTCTGTACCCCCCGGAATGGATAGGGTTGAGTACCCTTGATCTGCCATCCTTAGAGCAGAAAGTCCACTAGATACCAGGACAGATTTTTTTTTTAAAACATAGATTTTGGGACTGCCCTCCCCAGAGGACTTGCATTGACCGCAGTTTGATCCATTTCTGTTGAGGTCACTAGGCCTACCCACACGTGGGGCAGCACAAGCCCCAGTAGTCAAGCAGTTAATTTGGGTTACTTATTGTTTCATTTGATAGTTGTTGATAGCTTTGTTTTTTTCTGTAGGACTTCACTAAATGTGTGTAGGCTGAGATCTCACTAGTGTGAATTGGAAGACCATGCTGCTTCCAACCTAGATAAACTCACTGGTGACTCCATCTTAATTCCAAGGGCATGCGTTGCTTGTAGTAGTTTTTCATTGCACTAGTAACATAGATTTTTCTAAAGATAGAAATTGTCCTCTTGTTGGTATTTCAATACCTGTCTTCTCATGGGCTCGTACGCTCTTTCTCATAATAGCCCAATTACACACCAGCGATCCATGCTCGAATGAATGGGACCTTGTAGCTGCTTGGGGTTGGGTTCATTTTATTGTGCTTCTTGTTCGTAAGAGCTACACCTCTCAATGCATTTTATAAGTATGTGTAGATCCCATTACTTTATAACACAGTGCTTACTAGTAACATGTTGTTCCTCAGTTTTTGCTTAAATTTGTTCTTTTTTTTTGTTAAAGAATTTTTATTTAAGAGCAAGAACACCGATTTAAAGAAACACATTACAATTCCTAGAGGAAATATAGAAAGTACCATACAAAATACAATCCATTTAAAAGCAAAATTTATAGGGAAATATAATTATTTCAAATATTATCATAAAACTCCTAATATTATACAAATAAAGAAGTCATAAGAATATTAAAACTGAGCATTATACTAAAATACAGTGTTCTAGCAGAAATTGGGAGAAGATAGAATATATAAGTTTCAAAAAATGTGTTATAAAAGGAAAAGGAAAAAGAAAAATGGAGTGAAAAGTAAACAGAAAGAAGAAAAGAGAGAGGAAGAGGAGAAAGAGAGAGAGGGAAAAGTAGATGTTATAGGAAAGATGATTTGGATGAGAGAAATGTAGTGAATGGTAACCATAATAAGTCAGATTTAATCTTTAGATGAATAGATTTTTGAGATACAGAAGAAATTATATGTTCATCACAAATTAAATTCCACCTAAGCAAAAAAGATAATTGAGAATTGTCTTTCCAACACGTATAACTTTAAACGCAACAGCGATAAAAAGATCAAGTAAATAGTTTTTGAAGTGAGTTTGTCAAAATCAGGAGATGCTGTACCTAAAAATATATTATGAATAGTAAATGGAACCCCACAAGAAAAAATCAACAGGCATTTTGACCAAATAGCTTTCCAAAAATCTTAAACCTTGGGACAATAAAAGAGTAAATGTATCAATGATCCTTCAGCAGAGAGACATGACCAACATACTGGTGATACAGATTGGTTAATTTTATGCAGAAAGAGGGGAGTAACAACAACTCTATTATAAATAAAATAAAGGGATTGTGTAATATTGGTGGCTTTGGAAGTTTTGAAAATCTTCTGCCACAGCCGATCCTATTGAGGAATGGAAAGTGATTGAGATAAATCCTGTTCCCAAGCTAATTCAATAGTAGATTTATTCTGAGTGCTCGTAGATAGGGATACGGTTTTCTATATCTAAAAGAGGCACTTGGAATGGTGTCAGATGGAGTTTGATAAAGGGGTTTATTAGGTGTAAATGAAACTGGAATTGGATTAGAGATACATTTTTGTAAAAATGTTTTGGAGAGCAGTTGATAATGTATTATATTGTTGCATATAAAAATTGGGGAGATTGAATCCCTCTTGTCATTGATGAAAAGGCAAAATGGAATTAATTGATTAACATAAAAAACGCCCTTCTCGCTCCAATGTTTTTAGTAAAACGATTTGTGACGGAATTTATTATATTTATTAAACCTTATAGAAGAAGATAAAAAAGAGATTGGTATGTATCAACATTTTTGAAAAAAAGTGTGTGCATTATATAATGAGAATATTTCAAGATCGGATATTTGGAAATGAAGGTACAGTTGGTCATGAACATTATATCCTGAACAGAAAAATCATTTAGCAATGAACGTTCAACAGTAACCCAAGATGGCATAGGTAAATCTTGATAATCTTTAGACGTAGTATAAAATTGATGAATCAAAAAAGCATTGTGATATTATCTAAAGTCAGAAAATCTAACATCAACCTCTGATTTAGGGTTAATCAATTTAGAGAGAGCAATACGAGCACATTTATTATGTAGTACATATAGAATTAATCTGTGTAAAATATTAATTAGGGATTTTAAAAGGTAACATTGAAAGTGTGAAGACTACCTGGGGGACAATGATCATTTTAATGGTATCCAATCTGCCCCACCAGGATAAAAATAATGGAGACCAAGAAGCTAACAAATTAGTAAATTTAAAGCATTAAAATTATGAGATAGAGTGTCAGGAATATTTGAGGAAAACCATTTACCTAAATACTGAGGGGCTGATTCCGATGTTGGACGGACTCAGATCCCTCTGACATCGGTCAGTAGCAGTAACCCACTGACCTGCTGTCGTAGGTTATGGCCCTGCTAATACGATGCGACCAAACAAGGTTTGGTCGCATTCGCATACTTCACAATGCAGGCATGCATTCCGATCGGAATGCATGCCTGCTTTGAGAAAAGCAGGGGTGCAGTTCATCCCTACACCTTGTGGCCAGCAACCCAAGGTGCCTGACACCGGGTGCAGGGATCCACACCCTTGCACCTATGGGGGCCCTGCTGGGGGCCCCCAAAGACAATTTCCGACTGCCTTTTTGTGCCAGACAGACAGGCACGAAAAGGCAGTGGAAAGCTGCCATCATTACTCCCTCGGTCGTAAAGTGGCGACTGGGGGAGTACTGAAGGATGTGCGGATGGCAAACGGGCCCTTAGAGCCCGTCGTAGGCAATCCGAAAATCCTAGTTGGAATGGCTCCGTCGCACTGACCGATTAGGTCGGAAGGAGCCCTTTCGACCTGAATCGAAATTGGCCCCTCAATCTTTTGAGGACACCAAGTAAAATTAGTTGAATCAAACATATAATAATAACATATTAAATGTAAAGGTAAAATGTCAGTCTTGGAGAAATTTAATTTGTAACCCGAAACCTTAGATAAAAGAGTAATCTCTTGTAAAAAGGATATCGTCTGCGTACGCAGACAGTTTAATTTGATGGGAGTTAAATGTAAAAACAGTTATTTTGGGACTATGTCTAATTCGTTTAAGAAATGGTTCTCAGCATAGAAGAAAAAGAAATAGGGAAAGTGGACAACCATGATGTGTGCCTGTTTGAAGTTGAAAATATGAGGAGAAAAAGCCATTAACAAATATACATATGCGTGGGGCAGTATAAAATGTAAATGTAGGATACTTGTAAAGCGCACAGCTGCCCATCACAGGGGCATCCCGGCACTGTATAACGCTGTGGAACCATTCCTGGCTCTCCCTGTGAGATGCCCCTCCTGGGCACCTCCTAGGTGAAGCCAGGCATCCCAGTGTTGTAGGGGCTGTTGTGAAGATTAAGCAAGCTATTGCCCAGAGTTGCAGCGTGGGACCCCATGATTAGAGAATTAGAGAAGGCGAGAATTATCAAGTACGCAGACAAATGTGCCCAAGACCCTGCCGTGTCAGGAATTGAACCCAGGTCCCGGGCCAGACCTCTGCATCAGGGTCTGCAGCTCTAAGCATTGAGCCACACTCTTCCACCTGTAAAGAAGTTTGACATATGAAATAAAATTAAGACCAAAACCAAACCATTGCAAGTTGTGGATCATGTAATCCCAATTAATTCGGTCAAAAGCCTTTTCAGCATCAAGTGATAGGGCAGCTAGGGGAGAGGAGCACATTCTGGCATTATTGGAGGAAAGCTGACCTTTGACAAAACCAGCCTGATCTGGTTTATTGAAAAAAGGAATAATCGTCTCCAATCAGGAGGCTAAAATCTTTGTAAAAATTTTACAATCATAATTGATTTTTGCAAAAGGAAGAATCTTTGTCTGGTTTGGGAATTACGATATTAAGGGCTTCTAGAAAAGAGCCACAGGCTTTAGATTTAGAAAGGATTGAATTGAAAAGATCTAATAATTTGGGGGCAAAAATTGAGGAAAAACCTAAAAATAATTCAATTGGGAAGACATCTGGACCTGGCGCTTAGGCTTTTTTCAATGATTTAAAGGCATCTGTTATCTCTTGAAGAGGTATATCATTTTCAAGAAGTAAAAAAGTATCAGAAATTGATTTAGGTTTGGGAATACCTTGGAAAAATGAGTCAAAATCCCTTTTAGAAGGCTTTGTGTCTTCTGTGTATAATAGATTTTAAGAGGTCTGAAATGTGTCTACAATGTCAGAATCAGATGAAAGGAGTTTGTTAGTTGTTTCTGAGTGAATAGGTCCAATAGTTTTACATTCAGATTTAACTTTTAAATAATTTGCTAACATTTTCCGTGCTTTGCTGCAGATATAGTAAACCCACTCACCCCAATGACTGAATCTGGCCCAATGGTGGATTCGATTGCCTCCATTGGACTCTATTTCTATGGGTGTGGGAGGAAGGTGTGTCCATAAGTCAGTGTCTGAAGCCTCCTGCTACCTGTGGGCAACCTTCCTTTTTTAATCTTGAAATGCTATGGGTGAGAACTCCTATAACATTGATTCTCTCTTCTTGCTATATGCATCGTTTTGTGGCCTCAGGAACAGTTGGAGGAGACTGGCCAAAAAGTATAATTCTTTACCACACATTTTTCAACGAGATTCTCCAGCTTCATTTCTGAAAACGTTCATTTTTATTTTTCTGGCAACCTCTGATCATTCAGAGTCTTCACAGGCTGTATCTGTTCCCACTGCAGTTCCCTGTGACTGAGTTAGTCACAGATCCTCTCCTGATACACCCTGAGCGCACCTGGGCCCAGGAGTTTGGAAGGGGAGGGTCACTTCCTACTTGCAATGTTTTTAGGAAGTGCCACTGCAACTGACACTAAAATTGTCACTCCCCTAATTGTGACTCACAACATAGGGAGTAATGAGAAATGGCAATTAGGAAATAGTTATTTAAAATATTACATTATATGAAATCACGAATTCTATCTAATACTTGTTGGTACATACAATTTTGTGAATCGCAATTACTGAAAAGCAGATTTGTATGGTCGAACATATGGCCTAAAGTTCTAGACGTTATTGCCAGTGTCTAATGAGTGAAGGAAGACTCTTTTTAATAGGCAAAGTTACTTTTTTTTCCGATTACTACATTGAAGTAAAATTTAAGAGAAGATTCAATGTATTCTGAATTTACCCACCATAGATGAAATTACCCGTTTCCCTCATTGGTATTGTCGAAAATACGTAACAGAATTTTTATCAAAAAAGAAACACAACAAACTAACCATCCAAGGGACTCTCATATACATGTATGCAGGCAATACACCCACCCGCTTGCTCTTCCCGATCATAGAATCAACACTTTCCCATTTTGTATATTTACATTTGGTTTGAATTTTTCTATTGCTGTAGCACGTTCTAATTTTCTTTAAACTTTTACTTGATCCCAGAAGCACATATTTGGAAGGTGATCTTCTTGTTAGCGGTTGACTATAATGCCAAAAATGGTGGTCTTTCTCACTAAGAAAAGCATTGTATTGTCCAAGGAGCATAGCAGGGAATCTCGCCACAGATCACCGAAAGATAAGCAATATGTGTCCTCCAGAGACCTAAATGTGAGAAACAATTTTTAGAAAATATTTGTACAACCCTTTCTTTAGCAGTGAAAAAACTGAATAACAAGTTAACTTATCTGAACTATTAAGTGTGCATAAGTCCTTATATCCATCCCATTTACAGTAGCTCTGATCAGGCTACGGCTGGGAGGAACCTCTGCAGTGACTGAGCCCAGACAAACAGATTCATTCATTTATTTTAGGCATCCCACCAGCTTCAAATGTGCATGGCTTGTGAGACACTGTGCTGGATCCTCTGATACCATATGGATGTTTGGGAGATGGAAATGCTTACAAGTTAGCTTGCATTGAAGGGCCATTTATTGGAAGGTGGCTGGCAGTTATAGGCTGATGGTTATCAATCAATTAGGATTTATAATAGTGCAGCTAATCACTCGATAGGGTATCCAGGCGCTTGCAGGCTGCAGAGGCTTAATCAAACAGCCAGGTCTTGAGGGCCATTCGGAAAACAGGAAGTGATGTGATGGTTCTGCTGTCACATTGAACGGAAGTAAAAAGTAATAATGTCTCGTAATTGTCTTGAGTCTCCCAGTAATTTATCCGTTTAAGTGACTGTGGTACAGCACTATCAATATGACGATGCCAATGGCCACATCACTAAAAACTGACAGCTCCTTAAGTTGCTGCTGTTCATGAGTCATATTGCACAATTAAAATTAACAATGTTGCATTCTGCTTGCTTTCATGATATAAGCATGTGCGGTGCACAATTAATAATGACAAAACAAATCTGGCAGGGACTAATTATGTTAGGTCTAGCTAGTTTAGCTTTAGATATGTTCTAGGGAAGTATCTCCCCCCAAATAAGATAGAGGCTAATGGTCGGTCGACTTCAGCCATTTATTGTTAGGTAATTAGGTCACATCTATTGGTTATCAGTTAAGTAGGCTAGCTGATATAATTAATAAAGTACCAAAGTTAAGAGCCTGATTACGGTGACGGTGAAGGAGCCCGTCGGACCATCGAAGGGATCTGTATCCCCCACAACTGTGGCAGTGCCTACCAGGCACCTCCATAGCGATTACAGAGTCCCTTTCTGCCCGCCGTTTCATGACGGTTAACCTGCCATCAAAAGGCAGGCGGAAAGTTGACATTGGGGGCCGGCAGCAGTCCCCCTTTCCCCGCTAGCCCTCAGCTGTGTGTTTTGGGGGGCACCTATGGTACTCCCTACATATCCCTGCACCATGTGGCAGGCTCTGCACGGGGCCTGCCACATAGTGCAGGGTTATGTGTCATGTCCATTTTTTTTGTACTGCAGCGTGTGCAGCAGGCCACAGTACCTGCCACTAAACAAAATATAGGCATTGTGACCGACATGGTGGTGGTCGCATCCTAATTCAACTGGTCAGACCACCGACACCAAGTTGGGTGGTCCAGTTCCTGAAGGGATGGCGCTCGTACATATCTCTGACCACCATTGTAATCAACCCCTTAGTTCGGCCCTCCAGTGGGCTTGACCTTATTTTATAATTGATAAAGTACCAGGTGCCTCATTTATGAGAAATGACGCATCGCTGCGTGAAAGCAGCGATGCGTCACTTTTCAATGCGCACTCCTTGCGACATTCCTGATGCGCCATATGTAATGTATGACGCATCATGTCGCAAGGAGTTACAGATATGTCAGTATTTCTGACGTATCTGTAAGCGCAAAAGTGACGCATTGCTGGAGTGTGTCACAAAAGTGACGCAACTCCAGCAATGCGTCCTTTCACATGGGGCAAGCCCCATGTGAAAGGGCCTGCGTCAGTCTTACGCCTGCTGTGAGGCGGGCACAAGATTTTGACGCAACAGTGTCCTAAAAGTGACGCAGTGAAATCTCATAGATTTCACTGGGTCACTTCTACTACCCTTCCTTGCGTCAATACGCCCCCCCTTGCATACATTATACCTGGCGCAGGTATAATGTGGCGCAGGGGTTTACAAAGTGACTCATCTACCTAAATGCGTCACTTTGTAAATATGGCGCAACAAGGCGCATTTTTTACGCCACTGGTGCGTCACAAAATGTGACGCATCGGCGGCAAAAAAGTGACGCACGGGCCTCATAAATGAGGCACCAGGTGCTTTGTTCCTAGCGTCACATTCTTATCTTGACAAGATATTTTATCCATGTCAGGAAGTTTACAGATTTACTAACAATTCGTGTCCTGTTTATGAACAAAAGGATCATTTGATTTGAATGTAATTATGTATTTCGACTCCAATTGTCTTCATACTGTCACCCCCTCGTTTGCATCCTTCAACAGCGTCTATACCTGAGAACTGTAAAAAACCTGGTGGTCCATGATACTCAATGAGGTAAGTCCTCCCTATTTGATAAGAAGGATCTTAGCTGAAGTTGCACTGAGATGTTCTACCAGTCGCTTTGTGTAACTGACAAGTTGTGCTCCCAGTGTTCATTTTCTGCCGGACCAATCCAACGTAGAAATGACAAATATGCTTTTACATGCGATGTATTTTTTATTGGTGTATACTTCACCATTATATTTAAAGTCCTTTACATTATTGACTTGTTTATAACGTTTACATTTCAAGCATTTCCAATAGCCTTGTACTGTTTTTTCCCATTCATGTTCCTCATTTTGGTTTCTCAAAATATCTTTTGCTCAGCATTGTTGAAAATAATGGTGCTTTCCTAAATGTCATTAGTGAATGATTTTCTAACATATCTTTCCGATATGGATCTCCTTGCGAAATATGCCAGTGTTTTTTAAACACTATTTTAATAAATGTCATTTCCTTGTTCAAAGTTATACCACCTTATGTTATTGGCATTTCTTTCTCTTTCTTTTGGAGTTGTGCATGTGTTCCCAATAATTCTTCTATTTTGATAGCCATCATGCAATCATGGGCTTTGTTTCTGACCACGATACAGTAATCTATATTTTACTTGTGTGACAATACTTTCATCTCACTTTTATTATGAGCAATTTCGCTTTACTCTTAACATTTCTCCATAGGGAATAGTCCATTTTATATGTCTGTCATGATTGCTGTATGCACGACCAATGTTATTTGTGCCAGCTACTTTTATGTGCTCAGCATTTGCTCAATTTTAGTATTCTGAACATAAATTAATGTTTCTAAGAGATCGATTTTGGCGAATTCTCATAGCGAATGCTGGCCAAAATTTGAAAAGGTTGTTATTTCAACTTTCGAAGTATACTTGAAACTCGGATTCTATGCCATCCTATATCAAAAGTAAATCATAGATGAATTGCAATCATGTTATTCTTTTCATCATATATTTCTTAGTTTTTTAATAGCAAGCGTTCTTTTCGAACCACCCCATAGCATGTCCCTTTCTCGGAAATATTTGCAAGCAATAGTGTGGGCTGGCAAGCTAGCAAATAGTTCCTAAAAAGGGATAGCATCAACAAATGGGAGCACACGAACATGTTGCTAAAAATATTAGAGACAACACTAACAAATAACGACTTTGAATTTGGCAATGGCATTTTTTAGTCTGCAAGACTGCTATGGGAACTTCATTTGCGCCGAGCAACATATTTAGTGGAAAGAAAAGAAGTTTAAAGTGATGTTATAGTTAGGGGAAAATGTCTGTTAAAAATACAATTTTAAACAAATAAAACACTGAAATTTACCAGGTATAGGTTTCAGAAGTAACTATAACTTGCACACTTGCCATGCACAATGATGTCAATAATGATGTAATTTCAGATGTTGTCAGTGATGTTATCAGTGATACCTTAGAACATATCATGAGTGATGTTATGTGTGAGGTCATAGGCATTGCAATACGAGTGCACAAGATAGCTAGATAGTTAGATGGACAGACAGACAGACAGACAGACAGACAGACAGACAGACAGACAGATAGACAGACAGATAGATAGATAGATAGATAGATAGATAGATAGATAGATAGATAGATAGATAGATAGATAGATAGATAGATAGATAGATAGATAGATAGATAGATAGATAGATAGATAGATAGATAGATAGATAGATAGATAGATAGATAGATAGATAGATAGATAGATAGATAGATAGATAGATAGATAGTTGGATGGAAGGATGGATAGAGAGATTTTATTCTGGAAAATCACAACGTTAAGCCATTCACTGACAAAACACAGGAATGAGTGAGGGTCTTCTAAAAACACAAATGTGTTTCCCCTGTACAAGCATACGTTAGGAGCACCGATATTATAGCAAGTTCTCCTTGATTTACACCTAGTCAGTGATTACCTTCAAACTTTGAAAAGTCTTGAGGAAAATACTCTGAGAAGGTAAAGTTCAGTTGGCCAAGGCTGTCGGAGGTGTCCAAAGAGGGAGGATTGTCATCGAATGGCCTTGGGTCAAGACCCCAATAAAGATTTCTGTGTTTGGACTTGGTCGCCAAAATAGAATTCAAAAATCTCCAGCAGAACGAGGCAGAGAGCTGTAACCGAAGACAGTTCCACAAGGTCAGATACCCCTTTGGCAAAGGACACTGAAAATTATTTGCTGCTGTTGAGAAGAACGTAGTGGGGAAAAAATCAAAGTCACTCCTCCTGGTTCTCAGAGCAGTTTATAGCCAAAAGTCCCTCTTTTGGAATTCAGCTGTCTGGGTTCCTTTGCACCATTTTCAAGAGTCCAAAACGGGAGGGACAGGCTGGGTTCAGTTGCGGGTTCAAGATGGAAGAAGCCTTTGTGTGGCTGTGGCTCTGAAAAGGGGGCCATCAAACAAGCCCCTGTGAGTCACTCTGGTGATCATGGGAAAGTTGAAGATCCAGTCCTTGTACCAACGCAGAAGGTAGCAGAGTAGAAGGGCAATCAGGGCAGCAGTCCAGTAGGGCAGCAGCCCTTCACATCAACATTCCAGCAGAGTAGCAGTCCTTTCAGCAGCAAGCAGTCTTTCTTCCTGGCAGAGTATCCACAGGTTCAGAAGTGCACTGAAGAGTTGGTGTCTGAGTTCCTATGTTTATACCCTGGTGCCCTGGGTCTAGAAGGTGGTAGAATCTTCTATACAGAGATGTTGAAGTGCATGGAATTTTCAGCCTCCCCTTCCCTGGCTCCAAGCTGACAGCAGTGACAATGTGGCATCATTAGGCCCTTTGTGGGAAGGCCGAGCCCAGGCAATTTATTTGAAAGTGGGGCTGTGCTCAGCTCTACACTCAACCTGCCAGCAGATCGCCCTTTGAGTCAATCGTAATCCCTCTATTGTATGACTGTCTGGGAGGAATTCACTAAGTCTAAATCTCAGTTACACCTAGTTCTGTGACACAGGCCAGGCTGTTGGTACAAAAGCGCTATGGGCAGAAATACACAACTTTCTAAAAGTTACATTTTTAAAATTGTGATAAAAAAACAGACTTTACCATTTCATAGGGCTTTTCACCACAGTGCCAACGATGCAAAATATGACAGTGCTACCAGCTCAGAAGAAGGAATTACAGCTTATTAAATGTAATAAGGTTATCCTATGGGAGGGGTAGGCCTTCAAGTAGTGAATAACCAACATAGGAGGTTTTCACTACAGGACTTGTAAAACCTAAAAATATATGTCCAACCTTTTAGTTACACAGCACCCTGCCCTTCGGGCTACCTAGTGCCTACCTTAGGGGTGACATATATAATAAAAGGGGAGTTTAAGGCTTGGCAGGGAATTTAATGCCAAGTCTACATAGCAGTTGAAAAGTGCACTAAGAGGCATGTATTAAGGTGCTACTTAAGTGGGTGGCACAATAAGTGCTGCAGACCCATGGTAGAATTTAATTTACAGCCCCTGGTGATATGGTATACCACTCTACAAGCACCTTATAAGTATATTAAATAGGTCAATTGGCAATAAGCCAATGTAACCATGTTTTATGGAATGAACATAAGCAATGTTTTACTGTTAGAAGTGGTAAAGAGTCATAAGGGCAACAACAATAAGTGCAGCAGAAATGAGGAGGTGAGGCAAAATGTTTGGGGGAAGACCACATTAAGGCTGTCAGGTCTATCAGGGACATGTGAGTTCATACACAAAGTTCACTAACTAAACTTGGATGTATTCCCTTTACATTTATGGCACAGAGTATCCAGGCTCAACGAAGCACCACAACAGTCAAAAAGTAAAAGCATTGCAAAGTAAAATACCACAACCAATTTCTAAAAAGAAGCAAACATATAATAAGAAAAACAAAACAGAAATGATTACATTTCAAGAAGGGAAATCATGTAAATTAATTGTTATCATTTTTAAGTTAAAAGGCATCAAGGAATAGCATAGTATCTATGGGTGCAGTTGACTAGGACCAATGTACAAGTTGATGGCAAACATGATACCCCTACTAAATCTAGTGGGATGACCCTGTCAAAAATATTTACCTTAGAAATCCTCTCTGGAGGGCCGGGTTGAAGACTGTATCCAACAAAGTCCTCTCACAGTTACATACACATCTGATGAAGTTCTGCTGAAATGTTCAAATGTAATGTCAGCTGAAGCACTCTGTTCTAGAAGATATCTGATGCACCTTGGACTAGTAGGGTTTTTATGTAGGGAACTTATGGCCTGATTCTGAGTTTGATGGAGTATTTACCCCATTAGAAATGTGATGGATAGCCTCTTTACCTTATTACAAGTGCTTTATATGATAATGCACTTGTAATAAGGCAGACAAGAGATGTCTGTCAAGTTTTTGATGGAGTACCTGACTTTCAAACTCTAACACATCAGGCACTTGGTCTCTTTTATGGAGCTCAAAAACGTCCAGTGGAACAAGCCAAAAAGATGTATCTAGTCAGGGTGGACTGAAGCTGAATACCGTAGAAAAATCAGAGTGAGATTAACCTGATTTCTGCTCATACAGAGCACAGATAATTCACAATGCAGGAAAAGATCAAGGCTTGAAAATGAAAGGATGTTGTAGATATTAGCATGAAAGACTAACCAATGTATTAAGTGAAATAATTCCTTAAAAAAAATAAAGTATAAATAAAAACATCATGAGCCATGTTATACACATAAATGCTGTTAACTAAAACTATAAACTATACATCTTGGGCTGAGATGGCAAAGAAATTATGATCCCAATTTCAAATTAGAGTATGCCCATATTGTTTATTATTACCAATTGCAAATAAAGGAGGAAAAGCTGTCTAATAATCAGAAAGTCTGACGAAAGCTCCTAATCTGTCATAAAGAGCTTTATGAGGTTTTAAATGAATTGCAAATATCTGAAGCTGGTTTGTCCTTGATTAATGGCCTCCTTATGACAGCTATAGCCAGGGTGGCAGTGCGGGAACTGCCGCACCGGCGGTCCGACCACCCTATTACGAGTTTGGAGGTCAGAAGGATCATGGCAACCGCTGGGGATCTATTATCCCTCTGCCTGTGTTGCAGCGGTGTGAGGCCACAATATGCTGGCGGTGCCACTGCACCACCGCCAAGTATATTAGGAGTTTCCTCACCTTCACCCTTTTCATGGCAGTGAGCCTGCCATGAAAAGGGTGGCAGTGGGAAAACTCCTGAATCCTCTGGGCCAGGGGATGCATGCAGGGGGGGAAACATGGTGTGACCCCCTGTGTGCATGCATGCCCTTTTCCTGAATGGCATGGACTGCCCAGTCCATGCCATGCAGGTACCTGCTTTGATGCTCCCATTGTGGTGCCTTTCTAAGGCTCAGATATGAGCCTTAAAAAGGCACTGTCTAGGGACTGCCAAAGCACCGCCCGCCAGACCAGGATTAAACTCCTAATATGGTGGGCAGTGTGCGGACACCTTTGGCGGTCTCACAGCCGGGTGCTGGCATGGCGGCCTATTACGAGCCTGCCTAAGTCACAATCAAGCCCTAAGTCATTGACTGAGTTGTGTAAACTGCTTGCTAAATCTTTTCAGAAATAAACTCTGGAAATTGGAATGAATTTAACTGAAAATTGAGATTGATTCTATATTCTATATCTGAGCCCTCTTGCTTTCACCTGGGTCTCATTAAATAAGTCAATAGATACACATTTGACAAATTCCAGTCGAGCAGCAAACAGGATCATGCTTCTGGTTCTCCAAATGATATCACTCTTGCATTCTCGAAGGAACAGTTTATGTTAATGAATATTTTTAACAGCACTTTGGATTCAAGGGTGACAGCACTACAGACTCAGGTCAGGACTGCAGGGCCCAGGATCCCTCAATGCAGGAGGGGGAGGAGGAGTAGCCCTGTAGGCCTGTGCTATGTAGCGTGACATGCTCTCCCACCTACGGAACACAACTATAGACTCAAGCCAGGACTGCAACCCCAAGATCCTTCAAAGAAGGAAGGGGGGGGATCCCTGCAGCCCAGGGATGTATAGTGCGGCATGCTCTCCTGCAGTATAGAACACTACTACAGACTCCGACGGGAACTGTAATGTTCAAGATCCCTGGAGGCATGAGGGAGAGGAGCCCTGCAGGCCAGCGCTATATATTGCAACACGCTGTCCTGAAGCAGGTGATATGCACAGACTGTGATGGAGCATGACCTGGGTAAAGACCAGGCCAAAAGCGGGCTCATCTGGACCTGTCCGCGGTCAGAAAAAGGCTGGTCGGGCCACCCCCTTTGGTTCTGGAGTACCATTTCTTGCATCAAGTGGGCCTAATAGGTACTGGTGATTTAGATTTGACCTCTTTCCAGCATCAGACCTGTAAGTACTCATGGTCAGAATGGGAAAGAGAAAAGTGGTTAGCTCCAGAACTCTTACCGGCATCAATCGCAGTGCATTAGTCACTTTCCCTGCTTGGGCAGTTGGTGTAATCACTAAAGAAATAGGCTTAGCAGAGAGGCGGCTCTCACTGGAATGGAACGGTCAGCTGCTTGTTCCCGTATCCTTTGCTACGGAAGAACAGAACAATACCATAAACAGTTTCAGTGACACTATAACTCCCCGTTTATGGAACCTTCATTGTCAAGGGGCTTTGACGTGACCCCAAACACTGTGAAGAGCTCTCAACTGATTGTCTCTGGCCCAAGGGTTAAAACGGAGAAAGGTTCTAGTAGCATGGATCTAGGAAATAGCAACTCAGCACCAACCAAATCGAAGCACATGCTCGAGGGATCAGTGCATTGGGTCTGATTGGGAGGAGTTGTTTGATACATTAATGGCTGCAATCTTCGTCAGCATTGATCCCTTTGTCAAGCGAATAGGAGCCATAGAAAGGTGATTGCTAACTTGGTTGAGGTTTGATCCGCAGGAGATTTTACTCATGTGCATAACTCAACTGGAAACGTAATTTCAGGCACCGTCTTGCCTCCTTTGATAGAACACAATCAGAGGGCTATAATGCTAAATGCTACAGAATGGTCTATTAGAAGGCTGACACAAGATACACCTGGAAACAGTTTTTAGCTTACAGGGCTTGTACAAGTGGCAAGGTTAGCCCAGTATCGCTAGGCTGAGCCCTCCAGATAGTCTATGTAAATGGATAGAAATAAGGTTATTAACTTGCCACCAGAAGCATGTCCTTACGTGGTTGTGTTGACAAACGTACCCCCATTAGTGCTAGCTGCCACAGAGATCACAGAGCAGTTAAAAAAGAAGGTATCTTACTGGTTCTCTGGGAATGTAAATCTTAATACTGCAGATTATAAAAATATTCTGTATGCAAGGAAAGTAAGCTTGTAAGGCCGAACAACCAAGACTTTTGCTGGGTACTTAGCGCAAAATATTCTGTTCCTTCATGCTATCTGCTGGCTGAGAGGTAGATTGATCAGCCCCTTGGCTAATTTTATATATATATTGATGACCTGTGGTGGTCTCTAAGCAGTATGTCTGTCCATCGGTGTTTGGGGATCAGTCACATGACCATATTTAAATGGGAACCTCTTTGCCATGTTATCTGGGCTAGAGAACACTGTTTAACAAACTGTGATGAATGTGACCCCTACAACGATTGATTTAGATTGACTAGATGCTCCACTTTGTAGGAAGCTGGCTCAGTTTATACTATACCAAAGAGCACCGAGTCCAGCGGATCCACAAAGGCTTACAGAGGTAAAAATAGATACTAACTTACTCTCTATCTGTGGTAGTGTGGGTGAGAAGTAAGGCTTTATCAGAGGGCAGTGTTAAGCATTTATTGTATGCACTCAGGCAAGAAATTATTTCACACTGTCAAAGACTGAACTCTAATCAATTGTTTTGTATACAAATATTTCTTTGTCTTTTTAGAACCAAGTAGGTTTTGTTGCAGGGAAGTAAAATACTACTTTTCTATTATAATACAGTTGAATGCAGTTGGCTTTGTTAGAGGTAGGTCAAATGTTCATAATCAGTTGACATTGCTTTCCAGTTGCGTTGCAATTACTTTGTGATAACTTTTTAGACTACTTTTCAGATTACTTGCTCTACTTAGTTTGATGTGCCTAGATATCACACTGGGACATTTCCTGGATAAAAGGTAAGTAAGTCAGTTTTCATTAGAGCACATTTGCTTAGGTTTTCATACAGTTTCCAACTCCACACACATCTTTTTTCACAGAAAAGAAGTCAGTGCAATCTTATGGGAGGAAATGAAGTTATCGGTTTAAAGGTACTATGTTGTCGGTGTTGGGTTTCTGAGGTTATAACCAGGGTTCCCCTAGAGTCAAGTTGGATGTGGGAAAAAATCTCCTAGGGTTTAGCTCAGGGCAAGAGGGGATCCAAGTTAGCACACAAGGTGCACCCACAGCGGCAATGGGGAAGTCTTAGCGGCAAGAGTCCAAAGTCCAGCAAACAAAAAAGCTCCAGGACCAGTGATGGCTGGTGACATTTGAAAGAGGTGGGCATAAACCTTGTGTACAGTGGCGAGTGAGCCCGAACATCGTAAGTGGGGTTCGCGGGATTCGCCCCCAAGAAATTTTTGGAAAAAAAATGGGTAAATTGTGCATTTTTAAGCAAATTTGAGAAGCAAGAAGGTAAATAAAGCAATTATGAAAGTGCAGTCATTACATTAATAAAGGAATGTCATATTTCCCTCTGCCTTTCCACTAAGTATGTAAAGAAGCGTGTTTGAGTCCTTCCCTTTTTACTTTTATCAGTCTCCTAATACAAAGGCAGCAATTAGATTTTAACAAATATTAAAACTTTCCATCCATAAACTCCCTCCCTTTCTTTCCTACCATATTTGCATAAATTCTCGGAAAGGTGAATTGCTGTTGGTGCAACAGTCTACTGTCAAGAAAGCTTTTTAAAACACAAGCAATTTAAAGCTATATGAAAGGTCTGGATCTTGGCGAGAAATGCGCATGCGCGGGCGGCCGCGCATGCGCATTGGTATCCAAGATGGTGGCGACGGTGGAGCGAGCGAGCAGAGGGAGCAGCGGGACGCAGCTGACAAGGTAAGTGCCTTTTATTTACTTTTATTTCAGCCTTTACAAAAATTAGGTATGTAGGGGAGGGTGGGAGGGAGGCGCATAGTGGGGCTATGCGAAGTGCGTAGGTGGGCGTAGTTTCTCGCCCACTTTGCGTAGCTTCGCATTGCCCCACTACGCATACCACGCCCAGGGTTAGTAAAATTGTCAGCCGCATCGTCCTCAAGTGGATGCTGACCTGAGGCTGTCGAATCTAATATTATGTCACCTGTGCCGTATGGATTTAGGGAAGACATAGGCCCCCAGGATCAGTGCCTTAAGCAGTTGCAGCTCATTTAATAAGTATACTATAGCTTGGAGGCGGTGATATATCGCTCCTTTATGGACCATAGTGATGCTTTTGACTGGATAAACCACTTCAAACTCTGGGGAATGTTAATAGAGCTGAGCCTTGAAAATTACTTGGTCGATTTTTTGCATGCCCTACACTTGATAGCCAGGACATGCATTAGGTATGGGTCTGAGAGTACAGAGTTATTTGAGCTACATTAGGGAGTTAGGCATGGGTGTGTTATGGTACCTGTGTTATTCCTGTTATATATCAATGGCCTTAATGATATTTAACATCATTAGGCAGGGATATCTTGGCCATTAAAATCAACCCATAGCCTCACTACTGTAAGCAGATGATGCTGTGCTCATGTCTCAAACACCCTCGGGCCTCAAGGGGATGATTGACAACTTTGTTGCTTATATGAACAGATTAGATCTGGAGACAAATCTGACCAAAATCCATTACCTGGCAGTAGGTGCTAGACCTAAAATTACGCCGATACTGCTTACTGGTAAATTTCTTAAATTGGTGGACAGGTTTCACTACTTGGGGGTCACCATGTACGTCTAATAGGTCTTGCAAGTTGTATCCATATTCTTTCCTGTGCAGCGGCTATTTGGGGATATAGGGCCTGCAAGTGTCTTCAAGTGGAAGAAAATATATTCTGGACACATCTTTTTGGCCTACCACCCAGTAGCTCCCATCATTTTGTCCAGAGGGAGATAGGACTAAAACATGTATCAGATCATATTAAATGAAGCCCCTTCTATTTGTGGCTGTCAATATGGTCTAATAGACATGCCACACTAAACAGGGACATCATTGAAGAATGTTTGTCTTGTGACCTAGGGTGGGAATCCAATGGTTTAAGCATATGAAGCAATTATGTAAGAGACTGGGGCAACTCTATTTGTATTCCTCAATAAATAAAATAATTCTAATGACAAAACTGGGTTAAGCCAGTTTATTGGGAATGGGTGGAGGGCAACAGAGCAAGGGTAGAAAAAGCCAAACCCACTGTGGAAAAGTTTTTAATCTTCCAGACTCCCCTGGCCTAATCTCCTACCTTTCTGTGGTTGATAACAAGTGGGAAATACAGTTACTGATGAGATTTTGGTTAGGCAGTTAAAGGGGTTTGTGTTTTCCTTTGGGCCAATATGATACAGCGTCGACCTGTCCATGCCTCTGTGATGAAGTTTCATCTCAGACACTGCTCCAGTTGACATATTTTCCAAATTTTATAGGCAGTTTTATTTGTCTCTATCTGGTTCCAATTCTTTAAATCATATTTTTTTTTTCATGTAAACCCGCTGAATCAAGTTGTTTGCTGCTCAACTGGTGCGTTCTTGATACATACAGTGCTTTTACAGAATTCAATGCTATTTCATCTGCAAAATGATTTTCTTAATCTGGTTTTTGAAACTGTGATTTACTATTTATTTTTGGAGATGCACTTTTATGGATAGTGAAGTTGTTATTGTATGTACTTTTAGGGCTAAATTTGTCTGAAAGACATGACTGACTGAAGGCGAATACCTCTGAGATGGAGGTGGGCCACAGTAAAACCTCTTTAAAAAAACAAAGATTTGATCCAGAGACATTGATACATTATGGCCAATCTCCCTACTTCCCTTTACAAAGATTGTCTCTTCACACTTATCTGAATATGTTGAATCAAATGTCCTCTTGTACTCTCTTCAAGCTGGTGTTCACCAGGAGTATGTAATTGCACATAGTCTTTGTCTTGGATAGTCTTCAACTAAGGTTGCTAACGGTGGAGCATGGGCCTTAGTGCTGCTTTACCTGTCTGAAGCCTTTGATACCCTTGATCATAATATTATGGATCTACTCTGGCTGGCATTAGGATCTCTGGCACAGTACTGAAATGGATGGGATCTTTTTTGTCTGGGCAATCTCAGACTGAAATGATTCCACCCTGCAGATTAAAGCCAAGACCTCTCAGCTGTGATGATTCCACAGTTACAATATTGTTGCCTTTATTATTTAATATTTATTTCATTCCTCTAGCAAATCTGCTGTTATATTTCATATTGGCAGCCTGAATAGGTCCGGGAACATTGTACACTTTCCCTACATCATTTCCTCATCATTTCATGAACAAGCCTTATAAGGACATAACTTCAAATAAGGACAGACTTCCTTCTAAGGACTGTAGCCTTTTATGGACTAAACCTTTTACCTAGTTCCATGCTGAGGGTGGCTTTTTCCCAATCAAAATTGCTAAGACATCATCCTTAGCACATATAAATAATTTATGAGTACACTCTCCAGGAGGTACACTTCACCTCTCTCATCGACACACAAGATGTAATCTCAACATCATCCTCATACTGAACAATGGGGAACATATGCACATTAACTATATAAAGACAGCATCTCTTGCTATCAGAAAGCAGGAGGGAACCAAGACTTTTAGGCCGACACACTGACCAGAAACGCTGCGGCTCCGGCATGCCATTGCTCCAGCGGACTGACTATCCCTTGCGGGGTGTCCTGCTCAAGTCCAGGATGAAGTCCCACACTCTCACTATTCAGGTGTGGGGGTTTGACTAAATCCTAGTGGGATTCTTGGCTGTTAGACTTAGGCTCTTAGATTTAGGCTCTTTCACACCTACTCACATGCTATGTACACTTAGGCACATTTAGACAGGCATCTTAGGAGTATGCACTTTATTTTATAAATGCATTTTATAGTCATGTATGTGTTCATGACTATTGCAAAATGGTAGAACAATACTATTTCTTTTTATTTGCTGTACTGCTGGTTCTATATCTCTGCTCCTGTGTTACAGTTGTAGCAGTGCACTTATTTTACATGAGAAGTACTACAGTACAATAAATTCTCATTGTAAGCACGCTCAACCATTTCAGCTGTGTATCTCATTGAGTGCAAAACAAGCGAGCACGAGTGACTGGGTGAAAAGTAGTATGTTGTTTCCACGAGTCTGAGGTTATTATGATCTGAGGTTGCCAAAAACGAATCTCTCTGATAACAGCAGATTCTAGTGGCATTGCGAGCTAGCTAATGCAGAAACATAGACTGACATATTCTGTGAGGGTGTACAGAGTCAGTTTGCCACCAAACCCACAGTATATGTTATCCGTAAACAGCAAAGGGCCGGCATGAAAGGGTACTACAGGAACTATACTACCTGGCGCCCAACGTGTCAAACATGGCACCCAATGTGTCAAACATGGTTCACCCAACAGGGTATATACATAGCACCCTTACTCAACAGTAGAATGTGAGTAGCTCAGTCATGCTTATTCTCAGAGACCCTACTTACAAAACCCAGAGATGTCTGGAGTAGGTGGGAAAAAACTCCGCCACAGGTGAGTAGGCAAGATATCCTCTGTATTGGCTGTTGGTTAATCAAGCTTGAAAGAAAAAACAAAATCCCAAAATTGTGCATAAAACCTTTGCATAAAACGTTTTCATCATTTCCTCGGACAGTAATTCCGTGTCTTAAAAACGATGTCTGACGAGGAGAGAGACGTACACCTAGGACTTAATCAGTCTGGTGAGGAAGATGCAAATGCAGTACATATTGCACCCAAAGCAAGACAAACTATGACAGGTAAACTTGTCACACATGGGTTATCACCCAGAGGAGGTGCAGTAATATTCGTGATAGAGGCACTCAAAGATTCACAGATGCTGTAAAATAAAACTTCCAATATTACAAACATGAAGAAGTTCTAGTGGTGTACACTCCATTTGCAGAGATTGAGATTCCACTTACCTGCCAGGAACCTTTTTTTCTGATTTAATGGGGCCCTACCCTACACAAGAAGAAGAGCAAGGCTTTGTCCTTTAGGAAGACCAGGAGCAACATGGCCAATATTAGCAACCTATGCACCACATCCAGACTTCAACACAATGCCAGGTGATGAACTACTCGTTAAAATTATTGAGTTGATAAAACTCTACAGAAACATGACTCACTTCGTCTTCAGGACACTAGCGGTCCAACCTACAGTTATTGCACCTACTGCAGCTCTTACACAGAGCACTAATACTAAAATTAGTCCGGAAAAATTACACACGGTAATGGGCAAAGTGCCCACAAACCATTAACAAATTCCTTTCTGGGTAGCTCAGAAAATAACCCAGTTAGAAGCAGTATTTGCAAATACAACACCATTTGAAAAAAACAGAATGTTAAAATCTGTTTGCCCATGGCGATTAGACCACAGTTAGAGAATTGCAGCTCTTGGGGTACAGTTGTTGCAGTCATATATATCAGAATGGTATTCCTTCATTAGCAGTAATACCAGATGTATTAAGACAAATACAAAAAGTCTACAGTGGGGAACCTTCCCTAAACTTTGGTATGAAGTTATTACTTAGCTACGACCAGGTATCAGCCATAATACTAGCTAATATTAAAGTGGAAGCAGCATCAGTGGCAATCCTCCAACGCCTAAGGGAGTTCGGCCCGTTAATTCAGGAGGCTGAACTACCCAAAATAATTGAAACTGCATAGGCAGAATAAGGCGGAGATAGTTTGGGGGAAGAGCTATGAAACCTCAACTACAGGGCAGTCCTGAAAAGGACATTTCTAAGCAGACACCTACTTCTTCTAAAAAGAAGTGCGATAATAAAAAAGAAAATTCTAAAGACAAGAGATCTCGAACCCGAGGTAGGTCTCCTCCACAGGAGCCCTCTGAAAGGAGGTATAACCTTAGGAATAGGGATAAGATTAGGAAACCTGACAGATATCAGGATACTGATACACGTTCTTCTCGTTTCTTTCAGGGATCGAAGAAAACCCCAGAAATAGAAGGACGGTTAGAAAATAGAGAGGAGAGCACACAGACCAGAGACAAGAAGCTCGTTCAAGACTTTACTTCTAAAGAAGAACATAAGCAAAACTTAAAACCTCAATTCAAGAAAAAGAAAGTCCGACATGCCCAGAATTCTGAGGACACAACTTCAGAACGGGGAATTGCCTCTGACGATGCTGTTTAGTGCGGCAGAAGTAACAATAACTCGCCTGAACCTGACGGAATTTCTGGCGATAGCGGAGTTGAATGATTACATCACAGTGGAAACACCAGGCACCAGGGTGAGCGTCCCACATAAGTTATATGAAATAACACTCCGGTTGGAGGGGGACAAGCCCAGGAAAGTAAATGCTCTTTTTTGGAAGAACTTGTTATCTGGTTATGACATCCTGTTAGCAGAACAAGATTGGACGCCTGCATTCATAATGGAGTGCCCCAGGGGAGAAAGTATCCTTTTTCCTGCATTTTCCAACAATGTTCCCGTTCACCTTAAACATACATATGCACAGGAGTGGGCAGTAGCCCAAGCTCCCGCATTGTACAAAAATCACGCAGGGTGGGATGAGAACTCAATCTACCATGTGATCCTGTTAAAAGTTTCACCTAATGCGCAGGAGCAATATCCAATAAAGCAAGAAGCTAAAAAACAGGTCAGGGAGATCTTAGATCAACTTAAATACTAGGGGGTAATTGAAAAATGTACCTCTACAATGAATAGTTCTTTGTTTCTTGTCGCTAAACCCGACAATACATATCGTCTAGTTTTAGATTACAGACATTTAAACTCATGCACAAAGACATTTGCTGTCCAAATGCACATAGTGCTGCATTAATGAATAACATTGTGCACAAAAAGTACAAAACTACACTTGATAGCTGAAATGGATTTTTCTGCCAAAATATAGTGCCTGAAGGCAGGTATCTAACCACATTCAGTGCGAAAGGATCCAACGACAAATTTGTCGTCTAGCACAAGGGTATAAAAACAGCCCAGGTGTATTTTGAGCAAGAGTAACAGAGTTAATTCAAAAATTTGACGAAGAAGCGTTGCCATATGTGGAGTATATTTATCAGACAGACGACGACTTAGAGAGGCACTTGACCAGGGTAAGCACCATTATTACGGGATTTGCTGCAGAAGGCCACAAATTAAACTTTTAAAAAACTAAAATAGCCCACCTCAATGTTCTATTTTTAGAATATGAGATGTCAAGTGAAGGCAAAAGTCTGGCAGCTACCTTTTTAGAAAAATGTGTGCTGCTCCAGCCTCCAAAATATTTTCAAAAAATTACAATCAATACTTGGATTCCTAAATTTTGGCACAACATACATTTTAGATTATGCACAAAGAGTAAAGCTTTCGATAACTTAACAAAACCTGACTTTTCAGCCAGAAATTGGACACAAGAACATACTAATATATTTTGTTTTCTCCAGGAAGGCATGATTGCTTCCACTTAGTGATCCAAATAATGGCAGGTCAGTGCGGGTACACTTATTTGACCTTTAACAAGGAGAAACTGTACCAATCACTTACAAATCACACCTGTAAACAAATGCAAAAATGCCTTTCACTTCTGACTGTTGTAGCAAGAGAAAGAGTACTGGCTGAGGGGAAACTTATTATTGTCTTAACTCCGGTACCAGCTTTAGAAGCTGTTACAAAGGCTAGCATCCCACATGCGAAAGCGATACATCCAAGATGGATACAATGGGCTAATTCTCTTACTGCAACAGATGTTGAATACAGATTTGATCCAAGTTTAAAAACACAAGCATTCCTGCAATATGTACAAGAATATCCTCTAGCAAATGAAAATTTACCAATAGATCAGTATGAATATATTATTTATACTGAAGGATCTGTGCAACCGGCCATAGGAAATAAGCAGCAATATTTTTCGGCGTGTGCTATGGTTAAAGGTCGCAAGCGTGATGGCAAGTTCCATCCTAGTAGCCCAAAAACGCAATCTCTAGGAGACTACACGGCTCAGTTGGTAGAATTAAATGCACTTATACTGGCACTTGTAAATATGGATTGAGAAGTCCCCACACTAAATGTGTGTGATTCTTTTTACTGTGTACAGTCGTACAATGAATACTTACAGCATTGGGAACAAAACGGGATTAAAGACGCAAAAGGTGGCACAATTAAACACAAAATGTTATGGGAACAAGTAGCGGAATTGAAATCTAAGCTACCGAGGACTCACATGATCCATACACTGAGTCATCAACCTGATGGCGTTCACGTTGAAGGAAATTCATTAGCTGATGAAGCCGCAAAGGGGGCTGCTAGTACGGCTTCCATAGCTGCGCTGACTCTTTCAAAAACAAGAATAGACTGAGATATAATGGGAGCTGTAACTGCATCATACAAAGGCAGCACAGCAGTACCTAAAAAATGTCCACTCAAATACTCCTACAAGTTAGATGCACGAAACATTCCATATGCTCAGATTCCTGGGGTGAGGGATAGAGTAATACAAAATATGGATCGTAGGCAAGGTTTAATACTAGCTGCAAATGAGGGTTTGAGCTTTGTGCACACAGGTGCTACAGTGACTATTTCTTTACTGAAACAGCGCTATTGGTGGCCAGGGTTATCTAAGCAAACTAAAGACTATATCTTGAAATGCGATATCTGCCAGAAGATAAAAGGCTCCACAGTTGCACGCCCGGCACAGACACCATTACTGAAGTCAGACAAACATCTCTCATGTATGTACTTGGACCACAGCGGCCCCTTACAAACGGACAGGGCTTACAGATATATTATGGTAGCAGTGGATTTGTGCTCGGGATTCCTATTGGTATGGCCTCAGCGTTCTGCTGACCCTCAAACTATCATAAAAGATTTGCAAGTCTTTATCGGTTCAAACACAGTTAGCATGTTACACTCTGACCATGGCCTTGTGTTTAGCTCTTGGGCTTACCAAGGGGCCATGGAAGCAATGGGCGTAGCAATGCGGTTCTCATCTCCGTACCATCTTGAGGAAAATTCAGTTGTGGAGAGAAAAAAACAGGACTTAAAGCAATCTTTAACAGCTAGGGTATTAGGCTAGAGCGGTAATTGGGTCACACACCTTTATGAGGTGCAGATGGCAATAAACAACCAGCCAAGAAGCTCTCGGGGGGTGTCACTCCATTTAACGACCTCTTTGGGACACAAATGTGGGTACCTGATCTTGATTTTGAAGGCCCAGTTGCGGATAAAAACCATTTGATATCCATGATTGTTTGGCTGTTTTACAGGATCTAAATGAATCCAGGACAAAACAAAGCAATGTCCATCTAAAGCAGAACGCCACTGAGGAAGTCAAGGTAGTCACGGCAAGACCCGTCTGGATCCCAAAAGTCGGGGATTTGGTCTGAGAAAAAATTGCGGATAAATAGGAATTTGGACCCTTTTAAGAAAAGCTGTACCAGTCCTTGCAGTACACGGATCAAGAATTGTGCTGCTCCCGCCTCTTGCCGTAAAAAGGAGAAAAGATTTGTCTCAATCAACTTAATCAAACCACACTATGTGGCGATACTAAACAGTAGGCTTAGTGGACTCTGCTGCAGCAGACGCCCTCCTCTAGCTACAATATAAGAAGTTCAAACGGAAAGACTCAACACGTTTGAAGAGCCGCCTGTAAGGAATTTAGGACTAAGCAATAATGCAATTGAACTTGTTCCACTTGAACATGACATTCAAATTCAAAATTAAAATCTGAATAATTCAAAATTTGCAATTAGATCGAATACAGAAGTCTACATCAACATGCCTTGTTGAGAGGAAAACAAAATATCAACCAATCCTGATGCAATTCTAACAATTGATTAAATAACTTTGGTACCTTTTCTTTGGATTCAAGTGAGCCGGTAACTATGTCAGCCAAAACGCATTTTAAGCAAGAATTAAAGAACTTTTTTCTCTTTCTTCAAAAGACATACCTGGTATCACCTTGGATTGAACTCTTAGTAATTTCTGGTATATTATTTCTTCTTTTCTGGCTATGCTTATTATTGACTTTTAGTATGCTTATCAATGAACACTTTCTTCAACAAGGTTCCACAGTGTAAAAGGTCAACATCCTACTGAAGCCACATTCATCATCACATCGTGAACAAAGAGACTTGTCATTAGTGAACATTACAGCTGTCTGTTCCTATACCCGATGGAATAGTATGGGACAAGGTTGATTTCAACATAATCAGACCGACCGAACATTTAAAAATTAATCATGTATTTAAAATCTCATTAAGTGATTTCATTACCTCCAGTAAATTTTCTGATGATTGGCACACTGAAACAGTAATTAGCATGTTGTCTGATTTAGGAAAAACTGCAGCATTTTCTAATAATGAAATGTTAGAGGGTTCAACAGACTATGACAAATTGCACTGTTACCATAATTTTGGTCATCATTTCCTGCACAAATCCATTTCACCTAGGAGTGTATTTGAGTCTGATCAGTGATAACATTGCCCAACACCACCAAAAAGTAGTTCACTAATGTTTGCACAGAAATCTGCATATTTTTCGGGGTTTAACACCAAAAATACAGCCTCATTTTATTATAAGGTTGTACCAAAATCAGCACTGGAAATTATGTTAACAAACACTAAACAGATTTACTCTGCTTCCTTTTTGGCCCAATTGTCTGAACAGGGTTTCAACCTATGGAAAGACGAAATTTACTCAAAATCGATTTAGGGTTCAAGGAACTGGAAAGTCCAGGGTGCTGAGGCACTATTTAGAGCATGCCTCATTCCACAACAGATGATCTTTTTAAATAATGTTGTGCAACAGGCATCCTGTCTTGGAACAGACAAGATAAAGGACCTGAACGCTCAAATGTTTCCTACACCATCACAGGGGTGCCAGAATTCTTCTTCAATGGAAGGGGCAACTCCATCCACTCCGGATCGCCGACCGACCCCTGCCCTCACCACGTCTTCAACAAGGCCGACGCTGTCATCGCACCCCACCTACGAGACATCATCAACACATCCTTCGACACCGCCACCTTCCCTGAGAGCTGGAAGCACGCCGAACTCAGCGCTCTACTCAAGAAACCCACAGCGGACCCCACCGAACTCAAGAATTACCGCCCCATCTCGCTCCTCCCGTTTACAGCCAAAGTCATCGAAAAGACCGTCAATAAACAGATGGCCGCCTTCCTCGAGACGAATGGATCCCTCGACCCCTCACAGTCTGGCTTCCGAGCCAACCACAGCACCGAGACCGCCCTCATCGCCGCCACCGATGACATCCGAGCCCTGATGGACAACGGAGAAACAGCGGCCCTCATCCTCCTAGACCTCTCCGCGGCATTCGACACTGTCTGCCACCGCACCCTAGTACAGCGCCTCAGCAACATCGGAATCCAGGACAAGGCGCTGGAATGGATCATCTCCTTCCTCGACGGAAGAACATAGAGAGTCCGCCTACCACCGTACAAGTCAGAGGCCACCTAAGTCATCTGCGGCGTCCCTCAAGGATCCTCGCTGAGCCCTACTCTCTTCAACGTCTACATGAGCCCCCTCGCGGCCATCGCACGTTAACACAACCTCAGCATAATCTCCTACGCCGACGACACCCAGCTGATCCTCTCCCTGACCAACGACCCCGCCGCCGCCAGAGCCAACCTGCACGAAGGGATGAAAGAGGTAGCCGAGTGGATGACGACCAGCCGCCTGAAACTGAACTCAGACAAGATGGAGGTCCTCATCCTGGGCTCTTCACCCTCCGCCTGGGACGACTCCTGGTGGCCTCACGCCCTGGGCACCGCACCCAAACCGACAGACCATGCACGCAACCTGGGCTTCATCCTGGACTCCTCCCTCTCCATGACCAGGCAAGTCAACAACGTCTCCTCTGCGTGCTTCAACATCCTACGCATGCTACGGAAGATCTTCTGGTGGATCCCCACCGAGACCAGGAAGACCGTCACCCAGGCCCTCGTCACCAGTGGACTGGACTACGGCAACGCCCTCTACGCCGGTACCACCGCCAAGCTCCAGAAGAGACTCCAGCGGATCCAGAACGCCTCAGCCAGACTCATCCTCGACATCCCACGAACCAGCCACATCTCCGGACATCTGAGAGACCTACACTGGCTCCCCGTCAACAAAAGAATCACCTTCCGCCTCCTCACCCACGCACACAAAGCCCTACACGACCAAGGCCTGAGCTACCTCAACAGCCGAATCAACTTCTACGCTCCCAAACGCCACCTCCGATCAGCCAACCACGCCCTTGCCGCCGTCCCCCGCATCCGAAGAGCGACTACAGGAGGAAGGTCCTTCTCCTACCTGGCCGCCAAGACCTGGAACTTCCTCCCGACTGACCTGCGCCTGACCCAAGACCACCTCTCCTTCAGGAAGAAGCTGAAGACCTGGCTGTTCGAGCAGTAGCGGCACCCCCCCCACCCCCAGCGCCTTGAGACCCTACGGGTATGTAGTGCGCTCTATAAAAGTCTTTGATTGATTGATTGATTGATGACGTACTAAAGTACAATAGATCATACCCAAATTGGAAAGAGTGGGGGGTTTGGCCCCTAGACACAAACACATGTCATAAATGGTTCCTACACATCACCAAGGGACTCAGTATGCATAGGCCAGATCCACATTATGTACAGAGAGAACTATCGGGGTAGTGACCTCCTATAGTGTTGGGAAGTTGTGCCTAGAATGGCAAGAAACAACACTTTTATTTTCTCTCACAAGACATGGATCTTAGGGACTTTTTACTAGGACCTAGGAAACAACATTGAAAATGTTTCATATATGCAGGCATTTATGCTTCCTATAATGAAATCTGGAAGATTTCCCAACAAGAAGCCGCAGAGGGAATACAGGAAATAGACAATATAAACTTAGAAAAAGCTTTAGCTGTGGTGGGTAATGGGTTAACAACTTTGACCCCCAGAGTATATTCATTGGGCAACATTGTATCCTCTGCTATTGACATACTGGAACAGGATTTAGCCATATTACAGCACAGTCAATAACATTTACGTTCTATTATGTTATTGAGCTTGAGGCTACTATCTTTGAATGCAGGGTTTGTGCCTTGGTGTTTCATAAAGAGTACATCTCTGTTTTCAGAATACAATCTAATTGATATACAGATAGAAATGGCACAAAGGGGAGCTGAATAATCAATGCTGCAAATTGAAAAAACTGGACAGGATTCCCTTCACAGTGGCTGAATTACCACCCACAGAGTGGCTAATCCACGGCCGAATCACTCATCTGGTCACCATGAACACCAGGGTTAGTTGCTGTATGCAAGTATTGTTTCCACTTACAAATACAGTCAGGGAGGCGGCAGTATGGCCTTCACTGAATGTTTCTTTTATACAGTTTGATGCTTTGAGCAGAATGAAAGCCTGGCTTTTACAGCAAACCGTGCCATTACCCTCAGCACGAGAAACCTTTGAACTTCAAGTTGCAAGGATCTCGAGAGAGATCAGGCCTATATCCGTACAAACTGCCCCAGAATGGTGGGTTGTATCATAAATATGTGAGATACGAGCAGTGTTGTATACCTATTTAAAACCATAGGGTCAGGATTCCTTAACACCTTCCACACCATCCTCGACGTTATTCCTAAGTTCATACACTCTGTATTTGGAAGCATTTTCGGGGGTCTACCTCTGATCCAGCAGGCTATTGCTGGAATCCTGATTGTCGTTTACCTGCTATGCAATGGGCGGACCATCTGCCAGCGAGATCGCAAAAGCTCTCCTGGAAAGATATTACCATGAGTGCATGGTACAACATCTGGGTGCGCCTCACCTTCGAGAACTAAGTGCTTCCTTGTTTCTGTTATTCAGACCAGTCTACGAAGACTGCATTGTACCTGCTTTACGATGCCTGTTTTGCAGCGGAGAATCAAGTTGGACATCTGTCTGACACCTCTAACGGAGACGCCAGTGGACGTAGACTCCAGGCTGGAACCACTGTTGTCCCATGCTCGAATCTGTCCACAGCAGATTCCCACTTTAATGCATGCATTCCTCGAGGAGCCGCAGGTGCCCTTGACCGAGTTGGATTTCAGCTCCTCCCTTGGCACCGAGGTATTGAATACAGCAACGGCTGCCTCACCAACAACTGTTGGCAGCACTGACGAGTTTCATCTATGCACACTTGATGTGCAATGCGAGTTACTACAATGTTTGTCCCCTACAACAGCAGGCAACGACAATGTTATGTCTCCCAACCAGGACATATAATCTGAATCTGGCTCACAATGTGCTGGGAACAAATTCAGTTTTTTTCTTTTCCCTTCTTTTTACTCAAAAGATTTTTTTTCTTATTGACACTTTCTATACCAAAGCATGGCCTTCTAAGTATGCTTGCAGTAGTTCAACTTGTTTGACCAAACTCATTTAGAACTGTGATTTGCGGAACTTTACTACAAATGTCATACTTTCACCAAAAGCATTTTTCCTCGATTTTTAAACTGTTTTTAAATGAAATGTTAAAGTTTTGAGAATCATTTTAAATGACTGCTTTATCATTGTATGCACTGACACTTAGAAATGTGTTCCTCAAATGTGTATTATCATTTTTAAGTATAAGGTGGAGTGGGTGTTATATTTCATATCAGTCGGTACCCTGATATAGGTCCAGGGAACATCGTACACTTTCCCTACATCATCTCCCCCTCATTTCATATGAACAAGCCTTATAAGGACATAACTCCAAATCAGGACAGACTGCCTTGTATGGACATAACACCTTATAAGGATTGTAGCCTTTTATGGACTAAACCTTTCACCTAGTTTCATGCCGAGGGTAGGTTTTTCCCAATCGATATTGCTAAGACGTCATCCACAGCACATATGAATAATTTATGAGTACACTCTCCGTGAGGTACACTTCAGTTCTCCCAATGACGCACAAGGTTTAATCCCCAAAGTCATCCTCATTCTGAATAATGGGGAAAATACGCACATAGACTGTATCAATACAGCACCTCTTGCTATCAGAAAGCAGGAGGGAACCGAGACTTCAAGGTCGACACACTGACCAGAGACGGTGCGGCTCCGGCATGACATTGCTCCAGATGAAAATGGTCTGACGATCCCTTGTGGGGTGTCCAGCTCAAGTCCAGGTTCAAGTCCCACACTGTTACTATTCAGGTGTTGGGGTTAGACTAAATCCTAGTGGGATTCTTGGCTCTTAGACTTAGGCTCTTTCGCACCCACCCATATGCTAGATACACTTAGGTTCATATATACAGTTATCTTAAGAGTATGCACTTTATTTTATAAATGCTTTTCATATTTATATATGTGTTCATGACTATTGTAAAATGGCAGAACAATACTATTTCTCTTTATTCACTGTACTGCTGGTTCTATATCTCTGCTACTGTGTTACAGTTGTAGCAGCGCACTTATTGTAAACACGCTTGACTTTTTCTTCTGTGTATCTCTCTGAGAACAAAACAAGTGAGCACGAGTGACTGGGTGAAAAGTAGTATGTTGTTTCCACGAGTCTAAGGTTATTATGTTCTGAGGTTGCTAAAAACTAATCTCTCTAATAACAGATGATTCTAGTGGAACAGCAAGCTAGCTAATGCGAAAATGTAGGCTGATCTATTTGGTGGGGGTGCACAGAGTCAGTTTGCCACCAAACCAACAGTATACGTTATCCGTAAACAGCGTAGGTCCTGCATGAAAGGGTACTATCAAAACTACACTACACTGCTATTGGAACGTCTTTTTATATTTATGCCAATGACACAAAACTACATGTTAAGATGCAAAATCCATCATCTTGATGGATGTCTGATAATTATGTCATCTCCAATATCATCTTCCTGCACAGATATTATTGAAAGCTGCACTATATCATGCAAAGTAGGGTGAAACTCTAGCTATCCTGATTGAAGCTCAATTGTCACTGAAACAGCAGGTGTGCCATGTAGTAAATCTATTTTCTGGCAGCTCTGTAAACCTGTTAAAATCCGTACTACCAATTTGTTAGACCTGACATCATTACAGTGTTTTTCTTCCAAACTTTTTGCCTTACTCATCTATTTTTGCTTCTCTATGCACGTTACCACTGCTAACCAGTGCTCTCTCCTCTAAACATGTTGAACGTGGCATAACCCCATTTGGCACAATTAATTTACTGATAAGTCCCTAGTAAAGTGGTATTACCTGTAACCAGGTCCAATAAAATAAATAAATATGCAGCACATATTGGACACCCACTTAGGCAGTCCTTTAAACGTGCATTAGGCCTCCCATTGCAGCTTGTATGTGCAGGTATATACTGCCATTTCAGCCTGGCAAAGTAAACCTTTTGCCAGGTCTAACAGTCTCTTTTTAACACGTAAATGGCACCCCTAAGGTAGTCCCTACTCAGCCCAGAGGGCAGGGTGCAGTGTATGCAACAAGCTGTCCATTTACTTTTAATTTTTACTTGTCCTGGTAGCGAAAAACTCTTACATTCATTTTTCACTACTTCAATGCATGCCTCTCCCATAGGATAACATTGGCTTAACCTATTACCTTTAACCCCTTCCATGCTCATGACGAGCTCAGCTCCTCATGCAGTACACAGCTTGTGTGCTCATTCTTTAAGGTACTCTTGTTCAGTGGGCTATTTTGGTCCCCTACCTGGACGGCGTTCCATCACAGTCAGCCTGAAGTTGTGACTTTGTCCCAGTCCTGGGCAACCAGATTACCACAGTTAGTGCTTTGTGCTTTTAGGCACTATTTTTACTTAATTATTTAAAGTTACATTTCTCTGGTTCTACTGATTGGATTTTTGACTTGTTAGTATCAAATATTTATTGTATTGTACTATATTTGTCTAAATTGGTGTGGGATTTTTCTTGGGTTGTGTATTCCCTTTATTACTGTTTGAAGTGCTCATTAAATTCTTTACACATTGGTTTTAAGTGAAGCCTGAATGCTTTGTGCCAAGCTACCAGAGGGATAAGCATAGGTTAACTTGGGGTTTCCTTGGCACTTCACCCTGACAGAGCTCGTGGCTGCTGCTTGAGTGGGGTTTTATCCCCTCAACCAGTAACTTAGTTTCCTAGACAGTTATTTAGAGTAAACCTCACGTCACAATTGTAAATGCTATATATTGAAATTTACATTAGACTAGCTGGCTTTCCCAGAAACCTTACTACCTCAGCTACAGCTTGTTCACAGTCAAGCTGCAGGACTAGTCATCTTCACTGGAAAACGAGAGTTTATTTCTCTAGTAGCACTGGCTTCCACTAAAAAGTGGAATTGTTTTTAAACCTATGAATGTTGTACATGGGGCAGTGTGTCTACATACTTCAGAACTCCTGGCCAGAAAGCTCTGTTTTATAACCCTAAGAGAACACTGCCATCAGTCTATTCCTTCCTTCTAGTTGTTCATTAAGCTGAGACCTGTAAATTCTGCAACAAAGATTTCTCTTTTTCCGGTGGTGGCAAAGTCTGGAATATCTTTCCTAAGGACCCAATTTAATTATTGACAGACAAAGTAGTCACCATTGGCCCGGCGGAGAACTTTATATCCGCCAGGCCGAGACTACTCTGCCTGCCTAATTTATAAATAACCGCCTAGCAGTTTCAGCGTCACTGCAGTTTCTGTCAATGCATTTTGAGGTTTGTTACAGGGCTGCATCAGGTTGTTGTAGACCTGTAACTAACAGTAATCTTTTTTTCTTTAAAAAAAAAAAATCCCACAATTTGATTTCCTTTATGTAAAGAAAAAAAGTAATGCTCCCCTCTCAATGGAAGACTTCTCTCATGGTGGGGGAGCATTAAAATGATTTCACTGTTTCTTACTGACAGCTTTTCCCTGGCGAGCTATTGTCTTTGGCAATCGGTGGGCGTGGCTAAAAAAAGCCAGGTGGGGAGAAGAAAAAGCGATGGGGTGAGGGGAAGAAGAAATGGATGGGAGAGCGGGGAGGGGATAAGAAACAGGGATGGGGCAGGTGGGGAGGAGAAGAAACAGGGACAGGAGGATGCACTAGTATATCTGAACATCATTTACTACAGTAGAATAGCAGCAGATGCTGCAGGTGAGAATTTAGGTTGGTATATTGGTAGAGTAGTGTATAGGTGTTGCTGCCGGAATTGCAGAGTGACACTGCACCTGACTGATATTCCTTGGCATAGCTCTTTAGCCCACACTACTGAGGAGTGACTGCTCACGATGATTGAGGGGCTTGGGCAGAGGGAAGTACAGCTCTCAGTGCTAGAATAGCTAAGGAATTAGCTGGTCATGCCCGAGCTGTGTATGGTTCTCACTGCTAGATGGTATACCAGTTTGCTGATGATGACAACAGCAGATAGACAAGCTTTGTGTGCAGCATAGATTTAGGCAGCCTAGGAGAGATGTATGAGGGGTCTTCATGCTGAAACAGCAGAGGGTACAAACGCTCACGGATGCTCTGCATTGGTAGTGCAGTGTGGGCCATAGTACAGGATTAGCATAGGGTTCTGGCAGTCATGACTGCAGTGCACTGATACTGCGGGATGGGTCTCTATAGGGCGGTACTTTGGCAAGTGGAAGTGTGTCACATTTCCTACTCTAAGCAGCAGTTGGGGAACACTACCTGAACATCCTCACAAAATATGTGTCTGTGTGATTGCGCAAATAGTACCTGAATCACAGTGAAAGCATCAGATGGCCAGCTGATTAATCTGAACTTGATCCATGTACCACTGTAAAAAAAAGAAGTGAGGCATTTCAAGCGTCGCCCATTGAGAAAGCAGCAAAGAAGAGCAACAATGATGCCAATGAATGGTAAGCACTGGGGGGGTTCCAAGCTAACACAAGAGGACATTATTTACAATCTCATTGTGCCGCTGGTGCATCACTTTTTCACATGCACCGGCGGCGGAGTGTGCCTGCCCATATTTACACCCTGTGTGACTTTTCATGGCTTTCTAAATATGGGCCTATTTTACGCATTCCTCTGCATGAAAGGGGGTTCCATGGGCGTTGCTGTGGGTGTTCCCATGCAACATCCATGGAACCTGACATATTCTCAGATTTACAAAGTGTCGTAAACCTGGGAATGCTTCAGATTCCTGCACCTCCCCGGGGGACACAAACAATCCTTTATACTTTACAAAGCAATGTTGTTTATTCACATCCTCGTTAAAGCACATATATGAAAAATCTCTTCATTGAGTATAAACATTGTGCCCAGAGAAAAAGGGGGGGGGAGTAGTGGGGAAGGTAGGTGGTTTTGTGAGGATTAAAGTTGTGTAGACAGTTTAAAGGGTTCAGTGTGGTCACAAAATAAATAGTTGATGTCACAGAGGCATATCATTTAGCCACATAAAAACAGTTGTTGGCCATGCCCATATAATAAAACACAGTAACAAAAATCTGTTGTTCTTGGGTAGGCAAAAGTACAAAATTCAACATTTCGACCCCCGAGCAGCATTGGTTGAGTTCCACCTTACTGTGGGGTCTTCCTCAGGACTAGGACGTGTGGCGGAGTGGAGTGGGGCACCAGGGTAAATGAAAGAACAATAGACTAACGAAAACCCACCTACTTAGGCAAAGGGCATAAAAGCTCCAAATAATTACCAGAAAGCCGCCCTACATGTGGGCCTGAGTCAAAGAAAAGGGGGCCCACAGGCTCCTAATACCAGAGAGCGCGCTATAGCCTGAAAAATAAGGTATATGTATAAGTGGCCTATAGTTGGAGAAGTGCCACATACAAAAGGGCTTAGACAATTACCAGCTTAAAAGCATGGTACAGACTCATGTTATTAGCTAGACACATTACCTCCATAAGGAGGAACCAAAGGTTTCCTCTACCAATGCCGAAAAAACTTAAGAAACTGGTCATTTGCGTCAAAAATTGTAAACAAACAGAGACATGAGTATTTTAATCAGATGATGAGTTAAAACAGCTAAAGCGCAGAGCGCTAGACACAAGACGTACGTTCGAAGACCATAACTAAATACCTGTCCAAAGGTATACACTCTTCTTTTCACACGAGGGCATACAATCTAGAAAAAGAAAACATGGGAAAATAAAGATTTACTCTACCGTCCCGTGGCATACCAAATTGTACACAATAGGGAAAGAAAGGAAGCCAACACTAACCGCTCCGCGGCGGTTCAGTTAACTCGAAAAAGACAGCCCCGTGCCTGAATCTGAATAATTTTATTTGACCTCGTTGTTTGCTTTTACACATAGAAGAAACAAAATGCCATTTAATGAATCTTTTTGTGCCAGAAGGTGTCCCTTCCTGCACAACAACAATCATTCCTGCATGTGGGAATTCTTGCACGATGGCGCAAGCGTGTCTGCGTTGGAGCATGGCTACTGTTTGCGTGCCGGTGCAACGGAGGACAGGAATGCACCATATCTTGTTGATGTGGTGCATTCCTGCCCTTTTATTTTGATGCACGGCAGTGCCGCAGGAGGGCTTGCTGTGCTGCTGTGCGTCAAAATATCGTAAATGAGCCCAAAGTGTCTCGTAGCAGGAGCGCATGCATTAGTGCATGCTCAGATGAGACCTAAAAATGAGAGAGGCCTTACACAGAGCAGCAGCATTGCTCTTCCATGTCAATGCAGAAAACTTTCTGTTAAAACAGCTGTCATATGTTATAGTGAGCAAGAGATCATGTGTGATGAGGCACGTTCTGATGATAGTTGAATCTGTTTAGTGCTGTTGCATCTCCTTTTGTGGGACCTGAGTCTACTGTCCTCATTTCTTCCTGTCACACAATCCTTCAATGATGCAGAGATTGTAATAACAGATTTGATGGCTGCAGGCAGTTCTGATAACTGATGTTTCGTGCCCATCCCATATAACCAGCTCTTCTTACAGTCTTGAATTACAACAAAGTGAATCCTTTCGAGACTTCATCCTTGAGAGCATTGAAACACAGAGTACCTGAGGGCAGTCTGCTTCGACGTGAACTGAGGCAATGCGGCAGCAAGAGTTTTACAAGCTTGTAGCATTAGGCTTCTGTTTGCAGATGAGTCAGAACTTGGCCGTGCTCACATATTCTGTATCTTTCTATCCGTTATCCCACCCACTCTCTTTTAAATAATCGCCTACAAGCCCACAGGGACTGCTGGGAACTCTTCTGTAGCTCAGGAGATTCAGAGGCAATCGCACAAGCGAAGCAAATGATAAAAGCCTGCTTTGGGTTTGAAGCAATTTCCGCAAAATAGAAAAAAATATACTCTCAATCCTTGCTCAGTATCTTGAACGCAAGTAGTTAAAACCAGTTATTAAGAGTTTGCCTATGACATGACATGAATAGAATATGTGAACATCATATTCACTACATTATCTTTACAGTAGTACAAACCTAAGGTGCATTTTCTGTCTATATTAATGGGAGCTAAGCAGTACAGGATACAAAACAAGCGTTAGATTTACATATTTCCTGTTAGACGTTAGACGTTAATCACAATCTGTTTAGGTATAGGCCATGATGGCACAAGAATTACTAGCATAAACTATTCAGGACACATATCTTAAGCAACATCAAAAATCCATATTCTGAATCAGTTCCTTTGCAAAAATAAGCTTTTCAGATTTTGAAACTATCCGAACGACCTTTACATTCATCTTTATCCTCCTCCTTTGGTTCCCATATTCCAATCCACCCTAACAAACGTTCATTCCACTATTCACACGAAAAAGCTCTCATTCTTCCTTGGTACTTCTTTTACACCTTTCCTCTAATGTCTTAGTTCAATTTCCCCCGCAAATAATAGCATTCTTCTCTGCTTACATTCTGCTATTCAACCAGCCACTACCCTCAGCCCCCACCCTCCATATTTGACGACTTTGGATGTTACACTACTGAAAAACAAGTGAAATTCATTCCTTCCTCCCGATAGGTCAATTTTCCACAACTACAGCTTACTATCCTGTTCTACTTCCCAAAATGACCACTAAGCTAGTCTTTAATAGACTTGCCTATTATTTCTGCTCTGCAACTTTTGCATTCCCTACCAGCAAGACTTTCAGAAAATTATTTTCCCTGAGACAACTCTATTAGGAGTGTCATAGTTCCTCAAAACAGCCCTCTAGAAACATCTCTCCTTCCTTTTAATTTATTTTCAGTTCTTTGCCTACTTTGGTTGACAACAACTCATTTATTTTCCTTTATTCACAGCGCCTGGAAGCATTGCCAGTCGCATATCAGTCACTCCATTAACATAGTCACCTCCCCATAGGCAAGAAAATATTTGGCCCATTTTAATCCAAATATTCAATATCTTAAATATATTTCCAGAGTAAATCGCGGCTATTAAACAAGATGGAAAATTGTAACAGTGTCATTTGCTGTTCTGCTTCCTACACCTCTTATTGTTACATTTGAAAAAATCCCTTACTTTGTCAACCTCCACAAATATCCTCCTGCCCTCCACTTCAAAAAGACATGCTGGTACTTAGTGCACACAAGGTTCGATACATACTCATCGCACTTGCTTTTAAATGATTACTTGGCCAATTCTGTCAACCTAATACAAAGCAACTTCTTCGACATCCAGGCCAGAGCATGTTAGTCATGGCTGTTTTTGCAGTCTTTCAATGAGAATCATGAAATGTACAGTTTTGAAGGTTGTGCTAAATCCAAGATTAATATTATAGTCTATATGATACATTTCAGATATTCCAAATAAATCGATGTCCTAATTCCCGCTCTTAATCTCCTCCCTCTGCATCCCAAACCACACCATTATTTGACAACACAACCCCTGCCTCACTTCTTTCAAGTATTTTGTACAGCTTTCATATGTCGGTCACTTTTTCCTTCTCACCAATATATTAGAACGCTTTCTCCTTCTCCTCAGAGCATCTACACCCCTCCCTAATTTCGAAACGTTCCTCGAGTATCACCCAATTGTATGTAATAACATGTCATTGAAACTGTTTCCCTCCTGAATTCTAAAGTTACTTTTATATGTTAGTGTAAATCAACTCAATTAATTAACTAAAAAGTGGTAATGTATGCATGGTTCGTGTTTATGCCATTCACAAATCTGCAATACACATGCATATTTTGAGACAATGCCTTTTTTTGTGTGCTTGCCCCTATTTTATGCCGAATTTTATTGCTGATTTCTAGACTCTCCTCACTGTGGCACTGCTGTCCATTGGCCAGTGTATATACTCAGACTCCTACAAGGTAGAAATTGGCTAATTCCTGATTGGCATATTTAACTCCCCTGTAAGACATGTGGAGGGGAAACTACACACACTGCGTGAAAAGTTAAATGTCACCTATTCATTGTGCCATCTACTGGTGTGAAAGGGGAAACATTGCTTTAGGCCTGCCAGCGTAGCCTGTTTGCTGCAGTTTAAACTGCAGTCCAACTGGCCAAAATAACAATTTTCGACAGGAGAAAAACCTCCCTTTTATATATTAATAAGTCACCTTTATGTAGGCTTTGTATCCAACAAGGTAATGTTATATTTCATATCGGTATCCTAATATAGGTCCAGGAAACATCGTACTCTTTTCCTACATCATCTCCCTTTCATTTCATATGAACAAACCTTATAAGGACATAACTCATAATAAGGACAGAACGCCTTATTGGGACAGAACGCCTTATAAGGATTGACGCCTTTTATGGACTAAACCTTTCACCTAGTTGCATGCAGAAGGAGGGTTTTTCCCAATCAATAATGCTAAGACGTCATCCTTAGCACATATGAATGATTTATGAGGATACTACCCAGGTGGTATACTTCATCTCTCCTATCTACGCACAAGGCTTAATCCCATACGTCATCCTCATACTAAACAATGGCTAACACATGTGCAAGGACTGTATAAATACAGCACCTCTTGCTATCAGTAGTTGGAGGGAACCAAGACTTCAAGGTCGACACATTGACCAGAGACGCTGAGGCTCCTGCATGCAGTCACTCCAGCTGACAGTGGTCTAAACATCCATTGTGGGGTGTCCAACTCGAGACCAGGTCTTAATACATCGGGTGCTACTAGTAATGAAGGAATACCATGAGTTCTGGTACATGTGGCAGCAAAGACTGTACCCCAAGATCTACAATCCTCTAATTATGGTGTAATCCCCATGGGCAACCAGATTGTTAACATTCTGTCTTTTTCAATGGTGTTATCTGTGGGAATACTGCTTCTAACTGGGTTATTTTCTAGACCCTGCTGGTGGCCTCTGCTGGAGTGATTCTTGAGCCCCAACTGCTGCTCCTGGGTTCTTGGAACCCTTGGTTATGGATCTCGCCTTCTCCTAACAACTCTGGAAAGTTAGAACATTTTATTGACTTCCATCCCTCTGGAGCACCAGGACCAACCACCTAAGCCAACTCGCCATGGCACAGCTTTGCTGTGCTGAAAAAACAAGTTTCTTCCACTTGGAGATTCTCTAGAGCAGCAAATCTGTTTCATTGGGGACTCAGTGAGAAGGTATCTGCTGTTGTGCAACTCATCATGGGATACAGTCTGCAACCATTTTCCTGTGGATGGTTCTGAACTCTGAAAAAGACACTAAGTCCGAAACATAGAAATCTTGACCAGGCAAGGGTGCCAAAAGTATCTGGCCAATGTGAGGAGTACCCTGGGTGCAAAATTTTAATTTTACCGCTCATACCTTTTTCTGCCAGAACTAATAAGTTCAGCAGGACCTCATCCATTGGCCACCCGACCTCAAGTAGACTTCCTCAGTATAGCCCACACTCTTTCCCTGCTGAGGATTTTGACTTCCATTTGAGAGAGAGTCCCAAAGTAAAATCTCTGACTAGGATTTACCTGGTAAGTGCATCCAATCCGAGCCTTGTGGTCAGCCTAAAACTGCACTTTAGACCCGACCCAGTTTATTATGACTATGGAATATCATTCGTGCATATTGCTTTTTGGTCAAAATTTTCCTTAAATCTTATAAAAGTAATATCTAAAGGTTTTCTAATTTTTTTTTTTTTAACTTAAGCTCTGTTCCATAGCTACTGGGGACTCAGCTCAGGTTTAAATTACTAACATTTCTGATTGCACCTAACAGGTTAGTGACTTTATTACTTGTGGTGCACATCCACCCCAATTATATATATTCTATCTATATTCTGCATTTTGTATTACCACATGACTGTGTAGATGTTGCTAGTTCAGGGGACCATTAAAGGAGTAATCAGGTTAATCAATGCCAAATAGATGAACTCTCAAGAAGTATTAACATTGAGGATACTCACTTAGGGGCAGATTCACTATGACATTTAAGAGTATATAAAAAAGGACTTCTGTAGTATTCTTTGGCATACTCATAAATACCTTTGCAAATCGCCCCTAAAGCATCTAAAACGGGAATAAAATGGGCATATTCAGGAAATATTCATCCAAAATTAGTAAAACTTGGACTGTCTCCTCTTTTCATTTTCACACCGAGGACCAGATTCTTAAAACATTTCAGAAAGCTTCACCCCCAGGCTTACTACGTCAAATATCAACATTTCTGAACTTTAGTGTTGGACCTGACATGATTGGTATGGACTTTCCCCCTTTTGCCTACAATCCACTTGTTTTTAGAATTAGTTTATGTTGGTATTAGGACTCTGTGCCCTTTACTACTACTGACCAGTGCTAAAGTGCTTGGACTCCTTCCCTAAAACATGGTAAAATTGGTCTACACCTGATTGGCACATTTAAGTCCCTATCATCCAGTACTGCCGCAGGGCCTGTAAATTCAATGATGCTAGTAGGCCTGAAACAATTAGTGTGCCACCCACTAATGTAACACTTTAACATTTGTTTCCGGCCTGCCACTACAGCCTGTAACGCAGTTTTACTCTGCCATTTACTTGGAAAACTAAATCTTTTACTAGGAATAAACCTTCATTTTTAACACATATAAAACACCTAAAGGCCAAGAGGGCACCTAATGGCCCACTGGGCAGGGTGATTTGTATTTACAAAGTAGGATAATTGGGTTTAAATTGTACATGCCCCGGAAGCGAAAAACACCTAAATTTGTTTTTCACCACTGTAAGGACTATCTTTCCTATTGGATAACATTAGGTTATCTTATTACATTTAAGATGTGCTAACCTTTTATTGGGAACAGGTAGAACTGTCATATTTGGACTGAAATTATTTGTAATTTAAATCTTCTTTAATGGTAAAGCAGTATTTTAAATCCCAATTCTGATGTCACTTTTAGAAAGTTTAAGAAAACAAGGGAAAACCTGGTCACCAATTTGTGAGGCTGCTATTTATTTCAGCAGACTAGGGAACAATACATTTACTCAGTGTACCCTGCTTAAACATTTTGCCTTATTTGAAACACTTTATGCAACCATTTAAATATTCAATGTGCCATTCAAATGATACAGTACTCGTATATTTTGTGAAAATTCAAAGATACAAATAAACAATACTAAAAGCAATGTGAAATTGAAACAACAATGTGAAAGATACATTTATATCAATGAAAACTATTATACCTGTCTATATTGTTAAAACATGGTGCTCTCTCAAAGTGCCCTGTACTTGGCATCTGTTTAGAGGTAAGCTATCCATGTGGGGAGAAAGATTATAGGGTCTCTGCGGGGATATATTTATATTGACAAAACCCTCTGCAGAGTCCTTTTTAACTAGAGTCCCTCATAGGTAAAAGAGGAAATGCTGGCGCGTTTCCAATCCCCAAGTGACCTAAATGATAATAATAATAATTATACATATAATAAGTATAGTAAAGCACAAATGTTTTTAAACCTTGCATTGTTTTAAATAATTGATGATTATATCTAGAGGGTTTTCTGTGTGTTCACGATTAAACATACCAATGGGGATATGGAATAACAGGTGTATTTGTAAAGCACACGATTACCCGAAGGTGTCCTGGCACTGAATAACAGATGTTTATTGTTACCCAACTCAATGATACTCATTTTATCAACCGCAAATGGATGAAAGACTGAGTGGGCCCACCGGGATTTGAACCTGTAACCATGAGGTCGAACACAGACCCCTGCAGTGTCTGCTTTAGCCCACTGAGCCATCAGACCCGGCTCAATAGTCCAGATAAAAAATATGCAGTATAAAAATAAAAGCAAAAGGTAAAAAGAGTCTTATTAAAAAGAAAATGATTTGTACAATTCACAGTTCATATAGGCTTTTGTGGTATAGATGGCAAATACATATTATTGTTATTCTTTGGTCGACTTAAGTGTAGAGCTCATTCCTCTTAAGAGAACATGATGATATCATCAGGTGCATATGCAGCATACATGTGATCTTTTGGGAATCCATACAGAGAGTTTTCATAGTTAACAATCTGTTTATTTGGTGGACCAAAAATTGACTGCTCAATTGAGGCACTCATTGGTAATTGTGACTCTTCTCCAGGGGGCTCAACAGATAACAGTAACAGCGAGTCAAGCCACTCATCAACAGCTGTTCCAAAAGGTGCGATTGGTGATATTACTCAGTCAAAAGTGCCCTCCTTTTGAAGGGACAGATGAATTGATCGGCACTGATCTTGGTGCTCATGTAGAGGTTGAACAATCATTTCCATATAAAGTTAAGCCACTGGGTGCTGTTGCAGATGTAAGTCCCAGATATCCTCAGTCAGACATTTTGCACATTAGAAGACAGGGTTCACTTATGTAACATCCTTTTTATGAAAAGTGAGCATCCAGTACTCACTGAGCTCAGATTGCCAAGCATGTCCCATGTAGCATGCTGGAGTCTCTTTGCAGTTTTTTTCCGCTGGATTTGTGTACCATATGTGTTGATTTCCTTGCTGTAACAGGAGAAAGATGATGATGATGCCACAGCACATTGGCAGTATGATGATTGGAAATTGTCTAAAAGGCAGGAGAACAGAGAATAAAAAAATTACAGAATCAGTCCAAATACTTCCTTAAATCTTGTCACCAGACCAGATCCAATGTTCCTAAAATGATGTACAATGCCAGTTGTCACAGATGAATTACATATTCTTTAGCAAAAATGTGTCTGGCTTTGCATGTGTAACAGTCTCTGAATTTCTGAAGCAGTTCTGGCTGTTTATAGATTATAAACAAGGTCAGAAAAGGGGGGAAGTTAGAGGTACATGTTAGGTCCACCCTCCTAATACAATAGTAGACTGACAAAATCTGAGATGTCGGATAAAGAACCTAGCAGGAAAAGGAAAGGACCTTTGTTCAATATGAGTCCGAAAATCTGCAGGAAAGAATTTTTTTTATTTCTTTAGTCTCCTCACTCACCAGGGTTTCCCCTTGGTGACATGCTTCATCATAGGGGCCATCTCAGTCCGCTGCTAACTGAGGCGTTCTGCGACTTGCGAAGTTACGTAGGAGCACTTTTGTGAGAACTATGTATAGTGCAGTGGTGTTGTGGAGTGGGAGAGGTAAGTTAAGACTACCTAACTAGTGCGCGAAATAACTTTATTCTGACTCCTTGTCAGCAGTATGTCTAAAAACGGGGTAAGTTACTGGGGAAACCTAGCTATGATGGGTTAGGGGTCTCTAGTATATGTCAACATGTTTCGAGCTTCCCCAGAGCTCTTCGTCAGGACTACACAGGGTCCCGCCCTGTGTGTACGACTCCAAAATGACCTAAATTGCGGTAAATAGTGATGATAAACGCTGCAACTAATAAGCATACGTTAACCCCTTCGATACTCATGACGAGCTCAGCTCGTCATGGGGTACACCTCTCATGTGCTCATGACGAGCTGAGCTTGTCATGACCACACCTATTAACATTATGGCCCAGCACAGCAGAGGATTATCTGCAGCACTCATGGTGTTAAATAATACATACGATAAACCATTTGTGACGTAGTATCTGTGAGATAAAAATAAGAACATTGTTATTGGAACAACCGCCCCCAATCGAGATCGGTGGGTATATTTCATATAAATATTGGTTTCTCATACATAATGCTCCTCTATTTTGTGTGAATTTAGCAGTAAAACGTGTTTTGCTGTGCCTGTTAAAAAGTAAAACAAATTGCTGCTTGCTTGAGTGGCAATATTGAGTGACATTCATAAAATATACACTGTGTGACTGAAAAACAAGAAAACCATGACACACAACACATCCAGTATGTAGAGAAAAGTTAATCACATACTCACATGAAGGCAACATTGTGCCCAATGGTCTTGAGGGGATGAGGGGGCTCGTATTCTAATTCTGAAATGAAGGAGAAAGCGTGGTTAATGGTCTCTCTCTCTAGAAAATGCTTGGAACAGGCGGTGACTGCTGTGGTCAATTCCGCAGTTTGCCCGGTTTTTCTCGCCGCCTGAAAAGTAAAGGACTTACTTGATGGGAGCTCTCCTCACGGCACACTACCGAGTCGTTCCCCTCGAGACCGCATATTAGAGTGTCTCACATCGGGTGCCAGTTTTTATGCTTGCGTTTCCGCCCGATCATTGATAGGAAAGCTAGAGCAGAAACCCTACCAAAATGGCCACCGCCAAACGTCTGATCGAGTCCGCCATCTTTGGGGTATGGCGTTTTAGTCCAAAGTAAAAAATGCTGGTAATATCAGTAGAGGCAAGAAATAACAGCCGAGTGTGGAATAATGGGTTATTTGGGATATCTTTAAAAAGTGGGACCCCTTATTATGATAACCAATGTGGCAGGTTTTGTCATTGGGGAACCAACAGTAGTTTAAAAAACTGATTAACAGACAGTTGAGGTGGCCCCTATGATGAAGCATGTCACAAAGGGGAAACCCTGGTGAGTGAGGGGACTAAAGAAAGAAATTTTTTTCTTTCCTGCAAATTTTCCGACTCATATTGAACGAAAATTCTTTCCTTTGTTCTGCTAGGGTCTTGATCCGACATCTAGGGTTTTGTAGTACTACTAGAGATTACAAACTTCAACTTCTGAAATCAAAGGGACTTATTTTTGTAACAGAACAGAAAATAATGTGTTGACATCATCAAAACGCATAGATTTCATAATTATACTAGTCTGGGGGATGTTCCTAATGCTGTTTCGAGGTGGCGGATACTAGGTCATTCCACAACACTATATCGTTTCTGAACCTTTTATCAGGTATAGCTGGCCATGTTCCAACCCACAGCAAGTCCCATTTGTTAAAAATAAATGAGAAATGTTATTCAGAAGTTCATGATGTTTGGGAATGGACACAATGGGAGTACAAATAAAACACAACTTAACCCTGGAACGAAAGAACTACACATTCCGTGTAATGATATGGTGTCACACAGAAGAGAGTGTACAAGAGGATTTCTGCAATATGCTTTACTAATGCATACAAGGTCATCTTCATTTTTATTTAAACAGATGTGTGAAAAAGGACACTTCCATGAATGAAACAATTGTGCACAGGCATAGTTAAATACCAGGCAATAGATATGTTTCTTTTGACAGTCGCAAAAACGAAAGGTTGCAATGGGTAAAGAAATAATACAGTCTATTAGCCAGGTAATAGTTGGAGTGTCACTGACTCTAAATGGTGCAACTTCAACCTTTTCTATTTGTAATACGATGAATATAGATTCCTTTTAAGCCATTGTTTTAGGTATCAATGTCAAATTTTGTGGTTCAAACAGGGCCGTTTCATTGAGAAGATGCCAAGGCATGAAACTTGATTTAAGTGTTTGTAGAGCCTAATTTAGTAGTATAATTGCTCTTAACTGAGCCTGCTTGTGCTGTAATAAATTCATGTCTCCTTTCAGGAGGTCTAAGGCTGAGGACAATATGTGATTTAATGAGTATTCTCTTTCAGAATGTGTGTGCATTCCATTGTTGATAACTTTAAAATCTGTTTGCAAGTTTGTTTGATATATTTGCCTAATTCTTTCTGCAGCTTCTTTCTCTTTATATTTGTTTAATTCATTGTAAATTGCAATTACACCTGCCATGAATCCTTTACTTCTTTTAAGACGTGGTCCCAGGATCAAGTCCAAAAAATCCATATTCTCATTAATTGAGGAAAAGTGTTCTTTCACAGTTGAAAGACTAGTGTGTTCCAACCATCATTGGAGTAGCTTACCTACACTATATGTGGTAACAACTACAGGTGTTTTGCAGCGAAGATCAGTACAAGTAAATATAGGTCCAGGACTGTGGGAAAGGAAATACTGCATGTAGGTATCAGTATTACAAGGCCATAAGGCCAGACCTTCAACAGGAAATTGGGTGCAATTATGGTTCCATTCTGTATCCTAACTTTATGTCTGATTCAGACATTTTCATTTGGAACTCGCAATTATTAAACATGGTCAATGACTTTTGGAATAGAAGTATTCTTTAAGTCCTTCATTGTAATGAATCCCAGCCAAGTGGTCTGATGATTGTTCTGTTTAGAAAGATGATTTCTTCTTGTAGTATAAAGGTTTGAAATAAGGCTTCTTTGCTTTGGATCTGCCAAAAGTTGATTCCCCAAATTCTTTTCTCATCAGCATTTGCTTTCCAATATTCATATCCATGAGTAGCCAGTGACTAAACTCCGCTTTTTGGCAGTGATTAGATTTTTTGGAAGCTGCTTTGTCTTTTGAGTGAAATAAAATCCTGAAGGATGTGATCCGTCAACACTCTGGAAGTAATGGAGTTTCTTTAAGAAATTAGAATGGCTTTCACAAGGATGAGCCCCACAATGTTCCCATTGTGTGTGCTTGTAATTTCTCTATGATAGCTAGTCCTATGTATTAAATATTGTGCATAATGTTGATAACATTACATTTCTTTGTCATTTTCTGAATTCATATAAGTATCTTTATTATTCAACGTAGCCTATGCCTGTAAATCAGACATCATTATTTTAACTGTCTCAGTGTCCCAACCATCTGAAATCTGGATATTATGACATCATTAATTGAAATCTGAATTAAGGGTATAGAATTATTTGGGAGGAAAACCTGCAGGAGGTTTCCCAGCTTGGTTGTTTGTATGTATGGCTGTTAAAAGTTCTGTGTCAATCTTCGTTTGAGATCTGGTTAAGACTGCTACAAACACAGTCTGAATTGAAGCTTTTGTTGCTAAGTCAGCGACACAGTTTCTTTTAGCGTGAATGCGCTCATGCTGATGACCCAAAGTGTGCCTCACATGGACCAATGGATGCTTGCCTTCTTAGATAGCGACTTTTGCCCAAAGCGGTTTATTCTTTATAGGTTTTCCCTTTGAATCCTTGAATCCATCCAGCCACCAATGTAGCAAAGATATATTGTAAACTTGCACACAAAAGGATGAGTCGGACACGATAAGTGTGGGAACTGACATGTCAGTCTGCTGTAAAACAAGTAGTAGGGCATGCAATTTGGTATGTTGCGCAGTACTGTCACTTAGGATGTTAGTGTGGGTGCACTATGGAATGAATTCACCAACCTTCGCTACATCTTCGACTGCTTCACAGGCTGTTTAGTATTTATATTTTGTTCCTACCACAGGATAGGCAGAGCTATCTGTATAGACGATGCTCTGGCAAGACTTAAGGGGTAAAGGGACTGGAGTTGAATCAAAATTCTATTCATATTGGAAAAAAGCTTGTGTATGAATAGATAGATCATACTGAAACTGTACACCCATTACACTTAAAAAAGAGGTCCTGCGTTCCCATCTCGGGTGTAGGGCATAAGAATTAGTAAGATAGATATTATCAATATATAATAATACTTTGGGATGTTGTTGTAAGATCTCCATTATTCATGTTGAAAATAAGCCAGGACTGTTCTTGTAGCCCATGGGCACGTGTCGAAATAAAAGTGCACACTGTTGAAACTGAAAGTGGTTAGATACTCTCAGATGCTATGGTTTGACTAAAGAACTGATTGGGAAAATCCAGTGCCGTTTTGTATTTTTTCCGCACCAGGTTGGCAATTAAACATGTATTATGTGCATTTTGTACTGCATAAATCTGCATATGCAAATTCAAATTTCTATAGCCTATAATTACTATATAAGAGTCATCTGGCTTTCAGATGGGATGAAGAGGCATGTTCACTTCTGAAAGACAAGACTCCGTTATCTCTAGATATCGCAATTGATTTATACCATTTTTGCTTCTGACTTTAAAGGGTATTGAGCTTGTGGTTCTGGTTCCCTGCGTAAGGGAATGACATGTGGACTAGAGTGTTTGTCCTACCCGCTTGATTTCTACATCAGATTTGTGCTTGTCTCACAGACCATTCACTGGCATACATTTCCTTCCTATCTTCAGGTACTATGGGAGAGAAGGCTACCCCTATGACTCCTCCCCAGCCCCCTGGGTGACTTCCTAATAAAGCCTTGAGGCCAGTCTTTTTCCACCAAGATGATGTCATAATCATCAGATAATTAAGTCCAAAAGACTGCTTTGATGATATGTGATATGTTCCTTCAATTTGTATGCTTAGATTGTAAACCCCATCAGGAGGATTTAAATGTTGATCTGGGGTCTCATTTGAATGAAATCATCAGTTGGATTTGCATTCAGAAATCTCTCAAGTGTCTGATGTACTATCATGACATCTACGAAACTGCCTAGAAGCACTCTTGCCCAAGTCCTTTTTCACACACGGATATGTATCTGGATCTGCTTGTTTCTACAAATGTCCTACCACTTTCCTCTTCCTTACTAGGGTTTTAGAGTCCAATCCTTTCTCTTCCCCTTAATGCTGACATCAGTATTGTGTCCTTCTTCACTTTTCCTACTGTATTCCTCTTTTCTTCTGTACTTGGTTCGGCTTCCCCATTCTGTTCTTTTACCATCAGTGTCCTGAAAAGAATGTAAAGAGCGATATTCAAAATACTGATACCTTTCAGGAGTTTAATTTTTTCACGGTCTCATAAGCTATAACCATCCCGCTGCATTCCTGAGAAACGGATGATCCAGTCCATCTTTTATCTTTATCTTTTTATTTCTTCTTCTGTTTTGTCACAGATTTCTCTTTAACTGAACCCTTAGTTTTATTTTTCGTTTTAGGTGCGGCTGAAAGTGTCGAGAACCCAGGGTATCTCTACCTACAGAGATAAAAACTTTTGCAATTAGTTTTTGTAATTCCTGTTCATGATCTTGAACTGGAACTGCTTCCAGTCTCTGACGAATAGCCAGAAATGAAGACTGACCCTTAATATTGCTTAGGTTGATACAGAAGACTGTCGAGAGGTTACGTGCTTGTTTTGTACATGTCTAAGTACACCAGGTAGGACTGCCAATTAAGGCATATGATGTGTACTAGTGTAAAATGCATCCAAAAATAGTTCCCCATGCGTTACACTCTTCTACGGGAGGCACCATCCCAAGAGGAAGACACATAGTCAATATTCTGTGTTTATCTTGAGGAGTAGTGTATGGAAACACTGCTTTTAACTGATTTGTCTTATGAGCATTTCATCAGGCTTCGTGGGCTCTTTTCCCATGATAGTTTCAATAGTCTGTGGACTAATACTGTATATTTGTGTAGAAGCAGCAGGTCATGCCGCGACAAAAGGTCTGGAGCTCAAAGAATGGTGCACAAACTGTATGGGTCTCCTGTATAAGGCAACTGCAACTTAACATACCTACAACCTCATCACGTGTAAGGTTGCCAGGGCAAAGAAAGGCAGTGTTGGTATATTTCATATCGGTATCCTGATATAGGTCTAGGTCACTTTCCCTACATTGTCTCCCCGTCATTTCATATGAACAAGCCTTATAAGGATATGACTACAAATAAGGACAGACTGCCTTGTATGGACATAACGCCTTATAAGGACTGTAGCCTTTTATGGACTAAACATTTCACCTAGTTCCATGCAGAGGGTTGGTTTTCCCCAATTGATATTGCTAAGACGTCATCCTTAGCACATATGAATAATTTATGAGTACACTCTACAGGAGGTCCACTTCACCTCTCCCATCAACGCACAAGATTTAATCCCCAACGTCATCCTCATACTAAACAATGGGGAACATACGCACATTGACTGTTAAATACAGCACTTCTTGCTATCAGAGAGCAGGAGGGAACCGAAACTTGAAGGCCAACAAACTGACCAGAGGCGCTGCAGCTCCGACATGCTATCGCTCCAGCTGACAGTGGTCTGACGATCCTTTGCGGGGTGTCCAGCTCAAGTCCAGGAGGAGGTCCCACACTCTCCATATTCAGGTATGGGGGTTTGACTAAATCCTTGTGGGATTCTTGGCTCTTAGACTTAGTCTCTTTTGCACTTACTCACATGCTAGGTATACTTAGGTACATCTAGACAGGTATCTTAGGAGTATAGGAGTATGCACTTTATTTTATAAATGCATTTCATATTCATGTATGTGTTCATGACTATTGTAAAATGGTATAACAATACTATTTCTTTCTACTCACTGTACTGCTGGTTCTATATCTCTGCTACTGTATTACAGATGTAGCAGCACACTTATTTTACATGAGAAGAACTACGGTACCATAAATTCTTATTGTAAACAGGCTCTACTTTTTCTTCTGTGTATCTCTCTGAGAGCAAAACAAGCAAGCACAAGTGACTGGGTGAAAAGTACTATGTTGTTTCCACAATTCTGAGGTTATTATGTTCTGAAGTTGCACAACCTAATCTCTCTGATAACAGGAGATTCTAGTAGCACTGTGAGCTAGCTAATGCGAAAACATAGGCTGACATATTCATTGGGGTGTACAGACTCAGTTTGCCACCAAACCCACAGTATATGCTATCCGTAAACAGCGTAGGTCCTGCATGAAAGGGTACTATTGGAACTACACTACAGTTTAGCCAGGGAGAACAGGCCACATAGCCTCATCATTACTCAAAGGCGACACATGGACATTTTTGTGCATGTGTGGCAGTTGACCACGAAACCAATTTTGGTTTCTTGGTAAGTTACAGGGATTTCCAAATTTTGGCAAGACCTATAGTGTGCCACCAACTGTATATTTTTGAAACGGCCCTGACCCAGCATTAATAAGCGCAAATTCCATCCATGAGTAATATGTCTCAAAGGCAATTCACACTCACTACAGTATATGGTCATGTTAGACAAAGTCAAAGTCAAAAATTAAGGCCAAATGTGATTGACAGAAGGTCAAAAACAGGGACCAGGGTGGTCTTGGTGAAAAGTTGACCTTTAGACTTAGTCTTCTTTTCTTGGGAAGAAACCTTTGTTGACAGGGTTTTGGACAGGTCGGGCTGTAGGTTGGATTCGAAGAACAGTGCGTCAATGTAGCCTGATGACCTCCCAGTCCCCAGTCAGAAATTTGTGTTGGTAGGAAATGTGGGATGGTCATTGTTGACGTGAGGAGCTCTGTGTGGGTGTAGTCTAGAGTCTATATCTAGCAGGGTCTCATCAGCAGTCGGGTGCACTTTCTGGGTTGGTCTTGTTGAAGTCCATTTATGTTCACGGGTATACTGAAGACGACCATTGTCAATGCTAAGAACTCTGTGCAGGGGAATTTGACTTGGCGATGGGGCATTGGCGCATGTGGCTTCAGTATTTACCCAGTATGAGCCTCTAGTTCTTTTTAGAGAAAGTTTGGACAAAGTGTTTATTTTGCAGTCCTTGGGGGAAATTGGTACACTCTATAACACCAGCAAAGAGGCCCGGACCATGTAGATACCACTTGAAGGTTTTAGGATTCAATCTCCCAGAAGCCACCAGCAGGTTCAAGGGGAAACTAGTTGGAATTGTTCAGCTGGGCTCAGCAGAATCTTGGCAATCCAGTAGCTTTTATGTCGACAATTCTACAGTGCACTGCTCTGTCAACATCCATCTATATCTATAAAAAGTCACAATTAACTTTTTCAGACCGTACTGCAGGGCTGGCATGGAGGACAATAGCCTGAGGGCGATTCTTACCCGAGGACGCGGATCGCATTGTCGGCCCGTCTATAGCTATTCCAGCAATAATAATCTCTATCAGCGGTGGCTGTCTTGTTGTCTATTTGGCATTCCCTAATACTCAGGCTATTGTCCTCCATGCCAGCCCTGCAGTACGGGTTGAAAAAGTTAATTGTGACTTTTTATAAAAATAGAAGGCATATATCTAATGTCCTGAGGATGAACCTTTAATAAGTCATAGGTTTGAAACGTCGTCGACTGTGTCACACTATATGTGTATGAATTGTATTATTTGATGCCAGCAATAGTGTGCAATTATTATTGTCTGACTGTGAATCGTACTACACAGACTGTTTGAGTTGCCTTGTTTGTCCCTTCCTTTAGTGTGTCAGTTTGACATCGGCTGGTGTCCTGCTGTTATCACATTATAACTTCCTTTGAAATTGTTTATCAGAATATAAATCTGTCCGGCTGGACAAAGAATATAGTGTCTATTTAGTCTATATTCATCTCTCAACAATCCTTTTTGTCTAGGGACCATTGTCCTGTATAAAGATACAATTCCCTAAGGTCCCTAGCATATTGCTTCCTTGGGTTCCCTTGTGCAATAAAAATGATGCGTAGATTCTTGCAGCCACAAAGTAGGGCTTGCGTCAGAACCGGTGCGGTGATCTCGGACTTCGGAGATTGTTGCATTTGATGAGGCGTGTGGCGATTTCTTGAGCCGCGGCAGGCGCTGCAATGCTTTCTTCGGCGATGCGTGGCAAACAGGTATGGATGCGTCATGCTTCTTTGAGGTTGCGTTGATTTTGCAGCTCCCAGCGGAAAACAGTTCTTTTGAGGTCCAGAAAAACAGCAGGCACCTTTTGCAGATCAGAACTACTAGCAAGAGAGTTCAATGGAGCTGGTGGTGACGTCTTTGACTCCCTAAGACTTCAGAGCACGAGGCAAGCTCAGTTTCAAGCCCTTGGAGATCTTCCTCAATATGGGGTCACAGCAAACTGTAAAGTCCTTTTCTCCTTTCCTTGGCAGCAAGTAGCCATTGTAAGCCAACCCCAGACAGCAAACAGCACAGGGGCAGTATTCCTCCTCAGCTTCTTCGGCTTTTCTCCTTGGCAAAGGTTCCTCTTGATTGCCCAGAAGTGATCTAAAGTCTGGGGTCTGGGCCCCTCTTTTTATACAATAAAAGCCTTTGTTCTCTGAATGCAGAGAGTGTCTGTACCCAGCCAAAGCCAGTTCTGTCCTCACTGGTGCAGCTTCCTGGCAGGAGGTGGAGACAGCATTGTTGAAGCCAGCCTAGGCCCATTCAGGTGAAAGGATATCTCCTCCCCCTACTCTAAATGCAGCCCAGGTCTATTGAGACCAGCCCTGACCCGTCAGGTTCTCTGGAGCCACTGCTCCTCTCCAGCCCCCTGTCATCCAAAGCCAGACATGCAATACACAAACCTAGCAGAGGCATACTGGATGGCTAAGCAAGAAAATACCTACTTTCTTAAAGTAGTATTTTCAAACACAGAATTTAAAATCACCCCCACTAAAAGATGCATTTTAACATTCTGAGTTCGGGCATAAAAAACTAAATTTTTCTCCCTTGTTCCCAGGGATAGTTATGTTTATAAGATGTTATAAATAAACTCTCAATTCTATCCTATAGGAGCAGGTAATCTTGCAATGGTGAAAAACGAGATTGGCAGTATTTCACTAGCAGGACATGCCACACACATCAGGGCATGTCCTACCTTTCACATACAATGCACCCTGCCCACAGGGGTACCTTGGGCCCACCTTAGGGATGACTAACATGTAAGAAAAGGGGAGTTTAGGGACTGGCAAGTGTGTGCACTTTCCAAGTCGACTTGGCTGTCCCAGGCAGGCCAGAGTTACATTTTACAGGCTGCTTCTGTGGGTGGCTGAATCAGTCCTGCAACTCACTAGCAGCATTTGATTTACAGGCCATGTGCACACACAATGCACTGTACTAGGGTCTGACTAGCAAATCAAATATGACAATCATGGAATCAATAATCCACAACAACAATTACAAATGGAGCACTTCCACGTTGGCACTGAACTGCAGTGGCAAAGTGCCCAAAGCAACTAGACCTGCAAAACAGAGTCCAACCCACAGCAAAATCACAAGTGCCATAGGCAAAAAATGCGGGGAAGTCCCACGCCAATGGTGCCAGGTCTAACATTTACGAACAGGGTATTTTTTGTATTCTACATTTTAAAATTGAAAAATAATAAAGTTTCATTGTTTCACACATTTCCACATAGTTTTAAAGGGATGTCTCCCACATGCAACATCTCCAGTCATTATTCACTTTTGATTTAAGTGCTGCTGAGTTAGGAAGAAAGAGGAAAGAAAAGGCAGAGAGGGAGTTGGAGAGATTGGCAGGTTAAAAGAGAGAGCAATGGGGTGCAAAGGAGATAGGGTGAGAGTGAGAAAGATTGTGTGTGACAGGTTATGAGAAGGTGGCAAGATGAGAGACAGCAAGATGAGTGAGATACAATGTGTGACAGGGTGACAGGATGAGTGAGCTAGGCACAGAGCCATGGTAAAAGAGAAGGTTGGAGTGTGAACTGAAGCTAAAGTGCCAGGGATAGAGCAAGTGTGTCACTGTACCCAATGCAAGCAAGGGAAATTACCTGCAGTAGGCCCTTCACATCTCCCCTCTGGGTAAAAATAAAAAAGAAAGTGATTAGTGAGCAGTAGGTCTTTCACTTCCTGAGCCCAGTTCCATTGCACCAGTTGCACTAATAATAGCGACACACGTGCAAAGTTTGACAGAGTGCCTGGACAATGGTTTACCAGCATCCTAATAGTGATTTTTTGCCATTCATTGCTCTATTCCTTCTAAGTGATAACTCGAGGCAGGTAACATGCCCACTGTCCTCAACTCTCTCCTAGCTGAGTAGTGCAACTATCCTGCAGTGCCTAGTTACTAATGTAGAGGTGGTGATGGAGCAAATAGATAATTCTAGGATCCCCTCTATACTTCCTTTACAAAGCAAAATTTGGATAGTAATAGCGAACTTGTGATTAGTCCCGCAGGTGCCTCTATACACTTTTGCTCTCCCTCCACTGAAGACAGAGCTTTGCACATGATTGTTTCAAAATAAACAGGTGCACCAACTATGTCAGTGAACACACCACTGCCACATTATATAGCAAATCAATATCTGCAAACTCTAGGCTAGCTGTACGTGAAGGGAAGGGGCCTTTGCTCTCTTGATGTGATGAATGCAGTTGCAGTTCTCAGTGCAGGTGTGGTATTTTGCATCCCTGCCTGTCTTTTGAACTTTATGATGGCAGTAGCTCTATAATCTGTAGTAGCATGTTATTATTAAAAAGGACTGGAGGGGTTGGACTGAGTTGGAGTGAATTGCGATGGACTGAGGTGAATGGAGAATAACATTTTCTTCAACAGTGCTGTTTTTGTGTGATTTCATACTAGAAGTCCAACTTTACATTTGGCAACGAGGATGGCATATGAACCCACACATGCAAGGCCCCATGAATTAGCATTTATGGTTCAATCCGACAACAAGCCTCTTCAGGAAGTTTTTTCAAAAAATGTGCAGGACATTCTTTCCACTTCCATTTGCAAAAAGATTGTTGCTTTGCAGGACTTCCATTTGAATGTCACATATATACCTGGGGTTGTCAACTAGGCTTCAGATTTCCCACTAGATTGTCAGCTATTCGAGATCTTAAAGGAGAGGAAAAAACAAACATGGTGAATAGAAGATGAAGTTAAGATTTTGTGGTCACAGAGGGAAGTATATCTCAAGGTGGACAAGGGCCCATTGTTGAAGGAAATATGTCTATAGAATGTGTTTTGTTGATTAGAGGTTCTAGGCTGGCACCTTCCCTAGGTCTATTGAAATGTTTGTTGGATATGTCTCATGAAGGTGTATGAAAAAACAAAAGAAAGGTTACTAGGTGCCAGGTATGGATTTACAAGCAGAAAAATTGGTTATGGTCTGTGTAGATTGCAGCTTGAGTGATAAAATCAAGAAGATCAGAACTGCTCTCATGAGCTGAAGGGAACCATTAGCAGGGCCCTGGGATGAAGGAGCATTTGACATTGCTGGTCCTTGTCAATTAAAAGGGCACCAATGTCCTTATTAGCATTGATAGACATGCTTTCCAGAAGCTAGAAGGTGCTTTTGTATGTGAAGTTTCCACATCAGAAGTTACCAAGTTTCTTGTGGAAATGTTTGCTCATAAGAGTAACTCAAGATGTTTACTCTCAGACAATGGAGTATAGTTGACTTCAAAAGAAATGTCTAATTCTTAGGAAAAATCTGTATTTCTAACAAATGTTGTACAACGAATCACGCCAAATGGATGGAATGGTTGAACGATTCAACAGAACATTGAAAGAATATGTTAAATTGTCTAAAGTTGCATGGACTAATTGGAAGGAAGCAATATTCAGACGTGTGGAAGCTTCTGCAATAAAAACACAGTTTAAAAAAAAAATCAGACGTGTGGAAGCATACAGAATAACTCCTCATTCAACGACTGGAGCAACGTCTTTTGAGTTCTTTTCTAAAAGTAAATCTTGTACTTTGGTGTAGCCTCCATTGGTGTCTGCTCTATCTAAATGGCAGGGAGATGCAAACAGTTATACTTGAAACAAAGATAACTGGAATTGCAGTACAAAATAAAAGGTTATTAGGACAAATCAAAGAGGTTAAGAAGATGCTTGTAAAGGTGAGGGATGGGGTGTGAGTCGAAATGCTGAAGAATTCTCAAAAACCTTCTAAATGTAGTTGCCCACTCAAGGGAGCTGTTAAGTTGAAGATGGACGTATATGGAACTTCAACATAATTGTGATAGAGAAAAGTATTTGATAATAATGTAATGGTATTTCATTGGTGTTGTGTAGTTTAGGCCTTTCACATTTTTCTATTCTACTTTTGTTTTCTTCCTCTTTATCTTTCTCCAGCTTAGATTCTTTGTGTATGTGTTTTGTTTTATAGGAGTGTGTTTTGGGTGTCTTTGTCTTCGTTCTATTTAGGGGAGAGTGTGTAATATTTTGCATTCTTGCATGTCTTTCGATTTTTATGAGGGCCATAGGTCTATATTCTGATGTATATTGTCACAATTGGATAGGACTGTAGAGGTTGGACTAAGCTGGACGGAATGGAGATAAAATGAGGTGAATGGAGTTTCTCTTGTCAATAAGGAAAATGTTTTTCTTCAAGAATGCTGGATTTGTGTCTGTTCATACCAGAAGTCCTGATAACAGCAGGTCAATCTCCATGCAAACCTAGTAGAAGGTACATACTGCCTGAGCAGTAGCATGTCAGCTTTAATCCATAAGTGGTAGGACTGCCACTAAAGTAGAAAGCTTTCATCTGATCAGTAGGGTTGGCATGTATGATATAGTGTCTGGGACACTAGGAAAACGTTCTCTGTATCTGCTTTCACCTTTTCTAAGTCTCACTCCCTATTTCTGGGTACCTCTACTTTTAATTATATTGCCATAGGCAAAAAATGCGGGGAAGTCCCACGCCAATGGTGCCAGGTCTAACATTTACGAACAGGGTATTTTTTTTATTCTACCTTTTAAAATTGAAAAATAATAAAGTTTCATTGTTTCACACATTTCCACATAGTTTTAAAGGGATGTCTCCCACATGCAACATCTCCAGTCATTATTCACTTTTGATTTAAGTGCTGCTGAGTTAGGAAGAAAGAGGAAAGAAAAGGCAGAGAGGGAGTTGGAGAGATTGGCAGGTTAAAAGAGAGAGCAATGGGGTGCAAAGGAGATAGGGTGAGAGTGAGAAAGATTGTGTGTGACAGGTTATGAGAAGGTGGCAAGATGAGAGACAGCAAGATGAGTGAGATACAATGTGTGACAGGGTGACAGGATGAGTGAGCTAGGCACAGAGCCATGGTAAAAGAGAAGGTTGGAGTGTGAACTGAAGCTAAAGTGCCAGGGATAGAGCAAGTGTGTCACTGTACCCAATGCAAGCAAGGGAAATTACCTGCAGTAGGCCCTTCACATCTCCCCTCTGGGTAAAAATAAAAAAGAAAGTGATTAGTGAGCAGTAGGTCTTTCACTTCCTGAGCCCAGTTCCATTGCACCAGTTGCACTAATAATAGCGACACACGTGCAAAGTATGACAGAGTGCCTGGACAATGGTTTACCAGCATCCTAATAGTGATTTTTTGCCATTCATTGCTCTATTCCTTCTAAGTGATAACTCGAGGCAGGTAACATGCCCACTGTCCTCAACTCTCTCCTAGCTGAGTAGTGCAACTATCCTGCAGTGCCTAGTTACTAATGTAGAGGTGGTAATGGAGCAAATAGATAATTCTAGGATCACCTCTATACTTCCTTTACAAAGCAAAATTTGGATAGTAATAGTGAACTTGTAATTAGTCCCGCAGGTGCCTCTATACACTTTTGCTCTCCCTCCACTGAAGACAGAGCTTTGCACATGATTGTTTCAAAATAAACAGGTGCACCAACTATGTCAGTGAACACACCACTGCCACATTATATAGCAAATCAATATCTGCAAACTCTAGGCTAGCTGTACGTGAAGGGAAGGGGCCTTTGCTCTCTTGATGTGATGAATGCAGTTGCAGTTCTCAGTGCAGGTGTGGTATTTTGCATCCCTGCCTGTCTTTTGAACTTTATGATGGCAGTAGCTCTATAATCTGTAGTAGCATGTTATTATTAAAAAGGACTGGAGGGGTTGGACTGAGTTGGAGTGAATTGCGATGGACTGAGGTGAATGGAGAATAACATTTTCTTCAACAGTGCTGTTTTTGTGTGATTTCATACTAGAAGTCCAACTTTACATTTGGCAACGAGGATGGCATATGAACCCACACATGCAAGGCCCCATGAATTTGCATTTATGGTTCAATCCGACAACAAGCCTCTTCAGGAAGTTTTTTCAAAAAATGTGCAGGACATTCTTTCCACTTCCATTTGCAAAAAGATTGTTGCTTTGCAGGACTTCCATTTGAATGTCACATATATACCTGGGGTTGTCAACTAGGCTTCAGATTTCCCACTAGATTGTCAGCTATTCGAGATCTTAAAGGAGAGGAAAAAACAAACATGGTGAATAGAAGATGAAGTTAAGATTTTGTGGTCACAGAGGGTAGTATATCTCAAGGTGGACAAGGGCCCATTGTTGAAGGAAATATGTCTATAGAATGTGTTTTGTTGATTAGAGGTTCTAGGCTGGCACCTTCCCTAAGTCTATTGAAATGTTTGTTGGATATGTCTCATGAAGGTGTATGAAAAAACAAAAGAAAGGTTACTAGGTGCCAGGTATGGATTTACAAGCAGAAAAATTGGTTATGGTCTGTGTAGATTGCAGCTTGAGTGATAAAATCAAGAAGATCAGAACTGCTCTCATGAGCTGAAGGGAACCATTAGCAGGGCCCTGGGATGAAGGAGCATTTGACATTGCTGGTCCTTGTCAATTAAAAGGGCACCAATGTCCTTATTAGCATTGATAGACATGCTTTCCAGAAGCTAGAAGGTGCTTTTGTATGTGAAGTTTCCACATCAGAAGTTACCAAGTTTCTTGTGGAAATGTTTGCTCATAAGAGTAACTCAAGATGTTTACTCTCAGACAATGGAGTATAGTTGACTTCAAAAGAAATGTCTAATTCTTAGGAAAAATCTGTATTTCTAACAAATGTTGTACAACGAATCACGCCAAATGGATGGAATGGTTGAACGATTCAACAGAACATTGAAAGAATATGTTAAATTGTCTAAAGTTGCATGGACTAATTGGAAGGAAGCAATATTCAGACGTGTGGAAGCTTCTGCAATAAAAACACAGTTTAAAAAAAAAATCAGACGTGTGGAAGCATACAGAATAACTCCTCATTCAACGACTGGAGCAACGTCTTTTGAGTTCTTTTCTAAAAGTAAATCTTGTACTTTGGTGTAGCCTCCATTGGTGTCTGCTCTATCTAAATGGCAGGGAGATGCAAACAGTTATACTTGAAACAAAGATAACTGGAATTGCAGTACAAAATAAAAGGTTATTAGGACAAATCAAAGAGATTAAGAAGATGCTTGTAAAGGTGAGGGATGGGGTGTGAGTCGAAATGCTGAAGAATTCTCAAAAACCTTCTAAATGTAGTTGCCCACTCAAGGTAGCATAGGTATTCAAGGGAGCTGTTAAGTTGAAGATGGACGTATATGGAACTTCAACATAATTGTGATAGAGAAAAGTATTTGATAATAATGTAATGGTATTTCATTGGTGTTGTGTAGTTTAGGCCTTTCACATTTTTCTATTCTACTTTTGTTTTCTTCCTCTTTATCTTTCTCCAGCTTAGATTCTTTGTGTATGTGTTTTGTTTTATAGGAGTGTGTTTTGGGTGTCTTTGTCTTCGTTCTATTTAGGGGAGAGTGTGTAATATTTTGCATTCTTGCATGTCTTTCGATTTTTATGAGGGCCATAGGTCTATATTCTGATGTATATTGTCACAATTGGATAGGACTGTAGAGGTTGGACTAAGCTGGACGGAATGGAGATAAAATGAGGTGAATGGAGTTTCTCTTGTCAATAAGGAAAATGTTTTTCTTCAAGAATGCTGGATTTGTGTCTGTTCATACCAGAAGTCCTGATAACAGCAGGTCAATCTCCATGCAAACCTAGTAGAAGGTACATACTGCCTGAGCAGTAGCATGTCAGCTTTAATCCATAAGTGGTAGGACTGCCACTAAAGTAGAAAGCTATCATCTGATCAGTAGGGTTGGCATGTATGATATAGTGTCTGGGACACTAGGAAAACGTTCTCTGTATCTGCTTTCACCTTTTCTAAGTCTCACTCCCTATTTCTGGGTACCTCTACTTTTAATTATATTGCGCTTTTCATATCCTTACCTCATGCTTTTCTTTTTTTTATATCTACGGTTTTCTATCTGCATCACCTATGTCTACCTCTATAATCTTCCTTCCTACCTTACTGACTCCTCGTTACCTTTCTTACTATGTCTGTCTTTTCTCTCTAACTTTCTCTTAGCTCCCTCAGCCTATTTTGATTTATCTCTACTTTCTCCACTTCACCTCGCTCTCTACCTAACTTGTCATATCTTACCAGATACTAAATGCACGTCTTACCCTCAAACTCATTTCTCTACCTCCCCTTCTCTCTGACTAGCTCTGTTTTATATATCTTCCCTTACTTTGCCTCACTTCTGTTTATTTCCTCTCTTTCAGTAGACTGCTCTCTACCACACCGCTACCTCTGTCATTTTCTCATCAGCCAATTGTTATGCCTTCCTGTGCCACTCTAACCCATTGTCTCAACCGCATCTTTCTACCTCATCACATTTCTGCCTCTCACTTCTCTTGTTTCCATTTCTCTCCCTGTATCTTTCCTTTAACTGCCTTATCTCTCTCAACCTTATTTCTCGTCACCTGTCCTCTTTTTCGTTATCTGTGTAAACCTTACCTCTCCAGCTCTCCTAACCCTTTCTCTACCTCTTCACTCTCTACCTCACTCCTCTACCTGTCTTTTGCCGCCTTTTTAACTCTTATCTGGCAATTTCAAACACCACAGCATAGGTCTTGTTTTTAATATTTTTACAGTAGTTCCCTGCATATCCATCAAAGCCACCTTGTTTGTGAAGTAACTGGCTGGTTAGACTTCAAATTCCAATAACCGCTTGTAGTTGTGGAACAAAAATTCATTAAGATACAAGTTCAAAACGAAATGGGCCTGGGCAATGCTCTTGAGCTTTTTATTTTTTGTAATGTTTGGCTAGTGGATGCAGTGGATGAGCTTTCATCTTTTTGTGTGCCCGTGCTTCTGAAAGGTGAACATATTATTCAATGTTGTTTGGCATAAAGAGTAGTTGAATTTAAAAACATCCGAGTGGGACCCTAAATATATCTTACCCAAGCTCCCAAAAACCTTAGGATGGCCCTGCCAGAGCAAAGCTTTCTGTACCCTTGACATGATTTTAAAATATCTCAAAAGAATTTCTACTTCGTGTTGTCTGCGCCTATTTTATATTTACTCAAATATGAATTTCATTACTTATTTCTGTAATCAATAAACCGAGAGCACTGGCATCTAGCAAGGCCTTCTCTTTGTTCCTGTATATTATCTCGTGCCTTTCATACATTATGCAAAAGGATAGATTTGCGTTTATTTAGAGTTAAAAACTTCTTATCATCAACTCTGATTTATTTTTTAAGCACAATTAAAAATATTTAGCTGTTTGTCAGTGTTCATATTGTTGTCCGCTGTAGTTGTTTATGCACTCATTCTCTTTTTATTTCTTTTTATTCTCTTCTACTTGGCAAGAATAACAAATATACAGTAAATCCATGATTGCACAACTTTTTATCTTTAATTTCTTTATAATTGGAAATTACAATTGTTGTCGTGTTGTATTATTTACTGAGAAGTGACTGAATCATATTGTATTTAATGTTGCCTTTGCCAAGAGAAACATATGGGAGTATAACTTATCGTTGTTAAGTGATTTGTACGGCTGCTGTTTTGCATTTCTAGCGTTTGTGTAGTGATTTTACAGCGCTTTCCTCCACACCCTGACCTGTCTCCAGCGTGCTTGCATCCCTCCAGGTCTGCATTGTTATTCCAGCTCAGTGCTATGGCTTATTTGTGTAACTGTCGTGCGCTGGGCATCTCTAATGAATTGTACAGCATACGGATGTACACTCCCGGATGGTGCTGTTGTGCTTCCATTTTTTCTTTAAGTTTCTACATTTTCGCTATGTCTTTGCAACCTCTTTTTTTTTCGTCTTTCACATATGCTGTGATTATACCAGAGCCATTTTTATCCCAGAATCAGAAAAACATAATGAAGAAATATTTAAAAAATAGTACCGGGAAATCCTTAAAACACTCGTTTAACGATTGGTATGCTTAATGTTATTATCTTGTGAAGGAGGGTTCTTGTACTAAGTGGAGAGATGCGGCCTGGGGCTGGAGCTGACAACTTTGGAAATGTGGAACCAGGGTGACATCCAAGCGTTTGCCTCCACTTTGTTTAAATCAACCCTACAAGTGTAGATCGCAAAACTGCACTGTTACAAATGCACTAGAACAAAAAAGTCTTTATGTTTTGTTATGCTAACAATTGAAAACAGTCTACTAAATAATAAAATACAATGTATATTGCAGAAAAAATAAATTGGAGTATTACCAAGAAGGAATTACTAATAAATACGTACAAAACATTTATATACCATATGATCCAGCCACTCCTTTTCTTCTTCCCCAAGCAAGATCAGTTTGGCTTTGCCAATGCTTATTTAACAGACGGTAATGAAAACAATAGAAATGCTTACCTAAAATACTTTCTTTATGTTTCACAATCCACATCCCATGGATTCTTTAGATTAGTCTATGCAATCTGAAAAGAAGTCATTATAACTTTTAGTCCCCTTTCATCTCTGGAAAAAGATTCCCATTCTTAATTTCCCTCAGATTTATGGGGTAGCTGTAAACGTAATTGATGGTATGCTAATACTTGCTTTTCAATGGTTGTGTGAAGGAAACCCTAGTAAGGGCAGGAATCCGGTTAGTAGGATTATTTTAAAAGCCGCCACATACTTTTCAAAACTGGCGTTTAAAGCGACTATCATCGAAGTAGTAAACATATAAACACGTCAGACAGGCCATAAGTCAAACAGCCTAACCTCTACTTAACTACTATTTCAACCCTCAGAATGTGGCATTGCTATGTTAATTCACTCGTTAAAAGGATTTCAGTGCACTTTAGCTGATGAATGATGCTAACTGTATTGTGAACAGTTTCAGGTGCAGGGTCAACTCTAGATACCGGTCAAACACAGATAAAAGTAACAATGGACTCAGCGTGGCTAGTTTTATGGTATTCGTCTTATCCATGCTTTCTATTTCTTTGTAGATTTTGTAGTGTGTGCACAGAGAGGCGTTCATACATTTTCTAAAGGTTTCATTGGGTTCCCTTTTGGAAATTGACGTCTCTGGTTTAGGTTTATTTTTTCAACATTTTCTTGCCACTTCTATTTTGTGAAGACAGTTTGGTACATGGAAAAAGTGATCCGTTAAGAAAAAACTGGAAATAAATATTTTTTCTGAACCTACTTTTGCATAACATTAGTGTAAGAAAGTGGACTCTTTTTGGGGGTTGGCAGTCATCCACCTCAGGGAGTAATAACATGAACTTGTCAAGGGGAATTCACCTGAGCTCAACCCCCTGGTAGCTATGCCACAAAGAGAGCCGCCTTTTTTTAAAGAAATAAAACTGCAATAAAATCAAAAGACCAAACAATAAAAGCCCCAAACTGAATTATAAAAGTGGATTACCTTGTAATGAACACAATGACAACAAAATTACAAATATCCCTTAAGGGGAACCCGAGAAATTAAGCACCAATTATAGTCTAAGGAATCTGTAAGCTTGGGCCTAGGCATGATTTCAGGCTAACTGCAATTGAGCCCAGGTTGGATACCTCAAGCAGGCTCATCCCGGTTAAAGATTTTGCCTTCTGACTGAGGGCCTAATTACGAGTTTGCCGGTCCATCGGACCGCCAAACCCGCAATGGGGGTGCGTTGGCGGTCAGGGACTGCCGCACGGGCAGTTTAACCGCCGTAGGGTGATGGTCAGACTGCCATAGGATCCAGGGATCCAGGTGAGGTGGGGGCCAGAGCGGGAGCTTTGTGTACCCTACAGATGTTGGGGAGCAAGAGGACCCTGTGGGGAGGAGGAAGTGCTCTCTTCATGACCACAAACAGTTAACAAATGGGGTGTAGGATGAAAGGATACATGGACCAGCAAGTGCCGTATATCTTCCCAAACAAAAACAAATGAAATGGGAACCATGACAAACCTCTGATGGCAGCGAAAAGGAAGTACATGGACACAGAGCTGCCTCCGCAGGAATCGGAAGATCTCTTTCATGATTTAAGCCAGTTCCAGGAGACTTGGTTGACAGAAGGTCTACTCTCTCCCCGCAGCTCTGCTGTGAGGTCTCTTGCCTCCAGACCCCGACCTCCCCCTTGGGAGGTTCGAGGCTGCTGTCCACTCCTGAGCCTGCTACCTGCTCAAACCGGGACTAGACTGCCTGCAACCACCATAACCTTTCTCAGCCGTTTTTCTTCTTAATTTTTCCCTGTTGTGCCACTGTTATTGTGCCCATCTGTGTCTTGCTCTAATTCAACCGCTGTTTTTATTTTCTCGTGCCTGCCTGTTCCTTTTGCCACTGCTGCCCCTGTGGTCCCTCTCCCCAGAATTCCCCCAAGCCTCTCCTCCCTCCCACCTCCCCTACTTAATGGCAGCTGCTGCACCGTCGCGTAAAGGACGCGCACAGCGGGCTCGCCCCCAGCACGCCGAAGGCTCACCAAAGGCTGTCGCTGCCCTTCCGCGACCCGACTGCGGACCTCTCACTATCCATCGCTACAATACCACCACCCTCCTTGCACTCAACCCTGGAAGACTTAGAGAATGCTAACAGGCCTCGCCGAACCCGACCCACGGCCAGTTCTCCTGCCTTCACTGCCACCAGACACTCACCGCCACCCAAGGCATCCAACACTGCCAACGTCAGCAGCGGTGACACCCTAAAATGCATCCTCCTCAATGTATACTCCGTACTCAAACACGCCATGGAAATCTGGAACCTACTAGATTCTCTCTCGCCCGACATCACCTACTTCACAGAGACCTGGGCCAACACATCCTCTGCCCCAGATATCAGCACCACCATCCCAGATGGATACAAGATCCAGAGGAAAGACCGACCCAACCACCCAGGAGGGGGCTCGCCATCGCCCACAAGTGCACTCCCCGCCCCATCACCTCCAGGGAAACCTTCCCCTCCGCCGAACACATGCACTTCCAGATCCTGATCAACCCTAAAGCCACACTCCAAGGAACCCTCGTCTACAGACGCCCCCGGCCCCCGAACACCCTTTGCCACCACCATCACCGACTTCATCACACCCCACACCTTTGCCTCAACAAACCACATACTCATTGGAGAACTGATCTTCCACCTCGACAACCCCAGCGACCCCAACTCCATTATCCTTTGTGACAACCTCACTAGCATAGGACTTAAACAGCTTGTCAACACACCAACCCACAGAGCAGGACACACCCTCAAGCCCATCTTCGCAGCAGGAAACATCATCCAATTCAGCCACACAACACAGCCACCATGGACTGGCCATCACTGCGTACACTTCGCCATCAACAAACCCAAGGCACCCAAACCAGCCCCACGCCCCCCATGAAGGAACTGGAGCAAGGTTATCGACGAGCAACTTAATTCCACCCTCACCTGAGACAACCATACCGGGCACCCGACGCAAGTGACGCAGCAAGAGAACTCCACACCTGGATCTCCGACTGCGTAGACTAGCTCGCCCCGCTGCACAACCCCGACAGACAACGCTTCAGGAAAGTCGCCTGGTTCACCACCGCTCTGCAAAAAGCCAGACTCACCTTACAGATGCCTGGAGAAGAACTGGAGGCACACCAAGACAAGCAAAAACAACACCACCTACAAGGACGCCATGATGGACTACCACAACCAGATTAGAGCCACCAATAGGAACTTATATCCACAACAAAATCCTGGCCAACTCCACGAAATCCAAAGAACTTTTCAGTGTCATTCAAGAATTCACCATCCTACGCAGCAAAGCCACAGACATCACCCCATCCCAAGACCTCTGCGACAAGCTTGGAGCATATTTCCACCGCAAGATCAAAAACCTCTACGACATCTTCATCGACCATCCACCAGGCTCCACAGAGGGCCCCCTGGCCCCCAGAAACACCAGCCAGCCCACCATCTCCAACTGGACACCGATCATGGCCAAAGACACTGCCTCGAACATGAAAAGCATCCACTCGGGAGCCCCCACCGACCCCTGCCCCCCTCACATCTACCACAGAGCAGCGGCCACTATCACACCCGAACTACAATGCACCATCAACACCACCTTCAAAACAGGCACCTTCCCAGATGACTGGAAGCGCGCAGAAGTCAGATCTCTGCTCAAGAAGCCAACAGCTGACCCCACAGACCTCAAGAACTATTACCCATCCCGCTACTTCCCTTTGCAGCCAAAGTTGCAGAGAAAACAGTCAACAGGAAACTGACACGATTCATTGAAGAGAACGTTGTTCTCGACCCATCCTAATTTGGATTCCAAAGCAACCACAGCACAGAGACCGCCCTACTCACCGCCACAGATGACATCTGCACCCTCCTGGACCAAGGCCACTCCACAGCCCTCATCATACACGACCAGCGGCCTTTGACACCATCTCCCACTGCACACTAGTCACCAGACTACACAATGCAGGCATACAAGGAACAGTCCTGTACTGGATCTGATCATTTCTCACTGGATCACTGCCAAAGGATCAGACTTCCACCCTTCCTCTCCGAACTCATGAAAATCACCTGAGGAGTATCACAAGGTTCATCGCTGAGCCCCACCCTCTTCAACATCTACATGGCCACCCTCGCAGCCATCGTCCGACAACACAGCCTCAACATCGTATCCTATGTTGATGACACCCAGCTCATCCTCTCCCTCACCAAAAACCCCACCACTGCCAAGCTCAGCTTCCAGAAAGGAATGCAAGACGTCGCAGTCTGGATGACCAACAGCTGCCTGAAGCTCAACACTGAGAAGACAGAACTCCTCATCCTCAGTACCACCCCTTCTGCGTGGGACAGCACCTGATGGCCGATCGCCCTCAGAAGCCCACCTACCCCCAAAGACCATGCCAAGAACCTTGGCATCGTACTCGACTCATCACTCACCATGAACCGACAGGTCAATGCCGTCACCTCCAGCTGCTTCAACACCCTCTGCATCCTCCGCAGACCTTTAAGTGGATCCCCCTTGAGTCAAGGAAGACAGTCACCCACGCAATCATCAACAGCAGACTGGACTATGGAAATGCACTCTACGCCGGCATTAACAAGTCTCTACTCTGCAAACTCCAGACAATACAGAACACCGCCGCCAGACTCGTCCTCGGCTTCCCCCGACACAAACACATCAGTCAACACCTACGAAGTCTCCACTGGCTCCCCGTGGAGAAAAGAGTCACTTTCAAAATCCTCACTCACGCCTACAAATGCCTACACAACAACGGACCCAAATACCTCAACAACAATATCAACTTCCAAGTACCCAAAAGAAACCTCCGATCTTCCAACCTCGCACTGGCCGAAACCCAGCGCATCCACAGAGCCAGAGCAGGCGGAAGATCTTTCTCTCACATTGCAGCCAAGACCTGGAACGAGCTACCGGCAGACATCGGACACGCCCCTCCCTGAACACCTTCAGGAAGACCCTCAAGACCTGGTTCTTTGGCTAAATAGATATGGAAACAACCCCCCCAGCGCCTTGAGACCCTCACTGTTGAGTAGCACGCTTACAATTACCTGATTGATTGATAGGAGCGCTGCAACTGCCGGGAATCCTAGATCCATGGCAGTGGGGCTGCAGTCTGAGGCCGTAATATGCTTGGTGGTGCCGCAGCGGAACCGCCAAGCAGATTACAAGTTTCCTCATCCCCAACGACCTCATGGTGGTGCTCATGCCATGAAAATGTTGGTGAGGAAACAGTTGTCCCAGGTCCGGGAGATACATGAAGGGGGGGCACATGTTGTGCCCCTCTGTATGCATGCACCCTGGTCCCTGCACGGTATGGACTTCAAAGTCTATGCTGTGCAGGAACTTGCCTTGGCACGCTTTTGGCGCTGCATTTTAAAGGCTCACATTGAGCCTTTGATCTGCACTTCTGCAGGACTGCCGTACCTCTCGCCCACCAGACCATGAAGTGACTAGTAATCTGATAGGCAGGCAGCTGGAGACTTTGGCATTGTGGGAGAGGGTCGCTGGCATGGCAGCCAACTCCCACTACACCAAAGTCGTCATCAGGCCTTTAGAATTTTATAATGCAGCTCAAATCCTTGGTGGGATAAGCTTGAAGCTGTATCCGAGGAAGATGCACAAACAACGAACCTTTTCCACGCAGTCCCCTGACTACTCTAGAGATCTTGGCAGATTGAACTTTCAGGTTGCTGGAAAAGTTCCTCTTAGTCTCGCAGGGCTTCAGGTACAACACTTAAGGCCCAGAACTCACTCAAGCAGAGGAGACCAGCAACGTCCAGTCCAGGCACAATTGGAACTGATCAACTGGTCACTTCAGGTAAAAGGCCTCTTCCAGCTTGTTGGGTCCCTGTACACGGCAGGTTAGCCAACTGACCCCTGGAGTCCACTTATTTGTTCTTGGCGACATAGGGAGCAGGTCCAGTACTTCAGCGCTCTTCTCAGGTCGCAGACAGACATGTCTAATCTTCTTCTCGTCTTCCGCAGGTCCTGAAAATATTCTGAGGAGGGTTCCATGGGATGCCACATTTATGGTTGCCACTCACTATTGGGTGGAGAGTGACACATGTGCACTCCTTAGCCAATGGGGTAATAGTTCCAAGGGTCAACCCTACCCACTTTTATGCTATGTAATATTACACAGCACTTGTATCACGCACAGCTACTCCAATGGAGTGTTCGAGCGCATGCCCCGCATGTGATTAGACAAGAAGTAGACAACTATATCAAAAGAAGGGTCTTCAATCTCTTTCAGAAAATCTTAGGATCCTGTAGAGCACCCACCTCAACTGGGAGTTGATTGGTTCCAGGCTGCAGCACCCATCTGTGAGAGGGAGCTGCCAACAATCCTCTGCTTGCAAAACCTAGGGTCGCATGTCATAAGCTTGGTAGAAGAGCGCAGCTGCCTAGCCGGAGCATAGAACCTGAATCTTGTTCTCAGATAGGCCTGGCCATGCCCATAGAGAGCGGAATGAGCAGTTACCAAAGATTTAAATTTCACCCTCTCTTTTACCGGCAACCAATGAAGGCTATGAAGGTGTTGCCTAAAGCTAACCCTCTTAGGGAGGTTCAAAATTAGTCTGGCTGCAGCGTTTTGAACAAACTGAAGTTTATTCAAAAGGTAGCCAGGCAGACCAACATACAACACATTAGAATAGTCAATGCGAGAAGTGATCAAGGCTTGGGTGACCTTTTTCCTTGCTGCAGTAGGGAGTAACGGTAAGAATGTTTTCATTGCCTTCAGAATACCGAAGCATATTCCCGATAATTTTGTAATCTGAGGGCCAAAGCACAATTTTTCATTGAACTAGATACTCAAGTTCTTAGTAGGCCCCTGTGGGGCAAAGGCAAGGGATACTTGTCAGCACAAAAGGAGTGCCAAATCTGAGGAGGGAAGCTACCAAAGAGGAGGATCTCTGTTTTTTCCTCATTGCAATTCCTTTGGGCTAAAGTTCACCACTGTAGGTTGCAGTCAGGCAACTATTAGCGTAGGAAGGGCTGAACTCCCTTCTGTTCCAAGTGAAAAGTAGCTGAGCATCATCAGCACTAGAGATTACTTTGGGTCCTAATTTCTCTACTAGCTTAATAAGCGGAGACGCTTAAATGTTAAACAGTAGAGGGCTCAGTACAGAGCCTTGAGGGAACCCCATAGTCAGATTCTGGGGAGCAGCCGCAAAAGGCGGAATCAAGTTTTGTTGAGTTCTATCATCCAGATAAGATTTAAGCCAGTTCTAAGCTGACCCTACCACAACAATTTCCCGAAGGCGGGGTGGGAGCAGAGCATGCAGAACATTACTGAATGCAGCTGACAGGTCCAGAAGGACCAGGGCAGCCCTGCCCCCAACATCTAAGGTTTCACGTACGGTCTCGGATATTTAAGCCAGCGCTGATTCCATGCGGTGTGAAGATCTGAAACCAGATTGGGCCGGATGAAGAACATCATGCTATTCCACCAAGCCAGATAGTTGTTTGTTAATCTGCTTTTCAAGGACCTTAGCCACAGCTGAGAGAAGGGAAATAGGGCGATAGCTAGAAGAAAGAGCTAGATCCAGTGTGGGTTTCTTAAGCAGGGCAACAATAATAGCCAGCTTCTAGGTAGGAGGTACCCTGACTGACGCTAAGGATAAGTTGATCAGAGTTTTAACCATGGGGTTAATAACCTCAGTTGCATCTGCCAATAATTTAGTCGGGCAGGGATCAATAGGCGAGCCAAATTTAAGAGTTTTTAAGGTTGCCAGTGAGTCACTCAAGGATATAGTTTCAAATAATGCCAGTTTGGGTGAAGGAGTGGGGATCATCACTATAGGAGAATACATAACCACCAGCTGGCTATCACAGGCACCAAAATTTGCTTGTATAGCACAGACCTTGTTAATAAAGAAACTTGAGAGTTCCTTGCACCTTTCATGCGACGGTGCAAGGACACTGATCTAAGCTTTGGGGGAGAGATAGCTTTGGACAATAACAAAAATTTCTACATCATTATTATCAGAATGCGCAATATGCTCAAGATAATAGAAGCTTTTAGCTTTATAATTGAGAGCAAAGCATTTCTTTTGTGCACTTTTAAAGTTCACTCTAACCTCTGGACTATACTTCTGTCCCCATTTGCGTTCTAGCTTTTTGCACTGTTATTTCTCTGTTTTAAGGGGGGGAGAAAACCAAGGCTTTGTTGGGGGGGTTGTTCTGTTACACCTAAGCTGCATCAAAGAGGTGAGATGCTCAACCACTTTGTTAATGCAGCTAGTATAGCTCTCAAGTATTTCCTCATTTTGTTACGATAAACTAAATTCACCAGGGTCGATCTTCTTAACAGCTTTCCCTTTTTGCCTACTGATCATACTAGCCTCCTTCAGCTTATTCTGAACTTGCCAGGTGAAATTCATCAGGGAATGGTCTGATCAAGTCACCGGCAGGGGGTCCTCCACTAATAGAGGCATATTAGTACAAACAAGATCCAAAGTGTGGCCACCCTGATGGGTTGGAAGAGTGAACAATTGTTGCAGATGGGCTAGATTTATGCATTCAAGAACCACCAGTGTATACCCAGCTTCTGGATTATCCACATGGATATTTGTTAGACTTGGCATCTTTGGCGTGCTTTCCCTAGACTTTTGCCTCAACCGCCTGTATTTTTGATGCTGTACTGGATATTGTTTATGCTGGCATTGATGCTTTGGGCGCTTTGCCACTGCTGATCAGTGTCAAAGTATAAGTGTTCCCTGTGTAAATTGTTATTGTGATTGGTTCTTCCTGATTGGCATGTTTGATTTACCAGTCAGTCATAAGTAAAGTGCACTGAGTGTGCTAGGGCTAGTAAATCAAATACCACTAGTGGGCCTGCAGCACTGATTTTGCCACCCACATGAGTAGTCCTGAAATGGTAACTGCCATGTTGACTTGTCAAGTGCAACCTCTTGCCAGGCTCTAACCTTCACTTTTCTTAAATGTCAGTCACCCCTAAGGTAGGCCCAAGATACCCCTGAGGGCAGGGTGCAGTGTATGTGAAAGGTAGGGCATGCCCTGGTGAGTGTTTCATGTCCTGATAGTGAATTACTACCAATGTAGTTTTTCACTGTTGGAAGGCTACCTACTCCCATAGGACAGAATGGGGAGTTTTGTTTATAACATCTTGTAAACATAATTGCCCCTGGGAACAAGGTAGGAAAAGAAAGTTTAGTATGCCTGGACTCAGAATGTTAAAATGCATCTTTTAGTGAGGGTGATTTTACATTCTGTGTTTTAAAATATTACCTTTAGAAAGTAGGTATTTTCTAGTTTAGCCATCCAGTGTGCCTCTGCTAGGATAGGATGTGGATTGACTGTCTGGGTTTGGAGTATCAGAGACTGGGGAGGAGCAGTAGCTCCAGAGAGCCTGATGAGTCAGGGCTGGGCTGAACAGAACTGCGCTGGAATTAGAGTAGGGGAGTAGATTTGCTTTTGTCTTCAAAAAAACGTGGATAGACTCCATTTATCAGATTAATGGGTTTAAAACTTTTTTCACATCGGCTGTACCCTCCAAGCATGGGAGGAATAGGGGCGGCCTATGTATCTACATATCGCACATGCTGAATATAAGTATAATAGACTTTGTTGAATCAAACACATATTACCAGGTCCTGAAAATAAGTATTGATAACTCACACTGTTCCATTTTCGTAAATTTCTATAATAACATTCCTACCCTGCTAGCTGAGGGAGTCCTAAAAGACCTGCAGAAGGTTCTAGATAAAATTCACATGAAAACTAATAAATACCTATGCATGATATGGGGTGGGGGTTTTAACATTGGCCTTTGTCTACATGCAGAAAACGGTAACTGTGGCCTATCGTCTCAAGACGAGAAAGATATCTCTAATTTCTTGCGCTCCCCGTAGGAGACCAACTCTACCTGATTAAGTATACTATGGGTCTGGGCTTTGCTAATGATCTTTGTTCTCCTTCTATCCCACTCTGTCATACTTTTAACGGGTGTGGGCTGTGTTTGACCATTGATTTCCTACTTATCTCAAACTGACAATCCCGTAGATTATCTAACTTTAAAACCCATTCAGTCGCCTTTAGCGATCATTATCCGATCAGTGTCTCATTAGACCTTCCAGCCAATGAGTTATCTAAAAGACATACGGCCACCGAGGTCCATTGAGACATCGCCAATAATAGAGCAAATGGTTATACAATCAAATTGGCAGGAATAGACTCAATACAGCTAACCAAATTCCTTTTAACCAGCTGTAAGGCAGACTTGTCTGTCTCCACGAGACCACCTCAGACCCCTCTATTCTTAACTCCTTTTGTAATATCACATCAGCAATTAGAAACAATCTAAGATCTGAACCTCTCAAAAATCTACTAAAAGTAAACCAGGGTGGTTTGATCGTAAATGTAGAAAGTTGCATGCAAACCTGATAGATGCCCTACACAAGACCACAAGAAACCAGGCAGCTATCAAAAGTGCTGGGGCAGCGTACAAAAAGACCCTAAAAGAATGTAAAGAGGCTATAAGAATTTACATGTGGAAAGCTGTAAAGCAAGCATCAGATAATAAAGACATAAAAAGCTTCTGAAGGGCAGTTCCTGTCCCCCAAAAAATTTTGATTTCGATCGGGGAAGACCAGTGGGTGTCCCATTTTTCTAAATTGTACTGTACCCATGATAACACTGCCCTTGGTGAGGATTCAGGAACAGCTCCATCATGTCTTCTCCCAATTGATATTGATTTCAATATGGATGTGGTAATTTTAGCAATTAATGCTAGCATAGGCGGAAAAGCTCCGGGTCCAGATAGTATACCAGTGGACATGTACAAATCTTGGGGCCCATTATTAACCCTGGCCCTACGGGCCTGTTGTACACAAGGTTTCACCCCGACCTGGATGGAATCTATACTTTTCCCCATTTTTAAGAAGGTGACCGCAATGACCTGGCCTGCTATAGACTCATCTCGCTGATGGGCTCCTTCGTGAAGGTGGCCGAGTGTGTCATCCTAAAAAGACTGCAGCTGTGGGCCGAGGGCACTGGTGTCAACTCCGAGCTACAGTATGGATTCCGCCAAGGCCTGGGTACTGTGTAACAGCGTATAAACATGTGCCTCTTACTGGGGAAATATATACAGGCTGTTAGATCTGGGGGTCTCTAGTTGGCACAGGTAGCTACTTGTGACAAATAGGGACCCGTGAGTCTAGTCAGGATAAGGGGATTACACTTCTAAAATAACCCCTGCTCACCCCCTTGATAGCTTGGCACGAGCAGACAGGCTTTTCTTAGAGGAGGTGTGTTAAGCGTTTGTGACCACATACAGTAACCCAGTGACAACACTACAGATGGACACCACACAAGGTTTTATATGAAAAATAAGTATACTTTATATAGAGTTACCACAAGACCATAAACGACAAAAATACACAATAATATTACTTTAATATGGTAGATTTAGCTTCGTTCAGTTCAGTTCTTAAGATGCAACACTTTGGGTCAATGTACCTTAGGATCGTTTGCGCTTCCACGACAAGCAATGTCGCAGCGAGGGAAATGTGGCAAAGTTCAAGTACAAAGAAAGAAAGAAGCGAAGATCTTCCAGATGCGGCATGCTTCTCCGGGGATGCGAGAAGTTCTCAGCTAGAATGCGTGGACTGCAGCGTGACGCTTCTGCACAATGCTACAACTACAGCAGCGACATCCACGATGCGATGGCAGCAGCTCTGACGGTGGCGCGCTTCTCGGGGATGCAAGGTGCTTTTCTTCGATGCGGTGCAGTGCGACAGTTCCAGCGGCGACACCCTCCCTTGGAGATGCGACGGCAGGCACAGTGACGGCAACACGCTCCGATCTCGTTGCAAGACTCTTCTCTTGATGCAGTGCAGTGCGACAGCTACAGCGGCGACACTCTCCTTCGGAGTTGCAACGACAGCAGCAGCGACGGCGACACGCTTCCTCTTTGTTGCGGCACGCTTCTCTCCGATACGGTGCAGTGTGACAGTTCCAGCGGTCACACCCTCCTTTGGAGTTGCATCGGCAGGTACAGCGACGGTGACACGCAGTTCCTCAGAAGGCCCAAAACAGCAGCAGGCACTTTCAAAGAACTCTGGGGAGCTGGGGGTGAAGTCTGTTGTCCCTAAGACTTCAGCAGGAGGCAAGCTCTTTTCCAAGCCCTTGGAGATCCTTCTCAAGTTGAAAGCAAAGTACACAAAGTTACTTTCTCTTTCCTTTGGCAGTAAGGCAACCACTGCAGGCCAATTCCCCAAGCAGCACTTCAGCTTGGGAATAGTCTCTCCTCAGTTTCTTCAGGTTCCTCTCCTCAGTAAAGGTTTCTTCTTGTAGTCCAAAGTAATCTAATTTCATGGGATCAGAGTCCAATATTTATACCCCAAAATCCTTTTTTCTCTGAGGCCCAGTCCAAACCCGTTCTGAAGCACTCTGTTTACCAGACTTCTCCTTTCCATTCACAGTGCAGGGCAGGCACATCAGACGCCCCACGGGAGGTGGAGCCAGCATTGTGAAAGGCAAGTAAAGTCCTGGAGCAATTTGTTTACAGGACTCCTTCTCTTCTTTCAGTGTGCAGGGCAGAGACATCAGTCGCTCCCCAGGAGGTGGAGCCAGCATTTTGGAAGGCAGGCACAGCCTGTTTCAAGGTTCAGGTGCAACTCCTCCCTCCCATCTAGATGCAGATCTCTTTATTCACCAATGAGCTGACTCATCCTGTCTCTTGGAATCCCCCAGCCCAGTCACTCAAAAAACAGACAAAGGAATGCACAACCTAGCAGAGGCAGGCTTGAAAGGTTAGGCAAGCAAATACCTACTTTCTAAAAGTGGTACTTGCAAACACAGAATGTTAAAACCAACTTCACTAAAAGATGTATTTTATCATTCTGAGTTCAGGCATACTAAACTCGAATTTCTACTATATTCTCTGAGACAGTTAGGATTATAAACATGTAATAATCTAACAGCCCATTCTGACCTATGAAGAACAGGTAGCCTTGCAATAGTGAAAAATGAAAATGGCTGTAATTCACTATTAGGACATGCCACACACATCAGGGCTTGTCCTCCCTTATACTTACAATGTACCCTGCCCTTGGTCCTACCATAGGGGTGACTTATATGAAGAAAAGGGAAGGTTTAGGGACTGGCAAGTGGGTGCACTTGCCCAATCAGCCTGACTGTACCTGACTGCACGCAGGCTCTGCTATGGCAGACCTTAGACACATTTTACAAGGCTGCTTCTGTGGGTGGCAGAACCAGTGCTGCGAGCCCACCAACGTTGTAGATGTCCCAGTTATCCAAGTCCTGATGAGACCCCCCATCGAAACAAGGGGTTGAAACGCCGTTGACAAGCTTGTAAGAACGACACACTATTCAGCATGTATTATTGTGTACTTGTGCTGTTAAACATGTGTATATAAATGATCGTTCTTTATAATTTTGTAAACCTTGTACATAATAGACCACGTTAATACTCACATTTAGGTTCCATTTCACAAGGGGACAAAATGCACAATTATTTCTTTATTTACAAATGTATATAACAACTGTGAATTTGGTTATAAATCAACCCCTGTGTGTGAGTGGTTCCTTGTCCTCTGATATAATAGCACCTTACATATTGCCATTGAGCTTTTCCCCTATTAATATTATCCTTATTAGCCACAGGAACCGTTGTTTCCTTTATAAAACTAGTACCCTGGTTCCTCGGTGAGTAGGGTTTCCCCTGTTTTTGTCCCAAAGCAACCCTACCAGCAGCATTTGGATTTACATGCCCTGGGCACACTTAGTGCACTACATTAGGATCTGACAAGTAAACCAAATAGCCAAACATGGAACCACTGATTAATACATCAATTTACAATAGGGAGCACTTGCACTGTGGCACTGGATAGCAGTGGCACAGTGCCCAAAGCATCTAATACCAGCAACAACATATGAGGCAACAGCAAAAGAGGAATGGAGACCCACGTCAATGGTGCCAGGTCTAACACAGGCTAAAAGGGGGAGTTTATACCTGTGCTTTATGGAGTTCTGCCTTTGATTGTGTTAACCATCAGAAGCTGTGGGGCAAATTAGAGGCCATGGGGGTAGAACTTCCTGTTATTAACTTCCTAAAACAGTCCTACCTAGATGCACGGGCTAGGGTTCATTTTGGGAAAACCGGTAAACCTAGCGATAACTTCCCTCTCAGGAATGGGGTAAGGCTGGGGTGTGTGCTAGACCCCTCCTGTTCACACTCTACATAATTAGCTTGGGTTATACCTTAGCCAGGGAATGTTTGGATTTACATATTATTGGTAAACGGCCAATTGGCGTACGCTTGTATGCCGATGACGCAGTCCTGTTAGCCCTACCCCAATTTGCCTGCAACATTGTCACAACTTTTGCATCCTACATGTCTAGGCTGGACCTCAATGTAAACATCGTCAAAACTTTCACAATGAAATGTATTAAGTCCATCACCAAGTGTCAAGATATTTGTTCAGATAATAATTGGCTTTAATTTGCCAAGTTCTTTTTGTACCTGGGCATTGTTTTTGACAATAGGGGCTCTTGGGTAAATGCAATTAACTCCAGTAAATTGCTTTTCGCAAAAGCTGTAGGAGCCTTGGTAAGCTTTGCTAGAAGGTTAGGCAAGCACCCAATTAATGATGTGTTGATAATCTATAAAGCCAAGTGCATTTCTATTGCCCTATTTGGAGCTGACATTTAGGGTTGCGCAAATGTAGAGTCTGTCGGAAACTTGAGAATAGATTTTTAAAATATCTTCTAGCTATCCCTAATAGTACTGCAACGTATATTTGTCACAGCGAATTGGGACAGCCATACCTGTCCGACTTAATTAAAATCCAGCCAATATTATTATGGCACAAAGTCTGGACCGGCGTTTCTACCAGCCTTAACTGGGATGTGATAAATGTTTGTTCGAGTTTAAACGGGGCGCTACATATTCCCTGGTTTGTATTAGGTTCAAAAATTCCTTAAAGATATTGACCACCCTGAGCATTTTGTCAATCCAGACTGTTTCACCAATGTCACAAGAAAGGAACTAAAGTCATTATGTACTAGCCACCTGGAAAGGTTAAGACTGTCTTCTAATATTACAAAAACATAGGTCTGTGCTAGCCAACTGATTCTGGCCGATCCAGGAATTCAACCCTATTTAACGTTTAATCTGAGTGCCTATGATAAGATACTTCTGACCATCTACTTTCAAGCAACTTCCATATAATGGTCACGTTCCCCCAGATAAACAATTGGTCATGTTCTATGTGCCTTTGTCCTTGCAATGATAATTCTCCTCAGTCGACAATCCATGTTATCTTCTTCTGTAAGTTCTATTTGTTAATCAGGAAAAGATGAATTGTACCGATTCTGAAATCACAAGCTCTGAGACAGTGTCGACCCGCGTTTATTAAATTGCAACTTTTAGACGATGAAAGTCACACTGCTCATATTGCAAAATATCTAAAAGGAGTGGTTAGGAGTTCAATGCAAGGACCCCTTTATTGTAACTGTTTACAGATTGTAATTTTATCTGGGATGTGTAAGGATATTAGTATGTTTCCTCTCTTCTATTAAATCATTATTTTTATAAAAGGTTGTATTATTTATTTATACAAACAGGTATATTGTGTTTTTAACGTTTTCTGTTTTTATGATGTGCTTTCATGATTCAATTATTTAAATCGAATAAAGCTTAATTTGACCACTAAAGTTAGTATTTTGTTTAATGGATTGCATGAAATGAAAAGAGGGATTTATAAAGCTCTACAAAACACAAAGGTGTCTAGGCTCTGGATAGACCACTAGGCAGTCGCATTTGGAAAGTGTGGTAATAAGGCGAGGTTTTTAAACGCTTCCTGAATTGAAGCAGGTTAGGTTAATTTTTGCGGGGCTGTGGGCAGGAAGTTCCAGAGTTTAGCAGTAGTGTAAGCAAAACTTTTGACTCCACATTTTACTTTGGATATCTTGGGGATAGATAAGCTGCCACTGTTAGATGATCTTAGTGATCTGCCTGGGATGTAGAGTCTAAAAAGGCGCAACAGTTGCCATGGACCTTTGCCATGTGTGGCCTTGAACGCAATACATAAGGCCTTAAATTTAATGCGCCTACTGATGGGCAGCCAATGCAGCTGTGCGAGAGCCTTGGAGACTGAATCGAAGCAAGTGAGCCCAAGCAGGACTCTGTCAGTGGCATTTTGAATAGTCTGCAGTTTATGTAAACTGCGCTTGCTTGCGCTGGCGTTGCAGTAGTCCAGCCTTGTGAGGTAATAGAAATTTTCAGGTAGCCAAAGTGTCCCCCAACTCGCACCCTATCCATGCACCCATGTTCCTTGTATGTCGTGTAACTTCCGTTCTGTTCATGCTAGAGAGACGCAAATACATTTGCGTCCATCCTTAACATGTTAGCTATCCAACCATACCAAGAAATCCCGTTAATTATGTTCCTAGGCATACGGTGCCACCGTCTTTATATGGTGCACTTCTGAAATTCGCCCACGTTTTCTCCATGTTTCCTGGCTCAGTCGAGCTAGGCCCTTAACGAGGCCTCTCTGCCTCATCTCTCCTATCTCCGAAAGCTGTACGCATCCCTGACCCCTGCCTTACTTCCTGCCAGCGCAGCGGTGCCCGGCTCGGCCTGGACTGCCTGCCAAATTCATGTTTTGCCTACCGATATCTGCTCAGCCTCCTCGAAAACACATTCCAGTCTAGTGAAATGGGTAAACATATTCCCGGCTACAGAGCAAAGGGCCCGGCCTTCTTGTCCTCCTTGCAAGTGATTTACTGAACCCGTTACCATGGTAGGCCCATGGCTCCGCGCATTGCACCAAGACACGTATGCATGCACTAGCATTCGGTGTTGAACGGCCCCTGCCCGAGAGACCTTTTACTCAGACACTACATCCTCCAAACAACAGATATCAGATATGCTATAGGTACAGGTTGCCCTGACACTCCAGACATCAGTCTCCTCCACTAGTGCTAAAGTCAAAGTCTCCAGTTACACGTCATACTAGTTGCGCGCGCATATAGGCGAAGGGTTTCTGCTGATTCTGCAACTTTTCACTTTGCATCCACCCACATGTGACGTATCTTGTGATGTTTCTCTAACATGTACAGTGCACGCCCATGTGTACGCCTCTTTTCACGCCTCCTCTTACGCATGTGTTCTTATCTCTCTCTTCTCACCTGTTACGCCTACTGTATTGGATTCAATTGTGATGATTTACTATATATAATGTGTAATGTTAATAAAACGTTGAATGTCCCTTCCTGAACCTGCGTGGTGATACCCGATATCCTTTGCTTCGAAGCATAATATTAAAGCCCGTATGACTCAGATACCACGGACTCTGCCTCTCATTTTTATGAGCTGTCTTTTATTGATAATTATATGGAAAAATGCATAGGTAAAATTTATTTACCACATAATTTGGCGCCCGAATAGGGACCCCCCCCCTTCCCCACTCGCCGGTGAAGTCACGTGGCCTTTGACCCCTTCTACAACCCCGACGGAAACCGTGCACGTTTGCGGGTTTTCCTGCTATCTTCCCTCGGGTCCACGAGGGAGACGGAGACTGCGGTCCGGCGTCCAGACGAGGCGGTGTAAATGTAAATGTAAATGTATTGGCATTTATATAGCGCACTACTTACCCGTAGGGTCCCAAGGCGCTTCGACCGCTGCGAAACCCTTCCTGGCTTCCCTGAGAGATGGTCCCTTAATGGGTATCTCCAGGGTGAGACCAGGCATCCCCGGCGGTCTGGTGGGGCCGTTAGTGAAGATGAGGCAAGCTAATGCCCAGAGTTGCCGAGTGTGATCGCTGATCAGAGTGGGCACCGAGGCGAGAGAATTATCGAGTCCGCTGACCCTGGTCCAGAAACCTGCCGCGCCGGGAATCGAACCCTGGTCCCGGGCCGTCCTCTGCTCTCGGGTCTGCCGCCTCTAACCAGTGAGCCACACTACTTCACTGTGAGGTGAGGAATGCGGAGGATCCCGACCAGAGCCCTAGTCGAGAGAGCAAGGTCCGAGGTGTCCGGAGGCCCACCTGTTCCGAAGCGCATGCGTAGGAGAATCGTCACCTGACGCAGTCCAGTCCTTTCCAGTTTCCGAGGCCTTCAGTTTCTTGCTTCCCGGTGAGTACCGTTGTTGGGAACGCATCTAGACGGGTTCATTACTTGGTTCCCGGTCAAGACAGGTCTGGGTACACAGGCCTGGTCCGTACGTGTTCACTTAGGTGGATAAGGTCCGACGTGTCTCTTTATGGGACCGGTCTGTACTGTTTTAGCAGTGCATCTAGTCTAGTAATTCAGTGATTCAGTATCTAGTGTTACAAGTTTCAGTCTTGTTCTTATGTGTTCTCTGTGTATCAGGTAACATGTTTTTAAATGTGTTTTAATGTTGTGGTATGAATGACTGTTTTGCTATTCATTACTGTGTTTTACTGTGTACACGTTTAAAGTAATCCGACCATGCCGCTGTTTTCAAAATTACGTCAGATAGGAACTAGAAAAGGGATACTCGAAGAAGCAGTTCCCGTCCCACCTAGGGACACTCCAGGATATTTTATGTACCACAAACACGGCTTAGACGCTGTGCTGTATTTAGACTTATGGGTGGAGTACACCAAGAATCTGGAAGAGAAGTTTAGATGGCCTGCCTCAAAGACATGGGATGCCGAGTGCATCATGAGAGTAGAAGAAGCATTATGGAAAAAGAAAGCCAGACAATCCCAGAAGGATGCCATAGAATTGTGGCGTAAAGAATCACATAGACGAACAGAAAAAGAAATTAGGAAAGCCGAGAGAAGTAGAGAAGAATTCGAAAAAGCCAGAGAAAAAGAGTTAATAGAGGAAGGAGAACAGGTCAGACTAGAACAATCAGACCGCCAAAGAAATGCACTCATTACAGGCATGTATCCAGTTTTGACCGAGGGCCTGCCCAAGGCGACCCCGGAAGTACCCCGTAGCTTGCCACCACCATTGGTCCCGACCCAACTCCGTCACAAAAAGACCGCAGCAGACATTTTCCTTTCTTCCTATTTAGATGATGTAGCTCCAGCATATACCAATGTACCCGTACAACCCGCTAATAATGCACCGCAGCATGTTCCGGCTGATCAAGCCACGACCCCTCCACGCCAAGATTCATTTCCCGCACCTGCTGTCACTTCCCCTTCTACTGCTGCTGCTACTGGTCCTCCTACTATTGGTCCTCACAATCCTTTTGCGACAGATGCGACCCAGAGTCAGTCCCCTGTACATGTACTTTTCCCACACGTCATGACGTAAAGTCATGCTCATGGTTCTGCTTCAGGAGGTGCCGTAGGAGGCCACCTTCACACCCCGCCACAGTTACATCGAGTGACAATGAGAGATTTAGCAACACAGCGTACTCCGAAAGCGATGCCACATGAAAAACTTAAACAGTATCTTACGGATTGTAGATATGATCCAGTACCTGGCAAGACAGGAGATATGATGTTAGCCTTGTTACGACTACGACGTGTTACGGATTATCTGATATTATTACCAGAAATGCCAGAACATCTAGACAACATATATAATTTTATTAGAACGGGTGAAAGGCCAGAATGTATTTGTGAAGCCATGGCATATCAGAAAGTTGAGACACAAGGTTTAATATTACGATTCTTGATTAATTGTTTGATAAGGGAACAAGATCAGTCAGGTGTTGTTCAAGAGGAGATGGATGTACTGACAAAATGGAGTCAAAATATTGCAGATTGTAAACATGATAAACAAACCTGTATAGATGCCATGTCCAGAAAGATTCGTAAAGAAATAGTAGCAATACATACCAGACAGAAGGCTGAAAGGGAAACCGAGTCCGACAAGAATGAATCCTCGGAGGAGGAAGAAATAAATAATCCAGAAGAGAATCAGGGTACAATAGCGTACGTAGGTAGAGTGAAACTCCCTAAACAGTATTCTTCTGATAGAACTTTTGACAGACCCATTCGTTCAGAAAACAAAAAACGTTTCCTTTCCCCGATACCAGAGCAATGTTCTCTTGAACATGTTTTTCAAGTTACTGATAAAATACTGAAAGAAAGAATAGGTTATCATGAACTCAATACCTTACGTGATCAGGAACTAGCCCGGTCAGCAGTCCAATGGGCCGGGGATGACAGTATATATACAGATGATTTAGTAGTGCAAACATTTTTAAGCCTTACTCCAGAAGAACAGCGACTAGCTGGTATATACATGACCCAACATCTCATTACTCTATATGAAAATCAGCAATCCGATCCAGGTCCATTGTATAATATGTTGCAAGACTTACTCCTGAGAAGATGGAGAGGCCAAGGTACTGATTTAATTGATATTATTCTAGAACAACGTCATAAATATAGAACTTTCCTGACTCCACGTCTTGTTTCCGTTCCACCCCCAGTAAGACAGCCATATCATGGATAGACAGAACCCCTTACGAGAAGTACATCCAATCCGGAAGCCAGATAATACACTTGAACGCGTATTCGTATACACTCCTTTGACTAAAATGGAATTATTGGAAATGAAGAAAATTGTACCTTGTCATGATAAAGATCCTGCAGGCTTCCATCGTGAATTAAAAGACATGTTACTTATGGGAGATTACACGTTTCCCGATATTCTTAAAATGCTAAAAGTATTGTTGCCAGCAGGGATTTACGAAAAACTGAAAGAAAAAGAATGGGAGGTGGGTGATAAAAAGATTATTGTGATTTTTATTCAAGATTCGAGAAATGTTTCATTATCAATAGTGGCCTAAAAACAAGTAGCGAGTCATTCCCACATCTTTTTGTGACTAAACTAGTCGAGAATTTCTTGCCCCAGGTTAAAAACAGAGTATTGAAAGTCGAAAGTACATGGCAAGCTAATACGCCTTCCCAAATGTTACAGATGTTACAGTATCACCAGAACAGAATTAGAGAGGAACATGATCATGAACAGAGGCGTATGAAAGACACGAAAAGGAAAGTACTAGTTGCCCAGTCTGTTCCAGCAAATGGTCAGAAGAGTGGTAACACGCAGAACACACAGACTAGTCATTCTACAGGTCCTGTTAAAGGAAATTGCAATTATTGCAAGCAGCCAGGTCACTTTATAAGTGATTGTGCCGTTCTCAGACACAATATTTCTACGGGCAAAACTAAAGAAAGACCACGTCCGCCTAGACCAGAACACGTTCAACAGAATATTCCACAGAATCCGCAACCTCCACAGCATGTACAGCAACAGACAGTAGCTGTACCCCAACCCCAACCCATTGCTGCAACTCAACATGTCACGTCACAAATGTACCAGTATGCACAGTCAGATTACCCCGATTATCAGCAGTACACATGAAACAGCCTGGAGAGGGAGGTTGGCTTGCCCCTTATCGAGGTTCCTGTAGATCAAGATGGTCCCTATGTACATAGTCAGGTATTAGGGAAGGACAGAAAATTTTTGATTGACACGGGGGCGAGCAGAACTACCATTAGTCATGACGAGGTTCCAGGGGCACCCCTCTCAGGCTCACAGAATGTTTCCCTTGGATTTTCAGGAAAACCTATTGTTAACGAAGTATCACAGCCAGTTCCCCTTGCAGTTGGTCCATTGTCCCGTACTACCGATTTGTTACTTACTAAATCATGTCCTGAAAACCTGCTTGGTATTAAAACACTGAAAGCTCTAGGAGCTGTTATATGTTGTTCTCCGGAAGGAGTGAGACTGTTCCTTCGTGATTTCAAGGGCCATTATGTGTTGAGAGATTTTGATGTCAGATTGCTAAATGTTCCACAGCATTTATGGGCGCAAGGTCCAACTGATGTAGGTTGTATGCACATTACTCCCTATCGTGTCACACTCAAGCAAGGTGTTGTGCTGCCCCGTATCCGTCAATACAAATTGCCCCCGAGGCTGTAGCAGCCTTACTGAAAATTATTGACGAACTCATTGCCCAGGGAGTAGTCGTAGAAACTGACTCCAATATGTGTAATTCTCCAATCATTCCGCTTCTTAAACGAACTGACCCAAATGCACCTCCAGTCTATCGACTGGTGATCGATCTTCGAGAACTCAACAAATGCATAGTACCACAGTACCCAGTGGTCCCAGATATTTCGTCACTACTGACTGCCATTGATTCCGAAGCTGCGTTCTTCACTGTAATTGATATTAAGAACGCTTTCTTTAGTGTTCCCATTCACCCGGAAAGCCAATATTTGTTCGGATTCTCATTAAATGGCCGAAGTTTTAAATTTGCACGTGCACCTCAAGGGTTCACGGAAAGTCCTAGTATTTACAGCCAAGCCCTGAAACGACAACTAGACAGTATTCACATGCCTACTGACACTGCTCTACTACAGTATGTTGATGATCTGCTGATCACAGCACGGACCGAACGTGACTGCGAGAGCGCGTCACTGACGGTCTTGTTTTTTCTTGCCGAAAAGGGGCACAAGGTGTCCCCTTCGAAGCTCCAATTCTGTGCCCAGCAAGTGGTATACCTTGGGCACTTGCTGTCCAAGAGGGGTAGACAGTTGACACCAGATCGTATCCAGTTAATAGCACATCTGCCACAACCCAAGACTCAAAAGGAAGTACGGGCCTTTATTGGCCTCACTTCGTACTGCAGACAATGGATTCCCCAATATGCATTTCTAGCCAAACCACTTATACAGTTGACAACACAGGAGGCAGCGACTTCGACTGTCCTCCCATGGACTCAGGAACATACACAAGCTTTTAATGACTTGAAGAAAGCTTTATGTCAAGCACCAGTTTTAGCGACACCATGTTACAGCAAACCTTTTACACTTTTTGTCACAGAACGCGATAGCACAGCGTTGTCCGTTCTCACACAAGATCAAGCAGGACACCATAAGCCTTGTGCTTATTTTTCCAGTACATTGGATCCAGTAGCCCAGGCTCTGCCTGCGTGCTTAAAATCAGTTGCAGCAACAGCTCTAGCTATCAGACAAAGCGACTCAATAGTGTTAGGACATCCCTTGACAGTACAGGCTCCACATTCCGTGGAAGTACTTCTGAACCGAACCCAGACTCAACACTTGACCATAGCACGACTGACAGGTTATGAACTGACACTGTTCCAGCCACACATAGAAATCAGACGCTGCAACATACTTAATCCTGCCACATTGTTACCCTCGAGTACAACAGATCCAGCACCACATGACTGTGTAGAAGTCATCAATACAGTGACAAAGCCCCTACAAGACTTGACAGACATTGCAATACCCGATCCAGACCTGACACTTTACGTGGATGGTTCATGTATGAGGACAAACACAGGAGAGTTAGTGGCCGCCTATGCAGTGACCACTGAAACTGAAGTTTTAGATACGCATCGTATTGACACACTATCTGCTCAAGCTGCAGAACTTATTGCTCTGACCCAAGCATGTATATTAGCCAAGAACAAGAAAGTAAACATATACACTGATTCACAGTATGCATTCGGAGTCGTTCACGACTTCGGAGTCCTTTGGGAAGAGAGAGGTTTCTTAACTTCTCACGGTACCAAGATCCAGCATGGTCCCCTCATTCAAGCCCTGTTAGAAGCAATACACTTGCCTACAGCCATAGCCATTATGAAATGCAAAGCACATACCAAAGTCACTGACAGAATTACCCAGGGTAACGACCTGGCAGATCGTACAGCCAAACTCACAGCTCAGACAGTCATCCCGACTGACATGACAAAGACTGATCCGACTACACTGACACATTGCCTGACAGTCAAGGATCCCATTCTAGATGTACTCGACATACAGAAACATGCAACACCAGACGAAATCAAGAAATGGACTGAACAAGGAGGGATCCAGACAGATCAAGGATGGATGACGAAGGGAAGGGCCACATGGTTCCTCCCCAACTCTATGGTTCAAGTCATAACCAACACAGCACATAGTCCAGCACACTTAGAAGAGAAAGCCATGTTAGACAGTTTACAGAATCTCTGGTACAATAAACATTTACGAGCAGCCGCAAAACAGAAAGTGCGTACTTGCATGATCTGTTGTCAGTTCAATCCCGGAAAAGGTGTCCCCGTGGAACAGGGTGGATTTCATCCTCCTGACCATCCTTTTGAAGTCCTCCAGATGGATTATATCCAGATGGACCGATGTCGAGGATTCAAGTACGTCCCCGTAGTCGTATGTGCTCTTTCCCGATGGACAGAAGCATATCCGGTCCCAGATTACACTGCTCCGACCACTGCCAAGCAGCTGGTTCGTGAATTTTTCCCACGGTACGGTTTGCCCCGTGTCGTGTACTCTGATAATGGACAGCCATTCTCGTCCGAGCTCATGAAACAGGTTTCACTTCTGTTAGGTTACCAATGGAAGTTCCACTGTGTTCGACATCCTGAAGCCGCAGGTCTCGTAGAGAGACATAATCAGACCCTGAAAACACGTCTAGCAAAAATCTGTGCCGAGAAAGGAGTAGATTGGATAGTTGCCTTGCCAGTTGCACTCTTTTACATGCGAATGGTAGCTCATTCCAGGACAGGGCTATCCCCGTATGAGGTGGTCTTCGGTAGGCCTCCGAATATGTGGGGGACGCCTATGCCCCGTAGAATAACTGATGTTGACAGTTGTATGCTGACAGATTACCTGGCTTCCTTGATGTCTGCACTACAATCTTGTTGTTCACAGGTCGCGGCTGCCTTTCCGGACAACACCCAAGTAAAACCGCATGAAGTCCGCCCGGGAGATCTGGTCCTGATCAGGAACTTTGACCGGAAGAGTCCGCTGGAACCCAGATGGAAGCAGCCCAAATTGGTTTTATTATCTACAAGAACTGCAGTTAAAATAGAGGGGAGAAAGGGATGGCTCAATTCGAGCCATGTGAAAAAAGTTCATGGACTGTGTCCAGACTTGCCAATTAAGGACTGCCCACTTTCAGAGACTGATACTAAACTCCCCCTGCTAGAGAAAACTCCCCAAGAGGAGTACCGTGCTAAGCTAAGGTCTAGTAAGTCAGTCAGCGTTTAATTGTTTAAGTCCCCCTCGGGTGAAGCGGTTAGACAGGTTTCTGACATGTATAGAATAGACCCAAGTAGTAAGAGAGATAGGCGCAACGAGAAAAGAAAAAAACATTGTAAAGTTTTGCACAGCGGATACATAATTGCCTTGATCTCGATGTTTCTTCTGAGTCTTACGATTATATGCATTAGTTTAATGTTTCACGTTTTTTTCCCTCTTGATTCACATGTACGTGTTTCCTCTAATGACACTGTGGAGCACACTTTTAGTGATTTGCCCCCGCATGAACTGTCCTATCGTTTAGCCATGCGCAACAATACATTCATCCGTATGTTACATCATTCACACCAAACCAGCAATGCCACTAATTGCTGGGTATGTGGCCGACTCCCTCCCTATCAGAAGTACAAGGGAGCTCTGCCCCTCTTTCCTTATCCGTTTACACATAATGGTTTGTGTGGTGCATGGTTTACTTTAATGTCTTCTCTAGATAGTAAGTCCAAGGTTTAAAAGGAATAAAATATGTTACCCAGACCAGGAAGGTCTTCCCCAGAGGACAGGGATCGATTTAGAAAATGAAGTGTATGGATTAGGTAATTTTACACTTAACCTCATGATTCTGAATGTGCAGTCTGAGACTAATTCGGACTTGCCGTTTATTACAGTTTTACCAGTGAAAGGTGAATTATGCGTCAGAAAGAATGGTTCAGTACATCTAGGACACAGTGATTGTGATACTGTTGTCGAATTCAGCGATACAGGAAAGTCTACTTTCAAAGCTTCTCGCCATTCTTATTTCATATGTGGTCAGACAGCCTATGTACGTCTGCCATTGGATTGGGATGGGACGTGCTATATTGCGTTCCTATTGCCACCTGTTTTTCTAGCCCGCCTGATTATCACAGAAATCCACATCTCGTTCATGTAAGACATAGAAGGGAGATCAAGATCCCAATTGTCGATCAGACTGAAACTACCTTAGAACAATATATAGACTTCAATAAAGGATTCTTTCCATTTATAGGCACTGTCTCAAATAGTAAACTAATTCGAAAATTGACCAGAACATTAGAAGCAGTAGTGAACGAGACTACTTCTGCTTTAGGTAACCTGACCGAGGAACAATCTGCTATGAGACTTGTTGTTCTTCAGAATCGCCTTGTCCTTGACGTCATCTTGGCAGATAGGGGCGGGGCTTGTAGAGTCATCGGATCCAGTTGTTGTGTTTTCATTCCAAATAACGCGCCATCCGTGTATAAGGCCATAACTCGGCTTCATGAAATAGCCCATCAGATGCATCAGAATCCAGGCTCCTGGACTTGGTCCGGTTGGTTCTGGAGTGTGGTTTCCGCCTGGGGATGGAAATTGTTGTCGTTCCTAGGAATAATATTGGCCATAGTATTCAGTTGTTGTCTCTGTCTGCAATGTGGGCCAGCGATTTGCGGCTTGTGCGCCACAGCCTGTATTCCCCGTCCAAGTACACGTTCCCGCTCCCAGATAAAGAAAGATGAACAAATGATGCTCTATGAACAGATAGATGGTCTCATGAATATAGATATATCCTGAAGGGTGTAGTAGGGTCCAAGGAGGGAATGAGGTAATAGAAATTTTCAGGTAGCCAAAGTGTCCCCCAACTCGCACCCTATCCATGCACCCACGTTTTCTCCATGTTTCCTGGCTCAGTCGAGCAAGGCCCTTAACGAGGCCTCTCTGCCTCATCTCTCCTATCTCCGAAAGCTGTACGCATCCCTGACCCCTTACTTACTTCCTGCCAGCGCAGCGGTGCCCGGCTCGGCCTGGACTGCCTGCCAAATTCATGTTTTGCCTACCGATATCTGCTCAGCCTCCTCGAAAACACATTCCAGTCTAGTGAAATGGGTAAACATATTCCCGGCTGCAGAGCAAAGGGCCCGGCCTTCCTGTCCTCCTTGCAAGTGATTTACTGAACCCGTTACCATGGTAGGCCCATGGCTCCGCGCATTGCACCAAGACATGTATGCATGCACTAGCATTCGGTGTTGAACGGCCCCTGCCCGAGAGACCTTTTACTCAGACATTACATCCTCCAAACAACAGATATCAGATATGCTATAGGTACAGGTTGCCCTGACACTCCAGACATCAGTCTCCTCCACTAGTGCTAAAGTCAAAGCCCCCAGTTACACGTCATACTAGTTGCGCGCGCATATAGGCGAAGGGTTTCTGCTGATTCTGCAACTTTTCACTTTGCATCCACCCACATGTGACGTATCTTGTGATGTTTCTCTGACATGTACAGTGCACGCCCATGTGTACGCCTCTTTTCACGCCTCCTCTTACGCACATGTGTTCTTATCTCTCTCTTCTCACCTGTTACGCCTACTGTATTGGATTCAATTGTGATGATTTACTATATATAATGTGTAATGTTAATAAAACGTTGAATGTCCCTTCCTGAACCTGCGTGGTGATGGAACCCGATATCCTTTGCTTCGAAGCATAATATTAAAGCCCGTATGACTCAGATACCACGGACTCTGCCTCTCATTTTTATGAGCTGTCTTGTATTGATAATTACATGGAAAAATTCATAGGTAAAATTTATTTACCACACTTGAACTAATTAAGGCTGTGACCACTGTTTTCCTGTGCTCTACTGGGATGAGCGAAAGTACTTTTTTCAGTATTTTGAGAATGAAAAAGCAGCCTGCTGTGGTGTGGTTGATCTGGGATTCAAAGGAGTGCTGGGAGTCGAAGAGAACCCTGAGGTTCTTAACCTTGTTAGCTAGTGTTGGGGGAAGGCCCATGTGACTTAGCCACCAGCTGTCTTACTAGATAATAGGTGTGTTGCCAAAAAGCATAATCTCAGTTTTTGAAGTATTACGTTTTAGACAGTTAGTCTGCATCCACTTTCCTATGTGGCTCATACAGTTTTTGAATCGAGATGCAGTATCTGCGGATGAGCTGTTGATGGACACAATGACACATTGTTGTGGCCAGATTAACCAAGAAGCACCTTTTTTTAAAGGACCTTGTGATGTGTAATCAAAGCCTGTACTGTCATTTTTCAAAATGATTTAATCTGTAAATACAAGGACCCATCTCTAATTCATCAGTAAAATGAAAACACTATCAGCTGCAAGAAAGTTGAACAAATACTGAAGAGCCAATATACTGCCAATGTTGTTTTTAATGATATACAGGGCGGTTTGCATGTTTATGAATTTTTAGCCACACAAGTAGGAAAGGCATTACCCCCAGGTCCCTCCTGTCCTCGTCCCATTCCTTAACTAATTGGAGATGACTATCTCCACGACAGAAAAAAAGAAAAGGAGCATGCTTCGATACCCAACCCACTCCCTCCCACTGGTAGTACATAATCGGTACCAGCCCGGCATGCAGCCAGTTCTTTTTTTCTGTCTTCCGACAGATTTGGAAGTATTTGGAGTTACCTGATGGATTCTTCCCTGGACGTCTTGTTGGGGCTGCTGGGCTGTCCTCGCCGTCCTCTTCTGAGTTCCCCTGGCCTGCGGGGCTTGCCAGGAGCCGCGTTGATTGCCGTCCGGCCCTTTGCTGCTGGGGCGCTGTTCCTCCCGGTCTCTTCCGGGTTGCAGTGCGCGTCTCCCTGTGGCTTGGACGGTGTGGGGGACGTGCTGCTGCAGCTGTTTGGCGGGGCCTGGGGCTCTGCTGGGCGAAGCTCCTGGGCCCCCTGCCTGGCATTTGATGTCCTGTCGGCCTCCTCTTCTTCCTGCCGCCCCTGCTGCTTGGTTGGGTTGATGCACGGGCTGGCCCTGCTGTGGCCTCGGAGGCAGTTTTTGGTGGGCTTCTCCTCCCGGTGCAGGTTTCCTGGAGCGCGCCTGGGCTGGTTATTGGGGGCAGTGGGCTTGTGGTGCGCCCTTCCTGCCTCCTTGGTGAGTACCGCGTAGCGGTCCCTTTTTTATCCTTGCTGTTTTGGGGATATGTTGGTGGGCTCTCCTTCTGGGTGCTGCCTCGAGGGGGGGCAAGGTCTCCTGGAGATGCCAGCATTTGTACCCAGGGCCACATGCATGCGATGCAGGCGCTCTTCCACTGGGCTTCTTCCCCGCTTCTGCCCTTGCCCACGTCTCCTCTGGCCATGCCTTCCTGATTCTTGTAGGTGGGCGTAGTTGTGGTGTGTGGCTGGAGCTGCCAATTTTTGAGCCTGTGTCGGTGGGTTTGAGCCAGGCATCCGCTCCACATCCTCTGTTTCCATACTTGTTCCCTTCCTTGTGTGCTGTGACTCACATTTTTGTACTTTGAGGATGTTATGTGGAGCTGATATACTTGTCCCTTTGGTGTGGCTACTTTTGCAGTGACACGTGCTACTATTTCTTGTTTGGCTGGTTCGTGCATTGGCTGTTTGATGGGGTCAGCAATGTTGCCTTTGTTCCTGTGTCTTTGTTGCACGCACTTGTAGTTTTTCTCCCTGCTGCTGCCTCTCCGTTCTTTTTCGCCTGGGATTTCCGGGTTCATTTGGCTTCTGCTTTCCATGGGGTTTGCTTGCAGCCCTTGGTGGTGTCTCTTCCCCTTGCCCTCTTCAGGTGTTTGGGTTGCTGCCTGCTTGGACTCCTGGTCGTTGCCGCAATGTACGCCTGTGCCTAGGGGCGGTGCCGGGGTTTGGTCCTGAGGCCTCCTGCTGGAGTTTTTTGCCCCCTTTGTCTTTGCATTGGCCTCCGCTGGTTTCCCTGCATCTTGCTGTCTAGGTTACTTGCTTTCTCTCAGGTGCTGTTGGATGCAGTTGGTTTCAGGTCTCTCCCGGTGCTGGTGGATTCCTGTCTTTGCTGGCGCCTGTTTCTACGTGCTGGCCCTCTGTGCTTTGCTGGTTGCATGGGGCATAGGTCTGCTTGCTGTCTCAGTCCTGGGCCCTTGGTGTCTCTAGCCTGGTTCGCTGCCTCTGCTGCCCCCTGCTCCCGGGGTCTTGGCAGTCCTTCGGCTTCTTCGGCTGCCTGAGACGTTGGCTTCCCAGCCTTCGCTGTCTTGTCTTGGGTACTTTGTTTCCCCTGGGTCACTGCCTTTTTCTGGTGGTTTTGGGGGGTCCTTCGGGGCTTCCTCTGTTGGTTGTGTGTTTCCTAGCCTTTTGGCTTTTGCTTGCTCGGCGCTTGTTGCTGGTTGGCGTCTGGGCTGGGGGTTGGTTCTAGTGGGTCGCCCCATGGCCTGTCCCTTGGTGCCTGCTGCCTGGCGGCTTCTTGTTTGTTTTTGCTGGGCTGCAGCCTTGGCTTCTGTTGCGCCTGCTGCCCACCCTCTGGTCTGGCCAGGTCGGACCTGCTTCCTCCTTGGGATGGTGTCTGCTTGCTGGGCCTTGGCTCGCTTTGAACAGTCTCCCCCGAGGTTTGTTGGATTCTTTTTGTTGCCTCTTTGCTCTGTTCTCTGCTGGGTCTCTGGCTGTCCTGTCCTGCGGGCTTCTGTTGTCCCTGGTCGGCCCTGGTTGGTGCCTGGATTGGGGTGCACCTGGGTTTGCCTGTTGCCTGTTCTGGTCGCCCCTGGCTGCTTGACAGGCGTTTTGCCCTTTTTTCGTGTACTGGTGCCTTGCGGTTCTTGGACTTCCTTTGGCTGCCTGCGGCCCTTCGCCCGTTGGTTCCTGCCCTTCTGTGGGCTCGGGCCTGGTGCGTGCCTGTCTGGGGGCATGCTTGCCTACGGTTTTCGCTGTTGGGCGCTTCTTGCATCCATCCGGGTGCTTTTGGCTTGCCCCGTGCTTGGGGTGTCTGCCTTCCGCTGGTTCGCTGGGTCCTCCCCCTTGTTTTCCTGAAGGGGGTGGGGTGGGGGTGTTGTGGCCTTCCTCGGTTCTGGGTATCCCTTGGCCATGTTGGGCTGTTGGCTCCGGGCGGTGCTGGTTGGGGCCCTGATGGGTTCTGTCTGGTGTTGGGTGTTGGCTTGTTGGGCTTGCCTTTTTGTCTGCTGCTTCTTTTGCCTCCTGTGGTGGCTGGTGGTCGTTGGTCTTCCTTGGCCTCTGCCTTGGGTGGCCCCTTGTTCTTTGGGTTCCCGGATCCTGTGCCCTGCCCTGGCTGCTATGCCCTTTCTCTTCTTGTGGGTGTTGGGTATTGGCCTCCCCCGGTGCGTAGGCCGCTTCGTTGCTTCCTGCTCCTCCCGTTCCACTTTTGGGTTGCGGTTGGCTTTGCCTCGGGTCCGAGGCTCTGTTTTTTTTCCTTTGGGGGGCCGGTCGTTGGGCCTGTGTTCCCTCGTGGGCTGTTTTTGGCCTGTGGTGTCTGTGGCCCTAGCTCTCTTGTTGGCTCTCGGGTGTTCCCTCTCCCCTTGTTGTATCTTTTTGTGGTACCTGGGTTGTTTCGGTGTGCTCTGTGGTCTGGGCTCTACCTCTGTCGGGTTTGCCCTTGTGGTACCTGTGTTTTGCCTCCTGTTCGCTTGTGTATTTGGGTCGTTTATGCGGCTCTCGGTTTGGTTGTGTCAGGCTTTGTGCTGTGGGGCCCTAGTTTGCTGAGGGTCCTCTTTTGGTCCCTGTTTGGGTCCTTTCCTGGCCGGTCGTTCTCTTGGGTTCTGAAGCGGTCCTGGTCTGGTCTTCTGTCCTTTCCTGTGCTGCTCCTTTTCGGCTGGCTGTGGTGCTGGGGCCGTTATGGGGGCTGGTGTGCCTTTCCCTGTGTTTCTTCTTTGTTGAGGGTTCTTTGTTGCATCTCCTTCCTGGTACAGGTGGCACTGTGTTGTGTGCCTCCTGGCTGTCTGACTGGACTGCCGGTTCTCTGGCTGGCTTCTTGGGCATTTATGGGTCTCCTGCGGGGTTAAGCTGTTGGCCTCCTTGTTGGTCTTTCCTGTTTTGCCCTTCTGCCTCTTGGGGTTCGCCTTCCTCCTGGTGGTTGGTCGGCTCTTGGTTGGTGTTCTTTCTCCTTTCCGGTTCTGGGGTTTTGGTTTAACTGGTTCCGTGTTGGGCCTCTTTGTTGTCTTTCTTGGTTTTGCCCTGGTTTTTGCTGGGTCTACTTTGGGTTGAGCTTCTTTGCTCTCCTTGGCCTCCGTTGGGTGGGTTGCTGGGCTTCTTGTCCCGGTGTCTTATACTGTGAGGGTGTGCCTCGGGCTGGTCATTTCTTGTGCCCCGGGTTCCTTGAAATGAAATGAAATGAAATTAAATTTAATTTATAAAGCGCATGGCTGCCCGAAAGCGTCCCAGCGCTAACAGAAAAGAACAAAGAGCAAACTGAAAAGGGTACTGTTACTTAGGGCTCACTGGGAAAAAGAAATGTTTTAAGAGACTTCCGGAATTGGAAGTGGCAGGATTCCGTTCGAATCCCGCCTGGGAGGGCATTCCAAAGCTTTGCCACATTTACCGAGAAACGACGTCCCCCAGTGCGCACCTTCCTCACTCTGGAAACCTTGGCCAGATTTCCAAGGTCAGACCGGAGAGCCCGAGAGGACTTATAAGGGCAGATCAAACTCCTGAGAATAGGGGGTCCTCTACCCTGAAGAACCTTATGGGTAATACATAGCGATTTGAATATAATTCTTTCGCGTATTGGAAGCCAGTGAAGTGCTTTCAAGAACGGTCTGGCCGAAGATCTTCTAAAGGCGCCATTGAGCAGCCTAGCTGCTGAGTTCTGAACCCGTTGGAGGGTATTGATGGTTGCTTCAGGAGCTGCTAAGAACAGGGCGTTGCTATAATACAGTCTAGATAGTATTAGCCCCTGGATTAGCAATTTCCTGGAATGAGGAGGCAGGAGAGGAAGAACTTTCCGCAGCGAACGGAGCAGGCCAAAACAAACGCTGCACTTAGATCTAGGAGGATCACGACAGCGGATCCTCCTGAATCCATGATGCACCTTGCTTCTTCCGCTACCACTATCAGGGCTGTATCAGTGCCCTGCCCCGGGCGAAAGCCCGTTTGGGAATTACACAGCAGTTTATTATGTTCCAGAAACCAGGAGAGCTGCTGGTTGACGATTTTCTCAGCAATTTTACTAAGGCCTGGTAGCAGCGAAATTGGGCGGAAATTGTCCAGGTCAGAAGGATCAAGCAGCGCTTTTTTTAGAAGGGTTTTGACCATGGCCTGTTTCCAACTAGGTGGAATGACCCCGCAGGTGAGTGAGGCGTTTAGGAGCTCAGTTGCTAAGGGGGCAATGGTGTCTGCGATCCGCTTCAGAATATACATGGGTGCAGGATCAGATGGAGAGCCACTCTTCATAGATGAAAGGACTTTACAGAAGTCTTCCCTGGAAATACAAGTGAAGGAGTCCAGCGAGGGACCGGAAGTAGGCGCCAGGTTTCCCGGTGGGGTGGCCTTTTGATTCCGGCTGCTCTTCGCTATCTCGAATAGGGTTGACCGTTGGTCGGCCCTGCCCTGTGGCCTGGTCCTTCTGCATTTTTCTGGCCTCCGGGTTCCCTGTTGCGGCTGTTTGTGGCTGGGGGGGGGGGGGGCCTTGCTTGGGTTCCCTGCCCCTTCTCTTCCTGGCTGTTCCTCTGGGTGGGGGCCTGTTTGCTTGTCTCATTCTGCCCTCTTTGGTCTTTGCGACTGTGCTGATAGCTACCCCTGCTGTGTTGGGGTGGTCCTATGATTGATCGAGTCTTGCTTCTGCTGTGTTCGTTTCTGGGCCTTCGACCCTGCCGCCCTGTGCAGTCTGCTTTCTTCTGCTCTTGGCCGTTGGGCTGGGTTGGCTTGTTTGGTTCCTAGTCAGGTGACTGCCTGGTGGTGCCTGGGTCCTTGGGTATCGCCCTTGGGGGTTTCTCACTGGTAGGTTGCCTTTTCTGTTTCTGTTTCTCCGTTGGGAAATGCCGCTTCTCTTGGACTTCCTTTCGTTGTTTGGGAGGGGGGCTTGGTTTTGGCCCCTCTGGTTGCTCCCTTGGGGCTTGGCTCGTTGTTTGAGGCCCCCTTCAGGATTGCCTGTGGGGGTTTGTGTTTTTCTCTGGTCGTCACCCCGCTAGTTTTGAGGTCTCGGCTATGTCCGCTTCATTGGGGGCTTGCTTGGTTGTGTGCTCCTGCCTGCGTTTTTCTCCTTCGTATGGGCTCCTTTTTGCTTCTGTGGGGTGCCATGTTTCGGTCTGGTGCCCTTGGCATTGGTGGGGTCCTGGAAGGTCGGGTTCTCTGCTTTGGTATTCTCCACTTAGTTAAGAAATGGGACGAGGACAGGAGGGACCTGGGGTTAATGTCCTATTACTTACCGGTAATCTTCATTACTCCTGGTCCCGTTGTCCTCGTCCCATTCCTTACGCCCCTCCCTCCCTGGCGGCCGGCCTTGCGGTTGTTGGCTTGTTTTTTTCAGGCTGCATGCTGGGCTGGTACTGGTTATGTACTCCCAGTGGGAGGGAGTGGGTTGGGTATCCCAGCATGCTCCTTTTCTTTTTTTCTGTCACGGAGATAGTCATCTCTACTTAGTTAAGGAATGGGACGAGGACAACGGGACCAGGAGTAATGAAGATTACCGGTAAGTAATAGGACATGAGGTTTAACCAGCAAAAGTGCTCCCTAAACCCCGGCCCTTAGGAATACCCACTCTGCTCCCCACCCGGCCTGCTTCCTCCGCTTGCAAGCGGGCACAGTGAAGAACATCCCTCCACAGTCAAAAACGTTAGTTTGCGAAACTTTTGACATTTGTAAGGGGGAGGACAGGGGAAGAGGTCTGAAAAAGAGCGACAGAAGTGGAGCAGTAAATAAAAGAAGGGGCTGGGAGGAGAGAGAGGCGGCACAGACAAAGAAAGGAGGAATTAAGAGACAGATAAGTGGGGATAAAGGTATATGGAAACATCGTGAAAAGACGGGCAGGGGTGAAAAATGGGGAGGCAGTAGGTGCACAGGAGATTGGAGCAGACTGCAGGTAGCGGTGCAGTTTACATTGGGAAGGAGGCTTTTTGTAGGCCAAAATAGTTCCACGATGTAGTTGTGCCAGGCCCTGGTTCCGGTAGACTTGCTTCTCCCGTGCTCACTCCTTCCCTCGAGCCAGGAAGCTCGAGCCATGGCAACTCGTGAGATGGAATACTGTGTCCTCAGGGAAAGAAAAGGGAGGCTGGGCTTTTTGGGCAGAAAAAAATAGATAAGGTTTAAAACGATGAAACATGATTTACGTGTACATGATGACATTTCTATTCTTTAAGGAAGTAATTTCCTGTTTCATTAGACAGACATTGAAGGCAGCATACTAGTACTGGGACAACTCTCTGATTAACCCCTATCTCCATAATTGGAAATGAAAAAGAACATTTGCGCTCTGAGTATGCAACACTCTGAACTGTTTTTCCCCATTCTTATGTAAGCTCCATGTTGAAGGGATGTGACGCCCCCTGAAATGCAGCCCCTCTCACCTGGATCTTGCTTCCTCTGGGCTGCAATGACGTTTCAAGTACATTTTGAAGATTTCAATCTGTCCTGAAATAAATATATAATTTGGACTAGTCCTAGTTAAATATACATCGTGTACGAGAAACACCTAATTAGCGCACAGTGTTATCAGTTCATTTCTCATTTTCTTCCTTTGCCCTCAGGCGCAGACCAAAGGAATTCTGCACATCACTGGTTTCACGGAACACTCACGGGAGCGCAATAAATGACTTTTTAATCTGAGTTTCTAATCAGTATTAGGCAACCTTGGCGCTCGTGCAGCTCCGGCTGGGTGTTGTTACTCTGATTCTAAAGCACAAAAAATGTGTTATTCCATGTAGAGGTGGTGAGTCACTGCATTACAGGGTGGTAGGTTCAAAGAATGCCAACATTTCTATAGCGACAACATTAATAATCAGAACAGGACTACACGGTGAGTAATTAATACATACAATTATAAATTACAATTGTTCTTTTTCTTTATATCATTTGAGTGGTAGATGCAACATTTGAATATTGCATGACAATGACCAGCCTTTCATTGCCAATAAACGCCTACTTAATGCTGCTTTGGAAGCATCACTCAACCCAAGCTACGGCAAGCGGGACGCGTTTGCTCTTGCTTTGTACAGTTCATGTGCTTCAGAAGTAATGTAATTAAAACTGATGTAACTGTAGCTTCTGGGTAACCCAAAGGTACCTGTAACAAAAACTGACAAATGTCTCACTTTTGTAGACGAAATGTAACTTGTCAGTGAATGACAATTATTAAAGCACCAAGGCCCACATGCATCAACCTATTGGTGCGAATCGCAAAATTCGGCCGTTTGCGATTCCTAAATAGGTTTCTGGGATGCATCAAGCATTTTTGGTAAAATCGCTATTTTTAGCGAATTCCAAAAATGCGATTGCTTTTAAGGAATCGCAAATTTGCGATTCCTTAAAAGCAATGCATGATTATTTTTATAATTGCGAATTCGCAATTAGGGGGTGCAAATTACCACGAGGTTGAACCTCGTGGTAATTTGCGAAAATGTGTCAAAATGCCCAAAGATGCATTTTAAAACACTGTTATGTTACAGACACACATGTCCTTAGGACATGTGTGTGTGAAACATGCACTTTAAAATACATTTCAGGGGTGCAGGGCGGGGTCCTTTGGACCCCCCTGCACCCATGGAATGCATTAACATTTTGCGAATTCCAATTTGCGAATTCGCAATTCCCATTGATTCCTATGGGCCTTTTGGCCCATAGGAATCAATGAGAATTGCGAAATCGCGAATTGGAATTCGCTTAATATATGCGATTCGGTAAAAATTGCGCTTTTTACAGATTCGCAAATATTATGCAATTTCTATTCTATTCTATTTTATTCTGGGTTTGGTAAAGCGCAACAGCTGCCCCAGCAATGGGGCGTCCCGGCGCTGAGAGAAATCACACACCCTACCAGGAGGGGGAGAAGGGGGAGGGGGGTGAGCAGGGAGCTGCTCTAGTGGGCGGGGAATAGCAGGGTCTTGATTGCCTTACGGAAGGCAGAAAGGCATTCAATGGAACGTATGTGAAAAGGAAGAGCGTTCCACAGCTTGGGTCCCAGGACCTTAAAGGAGCGACCTCCAGTGCGACAGAGTTTCATTCGGGGTACTTTCAGAAGAAGTTGGTTGGAGGAGCGCAGCTCACGGCTAGGGGCATAGGGGCAGGTCAGGTTTTGTAGCAGAGGGGGGTTTCCCTGTTTAACGATTTTGAAGATCGTAATGAGAGCTTTAAATTTTACTCTGTTTTCCACGGGCAGCCAGTGAAGTTTGCGGATGGTGGCTCTGGCTGAGCATCTGCGGGGAAGACCGACGAGCGTTCTTGCCGCCGCGTTTTGGACTCGTTGAAACCTAGCGGTTTCTGCTTTATTTGCACCTAGGAGGAGGACGTTCGCGTAGTCCAGGCGTGATAAGATGGTTGCCTGGACAATCAACTGGCGAACCTTCGAGTCGAAAAAGCCGAGTATGGGCCTAAGATTTCTCAGAAGACCTATACAGGTGGCTGCTACCTTTTTGGTGTGTGTCTGGAAGCTGAGATTGGCATCCATCCAAACTCCCAGATTTTTGACGCTGGATTTAGGGGGTGGGGTGGTACCAAGGGATGACGGCCACCAGTGCTCGTTCCAATGGCTGGTGTGTCTGCCAAGAAGTAGCACCTTGGTTTTCCCGGCGTTCAGTTGGAGATAATTGTCCGTCATCCATTGTGCCACTGCTGCCAGGCCATTTCTGAACCTGGACGCCGCGATGGAAGGGCTTTCAGTGAGGGTGACGACCAACTGGGTGTCGTCCGCGTACGATACCAGCGTGAGCCCCCACTCTTTGGCCACTTCCGCTAGAGGCTGAACATATAAGTTGAAAAGGGAGGGGCTCAACGCTGATCCCTGGGGAACTCCCTGTGCTATTGGATAAGGTTTTGAGAGGAAAGGGGGGGCTGACACCCGGAAGGATCTGTCCTTAAGAAAGGATCGGAACCAGATAAGAGCAGGGCCAGACACACCGGCCATCTCTTCTATCATGCATCCCGTTTTGCGATTCCTTATTTGCGATTCCCTAAAAATCGCAAATTAGGAATCGCAAAAACGGACTTTGATGCACGTGGCCCTCAATCCATATGTAAATATCAAAATCAAAACCATCTAAGAGTTGGTCGGGTAAAAATGATTATGAATCGGGCTGGAGAGATACTGTCAAATTTCTAATATTTCCCCTCAGTTACTTTCACATTTTATAAAAACAAACATCTTCAATTAGAGTTTTATTGCACTCGAACTGTTTCAGGTAATCTACATTGATTTGCACCCTATAAAAAAGACACCTTTTCGAAAGAATCTGAGGCAGGCACTGAACAAGAGGATGACTTAAACAAGGTTAACATTGGAGGCCATCAGGAAAAGGGTTAAAGAAGCTTGACCTTGAAACTGACAGACTGCTGGACTATGGTTTCCTCTGTGCTGGCAGCATGCCAAGTCATGTATTATGATGCCAGAATGCGTCAGTGTTTTCAGATGGTATGGTGCTGGTAGGACTCACCCTTATTGTCCTTTGGCTGAAATACTGAGTGCCCCTACAATACACCCCAGAGTAGTGGGATAGTGTCCTGAAAATGCAGCCCAATCTGATGGGTTGATATCCACACATGCAAGTTAATAGTAGGGTCAGGGGCATATTATCAAGCACAACGTTAACATTATCGCCGCTTTAGCGGCAGAAAACTGTTGCTAAAACGGCGATGATGGGCTTGATAATACGCCATGGAGAATTCCCATAGAATCCCAGGTTCACACCAGAACATGTGCTTCTATGGGAATTCACAAGGGCATATCATCAAGCCCATTATCGCCGTTTTAGCGACAGTTTTCTGCCGCTAAAGCGGCGATAATGTTAACGACGTTTCTTGATAATATGCCCAATATTTCTAGGAGGCAGTGTTGTGTTAGGTTCCATAGAATACTGTACCGTTTGCTGGGTTAGTGTTCTTAAATAGCAATGTGTGATGTGTTTGTGTCCAAAGGATACAATTAATTGTAAATGATGGTATGCATTTTATGCACTAAAGTGGAGAGATTTAGGACCTATTGACCAAAGCATTCTCGAGTACCTAAATAATGACTTCTGTTTTTACATGTTTCCGTACACTTACATGCAGTTGTGAAATGGATCCAAAACATCTAAAACAGGAATACAATGGGAATGTTCAGGGAATATTCATATAACATTTGTACAAGTTGAAATGACTGTGTACTTCTGGCACTTTCATTGATAAAAAAAGTACTCTTTTAGTACTAATTCTTGTACTCATAAATACATTTGTGAACTGACCTATCTTTCTTCGAGGAGACATTCCGTAGTGATAGCTTTGTGTTCCCAGCATGCAGTGTTGTGCGTAGTAGTTTGCTATTCTTATGATTCCATGCAGGGTGGCGAGTTAATGTTCCTATAGGCGGGGCAACCAATATTGTGACTTGGTGGCCCTGGAATGATTGAGGGCTGTCAGGTTATAGTTTTTCACTTGTGAAGGCTCTGCTTTTAGAAAGGATCGCTTTCCCCTCATATGGGCAGTGGGAACTACGAGATTGGTGAATGGGGCATCCACAGAGTTGGGAAACTGCCTTGAGTTACCAATCACCAAAGGACTCCCCAAGTCCCAAAGCAAAACAATTCTTTGGAGAACTGTATGTTTTTTGCCAGTCTCACTTCATTGTCTGTCATACACAGGGATGCTTAAGACCCACTCTATCACTATCTAATTTTTGCATTAGCATTGCTATATATAAGCAGATCGACTTAAACTGATAACTTGATCTCCGTATTATTTTTTTGTTGATTTCTGGTCTTTTAAAAATATTGAATCTTGCTCTTTTTAACTAATCTGGTATGGAAATTTTACACTTTTTTTTAACTTCAATACAGACATGGGGCAAGATTTACTAGTCATCATGCAACACATTGCAGAAAGGAAACTTGCTGGGCTGCTTTGTGAGAAAGGGAGAGCAGAAATGCACTATATCCAATAAGATATGATGCACTTCAATTCTTTCATAGCGCTGGCACACTTCATACAGCCTACTGCCAACGGAGGCATCCTTGCTCATCAGTATCAGTGCAAAGGTGCCTGCTTACAAAAGGGGTGCAACCTTGATGCAAAGAGTGAGTAAATATGTCCCTTGGTGTTTGCACTTTTCTCTAAAACCTTGTTGGACATTGCCCTGAGGCTACCCTGCTCACCCCATCTTTGTGGCCAGCTGCTGTGCTCCACGAGTCCTCCCGCTGCCGCATTTGTAATGGCTGCGGTCGCCGAGCGGAGGACCCGTCACCCCATCACCCCCTGCGGCGGCGCGGACCGGAAAACGTCATCTAAGCGCCTGGAGGCGCTGTAAACTCAGCCTGACCCCCGCCTCACGTGAGCGAGCGCGGAGCGAGCCGGGCGAAGCCCGGGCAAAGGACGGGCCCTCTTAGGCCCTCAGAGGCCTGAGGTGACTGGGCTGGGCCAGAGACCCTGGTTGTTAACTCGTCTGAGGACTACGGAACTGTAAGCTACCCTCCTTTTCGTACTGTATTTTTTCCCTTTTCCTTGGGAGTCCTTGACATTGTCTAAGAGTATAATCGTCCCCCCTGAACTGTGGATCCCATCGAGGATCCGTTAGTCTACACCACCTAATTGCATATATTTGGAGCATATCACTTTGATTGATTATAGCCTCTGCCTAGCTCACCCATTTTGTACATGCTCCAAAAATAGCCTCATTAGAATATAGCTCTCTTATTTTTTTGTGAACTCTGACATTTGCAGCTCACAAAAATGACACACGAAACTAGAAGTAAGGCTGGGTAGGAGGGACAAAGTTGACGGGAACACTTGATGATTTCATAGTGCGCACAAATTCATTGATAGATCAAGGAATTGTGCTCATGGAGAGAAAGGTATCTCAAGACCTAGCGTTTGCTAAGAGGTCGTCCATGGGCCACATTGCTGCGGCACGTAGCCCTGAAAACACCTTAAGTAAATCCATTTCCTTGCAGACACACGTGGAGGTCCATAATATCGCCTGTACCCAGCCTGCTTATCAAGATTCGATCTCTTATGATCCTCAGGCTCCGGCACCTTCGGGAAATATTATGACTGCAGTACAATTAGATACCCAGGTTGAGAGTAGCAACAGTCAAGTGAGAGGGAAAAGGGAGGGGGCAATCCCTAAAAATAAGCGTATTAATAATAAGAACTCCACTGCCAAGAAAGTAAAAGCAGCGAATGCGTGGGGTATTAGTGATGATAGTAGTAAAGAGGCAGCGAGGGAAATTCATGGGGATGAGTCAGGGAAAGAAGAGGTTGGTTCTAAAACCATGCCCCTGACCATTTTAGATGACACCACCCTAGATGACACATTAGCTGACATCTTTTCTAATAGTACCACAGCTAATAGCACAGGTAAAAGAGCAGAAAGGGAAGATCCTTTAATATGTACTTTGACGATATTAATTAAATCCCTACTCACTCCCCTAGAAGAGAGGCTTCATGGGATAGAAACCCAACTCCATGAATTGCAGAAGGACATAAAAGCACACTACACTAGCCAGGCAAAAAGAGTAGCCCATGCAACTTTACCGGCTAATAAACTCCACACACTTAATAAATGTGGAGCGGAAGGGAAAAAACAGTATCTAAGACCCCCTTGCCAAACCCCACTCGCTCTGAAGCCAGTAAAGACTGGGCCAAATCCACTCCGGCAATCGAGGCAACCACAAATAAACCAGCTGCCCCCAATGTACCCACTCATAATCCCGACAAAGCTCAACAAGACAAGACCGAAAAACGTAGAAGCATCAACTTACCACCAGAAGCATGCCCCTACGTGGTGGTCTTGACTGGGGTTCCAGAATTGTTTTCTCAAATTACGAAACCCTTTTGGGCACTTAGAAATAAGGTGTTCGATTAGTTAAACTCCAATCATCCTTTACCACCAGCAATAACTAGTAACATTTTAATGGTTCAGAGGGTTCCCTGGGTGGGTTACAATAGTAAAAGATCTCAGGGGGATTGTGTGGTTGTAACCTTTGAAGACCCTCGAACAGTGGATCATATCTGCTTGGGGGCATCTACAAACCATGGATCAACGATTGTGGCTAGACCCCTGTCCTACTTCTACATGCCAGCAGAGCAACCAGACAATAGATGGAGCTGGACTAGGGACTCTAACTACGCCAGGGGAGGGAGGGGGCATGAAATGTATAGGGATTCAAACCAAAATAGCTGGGGAGGGGGCGGAGAAGATGGATGGACTCTAATACAACGAAGGGCTGGGAGAACCCATCATGGTGGCCATCAGCACTGTGGAGAATGGTTGGGCCCACAGTTTGCTCCACCCTTTATCCCCTGCTACAATCGGTTTAGCGAATTGGAGGCTGTCGACTGACACCCAGAGCGTGAAGAGGCCCTCCAGTCTTCCCCTCTTTACCCATTCCCTCAAATCCATCTGATAGTAGCTTACTACAGGAAATGCCTGACATGATTGTAAAAGCTCAAGTGATAAGAGGGCCCCACATGGCAATGAAATCATAAATTTGACAAACAATTTGGTGGGGGAGACTAATATATGCAAAAAGGTAGCAGGTCTTAAAAGTAAGAGTAATCAGATCTCTGTGTCCACAAAAACCCATGGTAAAACTACATCAGAAAAACATGGGAAGGAAATGGGACATGCCGTCATGGATGAGGCAGCAGTGGCTGAGTATAAAGAAATCTGCAGCCTGATGTTTTGGAACGTGGCAGGCTTAAAACAGAAAATCACTAATCCCTCTTGGGAAACTGTCACAAATAGCCTGGATATCTTGGCTTTGCAAGAAACTTGGACCATTGATCCTATACATCTAAACGGCTATAAAACTTACTGTACGTCGGCAGTGGGGGGACCATACGGGAGACCTAAGGGCAGTTTAATCACGTACCTCTCAAATCGTCTAACATATGAGAGGGTACGTTTCTACTCCAAATGTAGTTTTTATTAACCCTGGGCGTAGTTCGCGGAGTCGGACTCCGCGGAGCTACGCGAAGACGTAGTTGCACTCCGCGAACTACGCGTAGCTCCGCAGCCATGCGGAGTTGCTTGCTGGGCCCGTTCGCACGCCGTTTTTCGTCTTCGGGAGCGCGGTGCGCGTGTTCGGGGCGTTGCCTGCATGCTCGGGATGGCTAGCGCGCTAAATTACCCCAGAGGTTTGTCCCGCCTGCTTGCGTTCCCTTATTTCCTGTTCCGGGTCACAATTAACGTGGTCGCGTTGTGCAAGACATGTTCGGGAACTCATCTTCTCGTTCGCACTACAAAAGTGCGTGATCGCGCAAAATATCGCGCGAACCTACCCATGCGGTGGTAGACCTACCATGGTGGCAGACGCGACCGGGAAAAAGCGAATGCAGAACCAAGGTAAGCCATTGCCGCGCACGCGATAATGTTATTCAGCGCGCGACAACTACGCTACGCACCGGATAGCGGAGTAATCGACAGCTACGCGTACTCCGCGGAACGCGGAGTTGCCAAAACTCCGCAAACTCCGCAAACGGAACATAGTTCTTCGCCCAGGGTTAGTTTTTATCATAAAATGGTGATAGATACTGGGAGGGGAGCTAGTGTCATTATCATACATTTTTATACTAATATCCCAAGTAGTGCGATCCAGGATATTTTGAAAATGTTAAGTGACGATTTACAACGTGAAATAGATAGTAAGGAGAAGGAAGTAATGATTTTGTGGGGGGGGGGGGATTTTAACTGTCCACTTTGCAAAAAGGGCCAAAAAGGCATTTGTGGCTTAATGTTAGAGCAGTCGTAAAGAATGTGTTATCAAAAGGCCTTTGATGACATCCCTTAGGCACTCAAAAAGGTGCAATCCTCCAAAAGATTCAATAGAAGATAAGTTAAGTATTTTCAACTGTGTTTATTAGTTTCATATTTGTATTTCCATTGTTGAAATTCAATTTCAAAAGATATATTCAACTCCGTAATGCATATTAATATTCACGTTCCATATTAATATTCCTGCTCCAATGCATTTCGGGCTACCAGCCCTTCATCGGGGAGCCTCTACAAACAAAAGACGGACATAATTGTAACATGATGACGACTATTTGTCAAGTAAGATAGAAAGGAATAGACCCTTAGTTCAAAGTGTTCACCGATTAACGTGTAAAAATGCGGCAATTATCGTGTAAAAATGCGAGAATATTACCAAAGACCCGATAGTTGGATCAACCTCAAAGTGACATGTAAATGACGTCAGTCGGGTAGTCAGGGTGAAATAGCAGAGCGTTAGACGATGAGACTCTAATAGATGCCTGTAATGTGAGAGGGTGATGAGAAGTAAACGAAGGTGAAAAGCGTGCTGAACAAGCAATGCTCGGGGTTCTAAAATAGTAGAAACTTACTTGTGACGAGGTTCGCAGCGTTTCAAGAACGCCGACCGCAGACCGGCAGGTTAATCCGGAAATGCGGTAGTGAGGTTAATAAACAATTGTGTATGGTTAGTGTGAGTCACGTGATCGCGAGGGGTGAAGAGCAAAAAAGGACTAAAAGAAGATGTGTAGTACTAGTATATAGAACAATAAATAACCAAAATAAACGAGGCCAATTCTCTAAACAGAGGCATATAAGCAAGTGCTAACGTGATATACAAATAAAGTTTAAATTGACAAATGTCTATGCATGTTTAGAAATCCACGGTGCGGAGATCAGATCAGAACTAAGGGCACCATCGGTGCTGTCATTCAGTTTATAATGTTACAGATAGCATGAAAATTCAATCCGTTCATTTAAGCCAAAGGGCTTGATCGAATTTAATTTATAAATCCAGAAATTTTCTCTCTGTAGTAACGCCCTATTATTGTCTCTTCCTTCTGTTTTTTGAACTATTTCCAGTGCCATTAATTTCAGCTGGGCTATGGTGTGGTTTGAATCCAAAAAATGTGTCGCTATAGATGATTTGAGATTCTTTGTTCGAATATTAGATTTATGTTCATTGACGCGGGTTTTCAACTTGCGCTCCGTTTTGCCCACATATACCTTCCCACATGGGCATTTGAGTAGGTAAATTAGGTTGTTGGAGTCACATGTGGCTGTGACTTTCAAGTTGATATTGTAGCCTTTCATAGGGTGTGATAGTTTATTACCTGTAATTACGTTATGACAATTATTGCAGTTATTGCATGGTCTGGTGCCTTTGTGGATCACTGTTTGTTCTGTAGGTTGTTTGAGAATTTCACCCAGATTTTTGCCCCTTGTGTGGGCGAATATTGGTTTGGCTTCAAACATGTTGTTGAAATCTGTCTCTAACTGTAACATTGGCCAATGTCTTAGGACAATCCTTTTGTACGCTGAACTAGCATTGGAATATTTAGAAACAACGACCATCCGGTCATTTTCTTTTTTCTTACTTGATGGTAGTAGAAGTTCCTGTCTATGCAGTTTTTTCACTTCGTTTTTGGTTTTTTTCAGTAAATCATCTGGATATTCTCTCGCTTTAAAGCGATCGATCATTTCATCCATTCTACTTTCCAAAACTGTAGGGTCTGAGGTGATTCGTTTTACTCTTAACAATTGAGATTTAGGTAGGTGGTTTTTTAGCGATGGCTGGTGAAAGCTCGAGTAATGTAACAAGTTGTTACGGTCAGTTGATTTTCTGAAAATGTCTGTCATGATTTGATCATTTTTTATGGTGATGCGAACATCCAAAAAAGTTATTTTAGTTGAGTCTATGGTCCAAGTGAACTGAATGCGCTGGTTGACTGAGTTCAAAGTGGTTAATGCAAGTTCCAAATTAGCCCGTGTGTCTTTCCAAAGGATAAATAAATCATCGATGTAACGTACATACATTTTTAAATGATTTTTCCACAATGGGTTCAGCCAGATGTTGTTGTTCTCAAACTCTCCCATGAAAATATTGGCGTATACTGGGGCAGCGCTATTTTCCATGCTGGTACCCACTAGTTGCAAGAACCAATTGTCTTTATAGGTGAAGTAGCTGTGGTAAAGGGTGAACATTGTTAATTCCATCAGGAATAGTTTCAAAGGTTCATCTACGTCCAGTTTCATAATGGCTTGCTCCATGGCATCTATACCTTCTTGGTGTGGGATAGAAGTGTATAACGAGCTGACATCAGCCGTACACAGCCATAGTTTCTCATTAGAGTCTATTTGAATGTCTTGGAGTCTTCTCAAGAAGTCAGTGGTGTCGCGGATGTAGCTAGCCATTGATTGAACAACAGGTTGGAGGTGGCGGTCTAAACACTGGCCTATTGGTTGGTGTATGCTGCCGCATGTTGACACAATGGGTCTGATGGGGGGGTCCATTAAGTCTTTGTGTATTTTAGGTACAGCATATATTCGAGGACTTTTGGGATACGATTTCAATAAAAAGTTCTTGGTTTTCTGGTTGATCACGCCAGATGATTGTGCTTTGTTAATGATTTCTTGTAATGTCCTCGTGAACTCTATGGTAGGGTTACTAGCCAGTTGTAAGTATGTGGTCTCATCAGATAAGTGATCTTTGATTTTTTGGTGATACATTGCCGAATTCATAATGACTAGAGCGCCGCCCTTATCTGCTTTGGTGCAGATTATGTCATCGTTATTCGCAATCTTCTTGAGCATATCATGGTCCTTTTGTGTGATATTTTTAAAAGAGTTTTTCTTGAAATTGATAGTTAGCAGGTCTTTTTTGATCATTTGTTCAAATAGGTTGATGGTTTTGTGACTCTGAGGAGCTTGAAAAGAGCTGAAGGTTTTCAGTCCCATGAGGGGGTCAGGCTCATTGTCTCCCAGTGGTGGTGCTATGTTGGTAAAGAAATGGCGTAGTCTTAACTTTCTGATCAGTTTAAATGTACTGATTTCCAGTTCTAAAAGGTCGGTTCTGGTCGTTGGTACGAAAGAAGTGCCCTTCAGAAGCAATTTAATCTCTCGTGTTGAAAAGGTGTAGTCCGATATGTTAATCACTAACTGACAATTAATGTTAGAGCAGGGCATTAACCTTACACATTTTGATCATACTTTAATCGGGGATCTCTTAAATGAGATATTATTTAATTATGATTTGGGATACGCAAATGAAATGGCCCATCGACCAACACCATTTGCCCCGACCTTTATTGGCAGGGGAGCATCGACTACTATTGATTTTAGCATCTTCTCAAATAGTTATGGTCATAGGATAAGCAGCTTCAAGATTCTTGACTCACCAATGAGTGATCATCTCCCACAAATACTTGAGATTGGGATCCCATTTGTGGTATGGCAAAATGACCAGCCCCCTACGCAGGCAGCCCCGGACGTGACGCTGGGGAGGCAAAATGGGTACACACTCAAGTGGAGTAAGGTGGTCCCGGAGGAATTCCTAGCTAAGCTGGTGAATACCTGTACACTGTACAGATAGCTTCAGAAATTGCCTGGATGAAGACTCCAAGAGTTAACACATAATAGAACATTTTAATATTATAGCATCCACTATTAAAGAAAGTCTGAGGGTGGAATCAAGGAATGGGCCCAAGAATAGTAGAAGATGGTTTGATAAGGCATGCACCAAGGCTCTCACTGAGCTTAAACACGCCATCCACCGGGTGCCCCGGGACCCCTCTTTAATAAGAGACCTAAGGAAACGCTACAATCTGGCATTGAGCAACAGGAAGAATGCCATAAAGAGGGTGGCTTGGGAAGAACTATGCGCAGCTTCACAATCTAAAGACACATCTGCTTTTTGGAGGGCGGTACATGCCCCCTTCCTTTATGATAATACCAAAGCCCGCATGGAAATTGCGATTAATGAAGATGACTGGGTTGCACATTTCTCCACTCTCTACATGTGCCTAGAGGAAATTCCCAAAATAGGATCCAACCTAATGCACGAGAAAGGGGACAATGCACAAAAACTGGTGGTAACTCTGCCCGAAGTTTTAATGAGTCTGAAAGCTACAAAGGGTAGAAAGGCGGCAGGTCCAGATGGGATCCCAGCAGATCTGTATAAAGCTAACAGTGACATCTGGGGCCCCATGCTGGTACAGCTATTTAACACAGCATTAGTGAGGGGTCTGAGTCTATCATGGTTTACATGGATCATTGTTCCTATCTACAAGAAGGGAGATAAGCAAAATTGTGCATGTTATTGGCCAATATCTCTACTCGACTCATCTATAAAGATCCTTGGTAGAGTTATTTTAGCTAAATTACAAAACTGGGCAGAGGATAATGGGGTAATAAGTGATCTACAATTCGGATTCTAAAAGGGCTTAGGAACTATTGAGCAGGGCCTAAATTTATTTATTGTTCAACAGAAGTACATAACGATAAAAAGGGAGCGTTTATATTTCACGTTTGTCGATCTCACATCGGCTTTTGATTGTGTGTCTCACAATAAATTATAGGAACTGCTGCTAAGGTTGGGTGTGGAAGAACCGATCATTCGCTTCCTGAGGGAATTGTATTCAGGGGCCACTGCTACTGTTCGCTATGGAAAAGGGGGGGAATGTAGTAGATCATTTGGGATAGGGCGTGGAGTACGCCAGGGGTGCGTCCTGGCGCCTTTTTTATTCCTGATCTATATAAATGGCCTGGAGCCTCATCTCCTACAAGAGTGCAGGGATATGCCCATGGTTGGTAAAAGATCTATCCCTGCACTCTTGTATGCAGACGACGCTGTTTTAATGGTTCGTACCCCCATGGCCCTGCAAAACCTGATAACATCCTTCAATAAGTTCATGCTCAGTTTGGATTTAAAAATCAACTGTAGCAAAACCTTTTCCATGAACTGTGGAACATGAACAAAGAAGCAAATGAAAACGATGTTCATAAATAACGCTTCCTTAGAAAATACGTCCACCTTTCCTTATCTAGGCATTCTGTTTCATGAGACTGGTTCCTGGACAAGTGGGGTAAAGGCAAGAACTCTCTTGTTCTCAAAGACAACAATGGCCTTAAATAGTTTCATTAAAAAAACTGGGAAAGAAACCGATAAGGGACATTTTAACTATTTATAATGCAACGTGTTTATCAGTGGCTTTGTATGGATCGGGACTCTGGGGGTATGCCAACATAAAATCAATTCAACTAGTTGAAAACAAGTTTATGCGGTATATTCTGTCCATACCCGAAAGTATTGCGACCCTTATCTGTCATGCGGAGCTGGGGCAGCCGTATATCTCAGATATAATTAGAACCCAGCCCATTCTCTTGTGGCATAGGGTATGGACTATAAATGAGTGTGTAGTAAATCGTGCCATACTCCAGGATGTGTTACAACTTGAAAATGTTAATGGTCTTAAGTGGTTAAATTATGTTAAAGCCTTTTTGACAGAAATTGACTGTCTACAATATTATGAGGACCCACCTACAATGGTACACATCCAGAAAATTGTTGACAAAACTGTGTATGGAACACCTCAGGGAAATAGATTGCTAGAGGAAACAAAGAAAAAGACGGTTTGCTCACATCAGCTGATATTAACCGGAGATAAATTACAGCCATACTTAAGCCTTCCTATGTCCAATTATGATAGATTTCTTCTTACACGTTTTAGATTTAATATAGTTTTTAGGTTACTGACCTTCCCAGAAATGAACTCTTGGTCGAATGAATTGTGTATGTGTCCATGTGATGAATTGTCTCTGCAATCCGATATTCATGTATTATTTTTTCGTAAATTTTACACTTTGCCTCGTTGGAAATGTATTGTCCCTATCCTCAAAGAGATTCATTTAAATAGATGTCGCCCAGCGTTTATTGAATTACAAAGAATGGACACTGTTTTTATTGTTGCATCACTATCATAATTTTTTAAACATGTTTTTAAACTACGAAAATCGATCTGTATGGATGAATTTTAATTGTTCTTTTAGGGAAAAATTGTGTCTCCTTCTCCTTAGACAAAAACTGTTTTATTATTCACTGTAAATGGAATCTTAATTTGTTGCTTTTATGGTTATTGTCTTTTTAACCGAATAAAGTACTTTTTGAACTTTGAACTTTGAATTCTAAAGGGGGTTGGGCTTGCTGCTTGTGGCAATCTAGCAAGGATTATTTGGAGTTTCTTCATAGAAATCTGATTTTACTTGTCAGAGCTAGATTACCACGGGTCTTGAAATGTCAATTGCAAGTTTAGAACATTAATTTCTGAAGCCTTCATGAAGGCTTAGAGTGACCGAGTGTGCTTTTGAAGAGAGGTCCAAAACTTGACTGCTAAGCACTGTATCATTTTTGGAAGAAAGTTTAATATGAGAAAACATCAGAACGCCACACACGCTATAGAGATCTCTTGCAAGAGTGATGTGGCAATTTTATCTTCAAGATACTTAGGGACCTGACTGTTCAAACCTCTATGTGATACTGCAACTAAATATGCTCTCGTAAATGAAACCACTTTTTGAAGAGATGACATGTCATCATTTATAGGGACTCTTGGCAGGTGTCAGTGGAAGATTCTGCACCCTTTGCAGCCTATAGATCGGGTAAAAATTAAGACCTGTGTGTAATGAATTACAATAGTGTAGCTGATACAAATGTAGCTCTCCTTTGATGGTGATAACTGGGGAGATTAGACTGTGAGTTCCGGGTGTAGTGAAAAAAAAAACTTAACTTACGTGTGAGATAAGTGTCAGGTTGGCGTACAGAAACAAAGCCCACATTTCTGACTATCTTGGTATCCTCGATATGTGATCTCCTATGATTCCCAAATATAAGGTTTTTATCAGGTTATTAAGTTGGAGTCTGGTATTGACCATCCACTCTTTAGTTTTTGTAAAGTCAGACATATGACATCCATGGTGCCCTTATCTTTGGGGTATTTGGTATGCACCTGAGTTTTATTGGTGCAGGAATAAGCTAGATTAGTTGACAAAAAAAGAAAGGTGATAAAAAGGATATTTGATGTCAGGGATCCTTTACAGCCTTTTTAAGGACTCTAATTGTTCAACTTAAGTTGTTGAGTTTGATGTTACAATAATGAGGTCAATATAAAAGTGCTGTGTGTAATGCTTGAATTAATCTCAACCACTGAACCTCATTCCAGCCCATCATTTTTTGCCTACTCTGCCACTCCTTAAGAAGACAATTAGATGACAAACATTATTTTTCTGCCCCAATTGAGCCTCTCACGGCAAGAGCAGTATCAGCTACAGACTGGTTTCATCCGTGCTGGGCCTCATCAGTAAGGTCCAGCTTGATTCTGTGGCACAGTGAACACATGAACCACATCTGAGCATGCCCTTGCACTTAGGGCATTTCACTTATTTTCTGTCTTGTGAGGTCTCATCAGTGGATGTTGGATGAGTCCTGTGAAATAGTAGAATACAGGGTTCTTGTGTGGGTATACCTGACTCACCTAGGGTGTCACCGTGAGATAAATTAGAAAGTGGAAGGTGGGATGCCTGGATTAATCTCAGTCACTTGATTTTACTGAGAGGTGCATTCCAGTCCATCTTATTCTCCATACTATGCCAATCCAGACAAATCCCAACAATATGCTAGGCATCATCACTGATGTGCACCTTGATTCCTAAGGCACAGCGAGTATGGAACTCACAATATTAAGTTTTGGTATGGTGGGAATACCCCATTTATTTGCTTCTTCACAGTTTCTTTTGTATTTATCAGAATGGGGAGGTTTAGGTCAAAGATTCAATTTGGAATACAACTAGAATAAATGTATGCATTGTTATTCTGTCTAAATTCCATTGTCAAATGTAAGGTGATGTCACAACTGATGCTTTCAGTTGTATGTGTAGCAAATGAACAAAACCTCACTTCCCATTTGCTATAAACATGTTAGTTTAGAGTAAGTTTCTTCAAAATTTGATGGGATTGATGAAAAAATGATTGAAAGATCCCCAGTACTTCAGCGTGCCTCTGTTATGATTCTGCATTAAGAAGCAAGAACTTTGATAAACGTAATCAGCAATCAAGGGTCTAACGAGGCCCTAATTCATGAAGAATTCACTTGCTTGCCTTAGGGATACCATCCAATGTAGTTTTTCTTTAGCCTACCCAGAGCAATGGTTCGCACGGAGTATCCCTTTCCAAAAAATCCAAATGGTGTGCATGCGCTTGTTTGTTCCAAGCACTGCACAGAAAACCTCTTGCAACTTCAAAACGTAGGCACATTGTGGCTCAGAGAAGTCAGGGTTTTTGTCTTCTTGTGACCCGGGGGACTCCTCCAAGTAATCCACCTTCAGGTTTGACCTTGACAGTTGATTGATCGCCTCTCCTGATGAATTTATTTGAAGTTCGGACAATTTTTAGAGGTCAGAAACTTTGACACACACTCACTAATTGCATCGTCTCTTTGGTACACACTGAGCACCTGGAAAGTGCCCATTTATCAGGGCTCGATAAAAGCATTGTGCCCAATTTGCATACAAATACTCATTTTGCACCTTAGAATCCGGGCTTAAATGTTAATACTACGTTATCACACATGCCTTGGTACATAAACAGTGCATGGACGCTTTTTAAAAACCCATGAGGTCCCCGCTTGCACATAGGTTTTAAAACAGAGTTGGACTCAAAATGGATTTAGCACCTCACCAGCAGGGATTGGATTATCAGCGCTGGATTCACAGAGCCTTTGTAAAACAAGGTATAATTTGAGAGCACACATGTTATAACTGGTGAGCCATAATTCACTTTTGCATTTCGTGGCATGTGAATTTGTAACTAGTAAATTAAACTACCTTTTCTTACATGGTTGTACATTTTCTCCCAGGGGAGTAGGTGTTCTGGGACAGTCCAGTTTGAAGATCAACTACAGTCTTGTAAATTTTATAGATTTGTTTGTGATCCAACTCCACCTTGGATATAGCTGGAGATTTACCTCTGGTAAGAATAGGAGTACGTCCCTGTTGGACTTGGCCCTTTTGGCAGGTTCACCCCAAAACCTTTTGCATGTTCCTAGCCTGTTTCTGTAACCTGGTGTTGGTGATTTTAGACCTCTGCACACTTTTTCAATGTGGTCCAGTGTAAAGTGTGTGCACTCTCTGTGTATGTGTGGTGAGAGTGGCCTGCCCTCCCATAGGAATGCATGGGATATGTGTGTCCATGGTAGTTCCTGATGTATGGGGAGTGCAGGGTCGTGTTTGGTATGTGCAAAAACGTGAGATTAAATGCTGCGCGATGATGTGCGTGGATTTAATGTGTCTAGTGTGGAGATGCCACTTCTAGAAGTTGGCATGTCTGTGCAGTGAATGTGAATTGACTGTCTGGCTTGTGATTGGCTGGAACTGGCTGGTGTGCCTGGCTCCAGGAGTCATGATGGGTCTGCCCGGTGATGACTGGGGAGATCTGCATGTTGATGGGAGGGAGGAGTGCACCTGGGACCTGAATAGGTCTGGGCCTTCACACTACAATGCTGGCTCCACCCCTGTGGTGTGTCTGATGTCCCTGACCCATCCTTTGAATAGGCAGAGGGGCGGAGCAAAACAAAGTGCTCATGAACCAGTTGCATCTGGTTCGCCCCTTGCCTGCACCTTTGGAAGCAAAGGAAATGGTTTATAAAAAGGGGCTATGACCTCATGAAAAATGTTCTTGTTCTTGACTAGAATCTACCAGGGGCGTGCTGCTGCTGGGGCCCAGGGGAAGGCTGCCTCCCTGGGCTCTGCCTAGACCCTGGATTCCTATATGGACTTTCCCTGGAAACCTTGGCCTGTGTTTCCCTGTTTGTTGCTGGGACCCTTTGCCTTAAGGGGCCATTTCTGGGGCCCTTGGGATTTTTGAGCCCCCCAGCGCCTTGTGAGCGCTTTATTTTTATTTATGGGCAGCGCGCTGTCGTTTTCCTACTGGGAAGCGTTCCTGCCCTGTTGTCCTCCCCGCTTATTGCAATAATTTAAGCAGTTGCCTACCCAGCATTATGCCCGCTCTGTTATTTTCATTACGGGTGCCCACCCAGTGGTTGTGCCCGACTTTAATTACAGTGGGTGCACACCCCGCTGCATAGCGCTAAAATGACAGGAGCCTACCCCGTGTTGCTGCAAAACCACAGAGACTGCCGACGCGTCTGCGGCCCGCCTGGTTGAGGGCGGGGCCGCTGGATGGAAGGAGAAGTGCGGCAGAAAGTTGTGCGAGAGTGGAGGTCGGGAGCCTACCCCACCTCCTCAAGTGCCGGTGACGAGCCCAGGTCCCGCAATAGGGGACCGGGTGAAGATGTCGGTGTGAGCAGTGCTGCGGGGCTCCCATGTGAAGGGGAGAGCCCCACAGGAGAAGTGAAGCCACAGCCGCGAGGGTCTCCAGAGTGAGAGAGTCCCGCCCGCTGCACCATCGAGGCTCCCTGAGCCAAGTCCCCTGCCCGCGCCGCAAGAGGAAGGCAGCGTGGTGAGCAGGGCTCCCATGATCGGGAGGGAGCCCCGCTGGAAGCCGAGTACCGGCACAAGGAAGAGTCACCCTGTGCCAGAGCCCGGTAAGTGAGGGCTGGGCATTGGGTATGGCAGTCTCATTCCCTGAGCGGCCCCTGATGGCAGAGGGCCGATCTATCCCTAGGAGACAGTCTCCGTTAAAGGGCCCCAGTGGGGGTCCAAAGCACAGGATAGTGGTGGCATTTTGAGCGGCCCCGGATGGCAGTGGGCCACTCCAACGTTTTGCACCATGGCTTTCATAGCCACCAAGGCTCCACCATGGGGGGGTGTTTTGTTTCGGGAGCCTGCGCTCCCTGGGGGCTAGATGTTTTTAGAGCCTGCCGGATCCAACGATGGGCATGTTGATTTACAGAGCCTAGGTAGCTCCAACGTTTGGGCCCCATCATTCCAAGAGCCTGCATGGCTCCAACATGGGGGCAGAGTGATTAAGAGAGCCCCAGAAGTGGCACAGTGGTGCCAGGCCTTACACAGCTGTGCAGCACTGAGTGTCAGCTTCAGCGTTTAGGCCCTGTTCTTGTTCTCAGCCTCCAGTAAGTAGTGGGCAGCTGCAACGTTTATGGTTTGCGCAGATGACGAACCCCTGACTGGCGCTGCATTGGCAGTGCGAACTGACATTCTGGACACAGGGCATTTGAGCCCCTTCTTGGATGGCCAGTTGGCCAGGGGGGCTGTTATATGCATAGGGCGCAAGGCCCTAATGTGATTGATGTGCTCTAAATGTGGTGCTAGGAAATGTAATACATTTAGTACGTTTTACGCACTCTGTTTCTGATACCTCTAAAACTTTGGTTTATGACTATGAGGTTGTTTTACCTATATAGGCTTGTGTTAGTGAGATTGTATTTCACTCTGTGCTTTACGCCCCTAATGTGAGTTATACTTAGGAGGTAGGGTCTGATGTGTTTAGACTAGTGAGAGATTGCATAATGTATTTATGCTGGTACGGTTGACGCAGGATGTAATTCACGCCTGGTGTGACTGTACATAATGTAAAGGTATGTCACAGGTTAAGGTGGAGTACAGTGATTACTAGTGGCTACTGGTTGTAGGTTTATGATCTATTTTTACTTGTACCAATTTCTGCTAAGTGTTGATCCTGACAGTGCCCAACGTTGCCCTGTCCTGTGTAAATAATCCCTTGTGAATATTGCCAGTGCCAGTTGGCACAATGTATATTGTGTGATTACTATCTGATGAGTTTTGAGAATACAAAGGCTATTTTTATATAACCTTGTGTGGAGTTCCTTTTGTAGTGTGCCATGGATGTTGTTGCTGTGTGCGTGCGCAAATGCTTTACACATTGCCTTCAGGATAAGCCTGACTGCTCCTGCCAAGCTACCAAGGGGGTGAGCAGGGGTTATCTTTGGCGTTTAACTCCCTTGCCCTGACTAGAGTGGTGGTTTCTGCCTGGCTTTGGCGCAAGCCTTAGCCAACCAGAAATCCCAGTTCTAACATTGGTGATCAGCGGTGGGATTAGGACTTGTGTTTGCGCAGTACCACAGTGACAACTGGCTACTTTACAAAACTCTGCATTTTAGATAGTCATATGTAGGGGATTATTGTTTTTGATTTTGTTTTTCCTCAAGAGTGTCATTTTTAAATGGTGTTTCTGTGCTTTTATGTTTGGTGGCAGAAGAGAGAAAATGACAGGGCGAGACGCCAATAGGTGGGGAGGTTCCCATAGATAGGGAGTCCCTTGCTGGGTCCAGTGCCCAATCCCTGTTCCTGTCCCCATAGGTTTGGGTAGATAGGAGAGAGGGAGTGTGGAGGAGAAATGGCTAGCTCAGAAGGGTGGTTATCACCTGAGTGTAGTGTGTGTGTGTCTGGCTTTCCCAGGATGGTAGGATCCAGTGGTGGTAGCTAAAAATGTGTCCAGAGCATGAAGTCCCATTCCCAGTTCCCAGAGTATGGTGCCTGGTGTTCAGTAAGAGGGGTACAGGTTGAGAGTCAGGGGCAGTGAGGAACTGTCTCACCAGTCTGGAGGGGGCGTGTGTGGATGAGTGGTGTGTTGCACTGGAGGAGTTGATGTGAGTTCTTTGTTTGATAAGAAGCTTGCACAGGGGGTGTACCTCTGGTGTGCTCGAGGTCCTGCAAAGGCACTGGACGAGTGAGTGTGAGTTCTTTGTCTGATAAGAAGCTTGCACAGAAGGTGGACCTCTGGCGGTGTGCTCGAGGTCTTTCAGAGGCATTGGGGAGTGATTCCAACAGGATTGACGTGTGTATCTTCTGGTTTTGTGAGGAGGAAGAAGTTCATGTGTAGCCCAGCTAGGTCCCAGTAGAATGGGAAGGGTTGTGTAGGGGCCCATGTCCTGTCTCTGAGGAGAAGGAGTGGGAGGGACTGCGTGTCTCCATGTGTCCAAAACCCTGTCTCAGGGCCTGGAGGGTTCCCTAAGGGAGCGCCAGGTCGGGGGGCTAGGCTGTACTTACAGGTCGTTTGAGGAGGATCTTCCTGTGTCTAGAGGACGGGGAGTTTCTGTAACCAGAACTCCGGCAGTCCTGGTGTTGAGCAGTACTGCGCCTAAGTGGAGGGTGAAGAAGTCCTGGTTGAGGGGTGAGAGGGGGACAAAAACCCCAGTGGAAAAGCCAGTGGGTCAGGGGCCAGCTAGAAGGGCTGAGCCATTTGTGAGTGACCATGGTGGCGCCACTTCTGTTCTGGCAGACAGGCAGACTCTCGCACGACACATTAGTGATGTGTCACCCTCAAGGGGTGCATGCGTGCTACCTGTCAGGTCCTGGTTTGCTGGGCATTCCCGAGGAGGGGAAGGCCAGGTTCGGGTTGCAGCCTGACCTGGAAGGCACGGCATCTGTAATCAGTGTCCTGGCCAGGTTGTCTTCTAGGGCTACCCCTGTGAATATAGGAAGGACCCATCTGAAAGGAGAGGGAACCTGTGTTTCCCAGAAGGGGTGGTGCAGGCCTCGCCGGGATCCTTTGGGTCCCTGGCTGACTATGGTAGTACTATCCCCAGTGCAGGGAGGGCCCATCTTAAAGGAAAGGGACCCTGCTCTACAGTGGGAGGGTGCAGAACTCTGGAAGGGGGTGCAGAGGGAGGGAGTCCTCGCCTCTGACCCCGGTGCATCCGATGAATGTAGGTCCCAGGCGGTAGACCAGTGATGGAGAGAGGTCCTGAACTGGTGGGAGAGATGTGTTCTGGAGGGTGCTTCCCTGGGAAGGTGCAGAACCCCAGAAGTAGAGGTAGGGTGGTTCATTCTTGCCCGTGACCTCTGGTGAGCCTGAGGATGTGGACCCTAGGTTGAAGGATCAGTGGTAGTTGTAGCTACACTGAGAAGGAGAGTGGGGAATGGCTATTGTGTGCTAGGGGTTCCTGCCCCCCACTCTGCGAATTGGTCAGGACCTGTGACATCTGGAGGGCCTAGGGCCTGGTCCTGGCCGTGGACAACTGGAGAGTACCAGTGGGGTATCCTAGTTGAGCCAGAGAGTTCTTGTTTGGAGGAAACCATGTGGGTTCAGAATGGCATAGAACCAGAGGGTGTCCCTATTGTGCGGGCCCCGTCCGTGTTCTATCGCCCAAAGCAGGGAAGCCCATCAAGGGAGTGATTGGTCTACCCTGAGTTTTGGCTGGAAGGGGGTTGTGTTGCACTTGGCCCTGTTGGCAGGTTCACCCAGAAACTTTTGCATGTTCCTAGCCTGTTTCTGTAACCTGGTGTTGGTGATTTTAGGCCTCTGCACACTTTTTCACTATGGTCCAGTGTGAAGTGCGTGCACTCTCTGTGTATGTGTGGTGAGAGCGGCCTGTCCTCCCATAGGAATGCATGGGGATATGTGTGTCCATAGTAGTTCCTGATGTGTGGGGAGTGCAGGGTCGCGTTTGGTATGTGCGAACCTGTGAGATTAAATGCTGCTCGATGATGTGCGTGGATTTAATGTGTCTAGTGTGGAAGTGCCACTTCTAGAAGTTGGTATGTCTGTTCAGTGAATGTGAATTGACTGTCTGGCTTGTGATTGGTTGGAGCTGGCTAGTGTGCCTGGCTCCAGGAGTCAGGATGGGTCTGCCCAGTGGTGAATGAGGAGATCTGCATGTTGATGGGAGGGAGGAGTGCACCTGGGACCTGAAAAGTTTGGGCCTTCCCTCCACAATGCTGGCTCCACCCCCTGTGGTGTGTATGATGTCCCTGACCCATCCTGTGAATAGGCAGAGGGGCTGACCAAAACAAAGTGCTCAAGAACCAGTTGTATCTGGTTCGCCCCTTGCCTGCACCTTTGGAAACAAAGGAAATGGTGTATAAAAAGGGGCTGTGACCCCATGAAAAATGTTGTTCTTGACTAGAATCTACCAGGGGCGTGCTGCTGCTGGGGCCCAGGGGAAGGCTGGCCTCCCTGGGCCCTGCCCGGCACCTGGATGTCTAAATGGACGTTCCCTGGAAACCTTGGCCTGTGTTTCCCTGCTTGTTGCTGGGACCCTTTGCCTTAAGGGGACATTTCTGGGGTCTTTGGGGTTTTTAAGCCCCCCCAGCGCCTCATGAGTGCTCTATTTTTATTTATGGGCAGAGAGCTGTCGTTTTCCTACTGGGAAGCGCTCCTGCCCTGTTGTTCTCATCGCGGGTGCCCACCCCAATAATTGCGATAATTTAAGCAGGTGCCTACCCTGCATAATGCCCGCTTTGTTATTTTCATTACGGGTGCCCACCCCATGGTTGTGCCCGACTTTAATTACAGCGGGTGCCCACCCGGCTGTATATCGCTAAAAGGACGGGAGCCTACCCCGTATTGCCGCCAAACCAAGGAGACTGCCGACGCGTCCGCCTGGATGTGGGCGGGGCCACCGGACGGAAGGAGAAGTGCGGCAGGAAGTTGTGCGAGAGAGGAGGTTGGGAGCCTACCTCGCCTCCTTAAGTGCCGTTAACTAGCCCCGGTTCCGAGATGGGGAACCGGGTGAAGATGCCGGCATGAGCGGTGCTGCGGGGATCCCACGTGGAGGGGAGAGCCGCGCAGGAGAAGTGCAGCCCCAGCCGCGAGGCTCTCCAGAGCGAGAGAGCCCCCCTGCTGCACCATCGAGGCTCCCCGAGTCAAGTCCCGAGCACGCGCCGCAAGAGGAAGGCAGCGTGGTGAGCAGGGCTCCTGTGATCGGGAGGGAGCCCCGCAGGAAGCTTAGTACCAGCACAAGGAAGAGTCCCCCTGCGCCTGAGCCCGGTAAGTGAGGGCTGGGCAGGTGTACGGCAGTCTCCTTCCCCGAGCGACCCCAGATGGCAGACGTCCGCTCTATCCCTAGGAGACAGTCTTCGTTAAAGGCCCCCAGTGGGGCTCCCATGACACAGTATAGTGGTGGCATTTCGAGCAGCCCCAGATGGCAGCGGGCCGCTCCAACATTTTGCACCGTGGCTTTCAGAGCCCCCGAGGCTCCACCATGGGGGCCTGTTTTGTTTTGGGAGCCAGTGCGCTCCCTTGGGGCTAGATGTTATTAGAGCCTGCGGGCTCCAACGATGAGCATGTTGATGTACAGAGCCTAGGAGGCTCCAACGTTTGGGCCCCATCATTCCTAGAGCCTGCGTGGCTCCAACATGGGGGCAGAGTGATTAAGAGAGCCCCAGAAGTGGCATAGTGGTGCCAGGCCTTACACAGCTGCGCAGAACTTAGTGCCAGCTGCAGCGTTTAGGCCCTGTTCTTGTTCTCAGCTGCCTAGCAAGTAGTGGGCAGCTGAAACATTGAGGTTTGCGCAGATGGCGCACCCCTGACTGGCGCTGCATTGGCAGCGCGCCCTCACATTCTTGACACAGGGCATTTGAGCCCCTTCTTGGATGGCCAGTTGGCCAGGGGTCTGGTATATGGATAGGGCGCAAGGCCCTAATGTGATTGATGTGCTCTAAATGTGGTGCTAGAAAATGTAATACATTTAGTATGTTTTACGCACCCTGTATCTGATACCTCTAAAACAGTTTTTTACGATTATGAGATTGTTTTACCTATGTAGGCTTGTGTTAGTGAGATTGTACTTCACTCTGTGCTTTACGCCCCTAATATGACTTATACTTAGGAGGTAGGGTCTAATGTGTTTACACTAGTGAGAGATTGCATAATGTGATTTTATGCTGGTAAGGTTGGCGCAGGATGTAATTCGCGTCTGGTGTGACTGTACATAATGTAAAATTATGTCACAGCTTAAGGTGGAGTACAGTGATTACCAGTGGCTACTGGTTGTGGGTTTCTGATCTATTTTTACTTGTACCAATTTCTGCTAATTGTTGATCCTGACAGTGCCCCACGTGGCCCTGTCCTGTGTAAATAATCCCTTGTGAATATTGCCAGTGCCAGTTGGCACAATGTATATTGTGTGATTACTATCTGCTGTGTTTTGAGAATACAAAGGCTATTTTTATATAACCTTGTGTGAAGTTCCATTTTGTAGTGTGCCTGGGATGTTAGTGCTGTGTGCGTGCGCAAATGCTTTACGCATTGCCTCCGGGATAAGCCTGACTGCTCGCGCCAAGCTATCAAGTGGGTGAGCAGGGGTTATCTTTGGCATGTAACTCCCTTGCCCTGACTAGAGTGGTGGTTTCTGCCTGGCTTTGGCGCAAGCCTTAGCCAACCAGAAATCCCAGTTCTAACAGTCCCTTTCTAGGGTGAGAATTGGGAAGGAACTCCCTCATAATTGCTAGGGATTTCTTGCGAGGAACAACAGCTTCTCTTGCAGAAAATAGGAAAAAATTAGTTCATGCATATGAACTTTTGATAATCATGTATACATGAAAAAGTGCGCATCATGTGCAAATATGCATGCTTAATATCTTGAAATTGTGAGAACTACCAACAAGCAGTGCCTTTTACTATTTGCCTGCCGTACTTCTGGAAGCATATGAAATTTCTAAAAATATGTATATCTACACCCAAATGTAGATTTCAATTTCTTCTTTGAAAGAAAAAACAATTATCCAAGATATATGTTTTTTGCACAAAATATTTATGTGCCAATGTGGACGACCAGTTGGAGCAGCATGAAAAAGAATTTGACTTTAGTTCAGTGAATGGAAGCCTCATTCTCCATTCATCTATCACTTCTGATATATTCATATTAGTTAAAGTGTATGTATTCTCACTAGGGCCCAGATTTACTAAGGTTTTGAGTCTGTTTGTGTCACTTTTGTGACTCAGCCGCAAAACAAACTGCATTTGCATTTATTAAGCCATGCAAAGCCGATTTGATTGACTTGTGTGGTTGTTGGACCTAGAGTTGTCAGGTCACCTAGGGTAGCCTGGCCTAGGGTAAGACAGTCAACTATCAGAGGCACATATGTAAAGATTGCATACCACCCAGCAGTAACTCAAAGGAATTCCACTCAAAAATGACACTACACCAATTTTTTATGGAAAAATATGAGCTGTTTTATAAAAGTTCTCTTTCTTTCTTTAAACGTACTCTTCAGCACGTCTTTCTTTACAATACTTCAAATCACATTTGTTTCGCTTAATCTTTAAGACATCACATTTAGAGGAATGATTATTTGGTTTAAATCTTTTCACCAGCGCAGTACAGCGCAGACAGTTTCTCAGTTTTAACCTTTCCTCCTTTCACCTGTAAACAGGGCTAACAATAGTCTTTATTAATATCTGACAGTTATACCTGGCAGAGCATAGATTAACCATTAGCTGTTAACACAGAATTCCACAGAGAGCGCTACAATTACTCCTCAGACTTTTCTCTCTCCTGGGCAGGTGTCATTGATCATTTCAGGAACCCCAAAGTAAGGTACATCACTTGTTTCATATATATACTGTACAAATTCTCTCTCTGCCCTCAAATACAAACTGTCTGCTAGTTCCAGCTCCTTGTAGGCCTGGTTGAATGAAGCCAACTCAGTCACTGTTCCTGAATTCTCTCAGCTCTACACTATTGGCAGGAGAATTCCTTCTAACAGTTCCCCCTACACAGTTCTCCACACCTAGCTTCGTGGAAGCTCCTCCGCTTTGGCCAATCTAACTTCCGTGCCAATAACTCCCGTTGCTCTTCCTCCCTCTCCTCACTTACTTCACACACTTGCTGGATTCAAGCAGGATGGGGCTCAGCTAACGGAAAGGTACAGTCCTCTCCCTTTCTCCCAGACGCCTAGGTTCTTAGGGCCGGTCTCCCGAGTGGTAGGGAGGTCTCCGCCCACGTTTTCGGGTGGCCGCTCCTCCCGCTGGACTCACGCGGGAAGAAAACACCTCGGACTCCCTCAGCGCCTTCCCTCACCTCTCACTCGCGTAGGGCTGTTGGAAAGCACTGTGCTTCCTGTCCTGCGCAGAAGCTGCACGACGACGCCACCTCTCACCTCAGGGCTGGCGCTTCAGGCCGCTCCCTCTCTGGGACACTCCTCCCGGTCACGCCTCCGCTGCGCCTGCACCAAGGAGAGACGCTTCTCTCCCCTCTCCGCGCAGAAGCGGAACCAGGACACCACTGCTCGGCAGCTTCTCCAAGCCGTCTCACCGCCTCAAGGGCCGATGGTCAGCCGATGATGGGAAAAGGCACCCGGCAGAGATGTGGCGAACTCCCTCAGCACCCGCCGGATCTCATCATCAATGGGGGTAAGGAGAGAATCGGAAATCGGGTCGGTCTGTGGGCCCTATCCTTTTGATGTCCTGGAGCAGATTTACAACATCGAAGATCCCAAGCTGGGTCAGACCCACTCGCGGGGATATGTCAGCAGAGGGGGAAAACAGTCCATTTGACCATGAACCCTCCAACAGTGCACTATCCTCCTGACCGGTAGTCTAGACTCCTAGCTGGCCTCTCAATGACTCTCCTCACATCTAAAATGGCTTCCCTAGCGTTGACCCTTTTATAGGTTTGCCCCAGGTTTCCAGAACCAGCTGGAAGATTCTAGAGCGTCCTCATGTTATCCTATGGGTCTATCTCAGGGTTGACAGTTTTGGCAGTTGAAGCCACCATTTTGTAGATCTGGGTGAATTCTAGTCAGGAAAAAGGCACCTGGGCCTGAGGTAAAAGACCATGGGGCAAAAGAGCATCTATCCCCCCCCTGGACAACACCATAAAAATCTAGAGGGCACAAAAAGATATAAAGGGTATGAGGGGCAAAAAGGGGACAAAATAAATAAATAATAGGAGGGGCTACGCAAAAGCCAGACAGGTCTAACAGTGGTTTAGTAAAAAAAACTAACTTAAGGCAGCACATAGCACTGCCCTGCGTAATCTCGTGATTCCTAGAATCCGACTGGCAAAAATGGGAGGCCGTTCATTCACATATCTAGGACCCAAGATGTGGAATGCTCTCCCGTTGGCGCTAAAAACAGAAACTAGTCTTCTGGCTTTCCGTAAAAAATTGAAGACTTTTCTGTTGTAAAGTTCTTCTGTTCTGTTTCTCTTTTTCTCTCAGCAATTGCTTGTTTTCTTCTCCAGTCTGTCTCTGGCGCCGGGAAACCCATTGCGGGTAGCTGTGCGCAATACAAGTTCAATAAATAAAATAAATACTTTGTGTTGGGAAGGCGTTACATAGGTGGAGAATGGGCATTCCAGTGCATCCACCCATGCATTTTGATGCAAACCTAGACATGTAAACCTGGGTTTGCACCTGACAGATGAGTAACGAGGACCAATATCTGTATTTTTCCTCATTGATTTCTCTTTCCATGCATGCTGTACATTGCATCATACATAGAAAGAGGAAATTGCCTGCCTCTGGTGCAAGAATGCATGCATGGGCGTTAGGCAGCATACAGTGCACAAGCACTAGTAGAGAGCAAAGTGCACTATATCTTAGTTTCTATGATGCATTTCTGTCCTCTCACTTTCACACAATGCAGCAAGTTATCTTGCTGAGTTGGGGTTGCATTGTGTGAACGGTTAGCAAATCTGCTCCTAAGTGTCTTGTGGTGCTGAATGTAAAAATTGCTACAGCAGCTAAATTGACCCATTGAGGGAATGCATAAAAGTAGGTGGAATACTGTAAGACACAGCTGCCAAACTATTTTCTTGTTGCATATCAGATAACCAAAAATTACATATGTCCATCTCAAAGAGAATAAGAGTGTCAATACTGCTGAAACTTTCTAGAGAGAAAGGTGAGGCACGTTTAGGTCAATTTGGAGAACGGCATGATTCTCAACACTTCATGGGGTCTTGAAGAAAACACACTACTTTGTTGACAGTGAGTACAATTTATGGATCTTTGATGTGATGTGATCAGTCCTGCGTCTCCACAGAGGTGGCCAGATATAGGTAAGATAGAGAAGCAGGCTATATAGACCACAAAAAGACCTGCAGAATTGCATGATGTGGTACTGAAAAGTTCTTGAAACTCCCTACTGACCAGCACAATGCACTAAATTACAGTACTGAGAAATGTAATCAACTCAAGTGAAGGGTATTGGTTCCTCATGTGTGGCTGGTGCTCCTTGGGAGCATGTTTTGAGAATGTTTGGCTGCTTCTTGCTCACCTGATAACACCTACCAAACATATGAATCAGCTTCTTGCCCCAGAGGTCTTATAGGCTCTACCCACATAGGTCCTTTTGTACATATGGAAGGCTTCACCCCCTACTAGAAAGGAAGGGGTGCTTGGTTTTCTAGATAAAAGTGCCCCTCAACTGGCACCTAAGAGGCCTATTGGAAGATTTAGAACTGCTATGGACAACTTTCCAGCAAAATGATTTGATATGAATTGATATATCCCCTCATCAGTGAGGATAGTTTGAATCCAGTGGCATGGTGAACAAGGGACCCATGTCTGGGCATACTGTCCCACTTTGGGTGACAAATGCAAAAAGAACTGTTGATGGACTCTCCTGGCTGATAAGGGGTGACACCCCAAAACTGGTCCTAGGATGTTTGTTTCTGGTCCTGCAAGGACCTGGTCTGAGAGTTTGGGTTGGACTGTTCCAATGGGGAGCAAGGTCACAACTTCTTTTAATATGGCTGGGTTCAAACTGGAATGAAATGGTGAGAAAAAAAACAATGTATTTATGCTCAGATCGCTGACTGGGGGTGAGTGTTTGATATTGTTCAGCATTCCGTCCATCATTTGGTCTTTTTGAATTTGTCGGACAGATATGGCCGTGCTCACCATGCCACTGGATTCAAGCTATCCTGGCCGATGACGGGTGATACCCCAAAACCGCGCCTAGGATGCTTTTTTCCAGTCCAGGAAGGATCTGGTCTGGCAGTTCGGGCTGGACTGTTCCCATGAGGAGCAAGGTCAAGGATGAATTGTATGTGGCTGGGTTCAAACTGTATGGGTGTGGTGAGCAAATGAAATTACGGACTTAGGCCCAGATCTCTGACTGGGAATTAGTTTTTTACATTGTTCAGCATTCTGTCCATCATTTGTTCTTTTTGCTTTTGTCAGCTCAAATGGGACGGGTATGTCCAGACGTGGGTCCTGTGCTCACCATGCCACTGGATTCAGGCTACCCTGGCTGTTGAGGGGTGATAGCCCGAAACTTGTCCTAGGATGTTTGTTTCTGGTCCAGGGAGGAAGTGGTCTGGGAGTTCGGGCTGGACCTTTCCCATGGCGAGGAGGGTCACAACGTCTTTGCGTATGGCTGGGTCCAAAGTGGAATTGCATGGTGAGCAAAAAACAATGTATTTACGCTTAGATCTCTTGAGGTTCTTCGATTTCCGACTTCGTCCCATATTCGGCCGCCATTTTGTGTCCCGTCGCCATTTTGTGTTGCCCTCACTCAGGCAGCACGGCTAACGGAGTGTTTTTTGCCTTTTCCCAGCTGCTATGTGTCTCTTCTGTTAAAAAGTAACCCCCTGCCTTTGTTTACGAAACGATGTCAGGGTCTGGCCGAGTTCACTAATCCATGTCTGGGTTGATTGATCCCCGTCTCGACTGACTATTTGGCTTCCCCTATTCTTTCCTTACTTTATCTTATGCGACTGGCCTTCGCTATTCTCTCCTTGTATTCTCTTGTTACATAATCATCCTTTGAGGCACACAAATACGTCCTGCCACCTGCAAATTGGATTGTAGGCACTAGCACTGATTGACTTGCGGGGAGGGGTGGCACACAGGGTCTGAAAGAAGGGCGCATTTGGGACACCTGATAGTTCTAATTCTGTTAGTATCCTTTGGTTGGTTAGGTGCTCTTCGGTCCACCGTTAAGACCAAACAAATGAACCACAAATGAAATTTTGAGGAAAGGAGCACCAAAGTAACGAAGTAAGCAGGTCAACAGTCCATGTTGAAGTCCATATCTGTTTTATTTGTTCAATTTTATAACCAAAAGTTCATTTTCCAACAGAAACATTCATTTTTCAACAAAAAAGTGATTCAATCCAATATCAATAATCCAATCTGAGGATGTGATTCAATGATATTTTTTGTTGTAGAAATGAAAAGACAGCCTACGCGTCTTGTTGTCAATTCTAACAACATGACGGGAATTAGACTGAACACTTGTAGTATTTTGATTGGTTTATTTATTTGTGATATTTAACTATGACAATTGACCAGTCACGGAATAGGATTTATCACACGAGTATTGTCGCAAATCGGCCGAAATGTTACTTTTTATGCTACACTGGCGAGCTAAATCCATAATTTACGCACGGGAAATTTACAGGAAATGAAGGGTCTTTCACTCCGTCTGACTATTTTGACGTGCGTTTTATTATTTTTTACATAATGATTGGATCATGTGGTGAGGTGCATGGTTCTAACGGGTTTCAGACCGAATATACTTGTTCATAGTGATCGTTCCTTGCATTGGTTGTCGATTCGTTCCCGGTAATATAAGCATGTTTCAGGCATACAGGTTACTAGAACAAAGCACACTGATTGGCCAATGTCTAATTTCTGGCATGAGTCACTGTAGCGGACTAGATAGGGAACAGATTTCGTTCAGTGAATGCTGCCGCTTTTCTGCATCGCATGGAAGATGATTGGCTACTACTCATGCGGACCAAATAGGAGACTATGTTCCAGTCACCACTCAGTGTCGGAGTCTGTTTTTTGATTGGATGAGACTGGGCTTAAAAGCTAGTACCCAGCACACACTTGATTGTGCAGCGGGTTTACCACGACCCGTTGACGCGGCAGCAGCTTACTTTGCTGCTCCCACACACGACTATCAAAAGGTGAGACTCTGGATGAGTGTGATGCCTCTTTAAAATTAGCTTGGATGTCTATTATTACTTGGATTAGGTTTGCTAACAGTTGGTGTTATTTCACCCTTTTAGATTTATATGAGATTATCGTTTCAAGGGAAGTAAAAAGACTTCCATTAGGTCTTCTTTTGTCAAGGAATATGAGGTTACTTTACTGATTCTATACTAAAAGGTGAGATTTTGGATGAGCCCTGATTTTCTAGCCTAGATGTCCATTCCTACTTTGAATAGATATATTAATAGTCGTTTTTTCTTCATTTCTCAGATTTACATAAAACTTTCTTCTCACGAGACATAAGAAGATTTTTTCTTTAATCAGGTGAGACTTTATATTAGTTCGGGTGTCTCTAGTTCAGATATCCGGTCTTAGTTGGAGTTATATTAATAGTCGGTGCTTTTTTACTTTTCTAGTTCTATACAATAATTATTTACAAAGAGATGCACAAAGAATATCTCTTTTTGGACCATTTGGGCTAAGGAATATATTTACATAGGTAAGGTGAATCATATTTGTTTGAAAATAATAATGTTGTTGACATGAGATTGGCAATATAATACATGACGTAATGAAGAGGGATTGGACATTTACAGTGCATTTGATATTTTCTTCGGACAAATTGGACAGTTAAAGTGTGTTTAATACTTTCTTCAGAAAGATCGAGGGCCGACAGGATTCGGAGAGCTTGTGTTGCAGAAAGGGAGACACAGTTTTTACAACATTTACTGACTGACAACACATATTAGGTACGTCTCGCTTTCTGACATCTAAGGCTACATGAGGAGGTTATGTAAACAAGCATCACATATTGGGAATGTCGTTCTAGTTATTATTTACTGTTATGCAGGGATGTTCTACTAAATATGGAACTTAAATAACTATGTATTTTGCATAATTCTTATTTCATACTAATTGGAGTATGTTATAACGGAAATCTCTTATGTTGGTGGTTCCTCCAGATGAAGTACCCACAATACATAGATTGTTAAATAGATAGGATACTACTGTGTTCTTTATAAATGTGATCAAATTTGAATAATAATGTGCGAAATATGGAAAATGAAAAAACTTTTAATTTTATATCTTTCTTTGGACTGGGAGGATTGTGACAATGGTTATATTGACATATCGTTTTGTTACTTTTACAGCTCTGATGATGTCCCTTTGGAGATGAAACGCGTAGGCTGTCCTTTCATTTCTACAACAAGAAATATCATTGAAGCACATCCCCAGATTGTAATATTGATATTGGATTGAATCACTTTTTTGTTGGAAAATGAATGTTTCTGTTGGAAAATGAACTTTTTGTTATAAAATTGAACAAATAAAACAGATATGAACTTACTTCGTTACTTTGGTGCTCCTTTCCTCAATATTTCATTTATTTTTGTGCTGTGTTTTAACTAGTGTTCTAGAAGGAGCTGAATTGGTTCTAACTCCATTGGATCGAGAGCTCCTACTTTTTTTTAAAAATATTGACATTTGTCATTTTAATAAAATTGTATATTTGTACGTGCTAAGTCTGAATTAGAGGGATTTTTTGTTTGACTCCTTTTAATTTTAAGGGGGCACCCTTCAAGAAAAAACAATGCTCCAATGGTGTGATGAGAAAGTGAATGTGAGGTGTTTACCGGACGGGTGGAAGAGTAGTAGCATATGCGTATGATGCTCTAGGAGAGTCTTTTGTTTGTTTGCAGAGTTTTATATAGCGCTGACCTGACCGGTGGGTATCGGAGCGCTTTACAACAATTACTGGACATGTTAAACACAAATACAATGATGGGGACAATCCAGAAATACAGAAACAATGCCAGAGAAATGGATAGAGGGCTAGCTGACGTATAAGCAAGGCAGAGTGCGGTGTCAATAGTTAGCGCTCCAACAAGTCCTATCGGTTCACTAGGGATCGATCGAGGAACAGGATTTTGAGCTGGCTTTTGAAGTTCGTAAAGAAGGGATTAGTTCTGATGTGGGGAGGAATAGAGTTCCATATTTTGGGCGCGTTTCCTGCAAATTATCTGACGTTCCTGTTTTGTCCTGCTTTTTTGAGTTTGGCCGCCAGGTATTCGGGTTTGCCGGTGTGTAGAGCTTTGTGAGTAAGTCAAGCTGTTCTGAAATTTTGTTTAATAACCTTAGGCTGTGGAAGGTGTTTTTGATATATTTGGTCATGTCCAGTTTTGGGTCTAGCGTGATGCCTAGTGATTTAACAGAGTCCGCCAGGGTGAGGTTTCCATTGAGCGCATCAATGGTTTTTAGCCAATCTACCATTTGGGGGTTCTCTGCTTTGTTAGAGATGAGGAGTAGTTCAGTTTTGTCAGGGTTCAGTTTTAGGTGATTGCTTGTAAACCAGAATTGAACTTCCTTCCGTATGCCGTTGAGTCTTTGAATGTCCTTGGTAGATGAAATTTCCAAGTAGATCTGCGTATCGTCTGCATACAGGTGGAAGGGAATGTTGGCTTTCTTGAGTAGGGTGGTGAGGGGTTGCATGTAGATGTTGAATAGTTGAGGGGAGAGCACTGACCCTTGAGGAACTCCCCTGTTGATTGGATGCAGGTCCGATTCAAAGTTGTTGATTTTGATTCTCTGGGAGCGGTTGTGTAGGAAAGAGGAGAACCATTTGAGGACTATCTCGTCAAGCCCCGCCCTTTCTTGCAGAGCTTTGATGAGCAGTTTGTGGTTAACCGTTTTAAATGCAGACGATAGGACGAGGAGAATGAGGAGGCAGTATTGATCTGAGTCCAGAGATTTGTGGATGTCATCGATGATGTTGAGGATTGTGGTTTCTGTGCTGAAGCCTTTCCTGAAGCCAGATTGATGGGCGTCAAGAAAGTTGATACTCTCCATGTGTTGCTTTAGTTGTTGTAGTACACATTTTTCTAGGATTTTGGAAAGAAGAGGGAGGTTGGAGATGGGTCTAAAGTTTTTCAGATCTGACGTAACTAGGCCAGGTTTTTTCAGCAGAGCGGTGACATGACCCACTTTGAGGCAGTCAGGGACTCTTCCGCTATTAAGGGAACTGTTTATGATCTTGCATCAAAGTGGGGCTAGGGCGCAATTAGGTTTTTTGGTCATTTGCATAGGTAGAGGGTCTAAGACGTGCGCGGAGGGCCTGGAGTTGGAGATCAAGTTGATTATCTAGGCTTCATGAATGGGGTGGAAGAGTAGCCAGGGTTTGGTGTGGGGCGAGAGAGCGGAATACACGACGTTACAACAATAAGCATTAGTTAGCATGCTTTTACAACGATCTTTTAAGTTCGCAAATACCATTACATTGCTGGGTTTTTTTCTGCATACCTTTACAATGCAATTCAATACAAACCCATTAAAAATGCTTTTACAACGATTTTCAATACATTGCAAAATAATACAACACATTATTATAAGAAGATACTTAATATTTTTTTTTAAGTAACTTTAACCCCTGGGACATGATGTATGGGAACTAGGGGTTCTGGATGGGGGAGTAATCATCTAAACATCTTACTAATTTTAATCTTCTATCTTTTTATTTTACTTGTACACAAGTCTTCCTATCATTCTTTTCCTTTTCCTCTCCGAACCTCTGTCTGGTATCTTTACGTTCATGCGTCTCCACTATTTTTTTTAACGTTCTTGCATCACAATTATCTTTTTTTTAATGCATAAAAAGGACATTATTTTCTATTTCTTAAAATGCTGTGCTCTGACCAGACAATGGAACATTTATAATCAAGCCAGGCTCTTATTATGTTAATCCTATTTTAAATCGATTTCCCTGCATGTTTAAATACTTTTCGCACAACTAAATACAAGATCCTGTTTACTTCACACTGCAGTAATTTCCACCAACTCCGCTACCTCATTCGGTAAGTGGCGATTTTTTTTTCACATTATAATTTTTATTTTATTCTCAATATTTTAGAGTACCCTATCATAACAAGGATTGGTTGGCCTGTGCTGATTTTCTTTCTGATTTCCAATGTGAAACAAGAGAAGCCATACTCTAATAATACAGGTACTCTTTTTCATTTCCGAAACATGCATGCTTTTTGATATTGTGTAAAAACTTGAGCAAGAAGTACACTAATACTCTGGTACTCTTAACAAAAAAATATCCTGATTGTCCGCTGTAACGCAATTTGCGTTGTTACGGTATTAGCGTTGTAAAACGATGCGATTTAAAAGCACCCGTATTAAAGACACCTGCGAAGAAAAGGTTGCGTTTTAAAGGTATGTCGAAGTAATAGTCATGTTGTAAAGGTCGTTTACCGGGAGAGCGGTGCCAAGGGATCCAGTCATGCAGCTAATGAGAAGGGAGCTGTTATGGACCAGAGAGAGCTCTATCTTGGAGATCTCATCATTGAAGAAGTTGGCGAAGTTTTTGCAAAGATCTTTGGATGCCTGAACAGTGGACGTGGCTGGTTTGGATGTTTGTTTTCTGATGATATTAAAGAGCTCCTTGGGTCTATTCTTTGCATTGTCCAGTGCGGAGCGGAAGAACAAGGATTTTTTTCTCCTTGATGTGGATGTTGAACTTCTTCCGGACTGATCTGAGTTGATCACGTTGGAAATTGGTAGGAATATTCCTCCAGCGTCTTTCAGAGGCTCTTAATAGTCTCCTTTCTTCGTTAATGTCTGAGTCAAACCATGATGTGGAAAGGATGGCTCTCCTTTTTTTTCTTCAAGGGAGCTAGTTGATCCAGCAGGTCCCCCTTGTTGGAGTTGTGGAGCATGGTGAGATCTGTTGTAGAGAGAAGCTCGTTGCCGCTGGAGAGTAGCGTACTTAGCCTTTCTTCCATGACGTCCAAAGGTAAGATTTCTAGACCATTTGGGTGGGTCTTGTGTGGGAGACCGGAATAGCACTTTTTGGTTGATATGGAATAGGATCATGTAGTGGTCCGACCAGTCCACAGGAAGTATGTAGTCGATTGTGATAGCATCTTTGTGAGCGATGATGGCATCCAAGGTAGATCCTTTGTTGTGAGTTTCCTCTGAACAGTGTTGGAATAGATTATTGTCACATAGAAGATTGCTTAGGGATTGAATTAGCATGTTGCTTGATTCGTTCCAGCGTAGGTTCAGATCACCCAGGACTAGGTTGTTGGCGTCTCTGAGTGCGCAACGTGAAATCAGGTCGGAGAAATGTTCCCCGAATGTGGGATTGTTACCTGGAGGGTGGTAGAGAAGGTGACAGATTATTGGATTGTTGGCCTTAGTTTTGATGTTAACAGTAAGTCATTCAAAGGAGTTGTAGATACATACCTCCATTTCCATGATGTCGATGTGATCCTTGTGAATGATAGCTATACCTCCACCACGTTGATCTTTCCTATCTTTGTTTATGAGAGTGAAACCAGGAGGCACGAGCCTATCTAAGCATGGTGGGTAGATCTCATTTAGCCAAGTCTCTGTGATAAACGCAATGTCAATGTCTTGAGAGAGGATGGCTTCTGCTAATTCAGTTGCGTGTTTAGTGGCTGATCTGCAATTGATGAGCATACAGTTGGTGGAGAACCCTGATTTGCTTAGACTGTTTCCCGGAGGGGCCCTACGAATGGAGGTGAGGAGGGGCGGGGGTCTGGGTTTTTTTGGTGGGGGGGAGTTTCTTCTGACGCCCGTCATTAATTGAATTTTAGCGTTGGGGGAGGTTGTGGGAGGTGGGTTGTAGGTGGAGGCAAGAGCTGCTGCTTCTTCTTCAGACATTGCCGCTATGTGTCTGGTAAGTCTACGTGTCTGGGTCTCTTCAGACGTTGCAGCTATAATTCTAGTAAGACTGTGTGTCTGGGTCTCGACCTCCTTACTTGGGAGACTTTGTTTCAGTGGAGACGGGGCTATGGATTTTGTGTGACTCGGTAGCAAGGTTTCTACATCAGATCTAGTGGGACGCTGAAACTGTGTTTCGCGTGTGGTTGAAGCTCCTATCTGGTATTTTGGATGGTCAAGGTTGGTCAGAGAAGGAGACCAAGGTTGGTGTTGCTGGGGTTTTCGGGATCTATTGAGGTTGGCTAGGATTTCGTTTAGGCCCAGAAATATTATTTCTAGCTGACTTTTTAAGAAGGTCAGACGGTGCACCATGTTTTCCGGAGCTGGGGAGATGACGGCTGGGTTAGAACCTTCCTGAGGTGTAGGGGGCTGTTGTATTTTGCTGTTTATGTCATTTGCTGTTTGTATTGTTATGGTGCCTCTCTTTTCGGCCCTTGTTGAGGGGTGCCAAGGGTTGTGATGGGAATTCAGCCTCATGGTTTCTGCAGGGGTGGCATTGTGGGCTGGGGTCGTGAGTTCTACAGGGGTGCTGTACCGGCCTGAGGCCAGAGCCCACGGTGTAAGGTTCGCGTGTTCCTGCTGGTGCGACTGGGGGGGAGGGCGGTTGGGTTTGATGTTCATCACAGGGTAAGGGGATGTGCTTAGCAGGGGTGCTGGCGTACATAGAGGTTCGGGAGGGGGGTGCAAGGGGATTTCGAATTAATGTTTTCTCTAATTGGAGGGACAGGTTGTCCGGGGAAGGGAGATGAGAAAGGTCAGGGTTTATGGAGATGGGCAGTTCGAAGTGTAGGGAAAAGTGAGCCAAAGGCCTCTAAGTTCTCATTGTTAGCCTTTATCAAGATTGTGCCATTTGAGTAAATGGTCACTGGAGTGTTCCCCTTCCTAGTTGAGTGATTCGTGAGAGAGGTCGACAGTTTGCAGCTGTGTGAGGTAGTCGTCATTTTGATGAGGCTGAGTTGCATTCTTAGTGTGTTGATCCAGTTATCCGGGTTATCTGAGTTAAAGATGAGATCCATTTTTATCAGCCCTTTGGAGACGCAGTGGTAGGTGTCTGTGAATAAAGTGTCTGGGTGTCTGGGTGTTGTTTGATTAGTCTATGTTTAAAAGTTCTTTCCGCTTTTGGGGAGAGGTTCGGGGGGAAGATAATTGCGAAGGAGTTTGTGCCTTGTGGTTTCATGTGGGTCGAAATAGAGGGGTTGGTTTAAATTTGAGTGCATGGAGACATTATTGCTTGTCCTAGAGTATGGGGCTATACTTCTTCAATGGTGCAGGATTTGCCTAGATCAGGGAGAGTCACCTGGGGGAGGCTGTACACTCTGGAGGAAGCTGGGTACTCTGGGAGGTGGAGCAGAGCTCAGAGGGTCTTGCTGGGATAGGGTCCGAGGGGCTGGATTAAGGGAGAGGCCGGGGCGTGTGAAGGAGTGGGTAGGTGACAGTGGATTCATGATGTCCTGTTCTGCAGAGAGGGGATGTTAGTGTGTTAGACTGAGCTGCGGGGGTAATCACCCCAAGGACGTGACATGGCAGGTGTTATGGGGGAGATGGGAAGAGGAAGAGCAAGTGTTCCAGTGAGCATCGAGGGCTGCAGGCAGTGAGAGGAGAGGTTGGATTCACTCAAGGGTGGCCATCTTTGGGGCAGGCAGTCTCGATTGAGAGCTGCTCTTCACTACACCTATTAAAAGACAAAGGGTACTCTCCCACTTATCTAATATTAAGTCAGATATTGTTGTCCTACAAGAATCCCATTTAACACTTGTAAGAAGATCCTAAACTTAAGCGACAATGGGTAGGACATATTTTCTCTTCCCCAGGCACTAGTAAACTAAATGGTTCTTTAATTCTTATTCATAAAAAACGTAAAGTTTCTTTTCTTTCTCAGGACTTAGATGACAATGGTCGATGGCTAATTATTCATCTTAAAATGAATTATGTACCTATTACTTTATTTAACATATACGCACCTACTAAACCAGACAAAACCTGGCCACACATTTCCTCTCTTTTGATTTCAACTGATACACTATATGTTATTTTTGGTGGAGACTGTAATCTAATTGCTGACCCTTATATTGACCGTACATCTAACGCACCTTTTATTTCTTCACCAATGCACCAGCAATTCACCAATCTTATTGCTCACAGATCCCTCATTGACACTTGGAGACTTTGCCACCCACCTTTCACAATCACCAATAGATTATTTATTTGTTCCAAAAAGCACTAGCTCAATCTATTTTATACGCAGGCTTGGATCCACTTTGATCTCTGATCATGATCCTGTAATATTAGACTTAAAATTACTCCCCGTCACTACTTTAAAAAGAGATGGCGTTTCATACTTCTTTATTATCTGACCAATCTTTTAATTCCTCCTTTGAAGATTTCATTACAGAATTTTTTTAACATAATTTATTTTCTGTTTCATCCTTTTCTATTGTTTGGGATTCTTTTAACGCTTCTGCCAGAGATTGTATTATTTCTTATGTTGCTAAAAAGAAACTTCAAAATTCTCATAAAGCAAATTAAATTCTTAAATCCATCAAATTACTTGAATCCCTTTACACATTAACTAATTCTGTAGCTGATCTTAATAACATAGTCAAAGAAAAATGTAAATATAATAAATTATCCACAGAAAATGTCTCTGCCTACCACCTTAGAGGTAGTGCTCGCTACTATGGTGGTCAAAACAAAGCGGCCAAGCTTTTTGCCTCATTCCTCAAAACTAAACAGGACCGCTCAACTATTGATTATGTATTAAACTCTGCCTCTTTCCCAGTCACTAAACATCCTGGGATTTTAGATGAATTCAAACAATATTATACTTCTCTTTATACCCCTGAATCTTCTCCAGTTTCTCTAGCTATACAACGTTATCTTGCTTCCATACAGAAACAATTTCCCTCAAATGTTAATTTTTCTCCATTGGAAAAAGATATCTCCATAAAAGATATTTCTCAGGCCCTAAAACTTCTAAATGCCGGGAAAGCACCAGGCCCTGATGGATTCCCTGTGGAATTCTATTCCCATTTTTCCAAAGCCCTTCTTCCCTATCTCCTCTCTTTGGGACCGATTCACAGAATGAACTTAAGACTCAATCCTAAACTTACTACTATTTTGGTATTCACAGAATGCACTTACTACTTTTGGCATTCACAGAATGAACTTACTACTTTTGGTATTCACAGAAGTTAGGATTTTGTCTTAAGTTTGTCTTAAGACAAACTTAAGACAGATTTAAGACAAACTTAAGACAGACTTAAGACAGACTTAAGACAAAATCCTAACTTCTGTGAATACCAAAAGTAGTATGTTCATTCTATGAATACCAAAAGTAGTAAGTGCATTTTGTGAATGCCAAAAGTAGTAAGTGCATTCTGTGAATACCAAAATAGTAGTAAGTGTAGGATTAAGTCTTAAGTTCATTCTGTGAATCGGGCCCTCAGTTTTCATATTTTATCCCCTGTAAGGCTTCCTCTGGCACTTTTCAAGATGCTCTTATTTGCTTAATCCCTAAAGATGGGAAAGACCCTCAACTCTGTAAAATTATAGACCAATATCTTTAGTCAATTCTGATTATAAAATCTTAACTAAAATTCTTGCTCTTCGATTAGAGCCTGTTCTACAATCTAATATTTGTAAAGAACAATCTGGTTTTATTAAAGGACAGAATATCTCAGACAATACTCAGACCTTCTTTACTATATTACATAAAGCTAACAAATATCCCCATTCTCTTGCAGCCATCTCTTTAGATGCTGAGAAGGCTTTTTACCGAATGGATTAGTCCTTTATTTTTCATACTCTATCCTGGTTCGGTTTTGGTCCCAAATACATTTCATATATTTCTTTACTGTACACCTCACCAAACTCACCATTTTTGCTAATGGTTCATTCTCAGACTACTTTATATTACAAAGAGGTGTTCGCCAAGGTTGTCCCCTTTCCCCTCTCCTTTTCATTCTAGCTTTAGAAGCATTTCTAGCTAAAATCAAGCAAAACACTCTAATACATGGTTTCCTAAATGATAAACTTCGTCAAAATGAGTGTCTATGCAGATGACATTCTATTATTTTTATCTAAACCACAACCCTCTGTTCTAGCCTTTCTAGTGGAGGTCAAGGCTTTGTCTTTCTTTGTGGTTACAAACTAAACCAAGACAAATGCGAAATCCTACCCTTGAATATTTTTTGTTTTAAGCAAGATTTTCTCTTTATTCATTTTTCATGGAATCCCCAACAAATTAAATATTTAGGTCTCTTGTTTGCTCCCTCTATTAAAAAACGCTTTCTCTAAATATATCCCGTCTCTACTCTACCCTGTCTATTTTTACTGCTAAATGGCACCCTTTATATTTGTCCTGGTGGTGCAGACTTGATACCATCTAAATGATGCTGGCTCCCCTCATCTTCTACATGATCTAAGCTATCCCTCTCAATCTTCCCGCATACTTTTTCAAAAAAATCAATTCTATACTATCAATATTTTTATGGAACAAGAAAAAAACATGCATGTCTTTAAATAAGTTCAATCACCCTAAATCTCAAGGTGGAGTTAATTTCCAAATTTTCAACTTTATCATAACGCCTTCTTTCTTAAGCAACTCTATAAATCATTGAAGGACTTTACTCCTAATCCCTCTCCATTATGGAAGGGCTTAGAACATTCCTTTTTAACTCCTTTTCCCTTGATGAATCCCTCACTTTCACTCATAACGTTCATATTCTATCTCCACCTATACATAACGCTACTCATACATTATTTCACTCCTTTATGCTATCACACCTCTCACCTAAAGACCAGTTTTTTAACTCTTCTATTTGGCATAACAAATTTCTTAAAATTGAAAATAAATCAATTTTTTGGAAGACTTGGCGTGACAGAGGTTTACTTTGGATCCATCAGTTATACTCATATGATGCTTTCCTTACCTTCTCTGATGCACAAATACTTTGTCAATTGCCAAAAATCCTTTTCTGTCAAATTGAATTTGTTGATCAACCATTTAACAGATACTCTACCTCTTCTAGCCTCTACCCCACACTCCTCATCACCTCAACGTAACATTCTTCCCATTTTAAGTGCCAAGCTAGTGCCTCATCCATTTATAAAATCCTCAGTACAGCCATTATGCACAGATCAAAGTCCCACATGGAACTCCATTGGGAATCTGATTTCCATTCCTCATGGCCTATTATATTTTGGGATAATTTGTGGTTGAAACTCCACAAAACCTCAAGATCAGACAGCACTACTCAAACACTTTTCTTTATATATTATCAACTTCTGTATACTCCACTATCATTACATAAATTTCAGCCCACACTTTGCTCAGAAGCTTGTTTCTGGTCCAGGGAAGACATAACTTGGCAGTTCGGGCTGGACTGTTCCCATGAGGCACAGGGTCAGACTGATTTGCATATAGCCATGTCTGAACTGGGGTGGCAGAGTGGGCTAAAGAACGGTGATGGATTAAACCCAGATCTTTTGACTGGGTGTGAGTGTTTGATTGATTCAGATGCTCCGTCCATCACCACCCCCTTTTGTACCGCTTTTGGCCACCATAAGTGTGGCAGGGTATGCTCAGACGTGAGTCCCTTGCTCACTTTGCCACTGGATTCAAGCAAGCCGGGCTGAAGTCGGCTGGAATGCCAGAAACCGGTCCTCGGAAGCTTGTTTCCGGTCCAGGGAAGACACGGCTTGGCAGTTCGGGCTGGACTGTTCCCATGAGGCACAGGGTCAGACTGATTTGCATTTAGCCATGTCTGAACTGGGGTGGCAGAGTGGGCTAAAGAACGGTGATGGATTAAACCCAGATCTTTTGACTGGGTGTGAGTGTTTGATTGATTCAGATGCTCCGTCCATCACCACCCCCTTTTGTTCTATTCCTCATGGCCTATTATATTTTGGGATAATTTGTGGTTGAAACGCCACAAAACCTCAAGAATAGTCAGCACTACTCAAACACTTTTCTTTATATATAATCGACTTCTGTATACTCCACTATCATTACATAAATTTCAGCCCACACTTTCTTCCGATTGCTAGTCCTGTAATGCTTCTCACACAGACATATTTTTATATGCTCTTTTCCTGTCCCTCTACACATCAGTTTTGGTTAAAAGTATAGTCTCAAATTAATACCATTTGTCATACCCGTTTCCCTTTCTCCCCTGAAGCTGTATTTCTAGGCACACTATCAGATCACTGGCAAACCCTCTCCCATAACATGGACATTGTGGATCTATTGATTGCTTTTGCTTGCCAGCAAATAACAAAAAATTTGAAAAATTCCACACAACTCTTCTTTCAAGCTTGGTGGTACAGTGTATGTTATAACCATTGACTAGATCGTGCCTATATTTCTCCCATGTCTCTTCTCCTAAAAAGAGAACGTATATGGTCTCCTGTGACAATTTACTTAGACTCTTCTGTACAAAAATCTATCCGTTATCATCCTTCATCGGAAGAAGTCCCCAAACCACTGTGAATTGTTAATAATGACATATTGTTGTTTTACACTTGTAAATATGTATTTTCTCTTTTTCTCTTGTTTTAAATCGCTACCATACTCTAATATACAGCAATTTTTTTTCTTAACTTGCTTGATACCTTATAAAGCACATTAAGATTTGTTCTCTTCATATGTATTTATTTAATTACACAATAAGTGTTTCCTTCACCCGTAGTTCTCCTTTACATCCTTCCCCCTCCCACTTTTTCCTTCTTATTTCGCTCAACCGTTTCATAACATTAGTTCTATATGCAACTATTTTCGATACATTACTTCTTGTTTCCATATTGTGTAAGTTTTAACTCAATTAATGTTTCTATCTGTCATTTGATATCTATTTCATTACTTGTACTTGGCTACATTTTTTCCAAAATAAAATTTATATTTTAAACTTAAAGAGCTTTGTGTTAGCATAGTACAGCTCAGAAACAAAGAACAAGGTTTGCCTGTTTGTGTTTTTGAGCTGTGCTGTCTGAAAAAATGCACTAACTTTGAGAAATATAGCGTTAAATGTATTACTTTACTCACTGCAGGTGCACAAAGCAGTCGTTCCGCTCGACACTGCACCGGAAACCCCATCATGATCCAGTCTCTCAACAGATATGTGGTGTTGTGTGTTTTCTGCATGTTTGGTGCATGTTGCCACATTATAGTTGTTTTGGGAGGTCACAAATAGGCCTGCCAATGCCAATAGAGTCATTTTGTGGGTGTGTAGTTGGACACTTCTTGGTTGCATTCTGTTTGTGAAAGGAAAATTGATTATTTTCATTTCTGTTGGTTCACAAGCGTTCATTAAGTGTGGTTTGCTTCCCTAATCAGTAACATGTAAGTGTCTTTGATCACTTTGCTGGTTATATAACAGCCAGTAACGCTAAGGAGAGCGAATTTTATGCGGCAATGAGTCTTTCAGGACGTGTGTGGTCTGACATACTATACATGTGTGAATGGACAGTTGATGATTGTGCTATGCCCTTAAACGTATGTTCTATTCTTCAAAGTTGAACGGTCCAGGGCATGCTGTTGGGGTACACATTACCTGTCTGCGATAAGGTTTCGTGAATAACATTTGATGATGCTATTTATTTGTGTAAACAACTCCTCTTGAGTGACACATGATCGTGACACAACATCTAATGAAGTAAATAACCTAAAAAGTATGTGTTAGCCAGATTTTCTGAAATGAAGAACAAATTGTTATTTTAATGCTAAATTGATGTATGGTCCTCCCACCCACCTTTAGGTGGTGTCCTCATCCACTCATGCCTCAGGGTCTTTCGTACATGTTTGCAGTCTAACCCCAGTATAAACGTCCCATTGCAGCACTCTGCATGTCGATGGACTGATTAGAGATGACGAGTAATTTGTGCACAATGTGACATGTGCAAAGTGTATTAATCAAATAAGACTGCACTGTGTAATATTTGTTTTCTGGCTCCAAAAATAAGATAAAGTTTACGAATTCCTATTTTAGGCATACAATTGGCAATTTCCTCTTGATTAAATTGTGGTGACAATAAAGTATTTTGTTATTCCTCAAATTGTCGCATTTATGCCAGCTCAATAACACATTTTCATGCCCATTCGAAAATAGGTGCAGATGGATAGTTAGTGCATGTAAATAACATAGAAGGTGATTTTGTAAAGCGCACGTTCAACCCTTGGTGCTGAAATAATAGATGTATACTGGTGCTCAACGGTACTCATTTTATCGATCTCAAATGGATGAAAGGCTGAGTGGACCCGCTGGGATCTTAACCTGTGACCATGAGGTCGAACACAGGCCCCTGCAGTGAATGCATTAGTCCACTGAGCCACCAGAACCGTTTAAACTAACTTCTGTGAGCATCTTGAAACACACCACAAATATTTGTTACATGGGTGTGCTGAATTGTGCGTGTGACCTATGGGCGATCGAACCAATAGGAATCTTTGTGAAGGAGCCTGTGAATGTCAGATTATTGGTGAGCAAAATGTGCGGCACAGCGATTAAAGGAGGTTTTTAGACGTGAGCCCTTCGTGTATTGTTCCACTCATGGGCACAGTTCGGAGACAGCAGCCGGATTATTGCCATTGCATATCTGCACAGTTAAAAAAAATAATTGTCTAGGAAGGCGTTAAGTCAAAAGGGCAAAAAGAAAACCTGTCAAATAAAAGATCATGCATAACATTATTTCGGTAAGAACTCTGAAATAAGTAAGAGGAGATAATGACATGCTTTTGAGACAAACTTTTTTTTCTATGAGGTGGAACAATTCTATTTTGAGGAGCAAAAGAAAAGGGCTAACCATGATATGTAAAAATAAACCATCTTTTTCTCTTTGGTCCAGAAATATCTTTTAAAAAATCCTTGGTTATGTGTATTTCAATGTAACGAAAAAACATTGCATTTTCTGTTAATTTGTATACAAGATGCCAGCAATAGACATTTCATAATTGGTCGAGATACTACAGTACAATTTTCTCTTTTAAAAATAACCATACAAGAGAATTACATCAGACGAAGGGAATGATATGACAGAAAACCTCAGTATTAATAATAGTTCAATGAATTGTATGTTGGGGTTAGTTATCATGTACTACTTTGAGCGACTCCAGCTGTGGGGCTTGAACTCTCAGGAGAGCCAGTGTAGCAATTAGCTAGATACGATATCAATGGATTCCATATATTGTTAGATCGATTTTAAATAGACAGTGTGCATGAAAATGTGACAACGAAGTCGTCGCAATAGACTGCATGTTTTCGCCATGTGGAAGCATTGGTGAAGGAACTCGCAGCCGATACATGGCAACTCAGCAAGAAGCAGAAGGATTGCCTTTACTTCCTACACTTAGAGAGGCATCGTGTACACATAATCCAGCAACGCTACTAATGGGGAAAATTCCATATACTGCTATATGATTTTGCAATAACTTCAAAAATGGACACTCAGAAGTTATGGTTTATAGGACAATGACAGACAAATTAATAAAGTCAGCAGTTGAGTGTGCACAGAGCATGCACTTGGAATCAATGGTTAAGCCTATTCTATTTAATTTGATTGGAGTTTAATAGAATCTTTTTCTGAGTTTAATAGAATCTTTTTCTGAATTGATAGTGCTTGAGTTTGTTCATAACGTTTATTTATTTATTTATTTATTTATTTAATTTATATGGCGCGTTATAACCACCGGGGTCTCTAAGCGCTGTTTGTCCAGATTTACATAGTGAGGTATTGCATTCCCTTGATACCTCCTGTACACCTAAGATCTGCTCCATGCTTGTTTAAACAGTTTATGGGGACACGTTTTGTTTGTTGGGAACAATAAGTATACGTGCTTTCTTTTTTGTATTCTATTTTGTTTATCTATGAAATATGAACTGTTTAGACAGTAGAGGAAATACAGAATATTCAATCATTATAGATCGTTGCATCTCCTGCTAGTAGGTTGTTGCAAGTCTCAGAATGTGGGTCTTTCACACCATTTTGCTTCACTTTGGGAACATGTTTTTTTAATAAAGCGGGTCACCACTATTGGGCTGGTAAAAAAGTGTGAGTTACCATAGTAGTCAACCTTACACTTGGCGGACAGACCATATTTCATTTCTGAAGCCATATGTTTTTTCTTAAACTCTTGAAAGGTTTGCCTTGCCAATTGGACCCCAATTGTAAACTCTTGTAAGCTAGACGAGTTATTGAGTTCATAGTTAACGACTTCTTTGGGTCTGGCCAGACACAACATTGCATCTCAATTTCAATATTTTAACAGTTTAACAATTATTGGCCGAGGATCTGTATCTGCCAAAGGCTCTGGACCAAGAGCTCCATAAGCGCTTTCAAGAATGAAAGTGTCTGAAAAGTTTTCCCTGCCAAATAAGTCAAATAGCATTGATTTGACAAATATTTCATCTTTACCCATAACTTAGGATTTGGGAAAACATGATTTTCAAGGGTAGCTGCGACCTCACCTCGCCTCAAGTTGCCAGTGTATGCCATATATTTTATTTATGGACCTTTCCAGATTTTTAATGGTGGTTTGTGAGTCATTATGACATGTACTAGATCAGAGATTCTCTGCACTGCAGCTTCTAATACTGTGGCTTATTTGTCTATACAGTTTGTGGTTCAGCCGCATTGTCAGCATTTCTATTTTAGTATTTACATTCTGCAATGTATTTTGCATTTTGAAGAAGAGTGGGCTTAAGATCATCTTGTTAAAAACTCTTGCCATGTTGCCATCGTTTGCATTATCTGGTGACGCACTGGGTTTGATGTTTCTTTTCTTTTCGAAGGTAAGTTAAGGTTGTTTTCGATTGGGTCTGCCCATGTTTTGGGCAGTTCAGAAGTAATTCAGCTGCACTAGAAATGTCCAGAAATTCATAGATATCAGCTAGTCACGGACTAAATAGCATGAAAATGTATTGTTCTGGAAGCCAGCATACATTGAAATTGCATTGCGTATCGCTACAATCAAACAAGCTTTAGAATCAAAGTAAAATAAGAAGGTGGCTGTGCGAACTCACCTCTATCAATGAAATGGCTGCAATGTTTTAGTAAATTTCAAGTACCATTAGGAGAAAACCAGGTGTGTGTCTCCTTCAGTAGCCCCCAGTTGAGCTCCTTTCTGATGTTCAGCCCAAGCCAAAGAGACGTGGGCTCTCAGAGAGCGCTACGGAGATGGTGGGTAACTTCAAGGTACGGGCTTCTCACATGCCGAAGTATATGCCCCTATGAAGCTAAGCTAATTCACCCATCATGCACACAATGAGGACTTCTGTCCTTTTGCCTGATGCCTTCAAGACTGGGCTTCTTCTGCTCTGCTCGGCCCCTGAGTCACAATTCTAGCTTTAATAACAGGGGTCGCCCACCCTCTAGGGCCTTAGTGCAAGATATAGCCCTTTGAGTTCCTGACAAACCAGGCCCGGGGTTTTACCCCCTTGGGAGGAGCAGCCGCAAGTGCAGGATGCCAGGTCCCACATCTTACACCTGTGCTCTTCACAGGTCCACAGAGGTGGAATGTTCCATCACAGAATGGCGACAGCACACTCTGGAGAACTGGAGAAGCATTAATGGTCAGGGGGCTTCTGTCTGAGGAGTTGTTTGAAGGCTGCTAAGGTATTTGCCACACTAACATGAATCTTCTGAGCTCCCAGCAGATGCATCACACCAACACCATGGTACAACTAAGGCCTGGAGTCCTTGCCCTTACGTTCCTGGGTCCTAGGCTCTCCTTCAGCGCCAGGCAAGGGTCTCTCCTCAGACCCCTTCTGATGTTTGGAGTCTCCCTCCTATGTAGTGGTCCAGGTAAGGTGAAGCATCTCCTTCATAATGACACCAGCGAGTGTTGAACTCCAGAATACTGTGAGTTGTCCCACTAGGTGGATGGTGGTGAGCCAGTAGTCTTTTTCTTCTGTGTCCCACTGTTGTCCAGCTAGGTCAGCGTGTGATGCCTGCTCCATAGAAAGCTTTAATAATCACAGCCACTCTCTCCATTTTGCACCAGACGGGTAGAGTGGCAGGTCTCAATGGGCCTCAAACTCCAAAGTTCCGCATCTCGAAGGTGAAGCCCAGCAGCCACTCCTTTCCTGTGCCTTTCAGTGGTTCATGCCAGTAAATCGGTTAGGATTAATGCAGATTTTCTAAGTGTGGGGTCGAAAAGTCAAATGTAAGTGGTAATCTTGGTTGGTGGCTAAACCACAAACCATATATACACATCTTTAAGTGAGTAATTCTACTTATCTCCCTTAAGGGATTAAATGAGCAAGTCATCTTCTAATGACCTCTCTTTGATGTCAGCCAACTCAAATGGGAATGAAAGAGTCTTCACCTGAACTGTTTTTCTGCATGCGCAAACCGCATCACGCAGTGTGAGCCTGGCTGTTTCATCCTATTTGTAGCTCTACCCTGGGGCCTGGGCAGACTCTGTTATCTTAGTGACTTCTCATCCTCGTCCTGTGATTGACTATGAAATCTAGGGGTGACTACTCTGGGGTCCTCCTCTGCCCGACTGCAGTGTTGCAGTGATCAACCAGCTGAAGAAACGAACTTGCGGGGCCCGCAACGGCTGGACGAGTCCGAAAGAGCCAGCCTTGAGCTGCGTGGCCACAGCGAGACAAGGGGCGAGGCCTCCCGGGAGTACTGGACTGCCGACTGCCTCAAGACTTTCCTCTGCATGGCTACTGCGAAGACCCTTGGGGACCTGGGACCTGAGAACCATCCAGAGGTGCGTGCAACCCTAACCTGCGATGGCACCGTGCTTCCTGCGACCGTGGGGGGCCCGAACACCGTAAGCTGCTTGGAGGCAAGAAGTGACGCCGCTACGACTTGCACAAGAAGCTGATTCCCCCTTTTGACTGCCCACCTGTAAACACACTCATTAAAGTGTGCACTTACTTTAGGAACCCGTCCAAGTAGGCACTTTCCCACCAGAGCTTACATCGACCCTAGTGGAGTGCTGCACCTACTCGGCCAGCCTGCTGTGTTACTGGGGCCCGCGGCTGGGAGAGGCCTCCTACCTCTCTGCTGGCGATGAGGTCTGGAAGCTTTGGACAACGAGGCACATTGACCTCGGGTGCTGGCCGACATGATCTAATCCCGCGTACCCCCCTCAGCGCATCGGAATTCTGCAGATGCCAGAACTCACTCCACACATAGGAAAGGCGCGACTACTGTGAAGCAGTCTGTGGGTGTGGTTCCCACCATAGTGGAGGTGAGAGGAGGCGCTCGGGATGGCGGAATAGGGGACATTTTGTAAGTTGCTTGCAGCCAGGACCTTCCCAGTGTCCTACCTGGTATTGCCGCTGTGAGGGAACCGCCCATCAACACCAACATTAACCCGCTGTGAGGGGTCAGGCCGAAACCGCATCCAGCAGCAGCCACGTGCCATCCTGATGCTGACCTCGTGCCCGGAGGCGACATAAATCTTGCGCATACCTCCCGCAGAACCAAGCCTGGGCCAAGGGAGGGCCCATCCCTGCCAGGAAGAGGCAGGGTAGGGCCACCCCCTAACCCAACAAAGGGATTTTACCATTATCTACATGAACATATGTAGGTGCATAAGTGTGTGCTTAAACCTTTTTAAGGTGTTTAGATCAGAATACCTTCTCTTACTTGCAGGAAGGGCAGTATTCAAAAAAATGTAAAATGCCATTCACACGCTGACATCTGAATCAGTGTAATGCTTCATCATTGGGGTTTTCCCGCCCTTCTATGGGACGGGGCGTGCTACTACCTACGTAGTCATGGGAGCACTTAATTTAGTGATTTGTATATGTGTGTAGTGCATGGGATCGTTAAAATATATATGTGACAATTTCAAAATTCTCTGACTAGTGGAAAAATATAATTTATTGACTTCCCTAGCTGAGAATGGTAAAAAATGGTGATCCCTGCCTATACTGACCAGTCCCCCCAAGGGCAAGTTCTTCTATGCATCCAAGGGTTGCGAGGCTAGAGAATAGGGAGATACAGCCAACGAGTGTCCCAGTCATAGACTTGCCACTGGAATCTACACCTTATGTAGTCGTTTTAGGAAGTGTTCCTTCTCTAGTGATGATTACAGGCACCTGAAAAATAAATGTACTCACTGGTTTGCACATAACACCATTCTGGGTGCCTGTGTGGCTAAAAACATTCTCTTGGCCCGTAGGGTCAGTGGGATTGAGAGTTCGCAAAAAATGGGCACGGGTGACTGTGTTATAGTAAACTTTGATAACCCCCACATTTCAGGCAGGATTCTATCCAGGGACACTTGTTATGCTCCTTTCAATTCTGGTTTGGTCATCAGGCCAATTCCATTGGGCTACTTTTATAAACCAGACCCCCTAAGGACACGTAACATAATATCCCTATGGCAGCTCCTCATGGCGGGTGGTTAAATAGACCAGTACCAAGGCAACAGCCTACTTCCATGGTCTATTCATCTTTTGAAACAGTTGGTCAGTCTGTGTCTGCCCATTTCTGGAATTAAATAACAGATTTTCTCTTTTATCCGGGTTGTGATTGACTAAGGATCCCTATGCCCTCTGATAATGAGCCTGTGGTATATACTCAGTCCCCTGCAGAGGTAGCTGAGAGGAACATAGGTGAGATACCCAATAATTTCATATCTTGGAACATTGCAGGGATTGCAAGTAAGTTCCAAGACCCAATATGGGTGCAATTTGTGAAACAATTCCCTGTAATTAGCTTTCAAGAAACATGGTCGGTGGATTGAGATTTACTCATGGAAGATTATAAGGCTTTTTTGTCCCAGCTACTCCTTCAGCGAATGGAAAACCCAAGGGTGGCCTAGCTGTATATATATCGTAGGCAGTCGACTGTCAGATTCAAGTTGTGTCAACCACAAATCCAGGAACACTGGCATTGACAGCCAAAAAGGGGGACACTAGATAGGGACTTATCAACTTTTACAACTCTGTGGCCTGCACTTATGGTGCCTGCAATATCACCACCCTGGGCGCATTTATTAGACAGTCATTTGGTCCTATTCTACATAACCTTATGGTTTGTGGTGATTTCAACATCCATCCTTGTGGAAACCCAATGCTATCTAGTTTATCTGAGTTGGGCAGTCCCCGAATGAAGGGATTTTTCATGCCCAGGGGGCATTGCTGAATAATTTGATAAAAGAATTGGACATGATGGCCTTGATGTTCTTAACAGACCGCACACTATATTTCTTGTTCCAACTTTTATAGGGCGTGGTAGGGGGTCGTTCATAGATTTTCTCTTAATCTCCTTTTCCTTACAATCCTTAATTCATGGTTTCAAAATTGTTGAGAGTGAATATACAGCCTGATTCATGTACGGGCCGTTTTGCGTGGCCCTAATAGCGAATCATAGCGACTCGCTATTGAGGACACGCAAAACGGTATTCATGTAGGAATTGCTAAATAAATAGCGATTCCTACATGTTCTCTATTTGCGAGTAGCAATTTGCTACTCGCAAAAAAAGGAATAACTCCCCATTCATTCCTATGGGCCAAAAGGCCCATAGGAATGAATGGGGAGTATCCCTTATTTGCGAGTAGCAATTTGCTACTCGCAAATCAGATAGCGATTTTAAGGGTGCCAGTGGTTTCCAAAGGACACCCTGTAGCACCCCTAAAATGCACATTTGAACAGGTGTTGCGCACACACATGTCCAAAGGACATGTGTGTGTGCAACATACAACTTAGAAAAATGCTTTTAAAAGCATTTTTCTGAGTTTTCGCTATTTACCGAGAGGTCTGACCTCTCGGTAAATAGCGGCCCAAAATTGCTAAATCGCAATTTTTAAATGTGTCATGAATAGCATTTAAGGAATCTCTAATAGAGATTCCTTAAATGCTAATCCTCGCATCTTTGCTAATTCTCTATTAGCGATTTTTGCATTTGGGATCAAGAATACCAAATGCAAAAATCGCACTCGCAAAGGGCCAGATTCTCAGAATCTGGCCCTTTTGCGAGCGCTGTTGGCTACATGAATCAGGCTGATAGTGACCACAACCCACTTTGTGTTTATATGCAGGGTCCAGTATCAGCACGAATTGCAGAGGCAAAAAGCAGGGGCTCACTTGAACCAACTGTTGGCAAACGACAACTTAAATGGTCTCAGATCTCCCAAGATAAATTTTACAGCAAAGTACATTTATCCTGTGCTCCCAAGTTAGCATTATGTACGTCTGCAGATTCCTCTCCCAGTGAAGTTATTGGCGTGTATGAACTCATAGCTCGTAAAGTCGGTGAAACCTTAAGTGTCCCGGCTGGTAAAATGGCTATCCAGGCCCCAGATGGTTAGACTCGCTCTGCTCTAAGGCAGCTAAAAAGCTGAGGGAAGCTCTGTCAGCCAAACCAAGAAATCAAATTGAGGTAAGTGCATGCCGTAAAGAATACCTTGGTCAGTCGGAAGGGTGCCCTGAAGGAGGAGGCGTGGAGGGAGCTGATTGATCAAGCACTCTCAGGAATAGATCTAGGTTCTGGAGTGCCATGATTCACCCCCTTTTAGTCAGGAAGTGAAGGGGCTTTTGATTTGCATATCACTGGGGAAGAATGGATGCTCCATTTTAAATCTGTTTGACAGCCCTATGGAGCATATTTGCCAAGAAGGTTGGGATACAAATGCCTGTGTAATGATTTAAGGAAAGGGTGAGGTTATGGCAGGCATTGCAGGGCTATCCACAAACAAAGCGCCGGGCCCAGATGGTATTCCTCCGGATCTGTTTAAGTCTGACCCTTTGCTCTGGGCTCCAGTACCCAAGGCTGTGTTTAACGCAGCTGCAAAGAATGGCTGTCCTCAGTCCTGGGCCTCTTCCAGCATAGTCCCTGTTTTTAGGACGGGTGACAGGAATAGCACTCAATGTTACAGGCCAATCTCCCTCTTTGACTCAGTGGTTAAGGTTGTAGGACGTATTCTCTTGCAGAGGCTATCCACATGGGTGGATGAGCACAAGATCCTGTTGGATGTCCAGTTTGGATTTCGGTCGGGGCGCTCTACTGTTGCTCAGTGTCTCAATTTATCTATGTTACTGTGCAAATATACTGATGCCCGGCCCGGTACTGTTTACCTTGCCTTCATGGACTTGTCCTCCGCATTTGACTGCGTCAACAGGGTTAAATTGTGGCAGTCCATGAGGGGAATGGGGGTAAATAACAGTATTGTTAATTTTTTTGAGAATTTGCATAAGTCAACTAAGGCTAACTTCAGGTTTTCACAGGACCTTCGGGTCACTAGGTACCTTGAGATAAAGAGGGGAGTACGACAAAGGTGCATCCTGGCTCCATTCTTGTTTAATTTTACATTAATGATCTGGAAACTGCACTAAGAGCCACTGGGGTTGATTACCCGTGTGTAGGGCGGTGTGGCATGCCCGTCCTACTTTATGTGGACAATACCGTCCTTATATCCAGGACTGCAATATGTTTGCAATCTCTATTAACAGCCTTCTCCAGTTTTATGACGGATCGGGATCTGGCAATAAATAAAATTCAAAATCATACATTATGCAAGTGGGACAACGACCCCAAAAAAGTTTTCATTTCTGTGTTGGCCCTGCTGAAATCCCCAGCACTAATGTTTTTTCTTATTTATGGGTTCCGTTTGATGATCATTTAAAATGGGGTCAATTAATCTTGAGGAAAAAGTGGGACTTGGCCCGGGTGAATGCCGCAATTTTTTATTTTATTGCAAAAATAGGGAAGAAACCTATTGGAGCCATGCTGAAAGTTTACCAAGCCAAAAGCATGGCCATAGCTAGCTATGGAAGCATAATCTGGAGACACATTGCTGTGGATTCTCTCCAGGTGGCTGAGAATGACTTTCCGAAGCGCATGTTGTGTGTTCCGCGCGGAATTTCTAACCTAGCGGTCCATGAGGAATTGGGGTCCTCTATCTAAGTGATGTCCTTGCGCTGCGCCCTCTGGTGTTTTGGTTGAGGTATCGGTTAAACAAAGAGTATACTCTTAACTATTTAATCTTAAGAGAGTGTATGTCCCTCAAGAATGCATCTCGAATTTCCTGGCTTAACTACAGTAAAACCAGCCTGGAAGGGCTAGTGCCCGCTGATCTGTTCTGTAACCCTGAATCCATTGTTAAGAAAGACGTGGAATTAACTAGGGTAGCCTTCTTAACCTCAAGGAAATTGGACAGGGAGGTGCAGTAGTTGCTGAACCCCGTGTTCATACGTTTTTAATGCTCAAAACAATTCTGACAACGGAACCTTATCTAATGGGGTTTCTATCAATACACAAGAGGTTCTTATTAACTAGGTTTTGGATAAACCTTGTTAACCTCTTGCTAGCCAGGCCTAAGGGATACAGTAGAGGTCAAGTGCTAGCTCCCTGTGGCTGCGACAAACAGTCTCCACAGGATCTGCTGCACTTTATGTTTTTATATGAGTTTTATGAAACCCCTCGAAGGTATTTTTTGGTTCCCATTTTAAAAAGAATGAATTTTATTCAGGCCCGTCCTGCACTAATGCATCTTCAATTGCTGAAAGAGGACTGTAATAACTTTATAGTGGGGTTTTTGAAAGCTACTGTGAAATCCAGGGCCTGTATAGATGTTTAAACAACTGACGATCTATGTAGGATCTATTAGGCTTCGCGTGCGCCATATCGTTTATAAAATTGGAAGTTATGTTTTCCGGGCACATTGCACTTTAAGGCTAAGGTTGGATATTGGGTTTTACAAATAAATTGTTTATAGGGTCTAATTTTTTAAATCATGTTTTAATGTATTACTGTTTTTATGTACTTGTAACCTTGTAACTTTTATGGTTCTCCAACGTGAAACCGAATAAAGTTTCTTTGAATTGAATTGTCTTAAAATGTATTTATTGGTTTTCATGTCATACTTACACTAGCATGAAGCCAATTTAACCACTCCACTGCGGGGGCTATTCCGCCGCAGTGCTAAGGGGGCGGGGCGGAAGAACGGCAGGCGCAAGCTGGTGACGGAACCGCTCCATCACCGGCGTCGGTTGCGCTGTGCTTATGATGGAGCGGTTCCGTCATGGCCCCGCCTGCTCAATAGAACGCCAGCGCAGGCGCAGAATTCGCGCCGCGCAGGCGCGTCGGGCGGGCCATGACGGAACCGCTCCGTCATCAGCACAGCGCCACCGCGGCTGATGATGGAGCAGTTCCGTCATCAGCAGGGGAGGGGTTAAGGTCCCTTTGAAGGAGAGAGAAGGCAGCAGAGAGGGGATGGAAATAAAAGTCAGTCACGTTACTGGCGAGAATGTTTTATCCTCACTTTCATCAATTTTTCTTTTAAAAGTAGCTTGCTTTGACGAGAAACTGTTACTAATTGATAGTATCAATTTCTACACCATTAGTGATCTCTCTGTCTTGAAGATCAGACGCTTCCAGTTTTCTGGACCATAACAAAAACTGCTTACTTTGAGCAGGTGGTATCCAGTGCTTAGCACAAGCACTTAATTGTCAACGCCGGCACTTATGATAGTATGACACATGGTGGTGCTGTTTGTACAGCTTTGAGACAAGCACAACAGCAGCTGTTTGTTAATTCAATATACCTTAAAAATTACTTAAACCTGCCTCCACATTCATTCTTAGAGCTTTGTGGGCCTTTAATAGTCTGAATTATCACACTTGAAGGAGCCTTGAGAGTAGTAGTTGTGTTGGTACTGTCATTAGCAGCACTGGCAGGGACAGTGGTGGGTGCAAGCTGCAGTTGCCTCCTGACAAGGGCCAGGCACTTATCTATTCACAAATTAGGCACCAATAGCAACCAAACATTAATTATGGCAGACCTTCAATAATATTGTGCCCCCCATTTCAATCTAGATTAAGTCATAAGCAGAGCCTTTCTCTGTGCGGAGAGCATTCCACAACCATCCGAGAACACGTCAGCCCTTCAGTGCACCAAGTAGCTCAAAAGCAAACCCTCTATTTGTTTAACATTCTTTGTTGGCTGCGAGCCAAACAATGTTGCCATGTGTAATAATGAACACGACTCCAGCAGCATAAGGTCTTCATAAAGTTATAATTGTATTACCAGGAAACATATAACTGAAAGACTTTAGCATATTATTCTACTGTTGCACATCTTCTCATGGTCCGAAAAAAATTAGCCACACAACTCAATTTAGAATTAAATCCCGCCAGTATGTAAATATATGTTTTAACCTCATATTTACGCAGTTATATATTGAGAAAATGTGTTTTGACAACATAGAACACGTTTCACAATTTTGGTGAAACTTTTGATTATTTGCATTTCGGATTATCAGGAGATCCCAAGCTAGCCTGCAGCTGTTAAAAATGCTGAACATTAAAAATAGAAAAAAATGGAATTGGTTTGTAAAATCTCAAACATTAGTTTTATAACTTTACATCAGCAAAATGCAACACGTTTGAATATTTTAATCACTTTATTATCACAGATGGTAGTTGAATGTTTGTTTAACTGTAAACGGGTACACGTTCAATTGCAATTAATTGCGAAACATTTGCCTAAAAATATATTAATCGTTTGCCAAGGCCCACACTTATTAACACACATGTTTTCATTGTTTATAGTATAAGCTGTAAATGTAAACTTTTTCAAACTTAAAATTTACATTTTAAACATGTAAAACAATTATTATTGCCATTATTGTTTTTTTCCTCCGTAAATCCTCAATTCTCAGATATTTTTCCCAAAAGTTTCAAAAAATATTTCACAGATCTCATAAGAATTGCACATTTTATTTGAACTTCTGAAGTGTGAGTGAGTCACTTCGCACATTTTCAAAACCATCTATTTAAAACTGAACCACCACGTGTACTCTCCCGCCCTAAGAAACGACATGCAGTTTTAATTTGTCCCTCTCTTCCACTCTGAGTTTTTGGCTTTTGTACACCAGCTAGTATAAAGTGACCATCACAATAGCATAAGGACATTTATTCATAATTCAATTTATATTCCATGTTAAATCCAGATGAATGTAGACTTTTTTTAAAATACTTGAAACCGGTAAACAAAATACCAAAAGCAGGTGGTAATACGTATCATTATTACGGATTGTGCAAATATTTAGGTTTATATCTTTTTAAATCAACTCATTGATAACTTATGACCTAGACACCTAGGCCCTTATTTATGAGGGCTTGCGTCAGTTTTGCGCCGCTAGTGCGTCACTTTTTGTGACGCACCAGCGGCGGACAAAATGCGCCTTGTTGCGCCATATTTAAAAAGTGACGCATCTACGCAGATGCGTCACTTTTTAAACCCCTGCGCCACATCATACCTGCGTCAGGTATAATGTATGCAGAGGGGGCGTTCCCCCGCAAAAAGCCTCGTAATAGTGACGCAGTGAAATCTATGAGATTTCACTGCGTCACTTTTAGGACGCTGTTGCGTCAAAATCTTGCGCCTTACTCACAGCAGGCGTAAGACTGACGCAAGCCCTTTCACATGGGGCTTTCCCCATGTGAAAGGACGCATTGCTGGAGTTGCATCACTTTTGTGACACACTCCAGCAATGCGTCACTTTTGCGCTTACAGATGCGTCAGAAATACTGACGTATCTGTAAGTCCTTGCAACATGATGCGTCATACTGTAAATATGACGCATCATTGGTGTCGCAAGGAGGGCGCAGTGAAAAGTGACGCATCACTGTTTTCACACAGCGATGCGTCACTTTTCATAAATGAGGCCCCCAATCTTTAAAGAAATGAGTACATTTCCAACAGAGTTGCACAGGTTACACAAGTTAAAGTACACCAAATAGGGAGCAAAAAATGTTGAATCCAGGCAAAAAGTCTTAAAAAAAAGAAGTGGGTGGACTAAGTTAAGTTAGACACAAATACAAGTGATATCACAGCGAGCAACATCACTGCTAGTGACATCACATGTGGCATTCAAGGAAGTGACATCACAGGATCTGTGGCATCTGTAAATTAAAAAATGGGGATTTAAATTGCTATTCGAGTAAATACTCCACCCAGTCTGATGCAGCTGACGTTCTTACAGTGCATGCTCTTATATATAGGGATTAAACAAAGTCAAAATCTTGCTTCCATATCGGGGTTCTATTTTAAACGCTTGTGAAGTAATAAACAGCAGTGCACCTTGTTTCTCCTCCACTGCTCTGTCACCTAGGTGTGAGGCTCCCAAGCAGCATTATAATCATACAAAATGCGAGCTGATGGCCATTAAATCAGCCTGGAATAATGTGTAGTGGGATTGTGTGTCGTGGAGTATAATTATGTGGAATGCTATTTTGTGTTGTGGAGTTGTATGTAGTGGAGTTTAATTATGTGGTATACTGTTAAATATTGTGGCAAGGTGTGGAATAGTGTAGTGTGAATTGGATGTATGTGGTGAGTGGTGGAATTGTTTTGTTGATTTGAATTATGTGGTTTGATGTTGAATTATGTGGTGTGAATGGAAATGTGTGTAGTTGAATTGTGTGGTATGGAACAGTGTGGCATTGAGTGAAATTATGCTGATTGAAATTATCTGGCATAGTGTGGAGTGCATTTATGTGGTATTGAGTACAGTGAAATTATGTGGAGTGGAACCAAGTTGCGATGTGTGATATTATGTGGAGTGTAACTATGGGGGAGGGGCTAACTTATAGTACTCAGGTAAAGACCAGAAGCTCCACCCACTCTCAGCACAGAACATGGGGGATAAGCAATCTCGGCTCCTAGCATCCACTGCAATTAGTGATGCACCTGGGAAGTAGGCAAGCCAACGACCACATACTCCAATTGGCACTATATATTGCGCAGAGACTGTCCCTGCAGCATGCCACCCCAATCGGCACCGATGCTGCAGGACTTTCAAATGTCCTGCAATAAGCAACCACAGTGGGGCAGTCTAGGTGGAAGAAATACAACCATCAGCCACTGTAGTTAGCGCTGTATATATCTGGGAGAGTGTCCAACTATTAGCATTCAGGAAAATGACTTCTTGAACCCTCCTTAAAATTTGCGATATCCACTAGGAAGCAAACACCAATGCCCATGCCAGGGACCCAAGATATTCACCATGATGCATCGGAAGAAACAACAACCACCAGCACCCACACTAAAAACACAGTCAACTTCCAACATTTACAGCATTGTGCCTGTGAGAACTAAGCAACAACTATTGCCCATCTCACGAATTTACAGCAGACCATATTATAAATGATTTGCCTTTAAGAGACCAACCACTGGCGCTCAGAAACCATCCTGAAGACTATCAGGACTCACCAGAGCCACTGGGCCTGGGAGAAAAGACTGACCGCTAACTAACATCCATCTAAATGCTTATCAGCGCCCAGCATAATCACTGCTACTTTTGGGAGGAATGACCAACTGCTCTATCCATTGTATTCAGAGTACTACAGGGAGACAAGCCACTATTGCCTAGGGCTTCTACAACAAAATGTGTTGCACTGGTCATACTCTTGTAGGCCTTCACCTCTCCTTAAGTCAATTTAAGCTTATAAAGTACTGCAGCCTCTTCAGCTATGGCTTCCTGACCTTTTATGCAGGACTAACATTTAGCCAAATCCACATTTCAACTACAAAAACACTAACCCTAAAGAAACGTCCCTGTCTACCATGAATGTTACCCAACTTTTGTCTTTGATACACCAACAACTTCCCTAAAACAGCCACTCTGTCCTGGTTACACGAGCACAGTGCTCAATGGTGCCTCCCTGTCATTGGAACTACGGAAACGTGGCCCAACAAACATCCTGTCTGAAGACACCGCCTTGTTGAACTAGGTGTGATGAGGACCCCTTGCCAGTCCAAAGATGAAGGCTCCTTGGTGCAGAGCAGGGGCTGTACAATCAAAGTGTTGGTCTGCCACTCCATCCTAGCTGCAGGAGTAGTCTGAATATTTTCTCCTGCACCAGCACCAATTCATACCAAAGCCTCTCCAACGATTCTCCCACAACACCCCGCTTAGATATACCCATACCTTGGTCCAGGCAGAACAGCTTTATGAAGCAAGGCAAACCCAAAAACCCCTGTAATCGGAGTTCAGAGACAGCCAGATTCTGCTGGAGCCACCTTTAACATACACACTGACTGATGCATGACAACCCCACTCTTCACTGCCTCCTTCCCAGCTTGTGAAGGGTGCATGCTTTACTCACTGCACTTGTTGGCCACAGTCTACCAGCTGCGCAAATGACTCTGTCTGGCCAGGCACTGACAATTCCACTGCTCAGCCCTACCCAAACATTTCCTTGTCCTGTACTTGGGATGGTGCTGGTCAGCCGACTCAGCCACTATTGCGGTAATTCTTATATCTGGGTAATTCAAACATGCACAGCTGGGGAATTCCAAACAGCGGTGCTTCATAGATTTGATGCGCGAAGAATGCCTGCCTCTTTCTCCGTCGGATCCTTATGAGGGAATGCCTCAACCTCAATGGAACACCCAATTGCTCACATACAAGCGCTACATTGATGATATCTTCATCATGTGGCAGGGCACGAAACATGAGCTAGTACAAAACATCTTGCAGCTTAACACCATCAACCCCCGGATACAGTTCACCCATCACATTTCCAATGAGCAAATTGCATTTCTGGACGTACTTGTCAAATTAACAGATTCAAGCATAACCACTTCCATTTACACCAAGCCCACTGACAGGAACAACGCTTTACTTTATCACAGTTTCCACCCCTGGCCCCTGAAAAAACATCTCCCGTACTCCCAGTTTCTCCGGATTAAAAGAATCCACTCGGAACACAATGAGGGCTTGCAGATGGTTGAAGTCGCTCGAGACAAATACAGACAGAGAGGTTACCCTGACCCTGTCTTAGATCAGGCCTTCCAACAGAATTTCTCAAGTGACCCGTGAGTCACTGCTCGAGAAAAAACAAACGATCAAAACTTCCTCCAGAGAAGTTTTTGTGTCAACATATTCCACCCAATCACGGCATGTAAAATCCATCATCCTCAATCGCTGGACCCTTATGCAATCAGAACCAGATTTCGCCGGCATGTTTAATGCTCCCCCATTATTTGCCTATAAAAGGGCGAGTAATTTAAAGGAGATTCTCAATAAGAAACACTCCCAACCTAAGGGCACACACAAAGGCTTCAGTAAATGTCTGAACTGTTCTAATTGTAACAATGCAGTTATTGGTAAGACGATGAACCACCCCAGATCGGGCAAAACTATTACCTTCTCACACACAACAAATTGTAACAGTGACTTTGTCGTTTACTACATCAAATGTCCTTGTGACCTTTATTATGTTGGGAAGACAGAACGTAGTGTGCGCACAAGAATCACAGAACACAAGAGTTGCATACGCACACAGAACACAACCTCTCCTTTGGCAACACATTGGGTTTCACACAAACACAACATATCCCAATTAAAATTCGGGGTTCTCCAAGCCATTGAACTTAACATAGAACATGACCGTGCCAAGATCTTGTCCCAGCGGGAGTCCCACTGGATCTGGTATTTACAAACCTTGACACCGACAGGGCTTAATGATAAGTTTGAATTGTCATGCTTCATGTAATAAGAATCACGTTTGATTCCCCCAAATAGATTGTGCACACTCACAGTGGCAGATTCCACTTAAAGCCCCTGTAATTGACGATTTTAAACTTACTGTAACCCTAATTGACACATTCTGTACACCAGTGTCTCTTTATGATTCATGTAATGTTTCACCATATGATAGCGAGTTTGTTCATTCTGCTGTGACATGTTTACTTTTACTTTCCCCTTCTCCAATATGGCGCGCCCAAAACATAGTCCCCTTTTTGTGTCCACTATTGCTTCATAGTGAGACACTTCATGTTAGTCTTTCACCACACCTGTACTTTTGAGCACTCGTAGAAGCACCCGCGATTACATATTACGGTAAGAGCACTGCCTTGTTTTAATCACAGCGACAATTATTAAAACTAGTACGCGACGGCTAACAGACCCGCACCCTTTGTTTCTTGCAGAGAGTCACCTGAGGACGCAAAACGGTAACCGCGTTTTTTTAGCTTTCAATAAACTCGGGTGAGCACACATATGAGTTTTGACTAAAACCTTCAGGTTTTATCTACCCCCCACAGGTTCCCTAGCACGGAAGGGTATCGCCTGATACCCAAAACACCACCGGCGTATTGAAGTAAGACTCTCCCGAGTATGCATGTTTCAATTCACGCATGCTCCCGACATGTTCCCTTACTCGTGGGGCTCAATCTTTCACTTAATTAACGGTTTGCATGATACTCGGCAACTATTCTCTACCACGCACAGATTCAAACGCATGGCATGAAATTCACGTCACGCGCTAAGCCGAACTGGCTCTTCTACCGATTGGTCAGATAATTTGTAGTCAGCGCGATCTATTCCTCTATAAGGGCAGAACTACGGGGCATTCCCTTTTCTCATTATCCACCCCTTCTTTTGATGTTTATTCAGTTGTCACTCTTGGTCTGGTTGTCCTCCTTCCTGAGCGACCGCACCCAGGCTGTTCGCCTAGGCGACTTCACGGCGGACGTCCGGAAAGTTCAGTGCGGGGTTCCCCAAGGTTCCTCCCTTTCTCCTCTCTTGTTCAATCTGTACATTGCTCCCCTAATCTTCTCTCTTCAACAGATGGAGGTCGGCGTATTTAATTATGCGGACGACCTCCAGCTTGTCTTCAATCTATCTTCTCCTTCCTCTATTCTAAACTTTCAATCTGTTATGCTTCACATCAGGGACTGGATGAACCACAACCACCTTAAACTCAACCCCGACAAAACCGAGTTGGTGTTGACGGGTGGTTCATCCAGCCCCTGGTCCCCTCTTTTCTGGCCCCCTTCTCTTGGCCCTCCTCCTACCCCCGCTTCCTCAGTTAAAACACTTGGTATAAAACTTAATTCTCAACTCACCCTTCACTCCCAGGTTAGCTCTGTGGTATCTTCTTCCTTTCTTTCACTGCGCACTATACGCAGGGTGTCCCGTTTCTTCACTTTCTCTGCTCTAAAGCTCATCATCTTGGCCATGGTGGTATCCCGCCTGGACTATGGCAACGCCCTGTATGCCGGCATCCCCGCCTACAGTCTGCGTCGCCTACAACAGATCCAAAACCAGGCGGCCCGCCTGGTTTTCAAACTCCCCAAATTTCACCACTCTACCCCGCTCCTGAAATCACTTCACTGGCTCCCTGTGCGAGCCAGAATTGAATTCAAGCTTGCTTCCATCACCTTCCGGGCCCGACACGGACTCGCACCTGAATTCATCTCCTCCGAGATTGTTTCCTATGTTCCCACCAGGGAACTTCGTTCGTCCTCCCAGTACCTCCTCACCATCCCACGCTACCGGAGAAAGAAGTGGGGAGGCTCTAAATTTGCCACCCTCGCCCCTACCCTCTGGAACTCCCTTCCCCTTGAACTCCGCACCATCTCTCTCTACCCACAATTCCGTAAACAACTTAAGACCTATCTATTCACGAAATCTTTCGAATAACAAACTCTCCTGTTCCCCCAGCTTTTTAAATTAGGATCCTGTCAGTAATAGCGCCAAGAAACCGCAGGTATACGTGCGCTCTATAAGAAATTTTAAATTCAAATTCAAATTGTGTATTCAGATCGCTTTGTTTTCCTAATCCTCATCCACCTTAATGTAACCCTGTGTACCCTGTCGCCAACAGACACTCATACCATATTGTATTATTTCGCAGATTCCCCTGACGAAGGGCACAACACTATGCCCGAAATGCATTGGGATGCTCTAAATAACAGTGCTGTATAATGTAGATGCTTGTGAATTATTAACAACATCATGAGAATGTTTTTTCGAAATCATTAATGAACTAAGAATTGAATAAAACGAAAATGTTTTGAAATGTTGAAATATGCATGATTACTATGTTTATTTGTAATGACCCTAAGTTGAACAGATTTTACATTGTTTAAACTTAGATTTACACTCATAACGAGTGATTACCGCAGTGCATCAGTGTCCTGGACAGACTCCAGGAATCTCATTCACTTCTAGAATAAGGGTCCTAGCAGAACCCCCGTATCTGTTGCACGCCACGTCAAAGCTGCTTATTGAAGTACTAACCATTATAACAATAGATCATCCTGATTACTGAGTGCAAACGCTGCTGCGTCAATTTCCCTGGTTCAAGTATAGGACCAGGCATCAAAGAGGAACCGTGGTCCTTAGAAGGCTGTCCCACACCTATCCAGTCCTGATGAAGACCCGCCCTTGATGCACACAAATCAGCGCATCGCCTCCCAGGGTCGAAACATCGACGCACCCCTTTTGAGATTCAACTATACAAAGTCTACTAGGACCAAGAATTAATTGATTAACCTATTGGACTGCTGCACATGTAGTTGACATTCTTCAATAATTTATTTCCTTACTTATTTTTGTATGTATGTTTTAATGTATATCAGTCCTGCACAAATCTTCGTGTTTTGTATTTTATAAGTTTAATGTTCGTTTGGACAGCAAAACTAATCTTTGGAAACAAATCAAAAAAATAAGAAAGTATATGACTAAAACTTCACTTTCATTTTCCCCGGTATAGAGACAAAATATCGAGTTTTAATTATCGACTATACATAATATCGAGTAAAAAATATAGAATAGACAAAATATCGACTAGACATAATATAGACTACCAAAATATCGACTAGAAAATTTTAATATCGAATAGAATGGACATAATATCGAATCAAAAATATAGAATGGACATAATATCGACTAGACATAATATAGACAACAAAAATATCGAATTTAAGGTAAGTTAATATACATTTTTGTGTAATATAATTCTGTAGCAGGTTGTGGGTTTATAGGGGAATAGGGTGGGAAGTAATTAAATTATAATTAATTAAATATGTTATTTTATTTATTGGTATTTATTTAGAAATAAATGTTAATTATTAATTGGTAATTAATTAAAATATATTTGGAAATTAATTTTGATTGATGAATTGATAAATATGTTAATTTTAGTAATTTATTTTCTGCAGTGGGTTGTGTGTTTATAGGGGAATAGGGTGGGAAGTAATTTAATTATAATTAATTACATATGTTTATTTATTTATTGGTATTTATTTAGAATTATTTGTTAATTAATTAATAATTGGTAATTAATTAAAATATAATTGGTAATTGATTAATTGATAAATTTGTCAATTTTATTACATTATTTTCTGTAGTGGGTTGTGTGCTTATAGGGGAATAGCTTGGGAAGTAATTTTATTGTAAGTAATTACATTTTTTAAATATTTTTTTGTGTCTAATTTATTTATTTTTATATTGTAAAATAATTTATTGGTAATTGGTAAATAATTAGTATTAGTAGGTAATTTCTATTAATATTTAGTTTTTATTTGTAATTTTAATTGATTAATTATTATGTTTTATAAAATTGTAAAATATTTTAATTATTTTGTAATTGGTATTAATATTTATGTTATTTACATTTATATATGTAGTATTTACTTTTCCTACTATTGCACTCACTGGAGTGGGAATAGTAATTTTTACCCATACGCTATCCAACGCTTTCCCTACTGTTGCACTCACTGGAGTGGGAATAGTAATTTTTACTCCTACGCTATCCAACGCTTTCCCTACTGATGCACTCCCTGGAGTTGGAATAGCAATTTTTACCCCTACACTATCCAGCGCTCTCCTTAGTGTTGCTCTCTCTGGAGTGGTAATAGTAATTTTTACCCTCTCACTATCCAACGCTTGCCCTACTGTTACACTCTCTGGAGTTGGAATAGTAATTTTTACCCCTATGCTATCCAACGCTTTCCCTACTATTGCACTCACTGGAGTGGGAATAGTAATTTTTACCCCTACGCTATCCAAGGCTTTCCCTACTGTTGCGCTCTCTGGAGTGGGAATAGTAATTTTTACCTCTACGCTATATATATATATATATATATATATATATATATATATATATATATATATATATATATATATATGCAAGAGTGAGTATGTGGTCTATGTGCTGGAGTGTCCGTGTGGCCTGCAATAGATTGGAAGTACCAAATTGCAGGTCCACAAAAGGATACTCCAGCACATAAGGGGAATCAACACCAACGATGCCACGTACCCAGTTGCCAGGCATTTTAAGGAGTGCCACAATAACAACAGTGGGCTCCTTAGGTATCATGCCATTGATACTGTGGGTCCTTTGAGAAGAGGAGGTAACAGGGAGGGTATCTTAAGAGCGTTGGAGACAAGATATATTTTAGAAATGGATAGTAAGACCCCACGTGGCCTCAATTCCAAAGAAGATTTCTATACTTGTCTCTAACAGCCAGGAATGTCTTCTATTTAATTGTGCCGTTATCTATTAGAGAGTTATTTTGACAGTTGTTTAGCATACATATATGTACAATCTTTCCACTGAACCAACTATTTATGTATTAACAGCTACGTTGGCCAAGTGGGGTAGATTAAAACAACACGCAAAGAGGTTTCTACGTTTCGTGTATCACCTTGAGTATTTGCTGTAGATTATGTGTAACCTACAAGAAAGATCTTGCATTACTCGTTTTTTAAATCTTGCAAAAAAAAGTAATTTTTGTTTTTTTCTCACATATCCACAAATAATTGGCTGTCCTTGACAAAGCTTGATGTGAAATATAGGCTTGTTGGTACTGCTGTTGTAAAACTAAAGCAGAGTATAAATTGACTAAAAAGGACAAGGTTGAAAGGGTTTTAAAAAATCAAACACCAATGGACTTTATGTATTTAAACACAACACTTTATGTCTGGTTTAAAATATTCCGAATTATTTTTTTAACAAAAAATAATTTATTAGCTTTTATCCAAGTATTTTACATTAATTGTACAGGATAATAATTATTGCTCTTATCGGATTCATTTATGTATTTATACAGTGATTGTTATAAGTTCTCGGGGAGTGTCCCATCATGGCTTTCAACTTAATGTGTTTTCTATGCCTATTAATATAAACCACTGCCTCAATGTTGCGACAGCCAATGAAATGCACTGTTTTCTTTGCACTAGCACTTTAAATACTGCTCACTTCTCTCATTGCGTCATGTGATCAAGGCCTCTTGGCAGGCCGAAAGGTTATGCTGACATGGTGTGCCAAATAAAATACTCACCTGCATCCTGGGTCTTCTGTTCCTTCTTCTTTGTCGCGTTTCCTGACTTGAGGGCGTGCTGTCAGTTGGAGCTAACAGGCATATATATATATAACTATATATACCTACTGGCTACCGCCAGTAGGTAATATATACATATATATATATATATATATATAGTTAGGACCTGTTTCCATAGGAAATCCCCAACATTCTATTGGGAATAACTTTGGCGCTGGTTGATGAATCTTCGCAAATTTCTCAAAGAAGATGGCTCGCTCTGCTCCGCTCCTTCCCTAAAAGTTTGGGGGGGATTCGTCAAGTGGGGGCTGAGAAAAAAGGGGGGTCCCAAAACGTGTTTTCCCCATGTTAATTTCCATAGGACCTTTAGACTCAGCTACAGCTTGAACCGCTGAAGGGAATTACACCAAACTTGTCAAAATGGTAGTGTCTGGTATGCAGATCACGCTTTGGTAAAATAGTGTAAATCCCTCCTGTGGTTCCTGAGAAAATTAGAAGAGAAATCAATTATATATCTATAAGCGCGCATGGGTGCGCGCACCCCGCGATTTTTCGTGATTTTTTGGGGGGGGGGGGGCTTGGAGGGGGGGTTGGGGGGCTTCTCTCTTTCATTTTTATGTTTTTAATTTAATTTCAAGGGTGCCCACCCCTCGTTTTGCACCCCGAGATCACCGCCGCCGCCCGAGCTGCCTTAAGATGGCCGCCGCCTGGTTGTGGGCGGGGCCGGGAGGACAATTTTGAAGTCCCCTGGCAGGTGCCCACCCTGCCAGGGACATTGCCGCCCTAAGTTCGAGTGCGCACCTCGATTTATTGTCTTTTTAAAAGAGCCGGTGCCCACCCGGCATTTGCTGCTTATCCCCCGCCTACGAGTGCCTGGAATGGGCCGCCGCGCTGCCCGCGACGACCCGGAAGTGTTCAGGCCCGCCGTCCAATCATAGCGCGGCATGCCGCTTACACAGGGAAAACAGTCGACTGGAGCAGAAATACCGAACAAGTTCCTAAGGTCATTAAACGATTCTACTACATTTGTCGAGATACCTGGAAGCAGTGAGCTATGTTTTCAAAGCTGTACAAAGTAGCGTTCTGGGATGCACAATTGCATGAATGCATTTCAATTACTATCCCCTTGAAGCATTACCATTTATGTACATTGGAACCATTAACCCGTTTTGTGTGGCCGAGCCTGCTGTAGCACAGAAAATAATCCCAGACAATTAATATATTTTAATATGTGCAAAATGTCCCTCCAGGCTTTCATTTGTGTTCGCTCTACAGCCGTGTAATGGTTTGCTGTCATTATTTAGATGACTAAAACCTATTCAACACCATGCACAGCATTTTTGCAATGTCCTGGGATAGTTTACAGCGACATTAGACTTCGCAGAAATAATTCAATTAAGATACCCAACAGCCGCTGCTTCTCAAGTTGCATTACAATGATAATAACGTGTTTTTGTGTAGCTATTTAAGTGTTTTATTAACAGATATTTGTATTGCCCAACGACGTTGGGACGAAAGACTGACCGTGCGAATTCCTGCTAGTCAAAATTGGGGACTTTTTTTATCCCCGTGGTATTAAAAGCACCCATGCGAAATGCCATTATGGCACCTTGCGTTTTTATCCTTCCAATTTTATTTTTTGATTCTGAGTTCATCAGGTCTCAATGAGCTATAACTTGTGGATCGGTTATTCCCTGTTTTCCCCGGAAATATTTCCGCGTTCTACTTGGAGAGATTGTCTACAGGAAATACCACGTGTTGAAGTGAAACTTGCACCTGACTCGGAATCCTACAAGAAGAGTTTATGAACCATTCCAGATTTATTGGGACACTGGTTCTGTAAGGCTGAGTTTTTGCATCACAGCTTCCTTGGAACCAGTGGGTTATAAAAATAAATCTTTAGAATGGTTGTTAAAATATTGACCTATCATGCATAATAATTATGATCAACAGAAAACTCTTTGGGCAAATGCATTTCAATGAATAAGCACCTCTCACATTTCATTTTTAATTTTATATGTATTTTTCGTTTCTTCGAAGATGCTTTTCGCCTAGATATGGGAAGTGTAATCATAGATTTCAAAGTTTTATCTTTAGGGCCTGGAAAAACTCATATGTCAGGATGACAGCATTTACTATTTTACCGGTAACATCCTCACCAGACTATTGTATGACCAGTTTACAGCTACATGCGTATTGTTTGTCCATGAGTGGCTTTCTCTATTAAGGGTAATGCTGAGTGAGCATATATCCAGTTGTTAGCTTTAGAATATTCTGCTCTTTCCTTGATACACTACAATATACTTAAACATAGTGTGACACATCCTCTCACAAACCCTTTTTTCAACAGCAAAGATGGAAACTTTGCTGTTAGAAAGGTCACTTTGGTCCAGATTTAGAATTATTTTGCCTCAACACCAAATTCCACTCCAAATGGTACTTCATGACACAAAATGGTGCAAACACCAATGCTTGTTTGTAAAGCATTGTGAAAAATATTTAAAGATTCAAAATGAGATGATTTCTGACAGCCTCACAAAGGGAGCCTTCTACCCTGGCCCGGGGGTCATTTTACAGTTTTCACTGCCCCTCAATGCCAGGTTTTACTTGACGATGACGGACTGTGAAAACTTGCCATTTTCCCAGCTTCTCTAAATAGGGGCTCCAATGGCCATTATTCTGTCAGGCTGTCAGAAGTGTATGTTAGTGGCGGACAAGTAGTAGTCTCTGCCATCAAAATACTGATGTAATACTCTCATATAAAGGAGGCGGGCGGACCTTAAGTTGGAATAGAGGGTGCTCCGTTGTATTTGCAATGATGTAACCCTCTATGCCAAACTGTGAATACAGCCTTTAGTCCTTTTTTCTTTCATGCAGGTTTGGTTCAAAATCATTAGCATGACATAAAAAACCATAGGTTATACACTATATATAGTTAGGAATAAAGCCTTTAAAAAACTAATGAAATTCACTAAAAAAACCATAGGTTTTAGGCCTTATATAGTTAGGAATTAACATATAAAAAACCATTGAAATTCCTCCTATATAGTTAGCTGGACATTTTATTGATATAAAACCAATGAAATTCGACATATAGTTAGGTGCACTAACTATATATTTCGCGCATCCGCAATCCAATGCTGATGATGTCACATATTACATCATTCATGACATGGTCAGTGACATCACTGATGACATCACTGATGACATCATCCAGTGTCTGTGTGTTTTTGTAAAGTTTAAATATGTTTTACATATTGAAGAATGAGAGGATGTATAAGAGTATGGATGAAGGATTTGATTGTATAAGTGAGTAAGTATGTGTTTGTATATCTGTGAAAATGTAAGCTGTTCTGTGTTTAACTGTATAGATGAAGAAATCAAAGTGTGATTGATTCTTTACAGGACTGAGTAGGTGTGTGAGTAACTCCATGGATGAGTGGCACTGTTGCCCAGCCTAAAGCAGGTAACAATGAGGCGCTGCTGAATGTGTGCTGGCACAACTTCAGCTTACTTCACTTGGGCCCAAATTCCTAGGAGTGGGACAGCATCCATCTTGTAAATATAGTGGGTAGGCATCACCTACCTGCCATGGCTTGTGCGCGGGCTGGATCACTTCACCTTGCTTGCTTTTACCCAAGAGTGCCGGACATTTTAACAGAGACATTTTAGACTACATCCACAGTGATTGGGTTTGAGGTAACCAAAAAGCCATCTATATCATTATTAAGTTTGTAAAGGGAGTGGCAGAGGGGGTACGTAATCTCATGGCTAAGATGCTGTTCAAGGCAAAGAGGAGAGTGGTAATACACTGGGGAAGAGCTCATCCTCCTTAGGATCGAGGTCTTGCAGTGTGATGTTGCTTACAGCAATGATCAACTGTAGGCCACCTGGGAGATGATGCAGGTTATATGCAGGTCCTAGGATGTTTCAGGTCCGTTCTGGATGCACCTCCAAAAGCAGTAAGAAGATGCTTATCCGTGGCCAAACGTTGACCCATATTAGAGTAAATTTGCAGCATCCCCTATATGGGACAGTTTTGCCCCATGGCAGTTTGGTTAGATGTGGTCCGCAACTCTAAGGCTTTTAACCCCTTCGATGCTCATGACGAGCTCAGCTCGTCATGAGGTACACCTCTTGTGTGCTCAGGACGAGCTGAACTCGTCATGTAAAAGGGGATTCAGTAAATATCAGCACAGGAGGGGGATCAGCTTAGCACCCAAGGTGTTAACAAATAGTAATATTTGCTTTGCAGATATTACATGATTGCCCTGTGGCACCAATGTGAACTGTGATGGTCATTCAGAACTACATCTGAAAGGAGTTTCCTCCTTCTCTGCAACAGGGATTTTGACTCAAATATTTGCCTTATGGTAACTACTAATCTGGATAATAAAAATGCCAAAAAAATTGTAAAAGTTGGAAGACCTCACATACGTATAAATTGACATATTTTATGAAGACACAAACGTTTTCCAGATAGCACCTGGAAACCTGGACCAGTTACAGCTTTCCATTAGAAATGTTAATGAACTTCATTATGGCATGCTCAAGTATATGAATATATATTTTCCTACATACAAAATCAAAAAATATCAAGCAAGTGTTCAGAAAGAAAATATATTTTTGTTGTTGTTTTTGTGAACACACTGGGGGCTTTGGATGAAGCAGTTATCTACTCAGCTGCAGGGCTGTTTGTCACAGGGTCATAGTGGCAAAATGTAGTCACTGGTAAACGATTTATGGAGAACAGCGACTGTTCAGCAGCAACACAGAATCCAAAAAGCCATTTTAATACCCGTTTGTCATACATTTGTACCATGACTTGCAGGTCAGTAATGTAGTATATTACCTAACTCAATGATATCTTTATAGCTGACCCCTGAAGCATGAAGGGCTGGACTGGTCCTTCCGTGACCTCATCTGTGAATTGAGCAGCGATTGTTTAACTCCCGAAGTTACAGGCATGGTTGCTCAGTCAGCTGATACCGACATGTAACGACTCTGAGGGCCTTATTTATGAGAAAGGATGCATCGCTGCATGAAAGCAGCGATGCGTCACTTCTCAGCGTGCACCCCTTGCGACATACCTGATGCATCATATTTAATGTATGACGCATCATGTCGCAAGGAGTTACAGATACGTCAGTATTTCTGACGTATCTGTAGCCGCAAAAATGACGCATTGCTGGAGTGTGTCACAAAAGTGACGCAACTCCAGCAATGCGTCCTTTCACATGGGGCAAGCCCCATATGAAAGGGCCTACGTCAGTCTTACGCCTGCTGTGAGGCAGGCGCAAGATTTTGATGCAAGAACGTCCTAGAAGTGACGCAGTGAAATCTCATAGATTTCACTGCGTCACTTCTACGAGGCTTTTTACGGGGGAACGCCCCTCCTGCACACATTATACCTACTGCAGGTAATCCGTCAATTTGTAAATAGTGAGCAACAGGAGGCATGTTTTAAGCCACCAAAAAGTGACGCATCGGAAGTGCAAAACTGAAACAATGCCTCATAAATGAGGCCGGAGTGCTCAAGAACAGCGCTCCAATTCCTTCAGGTCGTGTTTGCACTTTCTAAAAAAAAATCAAAATGAGTTGGTATAACAGTTGGGGAAGTGCTGATTCTTACACTAAATCGAAATATTCCAAAAGCAGAGTAACAGGTAGTAGGAAGCATATACTGGCAGCTTGCATTGCAGACTCCTCAAGCCAGTGGCACCTGGCATTCTGGGATTTACACAACCCCCAGGCTCTGAATGACAAGATAACCAGTGAATTGGCAAGGCCTCTGTTATTGATTACACTGCAACCCAATACCTTTCAGTCCATGGAACAACAATGAAATGCTACAGCAACAAAGAAAGGCTGCCATGTGACTGTGTCAAGCAATTGGGGAAAATGTGCTCCTAGGCCCCACAGCAAGAATCGGTTTACAGTAAAGCTTTATAAAGGAGACAAACATCTGAGCCAGTTTTTGAGACCACAAACAAATTAAAGAAATTCAAGGAATGACCCTATCTGATAATTGTTGTTACATGAAAGAAATAGCAGGGTTGCAGAGAGAATCACTAATTTACAAAAACATTTTATCTTTCCAGTTACCTTGAATATTGTTTCTAAAGATGGATATAAATAGTTATACCTTTTCCAGCTCACTGCACTAAAATTTGTGTTGTGTCTACTTCTGGGCTTTCTATTTACAACCCTCCTGTTCTTACTCGGCTTAGCTTCCTGGTCTCTCATAGCTCCATGAGACATGCAGTGCAGGCACATTACCAGCTACACTTCACTTCAACCACAGTACATGCATATCACCTTCTCAAAGCACCCACATATCATTCACGACACACACAAGCACTGCCACCTGTGTATTAAAACCACCACATTTTAAAAGCCACATTTTCTTCTCATTGCAACTGTCGGCACTTTGCTATCTTGGCACTTTTATTCGTTTTTTATGCGTTAATTATTCCGAAATAACTAAAATCACTTTTAACAGGCCTTATGGTCTCCTGCATTTGCAGCATACTTCCCAGAGAACGAGCCTATATGTGATCAGTAACAACACCCACCCAGGGCCTGCGTCGGATGTTGGAGAGTGCAGCACTTACCATCAGTATTCACAGACTCACAATGGAAGTGCATTGGGTCAAGGTGAATGGATCTGGTGTGCCACAATTAAACACTGGAGTGGTGCTGGAAGAGTTGTAATAATGGGGGTGCTACTATCAATGTTGCATAACTGAAATCATGAAACAAGTGAGCTATATTTGTTCAGCAGGATCTAATTAAGGTTGTAGTATGATCTGGTCGTTGTGCAGTTTGGGGCACACTGTCGGAAATATTATTAATAAAGGATGGTGCAATAGCGCACTCTCATTCACAGATAGCACATTTCCATTGAAACAGGCATTGCATTTTCCCAATCATACAATTCTAGTGATACTATTATGAAGCAATGATTTTCCCAATGCCTTAAAAAAAATTATATATATATATATATATATATATATATATATATATATATATATATATATATATATATATATATATATATATATATATATATTGATTACCAATCCAATTCCCTCTGATGAAAGGAAGGCACTGACTCCGTGACTTTAACTCAAGAAAAGTTTTAATCCGACATGCTGCACAGACGCGTTTCGGCGGAAGCCTCCGCCTTGCTCACTTAACTTATATATATATATATATATATATATATATATATATATATATATATATATATATATATATATATATATACTTTTTTTTAAGGCATTGGGAAAATCATTGCTTCATAATAGTATCACTAGAATTGTATGATTGTGAAAATGCAATGCCTGTTTCAATGAAAAAGTGCTATCTGTGAATATATATATATATATATATATATATATATATATATATATATATATATATATATATATATATATATTGCATAAGTATTTGCATGTGACTGCGAATAGGTATGTGAGTGGTTATATGGGTGTTTGAGAGGGCATATGATTGTTATTGTTATTGTTAGGTAATTTTATATAGCGTGCAGCTGTCTCACTGAAGTGATGTCCCAGCGTTTGCAGCAGTGCTTATAGAAAGCAAGGGCTAGATCGTATAGAGTAGGTAGGTCTTGATAGCCTTGCGGAAGGACAGCAGTCAATCTAACCGCCGGATCTGAACAGGAAGAGAATTCCATAATCTAGCGGTTTGAGAGATTGTATGGGGTGTACATGGGTATGTGAGTGGTTGTGTGGATGATGCTATCAGTGATGTCATCAGTAATGTCATTTGAGATGTCATCAGTGATGTCACTGACCATGGCATTAGTGATGTAATATGTGAGGTCATAAACAGTATGTTGTGGAGGCGTAAGTTATATTCAGCTCAGGTAACCATAACTGGTGGTTTTCACTGTTTTTGTATAAGTGAAATCTGAGCCTAACTATAATGTCCCTGTAACCTTTGGTTTTCTCAATGAATTTCTATGGGTTTTAAAATTATATTTCCTAACTATAACATCCCTGTAACCTTTGGTTTTCTAAGTGAATTTGTGGAGGCTTTCTAAATGTTATTTCCTAACTATAATCACAAACATAACACTGAGGGCCTAATTATGACATTGCACATGGAGCGGTGGCATTGCGGTGCAAACCGCTGCACCACCGCTCTGTCAAAGGTCAAAATACTACTACCCAGTAGTCTGGCATGTGGGAGCAGTGGTGGTACCATGGTGGTGCCTCATTTACAGGCGGCAAAGGGACAGCACTACAAGATTCCAGCACAGCATTGACTAAAAAGTCCATGCACTGCAGAAACCTATGTGCATGAACACAGGGGGGTACATGTTATCCCACATATGTAGGGCCCCTTTGTTTCTGCTCTGCCATGGTTTTCATGGTGGTCAAACCGCTATGAGAACCCGGGCAGAGTGGAAATTCGTAGTATGCTTGGTGGGGTATTTCCACCAAGCATATTGTGGCTTCTGACCGATGCTTCAATGCCAGGGAATGGCGGTTCCCAGGTGGTAGTCCCGGGTCAGAAACAAGTGGATGGATTGCCGTTGCGGCAGTGGCTGGATCCGCCACTGCCACACCACCACGAGTATGGCGGTACTCGGGCTACCAAATTTGCAATAGGGCTCTAAGTGTGTGAGTGAGTGCATGAATGTCTCAGTGGGTGTATGAGTGTCTGAGTAAGTTTGTAGGTCGGTGTGAGAGAGTATGAGTAAGGATGTAAGTGGGTATATGAGTGTCTTAGTGTGTCTGTGAGTTAGTGTGGGAGTCTCTGATAGGAGTGGGCAGTAAACTCCACTCTGCCAGTAGAGTTTTGCCACTCCACTTGCCTCGTGGAGTTTGGCAAAACTCTGCCAACCGCCGGCAGAGTGGCGTTTATCAGTACACTCACCCCTAGACTTCATACCACAACCGGTAGGTGTTGAGAAAAGGGGTGGGCCTCCAATGAGATCTGAGCAGTCTCGCTGTGGGGGGCTTACTTGGAGCAACAATAGGCGTTCTTGGCCCAAAGACCCTCAGCAGCCAAGGAGACCTCATCCCCCAACCAACAGTGCACCAGGAGGCCCCTTTGCAGAGTACTTGAGAAAGAGGTGGGGCCTCCTATGAGGTCTCAGCAATCCCACTGTGGGGGACTATCTTGTGGCAACAGTAGGGGCTCTTGGCCCCAAACAACCCTCAGCAGTCAAGGAAACTTCATCCCCCAACCAGTAGTACACCAGGAGGCCCCTTTGCAGAGTGGTTAAGAGGGGGCGGGCCTCCGACATGGTCTCAGTAATACCACTGGGGGGGATTTGTGGGAACAATAGAGGTTCTTGGCCTCCAACGGCCCTCAGCATCCAAAGAGACTGCATCCCCCAAACAGTAGTGTACCAGGAGGCCAGTTTACAGAGTGGTTGAGAAAGGGGACAAGGTCTCTGACGAGGTCTGAGCAATCCCTCTGTGGAAGACTTACTTTTGGGTGTTATTTAGCTAAATTGTAGATAAGGGATATAGCCATTTTTTTTTCATGTCGCAGGTGCCAATGTAGAATGAAAGTGCTTTTTACCACATGTGGGACCCTCCCAAAAGGCCTAGTTGGTCAGGATATTCCTACCCTGCCCCCTTCTATTTTTTGTTAACTTTTTTTTGTGGGACTCGACTGAAGCCAAGGACTAAGATGACTGCCAACACTTTGTGATTGAAGGGTTGGTAGCCAATAACTTTTCAGCACTGGCCTGCCGGATCCTCGAGGACCCGCATCCCTATATATACATTTGTTTTTTACATTTCTCCAAAACGAATCAATGGATTAATACCAAATAACCCAAAGCACTCTTTCTGGACAAAGATCTAGCTTTCTGCCAAGTTTGGTGTAATTCCATATACCGGTTTGACCTGCAGTCCTCTTCAAAATCCCTATTGAAATTAGCATTGCAAAATACATATTGCGCCCCCCCCTTCTTCTCAGCCCCTGCTTGATGAATCACCCCAAATCCTTCCAAGTACAGCAAGAATCAATGGCGCACTTGTTTTGGAAAATTTCATGGAGATTCATCAAATGGCACCCAGTTATTGGCAAGTCAAAAAACACTTTGCCTATGGAAACTAGGTCCTAATTCTAACTACCTACTGGTGACCATGCTTGTCACCCATTGGTCTTCAGTGAGTCTCCTGTACTGTGAAACAGATGCCAGGCAGACAGCTAAACAAGCCTTCCTGCCATGGTGCATGCCTGTTTGAAAGAAATGCAATAGTGCGCAACAAGTTATTCTGCAAATGTAGAGGGTAATCTGCAAATGTAAAGTATGCTTGCAAGCTTGTACTGGCTTCAATTGATCAAATCACTTGAAGCTTTGTTATGACAAAAATGTATTCTTTTTGAGTGGTAGTTAAGAGAGTTAACAACGGAGATGTGATGTGGCTGCCTTTAATTGCGATTGTATGGATCTAGGGAGTGAAGAACTTAAATCTTCATTCTCAGGGGTCTCACTAATATAACAAAGAACTTGGCACAGAAGCTGAAATATGAAAATACATCTTTATTAAACTTAAATAAGTGAGGCTACGTCACCCAGAAGCCTTAGCAACTGAATGAGGCAGTCTGAGGAGTACAGAGAACAGAGGCCTTATATATGCTTAGGGTTACAAAAGTCAGCATCCGGCCCGCCATTAAATATACACAAACGCCCAACATTCCTTCTTACACAAGCCGGACAAACCCATAATAAAAGGACCACAACCCATATCATAAACAGACCATAAAAGAAGGAACAGAAACAGATAAGAAGCAGGATAAGGGGTGTGTGTGTGCATAACAAACTCTACAATGTCCTGTGCTTTGATCCTCATTCTTGATCATCTACTGGGCAAGGAACTGGCCTAACAATGTCAGCTTCAGGCAACCGGGTCAGTTCACTCAGGTCATTCAGAAGTCAGCTAAAGCCGCAGTCATCGGCCTATGTGAGGGCAACCACAAAATGGCTGCCATGCACAAAATGGAACCCATGGTTCAGAACGAAATCTCCAAATACATAGTGAATCCGTCGGTCTACCATAACGAGATCACTCGTACTAGCTGAACTAACTAGTTACGGTTCGCTACTATCAAATTCGTAACAAAACAATGACATTTATAAAACGGGTTCAGAATTCACGGAACCTCAGACCCTCCTTTTGCCCTTCACTCAGTCTGTGTCTGAATCGATACCAATATTCATCAGATCATCAAGATACCGCTGGAGCATCATCCTATTACTCACTACTTCTCTCGAGACAGGTCTCCTTACACACGTAGTAGCACAAAGACCACATATGGCAGGACCACACTGTATACAAAGACAACACGAGAAAAGAATCGCTAAAGCCATCCCAATGATCATCCGAATCTTCCATCCCCAAGTGGATAACAGTCCCAAATCATATCCGTTATTCCATTCACTAATGGCACTATTACTCGAGTTATCTTTCATGGAACGCAGGGGATAGACTTTGTTGGCATAAATAAACATCGTCTGATATGCCCATACAGAACTATTTTAACTAAATGGCAGAACCAAATAGGGAATACCTCTATCTGTAGTATGTGGCATAAGACCACACACCCAACAATTAGTGATGTTCACTACTAACTGGTGTTGATGCAGAAGCTGTACAAATGAATTATTAGTAAACTCTGACCCCCTAACCAGTTAATGTTCAGGTAAATAATGGAAATATTACAAAGAAGTAGTAGTAGGAAGAGACATAGGTTGGGAGGTGGGTACAGATGTCAATTGGGTAGCAAAAAAACAATCCAACCCATAAAAGACAACATCATGCTTAAAAACACTAGAAAACACGTTATTAAGAACAGATAGACAACAGGAAAAAGTAATGACCTCTATTACAAACAAAATTATAATTTTTCACAACCCTAAGCAGAAAGCCAATCCTAAAATTATCTAGTAACATTTTTATGGCTCCTATGCATTTCAGTAACTTATTATATGTTCAGGTGAAACAGTGGTGATCCTCATCAATGCTCTGAGGTGAAAAGGGGATACTCTTCCACAGAAAATGGACTTTATTCTGCTTTTACTAAACAGAATACTACTTTAAAATAATGCCAGCAAAACAATAAGAATCAGTCTCCTAACACCCATTTTATGCAATCACACGGAAACCACTTGTGAAACCACAATCATGCCCAGAGTCCATTCCAAGCCTCTCTGGCAGGCTTCTATTGTCCATCAAATCTGCTCCTGTTGTTGCATGGGCCTCTTGATTCAGGCCTCCCATGAAAAATAGTGTTTCTCAGTATCCGTTGGAGTGCCCTCCTGGCAAGCACTCATAGCTCACTTGAAAGTCTCAATGTTTCAATGCAGTGCAACAGTATCTCTCCTCTGCAGAAGACACTACAGATATTGTGCTCTTCATTGGTCATGGGCACAGATCATCTGGTGCAGACCCGGGACCATTCTCAGGCTCCAACACTCATCATTCAGTGTCAGAGGACGCTCAGGCTGCTCTTTCACGGGCACCAAAATGTAGAGCCTTTTGCCAATCTTGGATCCTCCGGTGCACTGCACTCCCGTTGGAGCAAAGGAAAAGGGGGGTGTGTGTGGCCAAAACTCAGGCCAAGGGGCTCAATGGACTGCACACTGTCAGAGGTTACCAACACATGACAGGTGGACCACGGACTCCTCAAAACAACAGGTATCCTATTTTTTCGCTCTTTTGCACTGAAATTCTGGTTCTGTGATGTCCAATGCCGTCTGATGGAGCAAGTGCGATGCTTTAAACAGTTCATTGTATAACAAGGGGACTGCAAGCAGGTGGCCTGCAATCTTCAAAGGAGTTGCCACACGTCATGAGACAATTCTGGTCTAGAATACACTGTCATTTCCAAAGGCAATACAAAGACAAAGGCAGTAGGAAAAACAGTGCCTCTAGGCTCTTCAATTGGGTTTCCGTGTGAGAGCATATCCTCCACCATCTAAGGGTAGATAGTGACATGATTAAGTCTAGGTATTCCTAAATTCCTTATCTAGAACATCTCAGAAGAAAAATTGCATAATACAGATTATCAGGGACATGAAGTACGCCTAAGGAAAATTCTTAAAAACCAGTCTGGTCATACAAAAGGGAATTATACATAATATAGGGGTTTCTGGTACATTACTGCAGTCTGAAAGTGTGAACCTGAACAATACACCAATAATAATAAAAGCTGACTGGTGAAAGGAATACGGAAAAGAAAAATGGGACTAGGACACAGTTAAAATCCCCAATAACTAGGTACAATGCGACATCGGTCAGGGGAGAAGTGACAAAAGAAAAATCTATAGGAAGAACAAGAAATTACTTGGGTGATAGTCAAGCATGTGACACAATACCAAAAGTATGAGTGATACACAAAAAAATCAAAATAGTTCACAAAGGTTAGCTCCACCGCTGTCCGCTAAACCATATACGGTAACCTCAGCTAATGTTCCAGTTCCTTCTTCAGGGAAAAATGAAACCTGATTTACTTTATGGTACAAAGCCATACACTACTTAGGAAGCAGAACAAAACTGACTAATGTAATATAGAAATTAGGTCACCATGTACAAGAGTCACAGATCTATAATTTTATCCTTACGTCCAATCAGGATACATAAATCTAGGGCTGCCTTTTGCTTAAGGGAAGTGAGCAGTAACGTGAATAACAACAAGTGATCCTGTATATCTCTTTTATTTTTCTTGAATACCATTTATAGCCAAATTGACATACACTGGTGAAGTGTGTTCTGTGTCGTGCACAGTATGAAAATATCATATCTGTGAAATTTAGCAAATCAACCCAACTGTTGTGCAGCGATACTCATCGTCATGTATATCCCTTCACAACACAGGTAAACTTGTAATAGTATCAAAAGCAGCAACATAAAACAAAAACATGCATAAAATAAAAAAACGCACAAAACGTCAAGCCATCAGATATACTGGCTGTATATCAAGCACAAAAAGCATAGACAAAACAATAGCATATGTGAATGAGCGGTGACACACAACACCATGTCATGTACTTTAAGCACTGTGAACCTGCAGCCCAAAACCCAATATTCGGGCCTGCTTAATTTGTCAGGTTTAAAATCCTTACCCTCCTTTTGACAGTAGATCACCAAGCAGTGGAAATCTGCTGTCAAATATAACCTATTGTCACTCTGACACACAGAACCAGCAAGAACAATTCATGATAGGACCAAATACACAAACATAAAAAACACATAAACATTTCTTTCCAAAGGAGTTACGCAAAAACACATCTCGTTTCAACCAACCAAACTCACATGTCTTGTCAGCCTTAAAATCACCCAGAACAATCCATGAATGATCTGTGGGCAGAAGCAAAAAAAATATATACAACACACAAAAAAGAGACATTTCTCATAACAAACAAATATCAATTAAAACTTTTAATCAGAAGACAAAACATGATACACTTTAACAGACACAAAAATACATTTCCATTACTTAACTGTTACCATCTTGTCAGTCAGCTTGCAACATTAAGCCACCTTAATTTTAACTTTCTAAAAGTACAATTGTTTCACCTACACTCCATATTAATTTGGCACCTACAATTTCGACTGTGAAAAATAATTCCTAATTGGCAAATCGTTCTCACTTAGGCATGTAGCCTTCAAAATTTTAGTAAAGGGCTTCGTCTTATTTTCTGTCTAAGACTTAATGCAATACTTCGTTTTCTGTCAAATAAAAGCAACTAGCAGGCATTATTTTTTCAGAGCGGAGACACAAATGTATCAGTTCTGCAGAGCATTTAACATAATGTTGGGACTTTCAAAGAAACCCTTTTTTATATTTTCCCTTTGGAATTAAGTTCTTTAATTTTATTGATGTTCTTGTGGAGAAACCAGAAACCCCACCTTTTAGAGGCCCGTTTAGCAAGGTCATTCTGCATTTCACAGAGACAAGGCCCTAATTTAACCACTTGGATGCTAAGGGGTTTTCCCGCTGTGCGCTGAAAATCCTCAGTGCCCATTGTTCATGACAAGGTCAACTCGTAATAAGCACAGCACAGGTAATACCCATGACGAGTTGACCTTGTCATGAGCACCGAAGGGGTTAAAAGGTCGCAAATGTCAACATGACAGCTTCCTTCCATTTGTTTACAGGGAAACTAAAGATAGCACCTCAGCGCGACTTGAGCCAGCCTCTGCAGCTCTCCTAGCCCCCAGCTTCTGCCACTCTGAATCTGTCAAAGACAGAAGGCCTTCCTAATTCCTCCTAACCTGCAATAATTCACTCTATTTTGAAAAATAATTTCTTCTTGTTAGGCGCTAAAAAACTTATCTCTATTCCCAGATTATTAAACAACATTTACTGTGAATAATTCACAAAACCTAATAACACACATACCAGTTTTTAGAACAAATGCTTGTTGCAATGGTACTCCTTTAATCAACCTTAAATGGATCTCACTGGGCCATTTAAAAGCAAACCCAAATGGGGTCAACCTGCAAATTTGTATTGTACCTAAATGTATGCATATACTGAAGCCTTAAGCACTTTAAAGCTATTATACATGGCAAGAATGCTGTTTTAAATGGTCTATTTTACCCAAATTCGACTTTGATATTAGTGGCACTTAAAAATAAATATCCTATATTGTGTTACATATTAATCATCCTCAGAATGTTCTTTACAAATTGCAGAGATTGGACATTAGACATATCCCATGTAAATCTTTAGAAAAATGTGTTTTTTACGCCTGCGCTAAGTAAAATTCCATATGCTAATGTCTTCATTATGCCGGATAGCACAACTTAAATTAAATTATAATGCTAGGAGGTCACAGAATGAGCATTAAGCTTCATGAATAGTAAAAAAACGAATTTTGTAGCACTTATTTTTAATAATTATTTTTCATAATTAATAATTATTTTTAATAAACCCAATCATTTTTGATAATTCCACATATAAAAGCAAGCTGCATCTCTTGCCTATCATTTTTAGACGCATTAATTTATAAGCCTAAACACAGATGCCTAACTTGAAACGTGACAAAATGTTTGCACCACTTTTTTTTTCTTTCTAAAAAGGACAATTTTATTTAGCAACAGACCCAAAAATATGCTTACTAAAATGATTAAAGAGAGAAAACCCTTAATTGAAATGCCTTCCTGTAATACAAAATAATGAACCTTAGTTTTGGAACCTTTTGAAAACAACATTCTGAAATGCAAAGATTCACCCGTGTTTAACTGAGGGCAAAGTCCTGGCTAAGTAAATACTCCTGTTTATTTAGCTTGTCTCTCAGCATTGTAACATGAGCACAATGGCAGTCTTTTACAAACGAAAATGCATCAATGAATGTTCTATAATATGCGTCTGAGTTCAGCAAAAATTGACTTCAGCTGAAGAGTTTGCCTGGAAATTTCTAATACAATGTATGTAAGTAAAAAATGCTATAAGTTTGTTTATCTACAAAACACACAATTCGTTTTGGTGGGCCTTTTTATTCCTAGTGAATGTGAATGTTTAACTTTATTTTTTTTAAGCATTTAGACATTTTGCTTAATAGACTGAAAACATAAAAAAACCACAAACACACATTTGAGCTCATTTCAGACATAAACAGAAAAGGGTCAAACACTCAGGATACACAATACGGCGCGCCATGCATTTCGTGAATAGCGCCATCGCTATTCACTTACAGAAGTTGCACTAATCAGAAAACCACATAGACATTTAAACACACATTTAACCCACAAATCAATACTCAGGACAGAAACACAGGACAGTCCATAGACTGTACTTGAACCAAACCATTTGCAAATACTAGTTGTAAGTCATATTTACAAGAAACGCTTCTCAATAATGTTCCAAAAGACTGCAAAAACAGCCCAACAGACTGATGTATGTCCAAGAAGCGAAAATACACTCAATTCACTAGCTTTGGCTAGCAGAACACCAAACAAAATCGTTCTGCATATCTTCATTCATAAAATTGCGCTGAACAAAGGATCCTTGTTTTGTATTATGTCATATTTTAATTCCCTGGGGATACAAAATCACCAAGGAAGAAATATGTTTTTAAATCTAAACTTATTTAGATATTCCTTCTAGGAGAACCGGCTAATTTACTGCGCATCACACTATGGTACCTTTCAAAAAAGAACACATTCTTTAATATGCGCTTGAAAACAGGAATGCCAAAAATATTTGCAGAATATGCAAATATTATAATCAAAGTAGTGCTTAAGGTACTTTTCGTACGTGCACCGTTCAACAAAACCAAATAGAGAAAAATCTCCTCGTTACCTGCCTACACAAATTGCAATTTGCATATCCAAAATCCAAACACATACAAAGTTGGCCAACACAAATTCCAAAATTCCAAAGCTACAGTCCCAAATTTGCTAAGACCAGGCATCTTATAGCTCACTAATCTAGCTTCAAACTTCAAGGGGTTATCAAAAATGATATACTCGCAAATATACAAGCCCCTCGCTTCGGTAATTGCAATAACCAAATCAAAACCAAGAAACCAACCCCTCGGCTTTGGTAATTGCAATAACCAAATCAAAACCAAGAAACCAAACAAAATTGTAGGAGCGACCCACTTGTATTTCTTACTCTTACTAATCAAAAGGTTATCCAAATTCTAACTGTCAAGTTCTACATGACCTAACGGTCTTTTTTAGAATACTTACGCCAAAAAGGTTCTCAGTCTGGAGTGACATCATGTGGAGGATCAAATTCAGGAAGATCAGAAATATACTGGGCTGCAGAGACAAAGAATCTCCAGAATCCCTGTGCACAGAGTACCTTCTTAGTAGAATCCTGTTCTGTCCTCCTCAGTAGATTTCCGTCTCCTGACAAGATCACTTCCACAGATAGTCACTTCTCTGATGAAGCCCACGTTGGCCGCGCCATTTGAAGAACTGAAATCTTCATTCTCAGGGGTCTCACTAATATAACTGGTCTGCCCTTTCCTCTCCGTCTGGAATGCCTCCCTTCACCATGGCTTCTTCCCAACCACCTGGAAGGAGGCATTGGTGATCCCCATTCTGAAAAAGGCAGACGCAGACCCCGCTGTCTTTTCCAACTACCGTCCCATTTCCCTTCTTCCTAAACCCGCCAAGGTCCTGGAGAAAGCCGTACAGCTCCAACTTACGGACTATTTAGAAGACCACTCTCTGCTTCATGGATCCCAATCCGGTTTCAGAGCAGGATTCAGTACCGAGACGGCCCTTCTGGAGGTGTCTGAGACCATTCGAGAGTGCGTGGACAGGGGCGAGGAGGCCATGTTGGTTCTCCTCGACCTGTCCGCGGCATTCGACACGGTCTCTCACTCCATCCTCCTGGATCGTCTTAAGCAGATAGGCATCGGTGGCACTGCCCTCAGCTGGATCGAGTCCTTCCTCTCATCCAGAAGTCAAAGGGTACTGCTACGCCCTTTTAAATCAGAGAAAAAACCTCTTTCATGTGGGGTGCCGCAGGGCTCCGCCCTAAGCCCCCTGTTCTTCAATGTCTATCTGGCCCCCTTGGCGGACGTGGTGGAATCTTACGGAGTCAGGGTGGTCTCTTACGCTGACGACACACAGCTGGTGTTTTCCTTTCGGGACCACTCGGACTCCGCATTTCTCAACTTTCGCCAATGCCTCAATAACATCAGTGGCTGGATGACTACGAACCACCTTAGATTGAACGCAGATAAAACAGAGGTTCTGTTTTTTAATCAGAAAACCTCTATCCCCTCTTCTTGGTGGTGGCCTACGGCTCTTGATCCTGCCCCATTCCCGGTTCACTCGGCACGGAACCTTGGTTTCCAATTTGATGACTCCCTGTCATGTAAAACTCAGATCAATAAAGTTACTTCCGCCTGCTTCATGAAACTACGCATGATAAGAAAGATCCTTCCTTACCTCCCCATGGATTCCCGCCGCACAGTCACCCAGGCCCTTATCACGTCCCACTTGGACTATGCCAATAGCCTCTATGCAGGGGCTCCCCAGTACCTGATTGGTCGGCTGCAGATTGTCCAGAATGCTGCAGCCAGACTGATCGGTAATATCCCGTACCGTCAATCTGTCTCTGCATACCGGAGGAAACTCCACTGGCTCCCTGTGGCTAGCCGCATCCAGTTTAAGGTCCTCACTCTTACCTATCGAGCCGTCAACAACTTCGGTCCTACTTACCTGCAAAATCGGGTCTCGATATCCCGCTCCACCAGATCCTTGAGATCCAATGACCTCCGCCTCCTGATCTCGCCCCGTTTCAGACTGTCCAGAACCGGTGGCAGAGGTTTCGGTGTCATTGCTGCCAGACTTTGGAACTCCCTTCCACTTGAGCTGAGGTTTTGTCCCTCTGAAACCATCTTCCGAGCCAAACTTAAAACCTGGCTTTTCTCCGGACTCTAATCTCCCCTTCATCTCCTTCTTTTTCACCTCCCCTTTCACTTGGGTACCCCTGGATTTTAGCGCCGGGACACCCCCTCGGGGGTAGCTGCGCGCTCTACAAACTCCATAAAATAAATAACAAAGAACTTGGCACAGAAGCTGAAATATGAAAAGACATCTTTATTAAACTTAAATAAGTGAGGCTATGTCACCCAGCAACTGAATGAGGCAGTCTGAGGAGTACAGAGAACAGAGGCCTTATATATGCTTAGGGTTACAAAACTCAGCATCCGGCCCACCAGTAATTATACAGAAACGCCCAACATTCCTTCTTACATAAGCCGGACAAACCCATAATAAAAGGACCACAACCCATATCATAAACAGACCATAAAAGAAGGAACAGAAACAGATAAGAAGCAGGATAAGGGGTGTGTGTGTGCATACCAAACTCTACAATGTCCTGTGCTTTGATCCTCAATCTTGATCAGCTTCTGGGCAAGGAACTGGCCTAACAAGGTCAGCTTCAGGCAACGGGGTCAGTTCACTCAGGTCATTCAGAAGTCAGCTAAAGCCGCAGTCATCGGCCTATGTGAGGGCAACCACAAAATGGCTGCCACGCACAAAATGGAACCCATGGTTCAGAACAAAATCTCCAAATACATAGTGAATCCGTCGGTCTACCATAACGGGATCACTCGTACTAGCCGAACTCACTAGTTACGGTTCACTACTATCAAATTCGTAACAAAACCATGGCATTAATAAAATGGGTTCAGAATTCATGGAACCTCAGGAGAACCCATCCCGATGCCTGGTTGGAGCTCCTGGGCCAGATCGCGCAGAGAAGACCTCCCCAGGCCTGCGGGATCCTGTCCCTGGAGCTTTGCCTATTGGTGAGCCGGGGAACGGAGCCTGCACCCAGTCAAGCAAGGGAAGTCTTCCTGCGCCCACAAAACTCTGTCCCGGGTGCTCTGACATGCAGGGGGCCAAGGACTGAGCCCAGGATGGATGTGGGCCAGTCCAGGGCCATCTGGTCACTGGCTGACAACCACCAGACCCCAAGGGAGTCCAGAGTACCCTGTCCGAAGTAATCCAGAAGACGGTTCCCCCCATTTCTTGTAATCGGTGACACCAAGTGATCCCCCATCCAGACCTCTTGGGTGGCTCGGCCATCTGGTAGGACCATTGGAAAGCATTGTATGTGGCACATGGCTGGGCTTGAAAGGTTTCTGTTTGTCCTTGGAGGGGACTTGACTCTGCAGCCCTGGGGCTTGGAGCTCCAGCTGGGCCATAGGCACAGGGCTGCGTTGGGGGGCCCGACGTGCCTCCAGCCCGAGGCTTGTAGGCACCTTAACACTCAAGCGAAGATGAGGTATGCCTCCCTGTCCCGGTGGACACCCAACCCAGGACCTTGGCTATAGTGCAGGCTGGAGGACACAGCCTAAGGTGGGAGAGCGCAGCCCGAGGCTCTGCGGGCCCCTGGGCCCAGTCAGTACTCCTGGGCCTGGACACACATGGAAGGCCTCCCCGGGCCCACGGTACCCCGTCCCAGGTGTTTTGCCACACAGTGGATGGGGGCACCCACTGAACCCAGCCAACCAGGGTTATAGAACAAAGGACTGAGCCAAGGGCAGGGCTGGCTGAGCTGGGGCCGGGCATGGCCTGGCATGGCCCCCGGGTCCAGCCATAGCTCCTAGTTCCAGCCGTGCCAGGGAGGCCTCCCTGGGCCAGCCGGAGCCCATATCATTGGCCTATAAAAAAACACATTTTCCTCACATTTCTGTGATGGAAAGTTCTGGAAGACTTTTTTGTTACGTACCATATTTTGTGCTCTGTTATTATATTTCAGCATTTTTCAACTGTGCTATTGTGTTTGCCCTCTGAAACCTGCTAAAGTAACATATCATTTAAATAATAATTGGAACTCACTTAGTGAAACCATCATGGTATTCCAACAAGACAACTCTGCTGTGCAAGCAGTTTTGGTTTCACAGTGGCCAACACACTTTTAGATGCTGCAAACAATGATTGACTTTAAGAACATTTAGGTAGAGTACATTTCAGTAAACTATATTTAAAATTATTCTGTTGAACAGGAAAATTAGAGCTTTATGTTTATACTATCAGAAAGCAAATATTGGGTGCAAACATTTTTTTAACAAAAAAAAGCTTGTTTAATTACTGTTACAAAAACATTATGTATTTTACATTAAGTAGAAGTCTGATTTTTACCTTTTGAAATGTATATAAAGTATATTTTTTTAAATGTTTCAAAAATATTCCTAAATTAACAAGCAAAATTAAATATATTATACTTAGTACTAAGAACAAACCCTAGAAATTACCTAAAAAAACTAAACATTGCAGGGATATAATACTTTGAAAATACAATTTGAAAATCCTATGAAATTCACTGAAACAAACAAAGGTTGCAAGGACGTTCTCGTTAGGCTGAGATTCTACATGCACATACATGGACAAAAACATAGAAGTTATAGTTACATGAGTTACCTATAACTCATGCCACCTCAGTGCACTGCTTATGACCTCACATATTACCAGGCCCGGGTGGCGAACTCCGCTCTGCCAGCGGAGTTATTGGATATTTGCCAACTCTGGACTCCGTTGGGAATGCAGAGTTCAGTCAAAACTCCGATTAAGCAGCAGAGCGAATTTAGCCCCTGCCCAATAAAAAATAAAACATTTACCTGCTCTGGCGTCTCCAGGCTGCCCTCCTCCTCGCCATTGCCTCTCTTCCTCGCCTCCTGGTGAAGAGTTTTTTGCTGTTGTGTGCATTAGCATTGATGCATTCCTCGATGGCTGCCTTCTTTGTTGTTCTGATAAAGTGGTGGTGTTTGGTGATGGCTATGTGAAGGCTGCGTGTTCTGCCGTGATCTTACTGCTCCTCCATCTTTTCTAGAGCTGTCTACAGGTGCTCCTGGACTCTTGGAGGGTGGAGGAGAACCAGCTGGCCTTCTTGGAGGGCTGTTTTCCTGATGTTTGCTTGAGGGGGGCCAGAGTGTTGGCGCAGTCGAGATCCAGCAGTGAAGGTTGCGTGCTGCGGGATTCTTATCAGTGGATGTCTGTGGGGGATCTTGCTGAGGGAGGTAGTGAGCTGGTCTTCGGTAAACTTGTTCCAGCTTCTGCTAGGGTCACGGTAGGCATTGTGACATATGGTGGGTTTGGTGAAGGAGAAGTGGACTCTGTGGTGGTCGGGCCAGTGTGGCTCGGAGGTGTGGCTGATGGAGATGTTGTTGCTTGCAGAGAAGATGAGGTTGAGCATGTGCCCTGCTGAGTGGGTTGGCGCTGTGAACAGTTGTTTGAATACAATGGTGGCAAGGTTCTCTGTGTTGTGGTCTTCGAGGTTTTCCAAGTGAAAATTGAGGCCACTCAGGAGGATGCAGTCGATTGAGTCAAAAGTGTAGTGAGCGATGAAGTTGACTATGGCGTCGCTGAAGGGGGAGGCAGGGTACGAGAGTTCCTCCAGCATAAGACACTGCTTAGAGTAATTTTCCTTTTTCTATGTGTGCTGCAGAATGCACTCCATGCAGAAAGAGGAAATAACAATGGAAAATATACATTTTTCTCCTTGTTATCACTCTGTAGGGATGCTCACATTCCGCCTGTGGAACACCTTGCAAACGCATGGTAACGTATGGCAGTGATTGTCACTGCCTTAGGTTACTCTGGATTTACCAAGCTACGCAGCACATCGTAGGGTGTCTTTGAGTGGCTTAGTAAATATCACTAAAGCCCTTGCATTTCCTTGTGTCACCTCATGTGGCACAATGGTAATGCGAATTATTAGCAAATTGGGCTGAGGTGTCTCTCAAGTCAAACGAAAATGCATTGATATTCTTTTGTGAGGTTGCAGCTCCACAAGTCATTGCTAGGCTTTCCCTTTACAAGTCAAATGCAAAAACTTTGAAATTCTTATATGAACTGTACCTTGGAAAATGTAGAAAAGAGGTGAGGCGTCAGTGCTGAGGTGAAGCTGGTTCCCTTCTGCCACAGGAAGGCAAGGCATTGAGTCCGTGTGGAGGTGAAGTTTCGAGCTCAGAACAGGGAAGTTGGATGGCGTTGGCTGTGATGCATTGATTACGGTGAGGCGACATTGAAGAGTTTGTGAAGTCACCTTCATCGGTTATAAGCTCTGTGACAACGCAATGCTATTGCTGGCAGTGACAGCGTTGGTTCGAGCTCTGGCATCAGGAAGGCTGACAACTGCAGGCTTCTGCAAGCATCGGAAGGCATCTGAGCTGCGATGCAAATGGGTGGTGTGTCATGCTCTTCACGAGCGGTGCCTCCGGCCTCAGTGCAGTTTGTGGCAATACTGGTGGCACCGCTGACGGTGTCATACTTGTTCTTCTTGCTTTTCAGCACCAACCACACAATTCACAGGGCCCAGGAACTAGAATTGGCAGCCTTTTGAAAACAGGAGTCCACAGAGGAGTCCAGATGCTGGTCAGTGGGTGTAGGTGTTGTCTTTGTGGCCCTGAGACTTCAAAAGAGGAGGCAAGCACACACAAGCCCTTGGAGATTTTTCTTCAATCAGGTTCACAGTAAAGTTCCAGTCTTTGTACTCTCCTTGGCAGAAGCAGCCACTGCAAGCCAACCCAGCAAAGCACACACAGCAAAGGGGCTGTAGTCCTCCTTACAGCTCTCCAGCACTTCTCCCTGGCAGAGGTTCCTCTTTAGTCCAGAAGTGATCTAATTCTCTGGGGTTTAAGGTCCAAGACTTATTATTTCTCTTTGTCCTCTTGGTGGCAAGGGTCTCGGAGCCCAGTCCAAACCAGTTCTGTTCTCTAAGGTGCAGCATGACCAAAACAGAGGGCTACACCCTAGTCAGGTGCAAGTGAAACTCCTCCCACCACTCTAAATGCAGCCATGGTCTATTCAGTCCAGCTATGAGCCACCCAAGGAAAGGCAGGAAACACCTCAACCCCCCTTGTGACTCTCTACAGTAAATGCACATCCCCAGCTCCTGTCACTCTAAAAACCAGACAGTCAATACACAAACAGCAGAGGCGCACAGTAGTGTCAAACAAGAAAATTCCCACTTTCTTAAAGTGGCATTGTCAAACACACAATTTAAAAACCATCTTCCTAAAAAGATGTGGTATTAAATTCTGAGTTCAGTTTCTCTATCTTGGCCCAATTGAAAGTTATACTTGTAAGATATTACAAAGTAACTCCCATGTTAGCCTATAGGGCAGAGAGCGTTCAATAGTGAAAAACGAAATTGGGAGCATTTCACTATCTGGTCATGTGACACCCACCAGGACATGTCCTATGTTTCACATACACTGCACCCTGCCCATGGGGGTATCTTGGCCTAACTGAGGGGTGCTTGCATGTACGAAAAGGAAAGGTTAGGGCCTGGCAAGTGGGTGCAATTGCCAGGTCAACATGGCAGTTAAAAGCTGTGCATGCAGACAATGAAGTGGCAGGAGTGAGACACATTTACAGGGCTACTCCTGTGTGTGGCACAATCAGTGCTGCAAGCTCATTGGTTGCATTTGATTTACAGGCACTGACACACTCAGTGTACTTTACTCGGGACTTACCAGTAAATCAACTATGCCAATAACAAAAAAAAATCATAATACCAATTTACACAGGGAGCACTTGCACTTTGACACAGATCAGCAGTGGCAAAGTTCCCAAAGCCTCTAAGCCAGCAAAAATGATTTCCATCACAGTCAAAAATACAGGCGGTAGAGAAACAATTCCGGGGAAACCACTCTAAGGATGCCAAGTCTAACATCTGTTAAGTCCAGCGCCCTGCGCATCTCTAAAAGCCACCTTCTAGAACCAACACACTCTTGTAAATATGGCGCATTCCTGCATTTTTTAAATGACACTGCCCGGTGCAACAAAACTGCTTGCAGAACCACACTGCACCATTACATTGTAAATAGGCCCCTTTGTATCTTCAAAGATTTATTTATTTATTTTATTTTAAAAGCTTTATATAGCGCTGGCTAGACCCAGAAGTATCAGAGCTCTTTACATGAGCATCAGATCATAGTTACAGGTTACATCATTACAAAGGTTACACATACCTATTGTGAACTCATAGTTAACTAAGCTGTTTGATATCTTTCTACCCTTATATAACCTTTCTTTTTTTTCTCTTTACATATTCCTAGCAAGTCCTCCTATGCCTGTCATCTAGCAAACAGCTATCATTTACAGTTTTCATAGGGGCACTTAGGGAGGACTTTTGGTTTATACACAACCCCGAGCCCAGCACAACTACTTGAGATCAGGACTGTGTGTGTCACCCAGAAAGCACTATAAGGAAATTTCAGCCTTCTGCTTATTAGCCGGCATAGCTAAGCTCATTGCGAGAAACAAAGAATAAAGGAACCACATTTTTCAATGGTGTTGACCTAAGGAGAACTGAAGAATAGGAGCTTTGCACAAAGCAAGCATGTGAAAGAAAGAATAGCAAGCCAACCTAATGAGATACAGAGCAGCATCCAGCACAACGTTTCAGAGTTCAGTCTGCAGGTCGTAAAGGGGTTCAGGCTATATGCACATCCAAATCTTGGCCTCTCTATAGAGCAAACAAAATGTAAATGTAAATGTAAATGTATTGGCATTTATATAGCGCACTACTTACCCGTAGGGTCCCAAGGCGCTTCGACCGCTGCGAACCCCTTCCTGGCTTCCCTGAGAGATGGTCCCTTAATGGGAATCTCCAGGGTGAGACCAGGCATCCCCGGCGGTCTGGTGGGGCCGTTAGTGAAGATGAGGCAAGCTAATGCCCAGAGTTGCCGAGTGTGATCGCTGATCAGAGTGGGCACCGAGGCGAGAGAATTATCGAGTCCGCTGACCCTGGTCCAGAAACCTGCCGCGCCGGGAATCGAACCCTGGTCCCGGCCGTCCTCTGCTCTCGGGTCTGCCGCCTCTAACCAGTGAGCCACACTACTAAGGTTCATGTATGTGCCAATTGTAATTTTCATTCTTAGGAAAAGTGCGTAAAGGAGACACACAGCTTTTGAAGAATGAAGAGAGCCAATTGCAGTGTTTGTGTGAGTGGGGGGTGGCGAGTTCAAGGAGGTCAAAAGAAGTTTGTGAAGAAGGAGTGTCAGAAGGTAGTGCTCAATAAGTAAGAGACAATATGAGATCTGCAAGAAGATTTAAGAAGAATATGGGGAGAAAAGGGGAAAAAGTGTCTAACAGGGTGAGAGATTCCAGAGCAAAGTGGTGAGAAGGAGGGGGTGGGGGCGGAGAGGAGAGCGGTGATTGGAGGAACCGAAAGACAACTTCGACGGAGTTACCCAAATTCTGGTCAGGTGGCATTCTTTGTGAAACACAGGATTTTGATCTGCATGTTTTAAGCGACGCCATTATATACACAATCCACGCCTTTGGGAAAACTTCCTAGTTACGCTTCTTTGGCCATCCCTCCTTTACAGAACCCCCAACATCCCTCCCCCGCCCCCGCCCCCGCCCCCCTTTCCTTCCCTTCCCACTTGAAGCCCTGCATGCAACCTATCACTTACCAGAGAAGTATGAAGTGGTAGAGGATGGATGCTGCTCAGAGTTGCTGGGAGAATATCGTTAATTGCTTGACTCAGTCAGATGCCAAACTGACAAGCGCCATCTTTAGTTTATATAACCATTTCAGATGTTATAACTTATAGTATGTATCAAATGAGTCAAGCGTTGTATGTTTTAAGGGCCTTGTATAAAAAGGACACAATGGACAAACTAACTGCACAACTTGTGTTATAATTAGTTGCCAAAGAACTTAAAGTATCTTAAACATTTAAACTGCGAAATTCAAACTAAATGGCGACGAAGAATATAATAAATTACCCCACGGAACTATTTAAAAAAAGTCTAAACATCTTAAGACATTTTCAAAAATGTCGTGTATTCTGGGATCTAATATGGAAAATCGTCGCGATTTACGTACATCCCTGCGTGTATAATTTTACAGATGTCAAAAGTGATTATAGCCTGCCCTCTTGTGGATACTTTTTAATAGAACAGCGTGAAAATCAACCACATCTTAAAGATATTTAAAAATATGGCAGGCTTGACATTAGTTAAGACTTTTTGGTTCCATTAAAAATCATGGGTAAATGTAAATGTAAATGTATTTGAGCTTATATAGCGCACAGCTACCCACAAAGGGTTTCCCGGCGCTTGCTTAGGGAACCCGTCCTGGTATTCCCCTGTGAGATAACCCCGGCAGGGTATCCACAAGGTGAAAGCCAGGCATCCCGCCGCGAGGGGCCGTTGTGGAGATTAAGCAAGCTATTGCCCAGAGTCGCAGAGTGTGAACCCGTGAGTCCAGAAGGCACCGGAGCGAGAATTATCGAGTCCGTGAAATTTTGAGCCCAAGACCCGCCGAGGCGGGGAATTGAACCCTGGTCCAGGGCCGATTTCAGCTTCTGGGTCTGCCGCCTCTAACCCCTGAGCCACATGGGTCAGATTTACAAGGCCCTTGCGCCACTTTTGTGTCATTTTTAACATGGGAAAAGTGACGCAAAAGTGGCGCAAGGAGCTTGTAAATCTGTCCCCATAAGTATAGTATACTTCAACTAGTCCTTTGGTCTGTTGTTCTGCCATTCACATTTTAATAGGCTATCTACAAACACTGTCTAACGAGAGATGCAGTGAGTGACGACATTCTGTTCTCTCACAAGAGAACATCCACACGCAAATTAGTTTCCTTCTCTGCCAGCTACTACTATGGCAATGTGAGCTTTTTGAGAGCAAGAAAGATATCTTTTTGCTTTCAGTTAATGTTTTTTTGAAATACCGCAAGGGTTCTGTAGCTCGACCAAAAGTAATGTTTTACAAAAACCTTGAAAAAACAAGGCGTTGTAGAAAGCTAAAAGACTAGAAGCCAATGCAAGACCAATTGGCTTTAACAATGCTTGTTTTGGACCTTATATACTTTATGTTGTTTAACTCTCATTAACATGTAATTATAATTGTGTTTATACAGTGCTTACTACTGCTGACAAGGCGTTGAAGTGCTTTTCGGCAAACAGCACGCTACCCTGCTACCCAAAGACCGGTTAGCAGTGGATTAATAAGCGGGGGGGATATACATTATTAATGAGAATGGTGGGAGTGGTGGACACGTGAACGTTAGTTGCATCAATAGGATAAATGATGGATAGAAGAGGGTAGAGTTTAGAAAGAATTATTTGAAAGTTCATAGTAGTATAAGAGGCTCGAGATGAGTCAGTGAGTCTGTTAGTGTTATGTATAGGATACATGGGGTATACACCCGTTACAACGCAACTTTTACTCCGCACTACCATTACAACGCAGGCATTACACCGCATGACATTACAACGCATTGCGCTGGGGGGCGCTCTAGGATAAGAGGTAAGTTTAATTTACTATCCAACACCTTCCCTAGGGTCCCGGGGACTGGAGTTAGAATAGTAAATTATACTTACCACTATCCAGCACCACAAAGCGCTATGCGTTGTAATGGTATGCGTTGTAAAAACCGCGTTGTAATGGTATGCGGAGTAAAAGTATGCGTTGTAACGACATACATCCATACATGGGGCCTCATTTATGAAAAGTGACGCATCGCTGCGTGAAAACAGCGATGCGTCACTTTTCACTGCGCACTCCTTGCGACATTCCTGATGCGTCATATTTAATGTATGACGCATCATGTCGCAAGGAGTTACAGATACGTCAGTATTTCTGACGTATCTGTAAGCGCAAAAGTGACGCATTGCTGGAGTGTGTCACAAAAGTGACGCAACTCCAGCAATGCGTCCTTTCACATGGGGAAAGCCCCATGTGAAAGGGCTTGCGTCAGTCTTACGCCTGCTGTGAGGCAGGCGCAAGACTTTGACGCAACAGCATCCTAAAAGTGACGCAGTGAAATCTCATAGATTTCACTGCGTCACTATTACGAGGCTTTTTGCAGGGGAAAGCCCCCTCTGCATACATTATACCTGACGCAGGTATAATGTGGCGCAGGGGTTTAAAAAGTGACGCATCTACCTAGATGCGTCACTTTTTAAATATGGCGCAACAAGGCGCATATTTTATGCCGCTGGTGCGTCACAAAAAGTGACGCACCGGCGGCGCAAAACTGACGCAAGGCCTCATAAATAAGGGCCCTGATGTGTAGAGGAGGGAAGAGTTTGGATAGAGTTATTTGGGAGTTCATAGTAGTAAAAGATGCTTGGGATGAGTCAAAGAATGAAGGTAGGGGATTTTTATAGGACAATTGGATAAATCATAGAGTGGTATTTTCGTGAGGTTGAGGAGATAAGTTATTGTTTATTTTATCTCAGCACTGGGAGTAAAATATATAAATATGTAGATACATAACCACACATAAAAGGTATACATACATGGATAGTTTAACATGATACACATATGGAAAAATAATCAGGAGATATAAAATTGTGCTCGATAAAGTCCCATATGTGCATGCATATTCAACTAGTTACAAAGTTCCGTTTTCAATTTTTCTGTAAATTATGGTTGAATTTTTTTTTTTTAATGATTTGTCCCCCAACAATTCAATAGTAAAGCACTTATAGATACAATTGCTAAAACCATATTTACGCCTTGTGACCAATATGTGTTATTAACCCCTTGCATGCTTGTGACGGAACCGTTCCGTCACAAGCCTCGGGTGAGCTGTGCTTGTGACGGAACAGTTCCGTCACGGCCCGCTCGCCGCGCCTGCGCTGACGAAATAATGGGCGGGCGGGTTCGTGACGGAACTGTTCCGTCATAAGCACAGCTCACCCGCGAGCCGTGACGGAGCCGTTCCGTCACAAGCACGGAACCGCTGCGCGGCCGCCCCACCCCCTTAGCGCTGCGGCGGAATAGCCGCCGCAGCGAAGGGGTTAAAGGAAAATAAACCCATAGGCATACACTCCTCATCTTAAATGTTATTGATATATTGACCTACTTATAAATTATAAAGAAATATAAATATGTATGCATATATATTTACACACACATATGTATACATATATATTTACACACACACATATATATATACATTATATTTACTTATTTCTCCATGTGTATATTCGGTTATTTTTTCATTCCTCTAGTAAGCATAACAATATGAGCACGATTCCGATCCTGGAAAAAAAACGTCCGTACGATTTACATCCGGCGCCATCGCCATACGATTTGTACCCGTCCGTCCGAGTCACGTAGTACGATCCGTATTCCGTCAATCCGTCGGAATCATCGTGATCTGTACATATTGCAAGGCTGAAACAGTGAACCGTACGACTCGTACACATGCCGTACGACCCGACAAGTACGATCCGGATCGGGGTATGAGGACGCGATTCGTACGGTCCACGTCAGGTAAGAGCGATTCGTACGGAAAAGTACACAATTACTTACACACCGTACGGTGCGTACACCCCATGATATCAGGGGTATGGTGCATACCCCTGCGATCATGGGGTGTACGCACCATACCCCGCGATCGCCGGGTTACGCACTGTACACCCAGCGAACATAGGGTACAGTGCGTATACCCCAAAATAATGGGGTACGGTGCTTATACCCCATGATCGCAGGGGTACGCACCGTACCCCTGCGATCATGGGGTGTACGCACCATACCCGGGGGAGCCATTCCATACAAGTTTCGGGGCGAACTCTGCTTTTACGGCTGTTTTCAGCTCCCGTAGAAAAAGGGTCGTATGGTGCGTACCCAACACAAATCATACTTGCTGGGTCGGAAACAGCTGCCGCAAACCGTACAGATGTCGCGTGCAGCGGGTTCCGAGGGAGATTCGTACGGGGATTTGATTCGTAAGGTCTCTGTGCGATTCGTACGGAGTCCAGCTCCTGGTACGAATTGTACTTCTTCGTACGTACGGGGGACGTTGCAGGGTACGATTCGTATGGTAAAAACGCTCTGAACGGCTATTCGGAGCGGTTTTTCACGAATCGGAATCAACCCCTATATGTATAAAGAAGCATACTAATAATACATTTAGTTTGCTTGTTTGTTTTTACAAGAATTGATTATTATTATTTGTTTGAATTGTTTATAAATTTTTAATTTACAATATTTCAAGAAATAGATGTATTAAATAGTTATCATTTAGGCATATTATCTATATAATCATGTTTATGTGATCTGGTCATAATAGAGACTCATAAACATGTAGTGAAATACTTATATGTTATTTATGTAAGGAACTAAATATATTTTAAGTGTAAATATTAAGAGCGTGTATATTTAAACTATATTTAATATATGCATTTCTTAATTTATTAAGCATAAATAAATTTCATTCATAAGTAATATATGAATTTGTCAAAGAAATGCACATATATTAATGCATACATATGACCAAAGTATACACGTTTACAAACACATGTATCTGCATCATTGGTATCTGTTGCATATTGCACTTTCGTTTTATGGTGGCCATGCAGAAAAGAGCCAGCTCTTGAATAATCTTCTGAAGTTAAGGTGGTTATCTGTGGATCTTATGTTTGCAGGTAATAAAGTCCATAGTTTTACTGCTTGAACAGAGAAAGATTTTCCACCCATGTGTGTTTTTTTCGTGTACTCTTGGATTTTTAGGCAAAATGCCAATCTGGACCCCTTTGTTGTATGTCTTTTGTGATTTTCTTCCTGATGAAAAGTGGTCCTGTTTAATGTATTTCTTTGTAGGTGATACAAAGCAACTCGAAAGTGGATCCTCTGGTAACCGGTAACCAATTCAGGGACCTTAAGGCAGAGGAAATATGCACTTGTGGCTTTGTATGTAAGAGTATGCTGGCAGCAGAGTTTTGCATTTGCTTTAGTTTTCTCATTGCAAATAGAGTTGATCCATGGTAGCGACCATTGGCTTCATCAAGTTGAGACAGTACAATAGAAATACCAGATATGATACTCATTATAAGGTTACTGGACTGCACAGACGCTTGTACACTTAATATAACATTGCCAATATTTCTTTATTTCGGTTATTCACCATAAAAGAACAAGCATATACAAACAGCTCAAATAGTTACAAAGTTTAAAAGAAATAAAATAATTCATCTGAGATAATACATGTTGAGTTTTTTAAGAAGACGATAACAAAGTAAGCCACAGTCAAATCCTTGATTTTGCATATTAGGAAATTTCTCCTTACGCACCACATGGTATTTAGGAAGCCTGAAACCGCAAAGACTATATGAGAATCTGTGTTATATTTAAAAAATCTGAAGGCTTCGATGCAGTGGGTTGTGCCTAGGATTTTGCATAGCTGGACTAACCATCTTTGTCTTGTTGAGCGGTATCCTGGACAAAAGGAAAACATATGAAGTTCAGACTCAACACACATATTACAGGCAGGGCATCCACTTAAATTACCACCTGCCCATTTACACGTGAAGGCACGCAGGGGAAGACAGCAGTGTTGAAACTGTACATATAATTTCCTGCCTAATGCCGGGCGGATTGCATCAAGGCATGCCTCCAGCCTGCAAGTGTCTTTTACTTCCAGGAAGAGTAATGTGAGAGAGCCATGAGTGGATTCTACTTGGGGTTTTGTGGATAAAATGCCCCAGTAGCTGGTAGTTAGTAATTTGCATGTTGTTTTTGAGCAAGCTGTGTCAGGGTTATCCCATAGTTCTTTTAGGCTTATTTCACAGAGGCCCTCCCAGATGAATCTAAGCCATGGCAGCTTTCCTCAACCGGGAAGACTCAAGAGTTCCAATAGCTCTAATCTGTACTCTAGGAGCTCTGGTGTTACCCAGAGGCGCCACCAAAATAGTAATGGCCTGCAGCCAATTTCCTCAGCAATAGATTTTACCCCTATATCCATACGCAGTGGAACAAGGGGGTGCTAATCAGTAGACTGAATAATTGTCTAAGAAATTTGTTCTCAGTAATAACCAGAGGCCTTAAGGTTGGAGTAACCTCAGAGTTCAGCCCCATATAGGGCAGCAATCCTGGCCTGAGTTTTGTATATCTCCATAACCGGGCTCACTGGTTTTGGAATGTTTTCCTAAAGAACATGGCCAGGCCACCTATGGTCTGTTTCATTTTGAGATTAGACTTGCTAATTTGAGCCCCCCAAGTCAAATTCTCTGTAAGAGTGAGACCCAAATAATCAAATACATAGACCTACTCTGAAGAGATAACTTTCATGTGCTGGTTAGGGTGTGAATGTTTGCTGGGGTTAAAGATCATACATTTTGTTTTGGTAATGTTGATCTCTAGTCCCCTGGCCCTACAAAACTCACAAAATCCATCTAGGATTCTTTGGATGCCCATCCGTGACTTAGAGAGAAGAAGGGTATCGTCTGCAAACATCATGGCAGGAATTTGCTTTTGCGTAATTTCAGGAGCGACAGTGTCCTTATAGACTCTCAGCTCATCAATCAGACTGTTTATGTATATGCAGAACAAGGTGGAGGCAAGCACACATCCCTGTCTAACGCCCCTTTTTTATGGGGATGGGCTGCGTTAGTTCCCTATTTTTCCTATATTTAATTTGGGCATAATTTTCATTGTGTAGCCTTCTTAATACATTTAAAAGGTAAGGGGCTAGTCCCAGCTCGCTTAAGACCCTCCAAAGAGCATCTCTTGGTGCCAAGTCAAACGCACTCTTCAGGTCAACAAAGACCAGATACAGGCTGCTCCCTCCCAAATGGATTGTTTTCCAATAGAGAAGCTGGAGCCTGAAAATCTGGCCTATTGTTGATGTTTTCTTCCTGAAGCCAGCCTGCAAGGGGGTCAGAATCTTTTGTTCTTCCAGCCAATATTGCAGATGTTCTAAAAGAATCCTAGCAAAGATTTTCTGTGAGACATCGATCAAACTGATCGGTCTATAATTTGCCGTTGGCAACGGGGATCCCTCTTATATACCGGGATGATCTCGGCGCCTAACCAAGTTGCAGGAAGAGCCATTCCCAATAAGATGGGGTTAAAGATTGTCCAGATATAAGGGCCTCAGATCTTAGATTCAGCCCGATAGAGATCCCCTGGGATCTTATCCAAAACCAGCAGCCTTGCCAGGTGCAATTTTATTTAAGGCTTTAAGGACTTCTGTCAGGGATATCTCAGGAGGGGCTGTTACCGGCCCCAAGTGAGTCAGGGATGCTGGGGTCTGACTACTCTGTGTACCATCTAGTGAGGCATAAAGGGCTGAAAAATGCTCTCTCCAGCAATCAGCCGTAATGTTTGGCTCCAATGCCGCTTGGATGTTGCTACTACCAGTAGTTACGATGTTCCAGAATAATTCCATATCTTTAGATTCCAAGGCCGATTTCAGGCCTTCCCACTGGTCTATTTCCCACAAGGTTTTTCCAGCAGCAATGGTGTTTTTTATAATGCTATCTGGCTGCTTTTACTGCGGTGTTGTGCATTGTTTTAATGGCCTTTATTAATGCCTTTTTGGCCCCCCGGCAATTTCCATTGAACCAAAATTTCCTAGGTGTACTACCTCAACCCCTGCTGCACGTTATCCAAAACGTCCCCTCCAACTTTGCTGTTCTGGATTTATTTATCATATCAACCTCATCAAGGGACACGGCAAGGTCCCCAGATTTCACAATCTCTGCTAGAGCCTCAATGTTGGGAATGATGGAATTGAATAAGAGAGCCAATTTTCCTGCGATTTTTCCACCCAGACCCACCTAAATTTCCACCAATTATTTGAGAGGGTCTGTCTGTGATCAACACCGGAAGATTTAACTGATTTGTTCCAAATGGGGGGAAGATTAAGTGTGAGGATTAGGGCATTATTGTGGTCGCTATCTTGCTGCGTACAGACAATACAATCTTTAGCCAGGGGCCGAAGCTTGGTTTCTAGAAAGATGTAATCTAAGATAGATGAATGGCCAGCTCTGTTAAAAGTTTTGTTCCCAGGGGAGTCTGAGCCAAAGCGACCATTAAAGGCTTGCAAAGAATACTTTAAGGTAAGCGCCTTAATTTGAAGTGCCAATGGAGTCCAGGCATAATAGGGGTGATGTTGATCTCAGGGATTGACCACAGGTCGTCCTCCTCAGTTACTGATGGACCCATTAGATCTTTCAGTGGTTCAAATTGGCAGTTTATATCACCTCCCAGCTCTACTAAAGCATTATTCGGGAGGCTAGCTAACAGATTGTCGAGGTGTTCTAGGGTTGCTGACTCCTGGCTAATCCTAACCGGCCTTGAGTATATGTTGATTAAGGTGATTGTTAAATCTGGTTTTAACGTTAGTACAAGGCACAGTGACTGGGGAGATGTGCGGCACAAAGGCAATCCTACATCCTAGATGACTCCCAACCAATGTGCATATCCCACCCGATGGCCTGCCTCGTCCCTTAGTTACAGCCGGTATATGAAATGTAACAAAATCCTTACAGGTTGAGTTCTCCACCAACCAGGTTTCCTGGAACAGGCAGATATCGCACATTTCTACAAACCCCCCCCCCAATCGGGGCAGTCAAGCTTGTTTTTGAGGCCTTCCACATTCCATGATACAATCTTGAGGTTGTTTACTATACTGCTATTGACTAAAAAGTCCCCCTGAGCATTAATATTTGGGTGGTCTGCAATGTCTGGTGACACTACAGTACCTACCAAAGGTGAGCGTGGTGTCTACCCCCCAAGCTACGTTGCTGATTTCTTCCCTGTTTCCATGTGAGTAAATCGAACCGTGTGGGTGTGTAACAGTGCCAGATTGTGAGTCCTTACTGGTGATGGGAGCTTTAAATCTACTGGTATTAGTTGTATTTGTGGGAGGTTCAAAGGGGGCTATTACCCCAGTGTGAGTATTATCAGTGATCTTAAAAGGGACAATTTCGAGTGGGCTAGGTGACTTCTTCTTAGGGTCCATGGTCCTTGCCACTAAGCACTCTCTTGCACAAGGAGACCGAGATGGCCACCTGGCCGAGAGTCAGTCTACCTCTTCCAGAACCCCAAATCTGTTCCCCCGGAGGTAAGTTGAAAACATGGGATTGCATTTGAAAGAGACCCTGGCCAGTCGTTGACTTTGCAGTTCGGGTTGGACTGTTCCCATGAGGCACAGGGTCAGACTGATTTGCATACGTCTGAACTGGGGTGGCAGAGTGGGCTAAAGAATGGTGATGAATTAAATCCAGATGTTTTGACTGGGTGTGAGTGTTTGATTGGTTCAGATGCTCCGTCCATCACCACCCCCTTTTATACTGCTTTGTTCGTCATAAGCTGGCAGGGTATGTTCAGACATGAGTCCCTTGCTCACTTTGCCACTGGATTCAAGCAAGCCTGGCTGAAGACAGCTGAAATGCCAGAAACCAGTCCTGGGAAGCTTGTTTCCGGTCCAGGGAAGGCATGGCTTGGCAGTTCGGGCTGGACTGTTCCCATGAGGCACAGGGTCAGACTGATTTTCATATGGCCATGTCTGAACTGGGGTGGCAGAGTGGGCTAAAGAACGGTGATGGATTAAACCCAGATCTTTTGACTGAGTGTGAGTGTTTGATTGGTTGAGATAATTCATCCATCACCACCCCCTTTTGTACCGCAGTCTTTAACTGAGTCTGGCGCCAAGTGTTTAGTCTAACTCTAGAGTCAGCCCTATCATAATGGAAAAATGCTGGGGCATACGGGGAGCCTTGCCCTGTCATTGGCCGAGTCTGGCGCTATATGTTGTGTCTAAATGTAAGACCATCCCTGTTGTTGAAGGTGGTTGCTGAAACATAACAAGCATTGGAAATGCAATAGGTCTCGCATTAGAAAAGTTGGAGCTATTGGTCTTGTAAATGACACATATTTTATTTATGTGTTGGTTTTTAAAATAGCTAAATTGATAGCTTTGTCATTTACAATGCCAATAGTTATAATTTTTGCAAATGTGACACCTATAGCATTTGTAATGCAATATGTTTTATTTACGTGACTTAGATGTATTCATATTACAAATAACAATGGCCTTTTTTTATAATTAATACTTAAATAAAAAGTTATTGTAATTTATAATGGCATTTTTTTATTTATGTGTTTTTTTTAAATAGCTAAATTAATAGCTTTGTCATTTACTATGCCAATAGTTATAACTTTCGCAAATGTGACACCTATAGCATTTGTAATGCAACATGTTTTGTATTTACGTGACTTAGATGTATTGATATTACAAATAACAATGGCTTTTAATTTATTAAAATAGTGAATACTTAAATAATGTATTTAATTTGTAATGGCAATAGCTTAAACTTTTGTAAATAACTTTTGTGAAGATTATTTTCAGTGTTTTTATTGTGACAAAAATCCAAGAACAGAAGTGAAATATTAACATCTTTTTGTGATTTGTAATAAAGCGTGAAAGCTTGAAAACAGCTTGAAACATTAAAAGAACGTATTTGAACCAGTGATGCTGTGGTTGCGCTGAGTGATGCTGTGGTTATGCTGAGTGATGCTGTGGTTGTGCTGAGTGATGCGGTGGTTGCGCTGAGTGATGCTGTGGTTGCGCTGAGTGATGCTGTGGTTGCGCTGAGTGATGCTGTGGTGGCGCTGAGTGATGCTGTGTTTGCACTGAGTGATGATGTGGTGGTGCTGAGTGATGCTGTGGTTGCGTTGAGTGATGTTGTGGTTGCGCCTAGTGGTGTGTGCATCGGTGGAGCTTAGTGGTGCATTGGTGGAGCTGTTTGATGGGTGCATTGGTGGAGCTTAGTTGGAGCATCAGTGGAGCTGTGTGGTGGGTGCATCGGTGGATCTGTGTGGTGGATGCCTCGGCGGAGCTGTGTGGTGGGTGCATCGGCGGAGCTGTGTGGTGGGTGCATTGGTGGAGCTGTGTGGTGGGTGCATTGGTGGAGCTGTGTGGTGGGTGCATCGGTGGAGCTGTGTGGTGGGTGCATCTGTGGAGCTGTGTGGTGGGTGCATCTGTGGAGCTGTGTGGTGGGTGCATCGGTGGAGCTGTGTGCTGGGTGCATCGGTGGAGCTGTGTGCTGGGTGCATCGGTGGAGCTTTGTGGTGGGTGCCTTGGTGGAGCTGTATGGTGGGTGCCTCGGTGGAGCTGTGTGGTGGGTGCATCGGTGGAGCTGTGTGGTGGGTGCATCGGTGGAGCTGTGTCGGTGGAGCTGTGTGGTGGGTGCATCGGTGGAGCTGGGTGGTGGGTGCATCGGTGGAGCTGTGTCGGTGGAGCTGTGTGGTGGCTGCATCGGTGGAGCTGTGTGGTGGGTGCCTCGGTGGAGCTGTGTGGTGGGTGCATCGGTGGAGCTGTGTGGTGGGTGCATCGGCGGAGCTGTGTGGTGGGTGTATAGTTTAAATTTATAATTTAAAAAAAGTGCTGACATAAGACCGCATCAAGGCGCTTTATTTTTCTTCACTTTAAACGATGCACCTACAAACAAGTTGAAATTGTTATTTTCTGTATACTTAATATACAGTTTATACTTGAACAAATGCCCATTGCAGTTACTAATGTGTCAAAGTATATCAAGCTGGAACACTGTGCACCGAGAGGCTGTGGTGTTACAGCCAGAGCTGCTAACTTTGGAGCTGGGGAACAAGGTTTGAGTCCCAGCAATGGCTCAATATCCTGTGATTCTGGGCAAATAATTTAATCTCCCTGTGCCTGTAAACATGAATGTGTCCTCATGTAATGCAACTGATTCTCATAAAGCACTCCAAGCCCTTCCAGTTGAGGATGTAAAACAAGCTATGTTGGAGGTAGGAGGAAAGCCACTAGCGACTGTGTGGAGAACGGACATGAAGTGACAGCAGCAGGGTGGTGGGAGTGACATCCCTGCAACGAACAGGGAAAGGGCATGCAGTAAAGGAAGTGAGGTGATGGTAAGGACAGGCAAGCAATGAACAGAATGCAGACTCTGCAAAGTAAATAAAGTATGTTACAAGTGCATGGTCATTGAAGGTGTAGCCACAGGAAGAAGTACTTGGTTCAAGCTCCACAGTAAGGACAAAAACGTGGAGCCAAGCAGGTAGCAGACGTGGACCAACAGGAAGAAAGAAAAAGAGTGATGTGGATGTCAACCAATGGTAAGCAAAAGTAAGTAGTGGCCGAGCTCTAAGACCCTTTTAAGATGTTTTTGTTGTTGCTGCTGCTGCTGCTGCTGCTGCTACAAGAGATGTTGCAAGCTCTGTTTAGGCAAAAGCTAAAAATAACACCTTGTGTAAAGCAACTCGTGCACAATTTCTTTGCAGTGGCTATTAACTACACTATGTGTGACTGAGAGCAATCACTGTAAAGGATAGGGCAGTGGATGCAAAATACATGCTACATGGCACTGTTAAATGCTACTAATGAATGCAACCCCCTACAAAAACCAATGAGGTAACCATGCCAAAAGATCGTTCCCGAGTGTCACCAGCTAACAGAAACGGTGTAATTTTATGATGGATGAGATACTGCAACAACTGACGAGGCAATACCTGACAAGTAAACATCTAGTAAAGACCCCTTCCTCAACCGACCCCAAAATGTTCATGAGCCTCTATGAAGAGCACTTAAACATTGGATCGCTAACATATGGTTCTGAGTATTAAGCCTCCAGAAGTACCTGGTGTGAGCAGAAGTTCCCAAACCTTGAACCAGGTTTAACAGGACCTCCATTATAATGGTCAAGAGTTGAAATCACAGAGTAGCATACCCATCCAGCACCAGTAATTATAGTCACCCACGCGTGCCTCATGGGGAGGTAGCCATATACTTCAAAGTATATGGCGAAATGTTCCACTAAACTCCTTCATCAAACAGATCAGGTAGAGATGAGAGAAATTCACTAGTCGGTGCTCCCGACTGACTCACAGTTAAATCACCACATGATTGTTTGACACAGGAAACACCAGCCATGGGTTCTGAAAACGTAAGGTGGGTATGCGTTACATATCGAGAACTTTAGCACCAGGAGACTGGGGATGTAAGACTTAACGATGCACGCACCTCTAACTATATGGCAAACAATATGATTACAAGCACGCAGAGAGCGCTGCATTAAAAAGGTACTTGATGTGAAGGGTGCCTTCTGGAATAGAAGGGGAGGTTTGGACAACTCAATTTATTGTAGCAATTTCGTGTGCCACCGATGTTATTACCCATCTGCACAGGTCTATATACAGTTACGTCCAAGTTATTGCTCCATCTATGTGACATTTACAGTGCAGCATGACAGGTTGTCTTTTAACCAATTTGCAAAAAAAATATTGTCGCCTTTTTACTAAAAAGAAATCTCGGCACCGGAAATCTCTCAAAAACACATGTTCTGATGTTCCCATTTAAATGGGCTGCTCTAGCCGTAAGACGGCAGCACAGACATGTACACAAACAGAGGGGGTTGAAGAGAAGTGTGGATATTGTCGCCTTTTCACTAAAAAGAAATCTCGGCACGGGAAATCTCTCAAAAACACATGTTCTGATGTTCCCATTTAAATTGGCTGCTCTAGCCGTAAGACGGCAGCACAGACATGTACACAAACGGAGGGGGTTGAAGAGAAGTGTTGAATTTCAGCCTAACGCGTTTTTTCTATCTGGGAAATAGCATGTGGCGAGATGTGCCAGGGTCAGATTGCAGCTCTCCCAGGCACAGTTGATAAACACATTTTGTCTTTCACAATACATTTCACGGAAAATTGTCAAGAAAAGGCGTGAAACCAGAACAGGTCTGCGCAAACCACAAGTACAAGCATCAACTGTAACAGACTGCTTCACCGTGTCACTTTCATGCCACTATTCAAGATGACAGAGCTATGGGTTTTAAAGTGCAGTAACATACAGATCCGAGTATCAACATAAGTTGATAACAGCTTAAAATGCGGTAGCACAGCACCAAATGTCAACCTTCTCTAACATTCCACTCTAGTCCGGAAAACCAAAACATGGAAAGGGTTCAAAAAAACAAGACGGAGGGAAGGCAGAGAAGGGGGGGGGGAGGAGAAATGCGACACGGCGGTCAGGGGAGGGGGCAGAGCGAGGAGAGGGTGTGAAAGCAGCAGGGGCCTTTGAAGTGAAGCTAAGGTTCACTTCAAAGGTGTGGGAGGAGTGCGGCTGAGGGAACAGAAGGCGATTTGATGATGTGCACGCGCATTTTAGGTCAATGCGCTTGCGCATTGACCTAAAAGCCACGGGCACAGCACCAAATCGCCCAGTTAGGTAAAGTCTGTTTAAGACGCTATAGTCTCGCTCTGCTTAATGCGCTTGCGCATTGAGAGGCGAGACCTAAAAATGGGTGAGGGGAAATAGGCTAATAGTAGAACCAGTTAATGGAGAACAGTTACTGTAATCCAATACATTTTGCACAATAGTGGGTTTCCTTCTGGTCTTCTTTGAGAGGTGGTACACCAGTAAGAACGATGACATATGGAGTTGAGGCTGGTGGCAAGTTTATTGTTGAAGGTCCATCCCTTCCCTGCCTCTCAGTCTCTCCATCCCCCTTTATCAGAAGATGCTTCAGATGTACCCTCATTGACAAGTGCACTACCCCTTGCCATGTGACCCTTCTCGCACGGTTCACTTTGGGCCTCCTGGATGGCAGTTGGGACCCTGCTAGGAGTGTTGGGATTCTCTCTGATGTCCATAATTCCAAGTTCAGCGGAGACTATAGTCAATTTCTGGACTCTCTTGCCATTGTAGAGGGCTTAGGTGCTGGTCCGCAGTACAAGTACAGGTGGTTGGAATTCGATCCAGTCGCGCGGATAACTTGGCAAGTTCTTCTTTCATAATGTCTCAGATTTGGGCTCGTAATGATTCCAGCATAGGAGCTACCCATGCTGGTGGTGTAGGATACGTGGACTGAGGTTCCCCCTCCGGCACAGTCAGGGTTGGCCTGTTGCCTGTGCACACCGGTGAACCATTGTTGGGTTTTTTCCTCTGAACCCCAGCCCTAGTCATCTTGGTGGGCTATCTTGAGTGGATGGGCTTGACAGAACCCTTTGTAACTCCCCTCCTTCTGGTGACCACTTTGGGGGTCGAGCCGGTGTCCAACCCTGGAGTTAGGGTCAGTTTTGTTGTTTCAGTGGTCCGATCAATGCCAGATTGTGTGTTGGGGGACTCCATGATAGTGCTAATCTGTCGAAGGTCTGGGGTGAGTGATAATCTACTCTTGGTGAGTTAAATTTCATTGGCCACAACGCCTATAGCCCTTTGAAGCATTCTATTGATAGATGTCTGCGGTAAGGAGGTAGGTACAAGCAGCGGAGTTCGTGACATAAGGTAATTGTTGTCTGCTTCCCCATGCCGGTGGATTTAGCTATGTAGGATGTAGGGGACACTTTGATTATAACTAGACTGAGCAAATGAGTCCCCCACCACAGTTGTGTACCAAAGTAATGGGAGAGGGAAATCTGACAGTCAAAGTTAATAACAGATGCGGCTAGAAAAGGAAACAAAAGTCACTTCCAATTTTGTCTCAGGGTTGGCCTCGCTATGGCCGTGGCTGCCCCATCCTTAGTTTTCTTTGGCTTTGGGTAGTTAGAGCCACAACAGAACAAACCGTCCAGAGAACATGAAGGTTGAAATGAGAAGGTACAAGGCTAAGAGAGGGGGCCCAGCCCAGCCTTGATCGGCCGTGGATGGGTGCAGATGAGACTGCCCTTGGCCTGGGCTTCGCCCTGGCATGCTGCGCACTGTGGGAGCCCACGGAGATTTAAATGGCCACCTCCGGGCACAAATTGTGTGTAGCGTTGGTGGCGTCAGCAAGCCACAGGGAGCCTGGGACCTGTGGTCCTGGGTCCGCTCCCCTTTCTCACAGTCAGCAGCAGTGTCGCAAACAAAAACAGGATTCCCGGACTGCGGGAGCCCGCTGAGGTTTAATGGGCACCTCCCGGCAGAAATTGCGTGTAGCATTGGTGGCGTCAGCAAGCCACAGGGAGCCTAGGACCCGTGGTCCTGGGTCTGCTCCCTCTCCTCACAGTCAGTGGCAGTGTGGGCAATAGAAACGGACATCCCACATACCACTTTAAGACAATCTCCGTCTTTTTAATCCAACGAGCACTCCAACCGACACTAGTGGCACCAGTCGCTACCTACATTCACTGTCCAGCCCAACCCAAGGTAGCACTAACGGTACGTTTGAAAGCACCGCATTTACCAAGAACTCTGTCTTATAGATCGAAATCCTTCAGCTTCTAATTTTCGCTGGGAGATATGGCTTTGAAATAGTCTACATCTTTTTGATCCAACAAACGCTCTGACCGGCACCAGCAGCTCCAGCCGTTACCAGCATTCAACATCCAGCCCAACTTGAGGCAGCACTTGCTGTAAGTTTTTTTTTAAAACACCATGGTAGCAAGCTCTCTGTCTTTTGAATCAGGAATTGATAGGGAATAATTCACTAGGGCTGGGAGTACTTCGCGAAGTAGCGCTACGCATAGCGCACTTCATACTACGCGAGCTACGCGTAGCACTACACAAACTGCGTAGTACCCTGTTCGCACTGTGGAAGATGCCATTTTCTATGATTGCACAGTGCGGGCAAGTATCCGGCACTGTGCAATCATTGAAAACGGCATCTTGCACAGTGCGAGCTGTAGTTCTCTGCCGCCCAGGTAGATTTTTACTCGATCGGCAGCTTTCTCAACGTGGACTGGTAGTTTCTCATCGCGAGCAGTCGTGAGCATATGCAACCACTCGCAATGAGAAACCTGACCTCCCCACGTTGAGGCCGTGAGGTTTATTTTCCACACTCGCGATCGGCAACTTGATGTTGCTGATCACAAACGATGAAAAACTTCTCGCAGGGATGTCATTTTGCTTGCTCGTGGTCGCCAACTTGATGTTGAGGACCGCGAGCAAGCAAAAAATGAGCACTGCACTACGCTACGCTACGTGTGTTAGAACTGTGCTACAGTTCGCGTAGTGTGAAGTAGCGCAAACTTCGCAAACTATGCGAGCTTAGCGTAGTGCTTTGCCCAGGGTTATTAGTCACTCTATTCCCCGTAGCTTCTAGTTGCACTCGGTCATACACCCGGCAATGTATTACATCGAATACACGTAGATATCAGCGTTCCTGGTGTGAGGGCTTGGGAGCTCCTCCTCCTTGAGCCTGCTCTCAAGGACCGCGCCTAATATAACAAATACTACAGTTGGAGTGTGACTTGTTGGCAGATAACCCCCTGCCCTTGCACATGTCACAGAAATGATAAAACAAAACTAGTGTAGCATGTGCACATACACAAGTAATTATGTTACATTAAAGGGATAAAGGAATGCAGCTGTCAATGCAACACTGAATGGCTTTTTGAGCTTCATGTTATATATGACATTGAGAAAACTAACACTCTCCCTTACATATTTTCAGTTCATTACCTTATAAAAAGTTTTCCAAAAAGAATAGCAGATAATGGATTCCCTATGCTGGTAATGCTTATGATTTATTGTTCCCACACCTTGTATCAGCTCGGTTCATCATACATTCAATAAAGAGTCAAAGTTGCTGGGCAGAGCTCTGGCTCCCTTACTGTAAAATCTACCTCTCACCATAGAACCAGAATTCTATATTTGTGATATAGCTGGATATCTTTGGACATTAGTAAAAATTAACAAACATTTGAGAAACATCAGGGTTTTGCTGCAGTGGAATACCAAAGATGTTATCGCCATAGTACGATGATTCCTCATGCCATGGTGGTAGGCTAGTGGTCATAAAAACTGACCCTGAATGGTTTGCTGAGTCATTAAAAACAATTATGCTAAAGTAGAAATATTGACGTTTGGCCAATTAGCGGATGGAAAATAGATGCTAGCCATCCTAATATCACTTTTCTGCACCCAGTTGTAAAACAAACCCACAAAAATGCAGCTACTCGAGAGAAAAAAAAAGTTACACTTTCCTGAAAGCAGCAATAGAGCAGCCAAGAGTGAGCACAGCACAGTACAAACCCCCAGCAGCCTCACTACCAGCCAGGATGACTAGCCAGAGTCCCAGGGGAAGAAGAAGGGCAAGATCAGCCAGGAGGTGAAAGAGATCTTGATACTGGAGGTGATGGAGCACCAACACCAGTTCTTTGTCAGCTCAAAAGTTTCATTCGGGAGGAAAAATACTAGATGGCAGTTCATAGTGGACAAGGTGAATAGTGTTGCTGAAGTCAAGAAGACAGTGAGTGCTGGCACGATTGTAAGCACAAGACATAGCAGAATCTGGCAACCAGTCTCAAGGCGGATTTGCAGACTGGAGGTGGTAGTCCAATGCCTGAGGAGGAGAAGGATCTCTTGCAGGAGCAGGTCTCTGCAGACATCTCTGAGGAGTCGGTGGTTGGGGTTGTGGAAAATAACAGTGCTGGCTATGAAAAATGACATCAGCAACAGGGTAAGTTGCAACAAGGGCCAATGTGGGTAACTACATAATGTCATGCCGTCCAGGCAGCTATGTCCATTTGCTCTACAGCACAGTCTTCAGGTAGGCTCCTGGCTCATCTGTGGTTAGACATGACATCAATGGAAGGCTCATGGGCATTTTGATAATATGCTGTCGTGGGGCAGCTTCTCAAGCCTTCTAGCTGTGCTATCCTATGTCAAAATAAAAGGGCATCAATTTGCCTTATCTATAAGATATGGCACATTCCTGTCCTTTCTGACAATGTCAGTGCACAAAAAGCAGACATCCGCCAAAGCAGGCACCCTTGCACCATGGTGCAAGGGAACCTGCATTGGTGAGAGTCAGCTGAATGAGCACTAGCATTAAGGAAAGCACAGGGATGCATTGGATTGTTGTTACCATAGTGCAACCCCACACTTCACTATTCACGCATCTTGGCACAGCAAGATGGTTTCTGGTGCTGCTCTGCAACACATGTCTATTAAAGATGCCCCTCTGTCTCACCTGGAACCATTCACATTAACCTAGCCTTCAAATCCCTAGCATAGAATTTGTACCTCACAGGAGAAACAACACATCAGAGGGGTGGGGGATAAGTGTTCCATGGCTAGTGCCTACACATAGTGAAATTTCAAGAGTCACATCCATCCTAGATTAAACTACACAGCTATCCTGGCATGCAGACTCAGACCACACAGGTGCCAGCTGCCATGGTAGGGACCACCAGAACTCCTCTCATCTACTAAATATGACTGGGTGTGGGGTGAATTCAAATGATGTACACCAGAGGGCATATTTGCAGTGAAATGGTTGTGCGCATTGATGCAAACAAATCTGCAGCGCTGAGATGCATCATTGCAAAAATGCATTGATGGGCTGTATTTACAAGACTACATCCCACCCCTGTACTCACCCCTGTGCCACTGCAAAGAAAAACAGCTTGTGCCAATGCTGGCACCCTTGCATCATGGCCCAAGTGTGTCTGTGCTTGCTGCTTTTATCCATGTCAGTGCAAGGGAAAACACATGGAGTGTGCTGTATCTTTGTGAATACTGTGCTCTCCTGTGTTTGTGGAATGATGCAGGGTGGCACAGCTAAAGTGCTTGCACCACCATGTTGTGCCATTTCTATGTGAATATGCCCCTCGGTAGGTACATGTCATCATTCCCAGCACTACTAACACCTGGGGAGCTGCCTGACACTTGTCATTAGCCTGACACACCATTCTGCCAGTCACATTTCCATAACGGTTAGACAATAGAGGTGGTGATTCGAGGTATGAGAAGGATATTAATATCCTAGTTAAGGCAACCCTATTGAGTACCAGGCTCATTGAATGAAATGCAGTAATTCTTATCCATAAATTGTCGCAGAGTGACTCTAACTAATTTTGGTCCTGAAGAATGCCCTGATTCAATTCAGTGTGATCTATGGGCTGAAATATTTCGACCTTGTACTGTGCTCTAGTTGCACTGTCCTTGCGGACCTGCTGTGAGGTGGGAAACCAATGATGAAGCATGTCACCCTTGGGTGAGTGAGGGTTCTTGTCCTAAAGTCTCAATGCTGCTATACTCCTACTAATTGTGGCCGTGTTTTTCGCTTACCAGCATACATTTTTGTGAGTGAATAAAGATCCATAGGGAGCAGTACGTCGTTGGTTTGGTTCTCGCTCCCCCAATGGCCCCTTGTGTGATTTAAACGCCATAACAGCCTTCCATGTCACACATAATGGAGGTGTCATAAGCACATGAGAGTCAGTGTATGATCAGGGTGCCATCACTCTATGGCAGTAAGTCAGCTGCTAGGACCACATTTGGAACAACCAGAGGAGGTAGGTACACATACAAGTGCATGGGTCCAATGAAAACGATGTGTGGCACCCAGAAGATAACCAACACTGGTCCTGATGAACGTCAGTGATCATCTAGTATCACAGGGCCCATCCACTCAGAGTAAACACCCAGTGGTAGTGAGAACAATAAGGAGATCCTGTCATCTGAAAGGTAAATACAGTGCTATTTGCAAGCCACACCCTTGCTTAACAGCTGTCCTATGCATCAATGAGGAACTGAAAGTGCAATCTATTGCACCTTGATTGTCAACTGCACTACTCATGTTACCATCTAGGAAACATCAGCAGAAGCATTTTCCCATCTCATTACAGAGGTTGAACCCTCACCTTCTGGCTAGCAAACTGTCCTGGACTTCAGCAATGATGGGGATGATGACAACATATCAACTATCAATCAGAGCAGCTTCCAAGAACTCCTGTTCTCCATCTGGACACCATCTCTGGTGGAGAGGGTCATCAACATTGTGGCGTCTCCACATACCCCACCCACCAATCAACAGGCACAACCTGCTACCCTACCCAGATCCCTGGGCTTTGAGGATCCACAGATTTACTTCCGTCACACTGCAGTAGGAGTCCAGTGGGAGTTAGTAGAGCAGGTGTGGGTAGGGATGGAGACTGTGGCGGCCATCCTAGAAGGAGTCCGTGGGTGCCTTAGTCCCAATAGGGACAACACTGCCGCCAGAGGCACCTACTATCCACTCCATGGCCTCCAGCAGTGCCTGCCTGACGTCACTGGTGTCATGAGGCAGTGGAATGAACAACTGCCCTGTCAAAGTGGCACCAGAGAGGTAGCCAACCAGCTGAGGGCAATGGAACCCATCTTAGAGTCCATGGAGCAGAAATTGGACTCCCACTTTGATGTCAAGACTGGCTACCACCGCAGCGTTGCTGCTATGTTGCAAAACCAGCAGATCCTCCTTCCTGCTGTGCTGAATCAAGTTTTGGGACAGATGATTGCTGGTGTAGGCACGGAATCCTCACCTTCCGTCCCTATTTGTGTGCATTCCTTGACCGCCGCACCTACAACACACCCTGTCGACGGCACCTCTTTCCAACAAAGAAGTCTCCAGTAGACTCCATCTTTGCCTCATACCTAGTTTCTCCTTTTCCCTTTGCTTATGAACGAATCACAGACAGAATATCAACATCGAAAATATCGACGTAAAAAATATCGGAGGCGGAATATCGACGCCAAGAATATTGAATTCCTATCTACATTAAGGTAAGGTAATATCGAGGAAAAAAAATATTGTAAAAAATATAGTTTTTTATTATAAAAATTAAATAAATATTACATATAATAAAAATAAACATAGTTAAAAATATATTTAAAATTATAAGTAATACATATAATGAAAAGAAAATTAAACATAAACATATGCATATAAAATAAAACAAATATACTTAATAATATTTACAAATAATTTCTCTAATAACTTATAAATTATTAAAAAACATTTTAACATTTTATAAATTATAAATACATACATACACATAAAACAATAATATACATAAAAATATCAAAACTATATATAACACATTTTGAAAAATAATTTTAAATAAATTAGACACTACATTAACTAAAGCAATAAATATTAGAAAGCATAGGGGTAAAAATTACTATTCCAATTCCAGAAGGTGCAACAGTAGGGAAAGAGTTGGATACCGTGGGGATTAAAATTAATATTCCAACTCCAGAATGTGCAACGGTAGGGAAAGTGTTAGATAGCGTAGGGGTTAAAATTACTATTCCAACTCCAGTGGGTGAAACAGTAGGGAAATTGTTAGATAGCATAGGGGTTAAAATTACTATTCCAACTCCAGAGGATGCAACAGTAAGGAAAGTGTTGGATACCGTAGAGGTTAAAATTACTATTCCAACTTCAGAGGGTGCAACAGTAGGGAAAGTGTTGGATAGCATAGGGATCAACAACACTTACTGATGATTAAAATAATATTTTTTTGGTAAAAAATAACAATTTAATTATTGAATTACAACAAATAATGAACAATACCAATAAATAATTATTTAAAATAATTACCAATTACTAATAATTAACAAATAAAATAGATACAATTAAATAATAATTATTACAAATGTCTTAACAAATAATAATAAAATAAGAAATAAAACAATTCAATACCAAAAAACAATATTTATTAAAAAACATTTAGCAATTAATAATTAATTAACAATAAATTATTGATAAATACCAATACATTTAAAAAAGTCACATTTAACTACCAATTAATGAACAAATATTTAAACAATAAAATAATTATTAAAAATGTATTACCAATTAATAATTGATTAACAATAATCTAATTATCAACAATCAACACTAAAAAAATATTTACTTAATTGCAATGACATTACTTTTCACCCTATTACCCTATAACCTCACAACACACTTCAATAGTAAATGAATACACTTAATATAATTACCAAATACTCAATTAATAAAAATGAATTACCAATTAATAAAAATTAATTAACAATTAATAAAAGTGAATTACCAATTAATAATTAGCATGCAAATATTTATCAATACCAATAAATAAAAATTACATATTTACTTAATTACAATTAAATTACTTCCCATCCTATTCCCCTATAAACCCACAAATTCCTAAAAAATATTAAATTAATTTACTATAATAAATTACTTCCCACCCTATTCCCCTATAAACCCACAACCCGCTAAGGTACTAAAAAAAAGCCTGGGCATAGTTTGGCTAGTAGCGCTACGAGTAGCTACTTGAAGTGCACTTCGCACTACGCACGCTACACGAACTGCGTAGCACACTGTGTAAAATGCTGTTAACACTGATTGCACAGTGCCAGATGCTTGTCCGCACTGTGCAATCAGTGCAAACCACATCTTGCACAGTGCAAACTGTCGTTTTCTGCCGCTCGAGTAGATTTCTACTCGAGCGTCAGCTTTCTCAACGCGGACTGGTAGTTTCTCATCACGAGCAGTCGCAGGCATACGCGACAACTCACAATGAAAACCCTGACCTCCCCGCATTGAGAATATCACTGGGAGGTTTATTTTCCACACTCGCGATTGGCAACTTGATGTTGCTGATATTGGAAGACGTATTTCACACCTTGATAAGTTGACATAGTTCACACAGAATGTACCTCTGTTTTTTACAGAAGGTCTATGACCCTGTATGAAATGGAGAGATCTCATCCAAGTATGAGATCTCTCCATTTCATACAGGGTCATAGACCTTCTGTAAAAAACAGAGGTACATCCTGTGTTACAAGAAAGTGGATTTATCATGTATTAGGTTGTGACTCCTAATTGGGAACAATGTTGAATTGTTGAATTTGTACTATGAACTATGACAACTTATCAAGGTGTGAAATACGTCTTCCAAAAGGAAGGGATGACATGCATTATGTTTTCTATTGTGCTCACTAATAGACAAAGTTTGGCACCTAATCACGGTGTGGGCCACGGTCATAAATTTGTATGATAAAATGAATAATGGGTTTAATGAAATTGAAAATAGTGATCTAAAGTACACATACATATGGCAATATGTCTATGTTGCTTTTGTTTTCAAACTCTGCAGCCTTGAAAAAGTTGTAGGGTTACATTCCCAGATACGACGAAACACGTGTCGGCTGTGTTGAAAATTTCCAGTGAACAAGAATAAAACAGAAATTGATGTACCAATAACAACTACTTCTCACGATTGTAGCAGAATGTGGAAACACTTGTATATGTAACACCATTGCAACTTACGTGTGCTAAGGAGTTATAGCTTGTATAAGGCTTGTGCCGCTTTTGAGAAGGATTAGGGTGGTTCCTTCTACCTTTTAGCACCGTCAAATATTACCCCAAAGTCATATTATTTGTGAGATTTTCTTAGTGGCGCCGAATAACCTATACTAAACCACTATCTGTGCTCAACACAGCAGTCACACATAGGTCATGAGTGACCTATTTGCCTGTGGAAGGGGGGGTTGGGAGTCCAGGGGGTGGGGGAAGTCGTAGGGAGGGAGGGTGGGCAGAGAGGGGGAAACGGTGGGGGTGATGGATGTTCGGAAAAAACACCACAAAATGACAAAAAACTCAGAGAGGAGGATGTTTGGCTAACCGCATTTAAAGAGGAGAGTATCAAGATGTTGATTGGGAAGGAAAGCAGCAGTAAATATCAGTGGCATTAAGGATTGCCTCCCTGAATATATGTTGTCTTAATAATGGAGTGAAAAGACAGAAGGTTGCTGCCATGTTAAGAATGCTTAGGTTGGAAATAATGTGCCTTCAGGAGACGCATATTGCAGGGAAGGAAAAATTCATGCTGGAGCAGATGGGGTTCGATGTCCTTGCTCATACAAAACAAGAAACTAGGACAAGAGTGTCTAAGAAAGGGACTGTTAACCTTAAAAGGAAAAAGGAGGATCAAGCGGAAGATGGGTATGGTGGAAGTGGAAAAACATGCTGGATGCTTTACAATTGTTTCTGTATATGGCTCTAATGACGACGAACCCGAGGTTTTTGAATATTTAGACTTAGAACTCTCATTGTGGCCAGAGCCTGTAATATGCTGTGGAGATTTTAATGTTAATGGCCTTGATGGGTTGGGCTTGATGGGTGGGGGGGGGCTATGCTGGTCAGAAGAGGAAAACATGTAAGGCTATACACAATTTGGCGCAACATAATGCTTTGGTGGATGTGTGGGCGAAGAACAATCCAATAGGGACAGGGAGCACTTATTATTCAGCACCCCATAGAATGGTAGCCAGGTTAGACTACTTCTTCATCTTAAGTTCAATAATGAGCGGATCCCAGTTAGAACGGCTGCCAAGGATAGTCTCGGACCATAATCCGCTGGTGTTAAATCTTTCGCTGGTTAACAGGGGTGGGAGTAAAAGCAATACATGGACTTTTGAGAGAGGATTAATGAGGGAGGCAGGATATATTAGTCACATGCAGGAATGGATTCCACAGTTTTGGGAGATCAATAGGAATTCAGCTTCTGCTAACATGATTTGGGACACATTCAAGGCTGGAGTTAGGGGGGAGACTTTGAGTTACACATTGCAGAGGAGCAAGAAGGAGAAGATCAGGATGGATAAGAGGTTGAGGGATCTGGAGAGGCTAGTAGAGCGACTAATCATGGCCATAACCAAGCAAGAATCAATAGAGGGGATATTGCTGGAAATAGAACTGAATAAAGTAGAGGCAGGGGAAAGTTTGGCGCAGAAGGCGGCGGGAAACTTTCTGGCCAAAAAAGAAAAATGTTACGAAAATAATGAAAGAGTAGGCCACCTAATAGCAATCCGGACTCGGCAAAACTTAGCAGCAGGCGAAATAAAGGAAATCAGAGACGATGCAGGAAATGTAGTTAACAAAGTGGAAGAGGTGCAGGAGGTTTTTAGGAGTTTCTATGGTAACCTCTACCATCAGAGATTAAGTAATACAGATTTGGAGATCACGGAGTATCTGGCAGAGATACCGCATGCAACGTTAAGTACAGAGGGGAAAGAAAAAATTAGACCTCCCTTTAACGTTACGCTGAAAACCTTTAGGCAGGCACAGCTAGGCAGGGCAGTACCACACTCTTGGGCAGGGGCAGATATTATAGTGATATTAAAGAAGGATAAGCGACCACTAGAACCAGGGTCTTCTAGGCCAATCACTCTTTTAAATGCGGATATAAAAAATTTCTCCAAATCACTCGCACAAAGATTGAGCAAGGTTATTGAGGGGTTAGTCATCACCTCACAACACGGATTCATCCCGGGGAAAGGGACAACCCAGCATACCAGGCAATTGATTACCATCTTGGATGCCGCAGAGGTTGCAGGAGACCCTGTCGCGGCCATATTTCTCGATACGGAGAAGGCCTTCGACAGGGTCTCCTGGGACTATCTGTGGAGGGTCATGGAGTGGTTTGCGATAGGTGGGGGCTACATGAAAGCAATTCAGGCCTTATATGAACAGCCAACGGCAAGGGTAAGAGTTAATAGAAGTTATACAAAGGCAGTTCAGATAAAACGTGGGACTAGGCAGGGCTGCACAGCCTCGCCTCTGCTGTTCGTTTTATATTTGGATCCCATGTTAAGAAGACTAGCAAGCAAAAATAATATCTCTCCGATTAGACTGCAAGGAAATGAGTATAAACTATTCGCATATGCGGACAACGTGACTATCATAACATCGAAGCCAGGGAGAGCGATAGTTGAAATAGAGCAAGAGGCAATGAATTTCAGAGCAATAGCTGGATATCTGATTAACAAAGGGAAGAGTCAGATAGTGCAGAATAGGTACACAAAAGAAGTGGCTGTGGTCAAGTGTGCTGCTCACAAATCTGGCAATGACAAAGTGACAGCTGGTAATTGATATGCTGACAAGTTAGCCCAACATTGTGCCAAATAGAAAATGCCTGTAAATAAAAAGGTTGAGGTGGGCGGAAACAGCTGCCAACTTATGTTACTGGATGGTGTGGATTCATGGGAAGAAGTGAGAGAATTGAAGAATGCAGCTGAACCAAAAGAAAAGGAGGAGTGGAGGAACTTAGGGTGTAAGAGACGGGCTGAAGATGGTGTCATTGTTTACCTTGACGACACAGTAGTGTTACCCAACTGTCTGCTTGCTCCTATGGCTAGGTTGATTCACGGAGATTCACATTTAGGAAGAGATGCCATGATACGTCTGTTTAGACGAACATGGTTTAATTTGAAATTCAGGAACATAGCAGAAGCACTCTGCCAGAGGTGTCTGATTTGCCAGCAAATGAACCCAGGAACGAGAACAGTGGTGTTGCCAGGAAAGATTGGAAAGGGAGAAGGACCTTTTATCCGATTACAGATTGATTTTATTCAGTTGCCCTCTTGTCGAGGACTAAAATATGTACTTGTCATTGTCTGCCTGTTTTCAAAATGGGTGGAAGCTTACCCCACACGTAAGAATGATAGCATCACTGTGGCTAAGCTTCTACTTAGAGAGCTTATCCCACGGTTCAGTTTTCCAGTGACAATTGAATCTGACAGAGGGAAACATTTCAATAGCGAAACAATGGGTCTAATTTGTGAAGCATTCAAAATTAAGCAAAAACTGCACTGTGCATAGCGTCCACAAGCATCTGGAGTGGTAGAACAATTGAATGGCACTATAAAGTCAAGATTGAGAAAGATGTATGAGTCAACTCGATTGCAGTGGCCAGATGCTCTGCCACTTGTTCTGATGGGACTTAGAAGTATTCCAGACCGGAACACAGGCTTAAGTCCCAAAGAAATACTGATGGGAAGAGCAATGCGGCAAGCATGAGTGCCAGGACACAGACTGCTAAACATATCTGATGATTTAGTACTGGAATACTGCAAAGAACTGGCTGACCAAGTGCGTTCTATCTCTCGCCAGGTTGGGGAAGACGCTGTCGCCAGACCAACAACTCCAGCTCATGACTTGAACCCAGGGTTTGGGTTGTCCTTAAGAAACATACTCAAACGTTTTGCCTTACCCCCAGGTGGAGTAAACCACATCAAGTAATTCTGATCACCACCACAGCAGTAAAGTGTTCAGGAGTTCCACACTGGATCCATGTCAGTCACACGAAGACGGTGACGCAAACTGATGAAACTGAGGCTGAAGGTTGCGCAGCTGAAGGGTCTCAAGAAATCGATCCTGAAGTAGCTGAAGAAGAACAACCGAGCACCAGTCACGATGATTGGATCCCAATAATCAACATACCTGCAGAATATGTTCGAACCAGAAGTCAAACTTATTTAGACAGACAGAGTGATAGCGAGGACAAGACAGGTGTAGAACAAGATACTCAGGTCATTGAAATCCATGTCAAAAGTGATTCTGAGGAGGACCAGATAGGGAAAGATCAAGTAATCGATACTCCACCCAGAACTCCTGAATCTGAAAAGGGACAGATAGAAACTAGGGCGGAAACTCAAGCGGAAGAAGATCAAGAGTTCGAAGAGCTTGAGCAGGACCAGGTAGGAATTAACAATTGTGTTCAGGACGAAGAAAATGAAACAGATAAAAGACAAATTCAACAGATTCCTGAACAAGGCCAGTTTAGTAACCAGGCAGAAGAAACTGAAGTAAGACCTGGAACTAGTCAGACAGAAAGGGAAGAAGAAGACACTGAAATCAATGTGACACAACTGAGCGAGAATAAAAGAGCATTCGAAGAGGGCCAGAGAACAGTACCAGTTAAACGACTCAGAAAAGGAGACAAATGGCCTTGATATGTCAAAAGACTGAGACTACGTTTAAAGAAAATTAATGAAGAACCTGAACAAGTGGATGAGGTCACAAGTCAAACTGATCCACCTGTGATACAACCCAGAAGAAGAAGTCCACGACTAAAAAGACTTAATAACAAGTACAAGGGCCCGAGTGGACCTACATGGTTTTGGAAGAATTTGAAAACCTAGAGATAAGTGATGAGACTGATGAAGAATTGATTGCTGATCAAACTACAGAAGAAGTAAGACCTACCTGAGTGTTGCACAGGGTAAAGACTGTGTGAAAAGTTTCAAAGAGGGGTTGAGATTCCTTTAGATCAAATGGCAGATTCAATTGTTAACGGAAGACTGAAAAGAAATTGTTTAAGAACATGCTGCAAAGTATGTTTATGTAGTGTAGCATTAGTACTTATACTTTGGATAGGAATAACTATAACTATTCCTTACATGATGAGTAGAGATACTAATGTGTACCCTACTAAGCCAGTGACAATGGACACAGAAGAGTTGCAAACGAAAGGTACACCACAAATAGTAGATACACAAGAAAAAGCACTTAGCCTTAGACAAACTAAAATAGACTTAGATGCACCAGATGAGGAAGGACTGCACTATAATAGAATCAAAAACAGAACTCATTTAAATGTACTTGCAAACCTTTTAGTACACTATGTAGAAGCAATGGAGATAGAAGACTGTTATGTATGTATGAAGCTGCCTACTTCGGTAGCTGAGGGTGTGACGTATCATCACCTGCCGTTAACATATGGAATTTTGTTGTATCTTGAGTCTCCCTGCTGCTCAGCTAGAATGCATGTGTTGTAGAATGTTGGATGAGTGGAATGTTAGTATGTTATGAATGTCAGTTGAGTGAGGAGAATGAGTTATGTAAGTGCTCGTTCTGGTGTAGGAATGGGTTATGTAAGTGCTCATTCTGGTGTATGAATGAGTTATCTAAGTGCTCGTTCTGGTTATGATTGAGTTATGTAAGTGCTCGATCGGGTGTATGAATGAGTTATGTAAGGGCTTGTTCATTTGTGTGAGAATGAGTTATGTAAGTGCTCGTTCTGGTGTAGGAATGGGTTATGTAAGTGCTCATTCTGGTGTATGAATGAGTTATGTAAGTGCTCGTTCTGGTTATGATTGAGTCATGTAAGTGCTCGATCTGGTGTGTGAATGAGTTTTGTAAGGGCTTGTTCATTTGTCTGTAGTGTACACGTTGATTCCTGTTATTTCGTGCTATGGTTTGTTTCTGTGAGTGCTGCATGTTGTTCTGGTCTGGCCAACTGGTATGATGTGTGGCATTTCGGATTGATGGTGTATGATGATGGATAGTGCTTTATTTCAGGGACCTTTCGTGACGTTCTGCTCAGACTGTGGTGTGTGAGATGAGGTGTTACATAGCGCCTCGGGTTGTTTTCTTTTGATGTTTGGTGAATCGTGGTATAGCGATTCAGGATGTATCTTCTTTGTAAGTTCATTGGTAGAATGGTGTTGCATATTTGCAATGTTTTATTTGTGCATTGTTTTAAGTTTGTGACTACGTGTACTTAACATGTGGTCATTATCTTATTTGTTCATTATGCAATTCTTTCCCCTATAACGAAGGGAGATATGTTGTATCTTGAGTCTCCCTGCTGCTCAGCTAGAATGCATGTGTTGTAGAATGTTGGATGAGTGGAATGTTAGTATGTTATGAATGTCAGTTGAGTGAGGGCTGAGCAGCAGGACAGCTGCTCCTGATGGGGTTAACATTATAACTTAACATCTTAATAAAGTAACTTAAGAACCTACAGATCCAGCTTCCTTTGATTACAACAAATTTCCTGTAGTATTCTAACTAGCTCATTTTACAAGAAAGGACCATTACAATATTCTTATTCTAACTCAGATGTGATATTTTCTGAACTTCCCGTACGTAGAAACCTAAACCCTGTTCATACTACTAGAGATGTAGCACGTTATATGAGTGAATATTTTCTAACCGTAGGGAAAATAGATATAGGTGATGCACATAGAAACAATTTAACATGTCTATTACACAAAAAAGAAAAGATATTTCTAAACATGGTTGAGAAAAGAAGGGAGAGTTTCCAAAGAAAAGCAAATGACAAGAATCAGAAAACCCCTAAATGGGCTGAAAGTATAGAGAGCACCTCAAATGGTGCAGCTAATGCTGCTATGTTGCTGGATTTCGAAAAGAAGGGAAAACTCTGTCTTCACAGAGAAATGACTAGTTATTATAACAATATATTCATTGGTTCCAGTAAGTGTGAGCATAATTATAAAGTAATCGGGGGTTGGGGTTTCGAAGATGGGACAGAACCTGTGTTTCCCGGAATTTATTATATATGTGGGAACACAGCTTATTTCAAATTTCCCAGATCACTGGTATGGAAGTTGTTATTTTGGTATTGTCTTCCCAAAGATATACCATGTGGATAAAATTACTGGAAGCAATGAAGGAACGAACGGATTAGTACGTAGCAAAAGAGAAAGCGTTAGAGAAATAGTAGGTGATATATTTAGTGCATTGATACCTACAGTGGGAGTGGCTCTGAATACACACAGAATTTGCAAATTGTCAACAGTAGTGGATCGGTTATCAACTGACACTGCTGGAGGTTTCCTGATGGTCAATACCGAATTGGTTGCGATCAGATCTATGGTTTTACAAAATTGACTTGTTCTTGACACATTATTGGCAAAAGAGGGCGGAGTCTGTAGAATCTGCAACATTGTTGCACTTACATTCCAGACAAAAGTGTTGAAATTAGGAAGTATGTGAAAAACATTACTAATTTGGAAAGAGAGCTTAAACCACTGGAAGTTGATAGTGCCTGGAAGAGACTAACTGATGGTCTCTCCTCTGTAGGTAGTTGGTTTTCTAATCTAGGTAAAAGTCTTGTGAGTAAAATACTGATGCCAATGGCGGGAATAGGTTTAATAGTTCGTGGGATAATAATTTACTGCAAATGTCGAAAAAACACAAGAAGAAATATTCTGTGAATCAGCGAGGAGTAAAGAGAAACATTGAACAACTGGAATTAGAAAAATTGAATAGCGAGATATATAAAACGATGAAAAATTCTCATCCGACTAGAAATAATGAGAAAAAGCAGAATAGAAAGTTTGAAGAGATTGAAATGGGTGAAATGTGAAAATTGGCATCTATTTCATTAATTTGTGATGATATAAAATATCATCAAAGAGGGGATTGATGGAGCAAGGATTCGCACATAAAAGCGACTTGCTTGTATCATGAGCCTCAAATAACCCTAACTATGTAATCAACATATTTGTCTTACTAATTTACCCCTTCTTCATCTATATTGGGAATCCGAGTGAAGCTTGCTTATGTGTTTTCTAATCCTAATAGGCTTGCATCTAATATGTTTGCTGCTACGCGGGAATTTCTACTGCACATGCGTCTGTCATACCCACGTGACATGACGTACTCGCAGTTTTGGAGGGAACCCTTTCGCATCTGCGCACTAGTGCTAAAATGGCTGTTCTGTGTTCTCACATGTGAGAAGCTTGCACTGCTGCTTTTGCTAAGCTGCTTAATCCTAATGCTATAGTTTATATTAAAGTAAATGGGTATAGTGTAGAGATTCATGGTATACAGTGTAATCATTTACTTCTATGTTCTAAATTGTTTCTTTTATTTTTCATGTATCGTGTTCTGTGGGCCTGGGAGGTTCTTACTAATCCATTTTGAAAATGCTTTCCTTGCATGTCACTCGAAAGAGGGAAGATGGACGCTATGGCATTGAAATCCTGCCAGATGGCAGCAACCGCCAAGATGCGCCTGGGAAAACGAACTATCACCTGCTAGAAGAAGCTGAATTGTACTCAAATTATTACATTGTATTTAATGTTAAATTCACCATTGTTAACTGAAAGGTATAAGTCATGGGAACCTGAAATTTAATAGGCGTAGACGAAATTTAAATAAAGAGACGGAGAAAGTCTAAAATTTAGGTGGTGTGATGACCTGTCCTCCTCCTTTGTCCAATCAAAATTGGGGATCCTTTCACTTGCAACATTGGGGGATGGTACACTGACCTGGAAAACAGTATAATTAGTGTAGGTTTAGCTAGAGAAATTGTCAGACTTGTCTGATTAGGTGACCTGTCACTGACCCAACGCACTCAATAGGTGACTAAGAACAGAGAGCTGCGGGGCACTCTGTCGGGAGGTTCGAGAACCCAATCGGGGTTTTTGGGAAGTGAAAGTGCTAGCGAAGCACTTTGTTGGTGAAAGTTGTAGCCCAATCAAGTTTTGGCAAACTCCATGCAGAGAGGGAGTAGCCCAGGCGTTGCAACTGAAACGGCGGTTGCTGGTCTTAATCTTTGGTGATTCGGTCCTGATCCAAATTCTGGGGTTATCCTGTCCTGATTGTCCATGAGCTGCACCTGCTTGCCTACTGTCACTGAAGTCTTTGGGGTTCTCCTGTTCTTTCCAACACTATTCTAGGTAAATATAAATCTGTGTGGGTAATTGTCTTTCTAAATCGCGTCCTTTTCTTTACCCTTTCTGAAATTTGCAAAGCTTTGATTGTATATGTTCCTTTTCTTTCCCGTCCCTTGGTAAATGAGATTTTCATGTTTTACTGACTATTAGCGTGTTCCAAATTTTCAACCCACCTTTAGTTGATGCTAAATCATTTCTATATAGTATATGTTCCTTTTCTCACCCTCCCTTTAAGGAGATAAGCTGAATCTATAGTATGTTCCAATTTTACCTTCCCTATAGTTTATTGTGCTAAATCTGAATTCTCGAATTGCATAATTGTGTTCTCTTTTCAAACTGCCAATGAATTACGAAAGTTCTTGGGTTTAGTATGTTCCCTTACTTTACCCTCCTTTAATAAAGTTGTGAAAGTCTGTTATCTAAAATTAGTATGTTCCTTGTTTCCACCTTTCCTTTAATTCACATTTTCTAAATGGTTGGCATAATCTATCTTATTCATAGCTATACGCTGTTTCTGATCTTGGTTATTGATAGTTTAATTGCTTTCAACTTGTGGATTGTGACTTTTGATGATGATGATTAGATAAAAGTTTTGAACCTACCCTGAGTCTGTGGGTATTATATAAATGCAAATGTTATGGTGTTTTTGAGTGCCTTTCATTTTATCTAATTCCCTGATTCATCGTGTTTAGGTATCTAGTGACAAGGATTGGTAAGTTACTGATATAGGAATTAGTATAAACACCAAATGGTAGTAGAGCGTGGGTTACCTGTCTGAAGTAATAATAATATTGATATCTTTCTCTTGGAATTATGGGCCCAGGCGAGTATTGGTAAGACCCTTGTCGGGTGACCTGCGCGCTCTATCAGTATGTGACAACATTTTTTATAGAAAAAAGCGGGGAACCTGTCCGGGCCTGGGAATTTGAGCAATTTAAGTTGCAAGATCGCTGTGACCACCTCTTCAATCTTGTCTGGTGTTAGTGTGGATATGTTAAGGGAATGCAAGTAAGCTGTTATGTCACGGCCAGTTGGTGTATCCACTGTATATAGCTTCTTGTAAAACTCCATGAAAGTTTGAGCTATCTCTAGATTTTCCGTGGCTGCCCACTCTTTTTTAACGAGAGTACCTTTGTCTGTTGCCTTTGAGCCCGTAAGCTATTATTAGCTAATAAGTGACCTGTACGGTCTCCCCCAATGTAATAGGAGTGCTTTATTCTAATTGCTGCGTATTCTGCTCTGTCCAGGTCTACTCCCACTAACTGGGCCCTGGCCGCTTTTAGTTGTCTCCACACCCTAGGTACCCCCGTCCGGCTATGTACCCTCTCCAGTTCTCGCACCTGCGCAGATAAGTTCATCTGTAGTTCGTTGCGCTCTCTGTTGTCAGCTGCCGATATAGCTATTAGTTCCCCCGTCACTACTGCCTTCATTGCTTCCCACAGTGTTGTAATAGCTACCTCGAAATTATTGTTAAGTGCTAAATACTCTTTAATACATTTAGTGATTTATTGCTCCACTGTTTTCTTATGAAGCATAGTATCCCTGAGTCTCCAACATCCCGTTTGCCGGGGGCGCAGTGTCAACTGTATCTGCACGATCACTGCTTCATGGTCAGAAAGGGCCACTGGTACTATGTCCACTTCTCTGACCACGCTATTAACCACCGTCGTCCCTAGAAAATAATTTAGGCGGGCATAGGACCTATGTGCCTGTGAATAGAATGAATATTGTGTCATAGTGGGGTGGGCCTCCCTCCAATTCTCATAGCCATTTCTTCCCATCCCCAAATATCTCCCCTATTTGGTGGTAAGTAGCTTTTAACCTTTCCTTCTCCGTGTCCATAACTATATTCAGGTCTCCCCCTATTAATATCATGGGATTTTGTGGGACCATGGTGTCTGCTAAAGCCGCTTTAAGAAATCCCTCCTGTCCCGAATTAGCCGCAGATACGGATCCCAGCACCATAGTTTGGGCACCGAACTGTATAGTGTATGCCAGTAGTCGCCATTTTATTTCGCTCACTTTCTCCTTCACCTCCCCCTTGCATCGTTTGGGTATGAGGATGGCCACACCTGCTTTCTTCTCCCCGTGGAAGAGAAGAATTGCTGAGGGTATGCCCTAGAGCACATGCAGTGCCAGTCTTTGGGAAGGAGCTGTGTCTCCTGAAGGAGACAAACATCTGCTTCTGAATTTTCCAAATAGGAAAGGATTGCTCTCCTTTTAATAGGGTTACTACGCCCCTTTACGTTTAGCATGAGTACTTTCACTACTGCCCTGGCCTTTGTAGATAATTGCGAACAGTGTTATGCTGATCTTTAGGTCAATTCCACTCCTCCCATCTTGCCTGTTTTCCCCAATGTCTAGTCTGGGCTGTAACCACCTGTGTGAAGCCCTTTGCATATGTAAACTTTGGACACGGACCCTCCTCCTCCCCACTCAAACCCCAACTAGAAAAACACAGTGATTACCCCCAAAAAAGTCCAGGAGCAGCAGAACACGTCCCCGTCCCCTTGATGAACCAGTTTGTTGGGTGCATCTCGTGGCCATCAGTTCACCCCACTCCCCTAAAGTCCACCCACCGCCCCCAGCACAGCATTTTACCACTTATCTGACCCCTGAGTCAGTTCAATCGCCATCTCTGGATCCGGATTCGGCAGACAGTGAGTTTAATATGGCTTGTGCCATAGTCTCTGAGTTCAGCTTCGACAATGCCTCCAGCAATCTACCTCCACATACTCAGCGCCACCTCTCTCTTTGTCCCTTTTTATTTCCTCTGTTTGCCGTCCCATTTGAATATAATGCAACGGGAAGCCCCCATGAGTAGGTAGTGCCTTGGTTACGTAGATGCATTGTGACTGCATGGAAGTCCCATCGCTTCTGCATAGTGATCGCCGCTAGGTTGTGGTATAGGGCAATTGTGTGTACCTGTTTTGTTAGAGGTTAAGCATCCCTTGTTCATCGTAGGATGACTTCTTTGAGTTGAAAGTCCAGCAAATATGCCAATATATCTGGGGGAGGTGCCAGGGCTTTTCTCTGCAAGCCTACTCTATGGGCTCTGTCAATTTTTATATCAAAGTCCTGGGATCCTTGCAGTATATGTCGGAAGAGGCCTTGGAGATATTGAGTGATGTCTGCTCTCTCTTCTTTGGGAGGTACCCCTTTAACTCATATGTTATTCCTACAAGAACGATTTTCTAAATCCTCCGCATGGGCTTGAATATCTATTTGTTGTGCCTGGAGGTGGATCACCTCTTTTTGCAGCTGTTCCACCTCATCGCCTCAGGCCTTTTCATGCTCTTCCATTGTGGCGATTCTTTCTCCCACAGCGTCTATGTCGCATCTCACTTCTTTTATCTTGTTGGAGAAGCCTTTTCTGAGGGCTTGTAGGTTCTCTCATAGAGTGGAGAATAGTTGGGCAAGAAAAGTCATCGTGACCGGTTCCTCCATGTTCTCCATCTCTTGCCCTCCAGGTGTAGTCGATTCACGGCCGTCTCCTCCACTAACTCAGGCCATTTCAGTGAACATATCTTTCACGTTTCTGTCCTTCTTCCCACGCGTCGTAGCCATTGCTAGTTTATAGCGTAATACTTGGAGCTGCGGAGTAAGGCTGTGGGCTTGCTCTCAAGATGTGGGTGATAATCTTAAGCCCTTGCGCTCTCCGTCTTTGGTGTGTACCTGGGCAGCCACTCCCCCTTAGCCCTGCTGTTCTCGGGCCTCCTTGATCTCTCAATATGCACCACAGTAACCTGCCACCAATAGTTGCCTGGACCTCTCTTGTCCTTCTTTACGTTTTGCCGATGTTGAAACCCACCAAGTAAGGTATGTTCTGGTTAGACCCCCGTGTGACGCAGTATGGCGAAGGCTCAGTCGTCACCAACCTCTACTGTTGTCTCTGCTGGAGTCTCTCCCGCAATGGCCGCTCAGGCCCGCTCTCTGCGATTTCCCACCTTTTGTGGCCGACCTGCCCTTATGGCGGCCCCAATTTTCGGGTCTGTATTAGATGGTTTTACCCCTCCGGGTGGCTGTGGTTGCCTCCTCAAGTAGTTTTAGCCCTTATCCGCCCACTGCTCGAGACAAAGCGCCGCTTAGTTCCCTCTGTGGTGTGGCTGGGCCGTGTGCGTCCCTCTGCTGGTACTGCTGTGCAGGTTGGCCTTACACTGTCGGATCGGGAGCCGCGGCTTCTCTCTCTTCTGGGTCTCTTACCCGGAGGCCCGCCAGCCTCGCTGTCTCCTGTTACGTGGCTGCGCTGAAGTGCACTTTTGGCCGCTGAGTGGGGCCTTCCCTCCGGTCTCTCTCTTATGCCGTCTCTGCGACCGGTTCCCTCTTCACCATCCTTGTCTGTGAGTGCTGCTTTTCACTGGGAATGGGCTCTCTGACCCTTTCGGCAGCCGGGGACATCACTAGGGCTCACACCTTTGCACTTCTGGCTGCTTCCCAGGTCCGGGCCCAGCCTTCAGTTCCCGGCCGCAGTCTCGGCTATCTTTTTGGCTCTCAGAGCTCCGCCACCAGCACTCGCCGTTCTGCGTGTAATTTACTCTGCCGCCGGTGCCAGAGCACTCTCCCAGGCTCCGCTTTCTCTCCCTTGGTGGTCAGGGGTCTGCAGCTTGTCGGCGGTGCCGGGAAGTCACTCGGCGGGCAGATGGGAGCGTGGAGAGAAACGAGTCATGTCCTACCCGCTCACCATCTTGGCCATGCCCCCCTCCTTATACATGTTTAAAGGGCAACTTGAGTGGGTGGCACAATCAGTGCTGCAGACCCATTAGTAGGATTTAATTTACTGTACCTGGGCACATGTAGTACCACTTTTCTAGAGATGTACAAGTAAATTAAATATGCCAATTGGGGAAAAGCCAATATTACCATGTTTTAAGGAGTGAGAACATGCACTTTTGGCACTGGTTAGCAGTGTTAATGTGTGCAGAGCTCTAATTCCAGCAAAAACGGAATCCATGACTACTGACCCAATAAATTAGGTAGTAACTGAATGTGGCACGGGTTGAACTTTGAGGAAATTTGCATGGCGAGAACATTTTATCTGAGGATGTCATGCCAAAATCTCTAAATCAATGGGGAAAGGAAGAGCAAGATATTTTATTGACGCCCTACACCCTAGCTCCTCCAGGGAAACAGTACATTTGTTATCAAAATCAGGGAAGTTCCTCCTCTGCCAAGTGGACCCAACCAGCTGAACCAGGTGGCTAAGGTTCATGTCACTGGAAGATCTTAAAATCAGATCTTGGTTCCCACACACCTGTTAGGGTGTCATGCTTTATCATACGGTGCTCCTCATCTGCCTGGCACTGCAATGCCTGACGGGCCTAGGTACTTCTTTATTGGAGATCTTTTGATCTGGAGTTGCCGTATAGATGAATGCAGGTGAGGGAGTTAAACAAGTTTAGTGAGTGAGTGATGACTAAAATTGGCTCTGGTAACCTAAAACATGTTTTAGGAGGAAAGGGTACCATAACTTAATAAAAAACATTGGTGCTATCTTCTGGTCTTCAGGTACCAGGATAGCTACTAGTTGGAAGTGGTCACTTGTACAGTGTGGTCAACATGCTTTGTGCCATGAAGGCCCAATCTCCGGGCGGCTCTTTGTAAGAACCAAGGAAGAGTCAGATAGTGCTCCTGTCTGGGGCTAAGGGACTCTTCTACAGTAAAGGCGGGCCTCTTAAAGTTTGCCGGTATCCCCTGCAAGGGTGCCGGTAAATGATTCCACCTAAGAGAAGGAAACACAAGGCAGAAAGGTACAAGTGACACAAGTGTTTAGCTAAAGGTCAAGGTGTACCATACAGGTGTAATAGTTTATATAAAGGTGCAGTGTATTTACAAGTTCTACTGAAATGAGTGACGTGTAATCTGCTTGGTTTTACAGTGAGGTCACCATTCCTCACAGTGTAAAGTTCAGCAGACATTTAATTTAAATTCTTACATGCAACATGTAGGTAGAGGACATCAATGTGTGGTCTTAGAAATGCTTGCCTTGTACCCTTAACGTAGAGGATGCTGTGTTTTGGCATTGTAATAACTTACCTCAAAAGTGGCTGGATAGTGCTCCTTAGGCGAAATGCAGGGTCCCGACCACAATGAGGGACACCTTCATAAAAAACAAAAGAAGAAGGATCCTTAGTCATAGATTTTAAATATCATCTCATTAGTCCATTGCGAGTGTCATCAAAAGCGATAGCAAAATCAGTAGGTTGTCAGAGAGGTGTTTTGCTGTGTTAATAATGAGTATTATTATAATTATTATTATTATTATTATTAATATTATTTGTAAGGCACACAAATCATCCCCAAGGGGATCTCACGCCACAAGGGAAGCAGACAACCTAGTGTTGGAAATGCTCATTAAAACACCCAGATTTTAAGAAGTTTCTTAAAGAGAGCCAGACTGGGACATGCCCGCAGGTCCTCTGGCTGACTGTTCCAGTACTTGGGGGCTAGATAGGAAAAGGCATGGGTATTAACCAATCATGTGTGCATTTCCATGCGATTGGGGCTGTCGGGGCTATGTTAGCCCTTAAGTACTCCATCATTAGTTCCCCACTAACAACATACTACTTAAGAGTTAACATAGCCCGAATGAGCTCTTGGTCACCACAGCACCTCGCATCTTCTTAGAAGACATTGGGTTCAGTAACAAAGGGTCACAAATCGCATGGCAATGCACACGCGATTGGTTGATACTCATTATTAACACAGCCAAATGCCTCTCTGACAACCTACTGATTAAAATCACAGTGGCAGGAAATAACCTCAAAGCAGCCATCAACATCTCTACCTACAAGAACAGACTTGCTGAAATCAACTCTGAGATAGAGGAACACAAAGACCACCTAATGCGACAAAAGATTACTTAACTGCAGAAGGATATAAAAAATGTGATAAAGAAAAGGTCTATCTTTATGTCAGAAAAGACTTCTAAGCACCTGGGGATGATAGTTTCTCTGACGGAGGCTCCTCCAACAGCCGCTAATAGCAAGGCTCATTCAGCAGCTCTTCAAGCAATGAGAGCCGCAACAGCTACAGAAACAACCAAGGCCAGCCCTCACAACCTATTTTAGGATACCCAATGGGCCCCTATTTTGGACAACAACCACCATGGAACGCGCTGTTCAAAATACCACCTCCCATGTACCAATACAACCTAAACTAACAGCCTTTTTTAGGAAGAGGCCGGGGTAGGGGCAGTAGCAGAAGAAGAGCAGGACACAAAAGTGTCCAGTAGCAAGACTAGCCAAATCTGCAATCGCTTCAACAAATGGAACTCAGGAGCAAAAACAACAAACAAAGATAGTGGTTAATCTTTCACCAAAGGTACTGGCACACCAGGCACAGCCAGGATGTGACACGACCCATGTGACCCGCATTACTAAAAGACAGACACTGCTACTCTGTTCCTGCAATCCATGTTGGATGGAGGAGGGTAGGTTAGATTGCAGTGTCCGGATCATCCACCAAGTAAATTCTGAGGGGAGTATGTCGATATTCACTGTACACAGCATATACACCCTGCGTCGCATTTAATCAGTCTCGAGGCTTACCTCACCAGCATAATCTCTTCACAGGTAAACCACTTTACAAGCTGCACGATTTCACGGGGCTCCTTTACAACCCCTAAATACAACTTAAAATTTATAGTGACACCGAGTAGGGCATAGGCGAGTGTACGGGGAAGCCTTAGTCACTTGGTCGATGAACTGATATTGTGACACGTGTTTAAGAAACAACCGTACAACCCATGTTCCAAAGAACAGCGGCATCATTAGCACGAGGGGGGCATTTTCTTATCACCTCGTCCCTTGATTTCAACCACAGCGTTGGACTCAATAGTACTACTAGATGGCTTCAATACACTAACGGCTACAGTACCCCAGGCCAGGTTCTCGCAGGCTGCTATGACATCTAACCTGGTACCACATTACAAACATGTCCTATGGAAATAGTGTGTGAGACACCAGCACTCTTTAACACACTATGATGGATATGACTATTGAGAACATTCCACTGCACTGCAGTGATTTTACACTATATTTACTACTCATCTCATTGAGTGGAACAATTAGCACTTGTGTTGATTCACTTTTAAAGCCACTCGCAAAGGACTGATGAGATGATCTTTTAAATCTATGACTACGGATGCCTCTTCTTTTGTTTTTTTTAAGGTGTTCCTCATTGTGGTCTGAACCCTCCAATTTGTCTAAGGAGTACTACCCAGCCTCTTTTGAGGTAAATCTTCACAATGCAAAAATGCGGCATCCTCTACATTAAGTGTACAAGGGCAGCGTTTCCAAGACCACACATTGATGTCCTCTACCTACATTTTTCGCTTAAGAATTTCAATTAAATGTCTGTTGAACTTTACACTATGACGATTGGTTACCTCACTGTAAAACCAAGCAGATACACGTCACTCTTTTCAGTAGAACTTCTAAATACACTATTGCTCCTGTATATAAACTATTGCACCTGTTTGGTACACCTTGACCACAGTCTAAAAACTTGTGTCACTTGTACCTCTCCACCTTATATTTCCTTCTCCTAGGTGGAGTCATTGACCGGCATCCTTGCAGGGGATACCAGCAAACATTAAGAGGTCCTCCTCTACTATAGCGGGCCCCTCAGCCCTAGATAGGGGCACTAACTGACTCTTTCTTGGACCTGACAAAGTGCCGGCCGAAGATTGAGCCTTTATGGCATGAAACATGACCACACCGTACTCATGACCACTTCCGATTAGTAGCTTTCCTGGTACCTGAAACCACTATTTTTATTTAGTCCTGGTCTGCTTTCCTCATAAAAAAAATTCTAGGTTATCATAGCCTATTTCAATCACCATTCACTCACCAAACTCATTTAACTCCCTCATCTGCATTCATGTATACGGTATTTCCAGAATAAAAGATCTCCGATAAAGAAGCACCCAGGCTCGTCAGGCATGGCAGCGCCGGCCAGATGAGGCGTGCCCAATGATGAAGCATTCTACCCTCATAGGTGTGTTAGTGCACCACAATCTGATTTTCAGATCTTCCAGTGACACGTACCTTAGCCACCTGGTTCAACTGCCTGTGTCCACTTGGCAGAGGAGGAACTACCCTGATTTTGATGATAAATGTGATGTCATACCTAGGCCAGTTAGCATGCTGGCCATCAGGGATCAAAACTCCAATATTTCTTGGAACCTCATCAGTACAGTATCTTCCACAGTCCTCAAGAGAGTTCATAGAGACAGAAGTTAAAGTGGATAATAAGAAAGGTCTTTTGGTACTCCTACTGCAGGCTATACATGGATTCTCTGTTCCTATTTTTTCCTCTTTTCAGACTTAGTGAAATATTAGACTCCGGCGGTCTATAGGACCGCTGTGGTAGCGGTGGCAGTCCAACGTCTGCCGCACAGCGGGACCACCCGCAGTATTACGACAGCAGTTGTCGCACAACTACTAGACCGCTGCAACCGCCGGAGATCCATGACCCCACATCAGAGGTGCAGCGGTCTGAGGCAGCAGTCAGCTGTCTGTGCGGTTGCGGCACTGCCAAGCATATTACGAGTTGCTTCACCACCTTCCTTTTCATGGCAGTGAGCCCACCGTGAAAATGGTGGTGGTGAGGAAAATAGGGCGGCCTTGCAGAGCCCCCTGTTCCCCCTGGGCCATGGGGTGCATGCAGTGGGACAAATGATGTGCCCCTACGTCTGTATGGCAGAGGTACTACCGTTTTTGCAATCTCGCAGTGGGGTACTAGCGTGGTGGCCTGCTGCAAGACCGGCAAACTCATAATAATGCCCTTAATCTGATGTAGAATAGTCTCAGCATGGGTTCTGTTCTTGCTCAGACCCGTAGGTAGTTTTTTGACACCCTTTAACCTATCCCTAGCTGTCTCACTGACAATTTTTCATCATTGAAATATAATCCCAGCTCTGTAAAATTTGCTTTTTCACTCAGTAAAAATCCCAATACATGGCCAACACAATCCAAAATAAGTCAGAGCTGTCCTACAGCACTATCCCCACCCATTGTAATCCAAGCTGTACACCTTTCAGAATGAAAGTATTGCTCACTGTTGCCTAAACATCTATCAGCACATGTAGCAATGTAAGAGGGACAATTCAGAACAGAATAAAAGCAGCAACACTAATGCATTGTGACATTGAGATTTTCAATAAAATATGGAGTGTTCTGAATCATTGTGTCCATAGCAGTCCAGTAGGAAGACCACAGTTAAATGGTCATCCCTTTTCCGACACAGTGACCACATGCTTAGAAGATCCAAAGTGTGTTGTGCATCCAACTAGATCAGAAAGCTCAAGGGATCGAGAAAATAAAATACTCTGCAACCTACAAACCATCTACAAAGCATGTCAATTGTTCTCATTGTTACAGACAATGTATTTGGAGATCAGGAAAGTGAAGAGAGACAAGAGGAGGGCCCTGGAGTGGAACCAACACTAAATAATACAACTGAGACAATACACTCAGGGTATAAGGCAGTCCCCTGCAGCTCATGCGGCTCAGGGGGGCCCCAATACTTCATGTGGGCCCCAGCCCCTCATGGGAGCCCCCATTTAACCTTAAGCCTCTGACTTTATGAGATATCAGACACTCTGACTCCTCCTCACATTTTGCAGGGAGACCTCATTAGTTTGCCTCATGTCACTGCCTTCACTGTGAGTCTAATTTGCTTCTCTACCCCACAACCACTTGGTGGACAAACCTTAGTCAGACAGCAGGCAAAAAGCCACTTACCCCTTCTTTCAATGAGACCTCAAAGCTTTCATCCTACTTCCATGTATGTCACCCAGGCTTGCATGTGCAACCAAAGTGGACCCAAAATCATTGATGCATGTTGTAGTGCAAAAAGCCTCAGACATGCAATTCAATCATCCCACAACAGCATTAAGGTCACATACAGGTTCCATAACACTGCAGCATCTCTTTTTGGGTTTTTCATTCTTTATAAATTATTGATTGATTGATTGATTGGGAGGCAGGCAACAAACTGAAATGTGACACTTATTGTAGCAAGTCTCTAATTCCTGTTCAAATGTGTATGTTGGAATTTCATCCAGTGCCACAACAAATGATGCCGCCGCATTAAAGGTTCATCGGGTTTGGTTGGGATGTCACTTTTATACTTCTATAGGCCAATTACCACCTTATGCTAAATGCTCATATGCTAAATGAGTTCAGCCCCTGCTCTGAGGTGGTGCTAAATTCCTGTACCATTTTCAATGCTTGAACTGATGTAACTTACAGTGTGGGCCCTCATTACAAGTTGAGTACAACACGTGTAACTGATTTCTAATACACTTAGGGCCTGATTACAAGTTTGTGAGTTAATTCCGACCACCGGGTAAAGTCCTGTTTGCGCACGAGTCAGAATTATGAGTGTTGCTCAAATTAATTGATCCGATAATTATTCGATGTGTTAAATACCTCAACTGTCATTAAATGTCAGCAGGTCATATCTGCCGAAATTTGATAGGGGAAAGTTACACAGTATTTACCGTACCATACAATGCAGATTTTGGTTCGCTACACACCAAATTCATATGCTATGCCCTACAAACTTGTAATCTGTTTTATTTCTTGCACCCAATAAATAACATACACTATAGTACCATTAATAATCAGGTATGTTAAATAATACGTAAGCTCATAATCAGGCCCTACATTGCATATTTTTCCATTTTTCCCGGCCTTTCGTCGAATGAGTTTAAAAAGGTTTGACTATCAGAATCTGCTATGGGAAAACTACAACTGTGTGATAATTATCACTCAACTCATAATTCTGATTTCTGTGCAGACACTAGTTGCATGGGGATTGGAACCAAGCCATAAATTTTAATGGGGACATTTAGAGGCAGATTAACTAGATTCTCACAAAGCCCAGTGAAACAGCTGTAAATGCTGCACTGCGTGAGGAGAGAGCAGGAGAACAACATTTTTACAGAAATGTGGCACTCTCTTCTCTCTCCTTGGCGCCGCTGCAGAAATATGCTGCTTGCACCATGGACACACCTAAGCAACTTACTGCAAGGGTATCTCTGTGAGTCTATCAAAAGGTTTAGTACTGGAAGGGAACCCTTCTAGAACAAAATACCATGGATAGTCTAACCTGAAACCTTTTCACAAAGCAGCATTCATACAAAGTTGGAAAAGAAATGAGAAATAAAAGTATTTCTCTTTATTTATTTATACAGCGTCTGAATCGACCCCCGAAGGGGTATCTCTGCACTTTGGGCAGCAAACAGAAAAGATGATGAACAGAACAGATTCTGAAGCAGAGTTAGAATAGGATGGCGCTTTCCGAATTGAAGATGGTCAGGGCATTGTCTCAAGTAAATAGGGAGCTGATTCCAGTAAAGAAGGCCAAGGTGGGAGAATGCCTTCCCACCCAGCCTAGCTTTCCTGACTCGGGGGACCACAAGAATGGATTTGGTTCCTGAGCGGAGGGACCTGGAGGGCGTGTACAACGTGAATTTCTCTGCAAGATAGGCAGGGCAGAGGTTGTATAAGACTTTGTGAACAGTACAGCAAACTTTAAACTTAACCAGCTTGCGTACTTGGAGTCAATGGTGCAGACGGAGAAGAGAGCAGGAAGCGGTCCTGGGGGGCCGTACAAGACCAGTCGGCCGGGATGTTCTGGACCACCTTCAATTTACAACGCAAGGACCCATTGGCTGAGACCAGGAGGCAATTGCAGTAGTCCAGACAGCTTAGTATAAGTGCCTGCGTCAGGGTTTTCCGAGTTGAGTCAGGAAGCTGGGGAAATACTTAGCGTAATAGGCCCAGCGTATGAAAGCAGGAGCCAGCTATCTGAGCAGCGTGTTCTTTCAAGGTGAGAGCCTGGTCCAGGTGAATGCCTAGGTTCTTAACAAGGGACTTGGGGGGAGGGGTGTACCAAGGTCTACCGGCCATCATTCAGGAGTCCACTGTAAGGGGGCCTCTCTGAAGAGCAAGATCTCAGTCTTCCCGACATTAAATTGGAGGAAATTACATCTCATCCAATTGGAAATAGCCATTATCCCAGAGGAGAAGGTCGACTAAGCAGATGGGGTGAATTTGCTAAAAGGAAATAGCAGCTGTGTATCGTCGGCATATGAAATAGGAATGAAACACAGGTCCTAAGGAGATTGGCAAAGGAAGCAACAAAGATATTGAACAAGGTGGAGCTCAGACAGGAGCCCTGAGGTACTCCCTTGGTCAGTTTCATAGATGCTGAACGGTAAGGGCTGAGATTGATATCCTTGGAACAGGAGGATAGAAAGCTTGTCATCCACTGGAGGGCAGAGTCTCTGAGTTCAATCTCCTCCAGTCTCCTGAGCAATATCTGATGTGAGACCATGTCGAATGCGGCAGAAAGGTCCAACAGCACCAGAATCGTAGATTGGCCCCTGTCTAAGGTCATCCTGATGTTATCCGTGACAGCTAGCAGGGATGATTCTGTGCTGTGTTTGGGCCTAAAGCCTGACTGGGAAGAATCTAGGCGGCCAGTAAGTTCCACATGGTCAGTCAAATGTTTGTTGATGTGTTTTTCTAGTAGTTTGCTCAGGAGGACGAGTAACGAGATGGGGCGGACATTGGAGAGATCAACCAGGGGAACTTTAGTGTTCTTGCGGACAGGCATAACCTGTGCTGCTTTCCATTCCAAAGGAAGACGACCCTCTCTCATGGAGAGATTGGAGAGATGGAGAAGAAACTCTATGCATTGGAGCTAGTTGACAGGACAGGGAGGCTGTGATTTTGGACAGGATAATATCTAGGAGGGAAAAAGAGAAAGAACCTCTGGAAGGGCCTATATTTCTTTCAACAATGGATATATCCTAACAGTTAGTAAAGAGATGCCAAAGAAAGATCCTTAAGATATTATTCAAACATTAGAAATTTTTTATTTAGACTATTTTGTCATTTTCTTAAAAATTGATTCATATATATAGATACATATCATTGTCACTGTGCAAATAAACATTTATACATGTGTTATCATTTCAAAAAGTGCCATCTAGTAACAATTGATCCTGTAGATCAAGAACGACAGATTCACATAGACATCAGACAGCATACACTAACAACAAAGAATACAGTGCATACCTGACAATATATACAACTCGACAAGGTTATACAAGACATAGACTAATACAGGTGGTAGCTCTAAGGTATACTTAAGAGGGAACGATTGGGAACCTAGATGGAATGGTTCTAGTGGTTATGATGTAATTGACCAAATCATATCCAGGACAAAGATGTTGAGCCGACGTACGTTTCGGTGAGAATCACCTTCCTCAGGGCAAAGGACAGAAGAACTAACAAGTGATACAAATATCTTAAAAATGTGAGGGCAACACACAAAAGTTCTATGGTGTAGAAAATCTACTAATGTAGATGTTGAGAATTCTGGCGAGGTTCTTTGAAGTAGATACTCAAAGGGGTTTCTTTTTTGTTAGAGCCACCCGGGGAACTTCTCTGAGTAAAGGAGTAGTTTCTGTTGGCATATACACGGTGTATTGGTAGTAAAACTTGGGTAGTTTGAGTTAAGGCGCCATGATCTTTTAAGTAGCGTTTGTATCCCTCCTAAGGCGCAGTTAGGGGTACATCGCCCCGTCTGGGTAATTCTGGAGAGAGACCGTGTCTTAGTCTTCAGGTGCTGGGAACACGACCGGGGGGTTCTGTCAGAAAGTGACGGCACTTTCTGACAGAACCCCCGGTCGTGTTCCCAGCATCTGAAGACTAAGACACGGTCTCGCTCCAGAATTACCCAGACGGAGCGATGTACCCCTAACTGCGCCTTAGGAGGGATACAAACGCTACTTAAAAGATCATGGCGCCTTAACTCAAACTACCCAAGTTTTACTACCAATACACCGTGTATATGCCAACAGAAACTACTCCTTTACTCAGAGAAGTTCCCCGGGTGGCTCTAACAAAAAAGAAACCCCTTTGAGTATCTACTTCAAAGAACCTCGCCAGAATTCTCAACATCTACATTAGTAGATTTTCTACACCATAGAACTTTTGTGTGTTGCCCTCACATTTTTAAGATATTTGTATCACTTGTTAGTTCTTCTGTCCTTTGCCCTGAGGAAGGTGATTCTCACCGAAACGTACGTCGGCTCAACATCTTTGTCCTGGATACGATTTGGTCAATTACATCATAACCACTAGAACCATTCCATCTAGGTTCCCAATCGTTCCCTCTTAAGTATACCTTAGAGCTACCACCTGTATTAGTCTATGTCTTGTATAACCTTGTCGAGTTGTATATATTGTCAGGTATGCACTGTATTCTTTGTTGTTAGTGTATGTTGTATGATGTCTATGTGAATCTGTTGTTCTTGATCTACAGGATCAATTGTTACTAGAGGGCACTTTTTGAAATGATAACACATGTATAAATGTTTATTTGCACAGTGACAATGATATGTATCTATATATATGAATCAATTTTTAAGAAAATGACAAAATAGTCTAAATAAAAAATTTCTAATGTTTGAATAATATCTTAAGGATCTTTCTTTGGCATCTCTTTACTAACTGTTAGGATATATCCATTGTTGAAAGAAATATAGGCCCTTCCAGAGGTTCTTTCTCTTTTTGCTTGTTTTGTCTCCCCCCTCTGGGCTTCAAAAGATTTGGGAGAACTCTTTCTCTACATAATATCTAGGAGGGAGCCAGATTTTACTGTATGAAGCAATGCTTCTGCGTCTACCGAAGTCAGAGGGGTAAACCTTCTAACAGCTGGGGGTTTGCTCGTTCTGGCAAGTTGGATGCCATAGCGACCGGAGGCTGGCTCCCTGATGAGATAATCTTGTCCTAGATAAGCTCTATTTTCTGCAAAAAATTATGTGCGATGTCATTGCAGAGAGATTGTGAGGGGACCTCTAGATTATCACAGGCCTTGAGATTGGTGAAGGACTTAAGGATTCAGTAGAGGGTTTTGGTCGCAATTCCAGCCTGGGCTAACTGAGATGTGATGTGAGCTTTCCGTGTGGCCTTTATGTTTTTGTGGTAGCCAGGGAGTGACCTTAAATCTGTATTTGTTGCCATCATCTTGGGTACTACGCCAAAGTCTTTCTTGTTTTTTGCATTGTTGTTTTTGAGCTCGGGGCTCAGGGGAAAACCAAGCTGTCTGGGGACGCTTAGAAGAGTTGGGGAGTGATTCCAATGGTGCAAGCTGGTCTATGGCGCAGGTGACAGCAGAATTATATTTAGCTAGAACATCCTCTATATTGTCAGGTTCAATGTCCCAAGGTGCCAAGAAGGAGGCTCGGAAAAGGTTTTCTTCCATTGTGTGCGAGTATAGTGAGTGACAGGGCTGGGGCCATTCTTCTCCCTGGGACCCTGAACGAGGAATTTGATGGCTGCATGATCTGACCATATCAACGACTGGGGAAGTTCACACAAAATGCTAAAAGAATTAGAAAAAACTATATTCAGCGTGTGACCTGCTGTGTGTGTTGGACCTTCATTGGGCTTAACTAGGCCTAGAAGAGCAAGGTCTGCCAAGAGCATCAGTGCATCGGTATTGGTGGTACATTCACTGTGAACATTAAAATCTCCCAACAATAGGGGCAGGTAATGGAGGCAAGATGGCCGCTACTAGATCGTAGTGCACAGTTTCATACTATCCCTCTCCCTCCCTGACCTAGGATGGTACTCTTATTAGGATGCTGTGGACTCCCCGAGGTTCGTAACTCCTGGCAGTAAGGAGACATAAGGATTTCGGGACTGCAAGCTGGTTAGCCTCCCCGATAGCATTACTAACCTCAATTATCAGGATCGGCTCTTCAAGGATTGCCGTATTGCTTGGTCGGATGAGAGTGACAAGTACAATGCCCCAGTGTGCCACTAAGCAGGTGAAGGATTCGGGGAACCCTAGTGAGAGACTGACAACCAAAGACACCCCAGTCCCGGGCACGGTTCAGCGCTCAACAGGTGCGGCTCCGAGGGCTCTGGTTACAGCGAGGCTGCGATCAGCGATAATGCTCGTAACACCCCGCCACAGAAACAGCAAAAGCCTACAAAGGACAGCGGCAAATCTAAAGACGCTGCAATGCGGCAGTCCACAGTGATCGAAGCTTTTTCCACCAAAGTGCCGGAGCTCCCAGACGCTGACGCGAGGAAAGGGAAAAACGAAAGCGTCGCCGTCCACGAGGACGCCAATAGTACGGTAGCCAAGCAACACCCGGACTCAGCAGCGCAAATTCTGTCCAGCGAGCAGAGGAGCGGCAAGGAAGGTACAGGCACTGGAAGAGATGAGGGAGCACAGGAAGCGCTCCCTCACGACAATGGATATCTGGCTAAATCAATTGGAGGAAATCAAGTCAAGTCAAGTCAAGTCAGAAAATTTATATAGCGCACTACATACCCAGAGGGTTTCAAGGCGCTTAAGGAGGGGTGGGGAATTACTTGTCAAATATCCACGTTTTAAGTTGCTTTCTGAATGATAGGTGGTTCTGGGTAAGGCGAAGGTAAGTGGGAAGTGAGTTCCAGGTTTTAGCTGCCAGGTAGGAGAAGGATCTACCTCCCGTGGTGGTCTTGTTGATGCGAGGTACAGTGGCAAGGGCTTGGTTGGAGGATCGAAGCTGGCGGGAGGGGGTGTAGAAGGACATTCGTGTGTTGAGGCATTCTGGTCCGATTTCGTAGAGTGCTTTGTGTGCGTGGGTTAGGAGCCGGAAAGTGATCCTCTTATTGACGGGAAGCCAGTGGAGGTTTTTCAGGTGACCAGAGATATGTTCTTTACGTGGGATGTCTAATATGAGCCTGGCTGAGGCGTTTTGGATTCGTTGGAGTTTTTTCTGGATTTTAGTGGTAGTCCCGGCGTAGAGGGTGTTTCCGTAGTCCAGTCGGCTCGTGACCAGAGCGTGGGTGACCGTTTTCCTAGTTTCGGTGGGGATCCAACAAAATGTTTTTTTGAGCATGCGGAGAATGTTGAAGCAGGATGAGGAGACGGCGTTGACTTGTCTGTTCATTGAAAGTGAGGAATCCAGGATGACGTCCAGGTTCCGTGCGTGGTCTGTCAGGATGGGTGCTTTTCCAAGGGCTTCTGGCCACCAAGAGTCGTCCCATGCGGAGGGGGAGGTACCTAAGATGAGGACTTCTGTTTTATCTGAGTTCAATTTCAGACGGCTGTGTTTCATCCATTCGGCTACTTCTTTCATTCCTTCGTGTAGGTTCGTTTTGGCGGTGCTAGGGTCTTTGGTGAGTGATAGGATCAGTTGAGTGTCATCCGCGTAGGAGATGATGTTGAGGTTGTGTTGGCGGGCGATGGCCGCGAGGGGGCTCATGTATACGTTGAAAAGGGTGGGGCTGAGTGAAGATCCTTGTGGTACGCCGCAGATGACTTCAGTGGCCTTTGACTTGAATGGTGGAAGGCAGACTCTCTGGGTTCTTCCGGTGAGGAACGAGGTGATCCATTCCAATGCTTTTCCTTGGATTCCGATGTTTCTGAGGCGCTGTAGAAGGGTGCTATGGCAGACTGTGTCGAAGGCAGCGGAGAGGTCGAGGAGGATGAGGGTGACTGTGTCTCCATTGTCTAGTAAAGTTCGAATGTCGTCTGTTGCTGCGATGAGGGCGGTCTCAGTGCTGTCTTTTGCTCGGAAGCCGGATTGTGAGGGGTCGAGGGATTTGTTGGCTTCGAGGAAGGCGGCGAGTTGGTTGTTGACAGCTTTCTCGATGACTTTGGCCGGGAATGGAAGGAGCGAGATGGGGCGGTAATTTTTGAGTTCGGTGGGGTCCGCTGTGGGTTTTTTCAGAAGGGCGCTGAGTTCAGCGTGTTTCCAGCTTTCCGGGAAGGTGGCGGATTTGAAGGAGCAGTTGATGACGTCTCGGAGGTGCGGTGCTATGATGGAGTCTGCTTTGTTGAAGATGTGGTGAGGGCAAGGGTCTGTGGGGGATCCTGAGTGGATGGAGTTCATCAGGCGGATGGTGTCCTCAGTGGAGATAGGGTTCCAGTCATTAAGGGTGTTCGAGGGGGGTGAAGGTCCAGCAGGTGGTTGGGAGGGTTGGTCTCCGGGTTGGTTGTCGAAGCTGTTGTGGATGTCTGCAATTTTGTTGTGGAAGAATGAGGCTAGGGAGTCGCAGAGTGCTTGAGAGGGGGTGATGTCGTTAGAGTTGGCCGCGGGATTAGTAAATTCCTTGACTATGTTGAAAAGTTCCTTGCTGTTGTGGGCGTTGTTATCTAGTCGTTCCTTGAAGGCGGTTTTCTTGGCCTTTCGGATCAGTTGGTGGTGTATGCGGGTGGCATTTTTGAAGGCGTCCTTGGTGCTGGTGGTTGGGTCTTTTTTCCAGGCCTTCCCAAGGGAGCGGCAGAGTTTCTTGGATTTCTTAAGATCATCGTTGAACCATGAGGCCTTCTTGCTGCCAAGTTTGCTTTGTCGTTTTTTCAGTGGTGCTAGGATGTCGGCGCTGTTGGATAGCCATAGGGAGAGGTTGGTGGCGGCTTGGTCGGGATTTGAGGAGTGTGCTGGGGGGTTTAGAAGAAGCGATGAGGAGATCTGGTCGATGGTGATTTTGTTCCAGTTTCTTTGCAGAGTTGGTTTGGGGTCGTTGTTGGGTTTGGGCTTGTTGTAGGTAAAGTGAACGCAGCTGTGGTCAGTCCAGAGGAGAGCCGTAAGGTGGCTGAAGGAGACATGATTGCTGGAGGTGAAGATAGGGTCGAGAGTGTGACCTGCGATGTGGGTGGGGGAAGTGACCAGTTGTTTAAGTCCGAGGTTTTATCACTCCACATCAAACTATGAGTACTGGGAATATGTGGGGAAGTGACCCTCTCCTGGCAAGTCATGCTACTGCAAAGGCTCTGCAACAGCAGGGGGTGTCAGAAAGAGGGGAAGGTGGCTCTCCAGAGGAGGACTGTTTTTTTCCCTGAACGAGGACTCAGAGTCTTTGGTATCTAGCGAAGTAAGTTCAGGCGAGGCCTCAGAATCAGGGACCAGCACTTTTGAGAGAAAGAGCACGCAGAAGAAGCGAAGATCTAAAATCAGAGCTAACCCGCTTGGGAGCCCTGTGGATACCGCCGAAAAGTTAGTTTGGGACTATTCAGCTACTTTGCAATTTTACCAGGATGAAAATAACCCACTCAGCCTGGAAGGGGAGTTTGCATCTAACGACCCCCCTAGCCTCAGCCAGCCTCACTTAAGTTACTATTCAGTACTCTAAAGCAGATGCAGGGGAAGCAAGGATGGAGAGCCGCAGGGCCAGGCAAGCGACAAAAAAGATACAAAGTTCATTGCGGAAAATAAATAAACTATATGAAGAAGGGGTGGACAGAGTGGCGCAGGTCGAAGAAAGAATAGGAAGGCTGGAGGATGACGTTAGCAGCTGGAAGACTTTTAAACAATCACAAGAAAAGATGTCAGAGGATGTCCAGTGGAAGCTGGAGGATTTAGAGAATCAGCAGCGGCAGAACAATATAAGACTACTGAGGGTGGCCGAGGGCACGGAGGGGCAAGATGTCAGGTCATTTGTTGTCAGTTTACTGAAGGGTGCATTTCCAGAGTCACCAGCCTGCCAGTGGGAGAATGAAGTTCAGAGAGCACACCAATTTCCATTCACACTGAGGAAAGGGCATGTGGGATCGCAGGAAAGTATGCCCAGGGCAATCCTGGTCTATGTGGGAACTACCTGCTTAGACAAGAAATTATGGACAAGGCAAAGCCAGAGTCTAAGCGGTCATTTAAAGGCATTACCTTTTTCGCCAGACCCGACTTCTGTCACGCTACAGTGGAGAGAAGATGGAGGTTAAGATAGCTAATCACTCCTTTCCAGGCTCTAGGGTTGGAGGCTTATCTATTATATCCCGCCAGGCTCAAGGTGATTACAAAGGGGCAGGTCAAAATGTTTTTTTCAGAAATTAAAGCACAACAGTACCTGGAGGAATTAAAGGGACAGAAGTGTGATTGAGTCACTTAAGGGTAAGGGGGCTAATCACTCAGGGGCTGCACAGGGGTTCTTAGGCTGGGATAAAAGTTGGCCGTATTTGTTTGGCTCAAGGGTTAGGGTTAGGGGGAATCCACAATGTAGCTTGATTGACATTTGCGAGGGAGAGGGATGCAATGGCTGCAATCCAAAGCGGTCACTCATAGCTCATGCTTGACCTAATTGCCTGTAAAAGGGGGGGCTCTGGGGGAGGGTTGCTGGAAGGGGCTGGAGGGGCAGGAGGCTGGGGGTGTGAAGGAGGGTAAAGGGGTCGCACACAGCACTCACAGCAAAGCACATGTTTCAATTTTCTTCAACTTATGGATGGGAAAGGCAAAACAGCAATTTGATACATTCTATGAGAATTCGGATTGCATCTGTAAATGTATGCGGTCTTAACAATGGCACTAAAAGGCAGAGGGTGGCAGCGCTTCTAAGGTCAATGCTCCTTGACCTTTCTTGTCTACAGGAGACCCACATAGAAGGGACAAAAGGCTACCTCCTCGAGCAGCTGGGATTTTCGGTGCTGGCGGATACAAAGCAAGGGTATAAAAGTCGGAGAGTCGCTGTACTCACTAAAAGAGGGGACACAATTATCAAAAGAAAGAAGGAATATCAATGTGGGAGGTGGGTCCTACTGGAATGTACTACTAAGGGCGAGACATTTACCTTAGCATTAATCTACGGGTCAACTGATGACGAGCCAGATATTTTTGAGTTCTTGGATTCGGAATTACCCTTATGGCCAGAACCTATCATTTGATGCGGTGACTTTAATTTCAATGGGCTGACTGGGTTAGGCACAGAGGCGGGCAGACATACACCGTCCACAAGAAAAAGACTTGTCGCGCTATAGTCAACTTGGCATATCATAATTCTTTAACAGACCTTTGGGCTCCATCTAATTCGGTAGGCACTGGCAGTACATTTTACTCAGCATCACACAGGATCTCCGTGAGATTGGATTGTTTTTTTAATATCTAACTCCCTAATCGCTAGAATCCGGATAGAAAAACAACCACGAATAATCCTCTAATAATTACTCTTAAGCTAGGGAGGGCTGGTAGTAGGGAGAACAACTGGACTTTTGAGAGGGCATTATTACAGGATGAGGGATATGTTAGTCACATGAAGGAGTGGATTAGAACATACTGGGAGATCAATAGAGGAAGTACCTCCTCCGGTATGGTCTGGGAGGCACGGGGGGAGACCTTGAGCTACACATTATATAAGAAAAAACAGGAAAAGGAGAGAATTGAAAAGTTTATTAAAATGTTGGCAGCATTAGAGGAGGAGTTCAATGTAGCTATATAGCAAGAGACACCCCTGGAGCAAAATTCTTCTTAAAATTGCAGTTGATAAGGCCGAGGCAAGCACGAGCATCGCAAGTAAAGCGGAAGCCAGTTTTTTGTAAAAAAAAAAAGGTGCTATGAACTAAGCAAGAGAGTAGGGCACATCCTGGCAATACGCACAAGACAGGAAATGGCGGCAGGGGAAATAAAGGAGATCTTAGATGGGGGAGGAGATGTAGTCACAGACCCCGGGGCAATACGGGAGGTCATTAGACTTTTTTATGCAGCATTGTATTATCAAGATCAGTTAAGTGATGCAGCACTCATACAGGAATATTTAAAGGACATCTTACACCCGGTTCTCCCCGAGGACGAGAAGGTAGCTCTGGATCTCCCCTTAACGCTAGATGAGATGGTTGTAGCATTGAAAAACCTCCCCTCGGGTAAAGCGGCAGGGCCGTATCGGATACCTGCCTAGTTCTACAAAGTTTTCCAAGATGTGTTAGGCAGGGATATGCAGGCTACATTGGCTCAAGCGCAACAAGGAGCCTCCATACCAAGCTCCTGGGGGGGAATATAGTACTAATCTTGAAAAAGGGTAAACCACCATCTGAACCAGGATCCTATAGGCCTATAACACTTATGAACGCTGATGCGAAGATTTTTTCTAAAATACTGGCTATGAGGTTATGCAGGGTAATTGAGGGCATGGTAAGTGGGTTGGAGGGGGCCCGGATTTTAAAATGCACTATTGGGCGGCAGCTCTTCAATACTTACAGGGGTTGCTGCAAGGAGCAGAGCGGGACTTAGACGATAGATTTGGCTTTACTCAGGTATATACTACAGTATTGGGGACAGAAGCGGGAAATTGCTTTCTTAATTGCACAGACTTCAGTTATTATAAAAGTTTCAAGACATTGCAGGCCGCGCACAAGATATGGAAAGCCTTCTCAAAAAAGTTTGGCCTTGGTAGATTTAACAGCTATACGCGCATGCTTAAGAATGTATCTGTTAGACCTGACATCATTGGCTTGAGTCTCTCCTCCATTTTTTCTGTTTGCCTCCACTGTTTTACGATGTTTTGCTGGTATATGCTTTGGGCGCTGTGCCACTGCTGATCAGTGCCATAGCGCAAGTGCTCCCTATGTTAAATTGATGTATCTATTGTATCCATGTTTGGCTTATTTGGTTTACTGTCAGTCCCTAGTCCAGTGCACTAGGAGTGCCGGGGCTTGTAAACACAAATGCCACTCGTGGGCTTGCAGCACGTGTTGTGCCACCCACAGGAGCGGCCTCGTAAAAGAATGTCTACGGGTCGGGCATTGCGAGACCCACGTGCAGCCTAGTGCTGTCACGCAGGCTGCGCAAGTATACCTACTTGCCAGCCCCTCAAACCTTCCCTTGACTTCATGTTAGTCACCCCTATGGTAGGCCCACCCACGGGCAGGGTGCATTGTAAGTGTAAGGTAGGACACGCCTGAATAAGTTGGCATGTCCTGATAGTGAACAACCGCCATCTTCGTTCTTCACTATTGCGAGGTAGCCTGCTCTCCATTAGTTAGAATGGGTCGCCGGGATTAATAATGCTATGATCCTAGCTGGCTTGGGGAGCATGGTGCAATGTCGAGTTTGGTATCCCTGAACTCGGGGTTTAATTACGCATCCGTTGGTGTGGATGGTTTTTGGACTCTGGGTTCGAAAATAGCACTTTTAGAAAGTGTCTATTTTCTTGTCTAACCATTTCTGGTTTCTGCTGGTCTTGCGTGTGTGTGACAGGAGCTGGGTGGCTCCAAGCGGTCTGGATGAGTCAGTATAGGATGAGTGGGACATTTGCGTTGAGAGTAGGGGGAGAGTAGTTGTTGATAGCCTGCCCTGCCTGGTACAATGCTGGCTCCACCTCCTGCCAAGCGGCTGATGGCTCTGTGCCTGCCATGGACGATCCTAGCCCCACCTCCTGCCAGGAGGCCGATAGCTCTGCTCCTGCCAGTGTCAATGCTGGCTCCACCTCCTGCTGGGCGTCTGAGGACCCAGCCCTGCTCAGTGAATAGGCCAGGTGCTTCTGCCTGGCTCCACCCACGACAGACCCAGGATGTTGGGAAATTCCCCTGCATGGACAAAGGGATCAAAGCCGAGAAGGGGTATAAGAGAAGGACCCCTGAACCAAGAATTTAGATCACTTCTGACAAGGAACCCTGTAACCAAGGACAAGAGGCCTGCTGATCTGAGGACTTGCCTACCCCTTCTGCCAGTGTGCTGTTTGCTGGGGGGAATCCTGCAGTGCTTCTTTATTTTTGCCAAGGAACCAGGAGAGAGGAACTGTGTGTGTACTCTCACGCTTGCTAAGAAAATCTCCAAGGACTGGAAGAGTGCCAGTTTCCTGCTGAAGTCACAGGGCTAAAGGACTTCATCTGTTTAAAGTGCTATTTGCTGGAACCTGTGAATCCAGCACCTCTGAAAGAGCCAGCAACCTCGACGCCGACGGACATCGCTGAATCCAGCTCGACATAGTGAGTAACGGCTCCAGTGTCCCGCTTCCTCGGCGACCGGCCGCCGGGCCCGACCGACGCCAGCAGCAACGCCAGTGAGTGGGAGTACGGCTCCAGCTCCAAGGGACCTCGTGTCTGCACCGCTGCTGATCACATCGCCCTCGTGCCCTCTCGACGCCGTGAGCGCTGCTCACTCTGTGCAACAGCATCATCAACGACGACGCCTGCTGAGGCATGATCGACACCGAAGACGCGACGCCGGATTGCTCGACGCCGCTGATCATCGTGTGCTTCATTTTCCAAAGGTACTGTGTTGTTGGGGGGTCCGTGTGACTCCGGGCTCGACGTAGCGCTCCTCGCCGTCGACGCCGAACCTTTGGATTAACTTTGCTTCGACGTCGTGTAGCCCCCGTGTGGGTTACCCTGTTGCTAAGAACTGTATTGCCAAGAAGAAGATTTGCTTTGATACTAAAGACTTTTGTGCTAAAGAAGAAACTACAGTTGAACTATCCTTTTTCCCTTCCCCGAGTATTTATTAAGATTGTGTACATTTTTGTCGGTATTTAGTCTTGTGCTAAGCCTTATATAAAAATACTTATTTTTATAATACTACTGTGTCGTGTCCATTTGTAGTGTTTTCACGTTATTACTGTATGTGGTCATAAATGCTTAACACACAGCCTCTGAGATAAGCCTGTCTGCTCTGCCAAGCTACCAAGGGGGTGAGCAGGGGTTATCGAAGGGTGTGATCCCCTTGCGCTGACTAGAAAAGGTGTGTCCCTATTTGTCAGAAGTGTATACCTCTGCCAACTAGAGACAGCCGGCTCTAACATTGGATGCAGCGGTGAGGATTTGGACCTTGCATTTATGACCCATTTGCAGTGATTAGTGTACGCTACAGAGTGAAAGCAGACCATAACCCAGTCACAATCTAATTGGGAAGGATCCTATTTTTGGTTCTCCGCTTTTCTGAAACTTGATATTTTTGAACACTGCCAGTTTTGACCTTGAGTGACACCGGAGTCACTACCCCTGTTGTTGTTGTTGCGGAGGAGTTTGATAGGAAGAAAATGAAGAAATACTGGAAAAAGCAGCTGCAACACTTTTGCGAGCAGCTTCAAGTTCCTACAACAGGCCTCGAAAGGAAAGAGGATTTTCGCAAAGCTTTGGAGGCCTGGTTGGAGTCCAGAGATCCCACTGATCCTGTGGTGGTACCGCCAGTGGAAGGGGATGAGGAGGCGCCAGCGAATGGGCCTGAGTCCTCTCCCGGAAGCAGTGTTTCCTCCAAAGGTCTTTCCCCTGAAGAACGAGAAGAAAGGGCTAAGGAGCGTGCATACAACATGGAAATGGCAAGGCTAAAGATAAGGGCAGTTGGAGTTAGAAAATGCAAGAGGTAGAAGAGAAGCTGATTTGGAGACCAAAAGGTTAGATTTTGAAAGAGAGAAGTTAGCTTTGGAGCGTGATACCAAGTTGAGGGAGTTGGACATCCAAGCTAAGAAGTTAGAATTGAATCCCTCTGGTGGCAGCATTCCATCTGGGCCTGCAGAAAGTAAGTTTTACTTTCCGAAAGATGTGATAAAAGATTATCATAGGAACAAAGATATTGGTCAGTGGTTTAAAGCGTATGAGTTAGCATTGTTGGCCCACCGGGTCCCTGAGAAGGATTGGGGAGCGGGGTTGTGGGGTCGCTTTGTGAATGAGGGAAGAGATACCCTGTTAGACATGCCTGTTGAGGATAGGATGTCGTATGCTCATATGAAAGATGCTTTAATGTTGCGGTATGGCCTAACACCCGAGAAGTACAGACAAGCTTTTAGAGAATGTAAGAAGTTGCCTGGTACGACGTGGGTTGAATATGTGTCTTATTTTTGCAGAGCCATGGATGGTTGGGTAAAGGGCAGCAAAGTGGAAAGTTATGAAGCTCTTTATGATTTGTTTGCTTGGGAGCATTTGTCTAATAACTGTTTTCCAGAGCTGCGCCAGCACCTGATTGAAAGCAAGATATCTAACCCTAGAAAACTTGCTGAGGAGGCGGACCGCTGGGTCAGTACCAGGGTCCACAAGGGTCCAGTGGGAGACTCAGCCAAAGGTGGGCAGGGTCCCCAGCAGAAGAGTGGGGGGGACAAGGGTAAACAGAAGGAGTCCCAGAAAGGGCCCTAAAGTAATCCCCAAGGGAACCAAGGGAAAGGTTCCCAGCCTCCCCCTGAGAAGAAGCCAGGGGCCCGACGGGTAAACCTGTTCATAGGGGCCCCCTAACCTGCTACACTTGTGGGCAGGTGGGACACCGGTATTACGATCCCCAGTGTCCCATGAAGAAATCGAATGCACCGCCGAGTGCACCCCCCCGTCAGTTGGCGAGTGTAGCCTTGGGAGGGGAGGAGATGGTTGTCCATGGTGGGAGGGGTCCCGCAGAGATGTCCCTGGTCTCGCTAGGAGACATGCAAATGGTCCCTCCACCCCCTCTGCCTAGTAACACTAGTAAATATAGGCAGTGGGTGACCATTAATGGCCATAGAGTGGAAGCTCTCAGAGACACCGGAGCGAGTGTGACAGCTGTCAAGTGTCACTTGGTGTCCAGAGAGCAGGTGGTTCCCCACGCATTCTACCCCGTGATAGCTGCCGACAACTCCCAGAAAGAGTGTGAGGTGGCTCAGGTTTCCTTTGAATGGGGGGGAGTTTCAGGTACTCTTCAGGTTGCTGTGAGGCCCGCCATGCCTGTCGATTGTCTCCTGGGCAATGATTTAGAAGACTCCCCTTGGGCGAAGGTGGAGAGAGAGGCGCACTTGAAAATGTTGGGCGTGCCAGAGTGGGTGTGTGCAACCACTCGATCGATGACAGCGAGTAAGGGTGTTGATGGGGTCCCGGAGCCTGAAAGTACGGCCCATGACCCAGCTGTGAAGAGAAGAGGCAGGAGGCGCGGGAAACCGGCCCCCGTAGTTCCCGTGGTCCAGGAGGAGGTAGACCCTGAGGGGGATGCCCTGGAGCCCACAGGGGAACAAATTGCCGAACTGGGAGGCTTGCCCGAGCTGACCCATTGGCAGCAGGATAGTGGTCCCACCAGGGAGGAATTCTGTGCCGAACAGAAGGTGTGCCCTTCTCTTGTGGGCATGAGGCAGCAGGCCTCAGCCCAATCCTCAGGTGATCAGTCAGGGTCACATTTTGTATACTGGGAGAACGACCTCCTGTATAGCGAGCCTAAGGCCGCTGAGCCTGGGTCAGTCCGTGTGCTGGTGGTACCCCAGCGCTTTAGAGCCTTCCTACTGGGTTTGGCTCATGACGTTCCGTTAGCTGGACATCTGGGGTAGGACAAGACCTATGACAGGCTTGTCACCCATTTTTATTGGCCTCAGATGCGAAGGGAATGTAGACATCCATTGCAAGACTTGTCACACTTGCCAGGCAAGTGGGAAAAGCGGAAGGAAGCAGAAGGCTCCCCTCCAACCTTTTCCAGTCATCAGCACCCCCTTTGACCGGGTGGATATTGACATTGTTGGGCCCCTGGACCCCAAGACAGCCCTGGGCAACAGGTTCATCCTGGTCTTGGTGGACCATGCCACACGGTACCCGGAAGCCATCCCTCTCAGAACAGTGACGGCCCCCGTGGTGGGACGGGCACTGATGGGTGTTTTCTCCCGGATGGGGTTCCCCAGAGAGGGGGTGTCAGACCGGGGCACCAACTTCATTTCGAACTATATGAAGTCTCTGTGGAAGGAGTGTGGGGTAACTTACAATTTCACCACTCCTTACCACCCTCAAGGAAATGGGCTGGTTGAGAGATTCAACCGGACCCTGAAAGGCATGATCATGGGTCTCGAAGAACCAATGAGGCGGAAATGGGACGTCCTCTTGCCATGCCTGTTGTTTGCTTACCGAGAGGTGCCGCAGAAGTCTCTAGGGTTCAGCCCCTTTGAGCTCTTATACGGTCACCCGGTAAGAGGGCCTTTGAGTCTGGTCAAGGAAGGCTGGGAGCAATCTCCCAGGAAACCTCCCCAGGATGTATACAGTTACATGCTGGCCTTTCGGAACCAGACTCGGCGCTTCAGAGAACTTGCTCAGGCAAATCTGGAGGCCAGCCAGGAGGAGATGAAGCGTTGGTATGACCGGAATGCCACTCTGGTAGAGCTTCAGCCTGGTCAGGAAGTGTGGGTCATGTCCCCTGTGGAACCTTGTGTGCTCAAGGACAGGTGGACTGGACCGTTTAAGGTTGTGGAGAAGAAGAGCGATGTCACCTACTTGGTGGACTTGAAATCTCCCAGGAACCCCTTGCGGGTCCTGCATGTCAACCGTTTGAAGCCCCACTTAGAAAGGTCCGAAGTGGGCATGCTCCTAGCTACAGATGCTGGAATGGAGGAGGAGAGTGAGCCTCTTCCTGACCTCCTGTGTGCTAAAGAGCAAGACGGGTCAGTGGATGGTGTGGTCCTCTCTGACACACTGACCCTTGAGCAGAAACAGGATTGTCGCCACCTGTTGGGACAATTCCCGGATCTGTTTTCCTTGGTTCCGGGTGTCACTCATTGGTGTGTCCATGACGTTGACACCGGAGACAGCCCTCCTGTGAAGCACAAGGCTTACAGGGTGACTGACAAAGTTAGAGCATACATTAAGGAGGAGGTCTCCAAAATGTTTGCGTTAGGGGTAATTGAGTCCTCTAGCAGTCCTTGGGCCAGCCCAGTGGTCTTGGTCCCGAAGGCTGCAGCGCCTGGTGCTTCACCAGAACTCCGGTTCTGCGTGGATTACCGAGGACTCAATTCGGTCACGAAGACTGACGCGCACCCCATCCCCAGAGCTGATGAGCTCATCGATCGGTTGGGGGCTGCCCGGTACCTCAGTACGTTTGATCTAACGTCTGGGTACTGGCAGATCGCCTTGACTGATGGGGCAAAGGAGAGGTCCGCATTCTCAACACCAGATGGGCTATACCAGTTCCGGGTGATGCCCTTTGGGATGAAGAATGCCCCTGCCACCTTCCAGAGGTTGGTCAACCAGGTCTTGGCCGGACTGGAGGATTTCAGTGCCGCCTACCTGGACGACATCGCAGTGTTCAGCGCCAGCTGGGAGGAACACTTGCGCCACCTCCAGGAAGTGTTGTTGGCCCTGCGCGGAGCAGGCCTCACAATCAAAGCCAGTAAGTGCCAGATTGGGCAGGGTTCAGTGGTGTACTTGGGGCACCAAGTAGGGAGCGGCAAGGTTGCCCCCCTGCAACCCAAGATTGATACCATCCTGGCTTGGGAGCCGCCCAAAACCCAAACTCAGGTGAGAGCCTTCCTAGGACTCACAGGTTTTTACAGGAGGTTTGTCAAGGATTACGGTAACATTGTGCACCCCTTGACTTCGCTGACTTCCAGGAAGCAGCCACGAAACGTGATCTGGACTGATGCCTGTCAAACGGCCTTCGACACCCTGAAAACTGCAATGTGCACAGCACCTATACTCCAGGCACCCGACTTTTCGAAAGAATTTATTGTCCAGACGGACGCTTCAGAGCATGGCGTGGGGGATATTCTATGTCAGGTAAATGAAGAGGGCCGAGACTTGCCTGTAGCCTTCATCAGTCGGAGGTTACTTCCCAGGGAAACTAGGTGGAGTGCGATAGAGAGAGAAGCATTTGCTGTGGTCTGGGCGCTGAAGAAGCTAAGACCCTACCTGTTTGGGACTCACTTCCGGGTTCAGACAGACCACAGGCCCCTCAGATGGTTGATGCAGATGAGGGGTGAGAATCCGAAACTGTTGAGGTGGTCCATTTCCCTACAGGGGATGGACTTTACGGTGGAACACCGCCCTGGTACAGATCACGCCAATGCTGATGGTCTGTCCAGATTTTTCCGCCTTAGTGATGAGGACTCCCTAGGTCAAGGGTAGTTCTCCCCACATTTCAGCTGGAGGAAACACGTGTTAGACCTGACATCATTGGCTTGAGTCTCTCCTCCATTTTTTCTGTTTGCCTCCACTGTTTTACAATGTTTTGCTGGTATATGCTTAGGGCGCCGTGCCACTGCTGATCAGTGCCATAGCGCAAGTGCTCCCTATGTTAAATTGATGTATCTATTGTATCCATGTTTGGCTTATTTGGTTTACTGTCAGTCCCTAGTCTAGTGCACCAGGAGTGCCGGGGCTTGTAAACACAAATGCCCCTCGTGGGCTTGCAGCACGTGTTGTGCCACCCACAGGAGCGGCCTCGTAAAAGAATGTCTACGGGTCGGTCATTGCGAGACCCACGTGCAGCCTAGTGCTGTCACGCAGGCTGCGCAAGTATACCTACTTGCCAGCCCCTCAAACCTTCCCTTGACTTCATGTTAGTCACCCCTATGGTAGGCCCACGGGCAGGGTGCATTGTAAGTGTAAGGTAGGACACACCTGACCAAGTTGGCATGTCCTGATAGTGAACAACCGCCATCTTCGTTCTTCACTATTGTGAGGTAGCCTGCTCTCCATTAGTTAGAATGGGTCGCCAGGATTATTAATGCTATGATCCTAGCTGGCTCGGGGAGCATGGTGCAATGTCGAGTTTGGTATCCCTGAACTCGGGGTTTAATTACGCATCCGTTGGTGTGGATGGTTTTTGGACTCTGGGTTCAAAAATAGCACTTTTAGAAAGTGTCTATTTTCTTGTCTAACCATTTCTGGTTTCTGCTGGTCTTGCGTGTGTGTGACAGGAGCTGGGTGGCTCCAAGAGGTCTGGATGAGTCAGTATGGGATGAGTGGGACATTTGCGTTGAGAGTAGGGGGAGAGTAGTTGTTGATAGCCTGCCCTGCCTGGTACAATGCTGGCTCCACCTCCTGCCAAGCGGCTGATGGCTCTGTGCCTGCCATGGACGATCCTAGCCCCACCTCCTGCCAGGAGGCCGATAGCTCTGCTCCTGCCAGTGTCAATGCTGGCTCCACCTCCTGCTGGGCGTCTGAGGACCCAGCCCTGCTCAGTGAATAGGCCAGGTGCTTCTGCCTGGCTCCAACCACGACAGACCCAGGATGTTGGGAAATTCCCCTGCATGGACAAAGGGATCAAAGCTGAGAAGGGGTATAAGAGAAGGACCCCTGAACCAAGAATTTAGATCACTTCTGACAAGGAACCCTGTAACCAAGGACAAGAGGCCTGCTGATCTGAGGACTTGCCTACCCCTTCTGCCAGTGTGCTGTTTGCTGGGGGGAATCCTGCAGTGCTTCTTTATTTTTGCCAAGGAACCAGGAGAGAGGAACTGTGTGTGTACTCTCACGCTTGCTAAGAAAATCTCCAAGGACTGGAAGAGTGCCAGTCTCCTGCTGAAGTCACAGGGCTAAAGGACTTCATCTGTTTAAAGTGCTATTTGCTGGAACCTGTGAATCCAGCACCTCTGAAAGAGCCAGCAACCTCGACGCCGACGGACGTCGCCGAATCCAGCTCGACATAGTGAGTAACGGCTCCAGTGTCCCACTTCCTCGACGACCGGCCGCCGGGCCCGACCGACGCCAGCAGCAACGCCAGTGAGTGGGAGTACGGCTCCAGCTCCAAGGGACCTCGTGTCTGCACCGCTGCTGATCGCATCGCCCTCGTGCCCTCTCGACGCCGTGAGCGCTGCTCACTCTGTGCAACCGCATCATCAACGACGACGCCTGCTGAGGCCTGATCGACACCGAAGACGCGACGCCGGATTGCTCGACGCCGCTGATCATCGTGTGCTTCATTTTTCAAAGGTACTGTGTTGTTGGGGGGTCCGTGTGACTCTGGGTTCGACGTAGCGCTCCTCGCGGTCGACGCCGAACCTTTGGATTAACTTTGCCTCGACGTCGTGTAGCCCCCGTGTGGGTTACCCTGTTGCTAAGAACTGTATTGCCAAGAAGAAGATTTGCTTTGATACTAAAGACTTTTGTGCTAAAGAAGAAACTACCGTTGAACTATAGTTTTTCCCTTCCCCGAGTATTTATTAAGATTGTGTACATTTTTGTCGTTATTTGGTCTTGTGCTAAGCCTTTTATAAAAATACCTATTTTTATAATACTACTGTGTCGTGTCCATTTGTAGTGTATTCACGTTATTACTGTATGTGGTCATAAATGCTTAACACACAGCCTCTGAGATAAGCCTGTCTGCTCTGCCAAGCTACCAAGGGGGTGAGCAGGGGGTATCGAAGGGTGTGATCCCCTTGCCCTGACTAGAAAAGGTGTGTCCCTATTTGTCAGAAGTGTATACCTCTGCCAACTAGAGACAGCCGGCTCTAACAGTATCCCTTCCAGGGGAGATATTTAGGGATTCAGTGATGGTGGAATGGGGGGAACATGGAATCCAGAAACCAGGCGATCTCATGGGACCCTGCGGGGTACTTCAGTTTTCTGAATTACAGGCTATGTATGGTATTGATAGGAGTTTCTTTAAATATTTGCAGGTACGGAGTTTCATCTCCAATAAACATGGCGGGCCCCTAGGGTTCAGTAATAATACAATTTTGGATAATATTGAAAGCAGGGGAACTGTACTATTCGTAGATTTTTTGCAGAACTAATCACAGTAAAGACTGATGATTTAGGGAAATTTGGTACAAAATGGGCAGAGAAACTAGGTACCGATCAGGATTGTTTTCAGGAGTCACTAGACCTGGGACTGACAATACTCTATTCAGCTGCACTGCAAGCGCAGCATTACAAGACAATATATTTTTTTTATTATACGCCTGCAAGGATAGCTCAGTGGGGGGGCACCTCTGGTACTACTTGTCCTTGCAGTGATGCCGCGGAGGCGAATATAATGCATATTTTTGCAACCTGCCCGCAGCTGTACACACTTCATAGAGCTGTTGAGTTGTTTCTGGATAGATCCTTGGGTATAAAAACTACCCTCTCAGCAGTTTTGATCATACTAGGGGTTGATGTAGGTTCTGAGGACCCCCATGAGGAGTTTTTATTTATGGCCATGTCTGTCCTGCTGATGTGTATGGCTAAGTCATGGCTAAACAAAGTGCCCCCTACGCTACATCAGTGGTTAGCCAGGTTGCTTGCTGCTTATAATCTAGAGCATGGAATTTATGCAAGAAAAGGCAGAAGGGGCAAAATACTTGGGAGGAGAATCTGGGGACCCATTGAGCGGTGGAAAGACACCCTTGGCGGGATATGTTTCTCTACTGGTATATATTTACCCTTGTCATTTTGTGTTTGTTTTTTTTCTTTTTGTTTTCTGTATGATGCCTTTCTTTTTATATGGGTATTTCTCGATAGTGTATTTTGCAATGTCGAATTGTGCAGGAGGAATATATATAATATAATGTATGGTAATGTGATCTCTGCTGTGCTGGTAACACAAAAACTTTAATAAAAATATATATTTTTTTAAATGAAAATAAATCTCCCAACAATAAAAAATTGTTAAGCGAGATCACATGGGGAGCTATTAGTTCTGTAAGTTGGAATGAAAATTCAGCTAAAGGGCCCAGAGGGCCGATAGACTAAGTCCCTCTTCCAACTGAGTTGCAAAAGAAGGTCTATTGAAAGACCAGAATGTCGATATTAGCGTTGCATTGCCGTTCCAGTGAGGTGACTTTGAGGCTGTCCTTATGTATTATAGCTAACCCTCCCCCTTCCATACCCAATTGATGTCTGCCCATTCTTATAATCCTGTAACTTTCAGGCAGGGCTATCGTAATGGCGGGAGTAGAATGGGACTTAAGCCACGTTTCTGTCTCCTTCCAAACACATGTTTGACATTGTGTCAATTTTCTTACGCTAAATCCTGTGTGCTTTTTTAAATCAATAGGGCTTAGCATCAGAAACATTAGGGTATTTTTACAATGAAAGTGACTCGGTGCCTTCCTCAAGCCATTTGACTGTGCCGCACTGAGTCACTTTCAAAGCACATGTCTGCAACATATTTACAACAATATGCCACATCTCTGTGCTTCCTCCTGCGCTGGAGCACAAACTGCAGCCATGCGCCGACGCAGACACCCTTGCACCATGGTGCAAGGAGGCCTGCATCATGGGGAGATTGTTTTTGTCCTGGAAGGGCCACATTCCTGCATGAAAACAATCACTACAGGCATTTTCCTCTTTCAATGCATGCTGTAGAATGCAGCACGCATTGAAAGAGGAAAAACAAGGAGAAATGAAAACATTTCTCCTCGTTGCGCCTCCCTTGAGGAGGCGTAGCATTCACACGCATTTCCAGATTTACGATTCCTTGCAAATATGGAAATGTGTCTTGTTCCATGGGTGTGGCGTGGGAACACCCACAGCAACACCCATAGAACTTCCCTTACACGCAAAGTGCTGCGTGTAAAAAGGCCATATTTACAAGGACAGGAAAAATCACGCATGGTGGCTTTTCCTGTTCTTGTTAATATGGAGCAGTAAGATACACCACCAGTACATCACAAAAAGTGACGTACTGGTGGCGCAGGAGGCTTGTAAATCTGCCTTTCTGGATGGTTGCAGGAGAATGTCCATGCCCAACAGGTGGTACGCCCCCTTGGCAGTAAGTAATGCAAAGCAGGGCCATGCACAGCTTTGCGTTACTTTCAAGTTAGTTTCCAGCATAAAACAGGCTTACACTGGAAAGTAAATATGTAAAAAACATTTTGCTGTGATTTATGTCACTTTTGTGATGCAAACACTGTTTAAAATCTTAGGGGCCTATTTATAACCCTCTTAACCCACCAGTGCTTCACTTTTAATATGGGGAAAAGTGACGTACCAGTGGCGCGTGGTACTTGTAAATAAGCCCCTTAGGGAATAGACCCCTTAGTAAGGTATATATTGTGTTTACAGCACTGTTTTTCTGCATGTGGCCTTATCATCGGGAGGTTATCTTCAGATTGTACTATTGTTCTTCATGTTCGTAGCAGCATCACAGTTTGTATAATTTCTTTAGAATTAACCCTACACATTCGGCACCTTCAAATTCATCCTAGTTAAAAGTTACATCTGTTTTTGCACATGTTGGTTCCATTCTAAATGAGACTTCCGTGCTGTATTTTTACATCATTGTAACCGAGGCAGGGACTCACGTCAGGGCTCACTTAAAAAACAACAAATCAACCGTAAAGAATGTTCACAGAATGTATATTTTTAAATAATTGCAAGCACATACCGAGCCATACTGATTAGTGTCTGTTTGACAAAGTCTCATACGTCGGCCTGCACTTTTTACGATGCACTTACTTATTCGTTTACTGTCTCGATGTTCACCCCTCTCATATTGTTTTCACCTATTTTTCTTAATTTGTATGATATATTGTTAGGCAAGAGTTCATTTATGTTTTCAAGTTTAGGACTTTGAAACGGTGCCTTGCTAGACTCTCTTAATGGATATCCAAAGCAACATTTCCCAAACTGATTCCAGCATCTATTTATTTATGCGTGTGTCAGAATGAAGCACTTCCTCACATGTTTCACTAGAGGGTGGTAGATAATTAGATTCAAATCAACCTAAACCCGAAACCAGAAGGGAATCGACTTCAAGAATGATTTGTAGCTCAGTGTTACAAACAGATGTCTGCATAATATTGAGTTATTCCTTGAATACATGAATTCATAATTTAATTAATAAACCTACACCATGAATTCACTTGTATGTTAAGAAATGTGTATGCTGCATCATATTTACGTTTCTTAAAAAGCACGGAATAGGTCTCATTGTTTGTGGGCGTGGCATCATGAGCTCCTCATATAGACAGACTGAGGCAGGGATATTGTATGTTGCCGCTTCTACACTCTTTGGGTGTGCCATGCGGAGTTCTCAACGCTGGGGATGAGGGTGTGGAGTGCGCAGGGCCGTGGGAGGTAACATGTTGTGGGAGGTCACCTTTCCTGAGGTGCCCCTGAGGCAGCGGTCATTTGTGCTGCAGCACGAGGTGTACTGCATTAAGGTGTTATCTTTTGCGGTAGTTACCTGTGTCTGAGAGGTGGTTACCTCTTGTGCGCAGCGTACTTGTGTCTTGGGCATCCCTTCCTCCGACTTCATGCGTCTAAGGGTCATATTATATCTGTTCCTAACCATCCGAGTTCATCTGATGTCACTCCTAGTGATGTTATTAAGGTGGGTTATCACTTCCGGCAATCACATGCGCGCACTTTCTGTGATGTCGTCCGGGATTCGAATGAGGAAATCGTCTCAATTGACAACGAGTCTTGGGGGCAATGCAGGTAAGGATTGTTAAATGAAATTATCTCATAGATGTTAGAGTGATATTAAAGGGTAATAGAAATGTGGTCGATACCCCGGCAGATACATTTCTGGGTGTTCACATTATCATTATATTTACGGCTATGAATCTATTTCCCAACTTAACGCCTGAAAATGTAGGCATTAGTGGCACATAAAGTGTTAAAAGGGGCGCCAACTACCATCACGTTTCAGGGACAGGAATGGAATACATTCTTGACATGGAAACATTTTTTTGCTAGATGGAAAACAAACTGAGAGAACACACATGCAATGAACTCGAGCCCAATAGTTGATGTGCCTTGTCCCAGTACATTCGTAGATAGCTGATCGATCAATCGTGTGCAAGACGATTTACAACTCCACCAACTGAATTAAAAAACAAGTGCCGCAACTTTATGGGGAGCGTAGAATAATACCCTCACCTCATCACGCCTGGGGCCTTATTTATGAAGGACTTGCGCCGCCGGTACGTCACTTTTAACATGGGAAAAAGTGACGCACCGGCGGCGCAAGGCCTTCATAAATAAGGCCCCTGGTGTGTACGTTTGGCTAAAATCAGCTTTAGCTCTGCACGACTGCAATGGAAGGTCATTGTTCTTATATATTCATGCTTGCAGTAGGGTATGCGGAAGGTACTACAGCCCCTGGCTGAAACCTGCTCTGCTCACAACCCAGCCAGGCGGGAGGAACCACTGCCTCTCGTCTGGATGCACCTCTGCCAGGGGCCTGTTATTTAACGTGGCTTGCAGGCTCCTCTTCTTCTGGGGCATCGGGTCGGACTGGGTGACTTGAAGGTATGCCACAGCAGTTGCTGGATGCCCCAAGCTCCCCCAGCTCTGCAAGGCTGGGAGCAGCAGGCGTCAGTCACCTGCTATGATGACAGGAAAGGGTGGACACAAAACAGTTACCAAAACAGTTGCCAATAGGTCTCGCAGTAGGAAAGTTGGAGCTATTACAATTGCAAATAACAATCCCTTTTATTTTTGTTTTCTTTTTTAAAAATTAAAGGGCTTTGTCATTTACAAAACCAACAGCTCCAGCTTTCCTACGGCGAGACCTATTGGCAACGCCAGTGCTTTTTTTTCATTCTTTTTAACTCCTCTTTTCTCGTATTCTGCCTCTCTTTCGTGCACTGGTAAAAGCTAGATGACAAAAATTAGGCACTGCTCCCCAAACTTGTGTCCGAGCTGCAACCACCGGTACTAGTTAAGCCCTGTACCCCCATTAGCTGCAGGCAGCACCTCGAGCAGAGGTCTAGGGGATTTGGCCTATATCAAGATTTGACAGAACGTGAGAAAGGAGACGGATGGCGCCGCTGCTTCATAGTTTCCCGGAAGCCCGTGGGCCTTCTGTTCCTCTAGGCCTGACACAGCGTGGTAAGTCTCAGATTTGGCTCATGGTGGCTGGGACCAGTGTCGGAGGCGGGGGAGGGGTGGGGGGAGTGCTGTGGTATGAGAGTGAGAATAAACAACTAGGACCTGGCAGGGGTGTTTGCTCTCTTCCTGTATTCTGAACGTGGTGTCTCTTGGCGCGGCAGCGAGAACAAACCGGAGGAAAGGCTCACGGGTTCACTGTGAGAAGAGAATGACGATGGATGAGAGAATAAATAGAACGTGTGGGGTAAATTAAGGAGAAAGGACTGAGGGGCTGATGTAAAAGAGGGACCAAGGAACACAGGAGCTGGAGGCAAAGACACAAAGGACAGTGAGACAATGAATAAGGGGACGAAGAAGGAGGAGTAGAGAAAAGATGAGAAAGAGAAAAGAAAACACGAGGAAGTGATAGAACGAACAAATGATAGATGGGACAACGGGAAGCAAAGAGAGGACGCACGAAGGGAAGCTGAGAGAAAGGATAAATGGGAAAGCAGAATGGATGACAGGGGAAACCATAGAGGAGACCAAGGAGAGAGACAAGACAAAGGAGAAGACGGGTCAAAGGGATGAGGCAAAACAGCCTCAAAACAAAAGTGAAGAAAAAGGGACAAAGGAGAGAGAAAGTGGGAGGAAAGAAACAAGGCAGAGGGATAAGGAACAAAAGAAGTGGAGGAGAGATGAATGCCAGAGTAAGAAAGATGAGAAACATTGAAGGCACAACGACATGGGGGAGGCCACAGGAGAGAAAAAAAGTCAAAAAGAATGGATAAGGGAGAGAGAGGAGCAAAAAGAACAAAAACGGGCAGAGGAGGCAAAAGAGAGGACAATGGGTATGAAGAGAAACAAGCGTTAAGAGCGTCCGGCCGGGAAACTGAAAGTACGAGAAAGGAGGCGGATGGCGCCGCTGCGTCATAGTTTCCCGGAAGCCCGTGGGCCTTCTGTTCCTCTAGGCCTGACACAGCGTGGTAAGTCTCAGATTTGGCTCATGGTGGCTGGGACCAGTGTCGGAGGCGGGGGAGGGGGGGGAGTGCTGTGGTATGAGAGTGAGAATAAACAACTAGGACCTGGCAGGGGTGTTTGCTCTCTTCCTGTATTCTGAATGTGGTGTCTCTTGGCGCGGCAGCGAGAACAAACCGGAGGAAAGGCTCACGGGTTCACTGTGAGAAGAGAATGACGATGGGTGAGAGAATAAATAGAACGTGTGGGGTAAATTAAGGAGAAAGGATTGAGGGGCTGATGCAAAAGAGGGGCCAAGGAACACAGGAGCTGGAGGCAAAGACACAAAGGACAGTGAGACAATGAATAAGGGGACGAAGAAGGAGGAGTAGAGAAAAGATGAGAAAGAGAAAAGAAAACGCGAGGAAGTGATAGAACGAACAAATGACAACGGGAAGCAAAGAGAGGACGCACGAAGGGAAGCTGAGAGAAAGGATAAATGGGAAAGCAGAATGGACGACAGGGGAAACCCTAGAGGAGACCAAGGAGAGAGATGAGAAACATCGAAGGCACAACGACATGGGGGAGGCCACAGGAGAGAAAAAGGCAAAAAGAATGGATAAGGGAGAGAGAGGAGCAAAAAGAACAAAAACGGGCAGAGGAGGCAAAAGAGAGGACAATGGGTATGAAGAGAAACAAGCGTTAAGAGCGGCCGGCCGGGAAACTGAAAGTACGGCCGGATTCAATTAGGGGAGGAGCCGGGAAACTGAAAGTACGGCCGGCCTGCGGCCGGCCATGATTCAATTAGGGGAGGAGAAGCCGCAGAGCGCACGCTGGGCGAAGCCCTTTGATGTGCTGTGCGGCAGTGAATGCGCGTGCTTGTTTGGTCACGTGATTCACGTGAACTCTAAGAAAACCGCAGCGCAAGAAGCCCTTGGTTTGACGACAATTTCGAGCACTTGAATTCTCGCTCCGCTCAATGCGCTTGCGCGCATTGATAGGTCGCGAGACCTAAAAAACAAGTGCCGCAACTTTATGGGAACGTAGAATAATACCCTCACCTCATCCCGCCTGGTGTTTACGTTTAGCTAAAATCAGCTTTAGCTCTGCACGACTGCAATGGAAGGTCATTGTTCTTATATATTCATGCTTGCAGTAGGGTATGCGGAAGGTACTACAGCCCCTGGCTGAAACCTGCTCTGCTCACAACCCAGCCAGGCGGGAGGAACCACTGCCTCTCGTCTGGCTGCACCTCTGTGAGGGGCCTGTTATTTAACGTGGCTTGCAGGCTCCTCTTTTTCTGGGGCATCGGGTCGGACTGGGTGACTTGAAGGTATGTGTATAACAAAGAAGAGAGTAAGGGAAGTTTGCACAGTCTATGTGTGGTGGGAACTCCTGGTCCCCTAAACTAGAATTAAACAAACAGTGGAGGAGTACCCCCTATAGGCAAAAAATACAAAGAAGAGATTCCTTCGGTGTCAGGAGCTTAAGGCTCTGATTTAGCAAAAGATTGCCCCAACCTTTTTATATTGGACAGTCATAGTCCTTAGAGAAGACCCCTCACTCACCAACCTGGTTGGTGACATGCTTCATCATTGGGGTCCCACCCCATAGGCCGAGTGCCTATAGGGTGTGCTGCGACACCTGGTTACAGTGGAGCGGGTTTCTTTGATTTTTATATGTGCAAAGGATAATTGTGAAAAGTGTATTAAAAAGGGTCAAGTCTACTCACACCAAGAATTTATTCTGGAGTGCTTGAACCCTGTTAAAATATATGTAGCACCAGTGCCTATTTAGGAAGGTTTAGGTGCTTCGAGACGTGTGAAAAAGAATTAAAAATAGCGAAGTGTGCTATGTGAGTTATTTACAATTAAAAGTAGGTCTACATGTTTCAACCATTGGTAATATTCTTTGGTTTTCGGCAGGACCGTGTTGATTGAACGGGGTGGTCCACACACGCTAAGGCGTGTCCAGCCCTCGTTCAAAAGCAGACCATAAATAGTGGTCTGGTGTTAAAAAGTGCTTTTTCCTGAGTTCAGGAGAAAAACCTGTGGAATAGAAAACATATAAAAGGTTGGGTAAACGTACTGGGGATAACAAGACAAGGATACATATTACTACAGTTATTGTGCTAGGTGAGTACTCAGGTGATAGTAGAACACCTAACATTTCAGGTCGTACCCTTGGTCTGTCTGTGGTAGTCGACAGAAGTGCTCAGGCGGAGTTTACCGGAGCGTAAAGGTGCTAAAATTGATTCCAGCAACTAGTTAATGCACTAGTTGTAGGTACACGTGACAAGGGGAAGGGGGGGGGGGGATGTGGGAGAGCAATCGCTATCACTAGTGCGGCGTCACAACACGCCCAGGCATTTCTGAAAGTGAACGGTATCTAAGTTTTAGTACCATTTAGGAACATCACACACTTAGGGACTGTTTTGCTTACACTTGAAGCGGTAATTTGCGCCTCATGGGCATCGAGTTGGCCAAGACTGCAGGTGTCCGTTACCTAAAGAATCGCGGCAAATCAAGAGGTTTGTATCCTGTTAGTCTGATGCAGCAGATAGGCGCGTCTTGGACCGAGACGCGTTATTTACGTCTCTATTCTAAAATTCAGGGCACTTACTTGCGGCTTCTGCTCGTCAGGCCTGTAAACCTACTTGGTTCTTTACTCGGAAATGCCCCGTGGAGTCACCCGTAGCGGTAAGGGCGTCCAGAAGTAGTTTGTCAGTTACTTCCTGGGTAGGCGTGCCTCCACTCAGAGAGTCCCGGTAAACCAATCGGTGCGCGGCTCGGGGGCGGTGCCCGATGACGCTGCGTATGACGCGATGGTCACGTGGGGTTCAGCGTTTTTCGGTTGTCTGGGTGATTGTTAAGGCGAACGGAGCTCCAGGGAGAGTCGCGCCTCCCAGAGAGGAGAAATTAGTTTTTCTGATCTTGGGAAGATCAATATTTTGGGAAAACATATGATATGAGCTAAAGAGATATCAGACTTAGGAAACAACAATTTACTGGACACGCTTCAGCCTGGAATATTGTATTCAGTTTGAAATCATAGTGTGGGATTATGAGGAATTAACTTGCACACTATATTAACGGAGGTGGATTACCCCATTACTGAGTTCCATGGGATATTATCGTTGAGCCCAGTTTTATAGGTGGCAAGTCTGTAAACCCACCTTTGTTCTTTCTCAAAAAGGCGTTGGTTTACATTGGTTCCTGGTCTTATTTGTTCTATTATTGTCCAGCGGATGTCATCCGCACTGTGGCCAGCCGACAGAAAATGTTCGGTAAGCTTTGTGTTGGTCTTTTTGCACCTGATGGTGCTTCTGTGTTCACCAATGCGTGTCTTGATTTTTCTGCTAGTCATGCCCACGTATCTAAGGTCACAAGGACATGTAAGCAGATACACCACGTTTTCACTGTTACAGTTCGTATGCCCCCTGATCGTCCATACTTTGTTGGGTTCTAGTTGTAATGTTTTAGCATTGTTGGTAAAGGGGCATACGCTGCAATTTCCACATTTGTAGTGTCCTGTCACTTTTGGCAGGCCCCATATGTTCAAGACAGACTCATTCTCCGTTTTAGTTGTTTTTGGTCTGGTATTCACTACTGCATCTCTGATGCTCCTAGCCCTTTTATATGAGAAAAGGGGCTTTTCCCAATGCAAATTACCAGTGTTGAGGATGCTCCAGTGTTTTCCTATAATTTTTGTTACGTCATTGGAAATCGTGTTGTATGTTGTAACACATGTTAATGGAGGTTCCTCTTCTGTTCTGGTTATATCCTCTAAGAGGGCCGCTCGGTGTTGGTTGCGGGCTCGTTTTTGGCTCTTATTGAGGATTTTGTTGGGGTACCCCCGATTCTTCAGTTTGGTTGTGAGATCCTGGGCCTGGTGTTTATAATCATCAAGTTCGCTGCAATTTCTGCGTAGCCGTAGGTATTGCCCATACGGTAAGTTTTCCCGTAGAGGTCTAGGATGAAAACTTTCGAAGCGGAGTAAATTGTTTTTGGCTGTGGGTTTATAGTGGGTGGCAGTTGATAGTTTACCATTGGTTTTCGTTATGGTGAGATCCGGAAAGACCAATGAATTTAAGTCCTTTACACATGTGAATTTCAAATGTTCATCTCTTGTGTTAATCCAGTTGAAGAAGCTTAATAACGGGTCTTCACTTCCTTTCCAAATTGTCAGCACATCGTCTATATATCTTCTCCATAGTAAGATATTAGAACTGTAGGGGTTTTGCTGGCTCAGGATGTACTTCTCCTCAAAATCATAAACGTACAAACCCGCTACACTAGGAGCAAAAGTACTGCCCATAGAAGTGCCCCCAGTTTGGAGAAAGATCTTGTCCTCATACTGGAAATAGTTTTTCTTCAAGGCCAGTCTTGCGCATTCTAAGATGAATTCTCTTGGGGTTCTCGAGGTCCAATCTTCTTTTTCCAGAGCTCTTTTTAGTACCTCCAAGGTAGCGTCTTGAGGAATGCTTGTATATAAGCTCTCAATGTCAAAGCTACCAAGATGGTATCATCATCTACGGTCAGTTGATCAAGGAGGCGTAGTACACTTTTTGTATCCTGTAAGTAGGTGCAGGTTTTTTGGACCATCGTTTTGAAAAAGACATCACAAAAACAGGACAGGGGTTCTAGTAATGAACCAATCCCTGAAACAATGGGTCTCCCAGGTGGTGGAATTTTATTTTTGTGCAGTTTTGGCAGCGTGTAAAAATAGGGAATCTTGCCTTCGCTTTTGCACAGAAAATCCGCCTCCTGTTTGGAGAGGTAGCCTTCTGCTTCTCCATGTTCCACAAGTGATATGATCTCTCCCCTGAGGCCATCTGTGGGGTCCATCGGTAGTCTGCGATAGTTCAAGTGATCCCCCAGTAATCTGAGGCATTCTGTTTGGTAAGCTGATTTATCCTGGATGACTATCCCTCCACCCTTATCAGCTGGTTTTATGATAATGGTGTCGGAGTTCTGTAGATTTTTCAGTGCAATACTTTCTTGTTTGGTGAGATTCATGAAAGGCTTCTTAGGGGATATTTTTTCCACCTCATTAAAAACAGCCCGCTCAAACGTGGAGATTTCTACAGGAACCATGTGGGGTGGTGGTGTGAATGTGGACTTATTCCGGAGTCCATTCTCATTTAGATCAGTGCTTTCCTCTGTTGGGGTTCTCTTTTCAAAAAAGGCTTTGAGTCTTAGTTTCCTAAAAAAGGAAGCTAGTTCGCAGTGGAGTTTAAACTTGTCCAGATTTGCGGTTGGTACAAAGCCTAACCCTTTGTTAAGTACTGATTCCTCATCTTTGGTGAGGGGTCTGTTGGAGAGGTTGTAATTAGGTTCTCCGATTGCTCGGTCCTGGTTGTTGGGCCTCGTTCTTGCCCTGGTTGGTAATCGGATCTTCCGGTGCCCAATGGACTTGATTGCCCTGGTTGGCGTTTTTTCTCCTGCCTCGTCCTCTCCCGCCCCGGTTTAAAAAAGGGGGCATATAAGGATTTTGGGGAAAAAAGGGTTGTTGGAACGGTGGTTGCCATCCATACATAGGGAAGTTTGGTTGGTTGTATACATCTTGGAAATGTGGCATTGGCATTGGATTGAATGTAGACCAATTGTTTTTCCCTCTGCCTCGTCCTCTGCCTCTTGTTTTGATGCTTCCATTGCTGGAATTTCCACTGGAGTTAGAGGTGTTACTAGACGCATTGCTTGAAGCGTCAGAGTTGTCATCCCCCTTGGATGGTGGTACATACTCTGGATCCGAGTATGGATACGCTTTCACCATAGTGAATCTTTTTAAATCTTTTTGAAACTTTTGCACTTTTTGTTGTGTTAAGTTATCTTTATAGTCTGTCATCTCTTTATTCAGTTCATCTAGCTTTTTCTTAAAGCCAGTGATGGTTGTTTTCATATTGCCTTCAGCTGCTTGGATTTCCACTAGGATTTTCTCAGATAGTCTTAGTGCTGTTTTTAAAATTAAGACTATCCAGTCGTGGGTACAATGCCACGCTATGGCAGCCCAGTCTTTTCGAAACACTGCGTCTTCTAAGAAGATTCGCGGAGCATTAGAGACTAGTAGCCCTTTTGGTGCCATGTTTTTGTCCAGATATTGTTTTAGGATAGTCCAGTGTAGGATTGTCCTAATTCTATTCCTCTTCAGCTCTGTTAGGTTTTCCCTATCTGTGGTTGCAGAAATGCTTTGAGCGATGCTGGGGTCCGCAAAGATAGAGAGATCACTCATCACCTCCTCGACCTCTTCAGAGGTGTAGGAGAGGCCTTGGTTGTCGGCCATGGTTGTAAAGATAAATTCTGATTATGTGTCGCTCTCGCAGCTGTGCGCTGCCTAATATGTGTATAACAAAGAAGAGAGTAAGGGAAGTTTGCACAGTCTATGTGTGGTGGGAACTCCTGGTCCCCTAAACTAGAATTAAACAAACAGTGGAGGAGTACCCCCTATAGGCAAAAAATACAAAGAAGAGATTCCTTCTGTGTCAGGAGCTTAAGGCTCTGGTTTAGCAAAAGATTGCCCCAACCTTTTTATATTGGACAGTCATAGTCCTTAGAGAAGACCCCTCACTCACCAACCTGGTTGGTGACATGCTTCATCATTGGGGTCCCACCCCATAGGCCGAGTGCCTATAGGGTGTGCTGCGACACCTGGTTACAGTGGAGCGGGTTTCTTTGATTTTTATATGTGCAAAGGATAATTGTGAAAAGTGTATTAAAAAGGGTCAAGTCTACTCACACCAAGAATTTATTCTGGAGTGCTTGAACTCTGTTAAAATATATGTAGCACCAGTGCCTATTTAGGAAGGTTTAAGTGCTTCGAGACGTGTGAAAAAGAATTAAAAATAGCGAAGTGTGCTATGTGAGTTATTTATCCCCAGTACGTTTACCCAACCTTTTATATGTTTTCTATTCCACAGGTTTTTCCCCTGAACTCAGGAAAAAGCACTTTTTAACACCAGACCACTATTTATGGTCTGCTTTTGAACGAGGGCTGGACACGCCTTAGCGTGTGTGGACCACCCCGTTCAATCAACACGGTCCTGACGAAAACCAAAGAATATTACCAATGGTTGAAACATGTAGACCTACTTTTAATTGTAAAATACTCACATAGCACACTTCGCTATTTTTAATTCTTTTTCACACGTCTCGAAGCACCTAAACCTTCCTAAATAGGCACTGGTGCTACATATATTTTAACAGGGTTCAAGCACTCCAGAATAAATTCTTGGTGTGAGTAGACTTGACCCTTGTTAATACACTTTTCACAATTATCCTTTGCACATATAAAAATCAAAGAAACCCGCTCCACTGTAACCAGGTGTCGCAGCACACCCTATAGGCACTCGGCCTATGGGGTGGGACCCCAATGATGAAGCACGTCACCAACCAAGTTGGGGAGTGAGGGGTCTTCTCTAAGGACTATGACTGTCCAATATAAAAAGGTTGGGGCAATCTTTTGCTAAACCAGAGCCTTAAGCTCCTGACACAGAAGGAATCTCTTCTTTGTATTTTCTGCCTTTAGGGGGTACTCCTCCACTGTTTGTTTAATTCTAGTTTAGGGACCAGGAGTTCCCACCACACATAGACTGTGCAAACTTCCCTTACTCTCTTCTTTGTTATACACATATTAGGCAGCGCACAGCTAGAGAGCGACACATAATCAGAATTTATCTTTACAACCATGGCCGACAACCAAGGCCTCTCCTACACCTCTGAAGAGGTCGAGGTGGTGATGAGTGATCTCTCTATCTTTGCGGACCCCAGCATCGCTCAAAGCAATTCTGCAACCACAGATTGGGAAAACCTAACAGAGCTGAAGAGGAATAGAATTAGGACAATCCTACACGGGACTATCCTAAAACAATATCTGGACAAAAACATGGCACCAAAAGGGCTACTAGTCTCTAATGCTCCGCGAATCTTCTTAGAAGACGCAGTGTTTCGAAAAGACTGGGCTGCCATAGCGTGGCATTGTTCCCACGACTGGATAGTCTTAATTTTAAAAACAGCACTAAGACTATCTGAGAAAATCCTAGTGGAAATCCAAGCAGCTGAAGGCAATATGAAAACAACCATCACTGGCTTTAAGAAAAAGCTAGATGAACTGAATAAAGAGATGACAGACTATAAAGATAACTTAACACAACAAAAAGTGCAAAAGTTTCAAAAAGATTTAAAAAGATTCACTATGGTGAAAGCGTATCCATACTCGGATCCAGAGTATGTACCACCATCCAAGGGGGATGACAACTCTGACGCTTCAAGCAATGCGTCTAGTAACACCTCTAACTCCAGTGGAAATTCCAGCAATGGAAGCATCAAAACAAGAGGCAGAGGACGAGGCAGAGGGAAAAACAATTGGTCTACATTCAACCCAATGCCAATGCCACATTTCCAAGATGTATACAACCAACCAAACTTCCCTATGTATGGATGCAACCACCGTTCCAACAACCCTTTTTTCCCCAAAATCCTTATATGCCCCCTTTTTTAAACCGGGGCGGGAGAGGACGAGGCAGGAGAAAAAACGCCAACCAGGGCAATCAAGTCCATTGGGCACTGGAAGATCCGATTACCAACCAGGGCAAGAACAAGGCCCAACAACCAGGACCGAGCAATCGGAGAACCTAATTACCAACCTCTCCAACAGACCCCTCACCAAAGATGAGGAATCAGTACTTAACAAAGGGTTAGGCTTTGTACCAACCGCAAATCTGGACAAGTTTAAACTCCACTGCGAACTAGCTTCCTTTTTTAGGAAACTAAGACTCAAAGCCTTTTTTGAAAAGAGAACCCCAACAGAGGAAAGCACTGATCTAAATGAGACTGGACTCCGGAATAAGTCCACATTCACACCACCACCCCACATGGTTCCTGTAGAAATCTCCACATTTGAGCAGGCTGTTTTTAATGAGGTGGAAAAAATATCCCCTAAGAAGCCTTTCATGAATCTCACCAAACAAGAAAGTATTGCACTGAAAAATCTACAGACCTCCGACACCATTATCATAAAACCAGCTGATAAGGGCGGAGGGATAGTCATCCAGGATAAATCAGCTTACCAAACAGAATGCCTCAGATTACTGGGGGATCACTTGAACTATCGCAGACTACCGATGGACCCCACAGATGACCTCAGGGGAGAGATCATATCACTTGTGGAACATGGAGAAGCAGAAGGCTACCTCTCCAAACAGGAGGCGGATTTTCTGTGCAAAAGCGAAGGCAAGATTCCCTATTTTTACACGCTGCCAAAACTGCACAAAAATAAACTTCCACCACCTGGGAGACCCATTGTTTCAGGGATTGGTTCATTACTAGAACCCCTGTCCTGTTTTTGTGATGTCTTTTTCAAAACGATGGTCCAAAAAACCTGCACCTACTTACAGGATACAAAAAGTGTACTACGCCTCCTTGATCAACTGACCGTAGATGATGATACCATCTTGGTTAGCTTTGACATTGAGAGCTTACATACAAGCATTCCTCAAGACGCTACCTTGGAGGTACTAAAAAGAGCTCTGGAAAAAGCAGATTGGACCTCGAGAACCCCAAGAGAATTCATCTTAGAATGCGCAAGACTGGCCTTGAAGAAAAACTATTTCCAGTATGAGGACAAGATCTTTCTCCAAACTGGGGGCACTTCTATGGGCAGTACTTTTGCTCCTAGTGTAGCGGGTTTGTACGTTTATGATTTTGAGGAGAAGTACATCCTGAGCCAGCAAAACCCCTACAGTTCTAATATCTTACTATGGAGAAGATATATAGACGATGTGCTGACAATTTGGAAAGGAAGTGAAGACACGTTATTAAGCTTCTTCAACTGGATTAACACAAGAGATGAACATTTGAAATTCACATGTGTAAAGGACTTAAATTCATTGGTCTTTCTGGATCTCACCATAACGAAAACCAATGGTAAACTATCAACTGCCACCCACTATAAACCCACAGCCAAAAACAATTTACTCTGCTTCAAAAGTTTTCATCCTAGACCTCTACGGGAAAACTTACCATATGGGCAATACCTACGGCTACGCAGAAATTGCAGCGAACTTGATGATTATAAACACCAGGCCCAGGATCTCACAACCAAACTGAAGAATCGGGGGTACCCCAACAAAATCCTCAATAATAGCCAAAAACGAGCCCGCAACCAACACCGAGCGGCCCTCTTAGAGGATATAACCAGAACAGAAGAGGAACCTCCATTAACATGTGTTACAACATACAACACGATTTCCAATGACGTAACAAAAATTATAGGCAAACACTGGAGCATCCTCAACACTGGTAATTTGCATTGGGAAAAGCCCCTTTTCTCATATAAAAGGGCTAGGAGCATCAGAGATGCAGTAGTAAATACCAGACTAAAAACAACTAAAACGGAGAATGAGTCTGTCTTGAACATATGGGGCCTGCCAAAAGTGACAGGACACTACAAATGTGGAAATTGCAGCGTTTGCCCCTTTACCAACAATGCTAAAACATTACAACTAGAACCCAACAAAGTATGGACGATCAGGGGGCATACGAACTGTAACAGTGAAAACGTGGTGTATCTGCTAACATGTCCTTGTGACCTTAGATACGTGGGCATGACTAGCAGAAAAATCAAGACACGCATTGGTGAACACAGAAGCACCATCAGGTGCAAAAAGACCAACACAAAGCTTACCGAACATTTTCTGTCAGCTGGCCACAGTGCGGATGACATTCGCTGGACAATAATAGAACAAATAAGACCAGGAACCAATGTAAACCAACGCCTTTTTGAGAAAGAACAAAGGTGGGTTTACAGACTTGCCACCTATAAAACTGGGCTCAACGATAATATCCCATGGAACTCAGTAATGGGGTAATCCACCTCCGTTAATATAGTGTGCAAGTTAATTCCTCATAATCCCACACTATGATTTCAAACTGAATACAATATTCCAGGCTGAAGCGTGTCCTGTATATTGTTGTTTCTTAATTCTGATATCTCTTTAGCTCATATCATATGTTTTCCCAAAATTTTGATCTTCCCAAGATCAAAAAAACTAATTTCTCCTCTCTGGGAGGCGCGACTCTCCCTGGAGCTCCGTTCGCCTTAACAATCACCCAGACAACCGAAAAACGCTGAACCCCACGTGACCATCGCGTCATACGCAGCGTCATCGGGCACCGCCCCCGAGCCGCGCACCGATTGGTTTACCGGGACTCTCTGAGTGGAGGCACGCCTACCCAGGAAGTAACTGACAAACTACTTCTGGACGCCGTTACCGCTACGGGTGACTCCACGGGGCATTTCCGAGTAAAGAACCAAGTAGGTTTACAGGCCTGACGAGCAGAAGCGGCAAGTAAGTGCCCTGAATTTTAGAATAGAGACGTAAATAACGCGTCTCGGTCCAAGACACGCCTATCTGCTGCATCAGACTAACAGGATACAAACCTCTTGATTTGCCGCGATTCTTTAGGTAACGGACACCTGCAGTCTTGGCCAACTCGATGCCCATGAGGCGCAAATTACCGCTTCAAGTGTAAGCAAAACAGTCCCTAAGTGTGTGATGTTCCTAAATGGTACTAAAACTTAGATACCGTTCACTTTCAGAAATGCCTGGGCGTGTTGTGACGCCGCACTAGTGATAGCGATTGCTCTCCCACACCCCCCCCTTCCCCTTGTCACGTGTACCTACAACTAGTGCATTAACTAGTTGCTGGAATCAATTTTAGCACCTTTACGCTCTGGTAAACTCCGCCTGAGCACTTCTGTCGACTACCACAGACAGACCACGGGTACGACCTGAAATGTTAGGTGTTCTACTATCACCTGAGTACTCACCTAGCACAATAACTGTAGTAATATGTACCCTTGTCTTGTTATCCCCAGTACGTTTACCCAACCTTTTATATGTTTTCTATTCCACAGGTTTTTCTCCTGAACTCAGGAAAAAGCACTTTTTAACACCAGACCACTATTTATGGTCTGCTTTTGAACGAGGGCTGGACACGCCTTAGCGTGTGTGGACCACCCCGTTCAATCAACACGGTCCTGACGAAAACCAAAGAATATTACCAATGGTTGAAACATGTAGACCTACTTTTAATTGTAAATAACTCACATAGCACACTTCGCTATTTTTAATTCTTTTTCACACGTCTCGAAGCACCTAAACCTTCCTAAATAGGCACTGGTGCTACATATATTTTAACAGGGTTCAAGCACTCCAGAATAAATTCTTGGTGTGAGTAGACTTGACCCTTTTTAATACACTTTTCAGAATTATCCTTTGCACATATAAAAATCAAAGAAACCCGCTCCACTGTAACCAGGTGTCGCAGCACACCCTATAGGCACTCAGCCTATGGGGTGGGACCCCAATGATGAAGCATGTCACCAACCAGGTTGGTGAGTGAGGGGTCTTCTCTAAGGACTATGACTGTCCAATATAAAAAGGTTGGGGCAATCTTTTGACTTGAAGGTATGCCACAGCAGTTGCTGGATGCCCCAAGCCCTCCCAGCTCTGCAAGGCTGGGAGCAGCAGGCGTCCGTCACCTGCTATGATGACAGGAAAGGGTGGATACAAAACAGCAATCCAGATTTATGTGGGAAACGTTCGGATTCTAAACAAGAAAATGATATTATTTTGACCTTTCTCCTGATTAAAAGTTCTTAAAATTCAACGCAAGTTAAATAATTTCCAAAATTGTTTTCAAAATCTTTCCCCAGTCTTTTTCCAAATGTTGGCAGATGTGCTCGCTACACAGCCTGCTCTTTTTATGATACGTGTAGCTTATTATAAATAATAGAAGAATTGCAAAAAAGCAAAACAAAAACAAAATCCTGTGGTGGACAGTAAAGTTGAGGGGGTTAAAGATAACTTGAAATGTTAGTACTATCCCACAGAGCAAATCACAAGGCGGGCCTGATTTTGCGGTGTCCGTAACAGATGGTTCAACCGAACATTTATATCGTAACCCACGAACTCCATCCAATTACACCTGGTGGTTTCGACTAGTTAAAGATTCTATAGCTTGCCACTAGGATATTCTGTTAGTTACTTATCTTAACGGTGTCATCCTTCACTTTGGAAATTGCCACTACCCATAAATGGAAAAAAAACGTTCTTCGGCCCATCGACTCGGCTCACCATCTGTACATCTTCAGCCTGGTGTCTATGGTAATGGAGCATTCCCCATCTAACATGGCGAACAGCTTCACACGCCATTGGCTGGTCCGGCATTTAATAGTTTCATTGCTGTCTCCAGCAAGAAGTGTCTGGCCAGCGCAAATGATAGAGAGTAGATACAGGTTTGGGGCGGCAGGGTGGGAGGGATAGGGGGGGGAGGGTCATGACTGCGACCATGACTGCGACTAAAGTAAAGCAGCCTGCCTAGCAGACGGGGGCCTTCTGTTCATCATACATTTGAACGTCCCCACGTTGTTAATGTTTGTGTTATTAGTCATGTGTCTGTATTATTGTAGTTCATGGAAGGTATGTGTATTCTTTAAAAAAGGAAGATGTGGGACGCTGAAGTGAACAATTGCATGGTTTACTAAGGAACTCGAAACCACAGGTACATCAAGGAAACAGGTACGCTCAACAAGAAAGTCGTTTTCCAAACATGCAGGCACCCTTCAACATGGTTCAATATTCTATCCTCTAGATCTCCACATTCCATACATCTTCACCACACCACGGACCAGCTTCAGTGTACACACAGACACACACATCTACACACACACCAGGAATACCAGAATCCCATTTTCAAAGCGGCACCATACACCTTCTTCATATACAGAAATGAAAAAAACACACACTAACCACACCCCAATGCAAAAACTTCTACAATACTAACCTTAACAAAATGAGAAACCCAAAAACCTTAAACCTACCCCACACCATAACCAGTGTATAGAGAGTAATCCATGCAATTCTGAACTCTAAGTTAGCAATTATCGCCCCATATCCCTTATCGATTCCGCAGTCAAGGTCCTAGGGAGAGTGGTCCTTTGCAAACTTACCGAATGGCTAGATGAGAATAATACTCTTTCCACCCTACAGTACGGTTTTAGAATGGGGCGTAGCACCATTGACCAAAGCTTAAATCTACAATTGCTTATAGGGAAGTACACACTAGCGAAGCAAGGATCCCTGTACATCGCCTTCATGGATCTGTCCTTGGCATTCGACCGAGTAAACAGATCCAAGTTGTGGGGCCAGCTTCTTAGTATTGGATTAGACCCAAATATTGTGTACTTCTTAGCAGACCTCCATAGGGACCTTACAGCCACGGTACGTTATGATAGAAAAGGGAATTGCACGGGAAAGATCAGCATCACCAATGGTGTAAGGCAGGGATGCATGCTTGCTCCCCTGCTCTTTACACTATATATAAATGAATTGGGTGGAGTTCTGGGTGCAGCATGTAAGGACATCCCGAGGGCAGGGAAATACCTATTGCCCGCATTACTATATGCGGATGACGCCGCCCTCCTAGCCAGAACTGCAGTGGGTCTTCAAAGCCTGTTGAATTCTTTTTATGTTTTTATGACAAATCTTGACTTAAGTATTAACTTTGGTAAATCTCATGTTATGGTGGTGGGCAATAAAGCGAAAGTTAAAAAAAATGTAATGACGCTGCACTGTAATGGACACAAGCTGACAAGAGTCTCTAGATTTCCCTATCTGGGGGTTGTTTTCGATGATTGTTCCACGTGGCACCCTCAAATGCAGGAGAAAAAAAAAGTTCTGGCACGCTCTATTTCTGCGGTGCTGGGCTTTTCACGTAAATTTGGGGTGAAGCCCATCGAGGCAGTTTTAAAAGTATATGCTGCTAAATGTATTGCCATCGCTATGTATGGCGCAGACCTGTGGGGTTTTAGGCCAATCAAATCGCTCCAGGTAACGGAAGATAACTTCCTAAAAACGATTCTTTCCCTGCCAAAATCCACGGCCAGCTTCATAGTCCACCAGGAATGCGGTGTGGACTATTTGGAGGATCGAATCGCCATGGCCCCCCTTTTAAAATGGATATCAGTCTGGCTTAACCTAGAGCTTGAAGTTAACCACGAAATTTTGAAGGATTGCCTAATGTTAGATCACTGGGACAAAATCCCTTGGTTGCAATATGTACAACAAATGTGTGCAATGTTGGGTCGGCCTGAATTGTTCAACAAACCATCTAACCTGGTGAAAGGCGATCTGAAGTGGGCTAAAAACACTTTTTTGTTGAACAGAGGAATGGACAGAGAAAGCAGGGAGTTGTTAAAGCCCTCTGTCAGGACTCATCAATTGATTGTTTCCCCTGGCCATGATTCGGAACTCTACCTAAAGGTTGTTAACAATGCAAACCATAGGTATCTTTTAACCAAGTTCCGACTGAACAAAATTCATTTATTAATTTCAGGCCGCCCTGGCTGGACCAAGGGACTGGATCTAGATCTGTGCAAATGTGACGGTTGTTCGATCATGGATACTGTCCACTTCTTGTTTTTTTGTGATTACTTTAAAGACATCAGGAAAAAGTTTATTATACCCTTGTTAAAGGGGAAAGTGTTTAGGCAAGTTAAGCCAGCTTTACTGCATCTTCAACTATTAGCAGAAATACGGGAAATTTATAACGTGGCTAAATTTCTAACCATAGCGGTGAGACTCAGCAAAAAGATTAACTGGTCCTAGACAGTTTACCATAAATATTGACTACTGTAACTTGAATCAAGTTTTTTATTCTGCTATTTCTCATGTTGCCTTTTTTTAATGACGTACATATTGTTGTTTTTAAACCTTTCCACCATGTATTGCATATTTTAATGGGTACTCCCTCCCTTTTTACGTTGTATTTTATTATTTGTCATGCTGCCTGGTGACTCATGGACCATTTTTCATGTGTTTTGTACTTTTATGGTTTTTGTAAATTGAACCGAATAAAGTATTTCTTGAACTTGAGTAATCCATGCAATTCTGAACTCTAAGTTAAAATGATCAAATATGCCTACCAGAGATTTGCCTCTTGCACTAACTGAATCTGATAAAACATCCGGAAAATCTACCATATCCATCGAAACGCACCGCTGAATCTACCATTCTTTGGTAAGCCAGTTCCTCCTCTGAAAAAAAAAAACCTTAGACCCATTATCACTAACATTCTGCACTTACTGCAACGTCCTGACACTTACTGAAACATCCACACAATCGTTTGCACATTGAGTTCCTACTCAAGTTCCATATCTTTCCAACTTACACATTGACTTCCCTGTTTAATAGTTCAACAACGTGGACCAGTTCCAACAAAATTAAAGCTTCCTCGCTGGCATTTATCTTTCATGTGACATCCATTTCCTTAACTCTGCCTTTCTTGTTGTCCATCTTGCCTTACATCTTCCTCTGAAAGCTTATAACAAATTGTCTTACTACTTGTAGACTTATCAAATAATTCTCCGGACATTCTTCTTCTGCTAACATGACATTAGTTTGCAACTAGGTTCATGCTCTCTTAAGGATGTATGACACAATCATGTATACGCTCACAACGCAGTCCATTACAACCCGGGCAAAACAACAAACACATTGTTACCACGCATTCCATTACCAAGCATTCCACTACCACGCAAGTTGTTACAATGACTTGCATTAGGGAAGCGCTAGACTTTCGGAAGAGTATATATTGCTATTCCAACTCCAGCCTGAGCAACAGTAGGGAAGGTGTTTCCCTAATGCAATTAGTTGGAATGACTTGTGTGGTTATCTAATGCGTGGTAATAGAACGCGTGGTAACAACGCTTTTGTTGTACTATCCACGTTGTAATGGTAGTGCGTCGTTCTGGCTGTGTAGTCAAGGATGTTTCCCCCTTTTAAAGATTCAAAGAGAGAATTCTATTACATAACTTGGTGTTGTTTTATAAATTAATAATCTCACAAGTCAGGCCTTCTTCCAACAAATGTCTCAGTTTATTATTAACTGGAACACTTCCTTCACTACTGTGTTAAACCTTTTAATCTGATCATAAGTCTCTGAATGATAAACATAATATGTTGTTTGCTTTGCACCACATCTGTCCCAATATGCTTCCATGTCAGTAAAACAGATGACTGATTAACAGATTGCAAATCTTTATCCAAAACCAAGAACTACAGTAACCCACCACTGTCAATAAACATCCTTCAGGAACTCTTCGGTCAATTTCATAGTTACGGTCTCCGTCATTGAAACCTCCAGCCATGTTCTAAAATAATAAGCTAATGCTATATTAAAAGTCTCATGCCTAGGATACACTACAAAGAAGCCTATAATATCCACTCACAAATTCCTCTAAATGCCTTACAGGAACTTCAACAGGTTATGACTTCTCACTCACACCTTGCAAGTAGTGTCACTACTTAAGCATAATTTAAGCTCATAAATCAACCGGGTCAATATTCTTATCACTGCTAGTCCACCAAAAATATTGCCTGAAATACATTTTAGTTCCCAATTTCGCCTTCATGGCACTGAGTAAAAATCTTTTTTCTTAACGCAAATGGAGGGACAATGTTGTCTTCTGTATCAATAACTTGTCTCTGCACAGCCTATTCCTCCTGGACCTTATAAAATACCATTAACTTTGATCACAGTTTTTTCTCTTCTGGTCAACCATTAACTACAAACCCTAACACTAAACCCCAAACTAACCCACACACATCTCACAAATCCATTCATCTGTCTTGACCCTCCCAAATCTTGGTAGGGGGACAACCAGTTAGATCTCTCAAGCTCAAAGTGGATAAAGAATTGATATGTGTCTCTCACTCATCGCTATGATATGTTTGCTTGATTCAGATTCAAAGTGTTATGGGTCAAACAACCCTGCTAGAGTAGCTCTCTGAGTGGGTATTATTTTGTGTGTCAACCTTTTCCCTGGCCCCTGAGAGCAGTGGACATATACAATTGCTGTAGTTTATTTTTCATGGGCATTCAGAACATAAGCTTTAATTAGAACATTGAAATGTTGGGAGCTCCATTGAAAACAATTGAGTTCTCCGGGCTTATAATGGCTGGTATAAGCCCAGAGCTCCAACATTCCAATGTTTCTTTGTTCACAGCTCTGCCTGTGAACAAAGGCTTCTAGGAGCCTGAGGGGATTTCAATCCCCTCGCGCTCTCTGAAGTCTTTGTTTTATTCGTTAGAACATTCTGCCCTCTAATGGCAGAATGTTCTAATAGCCTTATAGCCGTTCGTAGCAGGGCTATATTGACTTTTAAAGTCCCTCTGCCTTCGGCTCGGGCCTTTAACGATGCAGCGGGACTTTAATAGCCAGTATAGCCTGCTCCGGCAGGCTATAAGGCTATAGTATCAGAATGATAGTATTATATGAATATAAGGAAGTCCCAAAGCACTTTACATGACACATTCATACTACTTGTAATAAATTACTCTGGTTGCTATACAATAACTATTCATGTATGATATCAGCCTCATGGTTATTATATTTGTTGTACGATCAGTAATCTGTCTAACTATTTTATGCCAACCCATGGGCCATGATACTATTGCCACATACCTCAGAAAGCTGTTGGGCATTCAGCCGGACACTGGCATTCCTGCATGCCCCCTTCAAGCAATCAGTCTTTGTTTCTGCCCCTCCCAAATTGCCAGGTCCCTTCATAGCCACTCCACAATGATTCTCTACAGAGAGAAGAGGAAGGCTGGTGTATAGCCTGTTGCCTCTGCACTGCTCAAAAAAAGTCTCTGTCAAAGATGTGCTCGAACGGCAAGCAACTGAAATGAACTTGCTTCTTCCCTAAAGCCAAGTCAGATGGCATTACAGTGGTAATCACTACATCAAGTTCTCTAGGTTGTAAAATGGAAGATCCCTCTCTGCAGCGTTTATTTTATTTTTGTAAGCATGACTAATGTGAACCCGCTGCTAAAATAATATGGCAATCTTGCACTCTTTCTTAGCTTACATCGCCACTAAAAATCTCGGGCATATTACCAAGCAATAGCGATAATTATCGCTATTGCTTGGTTAGCGATAAAAAATTATCGCCGAGCTGCGGCGATTTTTATCGCAGATAAACCTTGGTATTACCAAGGTTTATCCCAAATGCGATAAAAATCAGCAATAATGCATGAATATCGCTGAAAAATCAGCGATATTCAGGCATTACCGAGCTAATGCTTTTAGCCATGTTATCCACCTCCCATTGGATAACATGGCTAAAAACTGCTCCTGGGCAGGTGTTAACTTTTGGAGATATTTGCGCTTAGCGCGAATATCTCCAAAAGTTGGTAATAGGAGATAGCGATGTTAGCGACTGTTTCCAGTTGCTAACATCTTGGCACGCCCACTTTGCATGTCATTAGAGATACATTTTTCTGCCATGCGAAGCGGGGCCCAAGATGGTCGCTATCTCCTACTAGCTGTCGCTAACTGGTGTTACCGACAGCTAGGTAATAGGGAGATAATTTTATCTCCGCTTTCTTGGCTTTTAAAGCCAAAAAAGCGGAGATAAATCCCTTGATAATATGCCTCTTTTTCTAGGCCCTAAACCTTGAAAGTACACACTCTAAAAAGTTAGTGCCTTTTGTGTTCGACAAACTATGAGGCCTTGATTTTGTGCGTAGGATGTAGAAAAGCACTGTCATATAGTCACATTTCAGATACAATGGACTGTCTTTCTTTACTTTTCTCATATTCGACTTCTTTAATAGTAATCACCATTTCATAGTCATCTTTATGGCACACTAAAGTTTAGTCATCCTCTAGTTTTAAAATGGAACATACAATTCACTTGCGCATTTTTCTTTCTTCTGAGATACTGCATAATGTAACTGAAAAGCTAGCAATTTAGCAAACAGTCTGGCCAGATCTGCAGTTAGTATTCTTCAACCCCAAGCAGCAACATAGTTATTAATAGGTTATAATCTATTTTAAGTGCAACCTTCATAACCCATAGAAACATGTTGTAGTGCTCTGCAGCCCAAGTACTCCAAGTACTTGCAAAAAACTCTTGTTCTATTATAGAGTAGTTCAGGTCAGCTTCCCTCAATGTGTAAGAAGTGTACAACTACCCACTGTTTGGGTTTAAACCCTGTTGGATCAACACTGCACTAATCCTGCAACTGCTTGCATCAACTGTTACCACACATTCCTTTCCTGTTAGAAAGAATTTCAAATATGGAACACAAACAATTTCCTGTTTCAATGCGATATATTAACAATTCTTTTCATGACTCCAAACAACCAAACAAATGTAATATGTTTCGTCCTAAGGGTTTCGACTTTATCAGCATGCAGTATCACACATTTTGCATGAACCTCAGTTTGAAATGAAACTAATTGTTCCTTTGCTTTAGGAATAGGCCCTTCCAAATACCCTTGACAGTGTTGCTCTTTGGTGTAATCTTCTAGCCTGCTATATGCCATGTCTTTATTTTTTACTTCTGAGCAACTAAATGTACATATAGTAATTTAAAAGTGAAGACTTTCTTAGCCTAAATGTCTAACTCTTGTCCCAAATTCTAATCATGTTCCTGTTGTTTTATCCTGTAGACTAAATATCATCCAGGAAGGTTTCTTCATTAGCCACTCAAACAACTGATACTGCATTGGCGAACCGAAATGACGTAATTCAAAATGGCTAGACACCCTGCAGGGTCACACAATGTATCAGATGTTTTAATTGTTCCTCATTTTCCAGTTGATGTACAAGGGCAAGATCAAGCATGGAGAATACAGTAGCACCCACCAATGTTGAGACCATTTCGTGATGAAATGACAGGGGATGTTAGTTAAACAAGATTACATTTTATATGCTGCACAGATCAATAAATAGTCGAAGGTTGTCAGAAAATTTTAGAGAAATTAACACTGGCTCCACTCACAGATTTTTCCGTTGGCTCAATATTTTGTTTCTTTAACACAAATCATAAATTTGTTTCAATTTATCTGGAAGTGGTGCATTTCTAACACGAGCCTAACTAGTGTAGCATTCATTTTTAATATGCTTCAATATTTAAAACCTTTACATTACACAAGCTGCCTTTAAACGCAGCTCTACACTTTTGTTTGGATTCTTTGATATAGTTGTTAGATTCGCTACCTATTTAGTTTCTCACAATGGATATCCCCTAACTTTTTTCCTCCTTAATCATCAGTGGTATATACTGCGGTTCAGCTCTGTGTCCTAGCCTAATACTCATTTCTCCCTGAGGAGTCCAACCAGGATTGGATACCCTTTCCCACCCATATAAATCTTCCCTCCGAGATGTACATCAGCACTACATAAATATATATTTTCCTACAAGCTATTAACCAGGTATTTCATCTGAAGGGTGAACCATGCACAAGAATTCACCATCACATCAACATCTTTACCATTGGCACAAATGGTACATCACGAAACATTGCTGAATATTCTTACCTGATGCCACCCTGAGACACAATAAGATTTAGGACCAAGTAGTCTTCACTGCTGCTTCCAGTTCCAACTTAAATTAACTTTATTCACACCTGTGCTCTTGCAGGTGTTAGCCCACAATATTGAGTTTAAAATACTGTCCTCCCAAAATATTGTAATGAAAGAAATTGACTACCACTATATAGTGCAGGTAAGTATCAACTGGGTCTGGTGGCTAGGTGGACTAATGCGTCCACTGCAAGGGCATGTGTTCGACCTCATGGTTACAGGTTAAAATCCTTGCAGGTCTACTTATCCTTTCATCCATCTAAGGTCAATACAATGATAACCATTGAGTTGGGTAACAATAAACATCTGCTACTCAGCGCCAACATACCTACAGGTGAACGTGCACTTTACAAATACACATGCTATGTTATGTTTAATATATATATATATATATAATATACATGTGTGATATTTATTTTGTTTTTCTCTTTTTTGATATTTGAGAGTGTGGTTCTTTTGTCCCTCAAAAGATTTTGCAAGCCATCTCCAAGGTAATAGGATTTCCAAGCCAGTGGATAGAAGAGGCAACATCAGCTCCCCTTTAGGTATCAGTCAGTTAAAAACTATTCCAGGAGCTTGGCCAGCCTCTTTACCTGGAGGGCTAAAACACATTTTTCTTTCCTGGGATGAGCAGCCCATGTATGTGATCACAATGTCTATTATCACTAGGAAAATATGTGCCATATATGATGATGCATTGTTACCATATTTTGTGTATGCATATGTGTCACATTTATATTTTGCTTTGTGTCAATGTGTACATTTGCATAGCCCATGTGTGAAACTTTGAATTACACTTTATATTAAGCAGTTAAAAAGATAACTGGTGAATTACAGAAATCTCCAGTTTTATTTTTATATTAAAGGTACCCGAAGTTCTGTGTTAGAAATTGGGCTTCTGGTGGGTAGATGTATGCACACTGTACAAGCAGGCACCACAATCCCAGTCAGGGTAAGTCAGAAAAACACTTGAAATTAACTTGTGCTCACCCTCTGGTGGTTTGGCAAAGAGCAATTAGGCTTAACTTAAGAGGCAATGTGTAAAGTGTTCGCGCACACAACACAGAGTAACACAGTGGAAACACCACAAAGAACTCCACACCAGTTTAGAAAAATAGATAATAATTTTATAAGAAAACCAAGACCAAAATGACAAAAAATACAATCAGTAGAAGTAGAGATACATTTTTTTAAAGATTAAAAGCAAAAATAGCACTTAGAAGCAAATAGCGCTCAAAGAGTTAATTGGTCACACTGCACATGACAAAGTTAAGAGTTCAGGTTGGCCACGATCGAGCGCAGGCCGGCCACAGGATAAACACAGGGCCTGCTGAGCAAAAGTATCTTAATCCTTGTCGCAGCACGAGATGTTTTGATGATCCCCAAACAGTTGGGAGTTTGTGATGGATTTTCCCACACAACTGTGGTGATGTGTTGGTTCTATTGAGCAAAGCGCTTGATCTGAGTGTGATGGTTTGAATGTGATGATCCTGGTTAATCCACGCTGAAAGAGTAAAGCGTCAATCTTCTCCAGCCAGTTGCGGGTATGTGTTGGTTCCCAAGGGGTGGTTCCGAAGGTGATGCAGCAGTTCTGAGTGCGATGTCCCGATCTTGACCCTACACAGTTTTCATGCATCGATCCCGGCCTCGCAGCATGAAATGCGTTGGTTCCGATTGGCACAGCAGCTTCTATGTGCAGGTCCTGGACCCTGCAACAGCGGTGATGTGTCAATCCTGATCACACAGCAGGTGATGTGTTGGTTCTGATTGGCACAATGGCATTGATGCATAAATTCTGGCAGATGCAGCACCTGAAACTCACTTCCAAGGGCCCTGGCTTGCATTGGCATCACTTGGCAGCGTAAGACTTATAGCAAGTAAAGTCAAGGTGCTGAGCTGAAGCTGAAGGTGAAGTCTTTGATATCCCTGAGATTTCAGAAACAGGAGGCAAGCCAACAAGCCCTTGAAGAGTTCTTAGATTCAGGGATGTTGCGATGCAGGTCCAGTCCTTCTCACTCCTTGGCAGGAAGCAGCAGGCCAACACAGCAACACAGTTCAGCAAAGTGGAAGTCCCTACTGGGATCACTGCAAGCCTTCTTCCTGGTAGAATGTTCTCTGTTCCAGAAGTGTCCAGATATGGCGGTGTAAGAGACCTAATAGTAATCTCGAGTTTGGCCTTTGAAGACTGGAGAGTTCAATAAGGTGCTTTGAAGTGCCCTGGCTCCAGACTCACTCCAGGAGGGTATGCAATCCTTTGTGCGTAAACAGGACACAGCCCTTTCAGGTGTAGAGTTAAACTTCTCTCTTCCGAGCTGCTCAGGATGACCCATTAACATGCAGATGGCTGCTCAGTCACATCTACTCTTCCTTTGTGCGTGGTTGTCTAGAGGGAATGCAGGAAGCCAGATGTCACCCACCCCAGACGTGTATTCCAGAGACAACCAGAAGGCACCAAATGGTTTATCAAAAAAAATGCCAACTAAAAATAGTGAAATATACGCAGCTGGAATGCACTCAAAGATTCTTATTTAAAACAATTTTGATCAATTACACAAACTTGAATTCTAATTTGAAAAATCAAGTGTCCACCAGGTGAGGGGCTCTGCAGGCCACCTTCTTCAAAAGTGAAAGAAAATACCTGGAAGTGTATCCAGGAATACCCAGTGCACTACACACACGTCACATTACAGTGCACGAAACCTCATCCGAATAATCACACAATTATTAAACAATTCTCTTAAATAAACATCAGTATTCCAATCAATTTATCGAAGAGTCCAAAACTTCTAAATTATATCAATCAAAGACATTCAGGCTCCGGAAGTTATAGTAAAAAGAAAAGAAAAAAAGAGAATGAAGAAATGACTGCTGAACCTGTCTGTGTGTGTTGTTAATCCCTCATAGTGCCGTAAAGCACAGAAAATCAAGTGAACCCGAAAAAAATATAATGTGAACCCGAAAAAAATATAACAACCGAACGTAACCTAAAACTCAAATACGGTCGGTGATTAGTGACGTAAGTAACAAGTGCATTAAGTATGGAAAAACATGCACCAGACCCCATGGAAACTGGAACTCATACCTGAAAGGCATAAGTGCTCGCACTTAAAGCCAAAACCGCAAAATGCGGAAAGCAGACATATTCTGTCAAGAAAACCAGGGAGAACATTGCAATGCGTGACCAAAATACAAGACGACAAAAAAACGCCAGACCAGCGTAAACTCGCTTACCTTTAGGAAAAAGTAAGTGACTGACCTCGAGCTTTCTGCACAGCAAAGAAGTGACGGTGCCTGCAAAAATCAGGCTTATGGTCAAAGAGATGCCACAGGCTATCATCAACATGTAATAAATAATGGTGAATTGTATAAAAGGAATAGTTTAAAAGAAACTCACCAACAGCTGTGAAAAGCCTGCCGCAACCAGAAACACCATGGATGCTGACTGCTAACAGTGCGCCCGTGCGTCAACGTCATGTAAATACGTGTCGGAAAGAAAGTGATAATCGATATAGAAATAGGACAGTGGACCCGAACGACCATTAATCCAAAAGGAAACTCCTTAACCCAATGCATCCCAGAAATAAAAAGGACAAAAATCAAATGAACGAAATGAGAATAAACAAAAAATGGCATGTCAGAACTGCAATTTAAAAACCAACTTCACCATGAGTTGTGTTTTTTAAAATTGTGATATTTCACTTAAAAATTTAATGAGGCAAATCCAATGTTAACCTGTGGGATAGATAGGCCTTGTAGTGGTGGAAAGCTAATATAAGTGTATTTCACTACCAGGACATGTGAAATGTATAAAAGTCATTGTCCTACTGTTTAAAAGCTTGCACCCTTTCCATGGACTGTCCACAGCCTACCTTAGGGGTGACCTATATGTAATAAAAATGTAAGTTTGGGCCTGAAAAGTAACTTGCCAGGTCAAAATGGCACTTTGAAACTGCACACACAGGCTCTGCAATGGCATGCCTGATACATGTCCAAAGGGCTACTTAAGTGGGTGGCACAATCAGTGCAACATGCGCACTAGTAGCATTTGATTTACAGGCCCTGGGAACATGCAGTGCACTTTACTTGGGACTTATAAGTAGGCCTTTGCGTTAATTTTCGTCGAGAAGTCGGAATTGTACAAAATTCCACGATCCAAGTCTTCGCAGAACTTTTTGCTTATTCACGCTTTCAAAATGCGTGTTCACAAGATATTTCCCCCCAAGCACGCAAACAGCATTCGCGGACAGGAAGAAAGTATCGCGAACGGGCAGAACAAGCAATTCCGTATGTTTGCGGAATTCTGCATGCTCGCGGAGATTTTTTAGAGTTTCGCCGAGCTTTGCGTAGCGCGACTACACAAATTCCACCCACCACTTCTTATAAGTAACTTAAATATGCCAATTGTGGATTAAACCAATGTTTCCAAGTTTTAAAGTTACGAGCACATTCACTTTAGTGCTAGCTATCAGTGGTAAAGTGCCCAAATTCACTTGGCCAGCAAAAACGAAGCCTGCTAAAACTGGAGGTCAGTAGTCAAAAAGTCAATGGAAACCATGCTAAGCATGCCAGGTCTAACATTCTGCATTTATACTATGAATAGTATAACACGAAATAGCAGAATTCCAAGGGAAAACATGATTACATTAACTACTCACGTCTAACACAGGTTAAATTGAGACCTCAAGAGTCAATGCCATAGTAACAAGAAGTCTAGCAACCAAGCACAAGAGCAGATATATTCAGATACATACTTGTGATGTACAATGTCTAGATATTATGCACAAGACTCATCTTGAAATTAGGCTTCTAGAAGTACAGCCTGTGTTTATGGTTGCAAGGGATGAAGATTGCCATGGAGATGCAAAGTACTATAAATGTCGCTAATGAGCTCGCCGATGTATGCCATATTCATGCTGTATTGTATTTGTCAGCAGTGGAGGAGTTATTAAACATGCATTTGCAAGCCAAATGATCCACTTTCTATATCTGAAACTGCTTTGTTGTTGATTTGTGTCATTGTTGGGGTGTACGAATGGGTGGATGCATGAATACGTCAATTGTGCTCCCAATCACTCAACCAACTTGTCCATCATCTATGCACTCACTCACCTTCTCATTCTTCCATTCATTCTTACAACATTTGAATGATTCTACATTCACCTACACACTTAGCAACACATTCAAAAGCGAATCAATTCAGTTTTGTTAAGAAAAAATGTAAAGGCTGAGCTATTGGCTTTGTCGGCCCTTGTTTGTTGCCCCCTCATGGTGTGTAGAAAAGAGGTTGTATTGTATTTCATTTTGCCTCTAGTCAGTGCTAAAGTGGGTGTGGACTACTAGGGCAGTATGAATCAACTTAGTGGGCACCACGCATGTACATGAATTGATCCATCTTTTAGTGCATCAGAAGATCCTAGAAGACTCAGACTCCATGCTGATGTGGCCATGGCCACAGTGACTCTCCGACTTGGTCAACTGGCTAAGATACCGTGCGGTGCTGGCATGTAGTAAAGATGTATAGAAACATAAAGACAACATAAAAAGAATATATATATCTCCCATAAAATAGTGATGGTGAGGGAATGACTGGTGTCCCACCTGAACACAAAATGCCCTGTAGAAGTGTTAAACTGAGGTCACAGTCTCAGTCACAATGCCATATAGGTATTCAAGAACCCCTCTAGATCTGACATTTGGTACTCCATTATTCAAAGTGACTGAGGACATTACATCTACCACTCTGAAGAACTATTGAGTGCCATTTAGGGCTCACTGCTGGCCCAGTATTGCTCTATGTACCTTGACATGAACTGCCACCATGGAGGCCCCTGTCAAAATACAAAAGGTTTGGTTGATATCATCCATCTGTTTTGATGGCCTACCATTAATGTTTAAACAACTTTTTGTTTATCAAAAACAAACTTTCAGAGTGGGAGTTTGTTATTCAAAAAACAAAAACTATTGACCCACACAAACAGCCGTATTTACCCTCAAGTTTTACTGATGGACATTGCAATATCTCGCCTATTTAGGTCATGCAGTGTAATACCCTTTCTCCAACATGCCCTATTCTGTTAGGCCATCGGTGGAAGTTTTCAATCAATGTAGGCAATGAGGGCTCCATCAACGGAAAGCTAACAATCCTCCCAACCCTAAATCTGTCATTTTGGTGGACAAGTTACTCTATTACATTTGCAACAGAATACCCTCTCTGCCAAACTATAAATCACCTGCTCTGTGTCAGGATTGTGGATTACAGCGCTTACAAAGAAAGGACCACATAATGACTCTAGATAATTGCCTCCTTTGTAGAAGCAAACACAAAGAAGGAATATTCATTATAAGCGCAGGCACTCTGCCCCAGTGCTCTTTCTACAATGCCTCCTTCTCAGCAGACTCAGAAATCTATTCCTGGGTGATTGGCTGCAAAACGAAGGGTTCCAGGAGATGAAAATATGTTATAGAGCATGGGTACTCACAAACTTTTTCTCGGGGGCCAAAATTACAGTGTGGTTTGTGGCCGAGGGCTGCACTGGTGGGGGCGGGGTCAGAGGGGGAGGGGGTGGGGCTAAATCAAAACAAAACCTTGTGACAATGAGGTTGCACACAGGTCCCTTCAGCAGATGCCTTCATCCACTGAGCTACCAGACCCAGCATACATACATCTCTCTCCCTCCTGCCCTCCCTCTCCATCTCTCTCTCCCTCCTGCCCTACCTCTCTATCTCTCTCTCCCTCCTGCCCTCCCTCTCCATCCTGCCCTCCCTCTCCCTCCCTCTCCCTCCTGCCCTCCCTCTTCCTCCTGCCCTCCCTCTCCCTCCTGCCATCCATCTTCATCCTGCCCTCCCTCTCCACCCTGCCCTCCCTCTCCCTTCTGGCATCTCTCCCTCCTGCCCTCCCTCCGTCTCCTGTCCTCTCTCTCCCTCTCCATCTCTCTCTCCCTCCTGCCCTCCCTCTCCATCTCTCTCTGCCTCCTGCCATCCCTCTCCCTCCTGCCCTCTCTCTCCCTCCAGCCCTCTATCTCCCTCCTGCCTTCCCTCTACCTCCTGCCCTCCCTCTCCCTCCTGCCCTCCCTCTCCCTTCTGGCCTCTCTCTCCCTCCTGCCCTCTCTCTCCCCCTGCCCTCCGTCTCCCTCCTGCCCACCCTCCTGCCCTCTCTCTCCCTCCTGCCCTCCCTCTCCCTCCTGCCCTCCCTCTCCCTCCTGCCCTCCCTCTCCCTCCTGCCCTCTCTCTCCCTCTCAATTTCTCTCTCCCTCCTGCCCTCCCTCTCTATCTCTCTCGCCTTCCTGCCCTCCCTCTCCCTTCTGGCCTCTCTCTCCCTCCTGCCCTCTCTCTCCCCCTGCCCTCCGTCTCCCTCCTGCCCACCCTCCTGCCCTCCCTCTCCCTCCTGCCCTCCCTCTCCCTCCTGCCCTCCCTCTCCCTCCTGCCCTCTCTCTCCCTCTCAATTTCTCTCTCCCTCCTGCCCTCCCTCTCTATCTCTCTCGCCTTCCTGCCCTCCCTCTCCCTCCTGCCTTCATCTCCCTCTCCATCTCTGTCTCTGGCCTCTGCCTCTGTGCCCCTTTGCTGGAAACAGGCGAAACTTCTCCCTCTGCTAAAGAAGCCTGGCTTGGATCCTCTGGCCACTTCCAGCTATCGTCCGAACTCACTGCTCCCGGCGGCCCGGCCCTTGCGAAAGTATGCGAAAAGGTCGTATTCAGGCAACTGAACAACTTCATTGAGTCCTCCCAGGCCCTGCACCCGGCACAATCGGGGTTCAGGGCTGCCTTTAGCACCGAGACGGCACTGGTTGAGGTATCGGAGGCCATCTGGGAGTGTCTGGATGGGAGCGGCAGGGCGGTCCTGGTTCTGTTGGACCTCCCTGCCGCCTTCGATACGGTGCCCCATACTCAGCTGCTGACGAGGCTGGCAGAGGTAGGCCTGTCGGGTGCGGTCCTTGCCTGGATCTCGTCGTTCTTGTCTGATCGGACGCAGCAGGTATGGATGCCACCACACGCCTCACTACCCAAGAAGCTCACCACTGGGGTGCCGCAGGGCTCTACATTGAGTCCTTTGCTGTTTAACGTTTATAGGACCCCCGTTAATCTATCTGGCTGAGCAGTGGGGAGCAAAAATAATGGCGTATGCTGATGACACGCAGCTGTTGTTCACCTGGCCAAAGGACTGTCTGGATGCCTTAGTGGTCCGTACTTGTCTGTCCCATGTCTTTCTCTGGCTTGCCTTAGCTCAGCTCAAATGTAACGAGGACAAATCTGAGATTTTATTCTATGTTAACTTCCCGGCCAATTTCAGAGATCTCATCTGGCCGACTGATCTTCCGTGTCCCAGTTCTTTCAGAGGCCCGGCAAAAAACCCTTGGGTATGGTTCGGACAGGACCTCAAGTTTGAAGTCCACCTAAAAAAACTTACAGGGACCTGTTTCGCCACCCTCAAGTCACTCAAGAGGTTCTTTCCGCTTCTCCCTAGGGAGGCGAAAGAGACTGTTCTGCGGGCCCTGATTTTGGCAAGGCTTGACTATGCCAATTCACTGTTTAGTGGTCTCCTCGCATACCTCATAAAACAGTTGCAGACTATTCAGAACGGGCTGTGCGACTCCTGTTTCATCTTCCGAGAAGAACCAGTGTGCGTGCCCATCTCCGAGACCTTCATTGGCTCCCAGTGGCCCATCGCATTTCGTTCAAATCGCTGGTCCTGGCCTTTCGCGCCTTGCACCAACTTGGTCCACAATATCTGCACAAAAGGTTCATTTTGTACACCCCTCGCCGCGCTCTCCGATCGGCTAATCTGCATTTGATGACAATGCCCAAAGTCAGAAACGCAAGATTGGGCGGTCAATCCATTTCTGTTCAAACAGCTCGATCATGGAATTCTCTGCCGCTTTCTTTGAGAGCATCACCCACACTGGCGGGGTTCAAAAAAGGGCTCAAAACCCACTTATTCAATCTCAGCATCTAATCTCCCCCCTTGACTGATGTCTCTGGTCAATCTCACATATTGCGCCAGGATACTTTGCAGTAGCAGAGCGCGCTACAAAACATTTTATAACATAACATAACATAACATCTCTCTCTCCCTCCTGCCCTCCCTTTCCATCTCTCTCTCCCTCCTGCCCTCCCTCTCCCTCCTGCCCTACCTCTCCCTCCTGCCCTCTCTCTCCCTCCTGCCCTCTCTCTCCCTTCTGCCCTCCCTCTGCCTCCTGCCCTCCCTTTCCATCTCTCTCTCCCTCCTGCCCTCTCTCTCCCTCCTGCCCTCTCTCTCCCTTCTGCCCTCCCTCTCCCTCCTGCCCTCCCTTTCCATTTCTCTCCCTCCTGCCCTCCCTCTCCCTCCTGCCCTCCCTCTCCCTCCTGCCCTCCCTCTCCCTCCTGCCCTCTCTCTCCCTCCTGCCCTCCCTCTCCCTCCTGCCCTCTCTCTCCCTCCTGTACTCCCTCTCCCTCCTGCCCACCCTCTCCCTCCTGCCCTCCCTCTCCATCTCTCTCCCTCCTGCCCTCCCTCTCCATCTCTCTCTCCCTCCTGCCCTCCCCCTCCATCCTGCCCTCCCTCTCCCTCCTGCCCTCTCTCTCCCTCCTGCCCTCTCTCTCCCTTCTGCCCTCCCTCTTTCTCCTGCCCTCTCTCTCTCCCTCCTGCCCTCCCTCTCCCTCCTGCCCTCCCTCTCCCTCCTGCCCTCCCTTCCCATCTCTCTTCTTCCTGCCCTCCCTCTCCAACCTGCCCTCCCTCTCCATCCTGCCCTCCCTCTCCATCTCTCTCTCCCTCCTGCCCTCCCTCTCCATCTCTCTCCCTCCTGCCCTCTCTCTCCCTCCTGCCTACCTCTCCCTCCACCCTCCCTCTCTCTCCCTCCTGCCCTCCTTCTCCATCTCTCTCTCACTCCTACCCTCCCTCTCCCTCCTGCCCTTCCTCTCCCTCCAGCCCTCTCTCTCCCTCCTGCCCTCTCTCTCTCCCTCCTGCCCTCCCCCTCCCTCCTGCCCTCCCTCTCCATCTTTCTCTCCCTCCTGCCCTCCCTCTCCATCTCTCTCTCCCTCGTGCCCTCCCTCTCCATCTCTCTCCCTCCTGCCCTCCCTCTCCATCCTGCCCTCCCTCTCCATCCTGCCCTCTCTTTCCCTCCTGCCTTCCTCTCCCTCCTGCCCTCACTCTCCATCTCTCTCTCCCTCTTGCCCTCCCTCTACCTCCTGCCTTCCCTCTCGATCTCGCTCTCCCTCCTGCCCTCCCTCCCCCTCCTGCCCTACCTCTCCCTCCCCCTCTGTCATCTCAATGTGTGTGTGTCTGTCTGTGTCAGCCTTCAGCCCGGGCTGAGACAGCTCCTCAGCGCGCACACACAGACAGCTGCACCAAATTACTTTGCAGGTCTTTAAAAGACCATTTACATGTTTTTGAGGCTTTTTTGTAGCGTTCCTGCATCTCCACTCTGACAATCACCGCTGGCTCGGCCCCACAGAGCGGAGGCTTTGTTGTATTTCACCTCTTAGCGCCCCTGCATCTCCACTCTGCTCTGTGGGGCCGGGGGAGAAGTGATTGTCAGAGTGGAGATGCAGGGGCGCTAAGAGGTGAAATAAAACAAAGCCTCTGCTCTGTGGGGGCTGGAGAGCAGTGATTATCAGTCTCTGAGTCCTCTGAGTCAAGCGCGGCTGCGGCGGTGTTTGCTAACACTAATAAATTATATTTTTAAGCACAGGTACGATTGTGTGCAAGGTCCGCGGGCCGCCAAGGAAGGCTTGCCGTACTATGAGTACCCCTGATATAGAGCATATAGTGCTGACACCATTGAAAGGGACCGAGAGTCAGACCCCCTCTCGAAAAGGAAAGGAGGAAACTCGTGAACCTGAAGTGGAGAACAATGACAAGGACATGCCTGAAACTTCCATTTGATGCATCCATCAAAAATTCTGAAGGATTTCCTGCTGCATTCCAAAGATTACAGGTATGTATACTTGTTTTGAGTGAATCTAGCTAAAAGGTAGTGGAACGCATTGCTAAACATTTTAGGGCACTTAAAGGCAATAATTACAAATACCCAATTGAGTTGCACGCCATGCACACCATGGACATGAGTTCACAGAGATATGTTCATCAGTTTAAATTCCATGCTATTGATCATGTGAGAGGTTATATCCGTGGTGGAAATAGAGATTTGAGACGTAGACGCTGTGAAGCGTCTTGGATAATGAAATTGCATGCCATGGACTTGGGACTTAATATTGACAATGAAATGCAGTATGTTTTAGGGGATTAAGTATCTTTTAGCCCCCCCCCCACCTCCTCCACCTTTCCTTCACCCTCTATATGTGATGGATTAGGATGCCCTATTCACTGAATTATGGATATTACATATTGTATTGTACTATATATTGTGTGACATGTCTGATACAACATGTAATTGGTATGCATAGGTAATATTGTTGTGTTCACTTGTACAAGTACCTTTTATTACAATATATATATATACTAGAAATGTATGAAGATTTTCAACTAGGATGGTGTTGTGCATTGCAGACAAGGGGTGCATGGGAATGCCGGTTTCTGGACCTATAGACACATCTTTTCTGGCACCCTTCTCTTACTTCTGCTATACTTTAATACTCCCCTCTACCTTATTGGCTTCCCTTTCCCCTTCTGTGTCTAGTGGGCACCTCTACTTGACTGTTTGCCTTAGTTGCTATACTTAGAGGTCTTGTACTACTTGTAGGATTTATTTGCCTCAGTGACATCCTTATAGATTATTTTGATTCGACACTTCTTATTTATTTGGAACGTTTATTCCAGTGGACATTATTACAATCCATTACTTATAGATAGAATATGGAGCCATGTTTATAACATAAGATGGTCGTCATGGCTCTTCTCTTTACTAGTGCTGTGGGGCAGTGGGGCAGGGTGGGGGAGGGTGAGGGTGGGCGTGGTAGTGAAGTCCAACATACGACAGACAGGAGTAAGGTAAGTAATTAAATAAATAAAGCAATTTACCTTGCACGCGCTGCATCGCCAACTCAAAAATAGGTTATTCAAAAAAATAAAGCATAAAGTTTGTAGCAACAAATAGCTCCACCTGGTGCTTTTACGATGTTGTGACAGCTGAAAATCCCACTGTACGGTGCTGAAATGCGAAGTGTGTGGCATTGGGTCCATAGTCACATGGAGCCAAAAGAACAGTACCTTGGTAAACGATGAAAACAAAGACAGTGCACCGCATCAGGGAGGTGATGCTTCATTGGCGCTGGGTGCCGTCGGTTCTTTACGACCACAGGTGAGGCGGCAGTTGCTTACTGCGATGCAGAGGAAGTGAGGCATCGGTACCTTACTGTTGCCAGGAAGGTGACGTAGCGATGGCGTCGAGGCGTCAGTTCCCCACAACGGTGCGGGGTTGATGGATTTGGGAAGTCACCCATGTCAGTTATCAGCTCCGCGATGATCAAGCACCGGTGTCAAGGGGAGGTTGGGGTTGCAGTGCGAATCAGGGTGGTGGGTCGTGAGCGTCATGAGTGGTGCCCTTGGCTCTGGTGCAGACAGCGGCCTCGGTGGTGGTGTCAGAGTCGATATTGTGCGGCGTCGGCAGGCATCGTGGCTGCGGTGCCAGTCGGGGTGGTGCACTTCATGAGTGGTGCCCATGGTTTTGTTGCAGATCGCGGCATCGCTCGCCGGAATTGGTGTTGCTTTTTCTCTTTGTGGCAGTTGAAACAGCAGGAGAACAGAGGGAGTGAAGTCTATGTGTCCCTGAGACTTCACAAAAGGAGGCAAACTCTACACCAGGCCCTTGGAGACCTTCTTCCACATTTTACTTTGTTCTCTTGTGGCAGAGAGTCTCTTAGCTCCATCCAAACCAGTTCTGTCCTCTCTGGTCCAGCTTCCTGGCAGGAGGTGGAAAAAACATTGTGTAATGCAGATCAGACCTAGTCAAGTGCAAGGAAATCTCCTCCCCCACTGTAAATACAGCCCAGGTCTATTCATCCCAGTCCTGACTCATCCAGGAAAAGCAAGACTCACCTGAATCCCCTCGGTGGCTGTCTAAAGTGAAGGCACATCCTCAGCCCCTGTAACTCCAAAGCCAGACAGTCAAACCACAACCCAGCAGAGGCATACCCGTCCCACTAAGGGCATTGCACTGTAGTAAATAAAAATGTGAAGGATGGAATGTTCAAATTGATCTCAGCAACTGGCAATTACTCTGGGCCTCATCCTAATCCTTCCTTGTTTGGCATGCCATGCTACCTCAGTTTCGATCCAGTAATGTTCAAAACAGTCGTCATCCTATTCCAATAAGAACACTCCGACCTGAACTGCTGTATCGTGGCATCAGAGCATGAGGCTTTCAATGCCATTACTATAGCTATTTAAAATTAATTCTTACTTTTATGAGTTACTTTAATTCATGAGTGGCCTATAAATATAAAAGATGAGAACACCAATAATTTTGCAGAATTTTTATTTTAATAAAAATAACTTGTATCCAGGGCATGTAGGTCCAGTTCGTTGGGAATATACATTTCTATGCAACTAGAGAATCCTTGCTATTGGCAATCTCAATGAGTTGATAAAAAACTCTTTTTTGGTTTTAACTTTCAGAGGACCGTGAAAGTGAAAGGTTACTGCTAAAAGATGGTTGTTAAATAAAGCAGTAGACCAGCGCGTAATAATTTTAAAATATGTATATTGCCCAGTCTGTACGGTATCAATTGAAAATAAATAAAACTCAATTTTTTTGTCAAAAAGCTTAATAAATACAGTAATGTTAGCACATGAATCTTGTTCAGGTCACTGGGCAAGAGAATGCAAATAGTATTTTAGGCGAGGAACTGAAGGCATAACATAATGTCCACTTTGTAGTGTTTTAGATCCAGGCGGTAAGCCAAACCAATAAGACACCCTTTAGGCAAATTACCTTTTCAGCAAATTATGACACAGGATGTGAGGGATGGCTAAACGGCTGATCTTGTGTGTAGCCTTGTTGCAGCTGTCATACTTTACTCAAGGTCCTTTAGCGATAATTATCGCTATTGCTTGGTTAGCATGAAAAACTTAACGTTGAGCTGCGGCGATTTTTATCGCAGATAAAGCAAATGCGATAAAAAATCGCCCGCAATGCATGAATATCGCTGAAAAGTCAGCGATATTCATGCATTAGCAAGCTAATGCTCTTAGCCATGTTATCCACCTCCCATTGAATAACATGGCTAAGAACTGCTCAGGGCAGTTGTTAGCTTTTGGAGATATTCGCGCTTAGCGCGAATATCTCCAAAAGTTGGTAATAGGAGATAGCGATGTTAGCGACTGTTTCCAGTCGCTAACATCTTGGCACGCCCACTTTGCATGCCATTAGTGATAAATATCACTGACACGCAAAGTGGGGCCCAAGATGGTCGCTATCTCCTACTAGCTGTCGCTAACTGGTGTTAGCGCCAGCTAGGTAATAGGGAGATAATTTTATCTCAGCTTTCTTGGCTTTTAATGCCAAAAAAGCGGAGATAGACCCCCTTGATAATATGCCCCTTAGTTCCTTTGTTCAGGGGTCTCATCTCTCAAGCACCAGGCTGCCCTTAAAGAACTCGCCTGAAGTGAAGGTGACACCTTCTTGTTTCATTGATTGGTAGATTAATCCAAACCAGCATAATAATTTGGCTTACAGTGGCTTGACTGGGAATCAGTATGCAGGAAATTGGAGATGGCATATATATAGATCGGACTTCTACTTACCTTAAAGTTAAGGGACTACATATGTACACGAGGCACAAAAGGGGGTGCCTAACACCTCATGTATGCCAGTATGCCCTCATGCTTACCACTTCCGGTTACCCAAAAGGGTTGTAGGTGGGGTAGGGTGCTTGTTGTGACATACTAAATGGTTTTAAGCAGGTAGAGTCAACAGACAATCTCCAGACGGAGAATCAGGAATCAAGGCCTGCACACCATGAGAAAAGATCATATGCCACTAACCAGTAAAATAGCCTGGTCAAGGCAGCAGTAGTCACCCATAAAGGAGTTCCATTATTGGCGTAAACACCTACTGCATAGCAGAGCCTGGAGCACATGTGATGATGAGTACCTGTAGCTCACTGGTGAGGGAATTTAAAACACAACATATCAATGAGAATGTGGATTGGAGGAGCAAGGGTGCACATCACGCCCGGGTCTTTTTATGCTACCTAGAGGGGAGTGACACAAAAGGGAGGAATGAGGATCAATCAAGAGAACAGGGATGTGTTTTATAAAGTACAGCTGAACCAATACTAGTGACAAAGTAAAACACGTTGGTTCGATAATGCCAAGTGCTGATACCTCTTGCTAAATTCTTAATCATTATGTCTAGCTGTTTATGCGACATCTGTTGAGTAAACTAATCAAGCTAGTTTTTGACCCTGTCTTTACATCAGAGCATTGAATATCATTTTGTAAAATTATCACTCTTCACGACCATTTGGTTAGCTAATGTTGACATTGTTGGTTTAATTGGTTATCTTGCAAACATGCCAAGGTATCACTGTCTGTTCTGCTAATTCAGATAACACTGATCTATGTCACCCCGTGCTACCCTAAATCACAAGCCCCTGTATACACAGATGCACATAACTTAATGTCATAATTGCACATCATCCAGTGTTTTGATGATAAACAGCCATTGTGCCTCCTTCTGCACAAGGTAATACACGACTGTTGGTATTTGGGCTGTGTACCTGGACACCTGTATGATTGTAGTGAATGGAGGTGCGTTGAGCGGTGTAGAAAAAATCAAATGTAAAGAATGCTCTTTCTATTTATGGGTGCACGTATGCGTATATATGTATGCATGTATTTATGCATGCATGTATGTATGTATAAGATATTTCTATAGTATAAACCTAGCCAAAAGGCAGCAAAGGGTTGTACATGGTTAAAGGAAAGTTTAAAGTTGGAAAGTAATAGGAGAAGAGGCTGAGTTGTGGACAGGTGATGCATTGTAATGTAGTGTTCTTTATAGAGGTGAGCCTTCGACTCTTTCCTAAATTGGAGCTGCGTCCAATAGTAGCGCCCCCATGCCGTCTTGAAGACTTGCTTTCAAGAGTGGATGTGCGCTGCTCTATATATGCACTATTCAACTACCAAAAGTATTTGCTATATCAAGGTTTGTTTAACATAGCTTTGTGTCATTATCAATAGCATGTCAGGAGTGGTACATTCTTTGCACTCGTACATGGCAATAGGAAAATAAGTGTATGCTCTTTACTGACCATGACACTTTCCCCAAGCTAACAAAACATTTTCCACGAATCGCACCAAGATATGATCATGGCCCAAAGACTAAAATCAGGTTAATTTTAGTCTTTCGGCGCCGATAATGACTGGGGCTGATGAGGAATTTACTGCACCTGGTAAATATCAACACTGTGGGGTGATGTATATGACTTCCTTTCCTGAGTTTTCACTTGCAATACTGGCATAACATGTTGACTGAGTGCTTACTGCACAAATTCGGAATGAATAAGTATCTACTTGGTAGTTACCTGGGGTCCGATGCACAAAAGTAATCTGAGACAAGACTTTACTACTCCTAAGTGCCTTTTGTGAGTACCGAAAGTTGTAAAGTTAGGATTTTGTCTCAGATTAGGAGTAGTAAAGTTAGGAATCCTAACTTTACTACTCCTAAATGCCTTTAGTGAATATTGAAAGTCGTGTAGTTAGGATTATGTCTCAGATTACTTTTGTGAATCGGGCCCCTTGTGTTTTCCCCTTGTATATACTTAGGTAGTTTTCACCTGCCAAAATGTACCTGTACAAATTTGCAGGTGTTGCGGGTAATGACAGAGGTACTGCAGTTACAACACATACTGGAATTGAATATCCGGCTCACAATCGCACATTAGTTACAAAAAACAAATTAGTCCTAGAAATGGTATTAGATTAAATCATTCTTTATTCATCTGTCTTGTGGTACAGATGCTTTTACACCAAAGGTCTTAACTTTGAATGCCTGGTTACATTCTGACAGCTGTATATACAATTGATTACAGGTTGTTTGAAACAGAATGTCAGAAAAATCTGACAATCAAATGTTTCACAAAAAAAATGTTGGCAGTTCAAACCTGATAATGTTTACCTGTTGAAAAAGACCAGTCAATAATGGGATATGCGAATTGTTGTGCAGTAAGCGCAAAAAATAAATATGCTATGCCCCATTTTGAGGCCAAAACTCCTACCTGCTCTTATTGATTGCATCCAATTATTAGACCTCTCAGCCTTAGTGTGGTCTTTCTCCAAACATTTTACCTACTTTCCTCCAATTCTGCTGGATTTTTGCTTCTGTTGGTGTCTGAATTCTGTGCACTTTTCCACTGCCAATCAGTGCTAAAATGCCTCTGTTCACTTCCCTCACCTTGGTTTAATTGGCGTATACCTAAGTGACATATTTCATTTACTTGTGAGTCCCTTGTAGTGTGAAATACCATATACCCAGTGCCTGTAAACTACATGATACCAGTGGGCTTATGGCACTTCTTGTGCCACCCACCTAAGTACCACTCTGAAACTTGTCCTACGCCTGCCAAGGCAGCCTGATTGCAGTGTCAAACTGCGGGGTCGACTTGGCATATAAACCTCCTTGTCAAGCCTTAAACTCCCCTATTATTACATATAAGTCACCCCTAACGTAGATCGTAGGTAAAAGGCAGGACATGTACTTTTTAGTTTTACATGTCCTGGTAGCAGTGGTGGATTGCAGAGGTAACGCTGAGGGACAGTGAGGCGGGGCACCTTGTAAATAAAACCACTTACATTGCGCTCGCCGCATCGCTGACTCGGCTCTACAGTGAGCGCAAGGTAAGTGGTTTAATTTCTTTATTTTATTACTTTAATCTTTGCTGACGTATGTCAGACTCCACTACCCCTCACCCCACCCCGCACCTACCTGGAAAGGGGCGACCAATCGGTCCCCCCGAACGTATGGCAGAGTACCACGATCCCCCCGGGAAGCCATCTTGGGCGGGAGGCGAGTCTCGGCTGGTATGCCCGAAGCGGCGTAGCCGGGGCGCGCCTTTTCCCGCCCTCGAGTGGGTTGGCCTAGACACTAACGCGGCTGGCCACGCCCTTGGGGCAGGCAGGGGCGGGTTTACGCCCGCCCTGAAGACGGATAAAAGGAGAAACAAGACCAGAAGGCATCCTCTTGTTCCTGTGCTCTGAAGCTGCACCTCCTCGCTGCACGTGAGCTCGAGACGGAACGAAGAGCCAATTTTGAGAGTTGTAATCCTCTTGTTTGTTTTCTAGATACTCTGCTGGAGAATGCCGAAGAAGGCGGGAAAGCGGATGACTACCGACCAGATGCTGCGTGTTCTCATGAAAGAGGTGACCGACCTAAAGAGGCGAATGGATAAAAACGAGGAAGGGGGGCCGAAACGTCCTTTGGAGGGAACAGCCCCGGGAGGAAAAGGCAAGAGGCCCAGGAGGGGAGCAGCTGGGGAAGATATCCCGGGTCCCAGTGTCCCGCTCGAAGCACCCACTCCCGTGCCGGAGGAAGGGAATCCGATTCCCGTTGTGGTCACCCCCGTGTCCGGGGAAGATATGCCGCCCGAGCTGGCAGCACAATTAGCAGCGTGGTTGGGTAAAGGTAGCGTGGGCGCCACGGCTGTCGACGCGCAGGTGTTGATGAAGCAACTACGTGAAACTCGGGAAGCAGCGAGGGTATCCATGCCGGCTGCGGCCGTAGAGAAGCCACAGGGGACGGTTGTAGTCGCTGAGACGGCGTCCGGTTCAGGTAAGCGGCCATTGCCGATTGCGAGGGAAGAATCGGCACCCTCTCGAAGGGAGAAGTTGGGTCAGCATGTCCCTTTAGCGATTAAAGAAAAGATATGGGCAGGGGAATATGTAAACATCTCCTCGTTGCTTACTGATCATTATGAGATGGAGCATGTTAAAAGTCAGAAGGACCTCATGCACCCGAGTGTTTGGCGCGCAAAGATGGCCGCCTTTAAGGTAAATGAAAACATTGGCAATTGGGGCAAGGCGTGGGGGGTTTTCACATCGATCTTAGGAGAACGAAGGCCCGAATTGCTACCCGAATTGCCGATTTATCAGTCTCGGATCATGGGGTACTCGGTATCACACGAGGGTAATCATTGGTTCTGCTATGATAACCTTTTCAGGAAAGCAAAAGAGCATGATAAAAACTTAATTTGGGATTGTTATGATTCTGTGTCCTGGTCCAAAATGAAGGATACTGGTATGTTGAAATTGCCATTAGTAGGGAGTAACGTGGGCGAATCCTCCCGTCAGTATGCGGGGACGCCCTTTCGATCAGGTACGGGTACCGACAATCACTCAAGGCCTACCGGTAATGCAGGTAAAAAGGGGGTTTGTTGGAACTTTAACAGGGGTAAATGTACTAGGCCCCAGGGGTCGTGCAAATTTAGACACAAATGTAGTGGGTGTGGGCAATCATCCCATCCTGAGTCCACGTGCAGAGCCAAAACGGGTGATAACGGGGGTAGAGGAGGTGCCAAACAGGTCTAACATAGGCCGAGGGGCGCCTTTACCTACCCCGATTGAAACCTTGGCAATGATTCCTTGGCTCAGTGAATACCCGGATCGTGCTTCCGCTGGGGTGGTGCGGAACGGGTTTTCGTATGGTTTCCGCATCCCAGTGGGGGACTTTCAGGGTGTGGCAAAATGCAAAAATCAGATGTCGGTCTTGCAGCATACGACCGTGGTACAGGAAAAGATCCGGAAGGAGGTTACTCGAGGTCGAGTCGCCGGTCCGTTTAGTGTGCCCCCGGTTGCTAACTTTGTTTGTTCGCCTTTAGGTGTGGTCCCCAAGAAGGACCCGGGTGAGTTTCGGCTGATACATAATTTGTCAGCCCCACGTGGTCTTTCCGTAAACGAAGCGATAGACCCGGAAATGTGTTCGGTGCGGTACGCATCCTTCGATGAGGCCGTAGCCATTTTGAATCGCCTGGGGCCCGGTGCGCTGATGGCAAAATCTGATATTGAGTCAGCGTTCCGGTTGCTCCCGGTACATCCAGACGATCAGCGTCTCCTGGGTTTCATGTTTCAGGGTCAGTACTACATGGATAGGTGTATGCCGATGGGATGCTCTATTTCTTGTGCCTATTTTGAGAAATTCAGTAGTTTCCTACAATGGGTCTTCACTAAGAAGACGGGTTTCCAACATGTGATGCATTATCTCGATGATTTTTTGTTCCTGGGGGCAGCCGGGGATTCGGAATGTGGGCAAGCTTTGGCTGCATTTTGTGTTTTAATGAATCAGTTTGGCGTGCCATTGGCACCAGGTAAGACAGTGGGTCCTTCGACTTGCCTCGAGTTTCTGGGGATCGAGTTAGACTCCGGAGAAGGTTGTTTCCGTTTACCAAGTGATAAAGTGTTAAAGTTCAGGGCATCCCTGCAAATGTGTATGAGTGAATCTAAGGTTAAGCTGCATCAATTACAGCAGTTAGTGGGACAGTTGAATTTTGCCCTAAGAGTTATACCAATGGCCCGCCCTTTTTCCCGTTCGATCGCTCAAGCCATGGTCGGACTGAAGGAAGGCCATCATCGCACAAGGCTCTCGGCAGAGGTCCGCCAGGACATGCGCATTTGGTTGGCATTTCTGGCGGATTTCAATGGTCGAGTCGTCTGGAACAAACCGGCCGTGTCCTCTGAGGAGCTGGGGCTGTGGACAGATTCGGCAGGGGGTATAGGTTTTGGTGCCATTTTCGGTACTCGATGGTCTGCACAAAGATGGCCGGCATGGTGGCGCGACAGGGGACTGACAAGTAACATTGCTTTCTTGGAACTCTTCCCCATTTTGGTGGCCCTGAGAACGTGGCCTGAAGGGTTCAGAGATCACTCTGTGGTATTCTGGTCTGACAATATGACCGTGGTTGAGTGTATCAATAGCCAGGCAGCACGATGCAAATGGATTTTGAGACTGCTCAAAGAAATCGTATTACTGTGTATGCAATTGAATGTGCTGTTCAAAGCAAGACATGTCCCGGGGATAATGAACCAGGCGGCTGATGCCCTTTCTCGTTTCCGTATGCAGGCCTTCTGGGGTTTTCTTCCCACAGCGGACCCGGAGCCAGCACCCTTTCCCGAAGCTCTCTGGTCTCTCGGTGCCCCGAACTTCGTAACCTCGTGGGAGAGAGTTTAGCACCCAGGACGAGGAAGGCATACGAAGGGGCGTTCCAGTCCTATTTAACCTTTTTGGGGACTGCTAGAGAGGAGCTTTGGGGTCAGGAGGAATGGGTAGTGAACTTTCTGATGTCTTTACGTCTGGCAGGGAAATCGGTGGCCACGGCCCAGAAGCATCGGGCTGCCATTTCCTTTGTTGCTAGGGCTCATGGGATCCAGGACCCGACAGCATCTTTCGTTGTGCAAAAAGCGCTACGTGGGTGGCAACGCCTTGAGGGTCGCAGAGTAGATGACAGGCGCCCGATAGGTTTGGATAGGTTGGCCCAGTTATTATCCAGACTCCCTACAACTTGTTCATCTCAGTTTGAGACAGTGCTGTTCCGAGCCGCTTTTACGCTGGCATTTCACGGGGCTATGCGGGTAAGCGAATTAGTGGCGAGGAACAAGCAGGATGTGACGGGAGGGCTGTGCGCAGAGCACGTGCAGATCAGAGGGGAGACAATGACTGTCTCGTTTGTGAGGTCCAAGACCGATCAATGTGGGATGGGTGACTGCATAATTATAAGCAGGATTCCCGGGTCATCCATGTGCCCGGTGAAGTGTTTAGAGGATTATTTAACACGAAGGATGGCATCATGGGGGGGGACCTTGTTGAGACACGCGGACGCCACCCCACTGACAAGGTTTCAGTTTCAGCGGGTGCTTGCGATGTCAATTACAGCTGCGGGCTTGAACCCGGGCGAGTTCGGGACCCATTCCTTTCGGATAGGGGCTGCTACAGAGGCTACAGCCAGGGGTCTGAATGTAGAACAGGTTAAACGTGTGGGACGTTGGTCCTCCAATTGTTATAAAAGGTATGTGCGTTTGCACATGTTGTGAAGCTGTAATGATGTACTCACGCTTCTTGTTTTGTTTGGTTTTCAGTTACGCAAGCCTACGAGGCGGGGCGGACTATGCAGTCGATCCAACACCGGGACAGCGGTCAGACATCACCGGCTGTGAAAAAAGAGGTGTGGGTCGTGGGCCACTCATACGTGAGGCGTGCCGCGGACGTATTCAAGGCAGGTGACATGGTGCACGTGGCTGGGGAATACGGGTACAGGGTGTCCTTCTACGGAATGGGCGGTCTCTGTATTGACCAGTTTCAATCATTTTTCGAAGGTTTGCTAGGGCGGACGAGGTCACCGCCGTCTGTAGTCATAGTACATCTTGGGGGCAATGATTTGGTCACCATTGGTAGACGACTTCTCCTGGAGGCGATGCTTTCCACTGTAAGTTGGTTAGCGAGGAGAGTTCCAGGGTGCACCATTGCGTGGTCCCATATGATCCCACGAAAAATGTGGCGGGGGGCTATTTCTGTTTCTGCTTTAAATCACTCGGTGAGAAAAATTAATAACAAAGTGAGTAGGTTGTTCCGGTCCAATGCACTGCATTCTATTTCGCATGGGTGTATTAATGATGACAGTATGTATTTGGGGGACGGTGTTCATTTGTCTCGGTTGGGGAATGAGTTACTCATAGGAGACTTCATAGCTTGGCTAAAGATGTTAAAGCATGACCTTTAGATAGGAGTTTGGTGGGGGGTCCGGATAGCCGGTCAACTATCCGGACCTGTGGCGGTAAGGTCATGATCGGTGAGCACTAATTGGAAGATCCCTATGAGTGGGCGTTACCCATTACGGATGGGGGCGCTCGGGGGAGGTGGCCATTGGCCCCTCAACGGGGAGGCGGTCCCTTCTAAGGATGGGTCGCCGAAAGGAAAGGGAAGGCGGTCAAGGCCCCTTCATGGGTAGGAGGGGTTACAGCCCCCTCCTGGTGAATTTCCCGGGGCCAGGACGTCTGCGACGGCAGATGTGGTAAGTTGTGTGGGGTGTGGGGGGGGGTCTACCCTACCTTCTAGATACCTCACACGAGCCTCGTACGACCTTTAAGTGGCGTCGAGTTTTACTGGGGCCCCCGTCAAGTCAAGGGAAATTGGTAGTTGCACTTGAGGTATGCCTCCGTGCCGCCCCTCACAAGGGAGGGGGATATGTCTGGGTTAGGGATCTTGACACCGGTTACGACCTTGCCGTTGGCCCTTAAACGTTAGGATGTACAATTTCAAAATTTCAAGTAAATGTTTTGTAGGATGTTAGTTCGGCTAGGAGAACCTTTGTATTAGAGGATATGTTAAGGTTAGCCAAACATCGCAATGTGGTAATGAAATTGTACATAATATGAAACTGTTATTTTTAATGTTTTAATTTTGTTTCATATTTTAATAAATACGGCCGGGAAGGGTAACTCCCTTCCCGACTTCCAAAAGTTCAAGAACGGTTTCCGGTTTCTCATCCTTGGGGAGTGTGTTGAGAGGGGGTGGCGGGTATCTCAGCCATATGGAAAGGGGCGACCAATCGGTCCCCCCGAACGTATGGCAGAGTACCACGATCCCCCCGGGAAGCCATCTTGGGCGGGAGGCGAGTCTCGGCTGGTATGCCTGAAGCGGCGTAGCCGGGGCGCGCCTTTTCCCGCCCTCGAGTGGGTTGGCCTAGACACTAACGCGGCTGGCCACGCCCTTGGGGCAGGCAGGGGCGGGTTTACGCCCGCCCTGAAGACGGATAAAAGGAGAAACAAGACCAGAAGGCATCCTCTTGTTCCTGTGCTCTGAAGCTGCACCTCCTCGCTGCACGTGAGCTCGAGACGGAACGAAGAGCCAATTTTGACCCACCCACCAGCCCCTGAAGACAGCGAGTGGTTTTAATAAAGTTTGATGGATAACTGTGATTTTCGTTTACAGGTTGTGGTATTAACGTGAAGATTTTGAGTATGCAATAAAGAATGGTCGATTTGTGTTACGTTTTGCAAATAAAGTAATTCTGCTTTAGTGTTCATCAGTACGCATGCGTTTGAATAAAGTTGTTGTTGCTACTGTGGGTTAGATGTAGTCATTTAGTATTTAGTTAGCATTGTCGTATTTATTTTGGTCGGGCGATAAGGTCATGATCGGTGAGCACTAATTGGAAGATCCCTATGAGTGGGAGTTACCCATTACGGATGGGGGCGCTCGGGGGAGGTGGCCATTGGCCCCTCAACGGGGAGGCGGTCCCTTCTAAGGATGGGTCGCCGAAAGGAAAGGGAAGGCGGTCAAGGCCCCTTCATGGGTAGGAGGGGTTACAGCCCCCTCCTGGTGAATTTCCCGGGGCCAGGACGTCTGCGACGGCAGATGTGGTAAGTTGTGTGGGGTGTGGGGGGGGGTCTACGCTACCTTCTAGATACCTCACACGAGCCTCGTACGACCTTTAAGTGGCGTCGAGTTTTACTGGGGCCCCCGTCAAGTCAAGGGAAATTGGTAGTTGCACTTGAGGTATGCCTCCGTGCCGCCCCTCACAAGGGAGGGGGATATGTCTGGGTTAGGGATCTTGACACCGGTTACGACCTTGCCGTTGGCCCTTAAACGTTAGGATGTACAATTTCAAAATTTCAAGTAAATGTTTTGTAGGATGTTAGTTCGGCTAGGAGAACCTTTGTATTAGAGGATATGTTAAGGTTAGCCAAACATCGCAATGTGGTAATGAAATTGTACATAATATGAAACTGTTATTTTTAATGTTTTAATTTTGTTTCATATTTTAATAAATACGGCCGGGAAGGGTAACTCCCTTCCCGACTTCCAAAAGTTCAAGAACGGTTTCCGGTTTCCCATCCTTGGGGAGTGTGTTGAGAGGGGGTGGCGGGTATCTCAGCCATATCACCTCACCGCCCCACAGCATTACCTGTGTGAGCCCTCACTGCCTGGCAGTGAAAAACTCCCAAATTCGTTTTGATTACTGGAAGGCCTACTCCTCCCATAGGATAACATTGGGGATTCCTCATTACATTTAATTAACCATAATTCCTGATTGGGAAAACCATGTTTGATACCTATTGACTTGCAATAGTCAATCCTCTTTAATGGTAAAGTCGATTTTCATTACAATTTTAATAATGCCACTTTTAGAAAGTTTCCTTTTTTCTGCCCTTTGCCCTTTGTGCCTGCAGCCTGTCTTGACTCACATGACTAGGAGTAGCTGACAGTTAGACATTGTGAATTCCTCCCAAAGTCACACAATAATGGGATTAGGTGTGCCTCAAAGGACCATCAACTAGCAGGATGGGGAGGACCGTACCAAGGATCGGGGATGCCTAGTTCCACAGCTCCGCATTGGCCTTTCCAAAAATACTAAGCCATCGGCGTGAGTGACTGCTGGGGACTGCACTGAGAGAGCCCCCAAGCATGCCCTCTATGGACTTACCTGGCTGGATGGCTGCAGTTGGACAGCTGCGACCGTGACCCAAGATGGCGGGCGAGGCACCCTGCGCCGTTCTGCAGTACCCCAGGCATTGTGGTGCTAAATCGATTCTGCACCCCTGGTCCGAGCGGAGGAGCGGTGCAGGCCTTCTCTGTGGGGCCTGTTTTCCCTCATCAGTGACAGCAGCAGGAGTGAATAGGTTCTTCCCTGGCCCTGTGCGGTGAAGTGTGGCAGACAGTTATCCACAACTTGTCACATAAGACGATTTATCACCTAGCACCTCTGCTATGTTGGCAAAAACATTTAGGGGAAGAGACACATGTGAAGTTGCAAACTTACTGCCAGTTCTTGAGGGAAGCGCTGATTGGTTCATGGTGAGGACAGCTGGTAGGTAATTGATAATTGCAGGTCCGTCCTGGGGCCCTTGGTAGTTAACCCTTGCCACTTGTAACACCCTTTTGCAACAGTGCAGAGCCCCTCAGGTGGAGTTTGGAGATTACTGGTGGGGACCTCCCAAGAACTGTTGGACACAACCTACTCTGTGGCGTGACACACACAATGCCAACCACTGATATATTGAGTGCAGCGGACTGTGTGCAGAATAGAATGTTGAGGTCCTGAACAGCTGGTGGTGAAGCCATGGACCGGCAAGGCCGCCCCAGGGCCGGGCAGTGTCCTGGCTGAAGAGGGTGCGGCACTGTCGTTCTGGTGGAACTCTGCCTTTAGGCTCAGAATGGTGGAGTGCCCTGCACCCTATTGAAAGATCCCTCTCTCAGCGACTATCCACACCTAGAAGGTATATACTGGTAGCTGGCTACACACATCAGCGCATGGACCCCAGTCATTAACCGAGATGGGGAAGCCTAGGCACAAAAAAGGGGACACACATCCAAGATCAGGGGGGGGCCCTACCCACACCTGAGCCCAGAGAGATAGACGAGGTGGAGGGTACCTTGATCCGTTCCTACCTAGATAGGGTTTTGGCTGCTATCGCAGACACCAAGATCATACATATACAGTATATTGGGGCTGTGTTGGTGGGGCTGGGACTGCTGCGGGCAAAACCCCAGAAACACCAGAAACTATCTGACCAGTTCAGGACTGTGGAGCAGTCACTGTTGGACCTTCGTCCTGCACAGAAAGCAACAAATCACAGGGTTGAAGAGCACAGGACCAGGGTGATAACCCTGGAGTGAAGAGTGGAGGACGTGGAGGGGCAGAACTGTTGCAATAATATCTGTCTGACTTTCCTCCCTGAAGGGATAGAAGGTACGGACATGGTTGCCTTTCTGGAGGATTGGCTTTCCTCCGCTTCACAGATTGAAATGGAACGTAAGGCTGCTTTGCAAGCTGTGGTGGATATTGTATCCTCCAAGAAGGTGTTGGGGGACATGGATTCCTCATCACAACACCAGTTGATGACTTCTGACTCTAGTGGCTCAGCTCTGGTGGGCAAGGCTTGCCTGGTATTACACCTTAATCAAACAATGAGATGGTTTACTGTTTGCTTTTGCTTGCATTCGTTTCTATAAGTGCTATACGCTTTGGACTGGAGGGCCTACGCTATACTGCATGGGTTGCTTGTTATATCTTTGATGTTGTCTTTGCTGGGGAGAGTCTGGGAGGCAATGGCTCAAGGGTGATGCCACTCGCTGGACACCAACAACAACAACAACAACAAAGGAGTTTATAAAGCGCCTGGTGACGCCATCACGGCGTGTCCCCGCGCTGTGGAAAGAAGTCAAGTGCAGAGTAGGGAGTTACAGGGAAAACAGGTGAGTTTTTAAGCTTTTCCTGAAGGCGGTCTCCGAGTCCGCTAGTCTGATCTCCATAGGGAGAGCATTCCATTCCCTGGCGGCCATAACCCGAAAGGAGCGGCCACCCATTCTGGCCTTCCTGATACGAGGTACTGTGAGCAAGCCAGTTCCCCCAGAGCGAAGAGTTCTATTGGGCTCATAGGGAATGGCTAAGTCATTCATATAGGGAGGAGCTTTTTGGGAGATGATCCTATGGCACATTAGTAATGCTTTAAAAAGAACTCTTTTTTTTATGGGTAGCCAGTGGAGGGTATCTAGAGCAGGTTTGGATGGAGCTCTCTTGGGAAGTCTGAGGACTAGACGTGCTGCTGTGTTCTGTAGGACTTGAAGTCTCCTGATGTTATTTTGCGATGTTCCAAGCAGAAGCACATTCCCATAGTCTATTCTGGAAGTCACGAGCGCCTGTGTCATAGTGCGCCTTGCTTCAAGAGGGAGGAGATCCAGGGTACGGTTAAGGGTCTTCAAGACCCCATAGCATTTACCGACCACCCTGTTCACGTGGCAGTCGTAGGAGAGTTTAGGGTCAACCCAAATCCCCAGATTTTTGGCTGCTTCACAGGGGGTGGGTAGCGGCCCCAGACATGAAGGCCACCACTCCTTGGTCCAGCTCGTATTCCTACCTCCCATAACAAGAACCTCTGTTTTCGAGCCATTAAGCTTCAGGCAGTGTTGGGTCATCCAACCTGCCAGAGCCTGCATGCAAGATTTGAAGTTGTCTGGAGAAACAGAGGGGGCTTGGGATAGGGAGATGAGAAGTTGAGTATCGTCGGCATATGAAACTAATTCAATGCCGAACGATTGAACCACTTCAGCCAGAGGGGCCATATACAGGTTGAACAGGGTAGGGCTCAGGGCAGAGCCCTGAGGCACCCCCTGTTCCAAGGGCAATGCTGTCAGAGAGAAAAGCACCTCTCTGAACCTGAAAGCAGCGGTTGGTAAGAAAAGCCTTCAGCCAGCCCAATGCTTCCTGGGTGACCCCGGCTTTGTTCAGACACTGTAGCAAGATGGAGTGTGCTACAGTGTCGAACGCCGCACTCAGGTCCAGCATTATAAGTGCCATGGTCTGTCCTGCATCTACACCTGCCCGTAGGGTTTCTGTCGCTCTCAGTAGGGCGGTTTCGGTAGAATAACCTGACCTGAATCCTGATTGGGAGCTGTGAAATGCACCATTAGATTCTAGATGGGCCATAAGTTGGCTATTAGCTATTTTCTCAGCCACCTTCGCTAAGTAGGGTAGCAGCGAGATGGGCCGAAGGTTTTCCTGAGTGTCCTGACTGATGTTGGGTTTTTTCTTTATCGGCAGCACAATAGCTTTTTTCCATTCCATAGGGAGGGTGGCCGTAGAGAAAGAGAGTTGGAGGATGTGCCTGAAGTGATACTCAAGGACCTCCAGATTGGCTGTAAGTATCTTGGGGGGGGCAGGGTCCCGGGGAGAGCCAGACTTAATGCTCCTACAGATGCTAGTTAAAGCAGTAGTGTGAGGAACAGAGAAACTGGTCAGGCATTTTTTAACATGGATGAGCTCCAGATTTTCAGTGAAGTCAGATCCTGATGGCAGGTCGGTGGAGAAATTAGAGTAAATGGTAGTGATTTTATTAGCAAAATATTTGGCAATATCATTGCATTTCGCCACCGAGTCATTATGGGCATTGCTCTCGTTGGTGACTACCGAGATTTCCTTAAAAATTTTAAAAAGCTCCTTAGAGGAGTTTTCTGCTTCACCTATACGGGTCTTATAGTGTAGAGCTTTAGCGGAACGGATCAGTTTATAGTATCTCGCTTGCTCTTTTTTATAGTGGACTTTAGCAGTGGGGCAGAAATTGACACGCCAATCTCGTTCCAGTTTTTTACAGGCGGTTTTAGCATCTTGAAGTTCAGATGTAAACCATGGGGATGGTTTCCTCAATTTCTTGTTGGTCACTGATCTCCGGATGGGAGCAGTTGCTAGATTTGTGGAATGGATGGACCGGTGCACATTTGGGTCTTTATTGTGGTACCCTGATTAGCCCGTCTGGGATTGCCCTTCTTGAGACATAGAAGGTCTCTCTGCCTTAAAGATGTTTTTTCCTCTGCAGGTTTAGATGGCCAGCTGTTGCTGGGCTGCCCTTGGGTATAGGAGTTTTCTGGTTGGGCATCTATTTAGTCACCAGGTGGGCTTGGAATGTCATTCAGTTATCAGGAAAGACTGAGGGGACCCAGGGAGTCAGGAGGTGGCACAAGGGTTATAGGGGATTATTATGTCAGAAACATATCATACCATAAAGCTGATGATTTGAAATGTGCGGGTAATGGGCTCAATGTCCAAGCGACATAACATCTACCGCTACCTGTGTAAGCGTGGGGCACAAATTGTCGCTCTGTAAGAGACCCACACACTCTTGAAGAAACCATGCGCATCAGCGCAGATAGCAGGGACAAATATTCGCCACCTCCTATTCTGCATATTCCCAAGGGGTGCTTGGTGTATAAAGGTGGGGATGCCCTTTGCGGTCCTCTGGTCCTTCATTGATCTGGTGGGTCGATACATTTAGGTTAAGGGCAGGGTGTTGGGGAGGGAGGGTCACATTGGTAGTATATATGTGCCAAACCAGGAACAGATCTCCTTTTTTCGGACTTTGTCCATACCACTGTCTACTGTGGCAGCAGACGACTTACTATCCGGTGGGTATTACAACTGTGTGGCTGATGTTCATAGGGAAAGGTCTATTCCCCCGCTCCATGTGGTGGAAGCCTATGCGACGTCAAGGGTTTTCAGAGACTGGGTTGCCCACTGGGACCTCAGGGATATTTGAAAGGTGTTTCCCCAGCTTATACCCTGTAATAACACACACCCAGTATTTGGGACATACACTGTCTGATCATTGTCCCCTGCTGCTCTCCCCCATCCCATTAATTAACCTCAGGTCGTCCTGGTTTGGTGTCTTCGTCTATCCCTTTTTGAGAATGCATGGTTTAAAGACTCACAGCAAATGTCTGTCTCAGAATATTTTCAATTCAACCAGGAAACAGTCAGGAATACCCATCTAGTGTGGGACACCTTTAAGGTGGTGGTGAGGGGCCAGTGTTTGGGTAAGTTTGTTGGGGTGAAAAGGGAGCTGCACCGGGAACTCACTACATTGGAGAGGAACCTGCATGACATAGGTATCAGGTTAGACACTGATAACAATGCCCAAGCAGACCTCACGGAGACAGAGGGTTGATATAGTGCTAGCTTGGAACACCTCCACTGTGTAGATTTAAAGGACTATCAGGCACAGGCTCATCAGGAGGGTGGGAGGCCGATTGGGCAGACTTTTGGCTTGGCTGGTATGCCCGGAGACCAGGGGCAGTCCCATAACACAGATTCCTACTGATGAAGTGGAACCGATATATGCTCTAAAGAACATTAACTCAGCTTTTTATGATTATTATAAATCTCTCTATGCCTGGCCAAAGTCTGTTTAACCAGAAGCGATAGAGGACTATCTTTTACCCTTTGTGAAGACCTTGGGGGGGGCTTATATCAGAACAAGAAATCCATCAGGCTATCACAGATATGTCAGTTGGGAAGACGCCTGGCCCATGTTCGAAACAGTGTACACAGAGTGGCTACGATTGGGTTCTCTACCGGTGTCATCCAGGGAGGCAGTGGTGATTCCCCTCCAAAAATCAAAGTTATCTGTCACAGCCCCATCAGGGTACTGCCCCCTCTCTATTTTGAATGTATATTTTAAAATTCTCAGCAAAATCCTAGCAAAGAGGCTGCTTCCACATATGATGAGCCTTATACATGAAGACCAGAATGGTCTTATTCCAACTAGGTCGTTATCTGGGAGCCTCCATAAGTTTTTCAATGTTCTTTACCATTGTGATACCGCTCATTGCCCGGACACTTCGATCATGTCTATTGATATGGAGATTGCCTTTCACTCACGAATTTGTTTTTTTATATGCGACTTTAAGGAGAATGGTCCTGGGGGGATGGTTGGATCCACTGGGTGCATTTATTGTACACTAAGCCCACTGCACTGTTGAAGAAGGACAGAACATCTCAGCTGCATACAGAGTTTACCGGGGCACCAGGCAGGGGTACCCATTGTCCCCTCTGTTGTTTTCCCTGGCGATTGAGTCCCTGGCAGTGCTCTTCCGGTAAAAGTGGGTGGTTCAGGGGCTAGTCATAGGGGGTAGGGAGCATGTTATGTCTTTGTATGCAGATGACCTGCTACTCTACTTAGGAATGGACAGGCCAGTGTGACCAATGCCATTGAGTTGCTGCATGTGTTTTCAGCATTATTGGGTCTACCTGTTAATAGGACCAAGACCCACTTGTTCCCAATAAGGATGGACATGGCACAACCACCGGGAGTGCTGATGGGACTGATGTGAGCAAAAACAACAGGTGATGGACAGAATGCAGAAAAATGTCATACATTCACCCCAGCACAGAGATCTAGGCCTAAATCCATTGTTTTTGTGCTCACCATGCCTTTCCAGTTTGAACCCAGCCATATGCAAATCAGTCTTGACCCTGTGCCCCATGGGAACAGTCCAGCCCGAACTGCCAAGCCAGGTCCTCCCTGGACTGGAAACAAGCATCCAAGGACCGGTTTCGGGCTTTCAGTCCTCATCAGCCTGGATAGCTTGATTCCAGTGGCATGGAGAGCACAGGACTCACGTCTGAGCATACCCGTCCCACTCGGGTTGACAAAAGCAAAAACAACAGGTGATGGACAGAATGCAGAACAATGTCATACATTCACCCCAGTACAGAGATCTGAGCCTAAATCCATCGTTTTTGCTCAGCATGCCTTTCCAGTTTAAACCCAGCCATATGCAAATCAGTCTTGACCCTGTGCCCCAAGGGAACAGTCAAGTCCGAACTGCCAAGCCAGGTCCTCCCTGGACTGGAAACAAGCATCCAAGGACCGGTTTCGGGCTTTAAGCCCTCGTCAGTCTGGATAGCTTGATTCCAGTGGCATGGAGAGCACGGGACTCACGACTGAGCATACCCATTCCACTAGGGGTGACAAAAGCAAAAACAACAGGTGATGGACAGAATGCAAACCAATGTCATACATTCACCCCAGTACAGAGATCTGGGCCTAAATCCATCGTTTTTTCGCTCACCATGCCTTTCCAGTTTGAACCCAGCCATATGCAAATCAGTCTTGACCCTTTCCCCCATGGGAACAGTCCAGCCCGAACTGCCAAGCCAGATCCTTCCTGGACTGGAAACAAGCATCCAAGGACCGGTTTTGGGCTTTCAGCCCTCATCAGCCTGGATAGCTTGATTCCAGTGGCATGGAGAGCACAGGACTCACGTTTGAGCATACCCATTCCACTCGGGGTGACAAAAGCAAAAACAACAGGTGATGGACAGAATGCAGAACAATGTCATACATTATCCCCCAGTACAGAGATCTTGGCCTAAATCCATCATTTTTTTGCTCACCATGCCTTTCCAGTTTAAACCCAGCCATATGCAAATCAGTCTTGACCCTGTGCCCCATGGGAACAGTCCAGCCCGAACTCCCATGTCAGGTCTTCCCTGGAATGGACGGGCTTTCAGTCCTCATCAGCCTGGATAGCGTGATTCCAGTGGCATGGAGAGCACGGGACTCACGTCTGAGCATACCCGTCCCACTCAGGGTGACAAAAGCAAAAACAACTGGTGATGGACAGAATGCAGAACAATGTCATACATTCACCCCAGTACAGAGATCCGGGACTAAATCAATCGTTTTTTTGCTCACCATGCCTTTCCAGTTTGAACCCAGCCATATGCAAATCAGTCTTGACCCTGTGCCCCATGGGAACAGTCCAGCCCGAACTGCCAAGCCAGGTCCTCCCTGGACTGGAAACAAGCATCCAAGGACCTGTTTCGGGCTTTCAGCCCTCATCAGCCTGGATAGATTGATTCCAGTGGCATGGATAGCACGGGACTCACGTCTGAGCATACCCGTCCCACTCGGGGTGACAAAAGCAAAAACAACAGGTGATGGACAGAATGCAGAACAATGTCATACATTCACCCCAGTACAGAGATCTGGGCCTAAATCCATCGTTTTTTTGCTCACCATGCCTTTCCTGTTTGAACCCAGCCATATGCAAATCAGTCTTGACCCTGTGCCCCATGGGAACAGTCCAGCCCGAACTGCTAAGCCAGGTCCTCCCTGGACTGAAAACAAGCATCCAAGGACCCTTTTTGGGCTTTCAGCCCTCATCAGCCTGGATAGCTTGATTCCAGTGGCATGGAGAGCACAGGACTCACGTCTGAGCATACCTGTCCCACTCGGGGTGACAAAAGCAAAAACAACAGGTGATCGACAGAATGCAGAACAATGTCATACATTCACCCCAGTACAGAGATCCTGGCCTAAATCCATCGCTTTTTTGCTCACCATGCCTTTCCAGTTTGAACCGAGCCATATGCAAATCAGTCTTGGCCCTGTGCCCCATGGGAACAGTCCAGCCCGAACTGCCAAGCCAGGTCCTCCCTGGACTGGAAACAAGCATCCAAGGACCGGTTTCGGGCTTTCAGCCCTCATCAGATCTTTCCGATACCTGGGTATTCAAGTGTTTCACGCCCTGGAGGACCTCAAGGAGGGCAACTTTGGCCCAGTAGTTCATTCCTTCAAAAATTTTATTCAGTTTTGGCACTCCTTGAAACTGCTGGTGAAGGCCCTTATCTCTTTGTCTAAAATGATTATGCTTGCCAGACTATTATGATATTTTACAAATCTTCCTGTTGTACTACTGCGCTCCTGGTTTATTGACTCAGACTCCCTACTTAGGGTTTTGGTCTGAGACAGTGGGAGCAATAGAGTCTCCCTGACGGTCTTGCGGAGGGCCCCTGAAGTGAGCAGCTTAGGGGCTCCTGATTTTGAGCTGTATGACTTTGCCACCCAGCTTCAGTGTTTAGCTCGGTGGCTGGATGGCAGTCCCTTTGACCCTGTAGGCAACATTGGACTGGCGGGCAACCAGGGACTTTTCCTGGGAAACCTCCTCAACCCAATCCCGGCGTCCTGCTAAGGGTAGCACTACAGTGTTGGAGGAGGTGTGGAGGCACACATTAGGGGCAAATCTGTGTGCCCTCGACTCGTCCTTGGTGGGCCTGCCGCATGGGGATCCTCCTTTGACATTTGCAAGTACACAACTGGCTGCTTGGACAGTGGCAGGCCTTGTGACGGTGAGCGAATGTTCCAGTTAGGGGAACTTTTTTCTTTGAATGACCTCATGGATCATTATGGCCTTACCCCTGGCCAGTCCCTGGCCTACCACTCGTGGCCAGGGCATATAGGGATCTGTGGCCTGGGAGTGGCGGGCAGCTGGTCACTCACAGTGTTTTACAGGCACTGGTGACCCTGGTTTGGGCATGTCACCTTGTGAGATGGCTTTATATGGCGCAGTTGGACATGGCCTTGGGACCGTGTGTGGTGTTATTGGGCAGAGACTGACTCACCTGAAGTGAAACCGGGCCTTGGATAGCCCAAGGCGAGTTTCCAGAAATAAGTACAATAGTTTTGACCGGGCACAGCCAAAGACTTAAACCACACTTGAGTGTGTCTCGTGCTCCAAAGAAAAACTCCCCGCTCGGGAGAAAACAAATAACTTGAAAGTAGCACCAACACAGGTGTGTTGGTGTCTCCTTGGGCACAGAATTGGTGCTGCGTACTACAGCTAATTTCAACCTTAAAATTGTAATAAAACAATCAATGTTCCTTTTTCCTTTTCAACTGTAAATGATTTTATTCGTCATTTACTGCATCCAGGTGAGTAGGCAATATATTTTGTCACTCCTAGGTATCCATACAACGTTTATCTTTCATTCCCAATGCATTTCGGCTACTGCAAATATGTCACTGAAAGGTATCCACCACCTAATGGACATTGCCGGGTAGATTATCTGAAAAACACTTAGGCTCGTGAAAAATCACCAAGTGGTATAAACCTAACTGTTAATGTTCTGATAGTTATGCAGGGGGTGTCCACGAAATAAGATAAAAAAGTGCGTTATGTTAAAGAACGTGACTAAACTAAACGAAGCGAGTGAGTGTGAAAAAAAGGGTACATTAGAGCAATGTGAGTATATACGGGTAGAGAGACGTGCTTTAGTGTACATGCTAGAGCGGTGAACTTTACTCTACAGGCTTGGGCGTGCGTGATCGGGACAACATTAACCATCGTTACGGTTTACGGATTGTGGTATTAACTGGCAAAGGTGTGCTCTTCGCTGCAACAATGCGAAAAGGGTTTAGTTGTCTAAAAGAGCTCTACAAACCAAGAATTTAACGCTTACCGAGTGAAAAAACGCTGCAGTTATTCAATATGCCGGCAGTTCAAACGCCATAACCTCATTCTGCATCCTTTCAACCTAGCGGATTTGGGGCGTGTACCATGTTAAGTAAGGGGGAGTGGATAAGTACGCGATTCAGTGTGCGATTGTATTAAAGGTGTGCACACATCATGTTGAGTGTGTATTGTAGATGAACAAATAAAGTTTAAAAAAATAAACAGTACACTCCTGTAATGATTCTAAGTGATCTGTGTGAAGCTATAAGTGAGAAGAATCAAAAGCTAAACTAAAATACATTACGTCACAGAGTGAAAGTAAGAAACCCATCGTCAATCATGAAAAAAATATATACTATGGCAGATAACATGAACTACTTTCATAGGTAGCATAAAAATTCAACCCTTTCGTTCATGCCGTTTGGTTTCAGGGTTTGAAGATGATAAATCTAATAATTTTCACGTTTCAAAAGAGATTTCTTATTGTCTTTCCCTTCCGATCTTTCAATGATTTCAAGAATACATGCTTTCATCTGGCTCACTTGGTGATTAGCTTCAATGAAGTGGGCAGTGACGACTGATTTAGAGGCTTTAGTTCTGAAGTTACTTTTGTGCTCATTCAGTCTTATTTTAAGTTTCCGCTCAGTTTGACCGATATACCCCATTCCACACGGACATTTTAACATATATATACAATGTTGCTTGTGTCACAAGTGGCATTCACATGCAATGGTATCTTGTGCCCTTTCATGGGATGAGTAATGCTATTACCTTGTAAGTTATTGTTACAGTTATTACAGTTCCAGTAAGAAACTGTGCCTCTGTATATTTGAACAATTGTGCTTGATGAAGGTTGTTTGATAATTTCACCTATATTTTTAGCCCTGGGGTTTCCATAAAAATATTGTGGAAATCAGAGACACCAACACACCTGTGTTGGTGCTGCTTTCGAGTTTCCAGAAACACCAGATTTAAATACATCCAATTTAACTACTTGCATATGGTATACTTGACCCCCCATAGGTTGCAAGTCATGTATGGGGGTGTAACATTAGGCCCTCAATGTAGAGAACTTGATGCCGGGTTTAAACACATGACATGGGACTGCCCAGGTATACGGGACTTCTGAGAAGCTGTAATTGCCGAGCTTAATGGGGTTCTGAAGTGCTGTCTTCCTTGTACTGTAGAGGTTTGTCTTTTGGGCCTATTTTCGAGGCCCAAGAAATGTAAGGTGGGTACTAGATTTATAGATCTTTCTTTGATCTTAGCAAAACTTTGCATTGGTCCTGGGTGGATGGCCACGACGGGTCCCAACCTGGGGAAGGGATGTGGATATATGAGCCAGAGCGGAAGAGAGGGTCCTGCTTAGAGACAATGCCCAATGAGTTTGGTGCTGACCATTGGCGCCACTTTGGGTGGAGGAGGTACTCCATGCTTGGGACACCCAACATACTGCGTTCACTAGATGCTGGTGTGTTGACCGAGGACTCTGTGGAACCCTCTGGCTGAGAGATTATACTAAATGGTGAGATTGTGTCATTGCATTGACAGTTAGGGGCCCCGCTCCCCGTGGGTCCCCTGCCTCGGACTGGTCATTTTACTTCTCTGTCAGCCCTCCTAATTTGACTCTCTTTGTAGCAGGCCCTGTTGGGCCCATCTGGTGACTGTTTGATTTCTTTTGGGTTTTAAGTTTTATCATAACTGTTCACATGTTTTTCACCATTACGATTGCTGTAATCACCAATTGTGTAATAACAGCCATAAGTCCCGTGTAACTAGGCTTCAGACGGACAGACCAGCACAGTATACAGAAGAGTATGAGTGTAATCTAGTCTGTAGACAGTGTTACAATGTAGTGTCTGTAGGTTGACAAATATTAGACACTGGCGACAACTCTTACATCAGGATACTGGTATTGAGAAATATCTGTCGAGACGTGAACACTTATGTACCTTTAGATGGGAATTATTGCGTTCTGTCTGTGCAAATATTTTCTATTGATAGAAAGTGAATACAAAATAGGCTTAATTAAACTGTATTATCACTACAGCCAGCATTAAGCCACAGCAGGAAAGTCAGGGAATTCCATGCTCTTCAAAAAACCTTTCCAGAAACCTCTCCCATTTTCAAGAAGAAGGGCACCAGGGTATGAAAATAGGACCTTCAGACCCTCTCTTCAGTACACTTCTGGACAGGTGGAAACTCTGCCAGGAAGAAGGACTGCTGTGCTACTGAAGGACTGCCACTCTGCTGGAATGCTGCTGTGGAAGAACTGCTGACCTGCTGCCCTCCTTGCCTGGGTGAGAAGGACTGGGCCTGCATCTCTAGAAACCAGACCCCAAAGTGACTCCAAGGGCTAGTTGGCTGGCATCCTAATCTGAAGCCTCAGGGACATAACAGACCTCCAACAACCTTGCATCTGCACCTGCACTCTGCCATCTGTGAGCTTACCCTGCCAAGTGGTGCCACCCCTTTCCTGGCCCCTCGAAAGTGGGCCTAAGGCGCTTACCAGTTGCACTGGAACATCTCTGCTGAGCAGCGCATCCCTGAGCTGAACCGACACATCGCTGTATGGATTGGACCTGGCGCAGAAGACCAGCATCACCCTCGCAGTCCTTGACACCTCGCACAACTGACAGCAGTGTATCTCCACCGCAGGTCCTCACATTTCTCATCAATAGCAGCCTCGACGATGACTCAGGACTGTGCATAGCAGCCATGCAGCTCCTCTGAACTGACGTTTTACCTGCTGCACACCGCATCCCTGTCCCCAGAGTTCACATCACAAGCCCAAAGGTATCCTCGACGACAATGCAACAGGACCACACACAGCAGCCCCACCGCATCTAGGAACTGACACATCGCTTTGGCTGCACAGAGCTTCTTCAATCCCGATTTACACAATGCTCCGCAACCAAGATTTGAGTTAATTTTGTTCAGCAGGACGTACTGCGTCCCTGTAGCAGACTCAAGCTCTATTGTGGTCAGCCTGAACTTATGAATTTGCCCTGGTCCAGCGCAAAAGGCATTCCCTTGTTGGCGCTTTGTGCATTTTGGAACTATTTTTACAAAAAACGTTCAAAATTATTGTCTCCGGTTGAACTACTTGGATTTTTGTCATTTTAGTGTCAAATCATTTAATAAAATGTACTGTTTTTCCTTTAATTGGTTTGGGAATTTTTTTGTGTTCGATTTTCACTTTAATACTGTTTGTCTGCTGCATAAATGCTTTACATATTGCCTCTAAGTTAAGCCTAACTTCCTTATGTGCCAAGCTGCACAGGGTAAAGCAATGGTTAATTTAGTGACTTTGGGTGATTCACCGTGCAGAGGATTGTGGCTGTTGCTTATCTAAGGCTCAAACCGCATTCGACCGACAACCCAATTTCTCACACCAATAAGGAACAAACCGTGGGTCTAAATAACCATACAATTGGAAGATCTTCTAATTGAGGCCCCTTCGAATTTTAAATAATAAAATAAATGTCAGAAATCTTGTCTGATAAGGATATGGACAATATTCTTAATACAAACATCAAACTACTGTCATCACTTTAGAGCGTGACATATCACTTGACACATTAAAATGTCTTTGTTGGTGAAGGTAGATCCTTGAAAATCTGTACACAAGGAGCAGTTCAAAAAATGTAAGCAAATTGAATTCACAATCAATACGTTTTTGTAGGGTAAGAGACCAGCAATGTGTTTGTGGAAATTGAGAAACAAACAATATCAAGCGCAACACTTTGGCCCTGATTATGAGTACTTACCTGGAAATGTAATTATAGTTGCACTTTTTAAAATCTGATAACGCCGAGATCAAAATCTAAAAGATGCAATTATTATCGCTGATTAAAGGTTGTGTCCTTTAAAATTAGGGTTAGCATGCAAAATTGGTAATTAGCTCAATGAGTTCCTTGTGTTTTGCCTTTCTTATGGCCCTTTTTCTCTGATAAATTTCGGGAGGTTTTACCTGCTGAAATTAATCAGGGGACAACTCTGAGTGCATGATTATTATCACACAACTTGTAATTTCAATTGGAATTTAGCTCTGCACTTGTAATCAGGGCCTAAGCACCACAAATAAAAAAAAAAATTGGAATTTTGATTTCCAAATGCGATTCTTACCGAATTGCATTTAGGAAATTGCAATCCCTAATGTACAAAAGATATTATTTTACAATAGCCATTCCTAGTGGGGGTAGATCGACCTACCTCATGAATATTAATGAGGTAGGTAGCAAATTTGTGAACTACTAGAAATCGCTGCTATCATAGGTATGGTGGCCTGCTGAGGTCAGCAGTCCACCATGTTTGTGATTACTTTTAAATAAAGCAAGATTTCCTTGAACGCAAATGCGATACCTTTACAAAAAAAAAGAAAATGAAACCTTTGAGATTCATTTTTTAAGAGTATGAAGAGGTCCGTGGGGATCCTTTCCTTTTTTTTCCTTCGAGCAAGTGGTAAAAACTATTAATGTTTTCTGACTGGAATTCGATTGCAAATACATATCACTGCAATTTGATAGTTCGAAGCAATGCCCTAAACATGCCTGTTCGAAATACTGAATCACTAAACCAAATTGTGATTCAGTAACAAGTTACCTAATCACAATTTGGCATTTGTACATTACAAAATGCTTTTTTGCTGTCGCAAACGGCCCAATTCTGCAAATCAGGCAGATTGCGACCTCAAAAAGAATTTGTACATATGGCCCTAAATTGACAAAATAAAATATAGTGAAAGGATGTGGTGTTACGGTCAGAGCTGCTGACTGTGGAACCCGTGATTCTGGGCAAATTACTTAATGTTACCCTGCCTAAAAAATGAATGTGACCTGTGTAATGTACGTGGTGCTCATGTAAAGTGCTGAAATACCTTTGGAGAGAGTTTGAGCTATTTAAAACTACAAAAATATTAAAATACAGTGTTAGAAAAAAATCATGGGTGCTGGGAGACTGTGCCACATAGCCGACCTAGTTTTTAAAGAAATTTAAATTATTCACTTCATAAGCATACTGCCAAAAAGATTGCAAGTGAGAGAAGCCACTAATCTCAAAAGGCGTAAAATTGTTCTCATCAACAAAGCATCATTTTGTGATGAGTTTCTAATTGAAGCAGCATCATTGCAAAATGCGCCTTGAAATACACTTTAAGAGGATATTCTGCTAAAAAAAAGAGCCAATAACCTTCTTGCTCATCATACAGGGTAACAGGCTTGTATATATTATGACTTAAGATAACGATAGGATGAAATAGGACATATATATATATATTTATCTATATATCTATATATATAGATATATATCTATATATATATATATATATATATATATATATATATATATATATATATATATATATATATATATATATATATATATATATATATATATATATATATATATATATATATATATATATATATATATATATATATATGACAAACAGCTCACAATTTCACCGCAGAGACGGTTAACAATCAGGACACGGACCACACGGCAAGTTTCCAAAATTAAGGTGCTTTATTATCCCATCAGACAGATATGACGCGTTTCGTCCGGTCACCCCGGACTTGATCACATGGCATGTCGTGACCGCCACAGTGCATAAATACTGTTTTCAATTGACTTTGACTCCTCCCTTATTTACAAAGGATATAGAAAACAGACTTAGGAGATTATCTAAATACATGAATTAATAAATGCATGAAATCTAATCAGTGTATATATACAAAAGTCTTTCTCTCCAATAGTGTGAAAAAAAACGGAAAGAAAACTAGGACATGAATACAATTAATATTGAAAGGGGCTGCAGATATAATGGGCAAGTGCCCATAATAACAGAGGAGTATATATCCTATGTCCACCACGTATTCAATTTGGATTTTGGGCAGAAGCCCTCATAGTACACCAAATATAAATTCATTATAAAACAGTCCTATTGTACATTTAGTTCAAAGCTGAAAATTAACGGTAAGGAGCCCTATAGAAAAAGAAAACAGTTAATTATTCTAATAGATATTGTATAAGTAAACCCAAATAGTGCAAATTAAAAGGTCTAATCCTTATTCGAATCCTTGATAACTGATAAGAAGCATATTTCATCAATTTCTTACATCATATTCAATGACAATATATAATAATAATTCATATGTACATCCGTATTTTTAACTTTTACTGTGTCTCTTATCATTCACCTATTCAAGATGAAAGTGACTAGTGCAAAACCAAAGAAAATCAGAATATCTACTCCTGAATACCTCACAGCTTTATTTCTTTTTCATATTAGTTTCAATTAATCATCTACAGAATAAAGTGGCAAGTGCAAAGAAGGAACAAGCAGTAGTCCTGATTACGACGTTTAGAGATATCAATAGGTAAAGCTCACAAAACATAGCTGTCCATATATGTGCAAATAGCAAAGCGCAAACATTCCACCCAAAAGACACCAGATAAAAACCAGTAAAACCAAGTAATTGGTAAAACTCGTTAAAATCCAATATAAATAAAGTAAAAAATTCACACAATACCATCTACACATATGAAACCTATAAAAGACAGTTATAAAATCTAGACATAAAAATCATCCATAATGCAGAATATTAAGATACCAGCAAATATAAAACAGAATCATAATATTTCTTAAAAGCTCAGCTGAAAAACATTTATAAGAAATTGTATAAATCCTCCCCTGTATTTAATCCATTCGGTATTTTAGTGTCAAATTGCATGATGTACCGACTTTCCAGCTGTCTTAATATATATATATTCCATTACGCTGCCACAGTTGGAGGTGTCCTGTTTCATAGCAATTATTGCTGACGTCATCTTTGGACTTATGGGATTCGTAGTCCTCCAACCACCATATGACACATGTTGGGCTCTGCCTCCTGCAAGATAAAATCAAACCCTTAGTCGGGCCTCCAAATCAGTGTCCGCTGAAAGTTAAATGCACAAGATCTGTCATGATCATCCATGACACAGGCCTGCAGTACTCCTTTCTTGTTGACGTACTCCACCGGCATACACAGCCGACAAATAGGTCACACATTTGGAACTGAGTCTTGATTACACCATGGCAGAGAACATTATTTATGGCTGAGTTTATGTCACTATACTCCCTTTGATGTGGTGCCACCAAGTCTGTACATAGGACTCCAACCAAACATTTCTGTGGGCCCTTGCTGACTGTGGCCTTCGGCTTACACAGCGGTCCTGCAGGCCTCACACCAATCCAATGCAGTCTGTCACAGGCAGGACACGGCATTGTCGGAGGCTGCACACCCGCTCAGCTCTGGTGCCACTACCTCTGTCAGCCACAAATCGAAGCACACAGAAGAATACAAAGTTCCCCGGGGAGAGTGCTACAGTGTGGAGAAGGGAGTAGATATAAAGGGTGAAGGAACTGGAAGGGTTCCCTTGTCGGAACTAGAGAGCCTCACACACCCAGAGCGTTAGGTGTGAAACACACCCTGACTGAAGGATGTCCAGTATCATCATCGGCTCACTGGTCCTCGTCAGACCGGCACTGCAATGTCTGACGGAGTGCCCAAAGGCACTCTTTTGGCGGAGTTCTTTTGTTCCTTGCCGATGGTGAGTGTGAGTGAGGAAGAGAGATAGTGTAGTCGGTGCAAAGTGAGTGAATATTAAAAAGGGTAGTCAGTCCACAATGGGTTTTATTGACGTGGCTGATTCCCTAATTAAAAGGGGTGAGAGGGGAGCTAGAAACTGTGGAGGTATACAGAAAACTAACTCAACCCCCTGGTGTGGTCATCATGTTTCTCGCCAACCGGCGATTCGTCAGGACCTAAACAAAGTACTACACAAGAAGACAAATTATTAAATGCTCATTCACGTAGTAAAAAGCAAATACAACCTCTCTGGGTCGGGTACAAGGAGGGCCACGGGGTCCTGCTCTAATTAGGCGACCTAGAGGTAGGGGGAAAATTGATTAAAAGAGAGCGAGTCAAGTCATCTCTTAATTATGTGACTGTATAATCAGAAGATAATGAGTGACTTCAGTGAATGCTCTCCACACTGTGAGGGGTGAGGGGGGGCGTGTAGGGAAACCGAACATACCGGACACTGGGTGGAATTTCCCTTCATAATCGGTCTGGTGATGGCACGGTTATTATCTCTCATTGGAGGAACCAGAGTGCAAATAAAACACTAATATGAAGTGTATAGCCGAATCTTTCAAAGTGACACCCATTTCAAGGAGAATAGCAGGAAGGTTCTTACCCTAAGGGAGAGTAACACAGGCCTCGCAGCATGCTCCCGTGAGGCCAGCGCTGTCTGGTGGATGAACCTGTAGGGTATGTAATAGAGGGTTTGATAGTGTGTCACACACAAGGGGGGGTTTATGTGAGTGCCTGATGGTGGAGGCTAGTGTGACAATTGACCTCCAGGGTTAAGGCAGTAGCCCCTGTAAAGAATCATGAGGTAGGAGGAGGAACGACCACTTTGTGCATGGAGGTAAGGGGGGCCCCTAGAACTGAGCCCAGTATGTGAGGTCGGCACCCATGCGATTCTCCATGCTTATAAGCCTAGGGCATTGTTGGGACCGGCGCCGTGATACTGCGGGGCGCCGCGCTGATCACAACCTTCAAAATGGGGGTTGAATCCAGTAAGTTTAGTCGGGGGCAGGGGGGGAAGAGGGGGGGCGGGGGCCGTCCCTCCCCACACTCCGCTTGACTACTGGCCGCACTATACAAGAGTGGCGTGGATCAATGGTGGGACTGGGAGCAGTCTAAGTTACCGCCAGTGCCATTGGACTGCAAGGGTGGTAAAGGGCATCAGGTCGCTATGGCGCTTTAACTGGTGGGTGCGGGTCCAATTCGGGGCTGGGAGCAGTTCCCGTCACTGATAGTAGAACTGGGCTGCCAACATTGAGACGAGCCTCGGGGGGGTCAGGGTATAGAAACAAGGCTTACCTTAGATCAGGTGCTGGAAAGGCGGGACACCTACCCAATACGCTCACGGCACCTGGTCAGGGTGTGGAGCAACTGGTAATGGATCCGGGGGGGGTCCGCCATTAAGTAGGTTGTTGTGATGTCCGCCAAGGCGCCTTCGGTAACGTCGCGCCTGTCGCGCGTAATGCGCATGCGTGTGAGCAGCGCTGTAACTAGACCTGCATCAGGGCAATAAAGGCAAAGCATAGCGGCCATGTTGGAGGGGTCGCTGATGCCGTGAATGAGGTCTGCTAGGAATGACGGCAAACCGGGTGCCTACCGATGACAGAGTCTCATTCAGGTATTGTTATAGAAAAACCTCATGATATACTGGCCCGCCGGGCGAGTGTTATTGGGGGGAAGGGGGGGGATGGTTGCGGGGGGGGGTTGCGTTGCTTTAGGCAGTGGTGTTGGAATTTGAGAAGGGCTGAGTGCTATACCGCTGTTGGCGAGAGGGGGCTATCACCAATTTAAAGCCCCGGGAATTTCAAAGTGAGCCCTTCTATTAGCCAGATTGAAAGGCTCGTTTAGGAGATGACAAGGGTCAGTCAGGTGCTTAGGGGCCCTAAAGTTGGGATCCCTCATTACTGAGTCATCACCGGAATTATCTGCCATTAACCCTCTGCAGTGGGAAGAATTATGACGAGCTAGGATGTGAGTGATTGATAGGATATCTAGGTACGTGGGCTAGCTAGGGAATGTTGTTTGGAGACGCTGGCCCAGGCAATTATATCGTAAAGATCTAAGACATGCCATTGACCCTCAGTAGTGGGAAGACCTGTGCCGAGCTAGGATGTGTGTGATTATAACTAGGTAAAGGTGCTGGCTAGGGAAAGTTATCTGGAGATGGTAGCCCAGGGAATAGCATCATTGAGTCCTACTATATCAAGCTGAAGGCGATGTATCCATCTCTGTTCTAGCCTGAACAGTGCCTGTTTGGTCATGGCTGGTTGGGACTCGAGTACTAACCATTGGATGATGTCTGCAGAGTGATTGTGTAATTGGTAGTGTTCATACAATCTCGTGTGGGTCTTGGAGCACCGTATGTTGCTTTTGTGCTCCGTTATTCTGAGCTTCACCTGTCTCATGGTCATTCCTATATAAAATTTGTCGCAGGGACAAATGAGGAGGTAGATACATTTAGTACTGAGGCAATTTGTGTGTCTGTTGAGTTTCCACGTGAAGGAATCAGTAAGCTTGATTTCTTTACATTGTCTGGACTGAGGACATACCGCACAGCCACCGCACGGGTAGTGTCCAACAACGGGAGGGAGGTGCCACAGTGTCCGTTGCCCACCACCATATTGTCTCTTAGGGCGTGTATGTATCAGGGAGTCTTTTAGGTTGGCCGTGCGTTTAAAGGCAAACCTTGGTTTAGGTAACTCAGTGCCCCCTGAGTTAAGGATGCCCTAGTGCTTGTTCACAGTTTTTTTTAATGAAGTTGGAGTTTCTGGTGAAGCTTGTGACGCACGTTATTAGGTCATCACGTTCCTTTTGATGTACTTCGAGGAGGGCCTCCCTATGGTTGTTAAGGGCTCTCTTGCTAGAGTCACGTATCAGTTTAGTGGGGTATCCCCTATCTTGCAGTTTGTGTTGGAGGGTATTGGCTTCTTGCCTATAGTCATCCCTACTGGTGCAATTTCTACGTACCCTCAGGAATTGGCCAAAGGGAAGATTTTCGCGTAGTGCTCTGGGGTGGTGACTATTGAACAAGAGAAGGCTGTTTCTGTCCGTGTCCTTGCGGAATAGGGTAGTGCTCAGACCGGCTGGGCCCAGCCGTATTGTGAGGTCAAGGAAGGGCAGGGCTGTCTCAGACATGGAGCCTGTAAATTTTAGATAAGGATTCTGTTGGTTGATCCAAGTGCAAAATTGAGTGCAGCTATCTCGGTCACCCTTCCATAGTATCAGAATGTCGTCAATGTAACAACGCCATAATGTCAGATGTTGTCTGAAGGGATTGGATTCTGGGTAGATAACCTGGTTCTCAAAGGTTGCCATGTAAATACAGGCAATACTAGGAGCAAAAGTAGAACCCATTGAGGTACCCCTGATTTGATAGTACATCTGTGATCCATATTGGAAAAAGTTTTCCGTTAGGGCAATACTTGCACATGCCATGATGAATGGTTTTGGAGAGGGTGAGGACTATTCCTCCTGCATAAGGGCAGATTCTACGTCTTCTAGTGTGGCTGCTTGGGGAATATTAGTATATAAAGCTTCCACATCAAGTGTAAGGAGGAGGTCCACTTCTTCTCTACCTTCGATGTAATCTATGAGGCGTAGGACATCCCTTGTGTCCTGTAGGAAGGAGGGTATTTTCTTTACAATGGGCTGGAGGAATACGTCACCAAACTTGGACAGTGGCTCCAATAATGAGCCGATTCCCGAGACGATGGGTCTCCCTGGGACTGGACTGGTACCTTTATGGATCTTAGGCAAGGTATAGAAATAAGGGACCACTGGGTCCATCGTCAGGAGAAACTCTGCTTCATGTTTCGAGATCCAGCCGTTGGTCTCGCCTTCAATGATCAGGCTGGAAATGTCTGTGGTCAACCTGCTGGTTGGATCTGCCGGGAGGGGTCTGTAGTGGGTGGTGTTGGCTAATTGGCGCTTACACTCTGTGTCGTAGTCAGTGGCGTCTTGTATGACAGTTGCTCCCCCTTTGTCGGCTTGGTTAATGACAATGGAGGTGTCACTACCCAGAGATAAGACTGCCTGTCTTTCAGCACTGCTCAGGTTATTAAACCCACTGGTATTTGGTTTATTCTCCAAGGACCTAAGTACAGCTCTCTCAAATGCCAACACCTCTGGTGGGACCATCCCACCCGTTGGGGTGAAAGTGGAGGGATTGCGTAGCCCTGTATCAGTCTTTTCAGTTGCTGGTTGATCTCGGAAGTAAGCCCTGAGGCGTACTTTGCGAAAAAGTTGTTTCATCTCCCACATTTCTGTGAAGTTGTCCGGGGTGGGGGTAGGAACAAAGCCTAAACCCTTCTCAAGGATGGCCATTTCGGTGGAGGTGAGTACTCTACTAGAGAGGTTGACTATTAGGCTCTCCTCCCCCTCGTTGCACTCCTGGTTTCCATTGGGGCGGATGTCGATGGCTGGTCTTGCCACTGCACCCCTCTTGCGCCGCCCCGCTTGCGCCCTTTTCCTCTGCCCCAACCTCTGTCGTGAAAAGGGGGTTCTGGGGTAGAATTGTGGGGGTCCCTGCGGGTAGAAAGGGTATTGCCATGGGGGCAGCATTTGGGGTGGTCCTTGGAACATGGGTCCTTGATGGTACCCTCGGTTCCAGTTTGAGCGGCGTTGGTGGCGGTTGTTATTGGATGTAGTGCTACCACTGGAGTCACTGCTAGATGACCCTCTGCAACTGTCCATGCCGGAGTTCTCGTCGGACGAGTACCCGGTTTTCTTATTAGTATATCCTTCCTTGAGGTAAGGATAAACTTTCTCCTTGTCAAACCTTGCCACGTCTTTTTCAAGTTTGGCTAGTTTCTGTTTGAGGAGATACTCTTGATTATCAGCAATCTCCTGGCTAATTTCTGCGAGTTTAGAGGTGAAGGCCGTCTTAGAGTTTTTGTTGACAGCTGCCTTCATTGTCGTCTCTATTGCTGTGATCTTATCCAGCAGAGCATGAGCGAGCCTTTTAGCTGTCTTAACAATTAAGAATAAAAGATCTTTCGTACGTTTCCAGGAGACCTGGCACCAGTCCCCCTTAAACTGGATGTCCTCAAGGAAATTCTGGGGAAGATGTTAACTATGAGTCCCTGGGGGGCGATATTAACTCTCAGGTACTCAGTCATAATTAGTCCATGAATGGTGATTCTAAGCCATTCCTTTTTCAGGGTAGTGAGTGTTGTCCAATCATCATTGGAAGAGCCTGTGGCGGCTACTTCTGATGCTCCAAGGAGCGAGGGTGCTGATCTCAAGGCTTCGGCTATAGCTTCCTCATCGAAACTGATGCCCGGGACGTCCTCCATCATGGGACTGTCAACTAGGGGGATAGAGTCGAGGGAAGTGGTGGGTAGGGTAGACGGGATAAGGTGTACACTCGAATGCAACCAGTAATTCGAGGTACCCGTTGGACCTCACAGCAGTTTGTGGCTTGAGGTAACCTGAATGGTTCAGTGGGGCGGGCCCACGCAAAGATTTTTAACAACGAGGGCAACAGAGGAAGGACGATATTTAATGGGGTCCAGTGTACATGCCCTAATCTAAAGCACACAGAAGAATACAAAGTTCCCCGGGGAGAGTGCTACAGTGTGGAGAAGGGAGTAGATGTAAAGGGTCAAGGAACTGGAAGGGTTCCCTTGTCGGAACTAGAGAGCCTCACACACCCAGAGCGTTAGGTGTGAAACACACCCTGACTGAAGGATGTCCAGTATCATCATCGGCTCACTGCTCCTCGTCAGACCGGCACTGCAAAAAGCAAATACAACCTCTCTGGGTCGGGTACAAGGAGGGCCACGGGGTCCTGCTCTAATTAGGCGACCTAGAGGTAGGGGGAAAATTGATTAAAAGAGAGGGAGTCAAGTCATCTCTTAATTATGTGACTGTATAATCAGAAGATAACAAGTGACTTCAGTGAATGCTCTCCACACTGTGAAAAAAAAAGCCACAAATCGAATCCACATGCCATTCCAATGTCATGTGTTAGAGATCCAGGAGGAGATGGTTGGACAGATGTTAACCCATGCTGACCGCTGCCTCTGGCTGACATTGCGGCCAACTAGGTCCCACTTTTGGAACTGAGTCTTGATTTCTTCATGGCAGTGTTCATGTTACAGTACGCAAGGAGAGGAGTAAGAGGAAGACGCGATTCAGTCCGGAAGAGAAAAGGCTCACCTTTACGGAGGTGATGGGACACTACTAACAACTGCACTGGTGGCACTGACTATGCAGCGCAGGCCTAGCACATGTGGCTGTGGGCCACTGCTTAACGCTGCCTCCGGCACACACTGCGGTGGAGTAGATTGTGAGAAGTTGGCCTGGTATATAATGCTCACTAATTCTAGTGATCACTTTGTACCATGCCAAGCAACCCTTATGATGATTGGTTGTAATTCAACCTTGTAGACCAGTTATCCTAGTGGTAACGTGGACAAAGCAGTCTTAGGCTAAACTCTGAAAGGCATGTGAAGCCAGCTGTATTACCATACACAACCCCCTTGAATACCAAATGAAAGGACACCACACAGATATATATTGAAAATATATATTGGTTTATTAACTAAAAGTATCCCCTTGACTCTTTATGAGCACAGAAGCACAAGCGTTAAACACAAGACAGTTTAAAATACACAAAAGTTGCACAATATGGATGAGCCCTAGGGGCCACCTAAACCATATACTAAGAAAGTGGTATAAGAGATACCAATCAGAACGGAAACAGGCCTAGGGCCTTGGGAATCGCTGGAGCTATTCGAGACTAGCAGTGACTAAGTCGGGAAAGGCCCGCGGGACTCGGGTGCAGTGTTTAAAGTGCACACACTTCTCAATGTAAAGTCTATGGTGCGTAAAAAGTACAAAGTTAGTTAGTTCGGAACCTTCCGAGTGACCTAGAACGCTGAAACTTAAGACACAGGCCCTTGAGATGTGTACCAGTGTAGGAACACCGGCGGAGCTGAGTTACCTCACCCACAGGAAGCGGGTGCACAGGGTCGAAGTAGTGTTGGGTTTCGTCACGCTGGTCGATGGTGCTTGGAGCTGAAGATGCTGCAGGCGGCTCGATGTGAAGAGTTCCGGTGGATCCAAGGGTGGATCTGAGATTGTGAAGACCTGAAAGCAGAGGGGACAATGTTCAAAGTCACTAGCCAGTGACTACCGTGGAACCAGATTGGAACCAGGCGATGTCGGGTGCAAACAGGCGTCGAGTGTAGCTTCTATCTGCAGCCACGTAGACACCGGGGGTCGAGGACGTCCAGGAGTCGGTCACGAGCTGTCCCACGCAGGCTTCTCACTGTTGGCGGTGTCGGCAACTTGATCGGAGCAAACAGGCCTTGGCTAATGCAAGCCACGCAGGAATCCAAAAAGGCTTAACACTCGGACCAGCAAGGTCTGAGTAAGTGAAGTGCTCCTTTTCACATGAGCTTGGGCAAGTCTGGAGCAACCAGACCCGCACTGTAGTTTGTCAGTTTTGTCGCTAAGATGGCCGCTGACCACGTGGCTAGTGGCCGGGATGGCGCGTCGAGTGGCACAATGCAAAAGGGCCCCACGCAGATTGTGGAGATGCTGGAGGGCTCTTCTTCGGTGCAAGGGCTGCTCGGTGGTGGGGGTTCTCAGTCCCCAAAGCACAACGTCGAGGATGCCTTGGTTGCTGCGCAGTCAGCTTTTCGCGTGTCTTCCAAGAGGTCCGGTCCCACGTCACTCGGTGCCACCACGGGTCCCTTCTTTGCAGGGACTGTGGATCGGGCTGTGAGAGGTCTGGGAGTCTGGGTCTTGTTAGGCTCTGGGCTCGGGCTCTGGCGGCGGCAAAGCAGACATCGAGTTGCTGGTTGGTGCCTGTGTTCACAGGGTGGCCACTCCTAGGCCACAAGGGAGATTCTCTTCAGTCTTCTGTGCAGCAGAATGTCGAAGTCCAGTCTTCTTCTTTATTTCAAGTTGATTCAGGATGATCTGCTGTGCAATGGCACTGCTCCCACTCTTATTCCCAATCTGAGGGGTGGATCACCTACTAGGTCCCTCCTCTGGGAGGAACCAGGAAGGGGGGTGGTTACACCCCCTTTCCTTTGTCCAGCTCCTCGCCAGGCCTGAGTCTGGAAAGTCCCAGGACCGGTTTGAACTGGCTTATGCACGGGGACACCTTGTGTGCCCCGGGCATGTCTCAATCTATTCAGCCCTGTCCTACCCAATACACAAAACCCTGTCTGGGGTGGTGCTCGCACCTCCCAAGGCAGGAAAACCTTTGTCCAAGCCTCCCTCGCTGGAAGGACTCCCAGCAGCAGGAGGTCAGACTCGTGTCTGTGGTGGCAGCATCCATTTTGTGATGCTGAGGCTCTGGTTAACTTTAACCGGAGTTAAGGCTACACACATGTCGTGTCCCTCTAGAAGGGTGGAATGCTATCCCCGTTGACAGAACTGTCGAGGAGATAGTATTACAATTCGTATGACACCTTACTCGACATGTTTTGATAAAGCCAAACCAAAGATCGCATTTAACCGCGAGGATTATAATGCACTTAAGAGTATATGGTATGGCAATATCCCGGAACAGCTTAGGGAGTGGTTCCGGACAGCTGCAGACGGGCTCAGCTCATGCTAGAGCACCATCTCACATATTTCCAAGCACCCTGCCTCCAGGATTGATGAGGCCTTCAATAGGAGTGGCTGATAGGAACATATGTGTCCAGTTTAGGGTTAGATACAGGGATACTATATCTAAGTAGGAGGTGATTACACCAACTTACCCCAGCTGAGTGATCAGCCAGTTGTGTCAAATATGGAGGCCAGGCCTTGGGTGGCACAATACATGCTGCAGCCCCTGGTAGGCCTTGGAAAACACCTATGCCCTGGGTACCTAGGGTACACTGTTACAGGGGCCAATAAGGTGAACCAGTTCCAATTGTGTATGCACCTAAGGTACATGGAGTCCATTTTAAGGAGAGAGCAATTAGCCTGGGGCCCTGAATAGCAGGATCCCAGGCCAACTATGTCAAAAACCAGCTAAACACCAGGCAAAAAGTTTGGGGGTAACCATAGTCAGATATCCACCTTCCTACATAGGTCATACAATTTGAACTGAGTCTTACTCTCTTCATGACAGAGTTCATGTCATTCTACAAGCCTCAACGCAGTCTGCATCCCCTTTCAGCTCCGGTGCCACTGAGTGTGTGCCCTGAAATTCATGAGCAATCTATGGTTGAACTTCGGTGGCGTCTGAGCCTATGAGCTGGGGTTGACTTGTCTTCATCTTCATGTAGCTATTACTGCCATGATGTAAAACAGGAGTCTGTAGCATCCAACTCTGCCATTTGCCTGTTTCTGCTTGCTTCTGCCCTCTGCATCATGCCCTGGAAGGACACCTTCCACTGTCCCCCGCAACCTTCAGAGACATTCCTCTTGGACATCGAGGAGGACCCACTCAGCTCGCGTGGCCCTACCTTAGTGCAGCGCAAGTCACCGTCCCCTTGTGGTGTGCCAGTGCTGGCCGTTGTGCATCCACGGCCACTAACTCTGTGCTGCTCAAGTCAGGGGCCCTTGCTGTTCGTACCTTGTACTGCTGATTGTCTGCGCACTGTTGTGGTTCTTGCCAGCACCAATCAACCCCTGAGGGGTGACTTACACTACCCAACACCCATCCAGCACAGGTGTCACTGGAGATGTGACCCTGGCAATGAAAATGGCCGGGCGCACATGCCCATATCCAGTTCCATAAACTCACTCAGTGTGTCTGAGTGGTCATTATGTATGCATGAGGGACAAAGGCCATTCCACATTACATTGTGCTGTGTACAGTGTGCACAACCAAGTCACACCAGGCAATGGTGTAGACCTGGGACATGTAACTGTGACGTACCTCCATGTGAGTGTAAGCGGGGTGGACAGGCATAAGACAGTACAGCATAGGGATGTGGCTCCTCCATACGTGGATCTGGGTGTGGTTCAGTGTAGGCCGTGCCAAGGATGTGGCTGATGCGTGTGTCTCTGTTGTAGTGTCTGCGCCACCCGTCCTGCAATCGACAATGTTGCTTTGTGGCATGCCCCCGGTGTGTGTGCTCTGCAAAAGGGGTACATGGGGGAGGGAATGCCTGCTTTGGGTCAGGGGTCACACATGCCAACTGTTGTGTTTGTCGATTTTAGCTCAGCATGAGCCAAAGATGTTCCCCGAACTGCATGTCGAGTTCAGCCATGCAGGTGCTCTACATCTGTGGCAGCCCTGTCCTTACAATGGGCCTAAACACATAAGGCCGACACACATCACTGTGTTGTAGTCAGCCTTGTAGACATGCACAGACAGGCATGACAATGGTGTGCCGTAGGGGTGCAAGTGATGCAACCGTGCTGCGCACACTAGTGAATAGACTTCGGGGGAGGGAGGAGCAGCAGTGAGGCTATGTAATACACATCGATGCTGTTCATTTGCAACAAGCAGTACCTGTCATACAGGAATAACTAAGTCACACAAATCACTCAAAAATGAACCAGTGAGCCTGCCAACACATCATGCAGTTTGTAGTCTTGACCCATGCCTCTCTGCACTGTCATAGGTGACCAAGGATATGCACTCTGCGCTTGGATGATGACACCCATCTGAGCCCTGAACACACATGCCCAGAGGCACTAAAGTTTGGCCCACAAACGCACCAGGGGCATTGTGGAGTGCACATTTGATGTGTTGAAGTCATGTTTCAGGTGCCTGGACGTCACAGGTGGAAGGCTCCTGTACAGCCCAGACCTCGTGTTCAAGATGATCGTTGCATGTTGCACAACATATGTGTAGGCAGCAAAGTCCCATGGATAAGAGTGCCAGATGCACCGGACGATGATGATGAAGTAGAGGCAGGTGGACCACACCCCACTGCAGCCACAGCAGGAATAGCCCGTAGGGACTACGGCCCGATTCACAGAACAAACTTAAGACAAAATCCTAAACTTACTACTTTTGGTATTCACAGAATGCACTTACTACTTTTGGTATTCACAGAAGGACTAGGACTAACTTTACGTCTGCACTCGGCCGGAGATTATGGCCCGGAGGTGGAGCTTCCGGCCCACAAGTGGTATTTTCGACCCGGAGGTGGAGATTTCAGTCATGGCTAAATCCCTGCCACCGGCCGGAATCCCCACCTCCGGGCCAGAAGCTCTACCTCTGGCCCGAGTACGGACATAAAGTTAGTAGTCGTAAATCCATTCTGCGAATACCAAAATTTAGAATTTTGTCTTAAGTTAATTCTGTGAATCGGATCCATCATTATTGACAATATGTTCTCTGGTTGACATCACATTGTGACGGTCCTTAGAAGTGTTTTTACACCCCTGAGGCGGAAGCAGGGGGTTGTTAGATAAGGAGGGATTTTACTTCATTAACTCTGCTGCTATTCACGTTTTTTAACTTACTGCACGATCGTTTTTAAAAATTGTGTTACTAAGTTGTGTGTTTTGTCCTGTGATTTTAGACTTGACATTGCACTGTTTTCAGCCCCAAGCGCTTCCCTTGTCCATTCACCTTCCTCGCACAGCAGATTACTTGCTGGGGCGAGAGAAGGCGGACGCCATCTTGGGGGAAGGCAGGGGCAGCGCTCCAGTTGCTGGCTGACCCCCGCCCTCCCAGCTGATTTAAATCCCCGTTTTCAAGACGCGCGGCACAGATCAAGTGTTTTTACACCCCTGAGGCGGAAGCCGGGGGTTGCTAGATAAGGAGGGATTTTACTTCATTAACTCTGCTGCTATTCACGTTTTTTAACTTACTGCACGATCGTTTTTAAAAATTGTGTTACCAAGTTGTGTGTTTTGTCCTGTGATTTTAGACTTGACATTGCACTGTTTTCAGCCCCAAGTGCTTCCCTATATCCACTCACCTTCCTCGCACAGCAGATTACTTGCTGGGGCGAGAGAAGGCGGACGCCATCTTGGGGGAAGGCAGGGGCAGCGCTCCAGTTGCTGGCTGACCCACGCCCTCCTCTACTCCTCCTATAAATGAACAACTATCCCCGACGGTGCGGCGGGCACAGCGGGAGCGCCGGCAGCGCGCCGAAGACGCGCCTAAGGCAAGCCCGTCTGCGCCCGTCTGCGCCCGTCTGCGCCCGCCCGCGCTAAGACCGCGCTGAGCGCCAAGCCCTCTGGTCCTCCTAGGTTCCATCAAGGAGGTAAAGCTATTTCATACTCTAGCATCTATTTGAGGAACATAAGAAACATAATGAGAAGACTGTGCTGTCCTCACTTTAAAGCAGACTCTCTGATTAACTTACAAACCATACAATGCTCAAATTGCATGTATAAACTTACACTCCCAGTTCCTCTACAAATACAACATTTGCCCCAACCAAACACTAAGGCCAAATCTATACAGTGTGCGCTTATTAATGCTCGGTTCCTCATAAAACATAAAGAGGATATCCTTGATTTTATACAAACCCAGAACCTAGATCTCCTCTTTGTTACAGAAACATGGGCGGATCAATCATCCGGTCCTGATTTTTGTATTGCCATTCCTGATGGATATTTTGTGGTTAGGCAGGACAGACCCCCAGGGAAAAGAGGAGGCGGCATCACCATTGTATACAGAGATAATTTGGTAACAAGGATAGAACCAACTAACATTGAGTCAGCGGAAGCACTCACCTTCTACATTAAACTTTCCCCCATACAATCCTTTAATGGCACTCTTATTTACCGCCCACCCTCCCCTCGAACCCCCTTTTTAGCATCCCTCAACACATTACTAGAGCTTATAGCAGCTAAACTGGACTACACCATACTAGGTGATTTTAACTTTCATCTAGAAAATCTTAATGATAGAGATTCGTCAACTTTACTGTCTGACCTTTCCTCGGTAGGTCTCAAATTACTGAATACCGCTCCTACCCATCAGGCTGGGCATACATTGGACGGTATTTTCTCCAACAGTCCTTATATCATCTCACTTTCTTTACAACCACTAACATGGACAGACCATGCTGCACTAATGTTTACCATCACAAACAGAAATGTTAAAATTACAACCCTGCTAAACCGCTGCACACAATTTAGAGACTGGAAGAATTTGGACGATTCAACTTTACAGTCCACTCTGTTCGTTACCCAACCAGAGGAAGCAAAGGATGCACATATCGCCTCAGAAAATTATACGGCCTGGCTCAATAATGCCCTTAAAGTATTGGCCCCTGTAAAATCTATACGGCCAAACCATAACACACCTTCAGCCCCTTGGTTCTCCAAAACTCTCAGATTGGAAAGGCAACGCTGTCGAAATCTAGAAAGACGTTGGCGAAAACACTATCATAAAAATGATAGAGATGCATACAAAAAAACCCTAGCCTCCTACAGAAAGCTGCTAATCATAGAACAACAAAAATACTACACGGAGCAAATAGAGTTAGCAAAAAACTCAACTAAACAACTCTATCAAGTGGTTTCGAATCTGTCCACCCCACCCATGTGCACCACCATTGAACCAACTCAAAATCTCTGCAATGAACTGGCAGACTTTTTCAAACTTAAGGTCAACGACATCTATGCTAATTTTTCCTCAAAACTAACCTCAGAACCCCCTAGCTCCAACACAAATCATGCCCCCACTCCCACAGAAATCATGGCCACTATCAAGTCAGGATCACCACTGGATCCATGTCTTCCCATGGTAATAAAACCAGTGACTGATTTAATAGCTCCCATCCTAACAAACATTTGTAATGCTATGTTTTGTTCAGGTTCCTACCCCTTGGTTAGGAAGAAAGCAATTATTAAACCTCTATTAAAAAAAACAAGCCTGGACCCTGCAGAATTCAAAAGCTACCGACCTATCGCTTCCCTTCCTTTTCCGTCAAAAATATTTGAAAAAATCATGAACCATCAGCTGGCCAATTATAACGACCAGAATAATCTTCTTGATGAGACCCAATTCGGATTCAGGAAGGGTCACGGAACTGAAACTGCCCTAATAAAGGCGGCAGAGGAGATCAGAGTGATCATGGATCAAGGAGGTGCAGCAGTCCTAATATTATTGGACTTGTCTGCGGCTTTCGACACGGTCGATCACAACATTCTGATCAACCGTGTCGGAAAGATTGGCATTCAGAACAAAGCCAAATCACTGCTGTCGTCTTTTCTGTCTGGCCGTGAGCAGTCAGTTACACAGGGTGACTTCTTCTCCCCTGTTTTCACTTTACCCTGTGGTGTTCCCCAGGGATCCCCGCTAAGTCCGACGCTATTTAACATCTATGTGTCGGACTTGGCGAGGGTCAATTAATCATACGGTATTGGGTTAACATCCTATGCTGATGACACCCAGCTGGTACTGGCTGTTCATAATAACGGAGGAACAGTTGAGGCCAACTTTCAGGATGGTATGATGGCAATCAGCTCCTGGATGGACCATAATTGTTTAAAATTAAACTCAGACAAGACGGAGGTCATGATATTTGGTAGTCTGACCCCGTCTTGGTCTCCAATATGGTGGCCTTCGACTTAGGCCTTCCCCCAACCCCGGTCAATAAAGTCAGGAATTTAGGAGTTCTATTTGACAACAAGTTGTCATTTGTAAGCCATGCCAATGCGGTAGTCTCAGCATCTTTTTATACTTTAAAGATGATTAAGAAATTACTACCGTTTTTGCCAGCCAGTGCAGGCAAAACCCTGATGTCAACCTTGGTTCTTTCTAAGGTTGACTATTGTAATGGATTATTCCTAAATGCCCAAGAACAAGTACTGAACAAGCTACAACTTGTCCAAAACGCCGCCGCCAGAATCCTAACAAATACTCCAAAATTTTCCTCCATTTCCCCCATGATCCGACAATTGCACTGGCTTCCAATTAGGAGTCGCATCAAATTCAAGGCGTCATGCATCACCTGCAAGGCCAGGAACAGCATGGGGCCAGAATTTTAAAGAAAAGCCTTGTCAGTTAATACGCCCAAAAGAGCACTGCGCTCCGCTACAGCCAATTTGCTACAAATTCCGTGCACTAAAAAAGTGAATTGGGGGGACAGACGCTTTACGGTTGCGGCCCTCAGGCTATGGAATACTCTTCCCCTCCAAATAAAATCTTGTCCTTCCTTGATGAGTTTCTGGAGACAATTAAAAACATGGCTTTTTATTCAATAAGATCTGATCTCCTCTTGCACATGATCTGTACAGCGCCGAGACACCTTAGGGTATTTGCGCGCTAAATAAATTGCATAAATAAATAAATAAATAAATAATGGATCAATACGATGACTGACCACAGGCACATCATGCCCAAATAAATGCATTCCAATACACATTCCCTGCATACATGTCACTCATCTGTCCAGGCTCTTCACTCAGACAAGTGTGGGTGCAACATGGAGTGCTGACAATTTTGGAATTTGTTAATGGATGGCGAGTGTGTCACCTCTGTGAAGTGAGGCTGTTTAGGTTGTCACGTTTTTCGAACTGCCAGTTCTGTGTGTCACAGTCGTTACGGTATCCCAATATTCGGCCTTTCACATGTGTCCCAATTCATTCCATTTTGGCTGTCATTTGTGGCCTACAAATGACAACAGGGCTTCTTTTGGGCTCTGATATGTGCTGCCATGATGCTGGGATGCACCCTGTGACTCATGTCCCATGACATGGGCGACATGTAGGTAAGGTGGAGTCACTGCCCCTACATTAGTCCATGCGTACTTTATTGTTTGATCATGGACATGTCGATGTGCATTGTCCTTCTGCAATGTGAAGAGGAGATGCGGTTTCCGCATTGGCGCAGCTTACACACTGAATGCATGTCAATGTACATTGTGACTGTTTGTGAGGAAATGCCTATCTGATGTGGAACAATGGTCATTTGTTCTGCATTACAGCTTTGGGGTTGTGCTTGCACGTTGTCATCTCACCGTATTTTTTTCTGCTTTTATGGTGCATTTTCCTGCCTGACGCGTGGGATTTGCAGCCCTGTCGCTGTTTTTTGCAGCTTTTTGTAACGTGATTGGATGCATCACAACTTTTTTTGTGTTCGTGTTTCGCATTTTTGCGGCATTGCGTTGATTTTACCGCGGTCATTCAACGCGTTATCTGGTACCGCCATGTTGTGATAACTTAGTTAACACGCCGTAATTTTCATGCGATAGACTGAAATGTTGAAAGTTGCTTTAAGATAATTTTGCAATGGTTATTACACGTTCTTGAGAATATTCCCCTCAGTTATAGTTACTTACTGGTGAAGTTCAGTGGTTTTGTTTATTTAAAACAATATGTTTCAACTGACATTCTCACCTAACTTAACATCTCACTAACCTTTGATATTTTCAGTGAATTTTAATTTTTTGAAATGCAAAATAAGATATTATTACCATACCTTATTATAACGTCACTTTAACCCATGGGGCCTGGTTCACAAAGGTGACTTAGGAGTAGTAAAGTTATGAGAGTCTCAGCACTGGGGCAGAATCTCCGTACTGTGCACTGCAGATAGTGCGCAGTGCAGAGGTTCTGGCCCAAGTGTGGAGACTCCACATTCGTATCTTTACTGTTGGAAAGTTTCCTTTGTAAATCAGGCCCATGGTGTTTTCAGTGAATTCTAGTGTTATTTAACGTAATGTGATATTTTAGTCCCATAGATAACTCCATCCCTACACAGCACATGGACATTGGCCATGCTCAGCATGGGGTTGGCCCAAGAGTCCGGCCTGTGGCCAGGCCCTTTGTCTAACTCTCCATCAGTCACCAACAACCAGCGCACACAGACTTCAGGTGGCTGCAAGGTCAGGCAGGCGTCCAGGCCCTGAGCCAAATGCTTGTCTGCAGAGTGAATTTGGGCACGGGCTGGTGACCAAACCCCCATAGCCCAGGCCCTTCACCCAACCCCTGTGCACTGTAGGGGGTTTGGCACAAGACCTGGAGCTAATCTCCTCAAGCACTCACAGCTGACTACATGATGTCTCGTATAAATATGCCATTTTTAGTAGGGCAGACCTACTGACTTTGTCAAAGGGCCAGAACAGCAAAATATTGAAAATTAACCTTTTGGCTTTATAAAGGAGTCAGCACATCATCTAACATATCATATAATGTAAACAAAGCACATCTACTGTCTTTGTCAAAGAATCTGTACGTCAAAACAAGATTCCCTTTAGATTATTCAATGAGAAAACAACAATTCTCCCAGTCTATCACACAGGTATGATTCATTCATCGAAACCTAATAAATGGAGCAATGCAATATACAACAAAACAGTTCTGTCAAAATTAATAAATTCAGTGTGTACAGTTTATTCATATATGTATATAAAACCAATTAAAAACAAACAAATATTAAAAATAGGGTAAAATTGAGTTGTTCTTTTTTTTAAAGTTTTGGGAACACAGGCAATACAAAAAAGGAACAAATCATATATAAGATTACTAAACCTAAACAGTTCCTAGTGCTAATAATGGAGGTACAAATTAAAGGTACAGATTCCACAACAATCAGAATGATCCTTCTTTGATGTGTATTGCACTTCTCCCTTTTCATTCAACGCGTTTCGGCTGACTTTTATAATACAGCTGCCTTCATCAGGAATTTATAGCTGTTTTCCCAAAAATGTATTTCTTGTTGACTGCAACGTCTTTTCCTAGCAAAATGATCGTCCGATACACTAATGTAGTCCGTAGATAAAAAGATAAATCAAGTTCTTGATATATCAGTCAAATAGGGGGACCATACTCCTTTCAATAATACGCAACTGCCGCAAATAAGTCTGCTCAGGTTGGTACTGTTCGAAGATATCTTAATCTCCTCTATTAGACATCATTCAGGACTCCGTACAAATAGACGTTTTGGCAATAGATAAAAAGCTTTTAAAATTAGCGATAATATCTCAGCACGCGGTACGTAAAATTCACAAGATAGCCGTCCTTCATTTAGTTTTAGAAACGTGCTTCTATGAGCAGGTAACTGAACGCATATTCACGTTCAGTGGCGATTTGAAACCTCAGCTTCTTTAAAGTTAGTTCTTGTAGCGTCCCGCGTGCAGTCCCGACTTTCTTCAGCGGAAGAATCACAAGTAATTATAATCAAATGTTTTTTTTCAATAACTCACACAGTGCAATGGTTAATAAAACGGATTCTTCATAAATAAAGTTAACAAAGGTTTATAAAAAAAAAATTACATATGTTTGAGTCTTTCTTTTAACATTTCAGCCCACAAAATGCAACCTATGGAGGGCACTGCACTCCAACTGAAGAGAATGGAGCTCCAGTTAGAAGTGCTTTGAGAGATATTGTAAACTCTCTTGGGGTCTGCTTGGGCCATGGTTCAAAATGACCCAGAAGACTTACTGTTTTTTTAATAATATTGTTGGGGGGCTGCTACACTGGGCACTTGGTAGTGCCCTGCCCCTTCCTGGGGCACCACTAGGCTAAAAAAAATCATTACAATTTCTTGCAGGGCATTAAGTGGTGCTCAATGCTTGGAGTAGTGTATCATAACTAAGCGGCTCCTGACGTTCATTTATTATTCACTTTTGTCATTTCTAAATTTCTAAATTGACGACCTGGGATACCCACATGTTCTCTTTTTGTTGAGGGCTGTGGAGGACCTACAGGGGACCTGCTGCCCTGCCGGCTTCCTGCAAGTGGCCCCATGGGCCATTTAGAAGCCAACATTCCATATTGTTTTTTTCGGTTTTTATCTGGCTTGCCCAGATTTCCATAGGGCTTGGGGGTGAGCCCTAGGGCCCCTGCAGCTCTGCTGGTTCCCCGCAAGTGGCCTCATTGGCCGCATGGGGATCTGACAACATGTTTTCCATTTTTTTAAGGATAGTGGGACTCCCAACCGCACATTTTATGGTGGGATTGTGGGGGAGCCACAATGCCCCTGCAGCGCTATCGGCTCTCCTATCTGCACTCTGCACCCATCCTGGGAGTGACGGGAGCTGGCATTGCTTCAACCCAGCAGGAACTATTTTCTTTTGCTTCGGAATGGTGGTAGCAATTCTAAGTTTCCCTGCTTGTTAGAGCGCCAGCGGAAGAATCCTTTGTGCCTGTAAAGCTTTATGCTTCTGCCTGGTGGGGGCATATAGCAGTTCCCTGGCCTCACAATAGTGAGGCCAGGTGTGCCTGGAAGGGCTATTATTAGAAGGATGGGAGGGCGGAGTATGGCTTAGCCCTACCTACACTGGCCTAGGATGTGTCCTGCCCCCACACAATGGGCTGCAAGCCCCCTGTAGTTAGCCTAGAGCCAGGGCAGGAGAGGTAGGAAACCTGTGCACCACAAATTGTAACCTCTTGAAAGAAGCTCTCCCAATTCAACTGAGGCACCTGGTATAAATATTGAACCACAGACAGCAACTCTTGAGTGCACTTCCGGAGTTTTATTTCAAATTCTGTTTATTGAGGTTTTTTTAAAACTGAGAAAAATACAGTAGTACACTCACAACAGTCATCAAAAAATACCAAGAGTTACAGAGATCACATGTAGGTTACAGCATATTGATGAGTTATGTGGCATGGAAAAATTATCAATAGGCACGATCATATCCTGTTGCATTTAGTAATCTACTACCCTTCGTCAAACCACCCTCTAAGGAGAGAAACATTGAAAGGAAACTTAACATATCTAAGAGAAAACAATAAAAATCGTAATGTCATGGTGCAACTAATAATAAAGTAGACATAAGAGATGGATGCCTGGGCCTCCGATGAGGCAGCTTCCCAGTTAACAGGTGTCATTTGTAATATATTGCAATAAATATGAAACAGGTTGAGAGCAGTTATCCGTGGGATGCACGCCGTCAGCGGGAGTATCTCCGACAAGTAGCTCACCAGTGGGGACCATATATAATCAAACCCTTTTCTAGCATCCTCCACTATGTCAGCCATGCCCTCCACAGCTAGTACCCTCCACAGCCTTGCGTGCCATTGGGTTAAAGCTGAAGCCTCTTGTTTTTTCTATGCAGCAGCTACAGCCATTTTTGCTGCTCCAAAGCAAAGCCACATGACGGACCTGTCGCTTTGCATCAGGCGTTTCAGGGTTGGATCTCTCAACCCCAGCAAGGTGTGTTCCCGGGACTGTGGACTTGGGTGGCCCAGTATAAGTTTGATTTGCGACAGGAACTCTTTCCAAAAAGGCTGTATGGGGGGCAGTCTCACCAAATATGATGGAAGTCTCCCAATAGGCCATTCCCCTTCCAACACCTATCCGAAGTGTTAGGAAAGATCTTGTGTAGTTTCTGGGGGTACATGTACCAATCGTCCATGATTTTATAATGCGCCTCCCGCAGATACATCGAGTGGTTGAATTTTGCTGTCTTTGCTTAAATGTTTCCACTGTTTATTCACAAGAGGCGTACCCAGGAGTGCATCCCAGAAGCGTTGGTGTTGCGGGGTCGATCAGGGGTTCAGTGCTTGTAGGAGAGCATACAGGAAGGAAATGCATTGTTGGGGGCCTTTTTCGAAGGCATAGGTGGCTGCTTTGCTTGGTCAGCTCTTGGCCCCCCTTGTTGTTGTGCGGAATCAGTCCGTGCGCTCTTTTTTTCACCAAAGGAATCGCCACCGCGCCTCACATCCTTGTATGCGTATCTCCGGTGAAAAGTACAAGTGCTCTAAGAGCACTTGAACGGAAGGACCCTCTAAGGAGTGGCAATTTGCTTGTCAGGGTGGCGTCTCTTTAAGAAGGGCGGCGGACTCCGGTGGCTCTTCCCTCGCTACTCAGGCCTCCCGTTGTGTTTACCAGGAAGAAGATCTGCAGCACAGCTCATTTATTGCTACCAGAGCTCTCCGGTGACTGTTGTTAGTGTTTGGCAGTCATGTTAGGGTCAGGCAGCAGGCTCCCCATGCTCCGTGGGCGAGTCGACATCTGAACCGCTCTACTATATGCTGCCCTGGACATTAACCTTCTATGGGCACCATGAGCAGCGTGTTTGCCCCTTACTTCTCCGCTGCTCCCTGTTATGCACTCACCACTGCGGCCATCTTAAGGTCAGGTGCCACATGGTCCAAGATGCTCACTGGGCTCTGTCTGGTCTCCCTCGGGCCTCTGCCGTCGTTCCCTCAGTTGCGGGCGGCCTGAGCTCAAAGCTCACCTGGCGGGGGCCCGGGTCCACACCTGCTTCCTTATTACCTCAGCCGGGGGGGCATTCGCCGCATGTCTCCTTTGGGGTATTGCTCTGAACCCCTGATCCTCATTCAACAGGCAGCAGGGGAAATTGGCACCCGCTCCTACGGGCCGTGCTGCTGCCAATCTCCCTTCGCTGAGCCTGGGTATTGCATCCAGTGGGGTATGCCGCCATCTTGCAGGGGAGTGAGCCGCCGCAAAGCCTGCTTCACTGGTCGCTCGGCGGAATCCGCACAGGGGTCTTAATGGTGGCATCTTCCATGGGCCTTTGTCACTTCAATCTGTTTCCCCATGGGCCCCGGCTCAAAACCACCGCTGCTCGGAGCTCCGCGTAGGATGGGCCACAATCATGCGCCACCTGCCACTGAGATGCCACGAACAGTTGACTCTTCTCTGCATTCAGGAGGGGCCTCCCCTGGCACCAGAGAAGCATTTGTTCCCCCCTCACCTGGCTGCCCTTGGTGGTGCTCGGAAAGGTCGTACTGATGCCTTAATTCACCATTTACGTGGGGCCTGGGACATAGCCGATCAGAGGCACGTCCGATTGGTCATGTTGCCTGGCCATGCCCCCTTCCAGAGTTTCAAAGGAATAAGGACTACTGTGCTGCTGAAATTTCTGCCACTCTGCTGGACCACTGGTTTGCTGGACTGCTTCCTTAATGGACTGCTGCCCGGCTGGCCTCCTGCCTGAGTGAGAGGGATTTGGATCTGCACCTGAACCCAGGACTCAGAAGTGACTCAAAGGGTTAGACTGTGGCCTCCAGTTCAGAGCCATAGGGATATAGCATGCTCCCCAACACCTGAACCAGGTGAACCAGCACCCAAATCTAGCTAGAGCAAGCCCCTGACCCCCAAGTGGTGCCCCTCACGTCTGGAACCTTGGTGCACCTCAGAGAGGTGGAATTTAAGTAGTTGGGCTATTTGTGACCACAAAAAGATCCATTGGTGCCTAGACCTTGACACTTGCACAGTCCGCCAATGCAATGTCTGTCAACTCGACCCTTTGCATTACTGCATCGACCATTCACAGAGACTGTCCTGGTAAAGCTCCAGCATGATCACCCATGAACACAACAGAATCTACGTGCTACAGCGATGAGAGTACATGACACCAGGCCTCTTTTTGCCCTACATTGATGACAATCTGTGACACTTTCCTGCTCCTTGTGGCCCCCAACATCTCCATTTGCGCTGGTCTGAGAAGGTAACTTTTCATTGAGACTAGCGTGGTCCCTGAATCCAACCCACTCTCCATCATTGGCTGGTGAGTAAAATTTTGAAAGAGCTATGAGGCTCAATCACAGGCAGCCTGAACTTGTGACTTTTTCCCGGTAATGCACATATTTGTAAACGGTGCTTCTGTTTTTTGGCACTGTTTTCAGTTAAATCTATAAGCTTAAGTTTATTTTAAATTTGAAATAGACCTCAGCAAAGGTCAACAAATACACAAACATAGTTTTAAAAGTTTTATAATGACACCCATAGCATCAGCTTTAAACATTAAAAAAGGGTAAAACATGTCATCATAGTTTTTGCGACATATTTAAAATAAAATTCATTTGATATTTGTATGGCTAATAACAGGTAAATTCAGCTGATAGTTTTCCCAGAGCTTAGATAGATTGCTTGAAAAGGCGAGGTTGTATTTAAAGCTGATAGTTCATAATATCAGCTTTTAATAATTATAATTTTTAAACATTATCATCATGGATTTTAAAACAACTTTAGAAAACTCTTTAAAAATGTATACAATTGATACAGGCGGGTTTATCCGGTGGTGATTTAAAGAGCTTAATTAGGTTTTGTTTAGACGTAAAATTGCATCTGAAACTCATAGGCCTTAAATACCTCCTCCTGGCTTCTACTAGGGGTGTGTTAGGACTAACAAATCACAAAGCCCAGTTGTATTTTCAGAGTTATTCCACTTTGCTTTATACACTTTCCTGCCTCAGTAGAAGAATACAGCGCCGGACCCTATGATCTAATGAGAAGTATGTATATTTCTCTGGGGATTTATAGTCCATAGTTTTTGTATATGTTATATAGTGTTTTAATTGTGGACAATGTTCTACATCTAGATCTGAGCTTAATCTTGGGACCACATTTTTTAAAAGAGCTTCAAAAGTGCCAATGTCCAGTTGTCCGGTGTCCAGGTTTGTAAAAGTGCTACTGTGCAGTGAGACTCACTAAAAGCTATATTAAGATTCTTATTAAAAGTGAATCTTGACAATTTCTGATTTTAAATTGTGCCTTAAGAGGCCAGGGTCAGCATGCAGAAGATAATAAGCCCATCTTAATATATATATCTTAACATATTCAAGATAGCTCTTGTGTTAAATCTACATAATTGAAAATCTCCAGTTCTACTGATTGGATTCTTGCCATTTTCATCTTGTTTTCTTATTCAGGTTTGTTCTATTTGTCTAAATTCATGTGGGATTTTTCCTTTGCTGTGTTTCCACCTTTTTACTTTTTGAAGTGCTGCAGAAATATACATTGCCTCTAAGTTAAGCCTGACAGCTCTGTGCCAAGCTCCGGAGATCTGAGCAAGGGTTAATTTGGGGTGTGCTTGAGCCTCACCCTGACAAGGATTGTGGTTAAAGTTTGAGTAGGGTTTCACCCCCCTCAACATGTGACCCAAGTTCTCACAATACCTCATTAATATTCAAAAGGTAGGTTGAATTGTGATCAACTACAATTCGATATTCTGCAAACTGACCTCTCAATAGATATCAAATTGCAACCCCTTTTAGCTAATCCAACATACATGCATCTGACCCAAAATTGTGAGCAGACAAGTAAACAGCTGAGACAAACACGATAAGGAGAAATGTGTATACAAGTAGAAAAAATTAAAGGAGACACACCCAGGCATTTTGGATAGACTAGATACGCTTAACTAAAAGAAATGTATCAAGCATTTAGAAGAGCTAAAGCAATTAAAAATTTGAGAACACAACACAATAAAAATCCCACTCTCACTCCAATTTATAAACACAGAGAATAATTTGATGAATACAATGACACCAAAATGGCAAAAAATAAATGTAGGGGTACTGGGGATTTAAATTTTTAACATTTAAAATAAAAATAGCACCAAAAAGTGTTAAGCGTCAATCGTGGTTATCTAGTTGCACTTGACCTGGACCTAGGCTTGATTTAAGGCCAACTGCGATGGTGCCCAGGTCAGATACAGGAACCAAGTTCGTCACAGTCAGAAGTTTTACCTTGTGGTTTAGGGTCTGATTTATATTTTGGATGACAGGATACTCCTTCACAAACATGATTAATATCAAGTCCACTATATTAGAAGTGCATTAAATCCTATATCATTTGTAATACGGTAGGTCGGTGGGATATCTGTCACGTTTGTGACATAGTATCCTGCCCGCTGAAACATAAATCAGGTCATTTTTCCCTGAAAAGGAAGTTGAAAATCCTCAGAGGGCAAGGCAGCAGGCTGTGGCTGAGAAGGGTTCCACGAGGCCAGATCATAGTCAGGCGAGGTCCTGGTTAAGCTGTAGACTTTTTTCTGGAAAGCTTGGAGAAATAAATATTTATGCACAAGGAAGGTCCTTTACTTGCTGAATAGTTTTGATGCCTTTGCCCAGTGAGGATTTTAATGCTCAAGTCTAACCACTTTTTTGGATCTCAGATTCCATCCAGCCAGGGATAGCTGATAGCTGTAGCCAAACAGGGAGGCTGGATACACTGTACGCAATGTCCAGCTGAGCAGATTTGATGCTGAGGAAAGTCTCTGGAAGAGAGAAACCTGAATCTTTGTCTCAGGAGCAATGCAGCTTCATCAGATTGAATTGGCAGGTTTGTCCCTGTCCTCCGGACATGTTTGCATTGTCATTGTAGTGGGTGACATAATGGGTGCTGGGGTCCACTCGTGACATTTAACTTACAGCCCCTAGGTACACTGGTGCTAGTACGTAAGTTAAAAATGGAAATTAGCTGTATAACAATTCCACAGGCACATAGTACAGGACACCAAATCCCCCTGTGTAAAATCAAAAAACAACCATAAAATGTATTCAAAATGGAGGTAGGCCATGCAAAAGAGAGCATTTTCTTACATTGATGAAGTTCAGTATAGAGGAAAAACCAATAATTGAAATGTGATTAGTCCAAAATGTAAAAGAGTAACTTCAAGTTGGAAAAGAAAATCAATAGTTTGATTTCACAGATATTAAAAAGGTGAAAATGAAATGATAGCAAGCAAAGCCAAACCTGAGTTAAACAGTATGTCAATATTCTGAGAAGAAGGGAACACAGAATATGAACTACATTTAAAATAATAGATGAAAGAATAGACGTCACAGAAGGGAAGGATTTCTGTTTTTGTAAGATTAAGCTTAAAGAAATTTGATGTCATCCAGGATTTAATTGCAGAAAGACAATCTGGAACACAGAGATGTAGAAAAGGAGAAAGAGATCAATAGTTGATTTATGAGTCTTCCCTATAGAAGTTAAAGTTTTAAACCAAAATTTGATCTGTTAGACAAGAAGGGGAAGTATTAAGGAAAACATGGGGTTCGGCAAATAGACTTGAGGAACCCCAAACTGCACAGGAAGAAAGGCAGAAAGGGAGACCTTCCAGTAGACTGAAAAATAATTGACAGTAAGATAAGAAGAGAAGAACCAGTTAAAAAATAGAATCTACAATGCCTAAAGTGTGGAAGAATGGAAAAGAGAATATCATATTTCAACTTGTTAAATGCTGTAGAGATAAATCAACAAACAGTAGAAAAGAAGGATGTTTACAGTGACAAAAGTGAAGAAAGGAATTAGAAACATATAGACAAGCTGTTTTCATGGAGTACCAACAGTAGTAATCAGATTGGGCAACAGAAAACAGATTACTGATATGGAGAAACAAAGAAACGTACAAACAATGTGCTGAATAATTGTTTATAGCGACACAATAGCAAACAAATGAGAAAGAATTTAGAGAAGTCATCAGCTTCTGGAAATGACTACCTCAGAAAGGAATACCCATTGTAGATATAGGAAAAGGGGAAAGATCCAAGAGATGAAAAATGGTAAAAAAAGAAAGTTGAGTAAGGCAGAAGATCAGGAAAAAGGGGTTTCATAAAACAGAGGCAAGAAGGCGAAGCAGTGGGCTTGACACTCTGAAGTAGTGCCAAACCTTCTCCCTCAGACACTGGCTGAAAGAACAATAGAACTGAAAGGAAAATAAAGAGCAGGTGCAAGTCACAGAAGTTGGGCCAGAAATCATTTAAAAATCAGAAGAATATTAGACATTTTCTTAAATGAAATAGAGAGCAAGATGATCCAGGGACAAAAACAACTTTGGGAGGCATAAGGAAAGGATAGAGCAAGTAGGTTATTGAAGGGGTGAAACAATTAGTGGTGTTGGTGTTGCTGGCACAAAATATTCTGGTGAACAATCTTTTGTGACAAATTTAAGCATTGAGGTATAGGTGTTGTGGACTGCCAAAAAGCATGATAAGAGATCGTCATATTTTAATTCATGCTAAAGGCACTCAAAATAGTGCATAGAGGAGCAAATGCTGGACCGTTTGGTGGTCATATGGCAATAGTATACAGGTAGATTTCAAGGATTTCATAGGGGCCAAGGAGAAGAAAAAAGTACATCAGACAGGAGTTTTGATCTGTATTAAGGGACACAAGGACCTAGATGTATTAAGGCTTTTTGGCATTGCTACTGGGACACAAAGTGGTGCAAAGGAGCAGCATTAACTTACCTGACAGCAAAAAGGTGCTTTACTCTTGAAAGATGCCTTTTTCACAATGTAACAATACACTTAGTCTTGCTTTGTGTCAAGGGAATGTTAATGGGTCAAGATCAGCACATACTCCATTGGTTGCTTCTAAAAGCCAGATAGCTAGACCAGGCTTTGCATCAAAATGAATGCCTACAGGAACTGGGCATACAAAAGAGAATGTGTTGATTTTTCACATAAATCAGCACATGTGTACTCCCGTCTTCCGCGAACATCAAACACCTGCTGCGATTGTCTGAGGATAGAATTTGAACTGGAAGGATAGGCTTGTTCTACAAATCTTACAATAGACAGCACTTGCTCGCCTCTGTCATGGTACAACACTGTGCGTCATGCAAGGCAACGTGTTTGTATGCCGTAAAGGGGATGCCACCAGCAACTTATTAAATGTGGAACATAGTGATTCAAAGAGTTTAGGGTGTCAAGAATATATGAGGCCAGAATGTCAAGAGACATAATCAGCAAGTTTCTGTGATGAAATGTTATAGTAGAAGGTGGAAAACGCACAGACAATAAAGTTAAAAAGATGAGTAGATAAGAAAGTGATCAGCTAGAAGGTAATAGTATAGAGGAAGACATAAATGAAAAGGAGTTGAGAATAAGGTTTAGGGCCACTCCAAAAATATGTGGGGGAAGATTGAAGGATGTCAAGTTTAAAAGACTTCACATGGGAAAGAGGGACGCACATATTGTAGATTAAAGTCACTTGGAAGAAACAGTCAGGAACTATTGAACAGACAGAATAAAACTCAATAAAAAAGTCAAAGGAATATGGGTTGATATACAAAAACCATTACAAGATTGATGTATCAATATGGTTCTTTCTTCAGAGTCTTCTCGCATTCACTACACATGAAGAAGCATTTAAATGTCAATAATCATGCAGACATGTAGATAATCCCCTTAAACTACTGTGGACAAATTCTGAAGTACTTGCTAGAGATCTTTCTACGTTTTTTCCAAATTTAACAAATTAGTCCTGCAAATAATGTCTGACAGTTTCTTCTGTGAAGTAAGCCATCATTACATGGCTTTTCAAAAGAGTCTTCATTGTATGGACTCACAAATTATCAGACAATCACTAGACCCTTTGTTTATTACTTAACTAATTGAGAAAGTGGTCAGGTGGTATTGTGAATCACCTGCATCAACATCCAGAACAGACTTGATTCCTTGACATCTGTACGTTGGGCTTCTGTCCTCAGTATGGGGCAGACACCTCTCGAATGGGCATATTAATCAACTTTCTGGCTATTTCTGCCACCTTTGACAGGGTGAAACACTTCAACCTACATCATTATCTTACTCGCTTTCAAAGAGCTGCCAGGGTATCCCTTTCATGGTTTGCTTCTTCAATTCATCCAGGATGACCATTTACAAAGGGATTTTTTAAAAATGTTTTCTTTATATTTTCATGGTATGTCAACCTTTATTATATTTTATAAAAAAATAGAGGGAACAAAATTAATTTATAAAACAATGGACTATGTAACAATCAATCTACTTACCATAAATATTACAACCTCTTAGCTGTTGTAAATATTGGAACATAAATGAATGTGAGCATGTTTACATGCATTACTGGAAACCTTATATCATGCCCACAAAGGGGATCCTGGAATCTGTGTCAATAACAGATGATAATACGTAATAGTGGCCTTCTGTCTCAATACTGTGCAATGAATAAAAAAAAAATATTTTCTATATTTACATGGAGGTGAGTTTGTATATATCAAAATCAAAATGGCATTAAATGTTGTGATCAAGGTTATGCTTCAGACTAAACAATTTGGACCCGGATAATGGGTGCTATTAGAAAAATCCACTGAAACTGACTTGTGCATCCCAGTGTCCTTTTTGTGAGCATGAAAGAAGGTTGCAGTAATACGCTCAAAGAGGGCAGTGTCCAAATGTGCACACTTGCAGCCCATCAGTTGCAGTTGCCTCACTCTGCATGTACAATAATCTAAGAAAATCAATGGTAAATGACCAAGGGTAGAGGTGGCTAGTTTGTGCAATCCAAAATGGAATTTTTCCCTTCTTGGTGAGAACCTTGTCCACAACTGCAATCAGTGTTTCTGGGCTAATGCCCAGTGTAACCAATTCTGGTAGTGCAGCTTGAACAGTCTGTGCAGAAGTAAGTGTTAATGTTCATATCATATCACATTATATGTGTAAGGCATCTGTATATTGTAGCTAGATTATTGTATAATGCCTGCATCTGAGCGGTGAACAAATTATTGATGCAGGGATGCGGTGTGTGTCCAGCTAGGATTTGCCATGTTGGCCTCTTATTGCTGAGTGGGCCCAGTCTCATGTTTGCTATAGAATGTGGGAGGGCACCTTTAAACGAATTGATATGTTCTTGGTAAGTGAGAGAAAATTCTATTTCTTCAAATGGGGTGTATTTATCTGGTATTTCATCATCACTGTATGTGTGAAATACTTGTGTTGCATCATCTGCAGCTGAGAAGTAACCCAAGAATAGAAAACCTCTGTCCTATACGTTTCATGTGCCTCAACCATGAAGGTAACGTCCCCACCATCTATTGTGAGACCATGTTGTAGTAGTTCCTGAGTAACTGCATATTAGCAGCTCGGAGTGATTTTTTGTGCAATGTATGCAAAAATGTGGAAATTAGATCCTTTCATTCTTGGAATACCAACAGCCAATACATAGGATACACCTACTCAGCTCAGGTGGATATTCCCTATCACCACGGATGTCTTCAGTTGAAAGGTGTGTAAGGGTCTTTGAGAAGGCACAATTTACTCAGTTTATCCACGCAAAGTAAGAACCCAACCAACGTTGGCACCACCATGTTGTGCAGTTTCCACTAATCAGTAGGAGCTGCATGTTTGTGGATGACATAAAAGTTGGGATGGCGCCAGGCTGATTCTGTGCATCCTCTCACAACATGTTGGTCCAGAGACCAGCTAGCTCACAGTTATGTTATAGCACTTTTTGAGCACACTGTTACCCGTAGGTGTCCTGGCGCTGTGTGAAACTTCCTAAGGAATGAAACCCGAGTCAAGCTAGTCCACAAACAGCCAAGTTTTTAAGGCTTTTCGAAAAGCCAGAAGGTTCAACATACCTCTCAGATACAGAGGATGCTGATTCCAGGCTTTAGCTGCGTTAACTACAAAGCTTTTGCCACCCCATGTGTTTTTTTTTGCAAATGGCACATGAACCATTTTGGCATCAGATGAAAGTAGTGTTCTATTTGGAGAATACCAGTACACTTGCTCTTTTAGATAGTGCTATTGGGGCATATTTTGAGATGCCCAACACCAGTTTGGCAGCGGCATTCTGTAGGAGCTTCAACTTCCTTCCTGAATGTTAAAATACAGACTTTTGCAGTAGTGCATTCTTGTCATGTTGAGGGAGGTGATAACTGTTTTTCGACATTCTGTGGGTAAATATGACCAAATTTTCTTGCAGGACCTCAACACATAGGACGTGGCCGAGATCACTGCGTTTATCTGGTCTTTAAAATTGAGTTTCTGGTCCACCCATACACCTAGGTTTTTGACATTCCTGTAAGGTGCCACCATAAGCCCCCCCCTGAATCCAGACAGGGAAAGAACAGTTCTGTCAACCACTGAACAAGACAACCCTGATCCCTCAGGAATCGTGGTGATGGATTTAGAACATTTCACTCATACACTTGTACTCTCTTTTGCTCAGATAAATATACAAAGAATACACAGATGGACGTTTTCAAAGTTTAGTGAACCAATGTAATTACTTTATAGATATATGTGCGGCAATGATCAGTAGACAGAGTAGATGAAAGTTATAAGAATTATCATGACAGTGAACAAAACACAAATGTCACCATCTTGCTGAAACAACATATATATGCAAGCATACTAAACACTAAAACAACCTTGCGTGCTCCTACTATTTGGACCCTAACCTATGTGTCGTAAGGTGTATGTGCGTGTTCTGCCAAGAATTCCCATGCTAGGGGGGCATGGACATCTGCAGAGAAAGAAGGCCGCTTCTTAGAGTGGCTCTGTTACACTGCTACCTCATCCCCTAACAGCTGCTGCAAAATCAGGCCTCTAGCTACAGTCCAAAGCACTATAGGATATGTGGGTTCTGGAAGAGGAAGAGGTGTGGTGCAGTGGCCAGGGCACCAGACTCTGGAACACAGGGGCTCATGGTTCGATCCCCAATTCTGAGGGCAGGTTGACCAGCACCATGTGACTCTGGGCAACAGCCCACTTAATCTACCCAATGGCCCCCAGCACCTTGACACCGTTGGGTAATTGTTTGTACTTTACAAATACTGGATATCATATACTGGGTGCATGGGGAAGCCATAGACCGGTGTGAGATCATTTCTTGACACACCTGATTATGCTGAAGTGGCATTGAGGCCTGTGCGTTGGACAGCACCGCCAGCCTGTGCCATATTGAGAAGAGGCCTCAAAGACTTCACTGCTACACGAGGGACATGAGGAGGTGTACAAGGCCTTGCAACAAGCTGTCTGAGTGGGCACCACACTCAGAACTGCAAAGGCACATGAGAGAGACTGTACAAATCTTCTGATTACCGGGTTACTGGTGGGGCTTGTATCTGGGGACTGGCTTCCCCTCCTCCATCACTCCATCAGTCCAAGTACGGTGCGGACCCCAAGTCCTGGAAAGACAGTGGCACCCAATAGTTACATCAACAGAACGACAGGTGGATCCCACCAGACCAAACTGGACAAATTTGTGCTCCCCAAGAGACCAGAGACTCAAGAGAGATCCCAAGAATGATTGTCCTCCGCAACCCCTCAGGCATCTTGAAGCACGACTCTATCTCTGCATGACATTGTGGCGGCAATACAAGTAGTCCTCACTGCACTGGAATCACTCATAGATTTGGTTTCAACAGAAGTCTCACTGATGCGATCAGAACTTCCTAACATGGGGGCAAGAGTCAAGGAGGTTAGGTAGACCTCCACCTGAGGAATTGCTACTCATTTATAGGGCAAAATGTGTGGCAATAGCCACTTATGGAGCTGGAATCTGGGGCCATGCTGAGGTAAATGCACTGCAGATTACAGAAAATATGTTTGTAGTTCCTTTTGGCAGTCCCAGACAGTATATTTTTCACTCAGAATTGGGCAAGCCTTACTTGGAAGATATGATTAAGATTCAGCCTGTTCTTTTGTGGTGCAGAATTTGAACCATAGGTGAAGCTGCTTTTAATTGCCATATATTAACTGACACTCTTGGGATGGACAGGGTCAAACACATAAGATGGCTAGAATATGTCAAAATGTTTTTAATTAAATTAGGGCACAGAGAATATTTTAATGAGCCATACACTATGTGCAATGTGTCTAGGAAAGACCTCAACGCTAGTTGTATACATTATATGGGTGAAACCAGAGCTACAAATGAAATGAAAACATCAACGGTTCAAGCCCACCAACTTACATTGCTGACCCCTAATATACAGGCAAGCATTTCTCTAATTATTGGCGATTATGGCGATTCCTGTTGATGCGCTTCAGACTGAATATATTATGTAGATCCTTAAGTTTCCCCAAATTAAATGATTGGTCAAGAGACCTAGGTAAATGCCTGTGTGTGACGATGTCTCTAAACAGTCAACTATACACATTATTCTTCTGTAAATGGTATATGGATTATCCCGGTATTAAAGAAACTTGGACGGAGACAATGTTGCCCGCGCTATTGGCACTGCAACTTTTAGAAGAAGTAAATGTAATTGCTGCTGTTATAGGCTTTTGAAAAAATGTTTTTAATAATTGTAAATCCATGATAATGTGATCCTATTTATGTATCTAACACGTGCATAATGTAGCTATGATATGATTACGCTTTTACACTAGAGTTTTAATAATTTGTCAATTGCACTGTGCTTTTATGGTTATTTTTATGGTAAATGAATAAAGATCTTTTGATTTGATTTGATTGAGTCAAGGAGGTGGAGGACACAGCTGCAACTTTGCTTTGGAGCACAACGATCCTTAAAGTCCAGTTCGGCGAACTACAGGTCATTAAAAAATCCTTGAAGCAAGAATTAAGGAATATGAGGGCAGATCCAAGTGCAATAATGTCCGCATTCTGGGGTCCCTCAATGGGTGATAGAACCAGCCACAGATCTATTGTGGAGGACCTTATCCTCAAGACCTCCAATCCTTTTCTGTAGAAAGGGCCAATCAAGTGCCAGGTTGAAGACCCCAACCTGGTGCTCCACAAAGATCCATCCTGACCATTCTCTTCAATTTCCGTGACTGGGACGTTGTGCTCCAGACAGCCAGCACCATCCTGCCGGTGGTATATGATAATACAAACATAACCTTTTTCCCTGACTTCACATTGAAGGTGCAGAGACAGAGACCTAGCTTTAGGCTGTGAGGGAGAAAGGAGTGCAGTACTCAATGCTTTTCCTGGCTAGGTTGCAAATTCAGTCTAAGGGTAAGGAATGGTTCTTCTCAACACCAGAGGAAGCCTGGCAGTGGCTCGAGGGATGGCATACAGTTGGTGGCCCTGGGGTGTCCCGTGGGACACAGAGAGGCAAGAGGTGTCTGGCAGCCACTCCAAAGGAGGTACCTCACCGGTGGAGGAAGTGTCAGTGCGACAAAGGAGACTTGACTGCTAGAGTGGAGTCATTATACATGAGGGAGATAAACGTCTTTGAAATAGGTGAAAAATAGCAGTGACACAGTGTTGGACTTGACCCTGTCCAGTGTAAACTGTGTGTGCTCTCTGTGGTAAACATGGTCAGATTGGTCTACACCTGTTTGGCATATTTTAAGTTACCTGTCAGTCTCTTGTAAAGTGGTATCTGAGATACCCAGGGCCAGAAAATTAAATGCTAATGGTGGGTTTGCAACGCTGATTGCACCACACACCAAAGTAGCCTTTCAAACCTGTCTCAGGCCTCTGCCAATGGGCAGGGTGCATTGTAGGTGAAAGGTAGGAAATGTACCTTAAGTGTGTGACATGTCCTGGTAGTGACAAACAACCATTTTGGTTTCTCACTGCTGTGAGGCTGCCCTCCTACAGGAATGCATTGGGGATTCCCTGATAAGTGTTTCAGTGGTAATTCCTGATATGAGAGGAGCAGCGTGGTCATTTGGTATATTTGGAATAGTGATAATAAATGCTACGCAATGGTGTGCGCAGATTTATTATCACTATTTTAGAAATGCCACTTTTATAAGTTGACATTTTTGTGTGCTATGTGTCTGCCTTCCTGCCTGATGTGGATTTCATGTCTGGCTTTGGAGTGAAAGGGGCTGGTGAGGTGTATGTTGCTCCAGGGAGAGCAGGGTGAGTCAGCGCTAGGCTGAATGGGAGATCTGCATTTGGAGTAGTTGGAGGAGTAGTCCCCTGACCCTGAATAGGTCTGTGCCGGCCAAGGTGAAGGCTAGTTCCGCCCCCTGTGGTGTACCTGATGACCGAGCCCCACCTGACAATAGTGAAGAGGAGCCATGTAAATAGAGTGCTCCAAAAAAAACGGGAACCAGTTCAGGCTGGTTCCCCCAAGCCCTTTGACAAGGGCAGACAAAGAAAATGTGGTATAAATATTGGGGCTTAGACCCCATGAAAATATTGTGCTTTTTGTGCTTTATCGTGACCTGCTGCTGCTGGGCCCCAGGAGGAACCGCCACAAGGGACTGCCTCCCAGCTGGAGGGCCCTGTGAGCTGGCCTGCCTGCGCCCGCCTTGGCACTGAATCTGTGGGCGTAGCGCATCATGAGCACTGGATTTCTGCCAGGAAAAGGAAGAAGTGTGTGTCCTGCAGCGCTGGGATGCATGACGATTTAGGAGGAATCCTGGCATAGGGATTCCTTCGAGTTGCTGGGAGAAACCGGAGCCCACCCCGTGCTTGTGCAGCTGATCGGCGGGAGCCTACCTTACATTGTGGTGAGTTGTTGCGGGAGCCCACCACACGTTTGTGCTCCTTTAGTGGGAGCCCACCCCACAATTGTATTTATTTAAAACAGGAGCCTACCTCGCACTTCTGAGCCAGTGAGGAGCCGCTGAGAAAAGGAACTGCCGTGGCTCGGAAGTCAGCCAAACTGCCTGATTGTGGGCGAAGCTAAGCTGTTGGCCGTCCAATTGCAGCGCGGCCAAAGATGAAACCTGGTGAGCACCAACCTTCGTCTGGTGGAAGAGAGAGAGACGGGTTTGCCGATGACAGCCAGAAGGCAGGATAGGTCCCGTGAGCGGGGCCTGGCGAGGCACGGTGTCGGTGCCTGGAGTCCTGCCTTCGCCCTAAGAGTGGAGGATGCCAGAAGAACAGCTCACTAAGTGGGCCTGGAGCTTTGTAGTTTGTTGGTGCCAAGTGATGGCATGAGGTGGGGCCCGGTGAATGGGGCTCCCTAGGCACAGTGAGTGCCCGTGCTAATTTAGATTGATGGCATTCTGTTGTTTTAGGAGCCCCGAGTGAGGCCCCCCAGCACAGTGGTGCCCACATAAATTTCCTCTGCTGCACCACAGTTGCGGGCAGCTGCAACATGGGGCAGTTTCTTTTTGTGATGAGAAGGGAGTGAGACACACTCCCCGGCCCCCAGCGCATTGTGCACCTTGGCTTTGCTGCTTTTGCAGCCCTAGGGCTATTTGAGAAGCCCTATCTTCGTGCCCTGACATTCTGGACAGAGCGCATTTTAAGCCCAGTGAAAGGCCAGTTGCCCTGGGTTCAGTTTTATGGTGGTAGGGCGCATGGCCCTAATGTGATGCCTAATGATTATGCTTATGATTTTGATGCCTGATCTTCTGTTATTTATGCATAATTTGTTTTATGCCTAATGAAATGCATGATGTTTTAGTTTCAGGCTAATCTGATGCAGACATAATGTGTTTATGTTGCAGGTGATATTGCCAAGTACAATATTTTACCAGTAGTCACTGGTTGTGTTTTGTATGTGCTACAAGTGCTTTCTAAAAGGTTCTGACAGTGGCCCGATTGGTCCTGCCATGTGTATATAATCCCCTGTAAATGTTGCCTAGTGCCAGTTGGCGCAGTGTATATGTGTGAATATAATTCTAATGAATTTTGCATGATACAAAGGCTATTTTTTATATAACCTTGTGTGGAGTCCCTTTGGTAGTATGCCTAGTGTGTTGCTGCTGAGTGAGTGTGTTGCCCAAACGCTTTACACATTGCCTCTGGGATAAGCTTGACTGCTCGTGCCCAGCTACCAAGGGGGTGAGCAGGGGTTATCTTCAGCATGTAACTCCCTTGCCCTGACTAGAGTGGTGGTTTCTGCCTGGTTTAGGCGCATGCCCTAGCCAACCAGAAGTCCAATTTTTAACACACTACTCTGGTCTGGGGACGAAAGGCTTTGAATCCCAGGTGGTGGGGTGGGAGATCTTTTGGGTACTCTGACTGTCACTAACCCCTTCTGCTTGGCAATGGATATGGGGGCATGAGGCTTGTTCAATTATCTAGACTGCATTATTATTTTACCTGGTCTAATGATAACAATGTTCTATTACCAGGGGAAGGGTTAGTAGAGAGGTCCAAGGTTTCCTGAGTTTACTATGTTGTGTTGGGGTGACAGGCGCTCTGCAGAGTTGGTGGGCTGGCCGTTTTGGAACCGTCATGCAGGGATGCGGGTAGGGTAGTGTTTTTCCTGGGGGGTGGGCAAGACATGGAAAAGGGTTGTTTAATATGTTTAAACTTTTCTTTCTCTTTATTTACTGTGACTTAAATAAAAGGCAGATTTCATACAGCACTCTAATCCACTTAACATGGCTAACGATAATTGTGCGACTATGGCATGGTATTCTGGGGGTGCCTGCCGTTGTGAAATCAGGGGACAATGTGTAGTTACAAACTACCACAACAGTAGAAAATTCCATCCCTGAAATCCGATTATTTTCTTTGAACGTATATGATCTGGGTGAGAAAGTCAAACATGGAGTAGTGCTCCAATATATCAAACCTCCACCCAACGTAATCCTATTGCAGGAAACTCACCTCATAGCTCAAGACCACTGGGAATACAGAATGGGGGTTCATGCAGGCTACACATCTTGATCCAGGGCCACGGGAGGACTCCTCAAGAAACAGTTACCCATCTCTATTGAAAAGTTTTGTTCGTTCAAGCTATATAGGTATGCATCCCTCTCTGGTGTAAGGGAGGTGGGGAGTCAAACAATATTCTATCTGTATATGTCTCTGTAATATGATTGAATGTCGGGCAAGTCTATCCCGCACTCATTCCAGCCTTGCGTCAACTTTCCCAGGGCGATTTGCAGGGTCCTAATATCACCCTCTACAGCTTTAAAATAAGTATTGGGCATAGGGAATAGCGTGTTCTGTGTGCTGTAGTGCAATCATTTTGAAAAGCGCCACTCTCTACAACAGGGAGAGCAGAAACGACATCCAATCCTGGATCAGGCTTTTAAGTCGTGTCAGTGGGTCCTGTAAATTTCTGGCAGCAAATTGGTCGGAGCTGGTCGTAATCCGTTGCTATCCATGCCTCACAGTAAGTTAGATGTGGTGCCTGCCCATGGACTTGGACCAATTGATTGTATATACAGAGTATCTACCAAAATGAGTAAAGATGTTCAGTATTATGAGAATGGTGGATTTTGGACCCACCACATAAAAATGGATTTCATCAACATATAATGATATTCTGTTGTTCCAGTCCTCCATTCAGTGCAGACCATGTATCAATGAGTCTCCTCGGACCGAGGCCACCAAGGGTTCGAGAATTAAAGCAAATATAAGTGGTGATAGGGGGCATCCCTGCCAAGTCCCTCCCTGGAGGGGAAAATTCAGGGCACTCTTCTATTTACCAACACTTGTGCCAAAGATTCAGTATAGAGAAATTGCATCCAGGACAAAAACCCCAGTCCAGAAAAGCGATAAGGCCACTCCACTCTATCAAAGGCTGTGTGTGCATCAAGAGACAGAACCCCTGCATTCTCCTGGATTATTTGTATGCATTCCAAGACTCCATTGAGATGTCACAATTTTAGAGCTGTATTGTGACCGGGCATGTGACCGGGCATAAACTCAAGATAGTCTAGATGAACCAGTAAAGAAATGAGTGAAATGAGTCGAAGCACCAAGAGTTTGGTGAGAATCTTTGCCTCGACATTCAATAAAGAAGTCGGCGGTAGGAGGCACACTGCTCCACCAGTCTCACCTCTTTGTGTATGACCACTAGAGAAGTGAGCCTCTCATCCTTAGGGAGTGCACAATTTCATCAGCTCTGGAACATCTTCAATAAGTGTGGTGCTACGAAGGATGCTGTGAGTTTAAATAATTCTATTGGTAGACCAATATACTAAGTATGGGTGAAATTTGTGAATTCGCGGTCAGCGAATTCGAGCAAATTCACGGTCCGCAAAATCTGCAAATTTGTGCGAACTTGCAAATGTTTTTATTTTGGCGTGTTCGCTGTTTTTTTTTCAGTGCGGCTACAGCGAACTTACCCATGCGGTCGTTTTTGGGTGCGGCCATCTTGTTCGTGGGAGGAAAACAACTCAGAAAACTCAGAATCAAGGTAAGTCAACACAGCACGTGCAATATTGTATTTTTGATGCTCGAACAGCTAAATGGTGTCTCGCTCTCAGCTAAATGGTGTCTCCTCAATGTGTGGGATGCCACTGACCTGGTGCATGCGGACCAGACCTGGGTACATTTGGGTATGATGTTTGCTAAGCATAACACAGCTTGTCTATGGGGGGTGGAGTCCACACCAACTCTCTGGACTTGGATTATAGACAAGGACTGGTGCATGGTGGCAGAGAAGGCAATCTATGAGAGTAGAGGTTGTCCCAGGAAGTGAGAAGAGATCTGAGGCAAATGGAATGTTCACAGGGGAAGTCCATGTGCTGCCCCCACTGTTGTACCAATGCTGTCCACAGTTTACGAGGGCGAAGTGCAGATGGGACCCCTGGTGGGATGAATACTGAATAGCTCTTTACTGAGATTAGTCATAAATGTCTTACATGTCATTGAAATGCCTAGATTTATTGGTTATATGTACAAGAAACTAGTGTTGAATTATGTGATAAACTACCTCGATCTAATAGAAATATTTATAAAAAAAAAGAATCTCCATACTGGATAATTCAACTCCATTATCTGATGAGAAAGAGTGTAGGAACCCATCTTGGTCACGAGCTGCACCCCCCCACAGAAATGTTAGTCAGATGATAGATGAATGCATCAGCGTATAGAGAACTCTCGAAAGCAGCAGAAGTCTGCCTCTGTCTACACCCAGAAACTGATGTTTATTTGGGAGAAAATGTTGACTAACAGCTAGGGCGTTCAACCTCAGAGATGGGGAACCGGGTTCGAGTCTCAGCAGGGATGCTCAACATTCTGTGATTCTGGGCAAATCATTTAATATCCCCTTGCCTATTAAATAATAATGTGTCCGTCTGTAATGTAACTAGCACTCATGTAAAGCGCTCTGATAGCTTGTCCTTCGGGATCTACTTTGCGCTATATAAAACTCCACACAAAAGAATAAAATGATAGAAAAAGGAAACCTTGACTTGGACTAAGATTGTGATCAGGCTGCCATGGTTTTGGTGATATAGATAGCTGTGTCACCATTTGGATGAAAATAACAAACTCATTTACACAACGTACATGTAGGCCTTGTATATAGTGTCAATGCAATAAGATGGTATTCTCACGAAAGTGACTTGTGTAAGCAAGCCTGGGGTTTCTAGGAAACGAGGTGTTGTGAATGTAAATGTTTGTTAAAAGCTGATGTGAAAAAAAAGAGATACGGTCCTGGTCTCATCTGCCTCTGTTCATATTTGGGAGTACCCCTATTTTCAAGATGGTGGGCCTGATTCACAGAAGTAATCTGAGATGAAAGTCAAACTTTATGATTTTCAGTATTCACAAAGGGCATAGTAGTAAAGTTAGAATTTCGGTCTGAGTTTAGACCAAAAATCTAACTTAGACCAAAAGTCGAACTTTACTACTACTAAAGTAAGACTTTTGGTCTAAGTTTAGCTAAGCAGGCAAGCTAAGAGAAGAAGGATTGGATATATATATCTATATATCTATATATCTATATCTATATATATATATATATAACGCTCCAATGTCTTCTGGATTAATAGAAGAACCAAAACAGCACTCGAAGGTGGAAGGTTTCAACACGCTAGATTTTATTTAGCGAGGGGGTGCACACAGACGCGTTTCGGCGTTCTGCCTTCATCAGTGTGTGTTACACTGTGTTTACTCCCGACATTATTTTAAGTGTTATGCATTCACTCCCACATTCTGTAAAGCATAGGCAGAGAAAGGGGACTCACACCATACATAGAATTGTGGCGGACATCTTGCAATGGTTGTTAATAAATATCAAACACATTGACATCATACATGTAGTAAACATTAAAGCCCACTGATGGGCAACAGCCTCATTCAGAGTACGGTATATTTTACATGTTAATCCAAAATGGATAAGAAACATTTAGCCGTGGATCGGCTGGTGTCCCCTTACGAAATAAATGGCCAAATGCAATTCACCAAAGTATGAGACTTCAGGTTCAATAACATTTCAATTGAAGATACTCATACTAGAACTGTGGGAATAATAAAGTGGGATGCCTCCCGTGTAGCAACAGAAAACAGAGTGAATTCATTACAAATCTAGAAATCACAATTCATTTTTAGAAACGATCTCTAAAGATGCATAGAAGAATACGTGAAAAACAGTGGAAATCAAATAGTAAATAAAAAATTAGTAAATTACTGTTGCAGTAAATCCATATGAAGATCTAAACAAACATTCATCATTTATGAGTCTTGGGAAATCATTTGCTTTCACTCATATTCCACATGAGCCCACGTGGCTCATGTGGAATATGAGCCACGTGAGTGAGATATATATATCTATATTACCTACTGGCGGTCGCCAGTAGGTAGTTATAGTTAGGATCTACTTTCCATAGGAAATCCGCAACATTCTATTGGGAATAACTTTGGCGCCGGTGGACAAATCTTCGCGAATTTCTCAAAGTAGGTGGCCCGCTCTGCTCCGCTCCTTCCCTGAAAATGTGGGGAGGATTCGTCAAGCGGGGGCCGAGATAAAAGGGGGTCCCAAAACGTGTTTTCTCCATGTTAATTTCCATAGGGCGGACAAACTCACTATTAGCCCGAACGGCTAAATGGATTTCCACCAAACTTGGCAAAATTGTAGGGACTGGTAGCCATATGTGCCTTTGCTATGTCTCAAGATATGTGCTCCATTGGATTTTGAGTAATTTAGGTAAAAAAATATATATATCTATAGGAGCGCCCCGGTACGCACACCGGGGAGCGCACCGGGCGTGCTACGCGTCTTGCGCACGGAAAGCTGATTGGCTCTCGGGTGTCTGTAAACATTCGAAACAGTCCGGAGCGGCCGCCATCTTGTATCTCGGTAGGATCAAGACACAAGAGGTGGCAAGAACAAAGGGTGAAATGACCATAAGGGGGCAGAGTAGACCCCCCCTGACCACCAAGGTTTGATGTGGGGGCTATAAAAGGGCCCCGCGGGGCAAAAGAAAAAAAAAACGATTTTCACGGGGGGAGCACCCGGTACGCGCACCGGGCAGCGGACCGGGGAGCGTAGCATGGGGTAAACCCAGTTTATTCACTGCGTCATCTCTACGACCCTTTCTTGCGTCAATACGCCCCTTTTGCATACATTACACCTGACGTAGGTATAATGTGGCGTAGGGGTTTACAAAGTGAAGCATCTACCTAGATGCGTCACTTTGTAAATATAACTCAATAAGGTGCATGTTTTATGCTGCTGATGCGTCACAAAAAGTGACGTACCGGTGGCGTAAAAGTTGACGCATGGCCTTATAAATGAGGCCTTCAGTCTTCTACTCATGCGTCATATTAAATATATGACGTATTATGTCGCAAGTACTTACAGATACGTCAGTATTTCAGACGTATCTGTAAGCGCAAAAGTGATGCATTGCTGGAGTGTGTCACAAAAATGATGCAACTCCAGCAATGCATCCTTTCACATGGGGCCAGAACCCATGTGAAAGGGCCTGCACGCCTGCTGTGAAACAGGCGTAAGATTTGGACGCAACAGCGTCATAAAAGTGACGCAGTGATATCTCATAGATTTCACTGCATCACCTCTACGATCCTTTCTTGCGTCAATATGTCCCTTTTGCATACATTACACCTGACGTAGGTATAATGTGGAGCAGGGGCTTACAAAGTGACGCATCTACCTAGATGCGTCACTTTGTAAATATGACTGAATAAGGTGCATTTTTTACAGCACTGGTGCGTAACAAAAAGTGACGCACCGGAGGCGTTAAAGTGACGCATTGCCTCATAAATGAGGCCTTCAGTCTTCTAGTCATGCGTCATATTAAATATATGACGTATTATGTCGGAAGTACTTACAGATACGTCAGTGTTTCAGACGTATCTATAAGCGCAAAAGTGATGCATTGCTGGAGTGTGTCACAAAAATGATGCAACTCCAGCAATGCATCCTTTCACATGGGGCCAGGCCCCATGTGAAAGGGCCTGCATCAGTCTTACGCCTGCTGTGATACAGGCGCAAGATTTGGATGCAACAGCGTCATAAAAGTGACGCAGTGATATCTCATAGATTTCACTGCGTCACCTCTACGACCCTTTTTTTGCATCAATACGCCCCTTTTGCATACATTACACCTGACGTAGGTATAATGTGGCGCAGGGGCTTACAAAGTGATGCATCTACCTAAATGCGTCACTTTGTAAATATGACTGAATAAGGTGCATTTTTTACAGCACTGGTGCGTCAAAAAAAGTGGCGCACCGGTGGCGTTAAAGTGACGCATGGCCTCATAAATGAGGCTTTCAGTCTTCTAGTCATGCGTCATATTAAATATATGACGTATTATGTCGGAAGTACTTACAAATATGTCAGTATTTCAGACATATCTGTAAGCGCAAAAGTGATGCATTGCTGGAGTGTGTCACAAAAATTATGCAACTCCAGCAATGCATCTTTTCTTACCCTTCCAGACCCCCGTTCCTTTTCAACATTTTCTTTGAATATCCACATTCCCCATGTTCACTCTCCTTCTCCTTACTTTCCTTCCCAACACTCACCTTCTTTCAGTCCCCCTACTTCACTTCCTTTCTCCTCTCATACCTTTCTGTTCTTTGTTACTCATTTTCCTTTCCATTATCAATGCACTCCACTTCACTTACTCTTTTAAATTTTTTTAAGAATATAGCTCTTTGATGAGAATTGGAGGTAGTTCTGAAAATAACTTTTTTTTCTTCTTTTTTCTTTTTTTAGAACAAAAACAAATACAGGGAATGGAAACTGCCAACAGGAGCAAAAAAAACAAAAAAAATTAGGGCTGGGAACGGCAGCGATGGTTCTCCAATGCTCGAACCATGAGCAGAACACTTTGCTCCCCAAAGGAAAGTAGCTGATCGCAGTATCTGCATTTCAGGACGCCTTTGTTGAATGCAGGCTGAATGTTTGGAACCAGCTCTTGCGATTGCCCCCTCACTGAAGTAGTTGCTCCTCCGGTGGATGTAGAGGCCCCATCACTGGGAACCTCTTGTGCCAGAGCCCTGACACTTTCCCGGGCAAAATTCTGGGGGTGCCTCCTCTCCACATGGCGAAGCATTGTGGAGTTCCCAAAAGAATATTACTTAGTGGGGTCACCCCGTGACAGGACTGTGTGGCAGATCCTGCACTCCACTTTTGGAGCATTGACCTTCTTCTGGTCATCTGGTATGGAAAAAAAGTTCCAGATGAAATGCTCTTTGACCTTCGGCTGAGGAGGCTCATCTTCACTGCTGGATGGTCTGGCAGCCATGATTATCCAAGAAAGATCCAAGAGCAAAAAGGCAGGTCTTTCAGTCACAAAAGTGAAAGAAGAAGTGAAGGAAATGGGTGGGGATTTTATTCTTTGTAAAAAAAACTGTTAGCAACCAATGAAAAGTGTTATTTTAAGGTCACATGACTTGACGCGCTGACGCTGCACACACTGGAGCGCTTCCGGGGGCGCATACGCGGCGCGAATGTCGGCGCTTCCGGGGGCGCATAAGCGGCGCGAACGTAGGCACTTCTGGGGGCGCTTACGCGACACGCCGAAGGGACGTTTTGATAGTTTCACGGAAATGCTAAATTATTTTCATTTCCTTATTCAAAAAAACTGCTTTTATATGTATGGTACTAAATGTCTTGCGTTATTATTTACTTTTCATTCATATTTTTTTACACGAACGCAAGTAGCGCTCTGGGTGCGCTTTCCGGAGAGCTTACCGGAGCGTGGACCCAGAGCACCCCAAGAAATAAATGATTAAAATTAAAAAAATATATATTATTATAAAAAAATAATACTAATTAATACTCACACAAAACAGCAAATTAAAAAAAATCATAGCTTACAAACTCGATATAGAAAGGAATTAGCATTTAAAAAACCTATGAAATTCACTGAAAAAACCATAGGTTTCAGATTAGTTATAGTTAGGAATTAGCATTTAAAAAACCTATTAAATTCACTGAAAAAACCATAGGTTTCACACCAGTTATAGTTACCTGGAAATTTTACTGACATAAAACCATTGAAATTCCCACGTTATAGTTAGTTGGACTCACTATAACTTGCGCGCCTGCAATACACTGCTGATGATGTCCCATATTACATCACTCATGACATTGTCAGTGACATTAACTCGAAGCCCATCTTCACTCCCTGCGTGGGTTGCAGTTACCAAGGCTTGTTGGGTCCAGTCCGGATACCGACACCACAGTCAACTAGATCCTTTGTAAGACAGCTCGAATACAGCTCCTGGTCATCCTCGACACCTCCTGGTCCTCGTGGCTGCAGAGACAAGCTTTGCATCTTCACCTGAAATCACTTGACATTGCCTGGTTCCTTCCTGGTTCCTTCCTGGTCACTGGCTAGTGACCCAGACTCTGTACCCTCTGCTTTCAGGTTCCTCTCATCTCCGATCCACCCTTGGAACCACCCGGACACTTTTCCTCTGGTCGCATGCAGCACTTCTTTGCAGATCTCCATAGAAAACATCTACGAAACCTGACACGAAAAGACACCTATGCACCCGGCTTCCCTGGGTGAGGTAACTCTAGTACTCCAGTGCTCCCGTGGGTGTTGACTCTCAAAGTGTCCTAGATTAAAGGGGTTTTACCGTAGTCCATCTGGAAGTGTCTTAAAACTGTAACTTTGTAACTTCTACGTTCTCCATTGTAAGTCAATAGTAACTCGCGACTGTGTTTGACACTGCACGCGTCTCCCCTGGGTCTCCTACTTCCTAACCTTTGGTTATCTAGTGTAGCCCTAGCGATTTCCTAGGTCCTAGGCCTATTCCCTATTCCTGAAGTGGTTCTTATACCACTTACTTAGTATATGGTCTGTGAGGCCACTAGGGCAGAACTGTATTTGTGCAACTTATAGTGTGCCTAATGAGTAACTTGTGATGTATTTCAATCTCTGACCTCATGAAGAGTTCAGAGGGGTTGTGTTAGAAATAAATACATATATATTTGATAAATACCTTGTATGGTGTCCTTTCATTTGGTACTCAAGGGAATATAATTGGTAAAACAGCTTGCTTCACATGCTCTCTGAGGTTTTAGCCTAAGACTGCTGGTCCATGCTACTACTAGGATAGCTTGTCTATAAGGTTGTCATTACAACCACCATAAGGGTCGTTTCGACTGGTGCAAGGTGCCCACTAGAATAGTGGACATCATATGCCAGGCAAACTTCTCACATCAGGGACGTTATACTTAGTTGGACATTTCACCCGTACAAAACCAGAGAAATTCGTCCGTTATAGTTAGTTGAGCTAAGTATAACTCGCGCCCCCTCAATGCACTGCTGATGACATTACATATTACATCACTCATGACATGGTCAGTCATATCACTGATGACACCACTGAGGACATTATCCATGTGATCCTCTGATGCACCGCCTAATATAACCTTTGATACACCCACTCTAAAATACAGATTGCCATTCTCCAAACCATAGACACACCGATACCAGTCACTACATTCCCACTCACTGATTCCTTGGTCTACACCCACATTCACTCTCTCACCCGTACAGGCACTCATACATGCAGTCACTCAACAATACAGCCACTATAATATGCACTCATACACCTATACAGACACTCACACACTGCCACTCACCCATAGAGTTGCTCACACAGCTAGTTAGTCATGCAAAAAAATCAATCACACTCCCATTTACTCACCTATAAAGTTATACACACCCCACCACACTTATTCACACAGATACTAACACATACTTACTCTCGTATACAATCACTGACACAAGCACACACTCATCCATACATCCAATCACTCACTCTCACATATAGGCATGTGTATACTCCAACACTCACATATACTGCCTTTCACATATGTCGTTACTCACACATGTACCACTGAGACATTCATTCACTTACCAACACAGCCATACACACACTCACCCACCCATACAGCCTTCACAGATGCACTCTTGAACTCATACTCTCAGTGACTCACCAACTCACACATCCATACAGTCGGTCACACACACCCCACACACCTACACACACACTCAGGCAGCCATACAGATACTCAGACAAGAAATCAATAACCCCTTTTGACACTGATGTAGCTACTCACCAACCCATGCAACAGGTTACACACCAACAGACAGACTGATACAGACATTCACAGTTTAGTCACTACCCCATGCATTTAGTAAGACACGTATAATCACTCACTTATACAGTCAGTCACACACCTACTAAATCATCCATTCAGACAGTCATACACCCACTCATTCTTCAAACACCTTGGCCTATATATATATATATAAAACATATTTAAACTTTACAGTAACAGACAGTAACTGGATGATGTCATCAGTAATGTCATTTGAGATGTTATCAGTGATGTCATTAGTGATGTCACTGACCATGTCATGAGTGATGTAATACGTGATGTCATCAGCAGGGCATTGTAGGGGTGCAAGTTATACTTAGCTCAACTAACTATAACGGCCGAATTTCTCTGGTGTTGAACAAGTGAAATGTCCAACTAACTATAACGTCCCTGAAACCTGTGTTTTTTTCAGTGAATGTCTAAGTTTTTTTTTAAATGATCATTTCTGACTATAATGTCCCTGAAACCTAAGTTTTTTTCAGTGAATTTCTAAGGTTTTTTAAATGATAATTTGTAACTATAACGTCCGTGAAACCTATTTTTTTTCAATGAATATATATATATACCTATATTTATCTATATAGATATATATATATATATTAATTTCCCTGACGAGAACAAAAGTTAAAGTAACACTATATTTCAGTTGTTTAAAAAAAACTTATAAATTCACTGACAAAATTTTTTTTTAAAGGTATAGTAATTAGATAAATACTTTGGTGACAACATTAACATGATTAACTTAAAAAACACAGAAATTTACCAGCAGAGTCAACTATAACTTGTGCCCAGGCCATGCACTGCTTATGACCTCACCTATTAAAAACTCATGACATGTTCTATGGCATAATTTATGACATAACTGATGACATCTCAAATGACATAATTGATACAGTTTTATAAGGAAGGAGGTGCAGTGTCCTCTTTAAGTTCCCAGGGTCCCTTTCCTAGGAACAATTTGAAAATAAAGGGTAGAGGGCAGAGGGCACACCCCTCCCCCCTAAGCCTCATAATGCCTGGGGGACCCCATCCCCTAGATTACAAGCTGATTTACTTATTCCACAGTCTTAACCCTCTTTGACAATTTTCATCAGGAAGGTCCCATGACTAATTGCCTAGACAGACTCAAATCTGTTTCCTTCCCCATTACCAAATGGCTTGATTATTATGCATTACTGAAACTTTACTGTGTTCAACTTTACTACTCTATACTTCTCTTTACTACTCTATAGAGTACTACTCTATGTTTTATTTTTCTATATGACTGTTTGTTAATCACACTTGACTTTCGTCATGTACTTCTTGTATGTTTATTCTCAAAACATATAAAGAGCTCTGATGCCCCTTGGGTCTGGCCAGACCTATATAAAACTCAAATACATAAAATAGATCAATAAAAATGAAAAATTATTGTAGTCAAAAATATTTAAAAGGGGATGGGGGCACGTCGTTCCTCCCCAAGCCCCATAAGGACCCAGGGACCTCATCCTCCATGGCTGCTATTTTTAAAAGAAAAAAGATGTGTGTGCTTCCTCCATCTCCTAGTCTCTAAAGGCTGTGGGAGCCTCATCCTTCAGGGCCTTATCCACTGTTGTGTCCTGGAGAGACCACCCCTGGGACAGAGCTTCCTTCTTACCTGCAAGAGTGCAAGAAGGGAAAAACATGTGCACTCACACCCGGCAGCAGCTGCAGAAAACTTCCCGCCAGGAGACAGCATACTTTTTTTCAGAGAACAAAAACTTGCTTTCACTGAGCAGGAGCAAAGCCATCTCTCACCGCACCCAGGATGTGTACATGAGAGTAAGCCAGTAGGGCTCCAGGGGCCCTGGGGCTCTCTCCACAGTCCCCAACGATGTTTGCTGTTTGTGCCCTGGGTGGACAGTAGGGCACCAGGTCATCCAAAATATATAGAAACGTAAAAATGAATAATAAATGAATGTCAGGAGCCGCTCAAATATTTTTAATGCTCTCTGCAAGGAGCAACCCAAAATAACATGCAAGAACTTTTAAAACACATTTGTGTCAACCGGGTGGTACTCCTAGAAGGGGTAGGGGCACCACCAAGATTTTTTCTTGTTGTTGTGGGGGACTGCAGAGAGTGCAGCAGCCCCACAGCAGCATTTAAAACAAAAAAAGAGTAAGTCTCCTTGGTCAAAGAATCCATGACCCAGGAGACACCCACAGTAAATATTTTTTTTCAAAGTGAATAATAAATGAGTGGCAGTATCTTCTCATGTTGTATTACCTGCTGCTTTGAAGAAGCCCCCCATAATGCTCTGGGTCATTGAATCCATGACCTCCACGGAAACATTCCATATTTTGTAAAATCACTCAAACAAATGGTGTGGTTGTTTTTATGATTACATTTACTTTTTATTTTAAAAGAAAGATTCAGAGACATGTTTGTTTTATTAAAAAAATATATATATATGGACCTAGTTACAATGTCAGTCGGAATGCCAGAGGAGGCCCTCGTGGTCTCCTGACCGACTGACAGCCCTTCGGTCCAACCACCGGATTACAATCCTGGAGGTCGGACCCTAAACAGTTGGGGGGAAGACTGCCATCTCCAACAGGATAAGTGATCCCATTGGGGCAGCGGTCAGAATATCAATCCCAAATGGAGGCGGTCCGAGGCTGGCACTGCCGTCAGGATTACGATATTCATTTCCGGCAGCTTTTTCATATTAAAAGACCGCCATGAAAAGGCTGCCAGAAATTAATTTTGGGGGCCCTAAACAGGACCCCCTTCCATCGTGGGCCACTGTAAATTGTCCCAGGGGGCACATGTAGTGCCCCCATTTACCTCCATGCACCATATGCCATAAACCACATGGTGGATGGCACACGGTGCAATGAGGTGCAAGAAGGGCTCCTTTACACAGTGGCTTGTGCTGCGGCTCTTTTACTGGGCCACAGCACAAGTCACCAGGCAAAGGAGCACTTTGCAACTGCAAGCACGGCAGTCTCATCATAATGCAGTGGTCAGACCGCCACCTGCTTGTTGGTCAGTCTCCTGCCCGATGCAGTAGAGCGCGCCCGTTATTATAATCAGCCCATGTATCTCTGACTATTTATTTTGACATTTTCACCAAAATGTCATATTAAAAAATATGTAAAAAGAAAGTGACAGACATGTTTTATCTTAAAAGTTTTACATTATTTTTATAATAATTAATATTCATTAACATTGTATTGTGCGAACTAGTGAAATATGCATTCAATAATCCAAAATATTGGTGATTTTGGGGCAAAGATGATAGATATGCTTTATACATATTGATATGCTTACCCCTTAATAAAGACTCATTTATATATTTTAGTTTTGCAGAAGGCTGTGTTGCCTTAGGGTTGGCTGCTTGCTGGCCAGGCCTTGCAGCCAACTCCACACCGCACCTGCAGAGGCCAAGCCCTGCTGCCACCCGCCCGCTGCTCAGGGCAGAAGCCTGTGCGCATTGGGATGTTAGCTTTCTGTATGATAATTAAATATTGCCTTACATTACAAAACAATCTTTACTGAAAATAGCAAAGATTAAAGTCACTTTATAGTTAGGTGAAAATTTGAATGAGAACGTATCTTTTTTAAACGAAACACTGAAATTCACCAGTTATAATTATCTCTAGTAACTATAACTCGGTCTTTAAGGTAACTGTAAGTCGCACTTTAGCCATGCATAGCTAATTACCCCACATATTACATCACTCTATAACTCCATAGATAACATCACCGCAACTTTTCAGACTACATCATTGATGACAAGGCTGTGCATGCCCAACTAGCCCTGAAACCTAAAAATTCCTTACTATCCCTATACCCAATCCATGTCTGAAACATAATAACACCTTACTATCTCTAATTTCCACTCATTTCAGAAACCCAATAGTACCTTACTACCACTACAAACCAAACATCCCTGCCCCTAAAAAGCACATACTAATGTTAACAACACCATCTATTACCCCCTTAAAGGCATTGTAAAATTCATGTATTGTGCAGTGGATGCTTTGTGTAAGAGTGTAAAACCATTGTTTACCCCTGCAGTAGCTGAATGTCATCTAATTAGATCACAACCACACTTTACTATCTTTAAATGACCATCATGTTTACTCCGAATTGCCTTGGTTGTCACACTGGTAATCCAAAAATCTGCGAGCAGTTGTGTAGAGACAAGGTGGGGTTTATTAACTAGCATTCTGCTCCGGATTTATGTCACAAATGTGACTCAAATCGGCGCAAGATGTGTAGCTACGGCACTGTCCTGCTCTCTCCCCCCCACACAATACAATGCAGCAACTTTGGTTGGTGTGCTGAATTGCAAGACATTTTTTTAATATACCCCACTCGGTGTGTGAGAAAGAAGGAAATATGTTTCCCACATATCCCAATTACATAACATGCTGTGGGATCTGTATGTTTTCTGCAACCAATCTGCAAATATTATTTCCAATGAGTAACATGCATTACATCTTTAATTCATTAATATGAACTAGATTCTGCCTGAGCTGAGCTGAGCTGAGTTCCTTGCAAAGACACCAATGACTTTGTTTGGACCCCATCTCGTCAAGCTAGCTCACATCTTTGTTCAACTGGAACCAAACGCTGTCAGAACAAGCTACAAGAAACATCAGTACTGGAAATGAAGATTCTTGGGGCACATCTGCCTTTGATTTGCTCTTGTACCACAGTGATCCTTTCAGACTGGAAGGCAGGGACACAGCCCTTATGAAAAGTCCAAAAGGATGCCTTTATCAGATGGAGGACTATAGGTGGAGAAACCATTTGAAGTGTGTGTAAATAACATTGCAGTCTGGTTTGACTCTTAATTTCTCTTTATTACCCTGCTTGAGAAATGCCTACAACCCATGAAAACAAGAAAGCATCCCAGTTTGCTCATCGTAATCATTTATGCCTGCTTTGGATTTGGAAACAGATGTATCCAGGTCTTGATTTGAATCTCTGGATAGAGACTCCCTTCGTGGGATAGCGCCACTGATGTCCTCTTGGCCAATGGAGCTAAAGGGACCAGTGAGTGATGTTTGTAGTTTTCGAAATTCCCTTCTTTCCGTGACTGGAATGTGGAGCATTTGTAGTGCAGTCCAGAGAGCCAATTGCAATTGCACAGTTTGCTCCCCTGACACATGAGTTGTGTGAGGCATACTGCAACTGCAAAGCATACTCAGTGGTCCAAAGAACTTTGTCCTGAAAATGTTTACACTTTTCCACCAGTGATATTTAACTTTTCCAAAAGTAGAGTCTATGAAAATTTTCAACTCTGGGGGCAAGATGCCAATCGTCTAGAAACCTTTGAGGCTTGTTGGCATGTCATTTTATGATACAGCTAGATCACTAAACCAATAAATATATTGAAGCATGTGAAGCCTTTCTGGCTACAGAATCCAGGTGTGACCCACTAAATGTCTTCAAACTCAAATAACGTCTGAAGCCTAAAGGTTATGCCTTCAACCGGAACGTTCCACATACTTTTATCTGATCATAGTCACTTCCAGTCAGCTACAAAGGATGCCTAGGTCTTGATCAAGAACACCCACGTAGGCTTACATAGATGTTTAAGTTCTCATTATTTCTTACATTGTTAGTCTCGCTTACAGTAGCTTTAGCTCACTGTTGGCTACAGGCCTAGTGCATCCAAAATACAATTAAAGAGAGATTTGTTCTGCCCCTTCCTTAAGCATCACCGCCTTTCTTGTCTGTCACAGCTCCCCGCTCCTAATTTGATGGCTTTTCTCGCGGTTCTTGTGTTTGCTTTCCCCAAAGATCACTTCTGTTTCATCCTGTAGTGGTTGGGTGAGTTGTAGCTATTATCTGCTTCCATCATCAGTAACTATTTTCTCTCTCTCTCTCCTGTCCTTATTGTACCGGTTCCGCCACATTTTCCAGCCCCTCTCTTTTTATTTGAAAAGTAGATCCATGCCAGTGTCCACTTGCCTCTAGGGGACTCCAACCTCCTCTATTGAATACAGTCACAGGTGGCCATCATTGACTCACATTTTAAGCATTTCAAAGTTATAACTCATGGATGTGCTCACCCACATGCCACCCGGGATATAATATTGTCTTCACCATGTAATCACATTCCACACCTATTTTTGTTTGCGCTTTTGCTATCATTTTTAATGCCTCCCTCTAATTGTCTTCATGGTTTATAACATTCTACTCATTTCATTTGATGCAGCGCAAACCTTGCCAACATTTCTATTCACCCGTATCACAATCCCAAAAACTACTAGGCCCATTTTATCATTAACTCTCAGACTCACAATAGCCTCAAATATTTCTCCGATTTCTACAAACCATGGTCCTCCGATGGATCTTTTTGTTGAGCTGACAGGGACTAAAATATCAGGAAACGTAAGCAAGTATTTTATGAGGGTCTGGAATAAAATATTAGTTACCTCAATCCTAATTCAAAACCTCTCTCAGCCACATATACAAATGCCTTGAGACAAGAAATATGACCAAATGGAGACAGAATTGATAACGAAAATTCATGGAAAACATGTATCTAATTCCTTGTATTGCAAAGACAAGCCAAGGAAATATATTTCATAATCAGATTTAATGACTAACTATTATTACAAGTAGCCTCACAACAGAAAACAGATCATTATTAGAGCTAATCCAACATTGATAATTTGACTCAAGTCCAATTTTTGCTCAATGTTTATGGGAGGTCCGCAACTTTCTCATACCTGAATGTTCGTAGCTCTGTTCTAGGGCTGTTACGTGAACAATGTGCAAAATTGGATTGTATATCTCTGTTGGCATGCGTTGCTGCGTTTTTCTAAAATTATGCTCCTACTCCCCTGACCTCTGTTTTAATTTGCGCAGATGAGTGCATTTTCATCCTGTATAAAGTTGTTTCTAAATGAGAATATAGTAAAAGAGAGCATAACATGTTTGCCACTTTATCAATCAGGAAAAACTTCATAAAAAGTGAGCCATTAGATGAAAAATAATGGGGTAAACACAACAAAGCAAAAGACACACAGATGATGGTGTAATGCAGAGTAAATCGAACATTCACACCCAGTCAGGAGATCTAGGTTAAATCCATTGTTCTTTTGCTCACCATGACACCCCAGTTTAGACCCAGCTATATGCAAATCAGTCTTGATCCTGTGCCTCATGGGAACAGTCCAGCCTGAACTACCAAGCTAGGTCCTCCCTGGACTGGAAAGAAGCATCTTGCGACCAGTTTCGGGGCATCACCCCTCATCAGCCAGGCTAGTTTGAATCCGGTGGTACAGAGAGCTTGGGACCCACATACCTGGCACACTTACAGCGAGGAAGCAAAAGACACACAGATGATGGCTGGAATGCAGAGCAAATCAAACATTCAACCCATCTCAAGATATCTGCGCTAAAGCTAAGTATGGGTGGAAAATTCATTCCGCTCACGGAAATAGCGGATTTTCCGCTATTTCGCGATCCGCGAATCGAGCAAAATCGCGACAAAATCCGCTAGCGGGACAAATTTTGCTCAGGAAGCACTTACAGGGTTACAGCAGGTGCCCAAGTTGAAGCTAATTTCTTTGTAACCATTTACAAAAGGGTTACAAAGAAATTAACTTCAACTTGGGCACCTGCTGTAACCCTGTAAGTGCTTCCTGAGCGGCGCCTCGTTACCTACTTGCAACTATTCTCTGACCCTGCTCTGACCCACGAAGCAGGGTCAGAGAATAGTTACAATTAGGCAACGAGGCTCCTGTCACAAAAATTAAACCTCAGCAGGAATCACTTACAGATATAAATAAAGCAGGTGCCTGAGTTGAAGCTCAAATTCAGTAACACATTATTAATCAGCCCAGGAATCTAGTGAGCACGGTCGATGCAAGGCAGGAGGGCTTTCTCCCCAGATCTACCGTCTACAATTAGCTGTAATCCGTGATGGGGGTCTAGGCATCCACGAGTTTCTCGAGCTCAATCCCCCTGTACTTCCAGTGACCAGCACTTACTGCTTTCTCCTCATTTGCTGCTCTGATCGGTCTTGACCCTTTATAAAAAAGAGGCATGTGAACTCGCACAGAAGCCCGGCCCCAAACACACTAGGCTATGCAACCTCTTCCCGCCCTTTCCCCCACTGTGATGGACAGCTCACTCGAGGGACCTCTGCGCCTATGGGCGCGGTGGCAAAGTTACAGTCACACGGGGTCACTGAAGACAACTCTTCTGGGCCTTTACGCAGCTGTAGTGCAGGAAAAGCACGATACATTTACCCAACGAGGTAGCACTTACTGCTTTCTCCTCAGTTGCTGCACTGATCGGTGTCTGACCCTTTATAAACAAGAGGCATGTGAACTCGCACAGAAACCCAGCCCCACACACACTAGACTATGCAACCTCTTCCCGCCCTTTACCCCACTGTGATGGACAGCTCACTTGAGGGACCTTGGCGCCTATGGGCGCGGTGGCAAAGTTACAGACACACGGAGTCACTGGAGACAACTCTTCAGGCCTTTACGCAGCTGTAGTGCAGGAAAGCACAATACATTTACCCAACGAGGTAGCACTTACTGCTTTCTCCTCATTTGCTGCTCTGATCGGTCTTGAGCCTCTATAAACAAGAGGCATGTGAATTCGCAGAGAAGCCCGGCCCCACACACACTAGGCTATACAACCTCTTCCCGCCCTTTCCCCCACTGTGATGGACAGCTCACTCGAGGGACCTCGGAGCCTATGGGCACGTGGCAAAGTTACTGACACACAGGGTCACTGAAGACAACTCTTCTGGGCCTTTACGCAGCTGTAGTGCAGGAAAAGCACGATACATTTAACCAACGAGGTAGCACTTACTGCTTTCTCCTCATTTGCTGCTCTGATCGGTCTTGACCCTTTATAAACAAAAGGCATGTGAACTCGCACAGAAGCCCGGCCCCACACACACTAGGCTATGCAACCTCTTCTCGCCCTTTCCCCCACTGTGATGGACAGCTCACTCAAGGGACCTCGGTGCCTATGGGCGAGCGAGGTGGCAAAGTTACAGACACACGTGGTCACTGAAGACTACTCTTCCGGGCCTTTACGCAGCTGTAGTGCAGGAAAAGCTCGATACATTAACCCAACAAGGTAGCACTTACTGATTAGCCAGTAGAGAGTACTCCAGTTGAGTATAGTGCAATTGCCCAAAAATCTGCGATTTCGCAGTGAAATCTGCGAATTCGCGGATTGTTTTGCAAATTTGCGTGGATTTGCGAACCGCAAATTCGCAAAATTTGCCCATACTTAGTTAAAGCCATTGTTCTTTTGCTCACCATGCCACCCCAGTTTAGAGCCAGATATATGCAATGAGTCTTGACCCTGTGCCTCATGGGAGCAGTCCAGCCTGAACTGCCAAGCCAGGTTCTCCGTTGACCAGAAAGAAACATCCTGGGACCAGTTTCGGGGCATCACCCCCCCATCAGCCAGGATAGCTTGAATCCAGTGGCACAGTGAGTCCGAGACCCACATCTGGGCATGTTATGTTAAAAATATTTCTTAAGCGCGCTTACACCAGGCGGTTTCATGGCACTGAGAGAAGAAGAGCTGAGACGTAGGGTACTTATTGATATGCTTGAGAGAATAAAAGAGTTTTCAGAGAAGTTCTGAATTTAGTGTAGCATGTGGCCAGTCTCAGCTTGTTAGGGAGGGAGTTTCAGAAACGGAGGGCTAATACGGAAAATCTCAGACCTCCATGCTTTTTCCGTCTGAAGGTGGGAATGGTGAGCAAGTGAAGATGAGAGGAACGGAGCTCGCGTGACGGAGTGTAGTGTTGAATCCGGTTAGAGATGAAAGCAGGGGATAGGTCGGCAAGAGCTTTAAAGATGGTGCAGCCAAGTTTGAAGAGACAGCGTTTGGCTACCGGTAGCCAATGCAAGCTCTTCATGAGGGGACTAACGTGTTGGTGTCTGGGTTGGCAAAAGATGAGCCTAGCTGCCTGATTTTGTACGAGTTGCTGGCGATGGAGTTGGTATGCTGGGATACCGACATACAGGGCGTTCGCGTAGTCGATGCGGGAGGTGACAAGGGCTATGATAACAAGGATGAGAGCTTCCTTGGTAAGGAATCTGCAGATTTTGCGGATTCTGCGGAGGTGGAAAAAGCAGGAGGAAACTACTGCATTGATTTGTGGCTTAAGCGATAGGTCCCTACAGATGATTACTCCGAGGCTCTTTAAGAGTTTACTGGGTTAGGAGCGGAGCCTAATGAAGACGGCCAGAAGCTGGGATTCCAGCGGTTGACGGAACCTCTGACTAAAACCAGCTCGGTTTTATCGGGGTTGAGTTTGAGTTGACTGTGGTACATCCATTCACTGATAAAGGTCATGGTGGTTTGAAAGTCTGAGATGGAAGTGTCGAGGAGTCAATGTTAAAAACCAGCTGGAGGTCGTCAGCATAATTGAAGTCTGTGGCAGAGCTGTTATGTAAAGACACGATCAGGGGTTGCATATATAAATTAAAAAGGAGTGGCGAGAGGGCCGAGCCCTGGGCAATCCTGGGCATACCCGGCGCACTTAGGGTGAGGAAGCAAAAGACACAGAGAAGATGGACAGAATCATCTGTTCTTTTTGCATTTGTCACCCTAAGTGGGAAGGGTATGCCCAGACATGGGTCCCGTGCTGGCCACGCCACCAGACTTAAGCTAGCCTGGCTGATGAGGGGTGCTAACCCTAAAGCTGTCCCAGGATGCTTTTTTTGGTCTAGGGAGGACCTGGCCTGGCCTGGCAGGTTGGGCTGGACTGTTACCATGAGGTAAGGGGTCAAGACTGATTTGCATATGACTCTGTCTAAACCGGAATGGTGTAGAGTGAAAAAAAACCAATGGATTTACCCCAAATCTGTGACTGGGGGTGAATGTTTGATTTATTCAGCATTCTGTCCATCATCTGTTCTTTCTACATTAATCACAACAAAGAGCATTTGTACACACTGTTGACAAATCACAGAAACCTGGATGCGACTGTGTAAACCGACCAATGCCCGCAAAACTGGAAGCTGCTCTCTGGTATACACATTGGATGGAGTTTACAACAAAAACACAGTCTCAACATACCGCGTTTTCAAATAGAAAATAACACGTCATACTGTGCGCGAAGATATCCACTTATCTTTAACACGCCTCAGATGCTCACTTGCTCTTGACTGAATAGTATTCTGTAGCCCTTTAATGAGAGTGGAACGTTACATACTGTTCAAGAACTATACAATGTATATTTTTAGATCAGAGCGACCTCTGAGTATTTCAATTCAAAGTCAAGAATATCTCTAATTGAATATGTCTAATTAGAATTTCCAGCGAGATTTGTTACAGCCAAGGCACGGTTTAGTCACAAATCATGCTGGACAGGAACACTTGGCATTTGCTAATTGGAAGCTTTTCAAAAGTGACTCAACGCTGAATTAAGACAATGAAAAATTCATAAAGAAGACTTTCATGTACAGCCCGCTGTTGTTTATTGTGGCGATGACATTGCCGTTATACGAATGCAAATATGCAACCAATTGTTGCTGTTAAAGCTTTATAGATACCAGTCTGGCTAACTAAGGCATAATGGGACCCATGAAAACCAAAAGGTGTAAATTACGTGTGGAAAGAAACAATGTAATTCCAGCGTTCAACCTGAAAAAAGACATGGAGCTAAGTACACCCCGCCTTAATTCTCCTTCATCAAATTTTCACCCTACCCCTGTTTGCGTTTAAGTCAGGAGCATGCTATATATCCAGGGGGCATATTATTAGGAAAGCTTGATATATTATCGCCGCTTTTATCGGCAAGAGACTGCTGCTAAAGTGGCGATAAAGGGCTTGATAATATGCTCTTTGGAATTCCAATCGAAGCCCATGTTAGATGTGAAGACATCTAACATGGGCTTCGATTGGAATTCCATAGAGCATATTATCAAGCCCATTATCGCCGCTTTATTGGCAGTTTCCTGCCGATAAAAGCGGCGACAATGTATCGAGCTTTCTTGATAATATGCCCCCAGAGTCTTTAAATTATGGCCTCCTTGATTGTGGTCTTTGACTGGATGGCCCTGATAACTCCCTTCTTTCACTATTCTCATCTTATATGCAGCCCTGCCAAGACTCCCAGGTCCATGAGTGACTCTGGGTTTTTTCTTTGAATTCTGGGACTTTTTGTTCTGTTTATTCCATTATAAAACCAGGACAACAAATCCCAGAATAAAAAAAAAAATATTGGACTGGAGCATCTCATCAAACGTAGAGTAGGCCTGGGAACACTTGGAAGCTATGTCTATGCTAAACACAGGCTTCACTCAACAGATCCAAGACCCGGTGCATATGTAAGGGCACACCTGGATGCATTATTTTGTAAAACTAACAACTCGAAGTGCAGTCAAATATTCCTATTATTCCATCTAACCATAAGTTAATTTGTTTTTCGCTATACCATTCCACTACTGGTGCATCAATTCTGAACCCTAAAATTACTGTGTCAAAAATATGTCACTCTTAATATAGGGACACTCTCTGCAGATCCAACACTGGTAGGCTTCCTGCTAATCTTACTGGCTCTAGTACCAGGGCAAATGACCATTTTACAATACCTCGATCCACCTGCTGGAATCTATGACCCTTCTTCCAAGTCCAGAGTGTTTGACCTGGTCTTTTATGCAGGGTCACCCCAGATTAGTGCCTTACTTTGCTGAACCCATTTTTGTTGGTTATAGGAATCGGTACACTTTACTCCTTCTAACCAATAGGAAAACACTTATGATCTCCCTTTTACATGTGTTCTTGGCTGATTGGCCCATTTAATTTACTTTTAGGTCCATGGAAAATGGCACTACATGTACCCAGAGCCTTTAAATTAAATGCTACTACTGAGCTACAGCACTCATTGTGCCACCCACTAACGTACCACCATAAACATGTCTCGGGCCCGCCACTGTAATCTGTAGTTCACTTTAAAGCTGCCATTTCTACATGCCAACATAAACCTTTTACCAGGCCCACACTTAATGTTTTCATACTTATAAATCACTCCTGAGCTTGGCCTTGATGGCTTAGAAGACAGCGTGCATGGTATTTAAAGAGTAGTACATTTGTACTTAAGTTTTACATGTCCTGGCAGTGAAAGATGCTAAAGTCATTTTCACTCTACCAATGCTAGCTCTCCCATAGACTAACAATGACTTCAAGTTGAGAACAGATAAATACTCCTTCCACTCATTTGAATTGTAATTTACAATTCTTTTTTAAGGCAAAGTCGCATTTAAATTGTAATTACAGGGGGGGGGGGGGCGTGACTTGCGCGCCGAGCAGTGAAGACGCGCTTCCCGTGAGCTCCGTGTTGGACTCCTTATCAAATGCCGTGAGAGCGTTGTATTCTGCTGTTTTGGTCTTCGAAACAGGTCTACTGTCGGCGGAAGGCTCCGCGACCAGCATGTTACCGGCAGAACGGATTTCCAAGCGGCGAAGGCTCTAAATGACAAGCGGTAACTTTCTTTTCAGACGCGACGCGGGCGGCCGCCATTTTGTGCGCTGAGCCTGTGTCGTCGGTTCGTTACCTGCTTTAAGCTTTTTCTATATGTTGGGCATTATTCCACTGCTTAGCTCATAATCTTCACCACTTTGGCGTCATTTTGGTTGCTCCTGGCCATTTTTATGCCCTTGTTCCATGCGTGCAAATGAATCTATGCTGTCTCTATAACCAAACCATGACGCCATTTTCCTAATGCTTCAATTGACTGGATTTTGTCTCTCCTATCAAATATACATAGAGGATTGTTATTTTTACCTCATCACTCTACTTTTCGTATGCTCTGCGCATTTTCAGTGGTATTTATGAGGATGGTCACTTGTTTTTGTGTACTTTAACGCTGCGCCTGGTGTCATTTTTCCACATACCCCAGTGCTATCCTTTCTCAGAGTTCTGCAATTTGTTTACACCTGACTTACTGTCGGTGTTTCCTCTCAGTGATAGCTCCTCTGGTGCAATATCTTTCTGACGGAGTATCTCTGGCAGCGTTTGCTGGCTCACATTATCTTCATGGGTAATGACTCCAAGTTGTCTCAGACTGGTACCAAACCTAAGCGGCCTAAAAATGACCCGCCTTCTCCCATCAAGTCTTCCTCTAATCCTGTCCTCTACTCGATTCTTGAGGAGGTTCACGGCCTCCAACCCTTTATGAGTGCGACTAATTTATTTAATTTATTTATTTATTTAAAGTATTTTTATAGCGCGGCTGACACCTTGCAGGTTTCCTGGCGCTGGAGAATACTCTTTAACTGAGGAGAACAAGAACGAGTAGCAGGCGAATAGAGTTAGGGAAATAGCCAGGTCTTGATATGTTTCAGAAAGGGGAGGAGTTGTGATATTTGGCAGATGTCCAAGGGCAGACTGTTCCACAATTTAGCCGCTGCGACTCTGAAGGATCTGCCCCCAGTTCTGACTTTGTTGTATCTAGGAACTTGTACCAGACAGGCTGAGGCAGAGCGAAGGGTTCTGTTAGGGGTGTACCAAGAGAACAAGGCTTGCAGAGGTCTGGGCCCGACTCCATGCAGAGCCTTAAAGACAAGGCAAAGGGCCTTGAATGCCACACGCTGCTTCAGAGGTAGCCAGTGTAGCTCGGCTAGGGCCGCTGTGGCAGAGGATCTCCTGGTCCAGCCAAGAGCTAGCTTGGCAGCGGCCGACTGAATTCTTTGGAGTCGATCCAACAGCACAGCTGGAGACTCAAGTAACAACGCGTTACAATAGTCGAGGCGACTAAGAATAGTGCACCTGACGATCAACGCCCGAGCTTGTGCGGGAAGGAGTGGCATAATTTTGCGCAGGGAACGCAAAAGGGCGGAGCAAGTCCCCACTGTTTTTGCAACCTGGGTTTCCATACTCAGCTTGTTATTAAGCATGGCCCCCAGGTTGCGGACCGAGGTGACTGGCTGTGGTTTATCCGGTGTTTCCGGAGGCCAGAAATCGCTCGGGAACGGGCGAGGTATTCTGTTACCAGCACAAAACAGAACCTCAGTTTTGGAGGAGTTAAATTGCAGGGAGTTTTTGTGCAACCACCCAGCCGTCTCTCTTAGGCAGTCGTGAAATGATGTTAAGGGGATAGAGTCTTCTCCCTCCCAAGAGAGAATGAGCTGGGTGTCGACCGCGTAGTTGATAGTTTTTAACCTGTAAGTCTTTATTAACGTGATCAAGGGCTTAAGATACATGTTAAAAAGAATGGGGCTGATGGAGGAGCCCTGGGGTACTTCCTGGGGCACGGATGCGAATGCGGATTGGAATGGGGGGAGGGACACCGCCTGTCTCCTGTCCTGCAGGTAGGAATGGAACCATAGCAGAGCCGTGCCATCCACCCCGGCCTCACCGAGTCTCTCCAACAGAGTCCTATGGTTGACCGTATCGAATGCGGCAGACAGGTCCAGCAGTATCAAAGCTACTGCCTGGCCCCTGTCTGCACACATACGAAGATCCTCCATGGCTGTCAAGACAGCTGTTTCGGTGCCATGGGCTGGACGAAAGCCAAATTGGAGGTCTTCAAGGATGTGGTTCTGCTCCAGGTGAGTAGAGAGACAGGAGCAACTTTTGCTGGGAATGGCAGGAGGGAGATAGGCCTATAGTTCGACAAACATTCGGGACTTAAGGAGGGCTTTTTCAGCAGCGGGGTGACAAGAGCTTGCTTCCATAGAGTTGGAACATATCCGCAATGCAGGGATTGGTTGCAGATTCTGCGCAGAGTGCCGAAGAGTTTGGTTCCAAAACTTTTCCAAATTTTTGGAGGCAGAGGATCCAGAGGGGAGCCCGAGGTGATTCCGAGCGCCAGTCTATCAAACTCGGTTTCTGGAATGGGGGGGGAATTCCCGCAACCTTACCGTGGGGAGGTGAGCTGAATGCGTCAAGTCAGAGCCGATGGTACTAGCTCCCGGGTTGTTGGGGCAGCCCAACAGAGGGGCTGCCCCAACAACCGGCAGGCTCAAACAGATTGAAGACAGCTGGGTACTTATGGAAGGCAAAGTTTTGAACTTGGAGCAAAGGGTTAGCGACATTCAAGATGTTTCGAATAAAATTCCTCTCTTGGAGCAAGAAATCCACAAACTTAAGCTGCATACAGAGGATTTGGAAAATCACAATAGAAGGAATAACCTAAGCGTTTATGGTGTGCCGGAAAATTTGGAAGGTTCCGACATGGTGTCTTTTTTACAAAAATTTCTACAAGAACTTCTGGACCTCCAACCTACGTCATCTCCTCTGAACATTCAAAGAGCCCACCGACTTGGCCGCTTGAACTCTGCATCTAACAAACCGCGTGGCATTATTATGCTTTTTTTGGAATTGCAAGACTAAAACGACGTCTCCAGTGGTCTGGTCACAACATTTTCATATCCCAAGACCTCTTGACTGCGACTAATGCTAGACGTAAAGAATTCTTGAATCTTCGACCTTTGATGCGACAACTTCACATCCAATATGGCATTCTGCACCCTTGTTTCTGCAAGTTTACTCATAACAGCCGAACCCGCTCATTTGATGATCCTCAAAAGCTCCATGCATATCTCCAAAGTGCTTCTCCGTCGACGATGGAAACAGTGCCTTAATCCTTCTTCTTGTGTCTCCTCTTGAAATTCTAACATGTCGCTTCCTGTCTTTCTCCCACTGTTAATGCGTTCTTACCTACTGTTTCTTTGTTTGTTTCTTCTTATTCATCTGTACTTTTTTATTCCTCTACTTTCCGCTCTTACACTTTTTGCCTCACCGTATACTTATGTCCTCTTTCTCGGTTGCTCATGGGGACATTTCAGCTGCCAGGCGTATCCCTGCCCCTAATGCTTCTGTTTCTCGCTTACTCTCCGATCAGGCGTCTGTGCCTTGATCTGTTTACTTTTCTCTATCTTTTTTCTTGTCTCTTTTTTAGCATTCCCTTTCTTTCTTTTTCCCCTTTCCTCTTCCTACATTTCTTTTCCTTTTCTTCATTGTTCCATTCCTTTCTTTTCCTTTGCAATTTCTTCTTCGAATCTTTCCCTTTGCAATGTCCTTTGTCCTTCTGACCACGTTTTTAATGTGCGTTCTGAGTATTTCAAGAATTGCCCTTATTCGTATTTTATGTCATTGTTATTTCCTTTTTTGTAGTGCTTCCCTTGCCATGTGTCTGCTTCACGTGTCGTCCATCACCCCTCTGCTCAATGGTGTGTAATTTTGTCTCCTGGAATGTCCGAGGTCTTGGTCACCCTGTCAAGCATCAAAAGGTATTGTCTCATCTATCCAAAATTGGTTCTCAAGTTGTTTTTCTTCAGGAAACGCATTGTTCCGATGTTGAATCAATCAAATTGAAGAGACTATGGGTGGGTCAAGTTGTATTTTCTCCAGCGTGTCTTAAAAAAGGAGGGGTTGCTATTCTATTTCATAAGGCTTTGAATGTACAGATTATATCCTCTCAACATGATGATGAAGGAAGTTGGGCAATGGCTAAGGTTGTTATCCATAAGAAGACAATGGTTTTACTCAATATTTATGGTCCAGTACGTCCTGACCCTAAGTTTTGGAGTGTTATTAAAACCCTGATTTCTTCCATAGACTGTCCTGATTTTATCATTGCTGGTGATTTTAACCAATGGTTGGACCCATTTTCGGACAGATTATCCTCCAGTAAATTTCCACCTGACAAATCCCACAAAAGTTTCCAATCTGCCATTGCCTCACGTCCATTATATGATTTTTGGAAATTATGTAACCCAGATGTGTTGGAATATACCTTTTTCTCCTCTGTTCACCACACCCGCTCTAGAATTGATTACATTATGATTAGTAAATCCTTACTCCCCTCCATTCACAAATCTACCATTGGATCCATTTTTATTTCTGACCATGCCCCTGTCTCTACCTCACTTGATCTGTCCCTGATACCCTCTAAAATTAGTCGCTGGAAGTTTAACACCTTTCTTCTCTCTGATGAAATTTTTCTAAAGGAAAGTGCGGAATTTTCTACTGAATTTTTTACATTTAATGATCCCTCTGATACTTCCATTCCCAACAATTGGGATGAGTTTAAAGCCGCATTCCGAGCATTTACCATCTCATATGTTGCTAAAAAGAAGAAACTCAATAGGGAAAACTACGACAACCAACTTCGTACGATTAAGAACCTCGAACATTTATATTTCTCTTCTAAATCCTCCTCCTCTCTTCATGATTTGATCTTAGCTAAAACGGACCTTAACAAGATTATTACCAATGAAGCTTGTAATACCCTCCTCAAAATTAAATCCAAATTTCATGGTGGCCAAAATAAAGCCGGGAAGATGTTAGCAAACTATTTAAAAATCAAATCTGAACGCAAAAATATTGGTCCCATCTTTAATGATTCTCTAAACAAATTGGTTACAGCTGATGAAGATATTCCACTCCTACTATCACTCCCTATATACTGATGACACCCACCCCTCTGATGTAAACTTATCCTCCTTTTTTGAGGTTCTTCCCTCTCCCGCATCCCTACCAGATAAATTTGCGACCTTAGAAGAGGAAATTTCACTTCAAGAGGTTACCCGAGCCATTCAATCCCTCAAGCGCTCGAAGGCTCCTGGTCCAGATGGCCTTCCTGTGGAATTTTATTCTTCGTTTCAAACCTTTTTTGCCCCTAAACTTCTACAACTTTTTAACTCTTTTATTGGTAATGCGAAAGCTTCTGGGTCCTTTTTGGAAGCATTAATTATCCTCATTCCGAAACCTGATAAAGATCACACCCAATGCAAAAATTATCGTCCTATATCCCTGATAAACTATGATTGCATAATTTTTGCTAAAATACTTGCTTCCCGTCTTGATTCCTTTATCCCCCGTCTTATCAAGACAGACCAGGTGGGTTTTGTAAAGGGTAGACTTGCTGCAGACAATGCTCGTGTATTCTCTAATGTCATTGCTCACAGCAAACATCTTAAAGTCCCTTTAGCTGCTCTATCCTTAGATGCTGAGAAAGCGTTTGATCGCATCAACTGGCAATATCTCATTCATACCCTATGCTGGTTTGGTTTTGGCCCTTCTTTTATTTCTATGATTAAACTTCTTTATTCCTCCCCACGTGCTAGTCTTTTTGTCAATAACCACTTTTCCAAATCATTCTCCTTGTCTAGAGGCACTCGTCAGGGATGTCCTCTTTCTCCCCTGCTGTTTATTCTCTTTCTTGAGCCCTTCTTAGAAAGAATTCGTTCAAATCCTAACATCACTGGTTTGACATTGTCCTCTATTGAAACTAAATTGTCCCCTTATGCTGACGCTGTACTAATACATATGTCTAATCCTGAAACCTCCCTCCCGCCATTCATGGATGAGGTACGTTTGTATTCCTCTATTTCGGGATATAAATTGAACTTATCCAAAACGGAAGTCCTTCCTCTTAATCCACTTTGCTACCAATACATGTTTAACGATACTGATTTTGCTTGGTGCCCCTCCAAAATTAAATACCTCTGGCATCTGGTTTGCTCCCTCCCTAAAAGATACCCTTAAATTTACGTTTGACTCTCTTATAAAGAAAATTACCTCCCTTCTTCAAATATGGTCCCCATTATTTCTTTCCTGGTGGGGTAGATTGGACACAATTAAAATGATGATTACCCCTTTCATCATGGAGTTGGACTCCCGATTGGAGGCGGGCCCTGAGCCGGACCTGTTGCATACTCTCTCCCTTAAGCAATCGGAGTATCGTGACCTTGCCACCGACGCTGCTCTCGTCCTGGGCAGGGAACAGCAGGGTCGGATTTACGACGTCGGTGATAAGGCGGGAAACCTGCTGACCTGGCTTGATAAGAAAGAGAGGGCCAGCCGTGTTGTCCCGGAGATACTGGGGGAGGATGGAGTGCTAATCACTGACCCGAGCGCCATTGCTGAGTCCTTTTCAGATTACTTCCAGGGCGTTTATGCCTCTGTCTCGGATCAGTCTGAGGACGACTCGGGTGCTTTCCTGTCGGATATCGATCTCCCGTGCCTGTCGGACGCAGATCGAGACGACCTAGACAGAGATATATCTGTGGACGAGGTTGCACTTGCAATTTGTTCCTTGAGAGCTGGCAAGGCGCCTGGCCCTAATGGTATTGAAGTAGAGTTATATAAGATCAAGCCGGATGTGGTTTCCCCGCACTTGCGGAATATGTTCCTTGAGGCGCGGGAGGCTGGCATGCTTCCCCCCGACCAGAGGTTGGCCACCATCGTGGTTATCCATAAGGAAGGGAAGCCAAGAGATTTGTGCCGATCATATCGCCCCATCTCTCTTTTGAACGCGGAGCCTAAGATTCTAGCCAAAATGCTCGCCAACCGTCTGATTGGCGTCATTGGTGACTTAGTGCATCCGGACCAGTCGGGCCTCATTCCGCACCGCAACAGCTGGTCAGCCGAGTGGTGGCCTTCGTGCCTTGGCCCTACTCCCACACCTTGCGAGGAGGCTAAGAATCTAGGAGTTTGGATCAACCCCACACTCTCCTGTGAAGGCCATATAAGGCGTCTTGTGGGCAAGTGTTTTGGGGTACTGAAGACTCTGAACAAAACTTTAGACCTACTACCCCTAGCGGCCAGAAGGACACTGACGCAGGCATTGGTGACCTCTCGGTTGGACTATGGAAATATCCTGTTCCTAGGGTCCAACGAGGGCAGCCTTGGCCGCCTGCAAGTTATCCAGAATTCCGCCGCCAGACTGGTGCTAAGGAGACCCAGGAGAGCTAATTCTCAGCAGGCATTGGATGCGCTTCACTGGTTGCCAGTGAAGAAACGCGTGCTGTTCAAATGCCTCCTCTTCTCTCACCGAATCATCTGGGGCAGGTCACCCGCCTATCTTAGGGACTTAGTCAGCCGCTACGAACCGCCAAGGGCCCTCCGGTCGGAGGGTACCGGGCTGCTGACAGTCCCAAGGGTAAGGAAGGCCCGAATGGGCGGACGATCTTTTTCGTTCCAAGCAGCTCAACACTGGAACAAACTTCCTCCTGCCCTGAGATTGGAGAGTAGTGAAGCGTTGTTCAGGGCTAGGCTCAAAACCTTACTATATACTATGTAGGGCTAGAGGCTCTGTAATGGTGGTCGTTAGTAGCTCTTAGCGCGGGGACACGCCGGGATGGCGTTACTGTGCGCTTTATAAGCTCTTTATTATTAACACTGCTCTTAACCTGCGTCGACTTCACGGTCCCCAGGCCAGGGCCCATACGCTTGAGGAGCCAGCTGTTCTGGCGTCGTTGGATGCCACGATGACTTTCGACTCCCTCGAGTGGAGTTACCTGTGGGCAGTGTTGGCGAAGCTCTGTTTTGGCCCGGAATTTGTGGGGTGGGTCAAACTTCTATATGCCGGACTGTTGCCTAGCGTAGCTGTCAACGGTCGTGTTTCCGCACCCTTTGTTCTTCAGTGGGGAACCAGGCAGGGCTGTCCTTTGTCACCCCTCCTGTTCGCACTTTCGCTTGAACCGCTGGCGGCCTGGTTACGCAGCCACCCCGACCTACATGGTATCAGATGGGCCCCCGAGTTCGAGGACCGGGTGTCACTGTACGCAGATGATATTCTTTTGTACCTCACTTCCCCCTGCAAATCCCTTATTGTGGCCTGTGATGTATTGCGACACCTTGGTCGGTACTCCGGCCTAGTTATTAACTGGTCCAAGTCATACTTGTATGTCCTGAAAGGGGGAACGCCTCGCCTTCCGAGGGGTTGTGGCATACAGGTGGCGAACCAGGGCTTCAAGTATCTGGGGATTTACATCTCCACTAACCCCAAAGCGCGCTATGAGCACAACTTGCTTCCCCCTCTTCTCCGCCTTCGGCGTGATGTAGAGGGGTGGCGTAAACTCCCGCTCTCCCTGCTTGGGCTCGCGGCGTTGTTTAAAATGATGTCCTTGCCCAGGTTTCTCTATGCCCTGCAAAATACTCAAGACCCGGTCCCAGCTCGATACTTCGGTGAGATCGAGAGTCTATAACGTGCCCTACTTTGGGATGGCCGCCCTCGAATCGCTACCACGAAGCTCACGCTACCGTGGTACGATGGGGGGATAGCATTGCCTGATGTGCGGAGGTATTACTGGGCCTCCCAGTTGGCGGCTATTAACCATGGTTTATACGGTCCGGTGGACAACCCGGGGTATGCCATGGATCGGTGGCTACTGGGCGGAGGGAAGTATCACAGGGCACTCTACTCGAGGTCACTCGACAGGCGGATGTCTGGTCCAACGAAAACCGCGGTCCATATTTGGAGGGCGATTACTAAGGCGCAGGGATGGAAGGATAGACTGACGAAGGCGACCCCACTGTACGATTCGGACATCCTGGGCAAATTGTGGCATCCCAAGGGCTTCGATAAATGGGACCTAATTGGCATCTCCAGGGTGGAGGACATGTTGCTGCGTGGCGAGGTTAAAACCTTCGCACAGTTACAAGCGGAGTTTCAGCTGGGTGAAACGGAATTCTTCCGGTATGCTCAGCTGCGACATGCATTGCTGTCCGCCATGCCGGAGGGGGAGGTGATTCCTGACAGTTCTCCTTTGGAAGATAGGGTGTTGGACGGCCATATGCCAGACAGTGCCATTTCATTGTCATACAAGAAACTCATCAACGTCCGTACAGATCTCCTCCTGGGTGTGAGGGACCAGTGGGTGCGAGATGGGATAGAGATTGATGATGAAGTTTGGCAGAGTGCGGTGTCCTCCCCTAAGGAGTTTGCTATCTCCTCCCGTCTTCGGTTGGTGCAGCTCAAAATCTTGCACAGAGTTTATGTCACTGGTCCCAGACTGGTGCACATGGGCTACTCCATTGATGGCCTTTGTAGGCGCGGCTGTGGCGCCCTCGCCACCTTCATGCACATTCTATGGGAATGTCCTGTAATAACTTCCTACTGGCGGCGTGTGCACTCGATTATGAGCGAGGTGACTGGGGTGGCAGTGCATGCGGAAGCCAGGAGATGCCTTCTAAACATCTGGGGTCCGACAGATCATAACGTGGCCCAGACCCAATGGGTGACCCTTGGTAACATGGTGGCTAAACGGGACATCGCACAGAAGTGGAGAGCTACAACGGCTCCGAAGGTTGTACAGTGGAAGGCCAATATGGACTGGTGCATGTTCCGGGAAAAGACCGTGTATGTTGCCAGGGGTAAACCTAAAAAGTGGCAGAAAATGTGGGGAGCTTGGAATGAATACAGAGGGGACATTTGCGTACCTCCGGAACCCTCACCGCAAGAGGAACATTTATCACCATAGCCTTTGGCTCCAACTGTAGAATTTTATGTTGCCATCCTGTGTTTCCCTCCCTCCCCATTTCCAGTATTGTATTCCGCTGGACACATCTGTGTTCACTGTGCCCTCTCGACCCCCTCACTACGCCTCACTGTACCCTACATTCTATTGCCTCTCTCTTTGCGCCAGTTTCGGCGCTTTCTTCCTTTTTTCTCCCTTTCTTCTACATTACTTACATAAAACTTGAAAATCAACCTTCATTCATCCTGATGTACTGATTCTTGCACTTTGTTTCTTTGGTTCCATTCTGCTGCCTCGCCTCCGGGATGTAAGGCTGAATAGCTGTGTGCATTGTTTTTAAATAAAATTCCCCTTTCATATTTCTCTCGCTTAAACTCTTTGGGCCCGATGTAGGTAAATCTACATTTACCACTTCATAAATACCGAATCATACCGAATCGGTATTTATGAAGTGGTAAATTAGAGGGGGGGGAGATGTAGGTATTTCAGATTCCGTAAATACCGAATCTGTAAGATTCGGTATTTACCGATTCTGTAAATACCGATTCGGTATCCCCCATTGCTTCCTATGGGCCTTGAAGCCCATAGGAATCAATGGGCATTACCGAATCGGTAATTACCGATTCGGTAATTACCGATTTGTGCAAGGGTGCAGGGGGTGTCACTTTGACACCCTCCAGCACCCCAAAAAAAGGCATGTGAGCCATGTGGCACACAGACATGCCCTAAGGGCATGTCTGTCGTCACATGGCATAGGTGTGCATGCACACATGTGCATGCACACCTGGATTCGGTATTTTAACACCCAATTGGATTGGGTGTTAAAATACCGAATCTGAAGGGCCTGTGGGACTGAAAGTAGTCCCACCTACATCCCAAATTTAAAAAATCTGTAAAATTACCGATTCAGTATTTTTGCGATTCGGTGATTTTACCAAATCGGTAAAATACCGAATCAGACAAAAAAAGGTCCCCTACATCTCAGTAGGCCAAATACCGGTATTTAGTACCGACATCGGGCCCCTAATGTACTAAATTTTTGTGGAATGACAAACATCCCCGAATAGCACTACAGAAGCTGATTCACCCTAAATCTGAAGGTGGAGTTCGATTTCCTAACTTTAAAATGTACCACTCTGCTTTCCTGATCAAACAAGTCTTTTCTTTAGCATATAATTCTGATGACACTCCTGTACCTACATGGGTTCTTCTGGAACGCTCTTTCCTGAAAGATTTTTCATTTCAACATGTTGTTTTTATGTCAAACTGTTCATTTCTGACTAAATACCCTATCTTGAAATACTCCCGAAGTGTATTACACAATGTTTTCTCCACTAATCTTTCCACATTGCAATGTTTTTTATTATCTGTTGTATGGTATAAGAAATTTCTTCGTTACAAGGGTAAATCATTTTACTTTAAGCATTGAAAAGAGAAGAAGAATTTGTTCATCAGTTTTTTGATCATGACTCTCTCATTCCTTTTTCAAACCTGCAACTGTTATTTAATTTACCTTTGTCTTATCTTTCTGGATATAACATTATTACATCTGCAATTCAGTCGCACTTAGCTTCCCTTTCCATTCCTGTTGACTCCCCATCTTGTGTTCCTACCTCTTCCCTTTATTCTTTATTTTCCTCTCAACAACCTAAGGCTGCCCTTGTTTATTCATTATTACTGTCACCTAGTTCAGATCGTTCTAAATCACCTGTTGAGATTGCATGGGAAACGGACCTTAATATGTCTCTCTCTGTCCTGTTATGGGAACGTTTATGGTCCAAATTGTTTAAGATATCTCCTGCTGCCCGCATTACCCAATCGTTGTTGTTCATTTATCATAGAGTTATTATCACTCCTGTAACTGTTCATAAGTTCTCCCCAACATCATCTCCAATATGCTGGTCCTGTGCTAGTGAAACTGGGTCACTTAAACATTTATTGTTTGAGTGTTTTCATGTTTCATCATTTTGGAAAGAAGTTTGGAAAACCTGTATGTTAATCTTTGATTGTTCTGCCCAGTTCACGTTACAGGCTATTTTTCTAGGATCTTTATCATCTGATGTAGATATTATCTATTCCTCTGAGAGATTGTTGGATTTGTTTATTTCTCTTGCATTTAAAGTTATCCTATTGTGTTGGAAAGATAATTCTAAAATTTCTATACACACCTGGTGGAATTTTGTTTGTGATGAACATAGAATCGCTATTGCTTCGTCCTATTCCATTCCCCTTAAAATTAAATCTGATATCCTTTGGCTCCCCTTTACCGCTTATCTTTCCTCCAAATCTCATCCTTGACTGATGCTCAGTATTCCCGCTTATTCTCCCCTTCTCTTTTCTCTCCCTTTTCTTCCCTTTTTCTGTACTTGCTTTCTTTTCATTCTTTCTTCTTTCCTCTTTCCCATACTCTTGGTTTTCCCCTTTATTCCTTTTCTCTTCTCTATATGCTCATTTCTTTCTTCGTTCCTATTGCTCATGCATATGTTTTCCTTCCTCTCTTCCTTATTTCATTGTTCCAATTTTCTTGTATAACATATGTATTGTATTAATCTAAAATGCTAATAAAAATCTCTTAAACAAAAACAAAAAAACAATTGTAATTACAGTCCGCGACGTATTCCAAAATTCAAATATTTTTACTTCATTTATATTCAGTTAATTAAATGTATATTATACATATGATTCAAATAAACCACGTTATATATACAGGCACTATATACATATCATTTATATAAACTGACACTATATGCATATAATTAATAGCAAGACTGGTACTACCAAACAATCCCTTCACATCTCTAGACTCTATCAAATCAGGAGATTGATGAAAGTGCAAGTCACTCCTTTTAACTAAAACAGTGTAGAAATTAGCTGCAATCCCATTGAATCAATCATTCAAATGCCCGCATAAATGGGACATGACCAAAGCCAATTTGTAATGTTTCAAGTTAAAAAGGATGTGGTGTCACCGTTTTGGTCTTCAGTGGCCCAATGGGTCCGTGAGAACATCCTCAGGACCCAGCGTTGTGGAAAAGTAAACCCTGTAAATGCTTGTTTCCTTCTTAATCGACTCCAAGACAAATGCCAACAATCTGTGTATTGCACACTGACTCCAAATTAACTTAAATCGCCTCCTTCGTAGTCCATGCAAACACGTCCGACTATAATCTCCGGGCTGAGCAGGCCCATTTGGCCATTGAAGGCTGCATTTATCAACCTTCACGGTTTTAGAAAATATTAATTGTTGAAGCCAAAAAATGTTATTTAGCAGATATGATCTGAGACAAAAACCAAGTGTGAGGTTCAAATAGATTGCTGCCTTAACCTGTCCATCTCATTGTTATGCAGCAGCACAACTCATTCTTCCTAGACAAAATTAAGAATATAAGGCAGGAACTGTGTGCGACTGCCAAACATTTACAACATGCCATTCGTTTTCACTGCCATTATGCCATTATGCTTTCCCTTGAAAAAAATCACTGCTGAGACTGTTGAACCCATGCAAAGGCCCTTAGAAGGTACTGTTTGCCCTCTGACCTTGCTCCTCCCTGACTCTTCACATAGCTCACTTTTGACTTGGGCCTATTATCATTTCCTTTTCAACCTATCCTACTATGTCTGTGCTGCACCTCCTCTCCAAATGTTAATTGAAATCTTTGGTATCAGCCTACTGACTCATTACGAATTTGCTGATCATGGCTAAAACATTTAAAAATAATGTGGTGGCATATCTGCAGAAATACCCTAAATTAATCAATTCAACTGTGTGTCCAATATGCAAGCCGGCTTTCGTCCTTGCTCTGGGGTCCTGAATTCTGAGATGGTACCATGTGCTTCATGGATGAGGGCACTGGCTGATTCTCCGTAATCCTCATCCTCTCTGCAGCACCTGAGACCGTGAATCATCCTATGCTTTTATGGATTCTATTCACAGTGATTTACGTGTAGTAAAACGCAATTATTTGGTTTACATCACCAAAAGTCTCTTTGGGTCCTTATCTCTCAGCAGGCACCCCTCCGTGTGACATCCCACAGGGATCAGCATTATTATCATCTCTTTTTAATGCATACTTTGAGTTGCTAGAGGACATCTTTGGAATTACCTCGGTTAGAGTACATTTATATTCAAATGACATCCAACTCTACATTAAATTACATAACACCATCCTGGTGGTCTCTGAGTAACAACAGATGCTAGGAAAAATTGAAGACTGGAAGCAGAATAACTATCTTTAGCTGAACAGCAACAAAAGATTGATGAATTATTTTTGGAACTAGTGAAAAATGGGTCTTCACTCCTAGTACCTAGGCTGCTCAGTCAAGGGGTACCCATCCCCATAAAGGTCAAGAAACGTGTCCCTTCTAGAGATTCGAGCGAGTGCTTTGTTAATATTTCCTGGGGCTTGTCCTTCTCAACTTCTCGAAGGTGTTGATTGCTTCTTCTTGTGAATTGCCTCAGAAACTGTTCAGTCTCTGCAAGGAAATCTGAAACACCCAGACAGTTGACAAATTCAACTGTTGCTAGAACACAGAAATGCTATCTAGAAATAAATGTTTTCTCCTATTCGGCAATGACTAACTGGTTCAGTGTCTCAGCTATACAGGCAACATATTCATGTATGTGCAAATCACCAATAGTTAGGTGATCTTTGAGACATTAATCCATGTTTACTTGTAATCCAGAAATGGACGAAAGTTAAAAGAGTTTAATTAATAATCCAAAAACATTGGTCATTCTTTGAGCAGTTAAAGGAAAATTGATTTTGGTTTGAGTACTCCCACCTGTAAATGAAGTAAATATTCCACATTACTTCCATATACACAAATATTTAATTTATCTTTGTTGGCAATATGATTTTTCATGGGAAATTTTTCAGGGGCTCATTTCTTTTATTATTTTCTCGGCTGAAAAATGTCCCTTCTCTTCCCACATCCCAAAAATCAGTGTTCGAGGCTGCAATACATTCTAGGCCCATGTAAGACCGATAGACTCCAGGTTCACCGGAATTCTAGTGGACATTGGTCTAAAATAGTTTAATCACATCAGGCCACCGATGGCTCTCATTTCCCCTGGAAAAGAAAATGCAATGTCAAGATTCAATTATTCCAAAACCATCTGTAACGATCCTACGGCTCCGACCAGTCATAGTTTACATTCGAAGAGGGCTTCGCAACGTCTGTCACAACAGTTATATGAAATCGAACCAGACAGGATAGTCGAAAATCCCAACATTAAGCCCACCAGCGTTCCGGAGTCAATCAATAATGACCTATCGTGCAATCAGATTCTACTGGCCCCCGAATACAAATCTAAAGGGCGGCACAACATTCTCAACAGATCCAATCTGTTAAAACTAGCAGAGGGAATTTCGGGACTAGCCGGACTGGCCACGAACAACATAGAATCCATTGAATTCCTCCCCACTCGAGGAAACCAACCTTCTGAGGTCACTGTGGAATTGCAGAATTAATTTAACCTTCAGCGCTCGCTGTGTTGCTCTGATTATAATTGCATTGATTGTGTTGTGCCTTGTTTACTTGTAGCGCTTTATTGTAACATCGTGTAAGCTGCTTGATTTTGGCTTTGTGCCCCAGCCTCTCTCTAGTTTCGTTTTTCGCTACTGCTGCCATTTTGTTGTTGTTGTGCCTCGGAGACCGTCCCCTGCACCTCGCCCCTGCCTCCCAGCTGATCCTCCCTCCCACTGATCGCATAGCCCTGCTCTCACCCTCGATAGCGATGTGACCGTCCTGACGCTCTCAGTAGCGGTCGCTCCCCACGCTCCCTGCTCTACTCCTGAGATCGTTTGGGCTGCGCTCTTTGGTCTCCTCAGAGTATTGTACATCTGCTGGCTGCTGTGCATATTGGCGCTATATTGAGATAAGCTTTGCCGAATTGCAGAATTAATTTAACCTTCAGCGCTCGCTGTGTTGCTCTGATTATAATTGCATTGATTGTGTTGTGCCTTGTTTATTTGTAGCGCTTTATTGTAACATCGTGTAAGCTGCTTGATTTTGGCTTGGTGCCCCAGGTTCTCTCTAGTTTCGTTTTTCGCTACTGCTGCCATTTTGTTGTTGTTGTGCCTCGGAGACCTTCCCCTGCACCTCGCCCCCGCCTTCCAGCTGATCTTCCCTCTCCCCTCCACTTCTCCATTTATGACAGATGCATTTGCGCGCAGCGTTCACGCGCAGCGGACGCGCCCCATGCGCGCCAAAGGTGCGCCAAAGGTAAGCCTGTCTACGCCCGTCCGCGCCCGGCCCGCGCCCACCGCCAGACCCCCTGGCCCCCGCAAACCGCACTCCTCTCGCATAACGTATGACGCCGCCACCCTCTTAGCCCTTAACCCCGGACGCACACCACAATTCTATGAAACTGCCCCAGGACGTACCCACGGTCCCTTCACCTGCCACTCCTGCAAGTTCGCCTGCATCAAGACCCACACCAAATCCACTTCCTCCAAACACAGCTCCAACTCTAACCACCTGAAGTGCATCCTGCTGAACACCCGCTCGGTCCACAGACACGCCACTGAACTCTGGGACCTACTCGACACTGCGTCACCGGACATCGCCTTCCTTACAGAAACCTGGATGAACGCATCATCAGCACCCGACATCGCCATACCATCCCGGACGCTTACAAGATCATCCGAAAAGACCGCACCAACCAAACAGGAGGAGGCATCGCCATCGTCCATAAGAACACCATCAGAATCACGACCAGCTTCGATGATAACCTTGCAACCGCCGAACACCTCCACTTCGAGATCCACACCGACCCCAGGACCACACCTAGAGGCACCCTCATCTACAGACCACCAGGAACCCGTAAACAATTCCGCGAAGACATCACTGACTTCATCAGCCCACATGCCCTCCCCTCCGAGAACTACATTCTATTGGGAGACTTCAACTTCCACCTAGAAAATAAAAACGACAGCAACACCACCACCCTTCTGGACAACCTGCCAATCTCGGACTCAAACAACTTGTTGACACCTACACCCATGTAGCCGGACATACGCTCGACTCTGTCTTCACCTCCTGCAAACACATCTCCTTCGATCATACCACAGCTCTCCATTGGATGGACCACAGCTGTGTTCACTTCAGCTACAAAACTACCACGACTCACAACCCCCCACAACCTATTCCTCGAAGAAACTGGAACAAAATCACCACCGACCAACTCCTCACATTGCTCAACCAAAACCCTCCCGCCCTCTCATCGGACCCAAACGAAGCTGCTACCAAACTCAAACAATGGATCACTCACAGCGTTGACGAATTAGCACCCTTGAAAAACCACCAGATCAAACAAGGTAGCAAAAAGGCCCCCTGGTTCAACGATGACCATAAGAAATCCAAGAAACTATGCCGTACTCTCGAAAAAACATGGAGAAAAAACCCAACCACTGACAACCTGACCACCTTCAAGGCAGCCACCCGCAAACACCACCAATTGATCCGATCCACCAAGAAATCAGCATTCAAAGATCGACTCGACAAAAACGCCCATAGCAGCAAGGAACTTTTCAAGATCGTCAAAGAATTTACCAACCCCACCGCAGCCTCAAACGACATTACTCCCTCCCAAGACCTCTGCGACTCGTTATCCTCTTTCTTCTACAACAAAATCGCCGACATACATAACAGCTTTAAGAACATTTCCAAAGAACAGTCCACTCCACCCACCTCCGAAACCGAACCGCTCTCTAACAACCTTAGCGCCTGGAACCCAATCACCACTGAAGACACCATCCGCCTAATGAACTCCATCCATTCAGGTTCGCCAACCGACCCCTGTCCCCACCACATCTTCAACAAAGCAGACTCCATCATCGCACCCCATCTCCGTGATGTCATCAACTGCTCCTTCAACTCCGCTACCTTCCCAGAAAGCTGGAAACACGCCGAACTCAGCGCCCTCCTGAAGTAACCCACAGCAGACCCCTCTGAACTTAAGAACTACCGCCCCATTTCCCCCCTCCCATTCCCTGCCAAAGTCATTGAGAAAGCCGTCAATAGCCAGCTCGCCACCATCCTTGAATCCAACAACTCCCTCGACTCTTCACAGTCCGGCTTTCGAGCCAAACACAGCACCGAAACCGCCCTCATTGCAGCGACAGACGACATCCGAACGCTACTGGACAACGGAGAAACAGTTGCCCTCATCCTACTCGACCTCTCCGCCGCCTTCGACACAGTCTGTCCTAGCACCCTCATACAACGCCTCAGCAACATCGGAATATAAGGAAAAGCTTTGGACTGGATCATCTCGTTCCTCGCCGGGAGACCCCAGAGAGTCAGACTCCCCCCCATTCAAATCAGTGGCCACCGAAGTCATCTGCGGAGTACCACAAGGATCATCACTCAGTCCCACCCTCTTCAACGTTTACATGAGTCCCCTCGCATCCATCGCGCGACAACACAACCTCAACATCATCTCCTACGCTGACGACACCCAGCTGATCCTTTCCCTCACCAAAGACCCTAACACCGCCAAAACCAATCTTCATAAAGGCATGAAAGAAGTAGCCGAATGGATGAAAAACAGCCGCCTAAAACTTAACTCAGACAAAATGGAAGTTCTCATCCTAGGATCTTCCCCCTCTGCCTGGGACGACTCATGGTGGCCATCGGCCCTGGGCACAGCACCCATACCCACAGACCACGCACGTAACATAGGCTTCATCCTAGACTCCTCCCTCTCGATGACCAGACAAGTTAACGCCGTCTCATCCTCTTGCTTCAACGTACTTCGTATGCTCAAAAAATGTTTCCGTTGGATCCCCACCGAAACAAGAAAGATGGTCACCCACGCACTGGTCACTAGCCGACTGGATTATGGAAACACCCTCTACGCCGGAACCACAGCCAAATTACAGAAAAAACTCCAACGCATCCAAAATGCATCAGCCAGACTAATATTGGACATCCCTCGCCAAGCTTACATTACCGGCCACCTGAAAGACCTCCACTGGCTTCCCGTCAACAAGAGAATAACGTTCCGTCTCCTAACCCACGCACACAAGGCCCTCTACAAACTGGGACCCGAATGCCTCAACACACGACTGTCCTTCTACACACCCACCTGCCAACTAAGATCCTCCAATCAAGCGCTCGCCGCAGTTCCGCGCATCCACAGATCCAACATGGGAGGAAGAGCCTTCTCCTACCTGGCGGCCAAGACCTGGAATTCTCTCCCCACTCACCTCCGCCTCACACAGAACCACATTTCCTTCAGAAAGGAACTTAAAACCTGGCTATTCGATAAATAATGCACCCCCTCCCACAAGCGCCTTGAGACCCTCTGGGTGAGTAGTGCGCTATAAAAATTCCTGAACTTGAACTTGAACAGCTGGGTAGGAGCTTTTCTCGAACAGAAGTCCACCCTGCGGAACTGGGGAATCAGAGTGTATCACTACTCCACCCCTGGGATCCTACTTCCCTGCTAACAAGACCGACTTCACCCAGCTATCTGGCAACAACCAAAACACAGGACGCGTGAGACCTTACTCGGTCTTAAAAAATGCCTCAGGGTCCGACGTTGAATCAAAAAACCCCGAAAAAGCGAGGGACAATGTAGAACCTAATTATAGTTGGGGGTGGCTGCCAGCAATCCTGCCGTCAAAACACTCAAACTGACCGCCTGTGGGTAAACCACTCGCAGAAACACACAATCCCTCTAGAAAACCCCTCTCAGCGGCGGACACACAGAACAAAAGAGACAACAAGCAAGGGCGGCCTCCATTCTCACTGTGTTCATGGAATATCAGTGGACTTCATCAAAAAACTTCAAATGACGACACCATGGCTTTCTTGCGCAAACATGCAGCAATCGCCCTACAGGAAACCTGGGCGACAGAGGGCCGCCCCATAGAAGGATACATTGAATTTTGGAAACCAGCACTCAGGGACAGCCGATTTGGCCACCCCAAAGGCGGTCTGTCCATATACATCTCAAACAACCTAAAAGGTGCATTCAATCAATTTCATTTCAAAGAAGACTGGTTACTTGGGGTCAAAATTAACCCCTGGAGGAGGCAGCGTTCACGCCTCCTCGTTAATGTGTACATCAACCCCAGCACCCGTACAAAAAAAGACCACCTGGTCCGACTGTGTGAGATCATGATTGATTTTGCCACTGAATATCCCAACTTGGACCGCATCATTACGGGAGATTTCAACACAAATGCAGCAGACATGGAAGGGCCGGACCTGACTAACATCATTGAGGCTATGACTCAATCTAAACCTCTGAGGCAAGCCCCAAATATATTGGGTGAGCTCTCTGTGATGAGATTCTACAACGCAGGCTACCTGGTAGTGAATGGAAGGACAACAAGCGATTCACCTCCAAACTGGATCTGGTCGAACGGAAGAAAAAAGTCTTACTTAGATTTTACTATCTGTAATTCAGAACTACTGTTCAATTTGAACAGTTTTTGCATCCACCCACGGTCTGAAAGCGATCACAGGCCCCAGGCCATCACCTTCACTACAAACCCGGAATTCCATAAAGCGGCTCCCATAACCTAAAAGGGAATTCATACTGAAAACCTAAAGCGCCTCAAATGGAATGAATCCAAAAGCCAGAGTGTTTTAAAAGCAAGCAAGGACTTTGCAACAGGCAGTCTTGATAAAGATGCTAACCCGATATGGAAATGTTGCAGTTGTGCCTTCACCTGATCAGCTCATATCCAGCGACTGCGCAGAGATAAAACAGCTCACCACCAGTACGGGCTGCAACCTCCACCGTCATAAAACCATTAAAGAGAGCAAGGAACATTGCATTGAGGTTGGTTTCAAAATTCCCGGGAAACAGCGCCTTCTTTGCCACATATCTCCATGCCCAAAAAGCATTCAGGAGGGCAGTCTCCCACGAGAAACAGGCTCTGGAAAACCAATATTGGGTAAAACTGGTGTGGGAAAGCAAGCAAAAAAACTCAAGGAAATTCTGGTCCCTTGTCAACCGCACCAACCTGAACCTAACAAACTCCGGCTCAGCAAATATCCAGGAAGCAGAATGGGTATCATACTTGACAGATCATTTCCAGGCACAAGACCACCATGAGTGCACCAGATCATCCAGGGCATGCGGGATTGGAGCTGATGCATCACCGAATACTTCCTTCGCCACAACGCGGGGGCTCACCCCAGCATATGTACTAAACGAGGAACGAGTCGTCAAAGCAGTGACAAAAGGGAGACAAGAAGGAGCACCAGGCCGGAATGGCCTACCACAGAGGTTATTCAAATCGGACATCCCTTTCTGGTCCACGATGTTACTAAATCTCTTTAACTACACCTTGAGGACATTGACAATCCCAGACTCATGGCGGGGCGCATTAATTCATCCCATTCACAAAGCCGGATCACGAGCCGTGCCGAATAACTACAGATTAATCGCCCTACTGGACATAGAAGCGAAACATTTTGCTGGTCTCATTCTGGAGGATCTAAGGCAATGGGCAAAGGACCACAATCTGATTCCTCTGAATCAAACAGGGTTTGTTGCCAATTCAGGAACTACGACAAATTTATTAGCAGTTTCCACTATGATCAACAAAGCTTTATCAACACGCAGGATGGCCTTTTGCTGCTTTGTCAATTTCAAAGCTGCGTTTGATAGAGTGCCTAGGGCGGCTCTCTGGAAAAAACCTACACAGTGGGGTATTCCAAATAAAATACTGAACCCAATCATTCAACTCTATTCTGACACATGGGTTCGAGTGAAGTTAGGGTCCGGCTCGCATCTCTCGCGAAAAATCATGACCTCACGTGGTGTCAAGCAGGGATGTGTGCTGGCCTCCCTTCTCATTAACCTATTTATAGCCGACCTGTCAAGCACTCTAGACAAGGTAAATAGTCATCCACTCAAAATAGGAGGCACCGCATTATGCAACCTTTTATATGCCGATGACCAGGCCCTGTTTAGCCTCAGTAGAGTAGGGTTACAAAGGCTTCTTGATGCACTATCGCAATATACGATTTGTAATCAACTAGAAATTAATATGGAAAAAACCCTGATAGTCCCATTCGGTAAGAAACGCTACAGTGGTGGTGGTTGGTCAATTAATAAAAAAAGTATTTTGATTGGCCAATCATACAAATATCTAGGTGTCCACTTGGACTCAAGGGGCAGCTTCTCAAAGCAAAGCAGTGTGATCGCAGCTAAAAACTACGGCCCTAGTGGTATCCTTGGCCAAGCTATCAAAGAAACTTTCAGGTCCAACCTTCTCCCCTTTATTAGAAGTCCTTAGAGCAAAGATTGTGCCAAACCTTTCATATGGCATAGAGATCTTTAAAGGCAAAATGAATACTGTCCTAAATGAACACACAACTAAAATCTATAGAAAGGCACTTCACTTGCCGAGCACCGCTTCCCTGGCCCAGATTAGATTAGAGCTGGGATTAACCGACTATGAAGCCTCTAATGTTGGTACCTATCTTAAGCTCTGTCACAAATTAAGACAGGCTGAATCAGGTACACTAGAATCTCTAGTCTGGTAAGAAATCAGTGAGACTAATCCAGGGGGAACATTCGGCTGCCTTTTGAAGGACTATATCTATCAAATGTCTGTTGCCGACCTTTGGGCTCTTAACCCCAGTCAAACTGTTTTTAAAAACACAATCAAAAAATGTGTAAGACTGAAATGTCTGGCTTCAGATAAAGCTCTTTTCACGAAACGTAGTCATTCCTGGGCAGTAGTCAACTCCTACAAACGAATAACCCAAGCCGCCTACCTCTCCACGACATTTTCACTTTATCTAAAGCGCTGCCTGATTGCCCTAAGAATGGGAGATTGGTGCTTTCTTCAAAATTTACCCACCTGGCATCGTAAGAAGGAGGACACAACATGTAGAGGATGCGGGTTAGCAACAGAAACATTCTTGCATGTGCTCTGTATCTGTCCCTCATTTAATTCTCAACGCTGGTGTCTGCTCAAGCCAGAATGGAACAGGTTGGGAGTTCGGACTTGTAGGCATGCCATTATTGCTGCTTTGTCTCTAGATAACATTGTCCTAAATATAAAATTGGCAAAATTTACTCAGCAAGCATACCACAATCTAGATAAAATGGACACTGCTAAGGCCTCACTGCTCATTGTCTAGACTGATCATGTATTTTAATAGAACTTGTAACGACTGGGAGGGATAATCTACAAATTGAAATGTTTTAACTAGCATGCTTACGGTCATATTTATCTTACTACTCTTCTAATCAATTTTTATTCATAAAACTGTACATAATGTGTTTTGTGTAATCTTTTAAAGACATGTTTTATATCTAAATAAAGGAATTATTACTACTACTACATCAAGGAAGCTAGGTTGTGCACACATTGGCTTCTTGTGCCAAAATAAGAAAGGACAAGCACTCTGTATGAATCCCTTCCCAACTTGGTTCATATTAAACTACTTAATACAGTGACGTGTCACATCCTGGAACACATTCTTCCTTCATGTTCATAACACTTATTAAATTTGTCTAATTAACTCATTACACCCAAAGCTAGAAATTTGTTTTTTTCATAAAAGGTGCACAATTGTTAGAAATCCCCCCCCCAAGGTATGACAAATATGTTTATGTCTTCACACTCTGACTGCTTTGTGGCATAGCCTTAATTCTATGCTGCAATGTATGTATTAGTCAATGGCTTCTTTGAGGGAGGAGCCTTATCTTGAGAGCTATTGAATGGTATCTGTGGGATCTATTTTAGCCGGGCCCTAAAACCTCACAAATTTTCCATTCAGAGTAGAATACTAGCTTCTGATAAAGAGTACTGCTTGGAAGTATTGACGTGCAAAGTACCCTACATGGTAATGTCCCATGGCTGATGCGGAATGAAAGAAACAGAAGGAAACCCTTTATTAGGAAAATGTGATCATCTAAAGTGGCAAAGAAGGACTATTAGCCGCTCAAGTGAGCTATGAAATATGAGTAGCCTCGTAGATAAAACACAGCCCTGAGTTTCTTAGATATTGCACCAGATTTATAATAGCATTTCAGCAAACAAATTAAATCTGAAGTGAGCAGCATTAGGATGAATGTCAAGGCCTGGCTCAAGGCACTAAAAGGTGACTTGGCTTCTGTGGTGGCAAATGTTTTTGACATTGATAGAACAGTTGAGAAGAGATTGGAAGAACAACATTAAGGGCCTCATTAGGATCGCGGACGGACTTGCGTCCGTCCGTGACCCCAGAGGATGAGGGAACGTCCGCATGGGCTGCGGCGTTCCCTCATGTGCGATTAGGATGTGACCGCCACCCTGGCGGTCACATCCTGGATCTTTAACATTGCGGCGGGTGCTGCTACAAGCAGCACCCGCCTCAATGTTAAAAGTGCATGTTTAACATTTACATGCACAACGCGGCAGGCACCGCGCGGTGCCTGCCGCTTTCTGCATGTAAATGCTGGGGGGTACCATAGGTACCCCCCATGTGCACCCCCCACCCGCCAACACCCTGGGGGACCGTAACGGGCCCCCAAAATCAAAAGTACACATGCTTTTCCACGGCGGAAAAACCGCCGCGGAAAAGCATGTTTACAAATGCTTCCTAATTTGGCTGGCGGTGTCTGATAGACACTGCCAGCCAAATGAGAGCTTTTCCGCCGCGGTTGTAATCTGACTGCAGCGGAAAAGCAGCGGACAGAAACCAAGACCCACCAGCCATCGTAATGCGGTGGTGGGTCTTTGGTGAGTCCGCAGAGGATTTTCCACCTCCTCCGGGCCCGAGGTGGCTTCCACCGGCCCGGAGGAGGCGAAAAATCCTCCATCATAATGAGGCCCTAAATGTGGGGAATGGTCCAGACGCTGCAGGAGAACAAAAAACTCCAGTCTAACCGGGGGCGACCTTGAAAATAGGTTTCAGAGAAATTACATATTGTGAGAGGTTATCCAAACGGAACGGAGTTGCATGGAATTGTAGTATTGTGTACGACATCCGGTACTTTGTTAGAGACAGATCAGAAGATGTTCTATAGATCTCACTCACACAGTAGGTCTTGGTGGGCCAGGAGGGAACAACCTCCTGAAATGTTAACATGAGCCCGTTTATGAGAATAAGGAGGACATTATTGATTTAGCTTGGGAGAGGAGAGCTTGACATGTCAGGGGTGCGTGTGGCGGGAACTGTAAGGAGTTGGTTCTTGATGCTCTGACCTTTGCAGCAGGGAGGAAACATGAGGGAGTGAGAAGCCAGTGACCGATGGGCACTGTTTCTTTTCACACATGACAGACTGCATATTTTCAGGTGAAGATTCCGTTCGACCTCTCTGGGAGGTTGGGGGAGGGTTGCTAACACCTGGTATATATAACTCTCATAGGGTTTGAGAGTTTGAAGACAATTACAGATCTTTTGACCCTTGTCATGAAGAGGTCTAAAGGAATTGGGGGCTGAAACGCGACTGCGTCCGCGTCCGTGTCAACAGTAATTTGAGGAGTCCGAGAAATGGTGATATTGGCTTGAGAGTATAGGCGCACACCAGTGATTAGGAAAGAAATGTGATACCTCAGGCGCTAAGAGGACGACCTCAGTGTGTATCACTCGGACTTAGAAGTGTGCATCAGTAGTTGTACATGTTAGGGTCTTGTATAGGTTGTATATATTGTGTATATGCATTATATTGATGCTGTAATGATTTGTGTCCTTTTTTATGTTATATATATATTTTTTAATGTTATATATATTTTATGTCTGAAGTCTGTGTTATAAGTAACTGATTCCATGTCCCGCTGTATAATATGTGTTCTTATTCGAATTAAAAAAATCATACATTTGAAATATTGTAGAGATCAGGGTAATTGATGGTACCTTGATTGTAAATAAATGTGTGATTGATACCTCCATTCCGTTTTCTTTTTGCACATCTTTGATGTTTTTTGCTGAGGCATAGGAGGGTTATTTTTTACTTTATCTCGGGGTCCAAGATACAACTGTGTCAGAAGAGGTCTCGAAATATGAAGAAAAAAGATGCACTAACCTGTTGTTTACAAGCCCAGCAGGAACAATATTTTGATGTACTTGTTGCCTGTGCCGAACTGCCTTCTCCAGAGTGAAAGGTGTCACACAGCTCTCAAGAGAGAACCGAGGAGAAGGGAAAGAACAAGGAATGAGAGACTTCATGCTGCTAAACAGCTACTTCTGTCTCTGTCAGGCTCCCACTCTCTTTATACCTGGCCTCTAGTTGGTAGATGTGTTTCTTCGTCAGCATTACCTCGTCTGGATGAGGCTGGCTGTTGAGTAAAACAATACTTTGATTTATCAACCATTACTTGCAATGGTGTCAACAGTATTCACGCAATATATTCACCATTCAAGAGTCTACTTTTCTCGATTATGCTTTCTTAACCTTGTAATTCTGGGTCAAGACTTGTAGCTGGCAATCTTGTAGCTGTTTGCCATCATGAGTCTTTACACAAATTACACTCTGGTAGGTCTAAAGTTGAAATCACTCAAAGTGAACGATCATAATTCGTGAACGATCACAATTCTGATCTTTTGTCGAATCAGTTCCTTCTCCTTTAGCATAAACAGATGTTACAGCAAGCGCATGCTTTATGTCCTTATCTTACCGCACACTTTTACTGGAAGCGTCTTTTCTTATGGCCAGGGACTGCCGGAGGACCCGAACTCTTCCGTTAACCAACATAACATTATTAACAGGACGTGAGAGGTCTTTCTTTGGAATGCGGGGGATCTTTCGACCCCCCGGCCGTATTTATAAAAACATACAAAATAAATAAAAATTGAAATAAACAATATTTACACAATTACGCTGAAAATGTTACAATTGATATATACAGGTATTCAGATGGCTAACCTTAACATATTTCTAGTACAAGGTATTTCCTATCCAAAAACTAACATATCAATCACATTATACCATCTTTATTTTCTGCGTACCTATTTGGGCCTACGGCAAGGTCAATAACTGGTGTCAGATCCTTATCACTAAACCACGCCCTCCTGAAAGGGGTGTGCATGCGCAGGGGGGCCCGTTCACCGTGGGGTTACCCGCCTTCCCCGGTTACCCCCCGAATGCCCTATTAACCACACCCTACTGTTGGAGTGCGCACGCGCAGAGGGCCGGTTTACCGTGGGGGCACACCCACTCCCCAGTTACCCCATACACCCTATTAACCACGCCCTTCTGTCGAAGTGCGCATGCGCAGAGGGCCCGCTTACCGTGAGGGTACTTTGGCCCCCCGGTTACCCCCTATGCTCCTTTTACTCCATTAAAGGGGGCCCTTGCATCTCTGTGCCGTTTACTGGCATCATTGTGCATGTGCGGGGTAGCCAACCAGACTAGATGTAAATGTAAATGTATTTGAGCTTATATAGCGCACAGCTACCCACAAAGGGTTTCCCGGCGCTTGCTTAGGGAACCCGTCCTGGTATTCCCCTGTGAGATAACCCCAGCAGGGTATCCACGAGGTGAAAGCCAGGCATCCCGCCGCGAAGGGCCATTGTGGAGATTAAGCAAGCTATTGCCCAGAGTCGCAGAGTGTGAACCCGTGAGTTGAGAAGGCACCGGAGTGAGAATTATCGAGTCCGTGGAACTATTTGAGCCCAAGACCCGCCGAGGCGGGGAATCGAACCCTGGTCCAGGGCCGATCTCAGCTTCCGGGTCTGCCGCCTCTAACCCCTGAGCCACACTTCTCCACTAGAGAAAGCATTACTGTCTCCCCCGTACCGATGTACCCAACAGGCTGTACCTGCCCCTGGAGTTCTATGAGAGACCACTTGTCTCTCCCTTTGGGCAACCTCATTCGGACCTTAAATTAACTGCTCACCAATCATGACCTTACCGCCTGACCAAGGCATAGCAATAAATTCAATTGATGAGCTGAAAACGGGGGAAAGTTCTAAGGAACAAAACGTATTAATCAGACACTTTTGTCATACATAAACACTTGTAACAAAATTGTGAAAACCTTCATAACATACAAAAAACGATCATCTGCTTTAGGGGATGGTGGCTTCTTAAAATTAATTACAGCCTCCTAGAGGCTGGAAGGGGCAGGCCGTGGCACGCAGGTGTCAAAGTGGCCGACTCCCGCGCCGCACGGCCTTTTAACCCTTCGCAGGCCAGGTCGGATCTAACCGCCTGGCCTTTGTTCCCTTCGTGATCCGGAAGTGACTCAATCACTTCCGGGTCACCAGGTGACCAGGGGGGAGTGGGGGCCGGTGCACCCTGCCATAAGTGCGGCGGGCCGATGTCGGCCCCGCCTTTCCATATGGCCAGGGACTGCTGGAGAACCCCCACCCTTCCGTTAACCAACATAATATTATTAACAGGACGTGAGAGGGCTTTCTTTGGAAGGCGGGGGATCTTTCGACCCCCCGGCCGTATTTATTAAAACATACAAAATAAATCAAAATTGAAATAAACAATATTCACACAATTATGCAGGAAATGTTACAATTGATATATACAGGTATATACAGGTATTCAGATGGCTAACCGTAACATATTTCTAGTACAAGGTATTGCCTATCCAAAAACTAACATATCAATCACATTATATCATCTATATTTTCGCGCAGAGGGCCTGTTTACTGTGGGGGCACATCCGCCTCCCCGGTTACCCCCGTAAGCCCATTAACCAGGCCCTTCTGTCGAAGTGCGCATGTGCCTGAGGGCCCGCTTAACGTGAGGGTACTTTGGCCCCCCGGTTGCCCCTGTACGCTCTATTAACTCCATTAAAGGGGGCCCTTGCATCTCTGCGCCGTTTACATTTGTGCATGTGCGGGGTGGCCAACCAGCCTAGAGAAAGCGTGACTGTCTCTCCCGCACCCATGTACCCAATAGGCTGTACCTGCCCCTGGAGTTCTATGAGATGCCACTTGTCTCTCCCTTTGGGCGACCCCATTCGAGAATGGCGCCGCCCCCTAGGACCTTAAATTAACTGCTTACCAACCATGACCTTACTACCACAGGCCAATGTAGGTAATGCCCTTCTCTTAAATTCCATCACCTAGCCATTATATGTTTAGTCCAACTCCTTGCAAGATCATACCTTGTCCCTATACTCCCTTTCGTAGGCAAGAAAAATTTTCTGCAATGGTTTCAACCCCAGACGTGTACAAACGGACGCCTCTTTCTAGAAGCACGACTACCCAGATGCACCCCTCCCCAGATGCACCCCTGGGCTATGGTCTGCAATTACCGACCCTCACTATTGTTGTTACTAGGTATTTGCTTCCATGGGCACAATGGCCTCACAGACTCGCTTCCCAACTTCGGGAGATCTTGAATATCTGCCCCAGGGTGTACCCCGAGTACGGACATGTCGAGCCCCTTCTACCCAGGCATCCTGGTGTACCTGTTCATTCAGGGCCCCCCCAAAGTGCGTGCTAATTATGATAGGGCTGACTGATCCAGGGAAATTAGACGTGCCGCCATAGGCCACCAGATAGGCTTAATTTAATGGCATTAGGCTGCGCCCGATAAGACACGGCGCTCATGACGCTAACATCCACTGTTAGTGGAACTGAAAAGGCTACCCGGGGAACCAGAGGCCCCCAAAAGCTCCCACTGGTGTATCTTGAAGTCTGTTAACCACCCACACATGACCACTAGGCTCTGGGAAATGTTCAGTGTATACCTCCTTACTATGGAAGTCCCCAAACGCGCTGTGTCTACTAAAATGGCAACTGGGAGCTCGGGCCCCCGTAAAGGCAGAGTCCAGCTTCCCAACAAGGGGTGCTGAGGTGTTGCATAGGCCTGATACTCCTTGGTTTGGCCAGGCTGGCGAGGCACACCCCTGTGCCCCGCCACATTACTATTGTTGGACCTACCAATTGGTAACCTATGAATACACTATGACGACCACAGTGGCCCTGCAAGCACAGGCGCCATTATTGTAGAAGTACAGTTTCCTGATAAGGAACATACTGCCAACTTATGTGAAGCAACATCCCGCTACATTATTGCGGCCAGCCCAATCTAGGGTTAACACACAAATAAACAATCAACCCAGTTTTGGCACCTCTTGAGTCCTTGATCGATTGCCCATCACACTTGATGTTGTTGCTTGCCATTCCTGTACCTGATGTATGTGTCCCTTTGGCTGTCCACCTGTTGCAGTTGTTGCGGTGTGGAGCACTTCCCAGATATACGCCATGGACCCGGCCATACATAAATGGAAAAAACAAACACAAACGATTCGTGTTTCTTGCTTCCTGACTTCAGTACACGTGCCTGTATTACATTGTCCGCACATGCTAAGTCTTAGCTAAGATTAGCGCCAGATGCATTCCCATTAACACTTCCAACTGTAAGAGTTTAGCATCAGTCTGTGTCCCTTAAGGCGTGTTTGAATTAGTGTTACGGAGAGGGTGCCCGGTAGTATGACCTTCATTAAAGAATAGAACACAGTGTGAAGTGCAGTGACACAGTGCATTCATGGTTATCAAACAATTATGCAGCAGCCAAGTACAATCCCAGCCAGGCTGATGCTAACGGTACTCCCGAAGTCCGCCAACACATACGTGGTAGTGTACCAGCACATGGTGCCAATGGCTTTCGATACAGGCCCCCAAATTCTTATTTAGCTTACTGGCCATGACGTGTGCAGTTTAGTCCAGTAAGAACATTGTTGGGACGTCTTGTCCAGTAAGAACATTGTTCGGTGACTGCATGGTGCTGTCAATTAATTAGCAATCTACTGGTGAACCTATGTCCCTATTTCTCTTCCCAACATCGTCCCTGAGATTATAAATCCAAGCACCACAGTGAGAGAACTAATCCTATCATTGCGCCTAAAATTGCATGGGGAACAGATGAGGGTTTCTCAGTGGTTTAACTAAAGGTAGAAAGTGTGCCCTGTCGGCTAAATGTGTTATCAGAACCAGGTGGCGCAACCCTGTCCTCTGTTAAAAGCTGAATAACTTAGTGCCTGTGCCATAATTACTAAAGTTATTACCCCTTTAGAGCAGGACAACGTTTGCCCATGACCATCGCCTAGCTGATTGAATTTTTTTTGACCTTCAATGAGGGTGCCTGGCAAAACCCCACTTGTCTACCCCTAACCTCACTTACAATGTCTGTTTCACTATCAAAGTCTTTAGGCATAGGATCTCAGATCGAAAGGGGCGCCGTCTTTGCCAGTTCAGCAGCAAAGTCATTAAGCATAGGATTAGCACATTAATATCTGTACCAAGCTGTAAAATGGCCCAAAAGCCCTTTACCAGTCCAGGCACAACATTACAGCTTCTGCTTTTGGTAAACTACCATCCTAACCAACCTGACATGATCAAATGCACCCCTGACATGTGTTTCACTCTCATTAGAGCCTCGGAGAGGTACAGCTCTGTCCTTACCCAAGGGGGCACCCAGTTTAATTTTAAACAAAACACGTTCAGAAATAAAGTGCTGCATAAATTATTCAATAAAGAAGCAGGGAACCCTGGGTAGTTCTCAAATTTCGGTGGAAAGCCGCTCCTGTATAGAGCACTCAACATCAGCGGCAACAATTACAGCTCTGGCTTTGATAAAAATACCATCCAAGCCAACCTGACACGATTAAAAGTAACTGCTGACATGTGTTTCACACTAAATAGAGCCCTCAGAGAGGTACAGCTCAGTCCCTACCCCAGGGAGCACCCAGTTTAAGTCTATCAAAAACTGTTCAGAAGTAAAGATTTTCATAAATTATGCAATAAAGAAGCAGAGAACTCTGGGCTGTCCTCAAATTTAGGTAGAAAACAGCTCCCGTAAGGAGCACCCACAACATCAGCGGCACACTATTCCGCTCACCTCATAAGAGCCCTCAGAGAGGTATAGTTCTGCCCCTACCCAAGGGAGCACCCAGTTTAGGTCTACCTAAAACCCCTCCAGAAATAAAGTGCTGCCCAAATTTTGCAACAAAGCAGAGAATTCTGGATAGTTCTGCAGCTTAGGTGGATAGCAGCTCTTTAACTGTAAAATTACATGCTTCTTTTAAACTTAATTGTGAAATAACGCATGTTACCCAGCAACAACTAAATTAGATATTTTTGGGATCAAATATGATCCTCAGATGCAGAAGCAATAAAGAAGGTTGCCAAGTGTTTGTGAAACCACAACTCAAGTGGTGAAATGAAGCAGCCAGAAAACCTCTGCACCCCAGACAATGTCTTTAGAATAATATTGATGCAGGTATTGATTATTATACACATACACTTCCTTTCCCTTTCCAGTTTTATGTAGCATTGGCTTGGTCTGAGGGTATCAAGGCCCTTAACATTGGAACCAGATGTAACACAGTTTTAGGAAAGTTAAAGAGAAGGACAATAATCAATCCTCTGCTGAGTCAAACTATGTTATTACACTGCCATCTAATAGGGCAGGAATCTCCAACCTTTTGTTTTATAAGCGCTGCCTATGTTCCATCAAAACTCATGGGTGGCGACTACTATTAGTGACCACATCAAACCTGCTCCCATTAGTGGGCACAATTTGCAAGATTACCAGCACTCACCTCTGTGCAATACGCAGGGTTACCTGTATTAAGGTAAACCGCTTTGACCACGCACTAGAGTCCTGTCTTTGAGACTAGCAAAATTGGCACAACTAAAGCACTACCTCTTGCACCTGTCAAACCAATTCTGTCCGCACATTGCGCCAATTAGCAGTTGTTGCAGATATGACGCTTGAGTGGACACCTATCTGTTGCTGATTGCTATCTTTGGGTGTTAAACTGTGGCTAAGGAGGAGCAACCAGTGTCCACTGCTACCGAGTGTGATGCTGACGTACCAATTAAGTAATGCCTATCTTAATTTTGTCCGTATTACACATCGGTTATAGACACCAAAGCTTGAAAACAAGAAATAATTAGAAAACCTGAAAGACAACATGCTGTTTATACCAAAGTTAACCATGCTATAGATCTAAAAAGCACTCTCTCATGCTGCGGTTGGAAGACAGACTGGCTAAAGCCTCCAGCTATATCTGCCCAGCAAATGCTCCAATAATTATTTCCGATTCAGAAAAGGACGTGGTGATGGACAGACTATCTGAATTAAGCAGAACACTCCTACCCAGTCAGCAGATCCGGGCTTGATCCATCACCGTTTTTTTAGCTCACTGCACCATCCCAGCTCAGAACCTGGCTACATGCAAATTAGTCTGTCCCTGGCCCAGTGCATCATGGGAACAGGGCAGACCAAACTACCAAGCCAATTCTTTAACTGGAAAGGAAACAAGCTTCCGGGGACCGGTTTCTGGCATTACAGCCGTCTTCGGCCCAACTTGCTTGAATCCTGATGGTGCAGTGAGCAAGGGACTCATGTCTGAGCATACCCTTCCACGCTTATGGTGGACAAAACGATTCAGAAAATCATTTTGTCCACCATAACTGTGGAAGGGTATACTCAGATGTGAGTCCCTTGCTCATTGCACCAAATCCCAGTATAAGAATTGGCTTGGTAGTTTGGTTTGCCCTGTTCCCATCATGCACTGGGACAGGAACAGACTAATTTGCATGTAGCCAGGTTCTGAGCTGGGATGGTGCAGTGAGTTAAAAAACGGTGATGGATCAATCCCTGATCTTTGGACTGGGTAAGAGTGGTCTGCTTAATTCAGACACTCTGTTCATCACCACCCCCTTTTCTGAACCAATAATTATTTCCAGCAGGAGAAGGCACGAGCAGACTGTTAACTAGTCACATCTCCAGATGATAGCCCCCCCTTAAAAAGAGCGCCTAGCTTGGACATGTTTGGGTAGGCCTGGCGCACCTGGTCCACCCGCTAGAACCTGGCCTGTCAGGCATCAGCGAGATCTTGCATATACTAGCAAGAAGAAATTAGCATCATAGACGCTTCTGTAGATTAGAGAGTAGGTGAGAGATAACAATTTTCACCAAATTCAGAGATAACAGTAATCACAAACTCTATTAACATTCGCTGCCAATGGCTGAAACCAATTGCCCTCTGCCTTCTCTTATATATAGATACAGCCCATAATGAGACAGAAGCTAAAGGGAACCAAAGAGCTCTACTCCAGATCCAGTCAATGGCAACATTAGTCATAGTTCCACCACAGATGAGTTAGAGACAAACAAAGGAAGCCACATGTTTTCAAGCGCTACAAATAAAGAGATGACCCCCAACCCACGGCCTCGAAGAGACCAGCTGACAGTGGGAAAGCTATAAATGGGAAGCGAGGTTCTGCAGAAATACGGATTTCAATTTGAGAAACCATTAAGTGGTAAAACGAGTGCAAACCCGTAGAAAGAACTCATTAGCATTGAAATTATTTTATTTCATCCAAACCAACGTGCATGCAAATCACTCGAAACTCCTCACCACCTGCAGCCCAGAATCTCCAGGAAATCGAGAGGCACACTTTCAAAAGTCTCGGTTTGTGCTTTAAACGATAATCATTACCTGTAAATCTCGCGTTCACATAATTATTACAAGGGTAAAAAATTGAAGCGGCCCGCCGGAATTCGAACCTTAAACCCTTAGGTCCCACACTTCTGAAGCGGCATTAGTCATGCAAGCCACTGTGCACTATAAAATTATGAGCCCGTAATTCCGGAAGAGCTTCCACACTAACCTTGCTAGTTTCAAATGTTGAGTCAAACTAGGTGCGAGTACTCATTACACAGTGCTTTCTTCCCTCATACCGCACCATGTGGAACCTCAATGCTGCCCGACAAAAGAGGCCCCGCATCCTACCAGCGGAACACACACAGCAAAGACCGTGCGTTAACCCTTTAAAAAAAAAAGTTATGGCACATAAGGAAATCGAACCAGTGACCTTGCGTTACTAACAACAGACTCTACTCAACTGAACCAACCAGCAGTTCTTTATCCTGAGGCGGGAGCGGGGATACTCACACCATAATCCAAATGTCCTTCGGTCCGTTCTGATGCGGCCAAGCACCAGCGATCCTGCCGCCCACGTAGCGGAGCTACCGAGGTGCCATCCACGTCGCGGGTCCCAGAGCAGGGCAGTGAGTCATCTTCAGGAGGCCGCCAGGAACCACGCTGCTCCGATGCAGAAACACGCTGCTCCGGTATAGTTACGCCGCTGGTAAATCCCGAATGCTGGTCACCGCCTGCTGTCTTCTACGATCATAGCGGCAGCTGATAAACCACGTTCCCCGCACCTAGAAAACAAAAAAAGTTTTATTACAGCCTCCTAGAGGCTGGAAGGGGCAAGCCGTGGCACACAGGAGTCAAAGAGGCCGACTCCCATGCTGCACGGCCTTTTAACCCTTCGCAGGCCAGGCCGGATCTAACCGGCCTGGCCTTTGTTCCCTTCGTGACCCGGAAGTGACTCAATCACTTCCGGGTCACCAGGGGAGCCGGGGCGAGTGGGGGCTGGTGCGCCCTGACATAAGAACGGCGGGCCGATGTCAGCCCCACCTTTCCATATATCTTTGTTTCTTTGTTATTGTTTACAGGTTTCCTTCTGGTCCGGACTGATGAGAAGAACAGCAGGGGCAATGTGCAGGAGCTATGGAGACTTCCTCGAGGATGACAATGGGTTGCAGCTAAGCTTTCCATTGGGCATGCTGAGCAGACGACTCCTTCCTAGAAGCTCCTATTGCTGAGCAAGACATAACGGGACATGACCGTTTTACACCGTTGAAATTAAAATGGCAGCCAAGCTTCTCCTGATCTTACACAGTCTTTCAGGAATGTTCCAGTGTAACACTGACAATACTTGAACAGTCAATAGAGCATGATGTTAAGATTGTGTGGAGGCATAAACACGATAGGCCTCAACAACAAATAGTAACAGTTCTGACCCCAGTAACATTCATGACACTCTTGGCACTCCATTGAGTCAATCTCTACAATGATCTGCTGCATCCCCAGTTCCCAAATGATTACTTTAGAAGCCATCCTGGAATCATTAGATGGTCATCCAACTACCTCGGAAGAAATTTTCACATCATCAGACATCATCAACCTCCAGAAGTCATCAGCAGAGTTCAGAAACGTTGCCTGATGACTTAAAAATGACTTGAAAATGAGTATCTGATGACTTCACAAGATGTGATCATTCCTGATGATCTAAGCAGGAGTATTTGATCACTTTTTAGGATTAGATTAATCCTGATGATTTGAGGGCGATTTGAAGATGACCATCTGATTACCTTATAGGCATTAACATGATGAAATTGGACCTGGTGAGACCCTTTCTCCATTTCGGGTTCATGTTTGTTAGAACAATAAAGTCTAAGTGATCATTTCTGAAATATTTTTTGATTAGTGGACAATGAACAACATTGAACTATTTCACATGTTTTCTGTTACATGCAAATAAGCATACATTGTTTTCTGGAAAACTGTACTAAGAGTCGTAGAATAGTACCTTTATTGCCTTTTTAACTTTTAAACTGAGTTTAAACTGGTTTTATAAGGGTAAAAGCAATCACACAGTGTTAAAATGAGCAATAAATAATGGTAACCTGGAGGGGGGTCATTACGATGGCGGACAGAAAAGGCCTCCGACCGCTGTGGTTCCAGAAAAAAAATGCCTGCATAGACAGGGGAATATCCGACGGTCATATTAGGATACATAGCCTGAAAAATCCTACCGGGGTGGTGGGATTTGTTAAAACTCTGTCCGCCACGGTTGGAAATCCTGAAACTATGACCGCGGAGGATGGAAAAGCATTTTTCCGGCATACAAATGTCGATTCACCAGCGATTAAAAAAAAGGTCCACATCAAAGTCTGAATGGAAAAATACAGCAGATGGTCATTCCTCAGGTGGACACACCCACGTAGCAGGTATAAAACAAACCCCTTCACTGACAGCATCCTTTGCAAAAATCCAGCATTGAAGGAACACAAAAACACACAGCATTCAAGGCCCACTTCTTAGGAGAGGAGAATATTTTAAACTGCACACCACCACACCCACCTATCTCCACCCACCAACGCTTTTCACCCACACACCTGACACACCTTTCACACCTCCACTACCACATTAATCTTTGCACTAGTTCTCATTTTGCACACTACTCACCATGACACAAAAAAGATGCCAACATTCACTGACCAGGAACACATTTGTATGGAGCCACAGTCCAAAAAACACCACTTGTCCACAAAAATCACACATGGGATAGAATAGGCAATGCAGTAGTTATCACCCTGCGCAGACTGCGTGACATTAAGAAGAGGTGGCATGACCTCAAGGCCCGTGTGAAATATTGGGCCACCACAAACCATGAGACAGCTCAGCTGATTGGCGGGGGCCCTCCAATTCCTCCACAAACACCAACAGAATGGTAGGAGATGATGCTTGCATCCTGCATCCAAAGAGTCTCACAGGAATAGCTGGGGGAGTGGAAACAGGTAAGTACAACCAACATTCTTCCATCACACTGTCATGTACTGTCTTGCACAACCATTGAGCTACAATTTAAATACCAAAACCCACTTATGTAGAATGCACTCTTTCTACCACATGTATAACATGGCTGACATTTCTTTCTTTTGCTTCACCTCTAAGGTAGCTAGGCATCTTTCCACGGTGGTGTGTGGGGACTGGCAGCCAGCACAACAACTCCCACCTGAACAGGATGGAACGCTCCTCTCACCCCAGAGCCATGTGTCAGCCATCTCACTCCTCAGATTCACCTTAGAGGTAGTTGGACATATTACTTGCATGGGGAGTGGGGGGACAGGAGAACACCACTTCAAATCCAAGCAGGCCCTCTTGATTCCCAAACAGCATGAAACACTCCTCACACCCCAGAGTCATGTGGCAGCCATCCCACTCCACTGATTCACCTTACAGGTAGGTAGCCATATTAATCTCTCTTGCCTCAACCCTGAACAGCATGGAGCACCCCCCTCTCCTGAGCCATCTAGCAGCCATCTCACTCCTTAGATTCACCTTACTGGTAGGTGGCCATATTATTTGGATGGGGAGTGTGGGGACAGGAGAACACCACTTCAAATCCCAGAAGGCCCCACTTGATTTCCAAACAGCATAAAACACTCCTCCCACCCCAGAGCCATGTGGCCGCTATCTCATTCCTCAGATTCACCTTACAGGTAGGCAGACATCTTAATCTCTCTTGCCTCAACCCTGAACAGCACGAAACACTCCTCCCACCCCAAAGCCATGTGGCAGTCATCTCACTCCTCAGATTCACCTTACAGGTAGGTAGCCATCTTAATCTCTCTTGCCTCAACCCTGAACAGCATGGAGCACCACCCCTCGCCTAAGCCATCTGGCAGCCATCTCACTCCTCTGATTCACATTACGTGTATGTAGCCATCTTACTAGGGTGGGGAGCATGGTTTTGCAAAAAACAACAATAGACATGCCTAAACTCAAGTGTATGAGCACCAAGTTGGTAACTGATCACATGTCCTTGGAAACAGCCAATCCCAACATGTTAAATGTTTCCCATCTCCATGTCACCATCAAAACAAGTAATGGATCTACCTCTAGTTCATGTCATACTGATGAAAAGATATTAAAATGTATGTTCAATGCAAAAACGTTGGTCTTCTCCTCTAATACATTAATTACTGTGTCAGCAATGTTGTTGAATGCACTCTACCTCCTGACAATTTAACCTTTGTACAACAGGTGGATCACGATAATCAGCTGGCACAATCACCAACAACCAGCAGAGCCAGTCTTCACACCTGGAACATGAACTCTCTGATGCAGATTCTCTCCAAATCTCTGAGGTGGATTTCCAATCTGGCCCTTCTGGCCTGCCATGGTGTACTCAGTCAGGGGGCCTCCCTGCACCCACCACATTAAAAGTCCCACTATAGCCACAACAGCAATGCAGAGCCCTGCACCAACTACATGTGGAGCAAACACCACCACCACTACTAGCTGCACCACTGTCCCTGTTGCAGAGGTGAGCAACACCACCACCCACACCGAGCAAACTGTGGAGAGTGTGCAGGTGCAGGCTTGTCCGAGGCCAAATGTACGGGTGTGCAGGACAGGTGGGAGAGCAATTGGAAGCCAATCACAGAGGCCACATTCGTGGTTAATACTCTAATTTTCTATGTTAACATCACTGACTACTTAACCACTCTGTATTCACAATTGCAATGTTATCTAATTTCATTTTATTTACCATATCCATGAAAATAAAGAGAATTGTAACCCATGCCTTCAAGTAAGTTGTATGTTCATCTGGGTAAGCACAATGTTAACTAGAATGTGAATGTACCAACAAATGACATTATGCCACCTATCTATACAGTCACTAGGTGGCGTCCAAGCTAATAGTTCTGTTGAGTATACAAAACATTTCAACTTTTACAGATCTTGAAGTCAAAATTACACATATTTTTGATGGAAATTGTCACACATGTAGGGGGCTAGAAGGACAGGGAGATCCACAGTGACATCGCACGTGTCCACAATCGAACATGCAATAGGGCAGTTTTACAGTTTTTCTGAGTACTCAGACTGATGCTAGATTAGTGCATCCACGGATGTGAAGTAGGGCTCAACAAATTTCAGCCAGAGAAACAACAAAAGAAACAGGGACCAAAAGTCTAGGGGGCAGACTTATGTCGGACTTGCGCTACGTTTATGCCACCATTGCGTGTCGCCACGTTTAAGCCGCCGTTGCGTCACGCAATGGCATCGTAAACGTGGCGCATCCCTGCGACCCATTTACAACGTGACGCATCTAGGCAGATGCGTCACGTTGTAAAGCCATGCGCCACATGTGGGCGTTCCGGCGTAGGGTGGGCGTTCCGGGGCAGGTGCGCCTTGCAAAAGTGGCTGAGTGAAATCTACAAGATTTCACTCAGTCACTTTTAGGCCAATGCTGCGTCAAAACCCTGCCCCTGCTTGAAGCAGGCATAAGGCTTGACGCAGCATTGGATAGATAGGGCACCCACGAGCCTTGCTGGAGCTGCGTCGCGCTTGCGGCGCAGCTCCAGCAATGCGGCGCCTTTACGGCACAGATGCGTCACGCATCTGTGCCGTTTTTGCCCCATGGTGCACCGCATTGTAAATGCGGCGCACCATGGGTGACAGAGCTGGGGCACACAATAACTGGCCATCCCTGGGGATGTGCAAGTTATTGTAAATCTGCCCCCAAATCTGCACTGGTACACTCCAAAACGATTTGTCAACCACTCTTGGCTGTCCTAGGCCATGTTTACATGTTTACACATGCTTTACGTCATATATAATACTGAAACACTTGGATAGCTATATCCAAATTTGCACGCACAAACATATCAACCTAGGTGAACAGTAACAAAACTGCATTGTCACAATTGACACAATGTGGTGAAGAACATTATGGTACACATAGGATATGCACCAACCCCTGACAAAGTGCTAGTTGTGCATTATATATCCATCCCATCACAGTGACTGTTGCCTGAAAGCCAAAGTTTCAATCACATAGTCTGTGTCTGACATTCTCTGGGGCACCTCCTTCCTTTCTTGCATGGCAGAACAGCATCATGCTGCAGATGCGGTCAATGAACTGACATATAAGGTTTGTAGATAGTAGGGCGGAAGGACCTAGAATGAAACAACAAAATGACATTGAGTAGTCATATGATGTCACCACACCAACAATACACTACTGTTCAATACTGTTCAAGATTCATAACAGACAACACTTACCAACAGCATCAACATAGACATCAGGTAAGTGGAAATACAAAGACAGTGATGTACAAAGTACCCCACAGTAGTGTGCTCCCAACAGCCAGCATCGCAACACAACATCAATGTTGTTGGCCCAACAGCTAAGCAAACTGTCACTGTCATACAATCTCAATGCATACTTACACTCAAGGGAAGTAAGTAAGTATATTGTATATAGTTAATTAAAACTGATACAAAATGTAAAATAAAAAAGAGAGTGAAAATGATGCTCGCGTGTGAGTAAGACAAGGAATGAAAACCAGGTAAAAAACATTTGATGATTAAAAAAAATGATCGTGTAAATTGCCAGGCCCAGTTTAGACAAGGTTCCTGAGTCCTTGTATTTGACACTCTTGCACCTTTGCTTGATTTGTTCTTCCGCTGGTTTGCGCCAAGGTTTGTAGCAGTTTGTTAATCGTATGTGCTTTTCCCACTGAGCATTGAAGTTCTAACATTTGCCTGTAGTGTAACCACCGTTACCCAGCTTCTCGTCTATCCATGCTAAGAATTTTACTAGCTTACAATTCATCTGTGGGCCGTCTGAGTTAAAGCAGGCTATCACAGCTTGCTTCTGTCGTCAGATCCCTCGCAGATTAAAATGAAACTCGAACAGACACTATCTTTCTCTTCTTAGGCTGAGGCAGGTGCAGATCAAGTGAACCATGTCCTCTACACCGTTGCAACACAAGCGGCAATTTGGAGAATTTTGACCCTGCTGACCAGCTGGTGATTTTCCTAATCAATGCTTCAGGAAATTCTCCATAATGGTCCTAGAGTACCCTGCACTGAAATATGGTTGTGGCCTAAGTGATACATAGCTGTTTATTGTCATCCAAGTGTGTTTTCTATGCGCAATGGTATCTTTCTCTTCTACAAGTAACATACTCCTAATCGTCTTCCTCTCAATTTTCTTCAAGACTGCATGTGTGGTTCGGAATTTCCTAGACATGACTGAGGCCGGTGTTCTTTAGGCACTGATATAAGTGTTTTGCTTGCCGGAAGGGAAGCAGTTGTTGATGAGCTGTTGACACAGTTCAAGATCTTCCTCCTCACCACTATCATCTTCACTGGGCATGTGAGGATTCTCAGCGGCGGATCCTGCTGGTCCTCTTCATTCAGAATCAGGGGCATCTCCTTGTGCAAGGCAAGGTTGTAGAGAATGCAGCATGCAATTGTGATCTAACACACCTTCTGTGGTGAGTAGAGAAGTGCCTCTGGTCTTGTCCAAACACCTGAATCTTGCCTTCAAGAGACCAAAACCGGCTCCACTACCGTGTGCATCATTAAAGCAGACCTACCCTGGCGTCTTTGTATTTCTCAGTGGGGCAGCAACCAAAGCCCGTTGGGATACGCTGAGTCACCTAGTTGTGAGACTCACAGAGACTCACAATCTGATTGAAGTGTTTGAGGAGCTTGAGGCCAGCATATCACACATGCAAGCAAAATATTGACACATCTTACTCACCAACAAGCCACACCCTCTCTGGGTGAAAATTTGACATCAACTGTGGTATGAATCTATTCCACATTATATATGAGTCATTTGCAAAGCCTGGAAATATTGCACAGACATGCGAAATGGTCAAAAATGCTAGGCATACCACTTGCACGTTAATTGAATGGAAATGTTTTCTGTTCCTGTAGATATGTTCACATGTCTCAGGTGGAACAAGGCCAATGTGTGTGTCATTGATGGATACTTGCTCACTTTGCCACTGGATACAAGCTAGCCTGGCTGATGAGGGGCGTTACCCCAAAACAGGTCCCAAAATGCTTGTTTCTGGTTCATGGAAGACCTGGCTTGGTAGTTCAGCTGGACTGTTCCCATGAGGCACAGGGTCAAGACTGATTTGCATATAGCTGGATCTGAACTGAAGTGGCAAAGTGTGCTAAAGAACAATGATGGATTCAACCCAGATCTGTGACTAGGGGTGAGTGTCTGAAAGGGTTCAGAGCCCCGCCCATCATCTCCTTGTGTTTGCTTTGTTTGCCATAAGTTGGCAGGGTATGCCCAGACTTGGGTCCCTTGCTCACTTTGCCACTGGATTCAAGATAGCCTGGCTGATATGGGGTTTTACCCTAAAACCAGTCCCAGGATGCTTGTTTGTGGATCAGGGAAGACCAGGCTTGGCAGTTCTGACTGGACTGTTCCTATCAGGCATGGGGTCAAGACTGATTTGCAGATAGCTGGGTATGAACTGAGATGCAAAGTGAGCTAAAGACCGATGATGGATTCAACCTAGATCTTTGACTGGCGGTGAGTGTCTGAAAAGTTTCAGCGCTCCGTCCATCATCAACTTGTGTTTGCATTGATGGCTCCTACAACATTTGGGATGTGAACCATGTCATAAAAATCACCCTTCACAGTTGCCAGATCTTCTCTCCTTGGAAAATATATACAACTGTCCATGTGTGATAACAATGCAGACAGGAAGATCACGCAACACCATGCTGAACATTGGTTGTGATATCCCACCTGATGTAGCCAACGTGTATTGAAATGAACCAGTGACAAAGTAATGCAGTGCAGCCATCACCTTTACTGTTGGTGTTGATGTTTATGCTGTTGGATAGGTTCTGCGAGGCCTCAAATCAAATGGGGATCCAACTGACCATATAGCTCTTGAAGAGTAAGGCAATTTAGTCAGAACTTCTGGATGACATATCGGTCCTCCATCGTCAACAGGTCGGCGAAGGGCCGATAGACAGGTTTTTTTCTCCTTCTCACTCTTGCAGGGGACACGTGTCGAAATAGGCAAACATGAGATGTTGCAATAGTGTACACAAGAACTCAGACAAGCACATCAACAGACCTGTTGAATCAGTGTAATGCACAAGTGACATGGATATACAGTCCTGTAGTCATTTCTATCACTAAGGTATATATGCTAACTACTACAATGGACATACTTGCCTAGGTGTCAGACATATGGTACATTCCTAATTCATGTGTACACAGCCCTGTGGGTAGGTAACACATCAGAGGTGGCAAACAGCATGCACTCGCCATTGTACATAGCTGCTGTCACTTAACCGGACCCGCCTTGAGGGTAAAAAAAGTGGAACAACATCATCCAAATATACAGGCTGTGATAGGAAGCAGGACAAGACTTCATTACACAACAGCACTGTGTCAAGCATATGTGCACATTTCTGGATCAGTAAACTATGCCTGTGTGAGGAGTCAGCATTTGCCACATTTACATTTCCACAACATAAAAAACACAAAGCCCCTGTTAATGTGTGTCTGGATAACAATGAACTGTGAGGTAGGGCAATGCAATGTTTAAAGTCCCATGCGTAATGGTGTAACACATTTTGCCAGTGAAAATAGTAATTTCACACTCTCTAATTCCTTTCCAAGGTGCCCTTCAATTGCAACATTGTGCATCAAATTTTCACTTGAGAACCACAAATGGAAAATGTGGTTTGCCACGCGGTAGGCATGCTTACCGACTGCAGTCACAGCTATTGGACCCTAATGAAGAGTGCAGCGTTGATGTGGAGAAGTTCTAACCACTGCGGTGTGACACCGCCTATGAGAATAACATGGCTCTGCCAATGGGACCTGTTGTTGCGGTCGGCTTTTGGCATTTGAACATCGCAGTAGGCGTGTTGATCCACCGCTGAGGTTACAGCCATTGGATACTATTGAAAAATGCAGTGTTAATAGCAAATTGCCATTGCAGAATAACACTGAAACCACACTAAGGACCTATATATGTGTGGGAAATGCCCATACTTTTCACTTGCCTACAGACATGATTCCTGCTATTCCTCCCCATCACCTGCTGCTGTTCTACATCTATGGTACCACTCATGTTTCATAAAGTGCACATCAGGGCCTGTCCCTTTACCTCAGAGGAGCTGGAACCCCTGGTGGACAAGGTGCTCGGCCAGTACTGGTGCACCAGAGATACTGGTAAGTGAATTTGAAGAATCGTTTGAGTCTTATGTAACTGTACAATAGTATGAGCCTCAGAGTTCAAGACAATGTATCTGGGTATTTGTGGACCACTACATGGCCCATATATGACTTACGAGTTGTTGCACTTGAGTATGTGGTGAGGATGGCAACATTGTCACTAGTGCCTCTTAAGCATGGGCGTAAAATCCGTTCCGCTTGCGGAATTTGCAGATTTTCGGTAAATTCGCAATCCGCGAACTCTCGCGAATTTGCCGAAAATACGCAAATTCGAACGCAGCGGATTTTTTTGCTTGGTGATACAATATTGCGGCGCGCGGCGTTCACTTACCGTCATTCAGCGTTTGCCGAGTTGTTTTCCTCGATATTTTGCGTGTGCTGCGCCATTTTGGATCTTGCTGCGGTATCCCGCGGGAGTTTGGCGACCGCGATTACGTCATCGCGGCTTGCCACCTTGCACAGCGAGAGTTTGTCAACGCGAGTACGCCGTGATCACGTATTGCGGGAGTTCGCAATTGCGAACACGTAGATGCGGTGGGCAGCAACAATCTCGCACTCGCGAAATTGCAAAATTTGCAATTCTGCACAAGAAATCCACCAGCAAGCAGCATAAACCTTCTAAAAATGATGATTTTTATCAGAATAACTCCTCAGGTTGACATTTGCCTGCACTTTTTTTTGCAAGGAGTCCATTTTGGGGGGTGGTTGGGAGGAAGGAAGTGCCCCACAGTCTCCAACTTCCTGTTCCTGTCCAGCAGGCTCCTCCCAGTGCTGGTCACTTTCATTCGGATCTTGACCTGGAAGGATTACTTTTTGTGGATGCTGCTGGATATTTGGATTTGAGGCCTTTTTGACTTTCTTTGGATCACTTTTGGATTAGAAATTTCACAAGTAAGTTTGTTTGGGGCATTACAGTTGCCGCAACTACAATTTTGGAATTTTTGATTTTTGGGCTGTTGTTGGGGCCTTTTGCCCAGGGGTAGTGAGTGGTGCATGGGCCTAGTCTTTCTGTGGGGTGTCTTGAATTTAAACATCATTGAGGGCATGGATGGCATGGGATTGTGGTGATTGTTATGTGTTTTTCGAATTTTTGGGGGTGTTGTTGGGACTGGCCATGTGGGTGGGGGCCATTTTGAGTGCTGGTACAGGCAGGCCCTGGCCATGTGCTGGGGGGCTAGGGGCCATTTTGAAGGCAGGCAGTGTTCTCAGGCCTGCACCCATTTTGCCTAGCTTTCATCCTTTATGCCCAGGGGTATTGAGTGGTGCATGGGCCTAGTCTTTCTGTGGGGTGTCTTGAATTTAAACATCATTGAGGGCATGGATGGCATGGGATTTACTGATTTTTGAGTGATTTTCGATTTTTTTGGCTGCTGTTGGGGCCTTTTGCCCAGGGGTAGTGAGTGGTGCATGGGCCTAGTCTTTCTGTGGGGTGTCTTTAATTTAAACATCATTGAGGGCATGGATGGCATGGGATTGTGGTGATTTTTGTGGTGACCACTGTGCCTCTCACCAGGCCGGGTCACCCCCTTGCTCCTCCTGCCGCCTCCTGCTCCTGCCTGCTCCTGCCTGCCAGCCTTGCCGCCTTTTCTCGCCACAGACGCCCCCCTGGCCCCCGAGCGGCCCAGCCTCAGCAGAGCCGCACGCTCGCCAGTTTCCCGCCGCAGCTCGCCACAGGCCCGCCCACCACCGGCCCATTGGCTGGGCCGCTCCCACCGCCCAGCTGACCCGCCCTCTCGTCCCCCTTCTTATGACGCCCCCAGAGCGACCGCGCAGCGGATGTTTGCGGCGGGAGCACCGATTGAGTGCCGAAAGTGCGCCAAAGGTAAGCCCGTCTGTGCCCGTCCGTGCCTGGACCGCGCACAGCGCCAGGACCCCTGGCCCCCGCAGACCCCAGCCCACCCGCCGGACGTACGACACCGCCACCCTCAAGGCACTCAACGCCCGCCGAATCCCAGGATGCTACCGAGCCACCCCGAGACGCACCCACGGACCCTTCTGCTGCAACGCCTGCAAGTTCACCTGCATCCGGACCAGCACTACTCCTGCACCAACCAAGACCAAGACGAGCAACAGCAGCAGCCACCTGAAATGCATCCTGCTCAACACCCGCTCCGTCCACAGACACGCCATCGAGCTCTGGAACCTGCTCGACACAACCTCACCAGACGTCGCCTTCCTCACGGAAACCTGGATGAACGCCTCTTCAGCGACCGACATCGCCATCGCCATCCCAGACGGATACAAGATCATCCGAAGGGACCGCATCAACCAGACCGGAGGAGGCATCGCCATCATCCACAGGAACACCATCCGCATCACGACCAACACAGAGGACACCCTCGCACCCGCCGAGCACCTGCACTTCCAGGTCCACATCAACCCCAAGACCACCCTCAGAGGCACCCTCATCTACAGACCGCCGGGACCACGCACACAATTCAGCGAAGACATCGCCGACTTCATCAGCCTGCACGCCCTCCTCTCCGCTGACTACATCCTCCTCGGGGACCTCAACTTCCACCTGGAGAACAACAATAACGACCGCAACACCACCACCCTGCTGGACAACCTCGCAAACCTGGGACTCAAGCAGCTGGTCACCACCCCCACCCACTACGCTGGACACACACTCAACCCTGTCTTCTCATCCAGCAAGGACATCGCCTTCAGCCACGCCACCGGACTCCACTGGACGGACCACCGTTGCGTCCTCTTCAGCTTCAGAAGGACCACGATCCACCACCACCAGCAACAGGTTGCACGCAGAAGCTGGAACAAGATCACAGCCGACCAGCTCGCGACCTCTCTGAGCATGAACCCTCCCACCAGCGCAACGAACCCAAGCCAGGCGGCCACCAACCTCGCGAAGTGGATCAGCAACTGCACAGAAGACCTCGCCCCTCGGAAGACCCCGCCTAGCAGACCCGGTACCAAGAAAGCCCCATGGTTCACCGACGAACTCAAGAGCTCCAAGAAGAACTGCCGAGCCCTCGAGAGAACATGGCGCAGAGACCCAACACCGGACAACATGACTGCCCTCAAGCTCGCCACCCGAAAACACCACCAACTCATCCACACCACCAAGAAAACTGCATTCAAGGAACGACTGGACAACAACGCACACAACAGCAAGGAACTCTTCAACATCATTAAAGAGCTCTCCAACCCCAACGCCGGAAACAACGACATCACCCCTTCGCAAGACCTCTGCAACTCCCTCGCCTCCTACTTCCATAACAAGATCGCGGACATACACAACAGCTTCAGCACTCAACCAACGCACGCCATGACTGAACCACTGCCCCCCACCACCACCCTCCGCGCCTGGACCCCTTGCAGACATCGCACGCCAGCACAACCTCAACATCATCTCCTACGCCGACGACACCCAGCTGATTCTCTCCCTCACCAACGACCCTGCCACCGCCAGAGCCAACCTTCACGAAGGGATGAAAGAGGTAGCCGAATGGATGAAGAATAGCCGCCTGAAACTGAACTCGGATAAGACGGAAGTCCTCATCCTGGGATCCTCACCCTCCGCCTGGGACGACTCCTGGTGGCCCCCCGCCCTAGGCAGCGCACCCAAACCAATAGACCACGCACGCAACCTGGGCTTCATCCTGGACTCCTCCCTCTCCATGACCAGACAAGTCAACGCCGTCTCCTCGTCGTGCTTCAACATCCTGCGCATGCTACATAAGATCTTCCAGTGGATCCCCACCGAGACCAGGAAGACGGTCACCCAGGCCCTCGTCACCAGCCGGCTGGACTACGGCAACTCCCTCTATGCCGGAAGCACCGCCAAACTCCAGAAGAGACTCCAGCGGATCCAGAACGCCTCAGCATGACTCATCCTGGACATCCCCCGTCGCAGCCACATCTCCGGACACCTGAGAGACCTGCACTGGCTCCCGGTCAACAAGAGAATCACCTTCCGACTCCTCACCCACGCACACAAAGCCCTACACAACCAAGGCCCAGGATACCTCAAGAGCCGCCTCAACTTCTACGCTCCCAAACGCCAGCTTCGATCGACCGGCCACGCCCTCGCCACCGTCCCCCGCATCCGAAGAGCCACCACAGGGGGACGGTCCTTCTCCTACCTCGCCGCCAAGACATGGAACTCCCTCCCGACCCACCTCCGCCTGACCCAGGACCACCTCGCCTTCAGGAAGCAACTCAAGACCTGGCTGTTTGAGCAGTAGCGGACCCCCCTCTCCCAGCGCCTTGAGTCCCTCTGGGTGAGTAGTGCGCTATATAAATGCTTTGATTGATTGATTGATTGATTGATTGATTGATTTTTATGTGTTTTTCGACTTTTTGGGGGTGTTGTTGGGACTGGTCATGTGGGTGGGGGCCATTTTGAGTGCTGGTACAGGCAGGCCCTGGCCATGTGCTGGGGGGCAAGGGGCCATTTTGAAGGCAGGTAGTGTTCTCAGGCCTGCACCCATTTTGCCTAGCTTTCATCCATTATGCCCAGGGGTACTCAGTGGTGCATGGGCCTAGACTTTCTGTGGGGTGTCTTGAATTTATCTATTTCAAACAACAAGGGTCCCCAATAGTATCAGCGAGGGACCTCGGGGAGCTTATTATACAAACACAACAATGGTCCCAAGCAAGGAGACAGAGGATAGTTGAAAATAAATATAGACTCAGTCAGTTTTATATTGCTGAAGACATGCCCAGCCGGACAGAGGTCTTCAAAGTTTATACTTGAATAAGGATTTGTAACACAAAATAACACCTTCAACAATTCACGTGCGTTGGGCACAAGCCTGTACCCAACCACAACAATACATAGACACAGAAAACACATAAAAGGGCTTGCAAGAACAGCAGTCTGTGTAGAATTCCAGTCATACAGAGAAATATTTGTAGGTACCATTACATAGCATTGCATAGAAATTCATTACACAAGTATATGGTACTCAAAAAGTCGATGGCGTTTCGGACCCCCTACTAAATGATGGGGTCCATCATCAGGACAAAACAATAATTGCCTTTGAATATAAGCCTCTTTTGCCAAAGAGCGTATTGGTGAGAAGCTCACAAGCGAGCTTGAGAGAAATTCGATTCAGCAGGGCCAGGGTCTTGGAATGATTGTACCAAGGGCTTGGGTAGCGAGAGAAAGTAAATTATCTTGTGGTCTCGGACCCAGGGGCGGAGCACGCGAAGTGCCTAGCTTCCGTTTGTAACCGCAATCCGGATACTACCGGCAGCGCCGAGTCGCGCAGGGGTCATGGAGCCAGGGGTGGCCGGGTCAGTCGGCTGCAATGGATTTCCTGGCCCAGGAAATTGAAGGAAAAGGCAGTACATCAGCATCAGCAGGCCATCCGGAGTCAAAAGAATCCACTTCTGGACCTGTGGCTGTGGCAGAAGTGAAATCTCAGCCGTTAAAGACACCAGCAACCGGATCATCTGCACCAGACACAACAGTAACATTGTGTGAAGAAGAGGATTGGCTAACTCAGCTTGGGTTTGCTTCTCAAAAGGTCCCAGCAAAAGTAAGCAAAGTGGAGGAACCGTGGAGAACCTTGAGTCGATGGTGCAGGACTATCTGAATGACTCAACAGAGGTCTATGTTCATGATGACCCATTGGCGTATTGGCATGGGAAAAAAGAATTGTGGCCAGAGATCTCCAACCTGGCTATAAACTGCTTGTCTTGCCCACTCGCAAGCGTGTCTTCTGAACGTGTTTTCAGTGCTGCTGGTGGCATTGTAACTTGCAAAAGGACCCGCCTCTCACCCAAAAATGTGGAGAGGGTAACAATGATCAAGATGAATCAGCACCTCATACCACCAGATTACAAAGTACGAGAATACACGCCGGAAGAAGACGAGGAGGACACCAACTTAGATGAGGGACTTTCTTCTCTGTTAGGTGACCTACTCCCGCCTGAATTCGCAGAGTATGAGGACGAACTCTTCTTCCCTGACACCAAGCCCTGAAAATGAGCCAATGAATCAATAACTTTCTTTTTCGTCCTTATTCACTTTTATTCCTGTGTGTAGGTCTTTCTTTGTTTTGCAAAGTCAATATAAATAAAAACTTTAATCACCTAATCACAAAAACAAGCCCATCAGCAGAACTGTCTTCACTTATTTGCTTATTGATTTAAAGGTGCCGCAGTCTGCATTCCTCAGGTTCACAAGTTCACAAGAACATGCTCCTCCATCCTCCTCCTCCAGACTCCTATTTCCCTCAAAGCAAAGGGCTGGATTACGCCCAATGAAGAAAGACTCTTCACTTGTGGGGGTGTTCTACTTCTTTGCGGGTGAGTTGACGGCTCTGAGGCCATTGCTGGGAAGGTCTAATACCGGATAAAAGTGGTTTGGCGAAAATCAGACTTGAAAAAGTTTTTGCCTTTTTGCTCACTATCATGTTTTCGGGGGCCTGTTGGGGGGGCCATCCTTAGCAAAAAAGTTTCAGGGTTACTGCCTGGAACAATTTATTTGGCTCTAAAAAATGGGAACAATTCCAATTAATCTTATTGGAGAGTAAACAAGCTAATCCACCCTTCGCATGGCCTCTCCTAGAGGGAAGTGCACTACCATCTAAAACATAATAATCTTTTTCCATCGTTAGTTTCCCCTCCACCCAGGTCTCCTGAAGGCAAATAACATCAGCTTCTAGGGCTTGCAAGAATGACAATTTTTCCGGAGTATTCTTCAAACCCGCAATGTTCCAAGAAATAATTTTTAAATCAGTGTTAAAAATTGAAATGCGGTTTAAGGCTAGAGGAGGATTTGCTTGAGAGAACGCCAGGCAACCAACTCCATTTAGAAATGTCATCCATCGAAACTGGTTTAGAAGGAGGAGGATTTTTATAGATTACTTGTTGTTTGATTTTGGATACACATATTTTTAAATCCTCAGTTTTAGCTGAGGACCAGTCTGTAGAAACCGGATTTACTCTGTGGACTGTTGACAAGTTAATGGATAATTTGTTACCCTGTTCCTCAATGAAGAAAGGGGTAACATCTATCCCTCTTATTTGTAATTCCTCTGCCCTGTGAACGATATGATTTAATACCAGTTTAGAATGAAATTTAACCCTGGCTGTTTTCTCTATGGTGGAGTTCAGAAGTGATACCAAGTCTAAATCGGAAGATTGAATAAGTTTTAGACTTTCGATCTCTCTGAAACATTTGAGAAGTACCGATCTATTTAAGATAAGATTGGTATCAAAAAGAGGAATAAAATCCAAGAAGGCGGTGTCTACACTTTCTTTCTCCTGAATAGGCAGAATGAGGACATGCTCAATTACAGGTAAATCCTGAAATGGCTTAGCCAGAGGATTAAGGGTTGGGAGTAAAGCATTTACGGGAAAAATCGATTCAACAGTACGAGAATAGCTCAAGGGTCCTGCAGATTCAATATTAATATTCGCATGGTCCCCTTTGGATGCACCAGTTGTGTCATCAGGTAGGTTAGGTGACAATTCTTCAGGCCAGGATTTTTCTGGCGAGGCCTCTAAATTGCTTTCAAAATTAATTTTCCTCTGTCTTTTTTTATAGAATCTTCGGATGGGTTTCCTTTTTTTAGCTCTATTCTTTTTTTGCATTGAGGCTACTACCTTTTCATCATTATTTGGGGGATCAGCACGTGCCTCTTTTTCTATGAGGGGTAAATATAGGAAATACAGGAGGCGTTTCCATGTTTTGCATGTCAACCGAGTCAATCAAGGGTTCTATCTCTTCATCAAGGATGACGATACAATTGCCTCCAGCTGAAACTGCATTGTCGACTATGAGACTCGCCGGGATAGCCGCTATCTTATTTCCAATCCGACCTTCGGAAACGAGATTCAGGTCCATTTGAACTGGGTCTAAAATTTCCATCTCCTTTGTTAACCTCTTGTCTTTACTCCTTTTTAACCAATAAGTTGGCAGACTCAAGATGCGACCCAAAATCGGTCCCACCTTTATCAAGGACACAATCTGAGCCTCCAACAAATTTTTCCAGTAAAAGTAGAATGGATGATAACAAGTGTTCTAAAGAAGACAAGGATTTAGAAATTAAATTATCGTTGCCAATAAGAGAACTAGGGAGAATGTTATTCATATTAGTGCCAGGGCTAGAGGTAAGGTTTAGCTGAGAAAAATCTAATTTGTTAGAGGGAGTGCTGCTTTAGAGATGAAGCCTAGGGGTTAAAGGAACTTCTTGAGCATTTGTATTGAACAGAGCTTTAGCATGAGCAAGTTCTGAATACCTCTTTTGGGACTCTAAATCTATATCAAGTAATGTAAAATCACCATCCGTGATTACGGGGGTATGAGGTGACCCAATTGGATGTGTTGGGTTAAGCGCTGCTAACTCAGATAATTTTTAAGAAACGTCATTAGAGGTTTTTAAATTGTTAAAACCAAAAGCCCCAAGGGGGTGATCCATTTGCCTCTGTAAATCTATCAAAACAAGAGGCGGACCCCCCACTATTTCAGAGGAGAGATTCCCAGGGTGGGGCGTTAAGAGAACCTCGATCTGAATGATATTATCCTTAACAGGGAGAGAAACTGCCTCTGACTCTTTGCCCTTTAATTCATCAGAGTTTAGGCCATCAGACACAACTTTATCCTCTCCCCTTTCCCATAAACTGTACAGTTGGCATTGACCTTTCAATTGCAGGGTAGAATTAATTTTATTCCGCAGGGGATTAGATTTCGTTTTAGAACATGACCTCCCCACTAATACTCGGCCTGAACGAAGTTTTTTTGCAGTCATATTAAAAAACAAAAGAGCACAACAGAAAGAGCAAAACAGTAATATATCACTCTTAACCAGAAATAGAATAAGTTCAATGAACAAAGAAAAAAATCGGAAGACAAAATACAGTGACGGCTAAGAGTGCTGAAGTGCCTAGGGGATTTAAAATGCAAACAACTAAGTGTGGCAAATTAATAGAACAAGCCAAAGGGACGGGGCCCAGCCTACTTCAGCCTCTGACGGCCGCAGACGGTCCCGCCCTTGTCCCGGACTTCTCCCGGGACGCTCCCGCGCGGCGGGGGACTGGGCCTGAATATATAGGGAGGAAGAATAGGTAAAGGGGGCGGAGCAGGCAGGGAGAGCAGCCCAGGTGGAAGCAATGGGCTCACAGGGACTCCTAGGATATGGAGTCCCTGATACTATGCTCGCAGCCCTGACTCAGCACACCCCAAGGACCTTTCAGGCAGCGCAGCCCCTCTGCAGCTTCAACTCCCGCTGAAGGATTCAGCGCTGCGGGACCCGCAAAGTGGGTCCGGCGAGTTGTTGTAAGTGGAGGGGCAAAGAGCAGCAGCAGCAGTTAGTCCCGTGGCAAGGCAGCAACAACAGTTCCTCAGACAAGTGGAGAATATCCAGAACAAGCCACAGGTATCCGCCTTTAGAATTGAATGAGGAGTTATTCCTTATTCGCAAATAAGAATTTATTTTGCGATTCCTACATGAATCCCGTTTTGCGAGTCTGTAATAGCGATTCCTTATTATTCGCTATTACAGACTCACAAAACATGCCGATGATGAATCGGGCTGCAAGTCCCCATTTTTGTACTTTTGCTTTTTGGCTGTTTGGGGGTCTTCTACTTGTTTTTGCCTGGGTTGACGGCTCTGGGGCCATTGATGGAAAGGTCTATTACCGGATAAAAGTGGTTTGGACAAAATCCATGAGGAAAAAGTCTTTGCTATTTCTGACATTTCGCTAAATTTAGCGTTTTCGGGGGCCTGTTTGGGGGGCTTCCTAGTGTTTGTGGTGGGTTTCGGGGTCTGGGAGCACTGCTGGGTATGGATACTTTTGATTGCAAGAGGTTTGAAGCAAATCCATGGTGGCAAAGAGGAGTTAGGTCCCAGCTGCAGAGCGCGCGCGGAGTGATTCTGGAAAATTTCTAAGTGCCCATTTTTGAAGTTTTGCTTTTTGGCTGTTTGGGGGTCTTCTACTAGTTTCCGCCTGGGTTGACGGCTCTGGGGCCATTGCAGGGAAGGTCTAATACCGGATAAAAGTGGTTTTGACAAAATCGGAGGCGAAATATTTTTTGCGTTTTTGCTGACTTGCTTGTCTTTGAGGTGCTGTTTGGGGGGGTTCCTAGTGTTTGTGGGTGGGTTTTGGTGTCTGGGAGCACTGCTAGCACAGTCTAATTTTGATTGCATTTGTTTTACAGGAAATCCATGGTGGAAAAGGGGAGTTAGGGCCTAGCTGCTCAGCGCATTTGGACAGAATTGAAAGAAGGCCAATAAATATTGTAAGTGTGAGATTTTCCATTTTTGCTTTTTGCCTGTTTGGGGGTGTTGTGCTTTTTTGCAGGTTGGTGGGTGGGTCTTGGGGCATTGCTGGGAAGGTCTAATACCGGATAAAAGTGGTTTGGAGAAAATCCATGCTGAAAAGCCTTTTGGCACTTTTTGTAACTTAGGGTTCGTTAGGGTTAGCACTAGCAGCAGTATTCCATATGTTTGGGGGTTTTCTAGATTTTTGCAACTGGGTTCTGGGGTCTTAGGGCCACATGCATCATTGTAAGGTTTTGCGATTCCTTATTTGCGATTTTTTGGGAATCGCAAATAAGGAATCGCAAAATGGGATGCATGATGTTAATCGCATAATATTTGCGATTTGGTAAAAGTCGCAATTTTTACAGAATCGCAAATATTATGCGAATTCTAATTTGCGATTTTGCAATTCCCATTGATTCCTATGGGCCAAAAGGCCTATAGGAATCAATGGGAAGGCATTGACATTTTGCGAATTTCAATTAGCGATTCGCAAAATGTTAATGCATCATTATTATTATTATTATTATGTTTCTTATATAGCGCCTGAATCGACCCCCGAAGGGGTATCTCCGCGCTTGCCTTGGGAACCCGTCCTGGCTTTTCCCTGTGAGATAGCCCCTACAGGGCATCCCCAAGGTGAAAGCCAGGCATCCCGCCGCGGGGGGCCGTTGTGGAGATTAAGCAAGCTTAATGCCCAGAGTTGCAGAGTGTGAACCCATGATTAGGTCAGGCACCGAAACGAGAATTATCGAGTCCATGGACATTTGAGCTCAAGACCCTGCCGCGTCGGGAATTGAACCCTGGTCCTGGGTCTGACCTCTGCTTCAGGGTCTGCCTGCTCTAACCAGTGAGCCACACTTCTCCTGGGTGCAGGAGGGGGGTTCAAAGGACCCCCTTCTGCACCCCTGAAATGTATTTTAAAGTGCATGTTTCACACACACACGTCCTAAGGACATGTGTGTCTGTAACATGACAGTGTTTAAAATGCAATTTTGAGCAATTTAATACTTTTCCGCAAATTACCACGAGGTTCACCCTCGTGGTAATTTGCACCCCCTAATTGAATATTCGCAATTTGAAAAACAATCATGCATTGCTTTTAAGGAATCGCAAATTTGCGATTCCTTAAAAACAATCGCATTTTTGGAAATCGCTAAAAATAGCAAATTTCACAAAAATGCATGATGCATCCCAAAAACTTATTTAGGAATCGCAAACGGCTGAATTTACCGATTCGCACCGTTTGCACTTCCTAAATAGGTTGATGCATGTGGCCGTTAGAGCACTCGTGGGAATGTGTAATTTTGGTTGCAAGTGATTTGAAGACAATCCATGGTGGGAAAGGGGGGATTTGGCCTAGTTAAAGAAAGCGTTTGCCACTATTCTTAACTTAGGGCTTGTTAGGGTTAGCAGTATTGTATTGCATGTGTTTAGGTGGGGGGATGTTTGCGGGTGGCTTTGCGAGTCTTGGAGCGATGCTGGGTATGGATACTTTTGCTTGCTTGCAAGTGGTTTGAAGACAATCCACGGTGGGTAAGGGGGGATTTGGGCCTACTTTACTTTCAAAGTACGTTTTGTCACCATTTTTTCTACTAGGCCTCGTTTTTTGAGATCTGATTGGGGGTCTTCTACATTTTTGCGACAGGGTTTAGTAAGGGTCTGGGAGCACTGCTGGGAAGGTCAAATTGTGTTCTAAAACACAGTTTACAGTACACCTAGCTTGAGGGGAAAGATCTGCTAAATTAATTTGCCCATACTTATTTATCCTTCAAATGGAGACTCAGACAGAGTACGCACTTTCAAAAATATTGTACTGTCTATTAGGAAACTCAAAGTGTGAATTTTTGCACTACACAGAGTACATACCTTATATTTATTTGTCAGTGGTGTTCTAATATCACTTCCTGTTTTTCCATCAATAATTACAGGCCAGGTTTCAGTCTGTGCAATGGGAAAAAAAGGATGAAGTCAGGCTTCACATTAGCGAACCGCAATTCAGCATCCGCCAGGCAGGTAGTGGACAGGGTGTCTTCTGGTCACCAACATTGATGGACGGAGCGTGACTATTGTGTTACTGTACGGGAGGAATTCACAAAGTCTAACTGTCAGTTACACCCAGTCATGGACTTAGTAAACCCCACTTTAGCAGCTACCGCGGAGGTTGGATTGTTGATGGGCCTCTTCTGAATGCAGCTTGGCAGACAAAGGCTCATAAATATCGTTAAAAGAGTGGGAGGGTGAGCAAGTGGAAGGATGGATGGATGGATGGATGAAAGGATGGATGGATGAGTAAACAGGAGGTAAGATGGATGGATGAATGGATGGATGGATACTCGAAAGGGCGGATAGATGGATGATGAGTGAAAGGATGGTGGATGAGTGAGTGAAAGAATGGAACAGATGAGTGAAAGGGTAAATGGATGTGTGGATGAGTGAATGGATGGATGCGTGAAAGGCTGCATGGATGGACAGAGTGAAAGGGTGGATGGATGGATAAGCAAAATGATGGATGGATGAGTGTAAGGATGCATGCAAGGATGGATGACTGAAAGAATGTGTGGATAAGTGAAAGGTTAAACTGATGGGCAGTTTACTGAAAGAATGGATGGATGAGTGAGTGAGTGAGTAAATGGATGGATGGATGAGGGAAAGGGTAAATAGATGGATGGATGAGTGGAAGGATGGATGAGTGAAAGGGAGGATGGATGAGTAAAAGGATAAATGGATGGATGAGTGAAAGGATGGGTGGATGATTGAAAGGATGAAAGGATGGATGAATGGATGGACAGATGGATGGATGAATAGGTTTAGTGGATAGGTGTGAGGATTCCTGGATAGGTTTGGATATGGATTGATGGACAGATGGATGGGCAGATGGAATGGTGACAGATTGACTGATGGATGAAAGATTAAATGGATGACAGAATGTAAAGGTGAAGCAATGAGTATTAGCTGGTGGATGGAAGGATGAAAGGTTGAATGGATTCATTATTGGATAGAAGAGACAAGCAAGCTCTTCTGGGGAGGATTTTGATACCTTTGCTTTGCTTGCTTAGTGCCATAAGAGCTTTGGTTTAAAGTGGGGAGTATTTTAAATTTCTGTAGGCATTGGCGTGAAATTCCACTCAGCTTGCGGAGTTTGCAGAGTTTTTCCCACTCCACATGCCACATAGCACGTGGAGTTCTGAAAAACTCTGCTCCGTATATCGGACCGGAGTATATTCTTCGCGTGAGCGAAGAAAAACGTACTCTAGACCACTTCTCGGTAAGATTTCTCAATGCAGGCAGTCGCGGTTGCCCTCTACCCCAAGCATTGAGAAATCTTCTCTTTGCATTGAGGAAGCTGCTGCTCGGTAGAACATCTACTTGAACAGAAGCAAGAAGCTGTGCTCTCTTGCCCTGCGCACGATGCTACTCGCACTGATTTTCCATCGAGGGGCAAACACCCAGTGGTAAAAATCATCACGAATGGCGTGACATAACACACTCCACCACTTTTCGAATGCCGCATAGCGAGACAAAGCTTTTTGGTCACTTTTGTGGAGTTCTGCATAGGGGAAATCAGTGAACTCTACATAGGCCTACTTTTCTGGCTACTCCCTTGCACTCAGTCATTTGACCCAGGACAGGCAAAATGCACAAAAGGGCTAAGGGCTGAAAAATGGCAACATTCTAACAGTCGAATCTTTAAAATTGCAAATCAGAAACATGACTTTAACATTAAATTGGGTTTTTCTTTACAATTCCAAAGACGCCAAAGATGAAATAGCTGCCCGCTACCAATCGGAAATGAAAGTTTATTAAATGTAAAAAGGATCTACAATGTTCTCCCTTGGGAGGAGTAGGTCCCAAAGTAGTGGAAAACAGGTTTAGGACTGCTCGCTACCAGGACATGTAAAACAAAAACTACATTCCAACCTTGAATTACAAAGCACCCTACCCTATGGGCTACTTAGAACCTACATTAGAAGTGACTTATATGTAATAAAAGAGGAGTTCATTGCTGGGCAATGTATTGTAATGCCAAGTCCATATGGCATTTTGAAAATGCAGTCAGACTACAGTGGCACGCCTGAAACATGTGCCAAGGTGCTACTTAAGTGGGTGGCACAATAAGTGCTGCAGGCCCACTGATAGCTTTTAATTTACAGGCCCCGAGTATATGGTATACAACGGTACAAGGGACTTACAAGTAAATTAACAATGCCAATTGGGTATAGCCAATTTAACAATTTTTAGGACAGTGAGCACAAGCACTTTAGCAGTGGTGCGCATAGTCCTAAGGCCAACAAAAATAAGTTCAGCAAAATATAGGAGGAGAGGCAAACAGATTCGGAGAAGACCAACGTAACGCTTACATGTCTAATGTTCCCAAAGCAGTATTTCTCCTCAGGGCTTTATAAGACATGTCAAATCGTCATTCTTTTCTCCAAGAATTCTCCATGGGTTCCAAAAATCATGTGCAGATCAATTACCCATCTGCTTAGGTTGGGCATGCTCTAATTTACAGTGTCACTAATGCAGGGCAGAAAACATTTCTTAGGGATACATACTACAACTGAAGCTCTTCAGTTGGCAAAGAGTGACATGGTCATGAGAAAAGGTATCATTATTGTCAAGGACACCCTTAAGTTCAGATCCATGATGTGGCCACCTCAATCTGGTTTCCTTTTGACAAAGACTTTGAAATGGCTGACTTCTATAGTGTATGCGCAGCATGTTCAGCATCTTGAGGTCCCACATTTTACTTTCTTTTCAGCTGCGGCTTGATTATTTAATTATTACCTCTGCTATGTTTCCTAGAACATATATCAAATATATAGGATGTTAAATCCTTAGGGTATTCTTTCCCCAGAGCCTTTGCTTTTTTGCCTCACTATTTGCTGAACTGTTTTTGTTGGTTTTAGGACTCTTTGCCTGTTATCAACGGACCTGCGTTTGGAGAACTGAGGAGGGAGCCGAGGGTGCCTGCTGTCGCTTGCCTGCTTCTACCGCCACGACTCGCCGGACCCGCTTCGCGGGTCCCGCTTCGCGGCTGGGAGCGGACTTCTGGCACTTGGAAGGGGTTTGCTTGTACACCTAAGACCGGCAGGGCTGCGAGTGTGTAGCGGTGGACTCCAAGCTCCAGGAGTCCCCGCGCGCCCGTGTCCACCTGGGCTGCTCTCCCTGCCGGCTCCGCCCCCACCTGGAAGGATATAGCGGCGTCCCGCCCTGACATCAGTGGATTCCTTGCCTGTTATCAACGGACCTGCGTTTGGAGAACTGAGGAGGGAGCCGAGGGTGCCTGCTGTCGCTTGCCTGCTTCTACCGCCACGACTCGCCGGACCCGCTTCGCGGGTCCCGCTTCGCGGCTGGGAGCGGACTTCTGGCACTTGGAAGGGGTTTGCTTGTACACCTAAGACCGGCAGGGCTGCGAGTGTGTAGCGGTGGACTCCAAGCTCCAGGAGTCCCCGCGCGCCCGTGTCCACCTGGGCTGCTCTCCCTGCCGGCTCCGCCCCTAGAGACCAATTAGTCAGCAACAAAAGGGAAGCGCCATCCCCGCTGCGCGGGAGCGCGCGGGAGGGCGCCGGGAGAAGCCCGGGACAAGGGCGGGACCGTTTGTGGCCGTTCGTGACCCGGAGTGACCGGACCGGGCCACCCCTCTAACCTGTGTGAGTCTCCATTTCTAAGGACAATGGCTGGCAGAGACAATAGGATCAAATCCTCCTTAACTGGTAGCCTGTCAACCGCCGGAGGTATGGAGAAATTCCTCATAAGGGCTAATAATATTATAGACAAGGAGATAGTCATACTGGAAAAGCGTTTGTCAACTGAACTCATCTCTCTTAAACGCTCATCCATAGGACCCCTTGCTAACGCTAAAACGCCCAATAGAAATAGCGATCAGTCTGCTATTGCGGAGACAATATCCCCGTCTAGAGAAGATCCTGGCCCCTTGGCCACCTTGGTTACCCCAACTGAAATTGTGGCTGACCCTAACTGTGTCCCCGTAAGCAATAATGTCTCCCTCTCATCCCACCTTGATGTGAGTACTACAGAGAATAAGAGCCAAGGAGAAAGAGAGGGTGCAGTTAGGAAACGGAAAAGAGTGTATAACAAGAAAGAAACTAAAACGGGAAGGGCTGTAAAATCTGCTAAGGTGCGGGAGGTACCACCCCAGACCACCACTAATCCCCCTGACGTCCACCTCCCGAATAGAGAAATATCCATGGAATGGGCCGTGGCCTTACTTAAATCAATCATATCCCCATTAGAAACTAAACTGGATAGGCTATGCTCCAGAATATCCAATGTAGAGAAAACATCTGCCTCCATTTTAGCCACCCTCGGTAACTTCCAGAGCCAACATATCCCTCCGACTATCATAACTCCTTTGATTCCCGCTCCTCCCAACCCGCATCCGAATCAACTAAATATCCCCCCACCGAATACCTGCATACCAACCCATATCCCCCCTCAGCCCAATAACCCAACAGCCGATAATGTGGTGAGTCAACAACCAAGCCAATCTAACCCACCAGCCCATACGGTTGAGGGAAATCAGGGAGCACCGAGTGAGGTACATAATACCCCTAGACCTAGACGGCCTGATCTTCCACCGGAGGCAAATCGGTTTACTGTCATCTTAGCCGGAGTTCCACCACTAGAAACAGGGGAATCAGAAACCTTTAGCTCCCTGAAAAATAAAGTAATAAAATGGCTCAACTGGAACAGACCACTCCCGGGCCACTTACACAACGAAATTATTATGGTCAGGAGGGTTCCTTGGATAGGCAAGACCCCTAAAAACATCAATGGGGACTGCCTAACCGTTAGTTTCAGAGACCCCCGCACAGTATCTCATATATGTGCACGTTTCAATAGATCCTTTGATTCAACCATCCAGACCCTTCCTGTTTCCTATTTCTTTCCACCAACCAACACTCGCTACCAGCCGAGAAGAGGGGACTGGACCGTTGTGGAACGGAGGGGTAGGCAACGAGCGTATGATGCCAGACCACCTAGACAACCTCAATACGCACCCCAATTCCACCCCTTCATGGATCATAACCGCTTTGGTTGCTTAGATGGCCTAGAGGGAGTAGACTGACTACACCCCGTCTCTTCCTCCTTGGAGCCGACCCATGTCCTAGCTAATTCTGATGCCTTACCCATGGTTCATTTACCCACCCCTATCCCAGCTATCCCCACCAAACCGGTCCAGATTTCACCCGTTATGATCCTTACTACACAATGCTCGGAAACCATTCCCATCACTCCTACCCGAGCTACCCCCACTGTACCAGACCTGATCCCTCCAGATATGACCCATACTACACCTTCTATCTCAACTACCCACACTAATACAGTACAGGACCCAAGGCTTAAGGGATATTCATTGGTGAGCTGGAACATTGCTGGGTGGCGGCAAAAAGTTTCAGCCCTGGGTTGGAGGGAACACATTGTGGACTTTGACATTTTATGTCTGCAAGAAACGTGGTCAGTGGAAGATATTGTCTTCGATGGTTTTGTTTCATACAACTGTAATGCGGTAGAATCTGTAATGGGGAGGGCCAAAGGGGGATTGCTGATTTTATTGTCTGTACACCTCCCTATACATGTAAGGAAAAGCCATATAGTGGGGTCCCATTCGCAAATTTTGGAAATATCAGTAGACAGGGACAGAAATCTATTGCTGATTAATCATTACAATAACATCTTTGACCCTTCCAGTACCACTGTAGTAGACGAACTCGAATCTGTCTTGGATTCCATTCTCTGCAATTCGACTGTATCCTATGATATTGTTTGGGGGGGAGATTTTAACATCAGAACCTGCCCTCTCTCATATTCAACTACATGTGGATACGATGGGGAAAATGGGGAAAATCTACTACACTTTTTACACTCTCCATATGGCACCTCCCTTAACAACTTGATGTTAAAATCTGATGTATCCATCCACCAACATGCCCCTGATCATGAGGGTAACCTGGCGCCCACCTTCACGGGGAGAAACACTACCTCTATCATTGATTTCCTGATCATCTCCAACCGGGTAGCTCCCCATTGTTCGGTCCCACAGATCTTAGACCTCAGCCTGAGTGACCCCAACGCTCTTACTATGGTCATATACTGTGAGCTCCATAGGGATGTATTCTCCGGTAGGGTTGTTGACGACATTATCCCATGTAGACCAAATGGGACTCGCATCAAGTGGAGTGGGGAAAAATCAGAGAACTTACATTGTAGGGTGGTGAAAGCTGGCCTAAATACGATACTTAGTTGCCTTGATATGGAAGCCCCCCCAGAACAATCTGTAAATAACTTTGAGAAGTTGGGTACCATAATTAAGCAAACCCTCACCACAAAGAAGGCTAAAACTAGACGGGCTACACAGGGTTGGTTTAACCAAGCATGTACAAGGGCATTAAAAGCCCTTAAACTTGCCCTCTCCACAACCCCGAGAGACAGGGAAGCGGTCACATCTCTGAGGGCCAATTACTAAAATGAGCTCAAACTCAGGAAACAAGAACTAAGAGAAATAGCCTGGGAAGATCTGAGCAAAGCTGCAGCCCTCCGGGACAGCAAACTATTCTGGAGTACCATCAATAGCCCATTCCTGCAAAAAGAGGAATTCCCTGTTCTCACTGCCCAAGTTAGTGAAGATGGTTGGGTGTCCCACTTCTCAGGGATCTTTGATCCTATTGGAGAGTCCATTGCCAATTTTAATTCTATCTGCATTACCCCAGCTGAAACTCCGAGAATCACGATCCATGAGGTGGATATGGCAATAATGAATAGTAAAGGGGGAAAGGCTCCAGGCCCAGATGGGGTACCAATCGACCTATACAAATTCGATCCAGCCCTCTGGAGCCCATTATTGACCATAGCTTTTAATGCTGCTATGGATAACAGGACTCCCTCTACCTGGGGTGAATCCATTATTATCCCAATCTATAAGAAGGGGGATAGAGGAGAGGCTAAGAACTACCGCCCTATCTCCCTTCTGGATTCCTCACTAAAAATCTTGAGTAGGGTCCTGTTAGCACGATTGGAAGATTGGGCCCTAGATAACCATATTCTTGCCCCATCCCAATATGGCTTTAGAAAGGGCCTTGGTACGATTGAACAATGTATCAACTTGAACCTTTTAATAGGAAAGTATACCAAGGCCAAGCCGGGCTCATTGTTTTTGTGTTTCGCAGATCTTTCAAGCGCATTTGATCTGGTGGTCGACCATGCCCTGTTATGGACAATTTTACTGGGTATGGGAGCCCCCCCTGATATTATCCATTTTCTAGCCACACTTTACTCAAACTTATCTGCCCAAATTCGCTATGGTCCAGAGGGGGAGTGCACACGAAAGATTAGAGTAAGATCTGGCATCCGACAGGGATGTGTATTGGCCCCGTTGCTTTTTTCACTCTTCATTAACTCGGTTGAGCAAGAATTAAAGCAAATCCATGCTGATGCCCCCCAAGTAGGAGGCACCCCCATACCGGTATTACTCTATGCCGACGATACGGTCCTACTTTGCAGGACCCCTATAGGCCTTCAAAAACTGATGGACGGGTTCTATGATTTTATACAGAGAAGGAAACTCAAAATCAATAACTCCAAAACGTTTGTCATGGTGTGTGGGAAAAAGCTGAAACTTTTTAAACCCTTCTGTTTTAAGGAAAACCATATTGCAACTGTTACCAATTTTTGTTATTTGGGTGTTACTTTTAATGACAGAGGATCGTGGGATCCAGAGGAGACTAATGTCAAAGCCAGAATGGGGAAAGCATCCTCAGGCGTCTTCCGCTTTGCCTCCAAAGTAGGAAGCCGCCGTATTGTTGATATGCTGACTATATACAAGCACAGATGTACCTCGATAGCATTGTATGGTTCGGGGGTGTGGGGACACTGCAATGCCAGGACCCTACAAATTGAAGAAAACAAGTTCATCAAACGGCTGCTTTGTCTTCCCTCCTCGGCATCTACTGTTTTAACTCATTTGGAACTAGATTTGGATTACCTGTCCGATCTTACCGGACTAAGGCCATTGCTGGTATGGAAATCCATTTTTACCAAGATGGAAACTGCATTTACCAAAGATATCATCAAGGACTGCTTACTCTTGGATAAAGTTTTAAGTATCCCATGGTTAAAATATGTAGTTTCGACTGTTAAGGACCTGTTTGACATGGATTTATGTAACGAACCCACCTGTTTGAATTCTCTAAGCAAACAGGAACTAAAAAATGACTATCTTAGGGCGAAATGGGATGTGCGAAGTTATGCTACTAGAGAATATTCCACACATATTTTCCACTTGTCATTGAATGATGATAGCCGTGGTATTCCTATGCACCTTAATGTTATCCACAGACAGTCCCACCAGTTTGTTCTCTCAAGACTGAGATTAGGTATAGTACATAACCTGGTTGCCTTCCCAACAATGAAATCTCACCCAGTTACTCCTTGTCCGTGTGACGGTTTTACCAAACAAAGCACATCGCACTTTTTACTACTCTGTCCTTTGTATAAAGCGCAACGCATCTGTTACCTCAAGCCTATGTTCCTTAAATATTCCATGTATACCACTGGTAACGCCATGAGGCTTCTTTTCTCACTTTCAAGCCCTGATATATGTTTTTTTACTGCCACTTTTATTCTGAAATCTATTAGAGCTAGACTTAGTATGGTTTTTCCGTAAATTTATGTGCAGCAACCCCCACACCATGTGACAAGGCTATCCCTGTTTATCATTTTGTGAATCATGTATATGTAATTTTTTTTTAACTGTATACTTTTATGATGTTTTTTTAAACACTCGAATAAAGTTATAAACTGAAACTGACTCTTTGCACGTTACCACTACTAACCAGTGCTAAACTGCATGTGCTCACTCCCAAAAACATGGTGATATTGATTTCTCCACAGTTAGCATATGTAATATACTTATAACTTCCTAGTAAAGTGCCCCACATGCACCTAGGGCATTTAAATTAAATGCTACTTGTGAGCCAGCCACACTGATTGTGCCACCCACTTAAGTAGTTCGTTCAACATGTCTCAGACCAGCCCCTGCAGAGCATTTGTGTGCCATGTCGACTTGGCTTTTAAAACCCCTTGCCAAGCCTTAAACTCTCCTTTAATCACATATATGTCACCCCTAAGGTAGGCCCTAAGTAGACAATAGGGCAGGGCGTTATGTAACTAAAAGGTAGGACATGTACTTTTACGTTTTATATGTCTTGGTATTGAAAAAACTCCCAACTTTGTTCTTCTCTCCTGTGAGGCCAACCCCTCTCATAGGTTAGCATTGGGGATTTGTTATTACACTGAACAAGCTATAATTCCTGATTGATAGGGAGTAGATCTGTCAAGTTTGGTACCTATTGACTTGTAATAACACATCCTCTTCAATTTAAAAGTTGGATTTATAATTGCAACTTTAAAAATGCCATTTGTAGAAAGTGGGCATTTGTTCTGCTCTGTCTCCAATAGACATCTGGGGTGGGTGACAGCTGGGACTTGTACTTTCCCTCTAGACAACCACACATCAAGGGAGCTCAGTTGTGACCGCTGGGTTATCCATATCCCTATGGGGCATCCTGGGCAGGATGTGAGAGAGAAGCTGGAGACACAGCCTCAATCTTACATGTGAATGGGCTGTCTCCTGTCCCCACATAAAGGACTGCGTAACCCCCTATAGAGAGTCTGCAGCTAGGGCAGAAAAGGTTGGACCCAGGTGCATTTCAAAGCCCCTCTTGAAAGTCTCTCCCACTTTAAAGGCACAACTGGTATAAGTACTGGACCTCTGACACTACAAACTCAGTACACATCTGAACCTGTGGATACTGTGCCAGAAAGAACAGATGTGCTACTGAAGGACTGCCTTTCTCACGGACTGCTGCTATGGGAGAACTGCTTTTTTTTTTTGCTGACATGCCTGAGGTCTGCTTGCTGTCCTTCTTCCCTGGATGAGAAGGACTGGACCTACTTTACTTGAACCCAGAGTGACTCCAAGGACTGGTCTGCTTGTCTCCTGTTCTGAAGTCTCAGGGACATCAAACATTTTCAATAACCCTGCTACAGCACCCAGCCTGTGCCATCTGTAAGTCTTGCCCTTCAAAGTGGTGCCTATACAATCCTGGGCCCTGGGAAGTAGTTGAAAAAGTGCTGTCCCAGCAGAAACCCATGCATCGACGCTGTTGCACTGTTAGGAACTGACGCACCTCCATTCATGCCAACATATCGGCCCTGCTGCGAAGATCAACTGCATTGCATCGCTGATGGCGCAGCTCATCAGCTCTATTCCCAAGGCATCTTTGACTTTGTCCGGCTCAGAGCTGATGCATCCCTTACATCCCAAGGGTTGACTCTTCGCCTCCTTTGTCCCTTGCATCTCATTTTGACCATTGACACAACCGCAAACCAACGTACTGTTTCAGTGGGCCAAGGCTAGTCCTTGTATCGGACCCACCCACCATCATGGTCAGCCTGAACTTTCGACTTTGTCCCGGTCAAGCGTGGCCAGATAGCCCCAGTTGGTACTTTATGCTTTTAAGCACCACATTTCAAGATATTCTTTAAAAGTTCATAATTCCTTTTCTACTTATTGGATTTGTGTTGTTTTGGTCTTGTCTTGTTCAATAAAGTAGCCGTATTTTTCTAACCAGGTCTTTTCGGAGTTTTACTGTTTTAAGTGTTGCACAAATACTTTACACATTGGCTTCTAAGTTAAGCCTGAACGTTCTGTGGCTATCAACCAGAGAGTCAGCACAGGTGGTTAATTTAGGGTAAATATCTGAATTACCCTGACCAGAACTGTGGTTCCTTCTTGTGCTTTTCTATCGCAGGAAGGCTACACTCCCACATACTTTGGAGGCTGATGGGTGCACTTCTTTCCGGTAATGCAGCCAAGAGTAAAAATAGGAATAGATTAAGGTACATTTGATCAAAAATGGCAGGGCTGATATTAGTGCCCATACTTTGTTGGATGCACTAAAGACAGTATTTGGTTGCTGTTTGCTCTCAAGCATCTCTAAAATGAGCAAGGTTACTAGGAGTATGGGGCGACTGGAGACTCAGCTAATGGAACTAGAAGTTATATGTAGGAGGACAGGTACTATGAAGGTTTTTCAATAACTTTTAGCAATTACCACAAATTAGGGCACTCATGGGAACAGTCCAGTCCGAACTGCCATGCCAGGTCCTCCCTGGACTGGAAGTAAGCTTCCTGGAACCGGTTTGGGATAACTCCCCTCATCAGCTTGATTCCAGTGGCAAAGAGAGCAAGAGACCAATATCTGGGTATACCCTGCCAACTTGAAGTGAAACAATCAAACACAAGGAGATGATGGACAGGGTGATGAAACTTTTTATACACTCCACAACGATTGGTGTCTTGACAGACATGGTAATAAGGCCCACAGGGTGCACCAGATGTAATAAAAGACCCAAAATTCACAACAAAGTTTGGAGTTCTCCAGCCCTTCAGAGACTCCAAACCCTTCAGAGGGGCACAATTCCAACCAATGCAAAAGAATATTTATGAGATATGGGAGACACAGGGATCACTTTCACATTCTGTAGGGGGGGCTCATCATTTTACACTATGCACCCGCACATATCAGGAATAATCGATCCATTTGTAAAGAATGTCTTAGTAGTAAATGCCACTTTCTTTTTCTTCTTGTGTCTTTTGAACGAATCATTCTTCTGCAGGGGCATTTGCATCAGAGTTAACGTAATAATAGTGCCGTAAGGAGATTGGCAATAAGCAGAGTTCTCGCCCACGCTGCACGGCTTCTATTAACAAGCTCGCTACCGGCAGCCAATTGAATGTAAGATCCAATTTAATCTCGGCAACACTCCCGCTGTTTCCTGGGAGACAGTCAGGGATTCAGGCCTTTCATCGCCGAGTGGCAAGCGCTTGAACTTTTAATGGTCCAGATCGTTGACTAAGTGTATAAACCATCCCTTGTGTAAATATGTATCTAGCTGAAGCTTACACGTTCGAATGACTCTCTCTAATCGTAGGTTTGGCACTCTGAAGTTATCTAACATTTTCATGGTGGCAGTTAAAAACGTGAAAGTGATATTTTATTAATGTAATATGCTTTCCGACAGTTTTAATGAATTTCCGAATTTTGCACAACAGGCCAGGTTACGTAAATTACCAGGTGATGGTCATTTCCACGTGGGTACTATTTAGCACACAACTCATATTGTAAGAGTCTTCTATTTTGTGCAATGTGTTGATATGCCCGTCAATGCCGGATCCCTGCTGTAAAAACAGCAATGACAGCTACAAAAAGAAATGGTGCAAAATGGCTCACAATCGGTATGTGTAAATCTGTGTCAAAGAGCAGTTACGCAAATTAGGCTCATCTTGCAGTTCTTGTAATCCATGTATTATTGATTTCAAAAGTAAGGTAGCAAAAATAAATTAGGCATTTATTTTTTTAAATGTATAATAAACGAAGGAGCAAATATGTTTGCACTGCTAAGTTTTGAGCAATGTCCATTTTTGATTGCTACTCATATAGACAGCACGTGTAATATTTCTTGCATCAGATAAGAAAATCACGTGGCAGACATATAAGCTAATGCCCTTTTAAATAGGAGCAACACTTGTCTTATCTGCCGCTCCATGTGCTGTGAGTAAGCCAGCGAGATTGTTATTATTAGATCACTGTAAGCAGTTTACAGTGAGGTGAATGCCAGGAGGCAGAATGCTACAACTGTACCCCATTCCGGTAGGTGCTGGAAAGAAGATTGCAGGAAATGAAAGCCATTGTAAGTTATAAGAGAATTAATTCTTCTTTAAGATAATATCGCATACTTAAAATATAATCCTCGCTTCCACCTTCCACCGGATGCCAGTGAAGGTCTAGTAGGAATGGAATTAGATTAACTAAAAATAAGTCTGGCGTCTTGATTCAGTTTAATATACAATCTACTCACTTGGATTTTAGTAATACCTAAGTAAAGATGGTAGCATAACACAGTTGGAACGTGATTAAAGCCATCACCATCATGATTAGAACATCTTTGGCCAGAAACCCAGCTATGTTCTTAATGTTATGGAGCATAAAAACACAAATAAAAAATGGGAAAAGAGGCACCCCCATTGCAGGTGGCCAAGTGGAAGAAGTCGATAGGTCTGCTTTGTTGTTCACTAAAAGGAAATCTGTTTTTTCTGTGTTAAATTCTAAAATGTTGTTACCCATCCTATCCCAGATAAAACACATTATACATTGAAAGGTCCTCTGGGAAGCAAGAGAGCCATCACGTCTAATAATAAGCTGATTGTCATCGGCATAATTATAAATTCTACAGTTCCAAGGCCTGAAGAAAAGGTCTAAGGTAAACATCGAACAAGTGAGGGGAAAGACAAGTGTCCTGAAGGACGCCACACTCCAACCGAGATTCATTCAGGGGCTTTAAAAGGACCCAAATGAACAGATTGCATACTGACACTCAGAAAAGATTTCATCCTACAAGAGCAGAACCCCGAAGCAAACAGCTTCCATACTGTCCATTCACAGTTTGTGGTTAACCGTATCAAAAACGGATGACAAATTTAACAGCAATAAGGTGTTGGTTGACCATCGTCACAGTCCTTACACATATCATCCCCTACTTCCAGCATAACAACCAATCAATAAAACAATCAATCAGGGTCCTTATAGCACACGACTACTCACCTGTGAGCGTCTCAACATGCTGGGTGGGGCGTCTCAGCATGCTGAGTGTGGGAGGGGAGTGAGGGGTGAACAAAACTCAGTACAGTGCTTAGGGTAAAATCCAGCTTGATGTGTATTAAAAAAATGCAAGGTTTCAAGATGGGCAAAGACAACTTGTCCCAGGATGCTTGTTATCGGTTCAGGGAGGACCTCGCTTGGCAGTTCAAGCTGGACTGTTCCCATGAGGCACAGGGTCAAGACTGATTTGCATATAGCTGGTTGTGAACTGATCTAGCGAAGTGAGCTAAAGAACCATGATGGATTTAACCCAGATCTGTGACTGGGGGTGAGTGTCTGAAAAGTTTCAGTGCTCCATCCATCATCTCTTTGTGTTCGAAGACAATAGGTGCCACTTGAGAATCTAGTAGGTTAGGTGGAGAAACAGACAATACAATTGGACACTAGTTTTTTTAAGCAGGGGGTCTACCCCTTGTTTTTTCTGCAGGGGGATTACAACTGCTTCCTTAAAGGAGTTTGTTTTACTTAAACATAAATAAAGAAGCAGCCACTGGGTTCAAGGTCACACTGATGGAGCAAGGACTCATAGACAAGAGACTTTCTCGGAAGCAATCCTCTCACGTAACTTTTAACCTCGTATTAACCTTGTATTCTGTAAATTATTATGCATAACAGACTACACTAAAGAAGAAGAAGCTTGCCTATGTGTTTTACTAATAAGTAAATCAAGTGAGATTCTAAAATGGCCGCTTACTGAAAAACGTTAGTGCACATGCATCTACTGCATCCATGCAGTATGACGTACTGTCGCTTGGAGGGAATTTCTTACACTTGCACAGTTGCTGACAAAATTGCTGCTTTGAAACTCACATGCGTGGCATCTGCTTTGCTGAAAGCTAAAACAAGTTATTTACTAAATGCTCATGCGGGGAAAGCATTAAAAAGTATATGGGGTTAGAATAGTGATAGGTGGTAGGTATACAGTGAAACTATTTATTTTTGATTTTACCATTTGTCTTTTTTACTCTTTTAATAGTACGAATAAATAGGCCTTTTCACGTGAACCAAAGTCTGTTCCCTCCTGATTGCTGCACATGCGTAGTACACTTGAGCCAGAAGAAGAACTGTGTCATGAAGACATAAAGGGATACATATCCCAGGAAACAGGACAACAGTCTACAGACACGGATGGGAACCCATGAACATTTACAAATTATGACAATTAAGATGTGAATGCAGGTGGGAATAAAACTTGTGAATACAAAATTAAGGGATGGGATTTAGAACAAAGAACCAAAAGACTATATTGAAAAATAAGCGTGTTATCACCATTCCTTGCCTGTCCAATCAGAGTTAGTATTTTTGTAAGTTTGAAACATTAATGGGTGGTACATGAATACCAAAGAGTATAATTGAGGTAGTTAGAGAGATGTTGATGCAGAATGCTGCAGAGCTCAGGATGCTGTCAGAGTGACAAGAGATGGTAAAGAAGAATCGAATTGCAGAGCCATTTACCTTAAGCTAAAAGATTAAGAAGAAGATCGGGGAAGAATCTCGAGGAGGAAGAGAGTGTCAGAGAGGGGTGCTATGCAAGCGTCGGTGGTAGAGAAGATATCTATCCTGTCCTGGTTCCTGTCCTGACGCCTTTGGTTGCCAGATCTTTTCTTGGGGACCCTTCCCAGCTCCTTGGCCAGGGGGTTAGTTTTCACACCATACTCAGTAATTTTAATTATATGTCTGTTTATGTGCCTATGTCCTTTTCTCTCTTTCCTCTCATTTCCATGCATAGTCATTGCATAGAATTAATGAATACATTTGATAATTGTTGTAATTGAATCTTCCTTCTTAATGAATAGACGGACACTGTTTTAGCTAAAGATTTAGAATTCTCCCCTTCTCTGTGATCATTTAATATTTGCAAGTAAATTAGTTTGTGTCATTTCATCATCAACTAGTTTAGGAACCAGAGGTATCTAATATTGATATGGTAAGAAACTCATAAAAACATGACCCCCAGCTGTTATTGCCAGGTTGTTGTGAATGTGTGTATGGGCCCAGGTGAGTATATGGTGTTGGATTAACTGTTGTTGGTAAGCTGCTAGATCAGCCCTGCCTAATGTAGTAACAAAAGTCCTCTGCTTATGGACCATACAAAGCAATGATACACACATGAAAACAGGGAGGCAACAATATTTGAACTATATAAACAAAGAACAATTCTTGGGCCTTCAGTTTTGAAGTCGAGTATTTATTAATTCAGGTCATGCCAATGCAGCCAACAGGTTTTGCCCTTAAAAAAGGCTTCATTAGGGCTAAGGGGTACCAAAGAATTTTATCCGGCGAGAGTCTTAATGAGTTGTACCTCTATGTTTTACGAGGTCATCCATTCGAAATCCTTTAAATTCGAATAGCCACTCCTCATGTCCCAGTGTTGAGAAAAGTAAATGTGTTGCAGGTGTTTATGGCTAAATCTGAAGGTTCAGGCAAAATTGCCTGGTCAAATCGCCTATGAAGAACCTCTATGATAGGAGGGTTGGGCGCAAGAAAACAAGCCATATGTCGGCCCAGAGACCCCTTACGTCTCCACCTTGGTCGTCCTATCACCCGGACCCGTTCATGTTTCACTCGAGTATACTTATGTATGATGTCACATTTTAAAATTGTTTTAAACAGTATTTTAATAAGGAATTAAATAGCTAGTTTTTCTGTTCTCCTTCCTCTGATTTATTATGTCTGAACATACCAAGTAAATGTATTGTTTATATAAATTCATTCTCATTTTGCATACATACGATTATATAGTGCAATTTTCATTCATTCAACTGAACAAGAGAACAATGATATAAGCGGTTTGAGGAAAGAGTGACTCTATTATAAAAAACAAACAAAAAACGCTCTGCTGTATGTGAAAAGGATATTGCAAGTATGGTTCAGTGACGGAACTCATTGGCGACTTGCAATATTCTTAGAATGTACTGTAAGGTACATTGTATCCCATTCATCATATTGACCTTGATTGCATTTAACTATATAAAAATGTAACTAAACTATTGACCTCCTTTGCAAGACGTGAATACGCTCTTGCATCTCATAAAGATAATCCAGAGTGCCCATACCTTAATCCAATCCAAAAGGAGAAGAAGCAGACTAATATTTTGAAGTTTTACTTAACTTGTTTGGATCCACCCCTCCTGTAATTTACAGTTTTACGGATCCATAAAATTAGTAGAATCATTTTGAAACAAATGGGTTCTATATGATTAAGAGCCATACTATTGACTGATGTTCAGCAGCTACCAATGTTCAGGAAAAAAAACATGAGTGCAAAACGTGTGACAGGAAATTCTCCAACCCATCAGCATGTGCCTTAGTAGGATCAGAAGTCGGACCATGCCACAGCTAATCAACCATATCCAGTAAGACCTATCTATTTTCAGTTTTAGAGGCTATGAGTCACATAAATATTCTAGAGTGTCATACAAAAGTCTCAATTATACAATAATCAATAATCCACCATGCCATCAACTGCAGATAGCCTAATCGAATAGGCTTTCTTTTGCATTTGACTTATTAGAGTAAGATCACATTGAGCAAGCATGGACCAAAAACACTGGAATCTCCCTTGCAAACCCCGGTATTCTGGGAGCAAAGGTACTCACTCAGCAAAATTTGACTGAGTGTTGCTGCTTGTGCTTAAAAACGTCTTTGGCCACACCATCAGCACAATGTAATTTTGCACCAACATTCAAATCAACTAACCAGTGCAAAATGTTCTTTTGTCAATAGTTAGTCAGTACAAATTACTTTTTCAAACTTGTTAGGCAGTTAAATGTTGATGCAATCTATGTAGGCTGGCCCCTAAAGTTCAAAAATGCCTTTAGTGGTGTGGGAATATGAGGAAATAAACATTTCCTGAGACTAAACCTTGTTAGCAAAGTATTTAAATCCTGCACCTATGGATTGTACCTCAAGCTGTTAAAACTAAAAAGTTGCATGCTGTATGGAAAGATGCCCACTTCAATGAGACCACCTTCTGTCAGAATTTGTTAGAAAGTTGGATCAATCAATCAATCAATCAATAACATTTATAGAGCGTGCTACTCACCCGTGAGGGTCTCAAGGCACTGGAGGGAGGGGTGGGGGTGCTATCACTGCTCGAATAGCCAGGTCTTGAGGTGCCTCCTGAATGTGAGATGGTCCTGGGTCAGTCGTAGGTGTGTGGGGAAGGAGTTCCATGTCTTGGCGGCCAGGTAGGAGAACGATCTTCCTCCCGTTGTGGTTCTGCGGATCCGTGGGACAATGGCAAGGGCGAGGCTGGCTGAGCGGAGCTGGCGGGTGGGGGCGTAGAACGAGAGGCGGCTGTTGAGGTATTCTGGGCCCATGTCATGGAGCGCTTTGTGTGCGTGGGTGAGGAGCCTTAATGTGATCCTCTTGTTGATGGGGAGCCAGTGCAGGTTTCTCAGGTGTCCGGATATGTGGCTGTGGCGAGGGATGTCGAGGATGAGTCGTCCGGAGGCGTTCTGTATGCATTGTAGTTGTTTCTGGAGTTTGGAGGTGGGTCCTGCATATAGGGCATTTCCGAAGTCCAGTCGGCTGGTGACTAAGGCCTGGGTGACTGTTTTCCTGGATTCAGTGGGGATCTACCTGAAGATCTTTCTGAGCATGCGCAGGGTGTTGAAACAAGATGACGAGACGGCGTTGACTTGTTTGGTCATCGTGAGGGAGGAGTCCAGGATGAATCCCAGGTTGCGTGCGTTGTCCGCAGGTGTCGGCACGGAACCCAGTGCTGAGGGCCACCAGGAGTCGTCCCAGGCGGATGGGGATTGTCCGAGGATGAGGACCTCCGTCTTGTATGAGTTCAGTTCCAGGCGGCTGAGCTTCATCCATTCGGCCACGTCCTTCATCCCTTCCTGTAGGTTAGTTTTGGCGGTGGCTGGGTCTTTGGTGAGGGAGAGTATCAGCTGGGTGTCGTCGGCGTAGGAGATGATGTTGATGTTGTGTTTGCGTGCGATGGCTGCGAGGGGGGTAGATATTGAAGAGGGTTGGGCTGAGCGAGGAGCCTTGGGGTACGCCGCAGATGATTTTGGTGGCTTCTGAGCGGAAGGGAGGGAGGCGGACTCTCTGGGTTCTGTCGGTGAGGAACGAGGTGATCCAGTCCAGGGCCTTTCCTTGGATCCCAGTGTTGAAGAGGCGGGTTATTAGGGTGCGATGGCAGACGGTGTCGAAGGCCGAAAGATCTAGGAGGATGAGGGCGGTTGTTTCTCCCTTGTCCATCAGGGTCCTGATGTCGCCGGTGGCTGCGATGAGGGCCGTCTCGGTGCTGTGGTTGGCTCGAAATCCGGACTGGGATGGGTCGAGTGAGTTGTTTGCCTCGAGGAAAGCAGTCAGCTGTTTATTGACGGTCTTCTCGATTACTTTGGCTGGGAAGGGAAGGAGAGAGACGGGGCGGAAGTTCTTGAGGTACTTGGGGTCCGCTGTGGGTTTCTTCAGGAGGTCGTCGATTTCCGCGTGCTTCCAGCTCTCGGGGAAAGTGGCTGGCGCGAGCGAGATGTTTATGACGTTCCGGAGATGGGGTGCGATGATGCTTTGTTGAAGATGTGATGGGGGCATGGGTCGGAGGGGGAGCCGGAGTGGATGGTGTTCATGATGTTGGTGGTGTCTTCAGTGGTGATGGGGGTCCAGGCGCTGAGGGTGGTGGCGGGGGTTGCTGGTGTGGAGACTGGAGGTGGAGTCTGGGGTCCGAAGCTGTTGTGTATGTCTGTGATCTTTCTGTGGAAGAATGTGGCCAGGGAGTTGCAGAGTTCTTGTGATGGTGTGATGTCGTTGTTGCTCGGGCTGGGGTTAGAGAGCTCTTTGACGATGTTGAAGAGTTCCTTGCTGTTGTGGGTGTTGTTGTCTAGTCGCTCTTTGAATGACGGTGGTGCGGATAAGCTGGTGGTGTTTGCGGATGGCGATCTTGGGGCTGTCATGTTGTCTGTAGTTCGTTCGTGTCGCCAGGTTTTTTCGAGGTTTCGGCAGTGCTTCTTTGATTCTTTGAGGGTGTCTGTGAACCAAGAGGTTTTCCTGTTGCCGCTCATGCCTGGGGGGTACTTCAGTGATGCGAGGTCGTCGGCGCACTTGGTGATCCACTGTGCGAGGTTGTGGGCTGTGTCGTTTGTTTAGTCTGTGTTTGTTGGTGGGTTCTGGCTCAGCGATGCGAGGAGCCGTTCTGTGGTGATTTTGCTCCAGCATCTGCGGGGGATTTGTTGCGTGCGGTGGTGGGATGTATTCTTTCTGAAGGTGAAGTGGATGCATCTGTAGTCGGTCCAGTGTAGCCCGGAGGAGTGGCTGAAGGAGATGTGGTTGCTGGCGGAGAAGATGGGGTCGAGCGTGTGGCCAGCAATGTGGGTAGGGGTGCTCACCAGTTGTTTGAGTCCGAGGTTGGCTAGGTTGTCAAGCAGGGCGGTGGTGTTGTTGTCGCTGTTGTTCTCCAGGTGGAAGTTCAGGTCCCCAAGGAGGATGTAGTCTGGTGAGGCTAGGGCCTGCGGGCTGATGAAGTCGGCGATGGTTTCGCTGAATTGTGTGCCTGGGCCCGGGGGTCTGTAGATGAGTGTTCCTCTAAGGGTGGTCTTGTGGTCGGTGTGGATCTGGAAGTGTAGGTGTTCGGCGGCGGAGAGTGTGTCTTTGGTGAAGGTTGTGACATTGATGGTGTTCCTGTAGACTATGGCGATTCCTCCTCCGGTTTGGTTGACGCGGTCCTTCCGGGTGATCTTGTAGCCATCCGGGATGGCTTGGCGATGTCGGGGGCCGAGGAGGCGTTCATCCAGGTTTCCGTGAGGAAGGCTACGTCTGGTGCTGTTGTGTCCAGGAGGTCCCTTAGTTCGACGGCGTGCCTATGGACGGAGCGTGTGTTGAGGAGGATGCACTTGAGGTGGTTGCTGTTGTTGTTAGGTCCAGTGGGTGGTCTGTAGGTTCAGTGGCAGGTGTATTTGCAGGCTTGACAGGTGAAGGGTCCGTGGGTTCGCTTCGGGGTGGCTCGGTAGCAGGTGGGTGTTTGTCCGATGTTGAGTGCGTGGAGGGCGGAGGAGTCGTATCTCAGTCGAGGTCCTTGGCTCCGACGGGGGCCAGGGGTCCTGGCGCTGGGTGCGGTCCAGGCGCGGACGGGCGCAGATGGGCTTGCCTTCGGCGGGCCAGCGGCGCGCTCGCTGCGCGCATCCGCTGCTCGGCCGCTGCGTAGCCTCCATATTAGGGGCTGTGGGAGGGATTAGCAGCTGGGAGGCGGGAGCGGGGTGGCGAATGGGGACAGCAGGGGGCGGGGCCGCAGGGACGCAGGCTGGTACGGAGGGAGGCAGGGGAGGGGGCAAAGGAAGAGCGAGGCTCAAACGACACTGTAATCAGGGGCACGAGGGCACAGAAGAAAACGGGGAGAGGGGTCACAGGGCAAAAACGAGGCACAAACGACACAGTAATCAGGGGCACAGGGGCACAGAAGAAAACGGGGAGAGGGGTCACAGGGCAAAAACGAGGCACAAACGACACAGTAATCAGGGGCACAGGGGCACAGAAGAAAATGAGGAGAGGGGTCACAGGGCAAAAACGAGGCACAAACAACACAGTAATCAGGGGCACAGGGGCCCAGAAGAAAATGGGGAGAGGGGTCACAGGGTAAAAACGAGGCACAAACGAAACAGTGATCAGGGCACAGAGAGCTTACTCGGGAGACAGCGAGGCACTCAGCGGGTTAATGCCACGGGAGGACAGTGTGGCGCTGGCGGTGACCTACCTGCTGGCAGGGTCAGAGGTCGCTCCCTTCAGCGCTGCATGGCCTCCATATGAGGGGCTGTGGGAGGGAGGAGCAGCTGGGAGGCGGGAGCGGGGTAGCTAATGGGGACAGCGGGTGGCGGGCCGCAGGGACGCAGCGGCGGGAGAAGGCTGGTACGGAGGGAGGCGGGGGAGGGGGCACAGGAAGAGTGAGGCACAAACGACACAGTAATCAGGGGCAGAGGGGCACAGAAGAAAATGGGGAGAGGGACACAGGGCAAAAAACGAGGCACAAACGACACAGTAATCAGGGGCACAGGGCCACAGAAGAAAACGGGGAGAGGGGTCACAGGGTAAAAACGAGGCACAAACGAAACAGTGACCAGGGCACAGAGAGCTTACTCGGGAGACAGCGAGGCACTCAGCAGGGTAATGCCACGGGAGGACCGTGTGGCGCTGGGGTCGATATACCTTCTGGCAGGTAGGTCGCCCCCAGCGCCAAACGCTCGACCCCAGTCAAGAAACTAGCCACTGCTGCTCTTTCGGTTTTAGAAATTACAAGGAACAACTGTTTTGGATAGATCAGCCATATATTCTCCAATAATCACAATCTAGTGGTGTAAGTAGCTGGGCCAAATGACTTTCATAGTTCTTGCTAGCCTCTGAGACCTTATGCCCTTAACATTCTTTAGCTTCTATACTGCACTGCTGAGATGTTGCCCATCTGTTACATGTTTGATACTGTTTGCTTATTCTGTTAAGGTATTTTAAGTGAAAGAATGAATGTTAAATACATTTTCTATTTCACTACCAACATTTCCTATATTTCCTATAACTCCCAAACTGGCTTCCCATCTTAAAAGATCACTGGTGTGGTTGGTGATGAACACAGAAAGCAACAAAGAATTGCTTCTGTTCCACAATGGGAGGCAAATATCAGTGCTTCTATTTGAAGCCAATTCATCAATAAAATTGCTCCCTCAGTAGGTGGAAGCCTTTTAGCCTCTGCAGAGCCTTATGTACGATTCCAAGCGACATTACCATTTTCAGCTCTAGTTAGGAGGCTCATTTGCATCACCTACCGGAAGTTCTGAGGACACTGAAGCATGCCGGATTCAATAGCAAGGCTGGTAAGTGCCATATAGGGCAGGAGTCAATACTTTCCTTGGGGAACATAGAGGGAAGCAAGGTGACCCACCTACAACCCACGATTGAGACCATTTTGTCGTGGGCCCTGCCCAAGACCCAAACAGAGGTCGGCAATGGGGTATGGCACCATTGTCACCCCCTTGAGGGAGATGACTTCAAAGAAGCAGCTGCTTCGGGTGATCTGGACTGAGGCATGCCAGACACTGTTCAACACCCTGAAGGAGGCCATGTGCACAGCACCTGTGCTCAAGGATCCTGACTTCTCCCAGACATTTGTGGTGCAGACTGATACTCAGAGCATGGCTGGGAGCCGTGCTTTCACAGCTAAAGGCGGAAGGCCTCAACCCACCTTAGTAAAAGTCTATTTTCAAGGGAACGAGGTGGATCGCCATTGAAAGGGAAGCATTTGCTGTGGTCTGTGCACAGAAGTACCTGAGGCCTTATTTGTTTGGGACTCTCGTCCAGGTTCAGACAGACCAAAGGCCTCTATGATGGTTAATGCAGATGAGGGGTGAGAATCCTAATCAGTTGAGGTGGCCCTTCTCCCTACAAGAAATGGATTTCATGGTACCGACCTGGAACAGAAGACGCAAATGCAGATGGTTTTTCCAGATTCTTCTGCATTAGTGGTGAGGACTCCCCTGAGGTGGGGTAGTTCTCCCCACTTTGTGCCGGGGGGTAAGTGTTAGACCTATCATATTTTGGCATTTTCTCCCCTGACCTTTTCGTTTTCCAACTTTTTGTCTGGGCCTTGTTTGGCTGGCGTAGGACCATGAGAACTTTGACACTGCTATTCAGTTCCAAAGCACTATGCTTGTCATATACATACTGGTGATTAGTGTATGCATGATTTGATTGAGCTGCAAGTTCCTTGTCTTGGGGTAAGACATACCCAGGGCATGAATCTTAAATGATCCTCTGTTGGCCTGCAGCTCTGGTTGTGCCACCCACTGAGGGAGCTCTTTGAACGCATCACAGGTTTGCAATGGTAAGGAATGTGTGTGCAGGTTACTGAAGCTTGGCATTGAAAAAGCTACATGCCAAGGTTCTGCGCATCTCTTGCTACATTTGAGTACTCCCTGGGGCAGGGTGCGGTGTCGGGAAGTTGTAGGGCATGTGCACTGGTGCGGTACATGCAATGAATGGCACCGGACGGTGTGTCCGTATGCTAGTGCCAGCTTCTCACATTGGATTGACATGAGTGATCTTTGAAACGGCTATTGAGCTGTATTTCCTATGTGCAGAAGACTGCCACTATAGTGTTTGATAACAACGAGTTGGTAATGGCAAATCCTCTCTGGTGGTGCAAATGGATTCAACATTACTAATGAGGAAAGTGGGCATATCTGTGCTCATGCCTCTGTGTTCTTGCCAGCCTGTCTCCAATCCACATTTGGGTGCTGAGGGGACAGGTGCATGTGTGCATTCCTGATAAGACAGCCAAGGGAAACTGTAGGTCTACAACTCTGAGGGGCCTTCCTTGGCAGATAAGAGGGGGAGGAATTGGCACCTGCATTCCAAGGGGCAGGGTCTTGGGCCCACTAAAGATATTGGTCATGCCTCCCAGGGTTGGATGGCAGACAGGACAAAAATTAGAAAGGGCCCTTGCATTTCAAAGGTAGCCTTTTGAACGAATCTCATCTTAAAAGACCATTGTGGGTATTACTACAGGGGTTCTTCCCTTATGAGTTAGAGGTGCTTGTGGCATTGGAACTATACTATGCTGGTTTGATGCTGGCACATTGATAAGAACTATAGGGGCAGGAGGGACTGCAACTGGATTAACCGCAGAACTGTGGTGGCTTGGAGCTTGTTTGCTCTCACAAGAGTACCCTAATTTGATGTATTTTGCCTCAGTGTTGCTTGCCTGCAACTAATTGCCAACTGTCATGGCCCAGGTCCCTAAGCACTCTCCATGGGCCTGTTGGCTGCCCTCCTGTCCTCGAGATCCCAGGGGCAAAAAGGATCTCACCTTTTCCACAAGATTGTAAGGACCGCTCAGGGTACGGCAGAAATGGGTGGGAGAGAATGTCGGTTGGAAAAAGGACCGCCCAACTCGTGCAGTAATCACATCGTGCCAAGAAGCGTGCTTGTAACTATCAATGGCCCACCTGGGGGCGCCATAGCGTGAGGAGTTCAAAGAGTGTTGGGCAAGATTGCTGGGTCCAAGGGACCCGGCTTACAACCAGAAACCTGTACTAGCTCACACTCCATAGAGTGTGGTGTCCGTGGGGTATTGGGAGGAGTTTGAACCCCATTTCACATAGTTCATCTCATTAAATACACAATAATTCCAGAAATTTCCTTGCATTGTACACATGATAAAAATTTCATTTAATCTTTTTCAATTTGCCGCTAATTTATTTCAAATTTATAAGGTTTGATGTAATTTGTCAACTTACAACATTGGTCACGACAATGAACCCTGCATTTCTTTCTGTGCTTACATTGTGACATATGTTGTAAAGCCATCGAAACAAGCAAAGGAATGGCACTATTGGCTCAATACATGACAGTCGCCATTTTTAAACATGTTTGATCATATATATATGTGTGTGTGTATGCCTGTTTGTGTATATACAGAGATAGAGTGCAACAGTGTTAAAGTACGTATTTTAAGTTTTGTAAACCTCTACTAAGCTACAGATTCTTACCATCACTATTTTCCGTCCTCTTTTTTTCCGTATTCTGGTGGTATTCCCTTTAATCAAGGAGCTGTCCATCCTGCTCAATGCATGTATCACAAGAGGATTGCTCAATCGAGTGTTGTGTACGTTCAACAGTGCATGCATTCCACAGACACTACGATACCCAACAGATCTATTGCAGCGTACATTCTACCTCCTCAATCCCGGCCCGCTAGAAATCACCCGAATTTAGGGGCATATTAGCAACAAACAGCGATAATTATCGCTAAATGTGCTTAGCGCATTTTTTTTATCGCCACCAATCGCCTGGTATTATCGCAGAGATAACGGGCTATTAGCAACGTTTATCTCGAATACGATAAAATATCCGGCGATAGCGGCTCAATGCGTGAATATCGCTGGAAATCCAGCGATATTTAGGCATTAACGCCAATGGGGACTTAACCTGCATATCCACCTCCCATTGGATATACAGGTTAAGTCATGGTCTGAGCAGGCGTTAGGTTCTAGCGATAATCACAGCGCGATTTTTTTTATCGCTTCGCCTGCCTTGCTAATAGGCGATAGCTGTGTTAGCGACTGCTTTCAGTCGCTAACAGGTTGGGTACACCCACTTTGTATGTCATTAGCGATAAATATCGCTGACATGCAAAGCGGGCCCCAAACCGGCAGCTATCGCCTACAAGCTGGCGCTAACTGCTGTTAGTGACAGCTTGCTAATAGGCCGATAAAAATATTGCCGCTTTAACGGGAAATAGTCCTGCTAAAGTCCTGCTAAAGCCGCGATATCACCCTTGCTAATATGCCCCATAGAGACTCAGCAGACTAGACGGAGATAAATCTACAAAGGTATAAAGTAGGCATATATTGCTGTGTCTCTGTGTAGTAAAGATACAAATGGAACTTAACTCGCTCTCACGGCACGAAGAATAGTTGGAAGGTGAAATGAGGTGACTTTGGGGTTAAGTTGTGCGGGGCCAGCTGAGGATAGACTGAATTAATACAACAACTTTACATTTGTTCCTAATATATCCACACCTGCAAAAACAAGCAAGCAGGGCAGCAAGATGCCGCCTCGTTTATATAATTTTTAGTGAACTGACAAAGACATTTCAGGCTTTGGACACTTCAGTGAGCACATCATTTAATAAAGCAGGCGCGCGCGCACTGTAGGAGACCTGGTGAGTGAAGGTACAAGTAATACAGGAAGATTGGCCTCACTGAATTATTATTATCTGTGACAACCTGCTCCGGCTTCTGAAGGGTTAGACCAATGTTCGTGAGTTTTGTGACATTTCATTTTCTAAGCGAAAGACCTGCTTCGCAAAGGCCTCCAAAGAAAAGAAAAGAAGGCTTCTAACTTCCAACACTTGCTCGGAACCAGAGTAACAATGCATTTCTAAGAATGTAAGTCAGGCTTTGACAAGGGATGATTGTTAATAATAATGAACATGGTTAACAATAACATTGAGATTTGCACATTAATGCTATTTAATATAATTTATAAGTGGATTATAGTGTTGAATGACGTTTTCCTTTTGCCCTGCATTTGCTACCACCCATGATGTGACTATTTTAAATGTCAAGTACTTTTCCCGCTGATCGCCTCATTGCGAGCTTGACAGAGCATATATCTCTGGTGTGGGAGATACCGCCCCACCCGATAACAATTAGCCAGTGTAAGAGGAGCTGGAATTACTGGGTCATAAAACATAGACAAAATCCCAGAACAAGACCATCTAACACAATATACCAAGCTAAAAAATGCCCTTGGTATCATCACTGAACATAGGGACAGTGGCTGCTGGCACAGACTTGGGGCGAACAAAGTGATACAAAAGGGGATGATGGACGGAGCGTTTGAAGCTTTAGGCCCAGATCTCTGTACTGGGGTGAATGTATGACACTGTTCTGCATTCTGTCCATCACCTGTGCTTTTTGCATTTGTCACCCCAAGTGGGATGGGTATGCTCAGACGTGAGTCCCATGCACTCCACACCACTGGATTCAAGCTGAAGACTGCTGGAATGCCAGAAACCGGTCCTCGGAAGCTTGTTTCCGGTCCAGGGAAGGCGTGGCTTGGCAGCTCGGGTTGTACTGTTTCCATGAGGCACAGGGTCAGACTTATTTGTATATGGCCATGTCTGAACTGGGGTGGTGTGGAGTGCAAAAAAACGATGGATTTAGGCACAGATCTCTGTACTGGGTTGAATGTATGACACTGTTCTGCATTCTGTCCATCACCTGTGGTTTTTGCATTTGGCACAGGCTTGGCCAAGTTTCCACCAAAACCTCTACACCACCAATGCAAGCTCCCCCCAGCCATGCAATATCTAGCACACGCTCCCCACCAGGGCCGGGCTGGCTATTGGGTATTTCCGTGGGCTACAGGGTGTGGTGAGGTTTTGCTGCTGGGACCTGCCAGCCTAGTCCCTACATGCAGTGCTTCTAAATAAATGATGAAAAAAAATAGTACTAAAGCATGCATACTTTGAAGCCAAAATTGGTGACTCGTTTTGAGGTCCTGTTGCCTTACTATACCGAGTACCTCAAGGACCAATATTCAGCTACAACCCTTTCTAATTTCTACTTACAACTTCCGGGGTCATCTTCGAGAATTCCCGGATCTAGCACCATCATTTCACTGATGATACACAGCTCTGTTTCAAAATCTTAGCAACTGATTATATTTTGCATTTTACCCCATACCTTGATTGAATGGGTGATGACCTCTTGAAACTCAATACACTAAAAACGAATTATCTGCACATCTTTTCAAACTGTGAAAATCTGGATTTTCTACTACAGTATGTATGATTGTAATCCTGCTGCCATTGCAATGTAAAAATTCTGGGAGTCGTCCTTGACATAAGAGCTAAACCTTCGATAATTAATTAACGCAATGGCTATTTCATGTAGGGTCGGAGGGGTGAGATCTGGTCATTCAGTCCAGAGTGTAGGAAGGTGGTTTATTAATAATTTCAGGTAGGTATCTACTGTTAGTAATACCATTACAATCACAAATAAAGGCCTAGTCAAGTCTCGATAAATTCATCCTTGTTCAACCCTTGGTAGTTTGGCTCATGAACAGTCAAGCCTAACTTAGGAGACAGGAGTATTTAAAACACCAATAACAGTAAATAAGTAAGACACAACACACAATGTATAAAAATAGGAAATATTTTTATGATTAAAATGACAAAAATCTAATGTAGGAAACCAGAGATATGAATTTTTAAAGATAAAATGCTTTCTAGCGTTTAAAAGCTAAAAGCACCAACTTGGGATATCTGGTCACGCTTGACCAGGACAAAGTCCAAGTTCAACAAGGTGCAGGCAGGATATGATGAGTGATAGGGCCCAGCCAAGTTTTTACCTTGTGAATGGGCCACTTTTTGGGAGATTTTGTCTCTCGACAGCAAGAGAGGCTCCTCGTCAGGCCGGGTTGCAAGTCAACAACACATCTTGTTTCAGCTGGAAGGCTTGGCAAACCTCTGGAGGTCTCATTGATGGAAAAAGGTTCCAAAGCTTCAGCTGGCAAACATGAATCTCAGGCCAAGTCGTGGTCCGACATCGGTGGCTTGACTCTTAATGACCGGTCGGTCAACTCATGGAGTTTTCAAATGAAAACTCTCCAATCGGTCTTAAACATCTTCTTCCAGAAGGTCCTTTTGGGGTCTTTAAGTGTCTGCAACACAAATTCTAGCTTCCAGAAGCTCCGAGTTGCTCCATCAGAAGTTGGGACTATAGGATCTAGAATGCACCTGGTCATATCCTTCAAAGTCCAGGTGAAGCTAGTTAGCTAGATTCTTCTTGGTGGAGATAATGCTGGTGGAACTCTTTTAACTTCTTGCTTTCAGGGAGTCCACTCCTTAAACATTGAGAGCAAGGCAAAGTCATTCTTTTGGTGAAGCCTAAAGTTTGCAGCAAGTGCAGTCCTTAAGAGTGCAGTCCTGTTGGTGAAGACCAGGGGATCAGTGGGACAGTCTTTCTTCTTGTTTCTTCCAGGAAGGGATCTGAGTTTCTGGCCCCTCCCATATATATCCAGGTTTCTGGGCTGGTTACCCTGGGGTGAAGGGTGTCACCCTGGTAGAAATGGGGTTTCTGGTTGGCTAGGGTATGCACCTGAGCCAGGCAGAACCCACCACTCTTGTCAGGGTAAGGGAGTTACACACCTAAGATAACCCCTGCTCATCCCCTTGGTAGCTTGGCAGAGCAGTCATGCTTATCCCAGAGGCAATGTGTAAAGCATATGCGCAACACACACACCAGTCACACAATATATACACCACCAAAGAGACTCCTCACCAGTTTATATAAAAATATCTAATATATTGTATATAAACACATAGACCACAATCACATAAATCTGATATTACTTTGCCAACTAGGCAATGGTCAGAATCATCACAGTTAGTGCAATAAAATAAATACCTATATGATGCACACCTCATAAAAATGCCATCCTTGCACATGTAAATGCAACCCCTAACATGCTACTCAATATCCTGTTATCACAAGGCATAAAGCAACAGACTCATAATATCAGGGCATGAAATGCAGAAGTTAGGTCAAACATAAATCACCAAATATCACCATGAACATATATAGGATTAAATTTCCCTGCACTCCTGTGTGCCTTTCAAGGGGATTATGGTAATTCCTTTAACTTAGAAAGTGTTCATGTACCTTTGAAGTATGGCCCCTCGGGACCAGGCAGGCAGTGAAAAATGTGGCCACTCTGCACCCTCTCAGGCATGAACCACCACGACAGGGGGGCACACATACACTACAAACTAAGAAGGGAGACCTCCTTTTCCTCCCACCTTCCTTCAGTGAATCCTCATGTCAGCTGCCCGTGATCGTATGGTGCAGCTGCTGCGAAGGATATGCCTCCACCAGTGAGGAACACAACACAGCCCTGTTGGGACCACTGAGGTCAGGTTCAGTTCACAAAGACAGGGCTCCCAGGTCTGGGCTCCAAACTCCTGGGGGGGACCTCACTGGGTCCCCCCATGCAGCTGCCTGCAGTAATGTGACTCACCCTACACCCGGGCAAGTCTGAAGTCCTCCGGACCACCTCGGACCCCAATTTAGTCAAACAACACGACTCCTTTGATGCGTGGCTCCCGGCCTCCCCCTTCCTGGAGGGGAACCGCACTGAGGGGGCTCCCGATGGCCAATATAATTACTGTCTAGAAGAGATGTCACAGAACTGCCCCTCGCTCCTATGAACACGGTCCGTTGCTTCCCTCTTGCTTGGGAGGATAATGCTGCACACCAGGCAAGTTCAACTGATGTTTGGAAGGTCAAATCTCTACTCTCTTCCTGCCAGATGTCCTCACGGGAAAGGCCGAGTTGCGGTACTCCTCTCCCTTGTGGCCAGGCCACTGACGTCGTAGGCGTCATCCATCAACCACTTGTTGCTGTTGAGGGGCCATGCGGGTAAAGAATGTACCTGGGGGTGGCGGGAGAAGCAACGCAGGACTTCGTGGGGCCTCCAATCAGTACGGGGTCCTCTTTGCGTTGCTAGTCATGCCTACCTTACAGAAAGGCAATCACTACCAGCCAAAGTTGCACACCCCAGTGTATTATTTTTTGCAAAGTTAAGTTGTGCTCACACACACACCTTTAGAGTGCTCCGTCTTGAAAGGAGAAGCAGTCTCCACTTGTTCGAGCCACAATGGAAGCACTCAATATGCGCCTACTTGGTTAAAAAGGTGAAGGACAGTCCAGTCCTTCCTCTGCTCCAGGTAGGAGTAGCAACTGCAGGCCACTCCACCCCACACACATCAGAGGCAGTGCTCCCCATACAGCTCCCCCAGCTCTCCTTCCAGTCAGGTTCCTTTTGATCCAGCAAGGTTCTTTTGAAGTCTTTTATCTCCCATAGACTTCCAACAGGAGAAAGCACACACAAGCCCTTGGAGATTTTCTCAAGCAGGATACCACAGCAGGGCTAAAAGAGTCAGTCCTTTTCCTCTACCACAGATAGAAGCAGCAACTGCAGGCCAACACACCCTCACACAGAAAAGGCAGTGCTCCTCACACGGCTCTTCAGCTGTTCTTCTTGATAGGGTTCCCTTGTTTCCAGAAGTGATCTAAAGTTCTGGGGTTTGTGCTAATACTTATACCTGAATTTTTCATTGAAGTCTTTGTTTCAAGGTCTCTGAGCTCAGTACAAACCAGGTATGTCCTCCCTGGTACAGCTTGACTGCAGGGTTGGAGACACCATTGTACAGAGCCTATTCAGGAGCTAGTGAAAACTCCTCCCACCACTCTAAATGCAGAAATGTCTATTCAGCCTGGCAATGCTATGAGTCACCCAGAAAAAGCAGAGCACACCTCAACCCTTCTTGCGACTGTCTAGAGTGAATGCCTATCCCCAGCTCCTGTCAATCTTAACCCAGATGGTGAATGCACAAACAGGCAGAGGCACACAGAATGGTAAAGCAAAAAATAAAAAAATGCCCACTTTCTAAAAGTGGCATTTTCAAACAAGTAATTTAAAAACCACCTTTACTAAAAGTGAAATCATAAATATATGTGTACCGATATCTACCTGACTGTTTATCACAACATAAACATTTTTTCTTGTTTTGTTCAGTTGTCTAAACAATTTTATCGGATTTTGAATTGTATTATGAATTAAGTATGAGTTACCTTGACAAACATCTGTTTTGTTTTCATTGGTGTGATGTTTTGTATGTGAGAAAATAAAGTATTTATGATTATTTATATATATGATGTTGGTGCTACTGTGGTGGTCATTATATACATTTATGTGTTGTAAATGATTTGACTTTTAATAAAATATATTTTGTTTAGTTTAGTTATCAGCTATGATGGTTTATATATATGTTGTATTAATGATGAAAGAAAATAATAGTATTGATAAACAAAGATTTCCATCTCTAGGATTGTGGCTCCTTTAAATAAATCTGTTCATACCTAACTTTGGAGTTACACCCAAATATATATTGAAGGTAGTCTTGAGGCTTTGTTCTTTCTTCTAGTTTACCATCCCCTGGTTACTCTCTCCCAAATTGCTTACAGGGGCGTTCTGTTTTCCTATACATTCACAGATAGCTAGATCAGAGCTGCACCGTCTATTCTGCCTGCTGCTCTGTATCTCAATGTAACTATTCCCTGTTGCAGTACTATTGTGTGGTGAGTCCACTGGCCTGCACTTAGTCCCCTATGTTGACTTTTATTCGTGGATGCATTGTGGTGGGACTATAATGGATTGGATTTACACTGTTCAGAGCTGTTGAGGCTACTTCTTGCACCCCCCTGCGATCCCCAAACTTGTACACTGCATCTCGCTGTTTTCCCGTGGGGGTGAAAGTACAATTGATCTCTGCACATACATTGTTTTACTTTAGTTCTAGAACCTTAGGGGGCATATTTACAAGGTGGCGTTAAGCCATGTTAAGTGGCTTAGCGCCACCTTGTAAATATTGAAAAAAGTACTACGCCATCGGAGCGTCAATAAAAGTGATGCTCCAGTGGTGAAAGGGTCCTGTAAATATGCACCTAATGGGCCTATTTATAAGGATTAAAAGTTAAAAAAATTAAGCAGCTTTTTTTCAATTGCCATATTAACAAAGTGCAGCTAAACCCCTCTAGTGTCACTTTTTTCCCGCTAGTAAAGATTTTCAATGCCAGTTTTTCTAGCAGGACTTACCAAAAAGGATATGCCAGGCAGGTGTTCCCATAGTAAAACACACAGTGCCATATGTACAAGGATTTTCTTGAACATCGCTAAAAAAGAAAATGTGCCACAAAGTCCCATTAGCGGAAATGTTTTTACTGCTGGGAAATAGCTGGTCTTAAAAATGATTCTAACACACTTGTATAAAAGTAGAACAGACCCAAATCATTCTTGGTAAGCTCAACTATGCCATAGATCTTCTGCTATTGCAGCTAGGAGCACCAAGGAGACCACCATAGAGGCAACGTTGAAGAAGGGAGTGAATATACTGTCAGAGGATCGCCCTCAGACAAGAGGACTGACCACAGACAAGAGGAGGTCATGGCCCATTGCAGGCTCAAAGGAGGTCCATTGCCCACCTCCTGAACCAGATTGAGCCAAGGCTGCAGCCAACATCCCAGCGCTGCACCACCATTCTTCCGCAGACTAAGCTACTAGCTGTCCTGCCCAGGCTGGAGTCTGGAACTATCTAACCCACCACCACCAGAGTTGCAGGACTATCCCTGGCATCCTTCTTCAGGATCCTCCCCACCAACCTGGATGCCATCATAAGCCTCACACCACAGTAACTCTATTTCCCCAACACTGTGCAAGAACAACAGGACAACAAGCAAGGCATTTATGCCAGTGCTGGACTTCTGCATGTGCTAGGGGTATAAACTGCACACATATACCACAATAGGAAGCAAAACTATTCTATGAATGTATAGGCAATTGTGGTCCATCTGGACCTATTTATGAATGTACTTGCAAAGTACCCTGGCAGTGTGCCCAACTCCTACATCTTCCATCAACCTTCCATCAAGCAGTGTTTCTAGAATGAGACCTATGGGAATGGCCTGCTTGTTGCTATGTACAACTCCAACACACAACAGACCACAAGGTACCCGGCACTCAATCATATTGGTAAACATTGTCAAATAGGACATATTTGGAATCCACTGTTCATACATTATTACTGTGGCACCATTTCTCTTGAAACATAAAATGGCAAAAGTACAACATATAGTTACCAAGTCGCACAAGTTGCTACTGACTAAGACAGTGTGGCCCACAATAACCGGTCTAATGGAATGAGGGAATGTCATCGATCATGATGCTATGGTGTAGCAAATGTCCATGTCATTTCTACCTTGTAATGCGAAATATGTCTGCATAACATAGCACGGCCTAATAGGTATGAAGTAAGGTAGGCCGCTACAAAGGATAGCACACATTTTTCAAATTTTAATATTGTGTCCCATGAACAATATGCTACCCATTCCCAGTCAAGAACAATGTAGACTGCAACATGATTACACACATCCAATAAACAGGGACCATATTACAGTGTGCAAGCGGTGAGCCACCCTAGGGACTCACAAAAGAGGAAACATAAGCATAAGGCTCATTCTCATTTACAATATGATTTTGACCAGTAGTCTGTAGCCCACATTGTAAGAGGGAGATCCACAGATACCATGACAATCCTTTCAGAATCTGTAAATCAAAACATAGCGTTGTCCTGACAAGGATATGACACATGTGTCACTGGTGCAATGGTGGCTGCTCGTTTTGCCAAAACACACCATTATGTCATGAAGTGAACATATAACAACATGGATGTGATGTACGTCAAAGAAATGCACATACCTGCACTTCTCATTGGATGCATATTAGCTCAGCCTTTTCCAAACTCATAGAGTGGCAGAAAAACAACATGAGAACTTATGTGCTCATCCAAATACTTTCTGAGACACTCACTTAACAATACATTGCACAAATATACATTGAGAAAGTGGGGCATTCCCTGTGTGAAATCTGTGTCCCACAAGTCATTCCCATGGGCAAGATGAGAGAAGATATTACACACTTCTGTGATATTGTGAAACATGGCCATACATTAATACTGATACAGTTAGTCTAAACAATGCAGCATCACAAATCAAAGATACACATCCCATCCAATGTGCACAATATGTAAGGAATTGTGTTGAAGGTATCATCACAGCTCTCATCCAAGGGCTCTGACTGTGCAAAAGGTGCCACCTCATGCACACTCCACTTTCCCTATGACAGCTAATACCAACGTTTCCAAGGGCATATCATGAGTGTCATAGACAAAATCTGCACTGCTACTGCCAGTGCAGACACACAATGAATGGATACCAATTACTGTCAAAGCTATGGCCTACCCTGTCCCCAAGGCGCCTTGCATTGCAGCGTATGCAGTCTACTTGTTCAAATGTTTTGTTCCACCTCACGACACATTTACTAACTTCTGTATAGTGTCCCGACAGTGGACACTGTGCATCACCATGTGTAGATTTACGTCACATGGTCACATACATTCACTTTCTTGTCCATGCCTGACACATAGAAACATGTAGATGCACTAATAAATGCACTAAAGATGTGTGCAAGAAGGAAGATACTTCAACAGCTACCGCCATGTGACATGTAACTGTAAGCAGGGTTCACATTTTGGGAACAGTACCCATATATCCACACAATCAAAGCTTGTTTGACAATCACCTAAGAAATCTCAAAGTACACAATGTCATTGGTGATTAATCAAATCCTACAAGGCAACGCCACTTAGATGAATGTCAAGAAATGGAGGCATAACAGGGAACAACGCATTTGGCTGTGTAGTAATGTGTAAGCTATTACCAATTGACACTTGTACGTATTTGATGTTGTTTTGTGGTATGTACATTATGTTATGTTATGTTATGTTATGTTATGTTATGTTATTTTACGTTATGTTATGTTATGTTATGTTACCAGGGTAGTTGTAGAGCGCGAAGCGACTCAGAAGAGTGTTCCAGCGCTAAATGATTGTGGGCAAGGTGAATGTAGAGAGCTGGGCACAGGACACAATGGTGACTAATGTATTCCTCCCACTACGTCATGATTGCTGACTAACGTAAAACTAATACATTGGGTAAAGACACCGGTGAAGAATACAGAAACCCAGTCACAGATGACCTACAATCTAGCTCTCAGTCACACAAGGTCTATTGTGGAGCGGACTTCAGGTATCTTAAGTCCCAATTCTGCTCTCTGAATGCATCTGGGGGTCAATTATTATACTCCCCACCCATTATCGGGAAGATCATCCTTGTAGATTGCATCCTGCACAGCATTTATGTCCAGACCAATGTGACTTTGCCAGGGGACAATGTATAACCAGAAATTCCAGATGATGGAGATGAAGGAGAAGAGGAGCTGAGGCAACGCACTACTGCATCTGCAGCAACAAGGCAAAGGGATAACATCATAACCAATTTCTTTCCTGAATAACATGTAACATAGATCATAAATTGATAAATGTGCTATATTGAGAAATGTTAGTATGTATATAAATAAACTTTCACATCACTAACACCTTGCGAGCATGTTTATCCTATTAGGACACTACACTCCTGGCATACAGTTTTTGATCCACTCATGTAGTCACACAGACTTATCATCTAGAAAAGTATATGATACTTTATGTATATGTATGTATTTATGTATATGATCTTTGTGTCGTCACATAGATGGTGGGCCCCAACTGTGTGTCTGCCACTCCTGATGCTAGCAACGTGTTTGATCTCATACTTGTGCTTACCAGTAGAGGCCACTTCTAACTGGAGTTCAATGCAGTATTCCACATATGTTGTGTATGGAGACAACTACAGTCAACATATGCCATTCATGATACATTTATTTACATGTGTGAATCAAATTGGATCACACAGGGACAGTTCACAGGATAACAACCCCAAAGGATGTTTCAAGCCAGTGGATTTTCCGACAGAGTCATTGTGGGGAACATCTCATGGGACATGTTGAGGATTAGGACATTTTCAGTTAGGAGGATGATCGCAGTGTGCAAGCTGAACATGGCAAAGTCGCAATGAGGACAATAATAGATGATATTCCCAGGCATGTTGGTTCCTTTGGAAAGATGTACCATCCACATCTTCCTCTTCTGATGTTTGCAGTGTCTCCTGTGAGGGGGGTGTGTTACATGCTGCATGTGTGGGAGACACGGATACATCAGGGGCGGAAGATGTGGATGCCGTGGCTTCAGCAGCATTTGTCTGTGCCAACACATAAGGCATCATTGCAGTGAGGAGGAATTTCTGATTTTGCAACACAGAAGCAATGTTGGGGTGGTAGGCAGCTATGACAGCCATGTGATAGTCGTGCTCCCGCTCCATGGTCTCCAAGATTTTTCGGATTGCTCCCAGCTCTTTGGCCACATTGCTGGGGCCACTTCAACCGGGCAGTTGTTGATGCCTCTGCCTCATGACACCAGCGTTGTCAACCAGGGACTGCTGGAGGCCACGGAGGAGAGAGTATGTGCCTCTGATGGCAATCGAGTTGTCCCTATTGGGAATGAGGCACCCACAGACCCCCTCTAATGGGGATGCCAGAGTTTTCCATCTCCGCTTGCACCTGATATGCCAACTCCCATTTTTTGTGGGGACTGTGAGATGTACCTACTCAGGGTCCTTTTGACAAAACATGGTGCTGCAGGCACTTTATCTATGCAACCCAGCATATTTACACATACACAGGACAGCCCCATACTAAGAATGAGCATGCCCTCCTCTTGTGTTTTGCCCTGTACTGGCAATGAAGACAGGCAATCAGCAACACAGACAACTATGAGCCATGGTGCAATCAATCAATCAATCAATCATGGCATTTATAAAGTGCACTACATACCCTTGAGGGTCTCAAGGCGCTGGGGTGGGGGAAGCTACTACTGTTCGAAGAGCCAGGTCTTGAGAAGTCTCTTGAAGTTTAGGAGGTCTTCGGTCTTCCGCAGGCGGATGGAGAGGGTGCTCCATGTCTTGGCGGCTAGGTGGGTGAATGATCTGCTGCCGACGGTCACTCTTCGGATGCGGGGGATGGTGGCAAGGGCGGGGTCTGCGGAGCGGAGCTGGCGGGTGGGGGTGTAGAGCCTTAGTCGGCTGTGGAGATACGCTGGTCTGGTGTTGTGGAGTGCCTTGTGTGTGTGGTTGAGGAGTTTAAAGGTTACCTTTGTTGATGGGGAGCCAGTGCAGGTCTCTCAAGTGAGGTGCGATGTGGCTGTGGCTAGGGATGTCGAGGATCAGGTGTGCGGTGGCATTGTGGATGCGTTCAATCAATCAATCAATCAATCACATAATTTGTATAGCTCACTGCTCACCCGGAGGGGTCTCAAGGCGCTGGGGGGGCCGTCACTGCTCGAAAAGCCAGGTCTTGAGTTGCTTCCTGAAGGAGAGATGGTCCTGGGTCATCCGTAGGTGGATGGGGAGGGAGCTCCATGTCTTGGCCGCCAGGTAGGAGAAGGATCTTCCTCCGGTGGTGGCTCTGCGAAGGCGTGGTACGGTGGCGAGGGCTAGGCTGGTCGATCGTAGCTGGCGGGTGGGCGTGTAGAAAGTCAGGAAGTTGTTGAGGTACTTGGGGCCCCGTTCGTGGAGAGCCTTGTGTGCATGGGTGAGGAGTCTGAACGTGATCCTCTTGCTGAAGGGGATCCAGTGCAGGTCTCTCAGGTGAACGGAGATGAGTCGTGCGGAGGCGTTCTGTATGCGCTGGAGTCTTTTCTGTAGTTTGGCTGTGGTTCCCGTGTAGAGGGTATTCCCGTAGTGCAGTCGGCTGGTGACTAGTGCCTGGGTGACTGTCTTCCTGCTTTCGGTGGGGATCCATCGGAAGATCTTGCGGAGAATGCGCAGGGTGTTGAAGTATGATGATGAAACGGCGTTGACTTGTCTGGTCATCAAGAGGGAGGAGTCCAGGATGAAGCCCAGGTTACGTGCGTGGTCCGTTGGCTTGGGAGTGGGGCTCAGGGCAGGGTCGTCCCAGCGGAGGGCGATGATCCCAGGATGAGGACTTCCGTCTTGTCTGAGTTCAGTTTCAGGCAGTTGTTCTTCATCCACTCGGCAACGTCTTTCATCCCTTCGTGTAGGCTGGCTCTGGCAGGGTAGTTGGTGAGGGAGAGGATCAGCTGGGTGTCGTCGGTGTAGGAGGTGATGTTGAGGTTGTGTTGGTGTGCGATGGCTGCAAGAGGGCTCATGTAGATGTTGAAGAGGGTTGGGCTGAGTGAAGATCCTTGTGGTACGCCGCAGATGACTTCGGTGGCCTCGGATCTGAACGGGGGAAGGCGGACTCTCTGGGTTCTTCCGGCGAGGAACGAGATGATCCACTCCAGTGCCTTCTCTTGGATTCCGATGTTGCTAAGGTGCTGTGCTAGGGTGCGGTGGCAGACAGTGTTGAATGCTGCAGAGAGGTCCAGGAGGATGAGGGCCGCTGTTTCCCAGTTGTCGAGCAGGGATCTGATGTTATCTGTGGCTGCGATCAGGGCGGTCTCGGTGCTGTGGTTGGCTCGGAAACCGGACTGCAATGGGTCGAGGGATCCGTTCGTCTCGAGGAAGGCGACGAGCTGTCTGTTGACGGTCTTCTCAATGACTTTGGCAGGAAAAGGGAGGAGCGAGATGGGGCGGAAGTTCTTGAGGTCGGTGGGGCCCGCTGTCGGTTTCTTCAGGAGGGCGCTGAGCTCAGCATGCTTCCAGCTCTCCGGGAAGGTGGCGGTGTTGAAGGAGATGTTGATGATGTCCCGGAGTTGGGGTGCGATGATGGAGTCGGCCTTGTTGAAGACGTGGTGGGGGCAGGGGTTGGTTGGGGATCCGGAGTGGATGGTGTTCATCGTGTGGGTGGTGTCTTCGGTGCTGACCTGGGTCCAGGCCCTGAGGGTGGTGGGGGGGGGCGCTGGTTCGGTAGTTGGGTGCGTGGTAGGTGCGCCGAAGCTGTTGTGTATGTCGGTGATCTTGCAGTGGAAGAAGGAGGCAAGTGAGTCGCAGAGGTCTTGCGAGGGGGTGATGTCGTTGTTTCCGGTGCTGGGTTTGGAGAACTCTTTGACGATGCTGAAGAGTTCCTTGCTGTTGTGGGTGTTGTTGTCCAGTCGTTCTTTGAGTGTTGTTCTTTTGGTGGTGCGGATCAGCTAGTGGTGTTTGCGGGTGGCGTTCTTAAGGGCAGTCATGTTTTCTGTGGTCTCGTCGTGGCGCCAGACTTTCTCGAGGGTGCAGCAGTTCTTTGAGTTTTTGAGTTCGTTTGTGAACCAAGAGGCTTTCTTGCTGCCGGGTCTGCTGGGAGGGTTCTTCAGTGGTGCGAGGTCATCTGCGCAGTTGGTGAGCCACTGTGTGAAGATGCGGGCTGCTTCGTTGGGGTCCATTGTGCCGGTGGGAGGGTTCTGGCTGAGGGACGTGGTGAGCTGGTCGGCGGTGATCTTGCTCCAGCTCCTTCGGGGAGCCTGTTGCGGGTGGTGGTGGGTCGTGGTTCTTCTGAAGCTGAAGTGGACGCAGCTGTGATCAGTCCAGTGTAGTCCGGTGGAGTGGCTGAAGGAGATGTGCTTGCTGGAGGAGAAGACGGGGTAAAACGTGTGTCCAGGATAGTGGGTGGGGGTGTTCACCAGTTGCTTGAGTCCGAGGTTGGTGAGATTGTCCAGGAGGGTGGTGGTGTTGTTGTCGTTGTAGTTCTCCAGGTGGAAAATGAGGTCCCCTAGGAGGATGTAGTCAGCGGAGGGGAGGGCGTGTGGGCTGATGAAGTCTGCAATGTCTTCGCTGAATTGTGTGCGTGCTCCCGGGGGTCTGTAGATGAGAGTGCCTCTGAGGGTGATCTTGAGGTCGGTGTGTATCTGGAAGTGGAGGTGTCCGGCGGCGGTGAAGGTGTCGTCGGAGTTGGTCGTGATGCGGATGGTGTTCCTGTGGACGATGGCGATGCCTCCTCCGGTCTGGTTGACGCGATCCCTCCGGGTGATCTTGTAGCCTTCTGGGTTGCCTATGGCGATGTCGGGGGCTGAGGAGGCGCTCATCCATGTTTCTGTGAGGAAGGCGACGTATGGTGATGTTGTGTCGAGCAGGTTCTAGAGTTCTACGGCGTGTCTGTGGACGGAGCAGGTGTTGAGCAGGATGCACTTGAGGTGGCTGTTGCTGGTGTCTGGCTCGGCGGGTGCGGTGCAGGTCCATAGGCAGGTGAACTTGCAGGCTTTGGAGGGGAAGGGTCACTGGGTGCGTTTTGGGGTGGCTCGGTAGCAGGCGGGGTTCCTAAAGGGTTTGAGTGCATTGAGGGTGGCGGCGTCGTAAGTCCGTTGTGTGGGCTGGCATCTTTGGGGGCCAGGGGTCCTGGCGCAGGGCGCGGTCCAGGCGCGGACGGGCGCAGACGGGCTTGCCTTTGGTGCGCCTTCGGCGCACAATTGGCGCGCCCGCTGCGCGTGACCGCTGAGCGTACGCCTTGTCCCCGCCATATATGGTGAAGTGGGAGGGAGGAGCAGCTGGGAGGCGGGAGCGGGGCGGCGAATGAGGGTCGTGGACAAGGAAGGGGGCGGGCCGCAGGGGAGCAGCGGCAGAGATCGGGGGAGAGAAGAACGGCGGGATGAAGAGGAGTGACGGGAAAAGGAGAGGTGGGAAAAGAAGAACAGTGGAAGCGGCGAGGGGGAAGCCTGAGGGCAGAGTCCCTAGAAGGCAGCGGCAGCACCCGAGCAGGGAGCCAGAGGGCAGACTCCCTAGAAGGTAGTGGCGTCACACGGGCAGGAAGCAGAGGCTGTAGCAAAAGCAGCAGTGGTGACCTGGCACACGGGGGCCATGCGGAAGGTGGAGCGACCTGGAGGGGTCACAGCTCACTGCCGTGCGGTCCCCGCCATATATGGCCAAGTGGAAGGGAGGAGCAGCTGGGAGGCGGGAACGGGGCAGGGAATGAGGGTCGGGGACAATGAAGGGGGCGGGGCCGCAGGGGAGCAGCTGCGGGGATTGGGGGAGAGAAGAACGGTGGGATGAAGAGGAGTGGTGGGAAAAGGAGAGGCGGGAAAAGAAGAACGGTGGAAGCGGCGAGGGGGGAAGCCTGAGGGCAGAGTCCCTAGAAGGCAGCGGCAGCACCCGAGCACCCGATGCGTTGGAGCCGATTCAGGAGGTTGGCCTGTGCTCCTGTGTAGAGTGCGTTTCCGTAGTCCAGTCTACTGCTGACGAGGGCCTGGGTGACCGTCCATCTACTTTTGGTGGGGATCCACTTGAAGATCCTGCGAAGCATGTGGAGGGTGTTACAGCAGGAGGAGGAGACGGCTTTGACCTGCTTCATCATGGACAGGGTAGAGTCGAGGATGACCCCTAGGTTGCGTGCGTGGTCGAAGACTGTACGGGGTGCTCCTAGTGCAGTTGGCCATCAGGAGTTGTCCCAGGCGGAGGGGGTGGATTCGAGGATGAGGACCTCCGTCTTCTCCGAGTTCAGCTTCAGTCAGCTGTTTCTCATCCAGTCGGCGACAGCCTTCATTCCTTTGTGGAGGTTGGTTTTGATGGTGTGGGGGTCTTTGGTGAGGGAGAGGATCAGCTGGGTGTCGTCGGCGTAGGAGATGATGTTGAGGTCGTGCCGAAGTGCGACGTGGGCAAGCGATGCCATGTAGATGTTGAACAACGTTGGGCTGAGGGATGAGCCTTGGGGTACGCCGCAGATGATCTTGGAGGCTTTGTAGCAGAAGGGGGGGGAGGTGGATGTTCTGTGTTCTGCCGGAGAGGAAGGAGGTGGTCCAGTCCACGGCCTTCTCCTGGATTTCGGCGTCGTGGAGGCGTGTTCGTAGTGAGTGATGGCATACCATGTCGAAGGCGGCTGACAGGTCCAGGAGGATGAGTGCCACGATGTTCAAGGATGGTCCATTGCTGCACAGTTGACCTTTTTACAGTAGCATAGGGGTGTGCACATGGATGATACATTCTCCAGTTTATATGGCCCTTCCAGTCATTTGTGAAACAATACATGTTGACAAAAAGAAATCTATATGCATTTGCGTCCTGCCACTTTTGACTTCTCACATGGCCCATGTTCCACGTATGTAAATAGGATGCATGGAACTCCAGACTTAGGGACATAATTACAAGGCGATATTGCCACCAGAACTCCTTGTAAATGATGCCCCTTTCCACACTACACATGAAAGGGCTGTTCAATGGGTATTACAATGGGCATTCCACCACAACAGCCTTTAGTTGTTTTTTTTTACTGTCCCATATTTGCAAACGCTGTGGCAGCGCCAACAACTAAGGCTAGGTAAAACCTGGGGCTTTATTTACAATCACCTTGCACCACGGATATATCACTTTTTTCATGCTAACATATATTTTTCTTACGACTTGGCGCTAGCCTTGGCATAATTTTTTCCAGTCGCTAGCTGTTCCTAACGCCACGCAGCGCCATATTATAAATACAGCAATAGCATGGCAATAGGAATTGGCGTAAAAAAATGTACGCTGAGCAGTGTCAAACCAGCATAGCGACATTCATTTTAAATATGCACCCCAGGTTTGTTCAGACTGAAGAACGTCACACTTCACCGACTCATAGACGTCAGTTAAGTACGATGTAGTTCTGCCTCGGCCTTGGCCGTTCACCCACCACGGAATCATTGAACACCAACACTTCTGGACATCCAAAATATAGGAGCCGTTCAAATGCTGTGCATGTTCCACTACGAAGTTCCATTTATACATTACCCATAACTATAAACATTAGTTATTTTAGGCCTCAGCATTATCTTCTGCTCGCCTTCCCTGCTAAAACCACCTACAACGGAGAGCTGGCATCCACTCCGAGGCACACACAGCCTTGGCTTCCTATATGAGAATGCCTCAGAGAAGCACAAGACGCACATTGTGGTTTGTTGGGTCAAAGGGCACAGACAGATCGATGCAGACTGATCCTGCAAATTGACAGTGGGCAGTTTCTAAGAGGAAGTAACCTATTTCACTTTGTCTAGGAAATCCCTGCGGAAGGATATTCTGGTTATATATTTCTCTTGGCAAAAAGAGTCATCTTAAATAGTCACTGAAAGCAATTGGATAGCATGCTCAGGGGAGCCCTGATTTCTGCTTCCAGCAAATAACTGCTGCCTGCACTCCAGTGCACAACAAGGGCACCGTGGCAGAACGCGCTGAAATGAAACCCACGTGCACTAGGAGGGAATGCGAGGCACCGCCCCAATTGTGCGTGTCTCATTCGGACTTTAACGCACAGATCTCTCGCAATTAGCATTCCGAGTCGGAGCCCCCATATAATACATGTTGTTGCAGAATCATATTAAATTCCCGTTCTGCTGGCGTCTGCCTTTGACCTCTGACTGAAATGTAATACACTGAATGATAATGTTTCCATTTTTTAAGACAATGTCTGACCCGCATTACTTTGCAGAGCAACTGCATCATTTCAATCAGGCTAATGGAAGGCGATGAAGTCATCTGCCAGGACGTGCCCTGCATCCGAAGCGGCTCCGTGGAAAGAACGGCAGAGCGCAAATGTGTGTGTGGGATATTTACGGCAGCTCAATGATGGCACCTGCCTGTGATTCTAAACATTTTGAAGATAACGAGCTGTTAAGTATTAAAACTAGTAAAACGCATGGGGTTTACTTCAATAAAGCGCTTCTAAAAGGTTTCACCCTACATAACAGTTGGTCAAAGGCTTGAGTTCTGGCTGTGTCCTGCCTTAGACGTTGATATGGAACATCACTGTAAGACCTCCACATCAGAAGAAAAGTAAGCTTCAGATGCCACAATCACCGTTTCATTCACCATCTCTTCCCAGCGACAACAGTTCAAAGTGCAGACTCCGGGGTACTTTTGCACAGAGATTTTTAGTGTAAGGAGTACCCATATTTCAATTAAAACTTACAGGGCATCATTTGATAATGGTGCAGATGACAGCATACCCAAAAACGTACTCACCATTTCATGCAAGAGAAGGGTGACGCCACAGATCACTGCATGCCTAAGGACACATCGGGTCGTAATAATGCCTGTTTTAGGGCTCATAAATGCATTGTATTTTTGCATGCACTTTTCTTTTTCTGGAACCTGCTATACAGTGCATAAGTACAACAAAAGTGCTTTTAAAATATGAATGTTTTTTAAGTTTTATGTTACGCTGCATAAAATATCACAAATGCTGTAGCCTGTCATACATGAGAAAGTTATGTAACTGCAATGACTTTAACTGTATGTTTTGGTATATACAAAAACATATCTGTGCGACTGGCAATTCCTCTGAAATCAGGGTCTTTCAATGCAACATCAACTGATAATTAAAGTACCCTATATGGCAAGTAAAATTACAGCATTGAAAGGCCAGAAATTGACATGTCAAGGTTTGTGCCTGTATATTAGTCAATCAAGCAATCGAAAAAAACGTAACTTAGAGTAATATTACCCATAAACAATTCAAACTATCATTCATATACAGTAATTAAGATTCTTCTACTGGCTAGGGATGGGCTTAAAGGCTCTGCTGAAGCTCTGTTGGCCTGTGCTGCTCACACTGTCGACATTCCCTGCACTGAAGCAGCCAGCCAGACCATCGAGAGACACAGACACAATGACTTTAAAGCCCTCTCTATCCCTCACTATGGATCGTGGGATGGTGGTCCTTAGAGATCAAAGCTAGAAGTATAGAATGAGTGAAGTGTTGTCGGTCTGGCAAGCACACTCCCTCCTTATCCATTATACATAGTTTTGTTCTGCATTGACCCAAGTGCAAGTCAGATTGAGAACGACCTTTGTGCTGAGTGTGAGCTTTTTGCTTCTGCAGGGTTACTCTCTGATGGTGTAGTTCATATTGCAGTCTGCTCTCCTTCTTCATAGAGCATGGTCCCGCAAGTTTCAGGAGATACACATCAAGAGCCTCTAAGATACCCTGGTCACAAAATCTATTCATTTTATAGGGCTGACATTACCGAACTGTACACCAAGAGATAACTTATCTGCCATGAAGCTGTAACTCACCTTCTGTAACTCGAGGATTCTTCTCATATTCAATGTTTATGTACTGGAAGTAGGCCTACAGCGGTATACAAGTTTCTTCAACAGTTCTACATGGAACAGCCAAGCTATGTTACTTTAGGTGATTTGAGCTGAATTAAGCAGTGCTATACTTAATGTTCATCAAAGTAAGAGGAAGTGGAGGCCAGTTTATTACATAGACTCTAAAATGCATTGTAGCGCATCAGGCCCTAGGCCAGTGGAACTCATTTCACCCCCACTTCAAGAAGATAAGGTTCTTAATACTCTGACAAAAGTGAAGGCAGTCATGTTCTCCCTCAGATTACTGCCCTGCTTTGTATATATAATGGAAAGGGGTGACCACTCGGTCCCCCCGAACGTATGGTAGGGGGCCCGGCTCCCCCCGGGAAACCATTTTGGGCGGGGGGCGTGTCTCGGCTGGTATGCCCGAAGCGGCGTAGCCGGGGCGCGCCTTTTCCCGCTCAAGAAGGGTTGTCCTAGACACCTACACCGTTGGCCACGCCCCGTAGGCGTACCAGAGGAGAGTACACGCCCTCCCGAAGAGGAATAAAAGGAGCAACAATCCGAAGAAGCATCCTCTTGTTCCTGTGCTTGGAAGCTGCACCCTCTCGTTGCACGTGAGCCCTCGACGGAACAAGGAGCAATTTTGAGAACTTGTAATTTTTGTGCTTCTCTTTCAGCGTCCCCCAACCTTTGGATCCAGGACCTCGTTGCGCAGCAAGGACCGAATATCCCACAACGATGCCTGGCAAGAGGGCCGGAAAGAAGGCAGGGACTGAACAGATGCTTCGCATGTTGATGAAGGATATGGCGAGCATGAAAAAACAGATGGCGGCAATGAATAATACGGGCAGACCGAAGAAAGTCATCGGGCCAGCATTGCCGGGAGTAGTCCCCACTGGGAGAGGTAAAAGGGCTAGGAATAGGGCGGCAGGGGGGGAGGCCCCGGTTCCCGAGTCACCCCCGACAAGCCCGGTTAGTCCGGTGGAGGCCCCGGTTCCGATGCCGGACGTGGGCCAACCGATCCCTGTTGTAGTTACGCCCACTAATGAGGAGGACATGCCTCCGGAATTGGCCGCCCAGTTAGCCGCATGGCTCGGCAAAAGTACAGAGGGTACGACGGCGCCAGGAGACACGGCCGAGGAGGCCAGGTTACTAACGAAGCAGTTGCGGCAATCGCGAGATGCCGCAAAGGCGAATCTCCCTCTTGTCCCCTCACAGGTTCCTGCGGAACGACCGGCGGCTGGCGTTGGAAAAAAAGCGGGACCAGCATTGGATTCGGGTAAGCAGCCATTGCCAATGGCAAGGGAAGGGGTGTTACCTTTAAGAAGGGAAAAAGTGGTCCAACATATTCCGCTGGCCACGAAGGAATTGATTTGGGCTGATAAGTATGTGAATATGTTTTCTCTCCTGACTGATCATCACGAGGTGGAGTATGTTAAATCTCAGAAGGATTTATGGCACCCGAGTGTGTGGCGTGCAAAAATGGCGGGTTTCAGGGTTGATGAGACAATCTCAAATTGGGCCAGGGCATTTGCAATGTTTACTGCGATCATGGGGGAACGTAGGCCCGAGGTTTTTTCTGAATTAGCCTGCTATCAGACATGTATAATGGATTTCTATGACACATATGAGGGTGATGTATGGATGGGTTATGATAGTAAGTTTCGTAAGGCCAAGGAGCACGATTCATCTCTGACGTGGGATTGTCTCGACTCCATATCTTGGCAGAAGCAGCTCCTGCCGGGCGCGACGAAGTCGTCTTCGCTTGGCGGGAAGGGGTCGGCGCCCTCCCGCCATCAATCGGCGGCGCCCTTTCGGACAGGCCCCGCAGTTGACCACCAACCGAGGAATGGTGGGGATGGGGGTAGAAAAGGGGTTTGTTGGAACTTTAACAGAGGCAAGTGCACCAGGCCACAAGGGACATGTAAGTTCAGGCATGAGTGTGCGGGGTGCGGACACTCTTCACACCCCAAGACTTCGTGCAGAGCCAAAAATGGTGATACAGGGGGTAAGGGAGGGGCCAAACAGGTCTAATGTCGACCATGGGGCTTCGCTACCTACCCCCGTAGATATCATGGCAATGATCCCCTGGCTAAAAGAATACCCTGATCATGTCTCCGCCGGGGTGTTGCGGAACGGTTTCTCGTATGGTTTCCACATCCCGGTGGGGGATTTTCGGGGGGAATCACTGTGTAAAAACCAACTGTCGGTTCAGCAGAATACGGCAGTGGTGGAAACTAAGATTGCAAAGGAGGTTGCACGTGGCCGACCCATATAGGCAACCGCCAGTCGCTAATTTTGTTTATTCACCGTTGGGAGTAGTCCCCAAGAAGGACCCGGGTTAATTCACAACTTGTCGGCTCCTAGGGGTCTTTCAGTGAACGATGCGATTGACCCAGGAGTTTGTTCGGTGCGGTACGCATCCTTTGATGAGGCCGTCGCCATGTTGAATCGCCTGGGGCCCGGAGCGCTGATGGCTAAATCAGATATCGAATCAGCGTTCCGGTTGCTCCCGGTACACCCTCAGGATCAGCGTCTTTAAGGTTTTATGTTTCAAGGACGCTACTATATGGATAGATGTATGCCAATGGGTTGCTCCATCTCTTGTGCTTATTTTGAGAAATTCAGTTGTTTTCTGCAATGGGCGTTTACCAGAGCTACGGGCTATACACAGGTTATGCATTACCTAGATGATTTTTTGTTCTTGGGGCTGGCCGGTGACACGGAATGTGCACAGGCTTTGTTGGAATTTTGCAACCTCATGAAGCGGTTCGGCGTGCCATTGGCACCAGGGAAGACGGTGGGACCATCTACTTCACTCGAGTTTCTTGGAATTGAGCTCGATTCAGTGGAAGGATGCTTCCGTTTGCCCAGGGACAAAGTAATGAAATTCAGGGCTGCTCTAGAATTGTGCATTAACAAAGAAAAAGTAACTCTCCATCAGTTGCAACAAGCAGTGGGCCAGCTTAACTTTGCCCTTAGAGTAATACCAATGGCCAATCCCTTTTCCCGCTCTATTGCCCAAGCCATGGTCGGTCTCAAAGAAGGACACCATCGCACGAGACTGTCTGCAGAGGTTCGCCAGGATATGCGCATATGGTTGGCATTTCTGGCGGATTTCAACGGTCGAGTGGTGTGGAGCAAGCCACCAGCATCCACGGACGAGCTGGGTTTGTGGACCGATTCGGCGAGGAGCGTTGGATTTGGCGCCATTTTTGGTAATCGATGGTCAGCGCAAACATGGCCGACGTGGTGGCACACCAGTGGGCTCACAGGTAACATTGGGTTTCTTGAGTTATTCCCCATTTTTGTGGCCCTGAAGGCATGGCCGGACGAGTTCCGTGGCTGCTCAGTGGTGTTTTGGTCCGACAACATGACCGTAGTTAAATGCATAAATAACCAGGCAGCACGCTGCAAGTGGATATTGAGATTATTGAAGGAAATTGTGCTACTTTGCATGAGACTGAACGTGCAGTTTAGGGCGAGGCACGTGCCGGGTGTGCTGAATCATGCGGCTGATGCGCTCTTTCGTTCCCACATGCAGGCCTTCAGGGGTTATCTACCCTCCGCGGACCTAGTGGCGGCACCATTCCCCGAAGCTCTCTGGTTGCTCGGTGCCCCGGATTACAGGACCTCGTGGGAGCAAGCCTAGCCCCCAGGACAAGGAAAGCGTACGAAGGAGCGTTTCGTTCCTATTGTGCATTTTTGGGTCCAGCAGGAGGGGATAATTGGGGACAGGAGGAGTATGTCCTAAAGTTTTTAGTAGCACTCCACAAGGCAGGCCGATCAGCAGCAACGGCTAATACGCACCGGGCCGCCATTGCATTCATGGCGCAGGCGCATGGCATCAAGGACCCCACATCATCCTTTTTAGTAAAGAAGGCACTGCGGGGGTGGCAACGCCTCGAGGGTCATAGAGTAGACGAAAGGCGCCCGATTGGGTTGAAAATGTTGTCCCTGTTGATGTCGGTACTCCCCGCGATATGTTCCTCCCAGTCCGAGGCAGTGCTATTCCGGGCCGCTTTCGCATTAGCATTCCATGGGGCTATGCGGGTGAGCGAGCTGGTAGCAAAAAATAAGAAGGATTTAGGAGGAGGTCTGTGTCGGGAACACATCCTGATCAAGGGTGATTCAATGGTAATCACGATAGCCAGGTCTAAAACCGATCAGGGTGCGATGGGGGACAGTATTGTTGTTCAGCGCATGCGAGGGTCCCCCATGTGCCCAGTACAATGCGTTGAGGAATATTTAGCGCAAAGGGCGGTAGCATGGGGGGGAAGCTTGCTGAGACACACTGACGCCACCCCACTGACAAGGTTTCAGTTTCAGCGGGTGTTAACAATGGCAATCGCGGCAGCGGGCTTGGACCCGGGCGATTTTGGGACCCATTCCTTTAGGATAGGGGCTGCTACAGAAGCTACAGCCAGGGGTCAGAGTGTGGAAATGGTGAAACAATTGGGACGATGGTCCTCGAACTGTTATAAAAGGTATGTGCGGTTGCACATGTTGTGAGGCCGATGTCATGCACTCACGCTTCTTGTTTTTGTTTGGTTTACAGTTTCGCGAGCATGCGATGCGGGGCGAACTGTGCAGTCGACCCGACACCTGGGGATCAGCGGTCAAAGACCAACGGGGGAGGAGAGAGTGGTGTGGGTCGTGGGCCACTCATACGTGAGGCGTGCCGGAGACGTATTCAAAGCAGGTGACATGATTCACGCAGCTGGGGAATACGGGTACAGGGTGACCTTCCACGGAAGGGGCGGGCTCTGTATTGACCAGTTTCAATGTTTTGTCGAGGGACTGTTAGGGCGGACAAGGTCACCGCCGTCTATAATCATAGTACACCTGGGAGGCAATGATTTGGTGACGCTCGGTCGGCGGGTACTCCTCGAGCAGGTTCTATCCACTGTTAGCTGGTTGGCGAGAAGGATCCCGGTGTGCACGATAGCATGGTCACACATTATTCCCAGAAAGGTGTGGCGTGGGGCCCTCTCTGTGTCAGCTTTGAATCATTCAGTAAAGAAAGTCAATAACAAGCTTGGTAGGTTGTTTCGTTCGGAACAGTTGCACAGTATTCCGCATGGATGTATTCGGAGGATCACATGTATCTCGAAGATGGGGTCCATTTGTCCCGGGAGGGGAATGTCTTACTCATAGGAGACTTCATAGCATGGTTAAGGGTTTGTAAAGCATGACCTTTCGTAGGAGTTTGTGGGGGGGCCGGATAGCCGGTCAACTATCCGGCCTGTGGCGGTAAGGTCATGATCGGTGAGCAGTAATTTCAAGGTCCCTAGAGGAGGGGCGCCACCCATTATGGATGGGAGCGCCCGGGGGGAGGCGGCCATTGGCCCCTCACACGGGGAGGCGGCACCCACTAAGTATGGGGTCGCCGAAGGGAAGGCGGTCATAGGCCCCTCCCAGGGGAGGAGGCGGCTCGATGCCCCTCCTAGGAATTTCCCGGGGCCAGGATATCCGCGACGGCGGATGTGATGAACAGTGTGGGGTGGGAGGGGGGTCCACGCTACCTTCTAGACACCTCACACGAGTCCTCGGACGACCACTAAGATGGCGTCGAGTTAAATAAAGGGCCCCCGCTAAGACAAGGGAAATTGGAAGTTGGCACAGAGGTACAGTCCTCTGTGCGCTTGCCCCTCACACCGTGAGGGGGGAGTTCTGGTAGTAGGGATCTGACACCGGTAAAGACCTTGCCGTTGGCCCGTAATGTTAGGATGTACAATTTTTATTTAGAAAGTATGCATTTGCAGGATGTTTAGACTTGGCTAGGAGAACCTTTGTATTAGAGATTTGTTAAGGTTAGCCAATAAACGTGTCTGCATCGGAATGTTATAAATGAAAAATTGTACATGATATGAAACATTTATTTTAATGTTTTAATTTTGTTTCATATTTTAATAAATACGGCCGGGAGGGTAACTCCCTCCCGCCTTCCAAAAAGTTCAGAACTGCGTCCATCTTCCCATCCTTGGGGATTGTGTTGGGAGGGGGTGACAGGCATCCCGGCCATAAGTCACTGTGCCCTCAATTGACCAGTGATTTGGTCAGTCTCTGCAATAGCTCTCTCTCTATGGACATTGTTACTTCAGAATGGAATGCAGCAATTGCAAAACAATTACAAGACAATACACCACTGAACCCAAGATGCGCAAGCAACTAAAGACTCATATCTTTGCTACTCTTTTTCTGTAACATGCTGTAAAAACTAGTGGAAACTCAGCTCAATGGAATATGACCATAACCCATTGAAAGCTTGTTAAGACCTGCTTAGAGCATATGGTATTGCCAGTCGTGAAGACCTCAATGGGATGGTGATGGTGGCAGAGTGCTGAAATGGCTAGGAATGTCAACTGCATTCGACAATATTGATCATTTTATCCTCATGTGAAGAAAGTCTGTGGTCAGAATTTAAGGTACAGCTCCTGAATAGTTGTTGATGAAGCACTGTGGACCAACCCTCTTACCATTCATCCTCAGATGGACCTTTTCTTTCCCGACTAAGAGGTGATGGAAGTTAACATTACATTAATCAATTACAATTAACAGTATAAACCATTTGGCTACACAATACGGCCCAGAAATCAGTGATTATAGTCAATAGGGTTTATTACAAATTAGCAATCAAGTTAAGGTACAGGAATCTTAGCACCTTGCTATAAAGATACAGAATAACAACTGGGAAACCCAACCTCCTGAAGAAGTTTAGGCATACCAGTATTAGGGCAACAAAATGTTCAGTTACAGCAATACAAAATATCAATAATAGGATCTGGGGCTTGGGGAAAAGTTTCTGGTCTTCTGTTCTATACGTGAGTATAATCTAGGATCATCTAGGTTTAATTCCAAACTAAGAGGATGCTTTAAACCGTAAAGGATCTAAAAATTCAGGGAAATGCAGCAATAATAGGAAAATGTGGGGAAGTGCAGGAAGGTGTCAACATTGCAGAAGCTTGGTCAAGAGACTTGTTGGGCCAGGGTAATTTGAATATTAGCCTAAGCCAAACTCAGCAAAAGTCAATGGGAATAAGCATAGAGGTCTAAACCTCTCAAAGTCCAAGGAAAAGTAGCTATAACATCAGACAGTGTAGACTCCAGTTATTCGCACCAGCATCTCTCAGGTACCACCCCTCTGTTTGTAGCATCAGGGGTTCCAATGTCCCCCTCCATTCTCACGCTGTAAGCTGCAACCTTTACGAAGTGTCCCACCATGAACATTGGAAGGACATTGTCCTTGCACAACCATGCCATGTTATAACATTGCTGAATAGGACTCTTCAGTTATCGCTCTGGCTCTCCCTGTTCCCTTTTCAAGGTCTTCCACTCAGGCTCTCTCTCTATAGGTAATACACTTTTATATTTATTCTCAAAATACCAATGTGTGTTAATGCACCTGTTAGAGAAAAGCCATGCAGGCAGAAATGGAAAACAATATTTTATGCAGAATTGAAAACAGGCCTAGTAAGGGCATTTTTAGAATATTTAATCAATGGTGCCCAGTTAATGTGTGTGTGCACTTTCAAACACAAAATGAATATAACTTGTCAGTGTATTAGATTCATATTACATGTGGCATACAGTAAGTCTTCAATAGGCATGTTTAAGTATGGTTAAGAACTACATTTTATATGAAATATACGTGAAACAATATTGCAGACATTACATAAATCCATTGCCGTTTTCATAATAAACACTTCTAAGTAAGTGAGAATGGGTCATTCCTCAAGTCTCCAAAGACTACCTTATTTAATACAGTTATTGCACACAGCTTTGTGTATAAATTCTCTAATTTTACAGTGAATGCACTTCAATAATGATTTCAAGTGCAACACCTTTATCATTATTGACCTTCGCCACACAGGAAACATGTGCTAAATGCACATTTAGGTTATGTAGTTGTGAATGGTAAAGGCGGACTTAAATTATGCAGCTCCATTCTCCCCCTCTGATGGCAAATCAATCTATACCATCTAAGATAATAATCTTTTTTTCCAATGGACAAATCACAATCTGGTTGTTTTCTCATCTTTCTTCTGGACTCCTCCAGAAACTTCATGTTATCCTAATATCTGATTTGACTATTTTCTAGTTCTACTTCAAATCTCTTTCTGTTGAATCCCTTTTTCATGTGTGTATATTTGTATCCATAATAGATTACAAACAAGGTTTCAAGAGGCTTCCAACAATTCAGTTCCCTAAGTTTTCAAGCCATCTCCCTATAGCAGAAAATCAATTCCCTATAGCTTCCAAAGCACTTGTTGCTTCTAACCCTTTCAAATCTCGCTTTAAGTCAGTAATATTCTTATTGTATTTCTTCAAGTCCTTACTTTTGTCTGGAATGTAAGTACCACTTAACAAAAGAGGGACAGAGAGGAGGGAGCATAGGTGCTCGTACATATCCCTTAACAATGAATTCAACAAACAAAGAGAACGAGCTCAAAGCTCAACTTTTAATAACTCAGTCGTCAGGGTCAACAGAAAAGGTCTCCCTTGTAGGGAACCCATTTGGTTTATAGAAGGACCCTCACCCACCATCCTAGTTGGTGGCATGCTTCATCATAGGGTTCCCACCCAGAGGGCAGAGTCCTTCCTAGGTGTGCTCCGACGCCTGATTACAGCGGACCTGGTTTCTTGTAATATTTTTTTGAGTGAGAAGTGGATACTGTGAGAGTGCAAAAATGTGAACTACCTCGAGGGTACCAAATGTTTTATTATGTGGTCCCTGAGCTAGGGTTAAAAGCAGGTTAATTGAACGTGCATGAGAAAGTATGATCTTGCACGTCTCTTAAAGGATTATGACAAATTATCCAAGTGATATGGTCTACATGTTTCAGCCAATAAGATTCCAATTTTTTTTGAGTTTATTCTGGACCTTTGGTTCAGAGTTGAATAGCCCTGAACTCACGTGAACTATTCAAAAGGGGGGAATGTGCCTGTACAATGTGATGTTTTACTTTCATACAGTAAAAGCAGGCTAATTAACAGTCCAATGGCATATTAGGTGTAATTCAGATTTTCTCTGAAATCAGAATTACAATCTGAAAGCTCCTATCTAATAAGCTAGAGGCTTTTGTGAGACATCCTATATTTATTACTGCATGCTAGATGATGCGACCACTACATTCATGGTCGCTCCTGTCAGTAGAGGATTTAACACTGTCCTGCGGCATATGCATGGATGAAAGGTTTCCACCACAGGGAACCATTTTATTGTTCGTAATTATGTTATCCAAGCATGGGCTGAAAATTCGTTCCGCTCGCGGAATTTGCGGATTTTCTGCGATTTGGCGATCCGCAAATCTCACGTAATCGCGGTAAAATCCGCTAATCAGCGGGGATGAATTTTCAGCCAAGCACTTACAGGGTTACAGCAGCAGGTGCAAAAGTTGAAGCTAATTTTGTGTAACCTTTTACAAAAGGGTTACAAAGAAATTAACTTCAACTTGGGCACCTGCTGCTGTAAGCCTGTAAGTGCTTCCTGGCGCCTCGTTGCCTACTTGCAACTATTCTCTGACCCTGCTCTGACACTTGAAGCAGGGTCAGAGAATAGTTACAAGTAGGCAATGAGCCGCCTGTCACGAAAATTAAACCTCAACAGGAAGCACTGACAGATATAAAAAAAGCATTTGCAATGCAATAGGTCTCACATTAGGAAAGTTTGAGCTATTGGTCTTGTAAATGACAATTTTTGTATTTATGTGTTTGTTTTGAAAATAGCTAAATTAATAGCTTTGTCATTTACAATGCCAATAGTTATAACTTTCGCAAATGTGACACCTATAGCATTTGTAATGCAACATGTTTTGTATTTACGTGACTTAGCTGTATTGATATTACAAATTACAATGGCTTTTAATTTTTTAAATAATTAATACTTAAATAAAAGTGATTTTAATTTATAATGGCAATAGCTTAAACTTTTGTAAATAACTTTTGTGAAGATTATGTTCAGTGTATTTTATTGTGATGAAAATCCAAGAACGGAAGTGAAATATTAACATCTTTTTGTGACATTTGTAATAAAGTTTGAAACATTGAGAGAACATATTTGAACCAGTTGTTGTTGAATGGTTGCGCAGATTGATGCTGGGGTGGCGCTGAGTGGTGCTGTTGTGGTGCTGTGGTGATGCTGAGTGGTGCTGTGGTGCTGCTGAGTGATACTGGGATAGTGCTGAGTGATGCTGTCGTGGTGCTGACTGGTGCTGTGGTGGTGCTAAGTGATGCTGTGGTGGTGCTGAGTGATGCTGTGGTGGTGCTGAGTGGTACTGTGGTGGTGCTGAGTGATAATGTGGTGGTGCTGAGTGATGCTGTGGTGGTGCTGAGTGGTGCTGTGGTGGTGCTGAGTGATAATGTGGTAGCACTGAGTGATGCTGTGGTGGCGCTAAGTGATGTTGTGGTGGTGCTGAGTGGTGCTGTGGTGGTGCTGAGTGATAATGTGGTGGTGCTGAGTGATAATGTGGTGGTGCTGAGTGATAATGTGGTGGTGCTGAGTGATGCTGGGGTAGCGCTGAGTGATGATGTGGGGACCCAGAGGGTAGAAAGGCACAAAAGGCAGTCTAACAAAGGGCAGAAGGGCAGAAAAACAAGGGAAAAAAAGTCTAACAGAGGGCAGAAGGGCACAAAAAACCAGTCTAACAGAGGACAGAAGGGCAGAAAAACAAGGGAAAAACGAGTCTAACAGAGGGCAGAAGGGCACAAAAAACGAGTCTAACAGAGGGCAGATGGGCACAAAAACAAGGGAATAACAGAGGGCAGAAGGGCACAAAAATGAGTCTAACAGAGGGCAGAAGGGCAGAAAAACAAGGGATAATGAGTCTAACAGAGGGCAGAAGGGCTCAAAAAACGAGTCTAACAAGGGGCAGAATGAATCCCGCCCTGCGTGTTTGTCCACGAAGATGCCACCTTTTAGTGCAATACCTCTACTCAACTGGAGTACTTTCTACAGTCTAATCAGTAAGTGCTCCCTCGTTGGCTAAATGTATAGGGGCAGATTTAAGATAACTGGTGCATCCCCAGGGATGCACCAGTTATTGTGCGCTGCAGCTACGCCACCCATGGCGCGCCGCATTTACAATGCGGCGCACCATGTGGCAAAAACAGCGCGGATGCATCACACATCTGTGCTGTAAAAGAAGCGCATTGCTGGAGCTGCGTCGAGCTTGCGACGCAGCTCCAGCAATGCTCTGGGAGGCCCTATCTCCCCAATGCTGCATCAAGCCTTGCGCCTGCTTCAAGCAGGCGCAGGGTTTTGACGCAGCATTGGCCTAAAAGTGACTGAGTGAATTCTTGTAGATTTCACTCAGCCACTTTTAGGAGGCGTTCCTACGCAGGAACCCCCTCCCCTGCTCGGGAACGCCTCCTTATGGCACAGGGCTTTACAACGTGATGCATCTCTCAGATACGTCACGTTGTTAATACCCAGCACCATGGTGCATCTTTTGTGCTGCCGCTGCGTCACAAAAGGTCTCGGTAGAGGGTGAGAGTGGTGAACCAGAGGGTGGCAGTGATGAACCAGAGGGTGAAAGTGATGAACCAGAGGGTGACAGTGATGAACCAGAGGGTGTCAGGGGGGAACCAGAGGGTGACAGTGTTGAACCAGAGGGTGGCAGTGCTCAACCAGAGGGTGGCAGTGGTGAACCAGAGGGTGGCAGTGGTGAACTAGAGGGTGGCACTGGTGAACCAGAGAGTTGCAGTGGTGAACCAGAGGGTGGCAGTGCTGAACCAGAGGGTGACAGTGGTTAACCAGCGGGTGGCAGTGGTGAACCAGAGGTGCTGTGATGAACCAGAGGGTGGCAGTCGTGAACCAGAGGGTGGCAGTGGTGAACCAGAGGGTGACAGTGCTGTACCAGAGGGTGACAGGGGTGAACCAGAGTGTGCTGTGATGAACCAGAGGGTGGCAGTGGTGAACCAGAGGGTAGCAGGGGTGAACCAGAGGGTGGCAGTGGTGAACCAGAGGATGGCAGTGCTGAACCAGAGGGTGACAGTGGTTAACCAGAGGGTGGCAGTGGTGAACCAGAGGTGCTGTGATGAACCAGAGGGTGGCAGTCGTGAACCAGAGTGTGGCAGTGGTGAACCAGAGGGTGACAGTGCTGTACCAGAGGGTGGCAGGGGTGAACCAGAGGTGCTGTGATGAACCAGAGGGTGGCAGTCGTGAACCAGATGGTGGCAGTGGTGAACCAGAGGGTGACAGTGCTGTACCAGAGGGTGGCAGGGGTGAACCAGAGGGTGCTGTGATGAACCAGAGGGTGACAGTGGTGAACTAGAGGGTGGCAGGGGTGAACCAGAGGGTGGCAGTGGTGAATCAGAGGGTGGCAGTGCTGAACCAGAGGGTGACAGTGGTTAACCAAAGGGTGGCAGTGGTGAACCAGAGGTGCTGTGATGAACCAGAGGGTGGCATTCATGAACCAGAGGGTGGCAGTGGTGAACCAGAGGGTGACAGTGCTGAAACAGAAGGTGGCAGTGGTGAACCAGAGAGTGGCAGTGCTGAACCAGAGGGTGGCAGGGGTGAAACATAGGGTGGCAGGGGTGAACCAGAGGGTGGCAGTGGTGAACCAGAGGGTGGCAATAATGAACCAGAGGGTGGGAGTGGTGAACCAGAGGGTGCTGTGCCCATACACGACCGCATGGGTAGGTTTGCCATGCAAGCGGCCCGCGAACACGCAAAAATGCCCCCCAACACGCAAAAAACCCAGCGAACACGCAAAAAACAAATCTGCAAATTCGCGCAAATTCACGGATCGCGAATTCGCAAATTTGGCATATACTTAGTTATGTCTCCTTTTCTCTTGCATAAATGATCAAATCTGACTGTGAAAGCCGTACGTTATGCACTTTACACACCTATGCACACCTTAGCATGTGAGCATAGTTCACTTGAGTTCAGGGCTATTCAACTATGAAACACAGGTCCTGAATATATTTTTCACTCTCACAGTATCCACTTCTCACCCAAAAAAACACGTCAAAAAACAAGCTCCGCTGTAAACAGATGTCTAATCACACCTAGGAGGCACTCAGCCCCTTGGGTGGGAACCCTATGATGAAGCATGCCACCAGCTAGGTTGGTAGGTCAGGGTTCTTCTATAAACCAAATAGGTTCCCTGTAAGGGATCCTTTTTCGGATTACCCTGACGTCTGGGTTAATAAAAGAGAAGCTTTGAGCTCATTCTGGTTGTTTGTGGAATGTAATTACAACATTGTTAAACTTTTAACAACCAACAAACTTCACGCTCCTTCTCAAGAAGGACATCTAATGCAAGTTTGTTCTGCAAACCGTAGATCTGATCGCAACCATTTCAGTATCTATGACTAAAAATACTCGAGCGGTACTAGAAGATAACTTATCATTTACTGTAGAAAGCTTTCTGATCTAATGTGAATTCAGTATGACACCTACAGATGGTATTACAGCACCAAAGATGTGTCCTACGGTTTCACTAGCTCTCGCATCTATCTTAGTTCTCAAATGTTCTCCCCCTTTTGGGTCATCAAGTTCTCCCACATGATACATTTTTGGAAAAACTTTCCCCAGGTAGCATGTTCCATAATATTTCTTGGGCAACCTGTAAAATGCATTTTCCCACAAATATATTAAACTCGAGCAAAAAACAGGATCTGCTCCATCCAAATATGAACACCAATTTCCATGAACTTCAAATGTATGATCACATTCTCTGTTCTTCACATAATTTGCGTCTTATGTGGACTTTCTAATGAATATGCATAATTTCCTTTTATGCCACCAATCTAGAGCTACTGCTGCTAATTCCAACAAGCCTATGCTCTAAATTATGTCTAGGCCCATAAGCTGTATCTAATGTCATGGTGGGTCTAAAGAAATGTCCCACAATCACTGATGTTTTACCATTAGGCTGTCAATTCAACTGCTTTAACACAGGAACTTCTGAAAACAGTAAGGGTCTGATTTAAATCTTGGTGGATCTGGTTCCGCCGTAATGGTTTCATCGAATTCCCTGCCACCTATATGGTGGTCTGCTTGCTCTATTTAGATTCTGGCAGGTATATAAACTATAGTCTGTCCTACTGCCATCATCTCAGCCAGCTTTCTCAACCCGCTTCAATGGCACCATTGGTAATAGAGGCTGTCAGAGGGAGTCCAGCCAAGATTTTCACTGGGACAATCAGAATGTGCCTTCCTGCTGTCATAACTGTGGCAGGGAAACCTCCACACATGAGTAGGTGGTTTCGAGGAGATTGAAGGGTAAAACTCACCTTTTTTTCACTTTTCCCACTTACGTTTTCGACATGAACTCAATCACCCAAGTTCTCCCTTTGCTGCTGCTACTTGACCACGAAGCATATCAACCCGGTCATGCCAGAATCGAAAACAAGTCTTATTTTCTCTTGTTTCCTTTCGTATTGTTTGTTCCCAATAGCTAAGAACCTGTGCATATTTCAATCTCTTGTACAAGCAATGTTTCAGTAATGTGCAGGCTCGTCCTCTTCATCTCACGACATGAACACATCACCCAACACCTGCGAAACCTCCACTGACTCCCCATAGAGAAGAGGGTAACATTCAAGCTACTCACCGACGCCTACAAATCCCTCCACTACACCGGACCCCAATACCGCAAGGAAAGTGTCTCGTTTCACGTACCCAAGAGAAACCTCCGCTCCGCTGGCCTCACCAAAACCCTGCGCATCTGAAAAGCAAGTGCTGCTGGAACGAGTTCCCGATCAACATCAGATGCTTCCCCACTCTGCACACCTTCTGGAAGAGCCTCAAGACCTGGCTCTTCGGCTGACCTGGAGCTGCAAACCCCTCCTACCCCCCCTTGTGCCTTGAAGCCCTCACGGGCAAGTACCATGCTTCACAATTTCCTGATTGATTGATTGCAATGCATATGTGTGTAATGTTGTCATTTAAGAATTGTAAAAAAACACACCTATATAGTTTTACTTTAATGTTACATTTGGTGCAAGATGCTTTTCTGATAATGTACAGATAAAAAAAAATATATTATATAAAAACAAGAAGGGGCAGATCAAGAATGAATCAACATTATGAAGGCCCAACATTGGAATACCTCGGCCAAAGTTAGATCTTTTACTTGTACTAGTGGTGTGCGGCAGGGATGCATCTTGGCACCTTTTTTGTTTTCCCTATACATCAATGGACTCTAATGAGCCCTAGTAAGCCTAAATGTGGACTCTCCTAGAATAGAGAGAAGGGCAATCCCAGTTCTGCTTTATGCAGATGACGCGGTATTGTTAGAACGCACTCCTTTAGGTCTACAGCGACTACTAGATGGATTTGTGGATTTTATGAACAAGCTAGAGTTGTCAGCCAACCTTAATAAGTCATACATAATGGAGTTGGGCTCAAAGTCTAGGAAAAGTTTTAATTATAGGATAGGCGAACATAAATTGGAAAAAGTACAGTCATTTTCATACTTGGGAATCTTATTTGATGGGCACTTACATTTTAAACCATTGGTAGCTGAGCGTTGTAATAAGTTACTGTCAAGTACAGGGGCACTAATGGACTTTGGATGCAGATTAGGACGTTGGTCACCGACCGAAGTGATGAAATTATATAACTCAATTAGTTATTCTAAAGCTGCATACGGGGCGGAACTCTGGGGGATGGTTAACATGAACAAACTATAAGTTGAGGAGAATACATTTATGAGACAACTCCTCCAAGTCCCACAGTGCGTCTCCTCCCTTATCGCTCATGCAGAATTGGGGGAGGCTGTGTTTATTAAGGATAGGCTCCAGGCCAGGCCACTAATAGCATGGTTAAAGATCTGGACTAACTCAGAGGCATCACTGTCCAGATCAATAATCACTGACTGTTTTGCTAGAGATAGGGGCCTGAATATCCCATGGCTGAACTATTTAAAGGGGGCCTTTGAAAAAATTTGCTGTAAAGACTTGTTTCTAAACCCATCCGGAATTACAGGTTGGGAAACGAGCAGCGTGAAGAGGAAGTTACTCACGTATAACACCCAAATAAGAGAAGAGAAGGAGGGGAAAAACAGTCCATCAGAGATTACAACCTAGTGAGGTCCAGCAGTGAAATGGAACTATATCTCGCCCTTATATACAATGCTCAGGATAGGTTTTTAATAACACGTTTTAGGCTCAACTTTTTACATTATTTATTAGCCGCGCCGGCAGGTTTTACTACTTTAGTTGAGCCAAAGGGTCCCTGCGGCTGCGATCAACGATCTGCGCAGGATACCCTTTATTTTGTATTATTATGTCCCTTGTATTCAGTGCCCAGGCACCGGTTTATAGTTTGCTTATTGAGAAAAAACAAATTTAAACATGCCAAGGCAGCCCTCCTATTCTTACAATTGGTGCAGGATCCCCTAGCCCTACTTTCTATTACAGGCTTTCTAAGAATGTCAGTTAAACTCAGAGAGACAAGAGGGATTTGTTGAAAAGAGGCCCGCGAAGACAAATGTTGTAAAGTGGGTAGAGAATGGGGTCTCACTGGTCTGTTATGGAATTGTGTAAAAGTGTACATTTAATGTTATTTTAAATTGTACTTTTATGGTGTTTCTAAATACCGAATAATGATATTGAATACATGAATGAAAAACTAGAAATGTGCCCATACAGGTGTGTTTTATTTATTTATTGTAAACTATCAAATCATATGGATATGTATTACACATTACTAGAATAACTTGAATCAATTAAAATTTAGAAAATCCAATAGACATGGCAAAGTGTTTGTTGTTGAAAAAAATGTAAAAGCAATGTTAGTTCTAAACTTAAAACATGTAACCCAATACCTTACCTTAAAACAAATAGCTCCTCGTCCTCATCGCAAATTCAGGCTATAGCCGAGCTTGTAGAAGAGCAAGGGGAGACCGGGGCACCTTTTAACCTGCTGGCTGGCCTCCCTGGTGCGGGTGTTTTGGACATACCGCTCCCTGTCGAGGATTGTCGCATTACGGCTGTGACGGACCCCCCGATTAGGGTTTTCAGCTGGAATGTGGCGGGCCTCGAGAGGAAGCTAGCACTGCCGGACTGGAACGAGCTTGTGGAGCAATACTCCATATGCCTGTTCCAGGAAACCTGGAGTCGGGTGCCCCTACACAAGGCGGGATATTCCACCCACTTTTTGCCGGCAGTACATAGTGCAACTGGTAGGGGCCGCCCTTCGGGTGGCCTACTTATTTGGGTGGCCTCAAATCTTAATTGCAGGGTGGTGGAGCGGGACACTAATTGCCCGGATCTCCTTAATATATTGCTGAGAAATTCCCAGGGCCGAGTCATCTTAAACATTTTTAACATCTACGCCCGAGGCACAAAGGGGGGTAGAGAATCCCCAGTAATAGCTTGTCTGGAAGCTCAGCTCCGCTTATCTTCTCATAGGTCCTGTACCCTGTTGGCGGGTGACCTGAACTGCACCTTCGAGCCTCTGGATCTAGAAATCCTATCAGACCAAGAGGAACATGATAGTGGGTGGGGGATTCCGACCCTCGAGCTTAGTCCTATTAAAAAGTGGACAGAAGTGGCCCTCCAGATCAACTCACTAGCTATGGAGTTTGGTGTCAGGGCTGCTAATGGCAGGACAAGGTCCGACAAAGCAGGGGCCCACACCTACAACAGGCCAGGGCACATGTCACGGATCGACTATTTTCTCCTTGACATACACCTGTGGAGCATGGTGGAGGACATGGTGATTGTACCATCGGTAGAGAGTGACCACAATCTCCTGTCCCTCACCTTGTCCTACCGGTGTCTTAGTATCACCGCGAGCAGATTTTCTAGCAACCCCGCCCCGGACCTGTCAGTGGTTACAAACTGTGGACGACGGCTAAAGTGGGCGAAGTTGGCACTTTCAGAGGAGAAAACTTCTGCCATTAGGCAGCTCCTTGCCTCAGCCCTAGTCAATCTCGACCCCCAAGAGGAAGGGCTGATGGAGGTGGAACCTAGGTACTGTGTCATAACTAAGGCTATTAGTGACCTCTTTGTAATCCCAGCTAATTCGAGCAGAAGGAAACCAGGTTCACGATCGGGACAGGGCTGGTACAATCAGAAGTGTAGGGAGGCGAAGTCACTTCTTATTGAGGCAGTCAAGTCCAAATTACCGTCCAAGGCTAGGGAGGCAAGAAGATACTATGCACTCTGCCAAAAAAATGCAAGGAGGGAGTGGGAGGATAATTTCTGGCAGGACCTCCTGGCTGCCAGTCGTGGGAAAGATGCCAAAGGTTTTTGGGACTTGGTGGGCAAAAGGAACCGTCCTGACGATACCCGGAGGACCTGTACCATCAATGCCCAGACTTGGTTCTCTCACTTCCAAAAACTTTACTCTGCTGTTGAAGGCCCACTTAACGATACTTTTAACCTCCCACCCTTTACCCTAGCTCGTGACCTGGAACTTTTTTCTGTTTTGGATGTAACAAAGCAGATTAAAACCCTGGTTCCATTGAAAGCAGCTGGTCCGGATGGCTTACCAGGCGATATCCTCCGCGCTTATCCGGAAGAATGGGGGGTACTAATTACTGCACTCCTCAACGCAATCATTGGGGGAGGCCCTGTGCCAGACTCCTGGAGAGGTGCGGAGGTGGTCCCCATCTACAAAAAGGGCAGTCGGGATTTACCCGGGAATTATAGGCCTATAAGCCTAATAGACTCAAGCCAGAAATTGGCGGGGAAAGCCATCTTGGGGAGGATCTCCCAATGGGTGGACGATAATCACATCCTGTCCGATATGCAAGCCGGGTTCCGCTCAGGTACAGGAACCATCGAACAGGTCTTCAGGCTCTTGTTAGTATACTGGAAGGTGGTGGTGCTGGGCAAAGGCAGTCTTTATTTGGCCTTTATTGACCTCAAGACTGCCTTTGACCTGGTACCTAGGGAGGAACTCTGGAGGGTCCTTTACGGTTTAGGGATGCCCCCGTACATATTAAACCTCCTTATCAACCTGCACACCAACACCTATGCCCAGGTCAGATGGGGGTTGAATGGGGAAAAGACCGACAAGATCAGGGTCGAGAGGGGAGTAAGGCAGGGCTGCGTTCTGGCCCCTACCTTATTCTCCCTCTACATTAACGGGGTGGTAGATCACCTATTGGGCGAACCAGCAGACGCTCCCACCCTGGGAGGAGTAAAAATTCCAACCTTGCTGTTCGCCGACGACACCCTCCTCATCTCTAAAACCCCCCAAGGTCTCCAGACACTGCTGAACCGCTTTCAGGACTTCTGTACCACTAAGGGCCTAGTTATCAACGTAGATAAGACCAAGTACCTAGTTATACATCCACCTCGCAAACTTGGCCGCCCTCCCATCCTGAACTCCATACCCCTAGAAAGAGTGGCAGAATTTGATTATCTGGGAATCCGACTGAACGATGTGATGAGCTGGACCGCCCACATTGACAAAATGACATTGGCCCACAAAAGGGTGGGGGGCGCTATTCTTAAGGAGTTTAACAACTCTTCAAAACATTGTGTTGCCCCTCTACTTGAGATATACAAAGCATGTGCGGTCCCTGCGTCACTCTATGGAGCGGAACTGTGGGGCTCGGGCAAAGTCGACTCACTGAGCAAGGCTGAAAATAAATTCATCAAGGATCTCCTTGCCATTCCATCGAGTAGCCCGACCATCCCAGTGCTAATGGACACTGGCTGCAAAGCCATAAGGGACCAGGCTCGGCTTTGACCCCTTTTGCTTTGGGCACGTCTGTGGAGGGTCCCGGAGCTAAAATCTTATGCCAATGGTCTGGCAGAGGTGATGCATTCTGACGGTTGGCGTCGCATCAAATGGCTGAAGGATATAAAACAACTTTTAGGGGACCTAGGCCTGGACTCATGCTGGCGAAGCCACTCCGCTCCTCCGAAGGAGACCTTAAAAAAACTTTTCTGGGAGTGGGTCTGTATGAAGCGCTTGAGAAGCCAGCAGCACTGCAAAACCACCGCAGCTTTTCTGCTGTTAAAAGACGCTGTCATGTATGAGCCGTACATGGACATTATATCAGTGGCTATGGATAGGTCCTTGTACATTAAATTTCGGTTAGGAACCCTACCCTTGGCCGACTTCTGCTCGAGGTGGAATAAACCCCAGCCTACATCATGCTTCTGTGCTCTTTGTCAAGACAAGCCAGAGACGGTGCCACATTTTCTTTTTGAATGCCCGGACTACGGTCGCCCCAGATCACGTTGGCTCGGTCCCATCTGCAGAGAACTGGGTACTCGTCACCACTCCGTTGCACTCCGGATTCTCTTAACTAACACAGCCCCTCCCATTGTTTGTGCTGTTGCTAAGTTTTTAAAATGGGCTTGGTTGATTAGAACTAGAAGACTGTCCATATCAATTTAATTCTCTTTTTATCTAATTTATGCTGATCTAATGCGTTTTATCTTTTTACTAAATGTACAGTCTTACTTTTTTCGACATGCTGTTTTTATCTTTTGTACTGCTTTTATGATATGTGCATATCGAAATAAAGCAATCAATCAAAACATGTAAGACATTTATTAATGTCACATTTCCCCTTGTCAGGTGCATGTCCTGTATATAAATACATTTTAATTTACTATAAACATTAATGCATATATGTTTATTTTGATCACTTACCAAGTTAAAATAAGCACACTTGTATAAACACTTAACAAGTTTGTGTTTTAAAGTGTTTTTTTGGTGTAAGTGTCCATTATCACGATGAATCCTTACTCCAAAATGTCTATATCCACGAAAATATATTTTCTCACTAATATTTGCACTGTACAAATATGTCATTTAAAAAAGAGTTTGCCTCTACTGTTTGAAATTTAGGTAAGAATAGGTATCACACATTTTCTTCTTTAACATTGTTAACAAGCAGTGACTTGTAAGTGAATAATAATTTCAGGACAAACTTCATACAAATGACTTTTTAAATTGATACATTAGATACCTCTCTCAAATATTTTATTTTACAGAAAATCATAAAGGGAGGAGAGACACCATACATAGCAAAAGCCTGTGGGATTGTTGCCCAGAACTGTCCTCCTAACAGACTGCCAAAGAGTAACTTTCTCAGGGGGGACATCAAGTGGGCACAGGGCAGGCACCTCAAAGATCTTTCTTGGGAGGGGTGGGTTTAGGTTTGGCAGCTGTTAGGAACAGGTAAGATGTGTAAACATGAGGAGGAGTACAGGTTGGAGGGGTGGGAGAGGATAGGGTTTAGGAGGTAGAGAAGCAGGATTTGCTGATGTGTGTATCTGTATGTTTTGCACATGCATATGGGTCTGGTGTAGGTTTGGATATGTGTTGTTGGCAGGTGTTTGGTGTTTGGGTGAATGTGCATGTTTGTGTTTGGTGAGTGTTTTTTTACTACTTGATGTGCATGTTTGGATGTGGGT